>NC_138170.1:13783795-15055291 GCF_964165515.1 Mesoplodon bidens | reverse complement strand
GAGGCTCTCGCTGGGTCCCCAGGGTGCTGGGAGCCGAGGCAGATGTATAATTCAGAGGGCACGAGCACACGGCAGAGGGCCGGGTACCACGTCTCCCTGCCTCTCTGCCTTCGCCAGGTGAGAGGTGGAAGAAGCTCTCTGCCAGGGAGGCTTGGAGCCCCAGGCGGCTTGCCTGAGAGTTCTGGTTTCTGTTCCTGGCCACATCACAGGCCCCCTCAGCCAGGGCACCCCTGAGGCCCCAGCGGCATCAGGTAGGCCTGAGATCCTCCGATAGCAGAGTGGAGGCTGTGCCGAGCCACTGCCTTCACCCTCCCTCAGGGCCGCCCCTGCTCCTGCTCCTCGGCTATTCAGTTTGCTCCGGAAACCTGGAAATCACCTTTGAAATTTCCTTTCTTCGTTCTCGTGGCCAAGGGCAGAGAGGGAGTAGGGAGGCCTGAGAGTCTGAAGCGGGGAGTTTCCGATTCTCGAAGCTGCTGGGCTCTGAGCAAGGGTTCGAGCTGTCCAGTGTTGCAGGCTCTGGAGCCCTCCTGCCCAGGCCCGGTTCTCGTGCACTGCCCCCTCCGCCCCAGCTCCCAGAGACACTCACCCCCAGGAGAGAAATAGATGCCAAGGAGAGAGGAGGTGTTGGTGACAGCTCAGGCCCTCCAGAGGCCTCCCTGTAACCTGAGCAGAGGTGTGCACTTTGAGGTCACCCAAGGGCGTACGGCGTCCCCCGGGACGTGTAATGGGCCCTCTCTGGAACTGGCTGGGAGCTGACCAGATCTTCTAAAACCAGTCCGGGACCAGTTAGCCAGCCTCCTCGAGGCCAGGAATTCCACAGCGACGCTGGCAACTTCACCACATTCTCTTTCCAGATCCCTAAGCCCCTGGGAAAAGGCTGAGGGATATCCTGGTGGAAGCCACTGGAAAAGCAGCATCCGGGGCTGTGATGACGGATGTTTTCCTGCTTCCTCTGGCGATGGTGGTAGGGAGGGGCTGGAAGGGAAAGGCTTCCCAGGTGGACAGCTTTGATAACTCTCCTTTAGGAGGAAGTGGAGAGAGGAAGTCCTTTTCCTATGTCCCCACTCCCCTCGGTCCCCAGGCCCTCAGAAAGGCCCCTGAAGAGTGGCTGACCCAGGCTTTTTTCATTTCCCCCCTGTGGGTTGACAACAGCTCCTGACTCCCTTGCGAGTTGGCCAGGCAGTGTTGACTACAGAACCCCACTGTGACCCCTCAGCCCCGCCCTCACCCCCCTCGGAAAGCAGCCTCAGGAGAGCTGGAGTTCACAGGAGGGGCACCGTGGCGCATGACCAAGGTGTGGGAGTGAGGGGGGCCTTGCTTTCCAGAGAAGACTCTTGGGTCCATCTCTAGGGGCTGGACTGAGCTGCCAGTGGGTCCTCAGAGAAACTCGTGGGGCATTTAGCACATCTGCCTTTTCTTGGCCACAAGTGGTTGAACAAATGGGGAAAGTAAGAGGGTCTGTCAAGGCCTAAGGCCTGAAAAGTGGATACCTTCCATAGAATATGATAGGCCCTGAGGAGGCTTGATATACCATACACAAGCCTTTCCCGGTATTAGTAACTTTTTTTCTTCTTAATTTAAGATCCAGGAATTCTCATTTTTGACCAGTTGTGCTTTTATTTTAAAGTATGAATCATGAGCAAGTAGTCATGCAGGAAACTTTATCCCCTGCCCACCCACCCACGGAAAAGTTCAGCGCCGGAAAGGAACAGAATGCAGCAGAAAATGAGCGAAGGTGGAAAAGGGGAGCAGGCAAGCTGCAGCCTTATCTTTGAGGAGCGTTTGGGAGGGAAGGGCTCCGGAGTCTGTTAGCAGGAACGGAGAAGCCGGCCTTGAGGTACAGAAGATGGTCACGGCCAGTGAAACCAAACCACCTGCTGAGACTTTCCACTAGGGCTGTCTTGCAGGTGGGGCTAGGAGCTCAGGTCTCAGCCTGGTAACCGTCACACCTAGAGGTGGGTGGGAGGTGAAGGCGAGGCTTGAAGGTGAGGAAAAACAGCAGGAGATGGAGTGTGTGTGGCCTAAAAGTTATCAAGATACCCTGTGACTTAGTGGAAAGACAGGATCAGGAGTCCTAAGGCCTGATTGAACATTCTGACCTTGCTCATGATCTATGTGAGTTTGGGCAGGATGCGTAACCTTTCTGAGACTCATTTTATCTATGGAATGGGAGAAACAATACCTACTTTGGAAAGGGTGGTCATGAGGGCAGAGTGAAGGCAAGTTGCAGAGTGTGAAGCACAGAACAAATGTGAGGGGTACCTGCCTCTTGATTTACAGCCACATAAATAGACGCAGGGTCTAACAGGAAGAGGGGGGTCACACATCTTCCTTCCTGTCAGCTGAAGCAAAGCCTTCCCTGCCCACCTCATGCTAATTAACTGGCTTGCCCCCTATCTTCAGCATCTCCAAGGCCACAGCTTTTTTTTTTTTTTTTTTTTTCTGGTGGAAAGGAGCTGGGAAATGTGGCTTTGGCCAGCGCAGGAGAAGGGGCCTTTATGTATACCAGCAAAGACCCAATTGTTACTGAATCCAAACTGGGCTGCTTTTCCCAATTATCTCCACGACTCTTCTGGTCTCCACTTTTCTGATGCCAAGTTTTAACCCAGAACAAAAGCTCCCGTAGGGACTGATTTATAATCCAGATCTGCTGACGGGGCCCTAAAGTGTCCCTCCCCTCCAGGACTGCACCGGGCTTAAAGTCACCACCGCAGCCTCAGGGCCTCCAGTCTCTTCACCTCTGCCCTTTGCCCCTAGCCAGGAGGTGGCATCTGTCTCCGGGTCCCGGTGGGCTGGCCTCCCTGGGGTTCCTCTGTCCACCTGCCCAGCTCCGAGAAAGCGGCTGGCAAGGAGGACACCCCAGCACCGCCCAGGAGACCAGGGCTACAAGTTACTTCTAGGAGCGGCTGTGGGCGGAGGCTGGCGGTTCGGAAGATGCCAGTTCTCCTCCAGCGTGGCTCCCCTCAGAACCCTTTCGTCTGAACATCAGGGCTCATGTCACTTGTTATTCAGCCTTCCAGGGGCACCAGGAGTCATTTCCTGAGGGTAGGCTCTGTGCAATCGGAGTCGAGGGTTGTCTTCCCCGGGAGCTGGCCGGGGGGGCGCTGAGCAGGTCTCTCCGCCTGGAGCGTGAGAAACAAGGGGGAGAAGGTCTCGGGGAGACTTGCGGGGGTCTTCCTGGCTGGTGAGGCCCGCTCCAGTCTGATCGCAGGGGTCAGTGGGAGTTGGGGCCAAGAAACGAAGAAGAATTGGGGGCCAACAGACCACTCTGGTCCGTCCCGAAAAGAAGCCTCGGATACTCGCCCAGAGGTGGCCCGCACGCCTTCGTTCCAGTAACCTCAGCGTGGGGATCCCCTTAGCCCCATTCCCGAGCCCGGCCGCCCAGCCTGCGCGGTTGGCCTTGGGGGACACTTCGGAAAGACCGGGTGAGTCCGACTCCCCCGTGCCAGTGCCCGGAGTCCCTCCCCCGCCCCACCTCCCGGCGCGGTGGCGCAGCTCGCGGCTGCAAGGCGCGGGGCGGCAGGGCACGGGGAGGGGCGGGGGTCCGAGCCCCCGGGCGGGGAGCGGGTAGGCGTGCGGGTCGCTGTGGGTCGCAGCCCCCTCCGGGGCGGGCCTTCGCGGCCCGCCCCCGACCTCCGTCGAGCCCCCCCGCCTGACGTCAGGGGGGAGGGGGCGGAGAGCCGCGGCCGCGGCGGAGAAAGAGCCGGCGCCCGCCGCGGTGGCGCGGGGAGCCCGAGCCCAGGGGCGCCGAGCCGAGCCGGGCCGAGGGGCGGTGGCAGAGGGGCAGCGGAGCTGGGCGGGCGGGCGCGCGCGGGCGGCGGCGCGCGGGCAGGGGCGGACCGTGGTCGGAGCCGAACGCGAGGGCGGCGCCCAGGGATTCAAGCCGCGAAGAAGAGGTGAGTGAGGCCGGGGTTGCTTGGGGTCGGAGCCAGGGGGCTCCGGGGTCGCCGCTTTGTCCCCCGACTCGGGTGGGGGGCGCCGCACGCGCGAGGGACAGGGTCTGGGGGCTCAGGCAGGGGCGGCGGCGGGGACAGCTGTCCGCCCGAGCGCCTTCCTGCGCCCCCCGCGGGCTGCTGCGCGGGGGCTGGGGAGCGGGGAGAGCGGCGCCCTCCACCACAGGGTCCGGAGGCGCGGACTGGTCAGGGGCAGCGGGGCTTAGGGAGCGGGGGTCCCTCGTGCAGTCCGGTCCGCGGCCGGGATCTTCTCCAGGCCCCCGAACTGCCCCTGGCTCCCCCACCCCCGACGGAAAGTTTGGGGCGGGCTTGGACGGAGGCCGATGTTGTGGGATCGGATTTCCCTGCCGCGGCCCCCCGGCCGCGCGCCCGCTCCGCTGGGGAGGCGGGCTGTCCTGGAAAGCCAGGCTCCTGAGCCGCGCCGCCCAGTCCCCGGCTGGAGTGCTCGCCCTGCAGCTGCGGGGGCGCCGTCCGCGGCCCGCCGCTCGGGGTGGGCAA
This sequence comes from Mesoplodon bidens, assembly GCF_964165515.1. Lineage (NCBI taxonomy): Eukaryota > Metazoa > Chordata > Mammalia > Artiodactyla > Ziphiidae > Mesoplodon > Mesoplodon bidens. The sequence continues at coordinate 15,050,840 of NC_138170.1, read as the reverse complement.
GGGTGGGGGGCGCGCCGCCGGGAGCCCGCACCCCTCTACACACCCCCACCTCCGGGGCTGCTCCGGGGAGGAGCTGTGCCGGCAGAGCCTTGGAGCGCGCCGCAGAGTCCGGCCCGGGCCTGGGGTAAGGGGCCGAGGGAGGGCTGGGGGTGTGTTGGGGGACGGGTGGGGGGGGTGAACGCATCTCCTGCCCCCCCCGCCCTTCCCGCGCTGGGTTACTGGGCCGACAGGGGGCGTCCGCAGGCCGGGCTCCGCCACGCTCCCAGCGCCGCCGCTTTGTTTGCCTTCAAATCCCCGGAGCTGGGGGAGGGGAGAATCCGGGGGCGGGGGGGACCCGGGACGGGGTGTTGGCGGGGACCCTTTGTTTTGGGGTGAGCATAGACCCAGCTTCTGTGTCTCTGTTCCCGGCATTGGAGGGCTGGAGCAGTGGAAATTAATCCAGATGGCCTGCCCTGGCCGGGGTCCTGGGAGCGCGATCCCTGAGTTGGGAAGGTTCGTCAAGACCCCGGGAGAGCGCAGCAGGCGCCGGCCCTGCTCGGGGCGCCCTCCTCGGTCCAGGAGGAACCCCCCTGGCGCTCCCCACCGGGTCCTCACTTCCCCCCAGCCCCCGCCTGAAAGCGCCGCCAGGAGATCCCTGATGAGACCGGAGCGGGCTCCGTTGTCCCGCTGCCCCTCAGCCCGAGGGCTGGTGTCTCCTAGGTTCCTGTGCAAGGAACAGGATGAGGCCCCGGTCATTTCCACGCCCATCCCACCCACTTCCTGCCTTCCTTCTTGGGCAACAAAGGGGCCTCGGGAAGCGGGGCCCCTCCAGCTCCCGGCCCCACTTCAGCCCTGTGATGTGGAACGGGGTTTGGGGCTCTGCCCGGCTATTGTCTGCGCTGGGGGAGGCGAGAGGCTGGGGCCGGGACCCCTGCAGGCCTGATGCACCGAGTCCTCCCTGGGGGTCTTTTCCAACCGCCTGCCCCACCGCATGCTTATCACCCTGCTGAGGGGTTTGCGTCTCAGAATTAGGTCTTGGAGCTGGCTGGAGCCCCAGTAGGGCCAGGTCCTGCCTCCAGAGGTTATTTTAAGAAATCCTTCGAATCTGTCAGGCCTGAGGGGGGGAGGGGGGTCCCCTTTTTATTTTCTTAAACAACTTCCTGTTGAAGAGAAGGAGTCGGGGAGGGCCCGGAGGTCGTCCGAGTGTCCACTCTTGCAGCTGACTTAGCTCTCTCCCTCCTCCCAGGGAGACCCCATGGTCCCTTTGGAGGCTGTAGAGGCTGAGGCTAGGTGTCGGAGGGGACTAGGTCTCTGCTCCAGGGCCTGGGGCACGGGGGAGTCCTGGGGAGGACGGATCAGGTCTTCCGTCCTGTCGGTGCCTCCTGGCACGGCTGTGTGGGCCCCCTTCTGGTCTGTTTTCTCTGGTTGTGATTCTGACCCTTTCTTTTCCCCCAGCAGGGCAGCTGGCCTGGAGCTTAGTGCCAGGGCGTGTGCCATGGCCACGCACTGGGCTGTCTGGCTGCTCGCAGTGGGACTGTGGGGCCTGGGCATTGGGGCTGAGGTGTGGTGGAACCTGGTGCCCCGGAAGACGGTATCTTCTGGGGGTGAGTGCCTGGAGGGCGGGAAGCGGGAGGCCAGGAGGGACTCCTGGGGGAAGAGGGGTGCTAAGGAATTGCCCTCTAGGACGTGCCAGCTGTATTCTGCAGTCGGGCTCAAGGCCCACTGATGTATGTGACACAGCTTACTGAGAAATGTGAGTGAGTGGCCCTAGGGACCCAGAACTGGTAGTCCAGGCCAGGACCTAGAGGACCTCCTGAGACTTAGGACCTGGCTCGGCTGCCCCTGTTATACAAGAGAGAGTGACCATCCTGCATTACTCTCCCCATGCCTCACTTCTGGAATTATCGCTAACACTGAGAACCTAAAGAGAGAAACCTGGGTCAGGATGGGCATGAGGTGAAGGGTGTCACCGCCCGCCCCCAGGAGGCCCCTTAGCAACCCTGATATGATAGACCCCCCTCTGCTGCCCTGACACTGTGCTGTCTGGTGGCCCTAGAGTGGGGGGGGGTGTACGCACGCATGCACGTGCTTGCGTGGGGGGACGGCAGACCTGACAGGCCTTCTGTGCTCACACACCTGTATGCGGAGGTGATGTCAGGTGTTTGTATCATCCGTGTGCTCTGGGGACCCGGGATGAGCTCACCTCCCACAGGCTCCTCTACGTGCTAACGAAGCCCTCCCTTGCCAGCCTATGTCTGGGCCCATCGTTGGCTCCAAAGACTAAGGCTGGTTTAGAGGGACCCTGAGGACAGGTCGGCAGCTGTTTTGGGGGCTGACGTAGGAATCCTGTGACTACGCGAATATCATAGCGCCCTGCTTGGCGGATGGCAACAGGGCTTCCCAGCCCCGAGGCTTCAGCGCCATCTCTGGTCCCCAGCCTCTAGTTTCCACTGACCTCCCTGGCCTGGCCTCCCAGCCCGATTCCATCTCCTGCCGTCCCTCCTCATCCCATAGCCGGCTGTGCTTGTATCCCTAACAGCCCAGATTTGGGTCCCACTGGAGGGAAGGGTTTCCTAAGTCAAAGGAGCGCTCACAACTTCTGTCCGTCCTGCCCTGCTGGATCAGGGTCCAGGGCCTGGCTGGACCCTGGTGAGGGCAGCAGGCAGCAGAGCAAAGAAGGAAGCAGCCGCTGAGGAAGCTGGGAGGGGGGGAGCACTGCTGACCCTGAGAGTGAGAGCCATCGGCCTGATGGCTTCCTCTGACCGGAAGCTGTGGCTGAGATATCCTTCCTTCCTCCTCCCCAGCCCAGATTTGCCTCCGCCCCGGCTGGGAAAGGCCAGGGAGGCCTGGGTGGAGCTGTGAGAGCCAAAAGCCTGTTCAGAAAATGCCCTTTCCTACCAGTCAGGGGGCTTGGCTGGCATCTGCCTGTGGGGTGCTGGCTCTAATGTGGGGACCAGGGGTGACCATCGCATAGAGGAGGGCTGATTTGGGGGCGGGGGGGCCTCCCGGAGTTCCAGGAAAGTCCGCTCACCCCATCCCTGCTCTCTCTGGCCCTGTCCCTGTAGAGCTGGCCACGGTGGTGCGGCGCTTCTCCCAGACGGGCATCCAGGACTTTCTGACGCTGACCTTGACCGAGCAGACCGGGCTCCTGTACGTAGGGGCCCGGGAGGCCCTGTTTGCCTTCAGCGTGGAGGCTCTGGAGCTGCAGGGAGTGGTGAGAGGTGGGGGAGCGGGAGGCACACGGGGGTGAGAGAGGCAGGACCCGGAGGGGCTTTGCTTGGCCAGGCTGTCCCCTAGGCTCAGCTGCCCCCCACCCCATTCTCCTCGGTGAGCATGTTGCTTCCCCCGAGTCTGCAGCACTTACTGGGTCCACCGCGTTGGGGCAGCTGGGGCTTCTGACCTCTGCTGGAATAAGCTCCCAGAGAGTGGGGACCGTGTCCTCTCACTTGGCTTCCCCACGTTGCTGCCATGAGCCGTGCTAGTAGCACATGCCCAGTATGTACCTGTGACATTGCTGACGTGTCCCCTCCCTGTCCCCAGATCTCATGGGAGGCGCCAGCTGAGAAGAAGGCCGAGTGTACCCAGAAAGGGAAGAGTAACCAGGTGGGTGCTTGGGACACTGCTGGCGGGGGCGGGGGGCATGGTGCACACTCTTTCCCCAGAGCCCCCTTTGTCCCAGTGCTGGTCTGGGTCCTTGTGTCCCCATGTCCGGGGCCCTCATACTTTAACTGATGCCCCTCTCTCCCCAGACGGAGTGTTTCAACTTCATCCGCTTCCTGCAGCCGTATAACGCGTCCCACCTGTACGTCTGCGGTACCTACGCCTTCCAGCCCAAGTGCACGTACATTGTGAGTGCCGCTCCTCTCCCCCAGCCCCCTCGACCGATCCCCGTCGCCTTCTCATCGCCTCTTCCTTCCCCTAGGACATGCTCACCTTCACCCTGGAGCGTGGCGAGTTCGAAGATGGCAAAGGGAAGTGTCCCTATGACCCAGTTAAGGGCCACACCGGCCTTCTTGTGGGTGAGTGGCTGTCCCGCTGCAGGTTGGGGGGTTCCCCCAGGACTTGTTCCCACTCCGGGGCCGTGTGGCCTGAGTGCAACCGCACCTCGCTCCTGGTCCGGCTGACCCCCTGTCTCCCGTAGACGGGGAGCTGTACTCGGCCACGCTCAACAACTTCCTGGGCACGGAGCCCGTCATCCTGCGGAACATGGGGCCGCACCACGCCATGAAGACGGAGTACCTGGCCTTCTGGCTCAACGGTGAGCCCCGAGGAGCCGGCCAGCCCACCGGGCAGCCGTGGGTGGGAAGCGCCGCGAGGGCCCAGCGTCCGGGCTGACCCTCCTCCCCTTCCCGCAGAACCGCATTTCGTGGGCTCCGCCTACATCCCGGAGAGCGTGGGCAGCTTCACGGGGGACGACGACAAGGTGTACTTCTTCTTCAGCGAGCGCGCCGTGGAATACGACTGCTACGCCGAGCAGGTGGTGGCCCGCGTGGCCCGAGTCTGCAAGGTACAGACCCCCCACGCGGCGGGCGACCCGGGGGCGCGGCGGGCGGCCCCGGGAGCGCGGCGGCCCGGCGGGGCTGACCGGCAGCGGCCCCTCGCTGTCCCGCAGGGTGACGTGGGGGGCGCGCGGACGCTGCAGAGGAAGTGGACCACGTTCCTGAAGGCGCGGCTGGTGTGCGCCGCGCCCGACTGGCAGCTCTACTTTAACCAGCTGCAGGCGCTGCATACCCTGCAGGACGCTTCCTGGCACAACACCACCTTCTTCGGGGTTTTTCGGGCGCGGTGGTGAGTTGGCCGGGAGCCCTTGGGGGTGGGGAGGAGCGGGTTCGCAGGTTGGGTCTGACAGGGACAGGCCTCGGGGGACGTCCAGGCGCCTGCCCCTTTGCAAAGCCCCCCGCGGGAGGCGGGCCGTGCTCTGTCCCCGGTGGCACTTGGAGCCGCCGTCACGTCACGTGGGCCCGTGACCACTGCATGCCCGGAGGTGTGGTCGCCCCAGGCCTGACCCTGGGGGTCCCTCCCTTGCTGTGACAGGGGCGACATGGACCTGTCAGCAGTCTGTGAGTACCAGTTGGAAGAGATCCAGAGGGTGTTCGAGGGGCCCTACAAGGAGTACCATGAGCAAGCCCAAAAGTGGGGGCGCTACACCGACCCGGTACCCAGCCCGCGGCCCGGCTCGGTGAGTCATCCGGGGCAGGGGCGCGCTTGTGTCCTCCCCTCCAGTAACGTTCCCGCCGGGCTGATAGCTATCCCCTACCCCCCCCCCCCGCCCCCAGTGCATCAACAACTGGCACCGACGCCACGGCTATACCAGTTCCCTGGAGCTGCCAGACAACACCCTCAACTTCATCAAGAAGCACCCGCTGATGGAGGAGCAGGTGGGGCCTCGGTGGGGCCGGCCCCTGCTGGTGAAGAAAGACGCCAACTTCACCCACCTGGTGGCCGACCGCGTCACGGGGCTTGATGGAGCCACCTATACAGTGCTGTTCATCGGCACAGGTGGGCCCAGGGGGCATGGCCTTGGCCGCTGGGGACTGGGCGAAGGCCTGTGTGCCCCAGGCGGGGAGAGCCTCTTGCCCTTTTCTTCACACCTGTCCCCCCTCCCCCCGCCACCACCACAGGAGATGGCTGGCTGCTCAAGGCCGTGAGCCTGGGGCCCTGGGTCCACCTGATTGAGGAGCTGCAGGTATTTGACCAGGAGCCGGTGGAAAGCCTGGTCCTGTCCCGGAGCAAGGTAGTAATCAGGCCCCAGCCACCACTGTCCCCAGGCCTCCCCTGGTCGTGTGCTTGGCCGCTACAGGGGTGGGGAGATGCCTGAGCCACCTCGGGTAGCTTGGGGCGGGTCCCAGGAATGAGAGCGCTAACGGAATCCGCGCTCTGCGGGCATTATGTTTTATATATAGCCTGGTCCTGGCGGGGCTGCGTTCCCAGAACGGGGCCTTGGCGGCTGCTCTGTGCGCTTTCTTCAGGCCCCTCGGGGTTGCGCTGTGCCTCTTCTCTGCCGGTGCCACTGTTGGCCAGGCCTTGTGCTGTGTCGGTTCGTGATGCCCCCGTGATGTCGCTGTGCCCACCGGCCCCCGTTGCCCTCCAGCCCTGCCCCCTGCCCCCGGCGGCTTCAGCCGTTCCCTGCAGGGCCGCGCTCGGCTTCTGCTCCTGCTCTCCTCTCCTCTGGCGTATCTGTGGCACCTTCACGCGCTTGCCTTTCCCCACCTGTGGTGGCTCAAGTTGTTTCTCCAGAACGTGGAATAATGGCAGAAACAAAGTCTGTGGTTGAAGAAACACACAAATTGGCAATCACCATTCAAACAGAGGAAAACGCCTTATGTTCTGCTGGTGCTATTGTGAGGCTGACGGGCCCTGCGGAAACTGAACTTCCTGAGCTATTTATACTGTCCTGGAGTGAGTGAGTGAGTGTATGTGTGTGTGTGTGTGTGTGTGTGTGTGTGTGTGTGTGTGTGTGTGTGATTATATTTCTCGGCCTCACAGGTCTGCTGTTCCTTTCTAATAAGGTCACATCTGTAAGGTGCTTAGGATTGCGTTTGGCTTGTAGTAAGCCCTCCGTGCGTTCTCAGTCCTCAGATTTCCCTCCTCAGGACTTGAGCACAGCCCCCTTTTTCTTTTGGGCCCCTTGTGACCCCTGGCAACAGTCTGAGCCGCCCCCAGGCCATGTCCGGGCCTGGCTCACCCCCCTCCTGTGCTTCTGTGGCAGAAGCTACTCTTTGCGGGCTCCCGCTCCCAGCTGGTCCAGCTGCCCCTGGCCGACTGTGTGAAGTACCGCTCCTGCGCTGACTGCGTGCTTGCTCGGGACCCCTACTGCGCCTGGAGCGTCAACACCAGCCGCTGCATGGCCGTGGGCGGCCACTCCGGGTGAGCAGGGCTCTGCGCATGCTCGGGCCAGCAGGGAGGGGAGGGGGGTTAGAGCTGGGACGCTGATGGCCTCTGCTTCCCCCACCAGATCCCTGCTGATCCAGCACGTGACAGTCTCAGACACCTCAAGCATTTGTAACTTCCGGGGCAGTAAGAAAGGTGAGCTGTTTTTTTTAGTCCCCCTCCCAGAGCGGTGGGCCTTGGGCCAGAGCTGGCGTGTCTGCATCCGCCCCCCGGCCTGGGTTTCCCGCACTGACTCTCCGCTCTGCTTTCTCTGCCGCTGCAGTCAGGCTCACGCCCAAAAACATCACGGTGGTGGCAGGCACGGACCTGGTGCTGCCCTGCCGCCTCTCCTCCAACCTCGCCCACGCCCGCTGGACCTTTGGGGGCCGGGAGCTGCCTGCAGAGCAGCCCGGCTCCTTCCTCTACGACGCCCGGCTGCAGGCCCTGGTGGTGATGGCTGCCCAGCCCCGCCACGCCGGGGCCTACCACTGCTTCTCGGAGGAGCAGGGGGCCCGGCTGGCTGCCGAAGGCTACCTGGTGGCAGTGGTGGCGGGCCCGTCGGTGACCCTGGAGGCCCGGGCACCCCTGGAGAGCCTGGGGCTGGTGTGGCTGGCCGTGGTGGCCCTGGGGGCCGTGTGCCTTGTGCTGCTGCTGCTGGTTCTGTCCCTGCGCCGGCGGCTGCGGGAGGAGCTGGAGAAGGGCGCCAAGGCAGCCGAGAGGACCCTGGTGTACCCTCTGGAGCTGCCCAAGGAGCCCACCAGTCCCCCCTTCCGGCCCGGCCCCGAGACGGACGAGAAACTCTGGGACCCCGTGGGCTACTACTACTCGGACGGCTCCCTCAAGATCGTTCCTGGACACGCCCGGTGCCAGCCCGGCGGCGGGCCCCCCTCGCCGCCTCCTGGCATCCCCGGCCAGCCCCTGCCTTCTCCAACTCGGCTCCACCTGGGGGGTGGGCGGAACTCCAATGCCAACGGATACGTGCGCTTACAGCTGGGAGGGGAGGACCGGGGCAGCCTCGGGCACCCGCTGCCCGAGCTCGCCGACGAGCTGAGACGCAAACTGCAGCAGCGCCAGCAGCTGCCGGACTCCAACCCCGAGGAGTCCTCGGTGTGAAGGGACCCCTCCGGCGGGGCGGCGTGGGAGGCGCGGCTCCTACTTTTGCACAGGCACCAGCTACCTCAGGGACATGGCACGGGCACCTGCTCTGCCCCGGACGGACCCTGCCCGGCACCGCCCGGCCATGAGGACCTGCTCTCTCAGCACGGGCACTGCCACTTGGTGTGGCTCACCGGGGCACCAGCCTCACAACAGAGGGCACCTTCCTCCTCTGTGAGGGGCTGTGAATCACAGACGCACGGGACCCCAGCAGCCAAAACCTTTCAAGGTGGAAGTTGGAGATGTGGGTGTGTTTGTGTACATACATGTGTGTCTGTGGACGTGTGCACGTATGTGTGTGTGGGTGTGTGACATAGTCTTCCTGTTTCTGTCAAGTCTTCCCTTGGCCTGGGGTCCTCCTGGTGGGTCACTGGAGCTATGAAGGGGAAGGGGTTGTATCACTTTGCCTCTCCTACCCCCGCCTGTCCCCAGTGGGGGGCAGCCATGTACATACGGGGGTGGGCTGGGCAGGGTGCTGTGCCTCTGGGGGAGTCCAGGGCTCTGGGGTGGGCCTGGTTCTACTCCCGGGGCTGTGAATGTTTTCAGGGTGGGGGGGAGGGAGATGGAGCCTCCTGTGTGTTTGGGGGAAGGGTGGGAGGGGCCTCCCGCTTGGCCCTGGGATTCAGTGGTATTTTATACTTGTCCTCCCTGGCAGGGCTGGGAAAGGTGGTGTGGGGGGAGGGGGAGGGGGAGGGGGAGGGAAGGAGAGGGCGGGCATGCTGTGGATGCGGCACATCCTCTCCCAGCCCCAGGAGGAGGGCTTCTCACAGTGTAACTTATTGTGTCCCCGCGTATTTATTTGTTGTAAATATTTGAGTATTTTTATATGGACAAATAAAATGGAGAAAATGAAGCTGTTCCTGTCACGGAGATAAGACATTTGGGCCAAAACCTTCTGGGTGCCAAGAGGGAGACTCCCTGTGGGTTGAGTGGGGCTGGACTGCCCCCCCTCTCGGTCCTGGGGCAGCCGCCCTTTCCTTCAGTGGTCCCCCTCCTGCCTGTGCCCCTCTCTGGAGGGGGGACAGCCCAGGCGCCAATGTTTTCCCACAGTGGTGGTTCGGGCTGGGAGCCAGACCAGGGCCACAGCCTCTTGAGAGCCAGCCTTGGCTTCTGGCCAAAGGGAGAAGTCAGGGCATGGGGAGTTGAAGCAGGAGAGCGGGAGGGGCCTGGCTTCCCAGAACTCTGGGAAGGGGAAATGGGAGTGAGGAGGCCGAGGAGGGGAACTTCCTAGAAGCAGCTTAAGGTGGTGTGGGCTGGCTCGTGTGAGGATGGGGCTCCCAACCAGCTTAAGGGAGGAAAGATGACTTCCAGCCTTTACCCTCCAGACTGTTAGCCTTGAATGCTTCAGCTACACGCCATAGGGAACTTTCCCCATTGCCACCCGGTGGGCACCAAGCCCCTGTCCTATGGAAGGAGCCGTGCAGGGCCCAGATATTTGTAAGAAAAACAGGACCCCGCCTGGGTTCTATAATTCACGCCCACACACAGAGGCAGCCAGTTCTCTGTACCCTTGACCGGTCTGGGGGTGCCTGCTGTGGCTGGAATAGGCTGCTGCCGGGCGTCCTGCTGTTAAGAGAGGGCTGGCATCTGCTGACGACCACGCTATGCGTCCTGCACGGTCACTAACCCACAGCCCAGAGAATGTCTTGGTACAAGAAGGTTGATTCGGTAAACTAGGTGCCCACTGTGGGGTTGAGGGTTCCAGGCCCTGCCCCCCGGGCCTACGTGCAGGTCCTCCCAGCGGCAGGACAGGTCATGACTACCTGCCTCCCACGGGGTTTTAAAAAGTGAGCAGGAGGGGCGAGAGGAGGGAGGGTGTCGCGCAGTCTTTCAAGTGGTCACCGCGCCGCCGCGGTGACCCGTCTTCCTGGGCCCGAGTGGTGGGGGAAAGGGGGGGTAAAGGACCTTGGGGTGCTCCCGGCGACCCCCTGCCCTGGGGAGCCCGGTGGGACGAAGAGAACCTGGAAGGGCGCCACACGAATGCTCCCGACCCACCCCACCCCCGCCCCCCTGGGTTCCAGCGGGCGCGCCCCGGCCTCCGCTTAGCCTGGGACGCCCTCGCGTGGCCGCTTCGGGCGGGCGCGGCCAGGCACCGCCCCCCCAGGTCCCACCCCACCTCCGCGATTGGCTCCCGGGCTCAGACCCAGACGCTTGATTGGTCGGCTCCGTGGCTCGCGCGGACGCCGAGTGGTCAGGCCGGGCGGGTGGGCAGCGCTGCGCCCGCCCCGCCCGCCGAGGCCGCGCCAGCGCCCGTGCCCGTGACCTTACCCGCGTCCGCGCCCGCAAGCGGGTGGGAGGGCGCCGAGGGCGACATGGCTGTGCCGCGGCCCTTCGCCGAAGGCCCCTGCTGCTCCCGCCCCAGCGCGGCTCCCGGCGTGCAGCAGACGCTGGACGAGATGGACTTCGAGAGGGGTGAGGCGGGCGCGCGGCCCTACCGGCCCGGCGCCTTCCGGCGTCCCCAGGCCCCCAGGGCAAAGGAGGTGGCCGAGAACCGGGGCCCCCGGGGGGAGGCAGCCTGGGGACCTAGTCGGAGCGTTGGCGGGCGGTGGGTTCATCACTCCCGCGTAGTGAGAGCCCGCCAGGGACCCGGCGGGAGCTCGACATTAGAAATAACACCGGCTCGCGTGCAGGTCGGGAAACAGGCTTTGGTTTCAGGAACTTTCTCCAGTGGTGCGGCTGGGCCCGGCTCCTCACCTGGTGCAACCCCAGGACACCCAGTCCTGCTCCCGGGTCTGCCCCTGGGCAGCAGAGCCTGCAGCCAGGGTGTTGCACCCACCCCGTGGGGATGGAGCTTCAGACTGGGGGGCTGCGTGTGGGCACTGCAGGCGTGAGATATGGCAGAGATGACCTCGAGGCAGGCGATGTCATCCCTACCTGTGGGCTCAGCGGGGTAACTCTTTTGCCCCAGACTATCCTTGCTGCTCCACTCGCCACCCCCGGCTTTGTGCACAGAGCCTGGCTCTGTCTGGTTTCTCACCGTGCGCACGGCCGACTTGGCTCCAGACGCTGCTCGCTCAGGCGTTCCAGCCAAAGCCCCTGAGTTGTGGGAGGGTTCTGAGGACTCTCGGGATTCCACAGATGGGGTGACTGTTCACCACTTTGGCTGTGGTTTTCACTTTGCGCTGGCACCTGGCAATGTCCTTTTCTTCCTTTTGACTGTGACTATATATTCAAGCATCTTAAACAGTACTTTATCCAACACTGGTGTGTTTGCAGTGGGAAGAAGGGTGACTGTGTCTGCTGCCCAGTCTCCTGTCCTGGCTAGACAAGCCCCTTGTCTGTCTTGCTCACAGCGATGTCGCCAGCACCCAGCACAATCCTTGACACAGAGGAGGTGCTCGTGTTAATATCTGTTGAACCCACGAATTTCCATTTTATAGATGAGAAAACAAGCGGTCAGGAGGTAAAGGGAGCGCTGGAAGCCCCCAGTCATTCAGCGTTATTCAGTGCTCGGGTTGTCCTGCAGGAATCTGGTCTGCAGCCCTGAACGGAGACCTGGGCCGAGTGAAGTATTTAATCCAGAAGTCAGCGGACCCCAGCCAGCCCGACTCTGCCGGCTACACGGCTCTGGTGAGCTGGGGATGAGCCTCATAGGGTTCCTGCTCTCTGGGGGTGGGGAGGGGATGATGTTTGCATTTTCTCTTCTCACACCCTTCCTCCTCTCCCAGCAGGGTTTCTGTTTAAGCATCACGTGAACCTGGGTTTTTTTTAATTAGCGTAAGTGCTTTGCATTAGTTATTTAACTTCATTCTCATAAGGATTCTGCGAGGTAGGAATGGTTATTATCTCCACTTTCCAGTGGCGGAAACTGAAACTAGGAATGAAGGCTCACCCTGGTCACCCAGGTGCCAGAGGGGGCACCCCCCGCCGGGGTTCTGCCCCCTGACCCCGGCTCTGTTCCCCACAGCACTATGCCAGCCGCAACGGGCACTATGCCGTGTGCCAGTTCCTGCTGGAGAGCGGGGCCAAGTGTGATGCCCAGACCCACGGGGGAGCCACCGCTCTGCACCGGGCCAGCTACTGTGGGCACACGGACATCGCCCGGCTCCTGTTGTCGCACGGCTCCAATCCCAGACTGGTGGACGACGACGGCATGACCAGTCTGCACAAGGTGGGTCCCCTCTTGGAAGTTTCACAGGTTGCAAGAACTTGTCTTCTCTCATTAGAAGAGTTATAACATGGGACTTCCCTGGCCGTCCAGTGGTTAGGACTCGGCCCTTTCACTGCCGTGGGCCCAGGTTCAATTGCTGGTCGGGGAACTAAGATCCCGCAAGGCATGGCCAAAAATAAAAAAGTAAAAGTTATAATGTGTTCACTGTAGAAAATATGGGGAAAACGGAAAAGCATAAAGTAGAAAATTGAAATCATTTGTAATCTCAGTGCTCACCTCTCATCACTTTAGGGTTAACGTATAATTTTCCAGCATGTCTCCTGCGCACATAAATTAGAACTAAACGTATGGCGTCGTTTTCTTTTTCTTCCCCTTGATGACGTGTCCTCAATGCTTTTCCACGTAGTTCTCTGAAACTTGCACCGACTCTTGCCTATCCCTCTAGTCTGCTTTCCACAAAATGATCAGAGTGATCATTTAATTAAATGTTTTCTGACTAGAAACACTTACCGCTGTGAACGGTTTGAGGAGTACAGAATGTCTACCGTGGACACAAGTTTCTTAGCCCCACTGATTTTCTCCCAGAGTGATGGTTTAAAAAGCAGTTCTGGGCTTCCCTGGTGGCACAGTGGTTGAGAGTCCGCCTGCCGATGCAGGGGACACGGGTTCGTGCCCCGGTCCGGGAAGATCCCACGTGCCGTGGAGCGGCTGGGCCCGTGGGCCATGACCGCTGAGCCTGCGCGTCCGGAGCCTGTGCTCCGCAACGGGAGAGGCCGCAACAGTGAGACGCCCGCGTACCGCAAAAAAAACCCCCAAAAAACCCCAAAAACAATAAAAAGCAGTTCTGACCGTGCCATGCCTTAGAGTCCTTCGGAGGCTTTTGCTCTTACCAAGTCCTTAAGCTGGTTCACAGGCCCCCTGGGGTCAGCCCCTGCCTACCTGCCCGCTTGTCCTTGCCCCGCTAGTCGTCTTCAGTTTCTTGAACCTGCTTCTCTGTCACGTGCAGGCCGTAGACAACATCTCTTCCCATCCGGATGCCTCACGTCACCCTTTTCCCTCTGGCTTGTGTCTGTCCTTCCCTCTGGATTGCAGCTTCTACATCACGCCCTCAGAGAGCCTTCCCATTTCCTCAGAGGAGGACAGCTCACGCACCTGGATGCCCGGAGGCACCCTGCGCTTGACTTCTGACTCTTCTCTCTCTGGAAATTCCCTGTGTGAGCTCCGTCTCACTGGAGGCAGCTGGGATTGGTCCTGTTTCCTGCTGTGGCCTCAGCACTGAGCTCAGGTGCTGAGTGAGCAGCTGGGGGTTGTTTTGTTTTGAGACCCTTGCTGGTTGGAGAGGCAGGTTGCTCGTTTCTCAGTGGTCTAAACTGGTGTTGGCTTGAGTGTTTCACTGCCACAGCTCACATGATGGGTGTCGATAGGCAGGACGCTGCCGTGGTTGGACCTAGCTGGTGTCACCCACACTTGCGGCATTCTCGTGAAATTGAAGGAATGCATGTGTGTGAGGAATATGAATCGTCCCTTCCTTTCAGCTTGCTTGCCTCCCTCCCTTGCTTCCTTCTGCAAACATTGGCACTTTCTTTTGCCAAAAATTATTCGGAATTCATCTTACAACTGCTCACAACACACTATTGCCTGAATTGAAGCAGTAAAATTGAGAATCCCAGGTCTGTACTCATCAAGATAATATTTATGCTGAATAAAGATTTAGATTCAAATTTGAGATGGTGTTTGGTACTAACATTAACTTTGATACCTTTCAGGAGCCCCCGTAGCCCTTTAATTTGTCTCTTGGGAGGAGTAGGGAATATAGTGATATGATGTAGCTATTGAGAGTTCGGACTTTGAGGTCAGACAGACCTGGCTTAGAATTCCCCATGCTGCCACATTAGCTCTGTGACCTTGGGCGAGTTACTCAACTTTTATAAGCTTCAGTTTTTTCATCTATAAAGTGGAAATAATGATACTTCCTACCTCTGATGGTTATTGTAAAAGTTAAGTAAGATAATCTGTGTAAATCACTTAACACTGTTCTTTTTTGGAGGATGTAGGTTAGAAATTGACATCCAGATTGGGATCGTTGATCTCCGAGGGGACGAGGAGAAAGCTGGGTACTGGGCCTGTTTCTCTCCGCTCATCTGAAAGTTCCCAGAGGGCAGGGGCCGTGTCTGATGTGTCTTGTGCCCACGGCACCCAGCACCCTATAGACAATCTGAATGTTTGTAAAGATGCTTAGAGATCCAGGGTTCTGTCCTTGTTCTTAATGTGCAGGCCTGGGCAAAGAAGCATGGCCAGTGAGCAAAGGACACAAGGAAGAAAAGCTCAAGCTGACTGCCCAAGTGGCACCAGGGTGCCCCACCACCCTGCAGCACATCATTGCAGTTTGGCAGGGGTTAGGGGAAACCGGCTCAGACGGCCAGCACCTCCACTTCCACGAGACCTTTGCTTGGACTAAAAGGGCCCCAGAAGTGGAGCAAGAAAGTACAGGGCCCAGTGGGGTGCAGCTTTTGATCCGGGCCTCTCTCCCCACAGGCTGCTGAGAAGGGTCACGTGGACGTTTGCTCCCTCCTCTTGCAACACAGCCCAGCCCTGAAGGCCGTCCGCGACCGGAAGGCACGACTCGCCTGTGACCTGCTGCCCTGCAACAGTGACCTGCGGGACCTGCTGGCCAGCTGAGTCTCCCCGCTCCTGTCACAGGCTGCGTGTGGGGTACACGGACGAGCCCTCCAAGCCCCTGCCTCGGTCAGCGCCCGAGCCACAGGGTGGGATCCTGAGGCTGGAGGACCCCGGAAGAGCCCCATTCTGGCCACTGGGGAAGCAAGGGTGGCGATTTGGTGGGGCGGCCGGTGTTCCAGCCTGGACAGATGACCGTATTCTAAATTAGTTCGTGTGGAAACATCTCTCCATTTGGAAAAAATAAAGTTATATCCTTACCTCATCCCATGCACAAAAATAAATTTCGAGAAAAGACCCAAATCTGAAGATACAGAAGTATGTAAGCATGAGAAGAAACTGTGGAATATGTGACAAACGAACAGCTGCTTTCTAGCCGAGTGACCTTGGTACAAGTCACTTTACCCATCTGTCCTGTGTCCTCATTTTTTTTTTTTTTTTGCCTCGTGGCATGCAGGATCTTAGTTCCCCTGACCAGGGATCAAACCCATGCCCCCTGCAGTGGAAGCGCAGTCTTAACCACTGGATCGCCAGGGAAGTCCCCTGCGTCCTCATCTCTAAGGTGGGAGTGACTACAGTGGGGCCGCCTCAGAGTCCACATGGGGGTGAGACGAGTGAATATCTGGGGAGTGCTGGGGAGGGTGCCCGGCACCGTCCGGGCCGTGTATGGGAGCTCCCACCTCCCCAGAACCTGACCAACACTTGCGTTTATAGCAATTTCATTCATTTTAACCGTCTGATAGACTATCAAGTGCTACTGCTTTGTTGCATCGCTAATTGCTAGTGAGGTTGAACACCTGTCTTCTGTGACCTTCCTGTCTGTACCCTTTGTCCATCTAAAATTTTTCTCTTTTTTGATTCATAGGAGTTATTTATACATTCTGGATGTTGATCCTTTGTTATATATATGTATGTACATAATTATATATATCTTTTTTCTTTTCTCTTTGATGCTGTTCCTTATCTTAACTGTGTTTGTTTTTATCTGTTCATGGAAATGGGTTACCGCCGGTGTGGATGGCAGTTTGGCAATATCTATTAAAATTTAAGTGAACAGGGCCAATACATTGATTTCTCTGTAGGTCCCTAGAGAAATATTCATCTGTGTGCACAGAGATGTTTGCTTTTGGGGGGTTTTTTTGGCCTCACCGAGAGGCTTGCAGGATCTTAGTTCCCCGACCAAGGATCGAACCCATGCCCCTGCAGTGGAAGCGCTGCATCCTAACCACTGGACTGCCAGGGAAGTCCCCAAAGATGTTTATTTACAGAGGCATTTTCAAACACGTGGACTGGAGCATGGGGTGTTCGCAGCACAGGGTAGGTGAGGTTCTGGCACTTTTGAGTGCAGCGTACGCTACTGTGGAAAGAGTGCCGAGTCGTGAGTACGTAAAGCATGTAGAAACGTGTAGGTACGTACACACAACACACAGGAGGAGCGTGAGGAAGCTGTGTGTTAAGCTGTACCCGTGGCTTCCCCAGGCTCCATGGCAACAGTACTTAACCAAGGGGGTCCTGAGCTTGATCTGCTATGTTTGGATTTTTTACCAGAAGTAAGTTTTTTCTTTGATAAGTTATACCAGTATTAAGTTAATACCAATTAGTTTCACGTGAATGCCAGTAAGTCTTCTGCCGAGAATTTCTGATGCAGCCTGTCGGTGCCCTCGCCCTTGGACGCTGGAGGAGGGGAGTCTCTGTGCGGCAGGCAGTGGAGTCCAGAGCTGAAGTCCTGCTTGTTCTTGTCGGTTTCCCCTCACTCTCCTCCAGGTAACCGTTTCCCTCCTCAAGAATCACCTTTGACAAAAACACCCTGGAGCATAAGGATGGAGTTTCTCTCAAAAGCTCTGGGCTCCCTGGGTCTCAGAGCTTGGAAGCAGTCACCAAGAAGCCAGCTGTGGGCGGGGCCTTGGGCTGCCCTGGATCCACGGTTCTCCCTCCTACTGGCTCGTCCTGGTCATCTCTGCTCATGTTGCCCCGAGTCTTAGTAGGCAATCTGATGGCTAGTGAATAAGACTACAGAATCGGAGTGACACGAGCAATCAGATTTCCCTTCAAAGGTCAAGGCAGAATTCAAGGCACAGCTGGGTGGAAGATGTGCTTGGTGTCTTAGGGAGAATTAGGAAGTTTGGCTTTGGTAGCTGCAGGCTGATTGCTTTGCAACTGGATTAATGGTTAACGTTCGTACTTGGACCTGGAGCGGATCTGAACCTCACCTTCCTGGCAAAGGGCGTCTCCGTGCCCAGGTCCACCAGGTCCCCGGTGGGGGACCTGCGTGTCGGCCGTGGGAGGCTCTTCAGGAGGCATGAGGGGCTGATGACGGGCTGGGCTTGGCTTCTGATGGTGGCCTAGCTTAATCGATGACCTTGACCGTCACAGTGGTGAGGGAGCAGGGTGGGTATCTGGGGAAGGAAGCCACCACCAGGAGCAGCCCAGGCGGCCTAGAAAGTGGCCGGGAGTTGGGAAATCACTTGATCTCCTCCTGTAGCAGCCAGGAAGCCTCCTGAGGCAGAGGTCGGCCTCTTGTGCCTGTCCTTTAGAGGTCCTCTTTAGGAGTCTGGCTTCCTTTTGCCAGGGCAGTTGGGCTGGGTCTCCCAGGGTCTCAGGCAGCCAGACCTACAGCAACGTGGAGGCTCACTTCTTTTTCTCGAGGGCATCTACACTTGGGAGAATGGGAGCTATTTCCCCCTGAACCTGGGCTGGTGGCCCAGCACCCAGGATGTGTGTTTATTGGTTGAATCACTTCTGAGTAGGTGCGGGGTGGGGGATGGCACAGGTGCAGGATGGGGGGTGTCTGAGGATGCAACTGACTCAGCTCAAAACAGCTTTCTCCCGCGCCCGCAGTGGGCTGTGTGCCCACACCGGTACTTTGGTGGGTGTTACGGAGCCACGGAGTTGTCTGGCCGGGGCCCGAGCCTCTGCCCTGCCCCCCCGGCCCCCGACAGCTCTCCTATAAAAGGGCTGAGCTGCTCGGCTCCTCACTGGGGGCGTGACGAGCAGGGGGCGCCATGGACTTCGTCAGCATCCAGCAGTTGGTGAGGACGTGGAGCGGAGGCTGGGCAGCTCCTTTCTGGTGCCTGAGGAGGTTTTAGGAGTAGAAACCTGTAGTTCTTTTCCGGCCTGTCTGCCTAGTTCTCGTGTGAGGTGGTGAGGGGCCAAGGAGCAAGAGAGAGAGACAGTGAGAAAGGCGTCTGGTGATGGTAGACAAGAAAATCCTTGAGTGTAGTGGGTTTTACCTTGGACTGTGATGGCCAAAGAGGAACGGGAAGTGGTGGGTTACCCTGGGAGACACAAGTGTGGCTGGGTGTTGGCTGAGCTCAATTGTGTTGATGGTCTTTGCGGGGGAAATGGTCTGGAGGGTCTGGCTGCCTTGGCTGGGGACAAGGAGAAGGGCGCTCGAGTTCCCTGGGCAGTGAGAGAAGCAGGCACACCAGTGACACTTTGGGATGTCTGTTGTGAGGGATGGGGCATGGAGGGTAGCGAGGCCCGGGGCGTCACTTTGCCCCACAAGCCCCACTGCGGGCCAGGGCCCTGCTGGCCGCAGCCCAGGACAGCCGCTGCTGGGAGGCGGGTTGCAGGGCCCAGGAAGTGTTAGGCTGCCCGAGTTTGCTTTAGAAGGGAATGGAATGTAGTTCTACGTGGCTGGAAGCCCTGCCATCGTATCATTCCAGCCTTTTCTCTCCCCTCAACGTGCTTATTCCTCAGGGCTCCCCAGCCGCTGAAACACGGGGCTGGGGGCCGGGGGAGGAAGAAAAGAATGGACCATTGTTTGGTGGGTTCTGCCCTAAGCACAGCACCGGTAAGTCATTTCATCTTTATAGCTCCAAGAGGTAAGTGCTAGTTTTACCCCATTTTATCATGAAGAAACATAGCTTCACGAAGAGGGAAAATTTGAACATAGGAATTCAGAATTTTATCCGGGAGGCATCTCCTTTGTCCCCCTGGGCTTGGGGTCAGGTGGCAGTGTGGTGTGATAGGGTAGGAATGTAAGGACAACCACCCAAGAGGGAGGCCCTGAGCTCACCTGGACGCAGCCCAGCAGCATAAATAGATGTGGCATCAGGCCCCGGCCGCAGGGTTCCTGTGACAGGACGGAGTGAGCAGCAGTCAGCCCCTGGGCCTCGGGCGCTGCTGCAGGTGGTGAGAGCCAGCGACAAGCACGGGGGTCAGGGAGCCGGCCGGGGCCCGCTCTGCCATGGGGCTTTGAGAGGGGTCAGGCCAGCTCTCAGATCCGCATCCAGATCACTAATCTCTGTACGTCAGCTCCTGCCAGGACCCCCTGTCTGGCACAGTTGTGTTTTCTAAGGGCTCCTCCTAATTTTTCTGATTCTTTGTCCGTTCCTATAGGTAAGTGGAGAGAGTCGAAAGGAAAGAATTGGGACGTGGACATGGAGTGTCTGATCCTGGAGGCTGGGGCCCCAGGAGGCCGAGGCCCGGGAGAGGCAGGAACTGGACGAGGAGAGGAGGAGAGTGAGTGGCAGGGGGCAGGGGGCACGGGCAGGTGGAGCGGGGGTGCCGCGAGCCCGGGGCTCGGGGTCTGAGAGCCTGGGCGCAGCGCTTCTCCTGCGGCTGGGAAGACGAGGGTTAGAACAACCAGGAGCTGCCCCGGGGTTGCCGTGGCCAGCAGCCAATGAATGGCTGGCATGGGCCTGTTTCTGCCTGCTTTCCGCCCCAGCATGAAAGATTCAGCGGTCCCAGAGCTAACTCGGAGAGCCTGGCTGACCTGGAAACGTTGGTTCGAAGACGGACAGAAAAGTGACTGAAACGCAGAGTCCCCGCCAGGGCACCCGAGCCTGAGGTCAAGGTGAGTGGGAAGGCGGGTGCGTGGGAGTGCCACACCAGGGCTGGAGTGCCTGAGCAGGAGCCCTCCCCCCCACCGTCCCTGTGGGAGGCCTGGGGAGGAGTGACACTGCCGCCGCGGCTGCACAGCCCGCACCAGGGGGCCCTCCGCCCCCGGCGTTGTTTTCCACGGCTGCTGCCTTAACCAAGTACCCCAAACTGGGGGCTTAAACAACAGCTATTTATGGTCGTCTCAGAGGCTGGAAGTCCAAGATCAGGGAGTCGGCAGGCAGGGTTGGTTCCTTCTGAGGCTCTGGGGGCGGATCCGTCCACACCTCTCCCCAGCTTCTGGGGTTGGTGGTGTTCCTTGGCTTGTGGCCTCGTCGCCCTGATCTCTGCCTCTGAGCTCACGTGGCCTTCTCCCTGCCTGCGTGCCTGTGTCCAAAGGTCTGTCCCTTCTCAGTAAGGACACCACTCGTATTGGACCGGGGCCCACCCTACTCCAGTACGACGGCATCTTAACCGATTACAGCTACAATGACCCCATTTCCAAATAAGGTCACGTTCTGAGGTACTGGGGTTAGGACTTCAACAATATGAACTGGGGGGCGGAACACAAGTCAATCCGTAACCCCGCCCCGTACCTATTCAGTCAGAATCTTCTGGGGGGCAAGTGTTTTTGTTTGTTTTTTAATTAATTTATGTATTTTTGGCTGCGTTCGGTCTTCGTTGCTGCGCGCGGGCTTTTCTCTGGTTGCGGCGAGCGGGGGCTACTATTCATTGCCGTGCATGGGCTTCCCATTGCGGTGGCTTCTCTTGTTGCAGAGCACGGGCTCTAGGTACACGGGCTTCAGTAGTTGTGGCACGTGGGCTCAGTAGTTGTGGCTCGCAGGCTCTAGAGCGCAGGCTCAGTAGTTGTGGCACACGGGCTTAGTTGCTCGGCGGCATGTGGGATCTTCCCGGACCAGGGCTCGAACCCGTGTCCCCTGCATTGGCAGGCGGGTTCATAACCACTGCGCCACCAGGGAAGTCCTGGGGGCAAATGTTTAAATCTATTATTTGTATAAACCGACAGTGTGCTGGTCCTCCGCCAGCTCTTTGGAACCACTTGGCTAGACTGGTGAGGCTGTGTGTCCCAGAGGCCTAGTGTGGGGAGTGAGTTGGTCTCGTCCTTGAACTTATCCAGCCGCAGCCCCTGGCCCAGCTGGAGCCCGGGGACCTGGAGGCGTTCCTGAAGGCAGCTGCTGAGAACCAGGAAGCCCTGACTGACAAGTATCTGACAGATGGAGAGGACCCCAATGCCCACGACAAGGTAGCGAGGGTGGGTGCAAGTGTGTGGTCTTCAGCGTGGTCCAGTCAGAGCCTAGAAAACTGCAGGGCTTTTCTGTTTTATGGGGCACGGGTCCCATGATGCCTCCTGAGTCTGGAGGGAGAGGCCCTTCACACGACGGGGGAGTAAGCAGCTCTGTTCAGGTTACCAGCTCTGGGAACGAGGTCGCGGGTGGGACCTCCAGGGGTGGCCGTGCTCCCTGCACCTAACTCCCGTCCGCAGCACCCCAGCTCCACCACACGGCCTGGCACTGGGCCTGTCCAAAGGGTCACAGCCAGCTCGTGAACAAGCTGCTGGAGGCGGGTGCCACCGTGGATGCTCGGGACTTGGTGAGAATCAGGAAAGGGCCATCCCCACGGCAGACCCCCCTGCCTGGCATCTCTGCAGGCCAGGGTTACTTTGGTGCTTTTGTTTTGCAGCCAGACGGGACCCCTGTGTTCTGGGCCTGCCGTGGAGGGCACCTGGACATCTTCAAAACAGCTGCTTAACCGGGGCGCCCGGGTCAATGCCCGGGACCAGGGGAGGGCACAGGCTGTGGGGCGGCCCGATGCTCTTCCTGGGGTTGGGACACGGCCTTGCCAGCTTGGAATGACACTGAGCCTCACCACTCCCTTAGATCTGGGGCATGCCCCTGCACATGGCCGTGTGCACCGCGACTGCCTGCAGCACCTCGTCGCCTGCAGGGCCTGCGCTGACGCACAGGACAAGGTAGGCGTCTGGTTGTCCCAGGCTGGGGTGGCTTCATCCCCGGGGGCCACGACTAAGGCAGCCTGAGCTCAGCGACAGTAGCTGCTGAGCTGACCCTCCCTGGGAAGTGGAGGTGAGGAGGACGCCGCCCCCATCTCGACAGGAAGGGGACACGGCTCTACACGAGGCGGTGCGGCCCGGCCACTACAGAGCTGTGAAGGTGCTGCTGCTCTACGGGGCCGGGCTGGCCTGAGGATGCGGTGAGTGCAAGCGAGCAAGCGGGGCAGGCAGCTCCGGGGAGGAGTGGGGACTCACCTGGAGTCCTTGTCCCCAGGCTTCAGTGACCCCAGTGTAGCTGGCCCAGGACTGGCAGTGGGGCATCTGGGAAGCACTGCAGGTCCACGTGGGGCACCCCCGTACCCAGTGCTGACAACAGCCGATCCTTGGGGCCACTCGCAGCCACCATTCCATCCCGTCATCTCCACCCCCGTGCCACTCACGTGTCTCACCTGCTTGATCTTCCCTCCGTCATGACTCCCCGCTCAGGGCTGATTCCGTGCCTCCAGGCAGCCCTGTCAGACCAGCCTCCCTGGCTTTCTGTCCCAGGCTGAGCCGGTCCCCGCCGGGGTGCAAGCTGGGGGCTGACACAGAGGACCCGGGGGTGGCAGGCGGGTGCAGGAAACAAAGTGGGTCCAGATGAGGGGCAGTGGAGGAGTGTGGGGGCCCAGGACGGAGCAGCACGGGGACAGCCTCGAGCTCCCTGGGGCCTGTGCCAGGGCTCCTCGGTGCCCACTGGTTCTCGGTCCAGGAGGCGGCTAGGCTCTGCCCTGCACCAGGGCCCTCCTGCCACCAGGTGGTGACTCGGTGCATGGCCAGCAGCAGATGCCCTTGGGCGCAGGTTTCTCCAGGGGCCTCCGTGCCTGGCGGGTCTGGCCGTCTGGAGGGGGCTGCTGGACGGCTTTGAGCACCCCTGCACAGAAGGCCAGCCCCAGCCTGCTTGCCTCAGAAGCCCCAAGGCCGACGAGCTGGAGCTGTTTATTTTAGGGAAACCTTGTGCCCTCTGTCGAAGGCTTCGGACAGGCCTGCCCGCTGCCCTCTGGTTGGCCATCTGGTGGCTCCCCTTGTAGGGGGACATGCCTGGGTGCTGGGGATTGCTTGCGGCCCACTCAACTTTTGGGGCGGTGGCCTGTAACCCTACTCCGCCTCCGGCACTGACGGTCACCCCGGCCCTGGTACTAGAGTGTGTGCTCTCACGTGGCCCCTGCAGCCGCGGCTGTGCTGCTCCACCCTAACCCTCGGAGGCAGGACGTGGAGGGCTCTGAGCTCACCTGCTCCTTTCCCTCCTCCACCGACTGGGGGTGGCCCGAGGCCCCACCTCCACACGCTCCCCTAAAGCTTCCCCCGCTCACTGTCCTTTCCTGGTCACGCTGCGTTGGTGCAGATCTGTGCTGTACTGCTGGCGGGCAAGGTCCTTACATGCCAGAAGGTGAATCTCAGAACAGCTCTACCCTAAACTGAGAACCACAGGCAGAGGGTGGGGCTCCAAGATGAAGGTTAGCCTCCCTCACGTAAGGAACCTGGGTTGATATCCATTTTGCAGCAGTTACTTTTAGTCTAACTGGTGGCCTTCTCAGGCCAAGGACAAGGCAATTTCTATTCTGTGAAAAAGCTGACAAGAGCTCCCAACAGGGGCCACACGCCTTCCCCTCACATGGGCACCTCCTGCCCTGTTCTGACAGAGCCCCGTGCACCCAAACGCTGGGGCCATGGGAGAAACAGGCGTTCAAGTCCATGGACAAGACACTTCCCATCTAGGAAATGGGGACACTTAAATGACAGACAAAAATACCTTTTTATACGTATCAGTAGTTTTTGTTCATTAAAACTGGTTGATTATCCATCACGGCCTGGTTGTTTTTTCTGGGCTGAGAGGGGCCAGTTCCTCAGAAACTCAAGATGGCTGATAACCATGCCAGCCTGACAGCAAGACAGGTCCCCAGGGGCAGAGCAGGTAGGCAGGGCGGTCTAGGGCTTCTCAGCCTGGACTGCCTATTAGAATCAAGAGGGAAGATTTTAAAAATCCGGATGTCCAGATGGATTAAATCAGAATCCCTAGGTTTGGACCCGGATATCAGCATTATCATACAGATGACATGCTTGTCTATGTAGGAGATCCTAAGGAATCTACAAAACCAAAAAAATGGACTTTCCCGGCAGCTTAGTAGTTAAGACTCCAAACTTCCACTGTGGGGGGCGGGGGGCGGGAGCACAGGGTTGATCCCTGGTCGGGGACCTAAGATCCCGCATGCCACGCGTCGCAGCCAAAAAAAAAACAAACAAAAAAGCTCCACCTAGAATAAGGGAGTTCCGGCAAGATCTCAGGATACAAGATAAACATACAAAAACCTTTTTTCTACATACTAACAATGACTCTGAATTTGAATACTAAAATTAAACACACAGTACCATTTGTAATTGCTAAAAAGAAAACCCACTTAGGTGTAAATCTAATAAAACATCTAAGGACCTGTATGCTGAAAACTACAAAATGCTGACGAATGACACCAAAGATTTAAATAAATGGACACATACACATGGATTGAAAGATGCAGCTGAGTAAAGATGTCAGTTCCACCCAAATTGATACACAGGTTTAACACAGTTCCTACCAAAATCCCAACAAGATTTTTCTTTGTATATGTAGACAAGATTATTCTAAAATTTAAAACTAAAACAACTCTGGAAAAGAACAAAGTGGGAGAAATCAGTCCACTTGATTTCAGGTCCTAATAAATTGCTATAATAATCAAGACAGTGTGGTACCTGTGAAGAGACAGACGCATCGGTCAAAGAAACAGAACAGACAACCCAGAAATAGCAAATATGCCAAAAGATGCAAAAGTTATTCAACGGAGGAAAGACATGCTTTACAACAAATGGCGCTGAGAGAACTGGACATCTACAGGCAAAAAAAATTTTTTTAAAGAAACTTAAAATGGATCACGAACTTACTTTCGCTCTGCAAAAGAACCCTGTTAAGAGGATGAAAAAATAAGCTACAGATTAGGAAAAAATATCTGCCAACCAAAAACCCAATAAAGCCTAGTATTTAGAATATATAAAAAATTCTCAAAACTCAGCAGTAAAAAAAACAATCTAATTAGAAAATGGGCAAAAGACATGAACAGACATTTCACCAGGTCAAACAAGCACATGAAAAAATGTACATTCGCCATTATGGAAATGCAAGTGAAACCCACAATGAGATAGCACTACACACCTACCAGAGTGGCTAAAACAGAAAATAGTGACAATACCAAATCCTGGAGCGGATGTGGAAAAGTACTCACACATTGCTGGTGGGAATGTAAAGTTGTACAGGCACTCTGAAAAAGTCTGGCAGTTTCTTTTAAAACTTAAATATGCAGTAACCATACAACCTGGCAATTGCACTCCTAGACATTTAGCTAAGAGAAAAGAAAACCAATGTTTACACAAGAACCTGTAATGAATGTTCATAGCAGCTTTATTTGGAATAGCCAAAAACTGGAAACCACCCAGATGTCCTTAGACAGGACAGTGAGTATATGATGGAACACCACACAGCAATCAAAAAGGAATGAGCCATTGACACGTGCAACAGCCTGGAGGAGATTCCAGAACATTATGCTGAGTGAAAAAAGCCAGTCCCGATGGTTACATACTGTAAGATCCCATTTATACAACATTCTTGAAATGACAAAATTATAGAGATGATGGACAGATTAGTGGTTGCCAGGAATTAGGGATATTGGCCAGAGGGGGTGGGGTGCGGGCTCTAAAAGGGTCTGCTGGAGGGAGATCCTAGGGAGGAACAGTTCTGTATCTAGATTGCAGTGGTGGTTACACAAATCTACATGTGATAAGATGCTATAGAACTATATGCCCACATTGCACCAGTGTCAGATTCCTGGTTTTGATACTGCATTGTAACTATGTAAGATGTAATCATTGAGGAAAACTGGGTGAAGGGTACATGGGACCTCTATCTTTGCAACTTCCTATGAATCTGTTAATTATTTCAAAGTAACAAGTTACTTAGGAAAAAAAAACACAATAGCTCTAAATGCAACTTGGTATCCTGGATTGGATCCTGCAACAGAAAAGGGACATGATGGAAAATCTGATAAAAATCCAAGTAAAGTCTGTAGTTTAGTTAACATTTTGTACCCATGTTCATTTTTTAGTTTCGATAAATGCACCAAGGTTATGTGAGAGAACGTTCAGGGAAGCAGGTGTGAAGGGTATATGATCTGTGAACCTAAAATAATTTTAAAGAATAAAATCCTGATGCCTGGACTGATTAAATCAGAATCCTTGGGGGGTGGGCCCCAGGTATCAGTATATTTAATTTGCCAGGTGATTTCCAATGTGCAGCCAAAGTTAAGAACCACTGTTCTGGAGAGAGAGAATTTTAAAGTATCTACTTCCCACCTGGGTTTGCTCCTGGAGAGAATTCCTTGAGAAGAGTCTCTCAGTGAGCATGCCACTGTGTTTTGGCCTTCATTCCCACTGATCCTGGATAAGGACCCAAATGCCTTTGGGAAAGGTTCCAGAAATCCTCCCCCCTCCCCATCCTTGGTCCCCGTGATGCCCTGGTTTCTGCACAGCTGAAGCACTGTGGAAGGTGAGTTTAGGTGAACCAGAAGGCGAGACAAATGCCTTCTCGTTCCCGCTTCTCTAAAACCCGAGCTAGAGCAGAAAAAAAGCAAAGAGCTTGAAATGTTTCAGAGATCTAAGAAAGACTCCAATGTCATGTTCTTTTTTCCAAAGGACGGAGAGGGTTCTACCTGGATCACAACCAGCCCTGGCCGCCCTGGCCGCCCTCTGCGCACCTGACAGCCGCACGGCGCCCCTGGGGGGGCCACGGGCTGCCCTACCCGGAACCCCACGACAAAGGCTTAGGTGCAGCAGAGCGGTCCCTTCCTCCCATGTGTGACCTTTTCTTAAAACACAGGAAACGACAATACTGTTAGTGGCGACTGAGCCAGGCAGGCGGAGGAGTGGCAGGAGGAAGAGGTTCCTCAGCCCCGCGGGGCCAGCGTGAGAAAGCCACCTGCACAGGCGGAAGCGGGGCTGGTGTGACAGGCTTGCGTCCAGGTTTGGCACATGGGACAGGCTGGGCGCATGCTCTGAAGCACGGCATCGTAAGGGGAGCCAAAAAGGTCACGGTGGCCAAGGCCATGGGTGTGAACCCCCAGCCCACACTGGCGCTCCTGGTTTGCTCAAAACGTGCTGCCAGCAGCAGCAGGCTGGCAAAGTAACAGCAGAGCGTACAGGTCACGGCCACAGAAAGGCAGTAATCGTGCACTCACGTCGTGGCTTGGCCAGGAGAGGTACAAATACACCGCGCTGTCACAGGGAGGCTGGCCCAGGGACTGGAGGTGGCACGGTGCCTTTCATTCCGTTCGGAAGCAGGCCTGGAGGGCCGGCCCCGGCGGACCCCCGTCTCCTAAAGGGGGGCAGGACCTGCTGAGGCTCCTGGCACCGGCCTCTGGTTCTGAGGGCGGCCAGGACCCGCATCCATGAGGGCCATCTAAAACGTGGCCTGCAGGGGATGGGGACAGGCTGGCAGGAAGCCGCTCCTTGGCTCGCTCCAGTTCCCCACGTGATTGTCCGTTCCCCAGACTCGGGGCTGCCTGCCAAGCGGTTAAACTCCCGGGTTCCGCCCAGGGCTCTCCTCCGCCGGGAGGCCGGGTCTGCTGTGGCTGGACCCTAGAGGGGAGAGGGGAGGAGGATCAGCATCAAGCCAGTACAGGCAGCGGGTCCTGTGACACCAGGTGTTAAGTCCTCTTTAGGACGGGAAGGGGCGGGGGGGCGGGGGGGCCGAGGAGCCTCAGGCCTCCTCGGGAGACATCAAGGCAGAGCTGGGAGCGTTTAGCTAGGAAAATGCTCAGCCTCGTGAGACCACTGCCGGGACGGATGCCATCACTGAGAGGCAGGGCTTCTGCCCGTGGGAGGCCGAGGCCATAAGGCCAGGCAGGAGGCAGCTGCCCAGACAACACAGCAGGCACTGGGAGGGAGCTTTTGTTTCCAAGGCTCAGCAGGCATTTCATGGTCCCTCCTGCCCTCCAGAAAAATGAGATGAGAAGTAGCAACAAGGGACAGGAAGCACCCACTCACCCCCATGAAGAAGTGCCCCCCATCTGGGGGGAGAGGTCTGCAGTGCCCCCCAGCAGCTAACAGGCTGGCAAAGGAAAGCAAAGAGAAGGTAAAGTAAAAGGCAAGATATTTACCTTGCGTGTTGTCTTAAAACAAAAAATGCTCACTAGTCCACAGTCAATTATCAACTGCAGTTTCCAAATGTGCCAAAGAGGGAAAGGCCTACTGGGAAAGCTAGAGAGAGGAGAGGGAAAGGGAGAGGAAGGGGGGGGGAGAGGGAGGGGGAGGGGGAGAAGGAGAGGGAGGGAGAGAGAGAGAAGACCAGCTATGGAGCTGCTCCGGCAGAGCCGCTCCACTCGGGCAGCTTGGGCAGCACCGCAGAGTCAAGGCCGCGGGGGCGAGAGGGGCCCAGGAGGCTCGGTGTCAAGCTCGGACTCTCCCTGGGAATCCCGCTCTGGGACTGATCGATGTGGAGGGGATTTTCCGAATGAAGCAGTGGACCAGGGTTCCGGAAGGTGTTTCTGTAAAGGGCCAGTCTTCTTAGGCTTTGCAGGCCTCGGGGGCAACAAGGCAACTCCACCTGCAGCCGAGTACAATCCCTCAGCAGATGGGCACCCCCAGTAAAACGTTACGAGAACAGGCAGATTTGGCCCTCATGCCATTTGCCGACCCGGCTGAAGGCAGCTCAAAATCATCACGCTTTCCAAGCATTTCAGACACTTCTCCGCTGGGGAAGCTAGAGCCAGTCACCCAGAGGATGGCTCTGACCTGCACCGTTTCAGCAGCGCCCCGGGGACACGTCCAACACGTGTAGCGACACTGAGCTCCCCGGGCAGCGAAGCAACAGGTTAACAGAGATAAAATGCAAGACCTGAGGGCTGCCCAGGGCCAATGTCAGGCTGCACTTAGGGGAAAATCACCAACATCATGACTACAGGACGGGCTGGTTGGTAATCCGTTACAAAGAGGAAATGACCCATGAGCCACCAAAAACGATTCTCTCAGAGGACTGCCTCACGAGCCGCTGAAGCCACAAAAGGATTGAAAAACCCCTGGGTATGTGATAAAAGATGAAATGAAGGGAAAAACCAGGATTCTTAGACTTAAGTTTGTACCTTATACACAACCTGTGCAATCTGAGTAGCAGGTGGAGCCAGAAAAGGCTCACATGTGAGAAAACCAAAACCAAAAGGCTCACATTTTGAAAAACAAAAACGTCCTGGCTTTCGAGACCCGAGTCTAACTTGATGGTGCGAACCTCTGTGTGAGGGGTGCCTCACAAAATAAAAGACCAGTCACAGTGGGTAAACAGAGGAGCGGGCTCCGCCCTAAGAGGTGAATGAAGGGTCCGTTCATTCCAAAAGGACTGCGACCAGGCCCGGATCCAGGACCCAACACAACCCCCCAGGGTCCTTCACCAGCACCACAGATGGAGCTCGCAGGAGTGGAGCCACCGACGCAGCTCAGGAAGCACCTTTCCATTATAAAAACACGTTTCCCTTCTCAAACGTGGGTCCGGTAACCAAGGGTGCGCCCAGCCTCCAAGCCAGAGTGCCCGTCTCTCCCGGCCTCCGACTCTTCACCTGTAAAATGGGCGTGACAACTACCACCTCTCAAAACTTCAGGGAAGTTTTCTTAGATGAGTCAGGACGAGGAGAGCCCTTAGCACAGTGCTTGGCTTGGGAAGTGTTCAGTAAGGGCTCGGCGTCCCCACTGCAGGGTAAAGGGGATGGAGCACAGGCAGTCAGGCCCCTGCAGTTCCTTCCACGGCCTCTCCCAAGCCCCGCCAAGCCCCGGAGGACCTCAGACCCCAACCTAGGAGCTCGGTCAGCATAAAAGTACCTTCTTGAATAACAAGGACAAGAAAGTTCCCTGCTGTTTTACCACTCCCATCCAAAGCCCACCCTTCACAGGCTCCTTTTTTATTTTCCCTCCTTCCCACTCTAAGGGTGGGGTTTCCCATCCCACTCTGCAAAGTCTGTTTCTTCCTGCTCCCAGTGGAACGCCTGGATGGGACCAAACGCCTCAGGAGGTGGTCTTCTGGGTTTTGGGGATGGTGTCCACCAGCCACCTACCTTCTGAGCCAGGCCCACTGGTGACCCAAATCTTCACTTTCTAGGTGACCTAACCCTAACCCCAGATGACCCAATACAGCGCCTGAACGTGACCATACTCCCATTTAGCAACTACGGTTGACCCTCGAACAACTCAGGTTTGAACTGCGTGGGTCCACTTATATGCAGATTATTTTTCAATAGTAAATACTACAGCACTACACAGGCTGTAGCTGGTTGAATCTGCGGATGCAGAACCACAAATACAGAGGACCGACCACGTTACACACAGATTTTTGACTGCGCAGAGGGTTGGCGCCCCTAACCTGCTGTTGGTCAAGGGTCAACTGTATTCTCTAATTAAATCAACCCACCCTACAGGCCCTGGAGAGAAAATGCTGACTTACATGCTCTACTCAAAATGTCAGCTGACCTATAGCTCAGCATTGACGAATTATTAAAAACACAAGAAGGGAGAGAGAAAAGGACAGGGAGACAAAGGGAAAAAGAACGAATGTAGGGCAGGGCGAGGGCAGAGAGAGCAGGTGTGTGTGTGCAGCCAGGACGGCAAAGGGCACGCTCGCCCTGGGGTCAACGCCGCGGGATGCAGCCGCACGGGGCTCACCTGTGGCTGCAGCTGTCTTGTCACCAAGGAGCCGGGTCTGGCTGCCTGGGACGGCCTGCAGGTCCGCGTTCTCAGGGGACTGCGGCAAGGCCTGGGCTCGGGTGGCCAGGAGTGCATTGAGGTACTGCAGCCGCGTGACCTGGGGCACAGGAAGCATTGCAACTCGTGCAGCTGGACGGAGAAGGTGAGGTGAGGGGCCACACCCCTCCCTCCTGCCCTCAAGCCCCCGAACGAGGGGTGGGGGGTGGGGGTGGGGGTGCGGGGCGGAAGCGTTGTTAAGATCTCCAAGGAAGCTGGGTGCTTAGGCCACCGGCAGACAGGGGGGCCAGGCCATCCACCCTTCACAGCAAGTACAAGGTCTTGCTCTGGGAAGTCTCAGATAGACTCAATCAGAATTTATTCTTAATCCACTCAAATGTGTGACCAGCTGGTCTAGCCCTCGGGGATGCAAAGCTGGTTAAAAGCCAGCACCAGTGAGCAGCCCAGACAGTCACCTTGATGAGCTGCAGGTCAGAGAGGGCCCTCACGGTGTAGTCAGGACAGTAGGCAGACAAGCGGGTGCCTTCGGTGGGCTCAGGCAGCGGGTCGTGGCGGATGGACTGGAGCGAGGACACCGGGGACTGGTGAACTATGAGAGGACAGTGGGTGACGGAGCAGGCCAGCCCCACCCAGCCTCTGAGATCCACCCCACAAATCACCCTGGTGAGGGAGTACAGCCAGGGGCTCTGAAAAGGATGGCAAACACGCTCCTCCTGGGAAAAGTTGTGCAGGGGTGGGGAGGGCAACAAAGATGAGCCCCGAAGAAACGCTGCCCCACCCTCCATGCAGCCCGGAGAAGGGCCAGCAGGTCCCAAGGTAGACTGCCTTGCAGGAGGCATAGGCTCTGCAGGAAGGACAGGCCAGACGCGGGGCACTGGAGAGCCTCGGCAACGCCCACCCAGCCGCCGGCCCTTGCCTCCAGCTCTGGGACGGCTGCAGCTTACCCGAGGATGGCGCCGTCAGGGCGGACACTCCATAGTAGGTGAAGGCCCCATTCTCGAACTTCAAGCCCTCTTTCCCGATCTCCACCTCAACCCTGCCCTGGGACGTCGGGGAAGAGGGGGAGGAAAGAGGTGGACAGGTTATCCGTCCTGCCAGCCAAGAGCACAAGGAGAGAGCGCCGACCCCACTCATCCAGGGCGGGTGCATCTGGATGTTCCTTCCTCTTCTCAGACCCTCCCCACTTCCTAAGCAAGTGGCGGGCTCCAGGCCGGGCTCGCAGGTACCTGCAGGATGAGGATGAAGTAGTCCACTGGCTGGCTGCGCTGGTACAGGTAGTGGTGGGCGGCCAGGCGGTCGCTCTCGTCAAACCTCACTTCCTGGTTGACGCTGGGATGCTTCAGCAGGTGCAGCAGGACCTTCTCGGAGATTCGCAGCGGGCTGAATACATCCACCTCTGCCCCACAGGGGAAACAGGTGCGGGGACAGTGTCCACCGGGCCCAGCGCAGCCCGTGTAACCACCCGCCGCCCACTGCATGCCTCGGCTCCCCCAGCCTCCCACAACACCCACCCGGCCGTGGCTCCCTGCCACCCACAGAGGAGCCGCTTCAGGTGACCCGAGCTAATGACAGGGCAGCAGAGAGAGTCGCCGAAGTTCTCCTGGACACCCTCCTGCTTACTGGGAATGGCGGGGGGGGGTCTCCTGATCCACCGGCCGGTGAGCAGGGACGAGGCCCACCCTCGCCCTCACCTCGGGAAAGGAAGCGCTGGGTGGCCAAGAGCAGCTGAGGCGAGATTTTCACTTTATAGTCATCGTCAGACACCTTGAACAGGGAGAATTCCTCTTTCTGCCTGAGAGGGGCGCTCAGAGACGCAGGCTTCTTCTTCACCACGGTGTCTCCTGGGGCGGGGAGAAGAGGGCCTGCTTAGGCTCCAGCAGTCCTCCATCAACATGACCGGACCAAGCGGCACGTTGCCTCTCCCTCCCCCCAAGGCCTCGGGGCTCCTGGGGGGGGACAGCATCAGGGCACTGCTGTCTTGACGGCACCTGGCGGCCACTCCACCCAGGTAGTGATCTGGTGCCCAGTCAGAGGGGCGGTAGCCTGCATTCCAGCGATGTCCCAAGAAGTAGCAGAGAGGCCTGCTCCCTCCTCAGAGCTGGGAGAAGATAATGCTGATATGAATGGCAGACAGCTTATGTAAAACAACAGGCCCCTCGCTAGAAAGCACATGTTCGAGGATTACTGGTGCCAAACAGCCGCTAACCTGCAGACCCCCTGCCTACGGCAGTCTGAGATGCCAAACCAAAATGCTGCATTTGGGGGGCAGACACGTGGGCAGAGATTCACTTCCAAGCTCACAGGGCGGGCAGCTCAGTGTCCCAGGGGGCCCACGTGAGGCCCGCCGTCAAGCATGGGCTCTGTGTCTGCCCTGCAGAGCGCAGCTGCCATTCCAAGAGTCAGGTACTTCTAAAACAGAATCTCGGGCCCCACGATCATCTGTTTGGGGAAGAACCTCTCAGCAGTAAAGAATGGGCTTCTTTGAGAAGACACTTCTATACAACGGAACAAGAGAAAGCAAACGGACCACGGAAGATAAACACTGGGAAAAAGCCCGTTAAAGGCAAAGCTCCGGGCAAGCCCTGGGACTGCAAAGCCACCCATGGGACGCGCCCCCATGGCTCTGCATCCAGGCACAGGTATGAGCCCTCCCTCCTGCAAGGGGCAATCCCGGCCCACGCAGGGGTAAGGAGACGGGGCCTGGGTATGTGACGGCTCTGACTCGAGATCCAGCCCCGCTTCTGACAACACGGAGACCCGCCATCCTCTGATACACACACGTCTCTGTAAGCTCGAAAGACCAGCTGAGCCGGAAAAGCGCGAGGGCCAGGACTCACGGTAGTCTTCAGACTCGTCCAGGATCTCGGACTTGATGATCTCCTCGATGACGTCCTCCAGGGTGACCAGGCCCAGCACCTCGTAGAAGGGGTCACCTTCACCCTCGTTGTTCACCTTCTGCACGATGGCCAGGTGGGACTTCCCTGCGGGGAGGGACACTTGCGTTACAGCTTGCTAGGGGGCCTCCTGTTTTCCTTAGTCCCATGTGACTGGCCCACCACAAGGACAGAAGCTGATGTCTATGTTCCCACAACACGCCAGGCACCAGGAGAGACTCTTCCTAGGTGCCCATGAGGAGTAAGTCTCGGACCCCACGTCCACCTGCCCAAGTCCCCCCAGGCAGCGGCGGAGCTGGAGTCACCCCGGGTCTGTGCGACTCCACGCCGTAAACGTGGTTTAGACAAGGATGCATCCGGACCAGAACTGACACCGTATACAGCAGCAACCGGACCGTGGATACAGGGCGCCGACACCAAAGACGCTGGCTCCCCGGGGACAGTCTGAATGCAGAAGTCGAGAGGGCCACCCCGCCTGAGTCTCCAAAGGGAGCATTCCCAATTCTGAAGGCTACCCTGTATTTCCAGAAGCCGAGGTGCATGAAAGTCACCCAGGGGGATGAAGATGATGGTAATCAGCCAGTCAGAGCCCAAACTGTGCAGGAGGAAGAGCAGGAAGCTGCAACTCCTCTCCTTCCTGCTCTGCATCCTCCTCAGGTGAGCTAACTGCTTGTTTTACAAGAAAATGTAAGCTTGAGAAAAGCCCAGCCTCAGAGTGCTGGCGAGTGTTAGGGAAACTTCAAGAATATACTGTTTCAGGTAAGTGCTTTTTCTCCATAAAGCTTTATGCTTGTCCAAAAGCCACAGAATGTGGGACTTCCCTGGCAGTCCAGTGGTTAAGACTTCGCCCTCCAATGCAGGGTGTGCGGGTTCAATCCCTGGTCGGAGAGCTAAGATCCCGCATGCCTCAGGGCCAGAAAACCAAACCATAAAACATAAGCAATATTGTAACAAATTCAATAAAGACTTTAAAAATGGTTCACGTCAAAAAAACCATTAAAAAAAAAAACAAAACCAAAAAGAAACAGAATGCAAGTCATACAGGTAATTTAAAACTTTTGAGTAGCTACATTAAAAAAATTAAAGAGACAGAAATGAAATCAGTAATATTTTATGATGAACTCAATATAATCAAAATATCATTTCAACATGCAGTCAATGTAAACATATGAATAAATATTTTTCCTTTCCTGACTACTAAGTCTTTGATATCTGGTGTGTGTTCGGCACTCCCTGCACATCTCAGTTCAGACTGGTTACCGTTCAAGAACTCAGCAGCCACTTGTGGGTAGTGGCGACTGGACTGGACTGTGCAGGTCTAGGATATGGAACTGAGAGCAAACTCATCTCAACCATGCCCCGCCCCCTTTTTATCAGTATTTTTTTTCACTGAAGTACAGTTGATTTACAATATTATGGTAGTTCACACTGTGTACAGCAAAGTGTTTCAGTTATATTTTTTTCAGATTATTTTCCATTATAGTTATTACAAGATTTTGAATACAGTTCCCTGTGCTATACAGTAAGTCCTTGTTGCTTATCTATTTTATGTGTAGTAGTTTGTATATGTTAATCCCATACTCCTAATTTATTCCTCACCCCCTTCTCCTTTGGAAACCATAGTTTGTCTTCTATGTCTGTTTGTTTTGTAGAGATTCATTTGTATTATTTTTTAGATTCCACATAAAAGTGATATATAATATTTGTTGTCTTTCTCTGTCTGACTTACTTCATTAAGTATAATATTCTCTAGGTTCATCCAAGTTGCTGCAAATGACATCACTTTATTCTTTTTTATGGCTGAGTAGTATTCCCTTGCATATATACCACAACTTATTTATCCATTCATCTGTCGATGGACATTAGGTTGCTGCCCCTTTTTATTACTAGTGAATAAAGCACAGGGTAAAAGCCGGCCTGGACCTGCATGTAAAGGGGTGCTTGCTTCAAGAATCCTTTGGTAAAGCAAAAAGTCAAGCTCACCTCTTTGTGTGAATCCTACTTTACATACCTTGGGTTCAATGACAACGTAGTGACTGGGTTTAGAAGCACATGCTTTGGAAGCAGCTGGCATGCCTCTGCCTCATTCTTTCAGCATCCGTGCCCCCTGCCCCGCCCCCAGTAATCAGGTATAGGAAGATCTCTGCTCCAAAGTTGGAGGGAATGAAAATGTCAAGAATCAAGCAAAAGCTATTATTATTAGACCACTAACCAGATATCAAGAAAGGAAGGAGGTTGTAAAAGAATAAAAAGATCACATTTACTGTATGTCATCAAATCCAAAATGTCATCAATCATGAGACATCCTGGTTACAGAGATGTTAAAATGCAAAAAAAATGTGCATCTGAGAATTGAAGAAATGCAGTACAGGGCTACGTCATTTCAATGTGCTTCGCAGATACTGCTTTTTTTTTTCCCCAACAAACTGAAGGTGTGTGGCAACCCTTCGTCGAGCAAGTCTATCAGCACCATTTTTCAGACAGCATCCGCTCACTCTGTGTGTCACATTTTGGTAATTCTTCCAGATTTTCAAACTTTTCCATTATTATTAATCTGCTATGGCGATCTGTGATGTTACTATTGTAATTGTTTTGGGGGAGCACCACCAACTGCACCCACGTAAGACGGGGAACTTGATAGATACTTTGTGTGTTCTGACTGCTCCACCAACTGGTCATTCCCTGTCTCTCTCCCTCTCCTCCCCTCTCTCCCTGTTCCCTGAGACACAACAATATTGAAATTTAGGCCAATTAATAACCCTACAATAGGCTCTTAAGTGTTCAAGTGAAAGGAAGAATCACAGGCCTGTCACTTTAAAACAAAAGCTAGAAATGATTAAGCTTAGCAAGGAAGGCATGTCGAAAGCTGAGACAGGCTGAAAATTAGGCCTCGTGCACCAAACGGCCAAGTCGTGAATGAAAAGGGACAGTTCTTAAAGGAAATTAAAAGATCTACTCCAGGGCTTCCCTGGTGGAGCAGTGATTAAGAATCCGCCTGCCAGTGCAGGGGACACGGGTTCGAGCCCTGGTCCAGGAAGATCCCACATGCTGCGGAGCAACTAAGCCCGTGCGCCACAACTACTGAGCCTGCGTGCGCTCTAGAGCCCATGAGCCACAACTACTGAGCCCACGTGCCACAATTACTGAAGCCCGCACACCTAGAGCCCATGCTCTGCAACAAGAGAAGCCACCGCAATGAGAAGCCCACGCACTGCAACAAAGAGTAGCCCCAACTCGCCACAACTAGAGAAAGCCCGCGCGCAGCAACAAAGACCCTAAACTACCAAAAATAAATAATAAATAAATTAATAATTTTAAAAATTTTGAAATAAGAGCTGCTCCAAAAAATAAAAATAAACAAACAAGCAAATAAATAAATAAATGTGCTACTCCAGTGAACATGTGAATGTTAAGAAAGCCAAACAGCCTTCTTGCTGATATGGAGAAAGTCTGAGTGGTCTGGATAGATCAAACAAGCCACAACATTCCCTTACCCAAAAACCTAACCCAGTGCAAGGCCCCACCTCTCAATTCCATCAAGGCTAAGAGAGGTGATGGAGCTGCAGATGAAAAGAAGCTACCAGAGATCGGTTCATGAGGTTTAAGGAAAGCTGTCTCCATAACATAAAAGAGTAAGGTGAAACAGCAAGTGCTGATGTAGAAGCTGCAGCAAGTTATCCAGAAGATTTAGTTAAGATCATTAATGAAGGTAGTTACACTACACAACAGATGTTCGATGTGGACAAAACCACCTTATATTAGAAGAAGATGCCATCTAGGACTTTGATAGCCAGAGAGGAAAAGTCAAGGCCTGGTTTTAAAGCTTCAAAGGACACGCTGACCCTCTTGTTACGGGCTAATGCAGTTAGCAGGTGATTTTAAGTTGAAGCCAATGCTCACTTACCATTCCAAAAACCCTAGGGGCCTTGAGAATTATGCTAAATCTACTCTGCCTGTGCTCTATAAATTGAACAATAAAGGATGACAACACATTGGTTTACTGAATATTTTAAGCCCACTGTTGAGAGCCACTGCTCAGAAAAAAGATTCCTTTTAAAGTAGTACTGCTCACCGGCAATGCACCTGGTCACTCAAGAGCTCTGGCGGAGCCATATAAGGAGATTAATGTTATTTTCATGACTGCTAACAAAACATCATACTGTAGCCCATGGACCAAGGAGTAATGTCAACTCTCAAGTCTTATTTAAGAACTACATTTCGTAAGGCTACACCTGCCATAGATAGAGATTCCTCTGATGGATGTGGGCAAAGTCAATTGAAAACCTTCTGGAAAGGATTCACCATTCTAGATGCCATAAAGAACATTCATGATTCATGAAAAGAGATCAAAATATCAACACTGATAGGAGTTTGGAAGAAGTTGATTCCAACCCTCATGGATGACTTTGAGGGGTTCAAGACTTCATGAAGGAAAGTAACTGCAGATGTGGCAGGACGAGCAAGGGAACTAGAATGAGAAGTGGAGCCTGAAGGTGTGACTGAATTGCTACCATCTCAGGATAAAACTTTAATGGATGAGGAGTTGCTTCTCATGGGTGAGCAAAGAAAGTGGTTTATTGAGATGGGAACTACTCTTGGTAAAGATGTTGCAAAGACTGTTGAAATGGCAACAAAGGATTCAGAACATCATATGAACTTAACTGATAAGGGGTTGGGGTTGGCAGGGTTTGACAGGACTGACTCCAGTTTTGGAAGAAGTTCTACTGTGGATAAAATGCTATCAAACAGTGCTGGGTGCTTCAGAGAAACCGCTGGTGCAGGGAAGAGCCAATTGATGCAGCAGGCTTCACTGTCATCTTAAGAAACTGCCACGGCGACCCTAATCAGCAGCCACCACCCTGATCAGCCAGCAGCCACCAACATCGAGGCAAGACTCTCCCTTATCAAAAAGTTTATAACTCGCTGAAGGGTGAGATGGTGCTTAACATTTTTTTAGCCATAAAGGTGTTTTAGTTAGATTTTCCAGGGGACCACGCTGCACAGCATGTGGGATCTTAGTTCCCTGACCAGGGATCAAACCTATACCCCCCCTTCAGTAGAAGCACAGAGTCTTAACTAGTGGACCGCCAGGGAATTCTGCCACGTTTTTGTTTTGTTTTGTTTTGTGGTACCTGGGCCTATCACTGCTGTGGCCTCTCCCGTTGCGGAGCACAGGCTCTGGATGCACAGGCTCAGCGGCCATGGCTCATGGTCCCAGCCGCTCCGCGGCATGTGCGGTCTTCCCGGACCAGGGCACGAACCTGTGTCCCCTGCATCGGCAGGTGGACCCCCAACCACTGCGCCACCAGGGAAGCCCTGCCACGAAGTATTTTTAAATTAAGATAGGTACATTGTTGGGACTTCCCTGGCAGTCCAGTGGTTAAGACTGCACTTCCAGTGAAGGGGACACGGGTTCAATCCCTGGTCGGGGAACTAAGATCCCGCATGCGGCATGGTACAGCACCCCCCCCAAAAAAAGATATGTACTTTTTTTAGACACAATGCCAACTGTACACTTAATAGACTACAATATAGCATAAACATAGTTTTAAAAATAGATCTTTATTGGCGTATAATTGCTTCACAATACTGTGTTACTTTCTGCTGCACAACAAAGCGAATCAGCCATATGCATGCACATGTCCCCATATCCCCTCCCTCTTGAGCCTCCCTCCCGTCCTCCCCATCCCACCCCTGTAGGTCATCACAAAGCACGGAGCTGATCTCCCTGTGCTACGCGGCTGCTTCCCACCAGCCAACTCTTGTACATTCGGTCGTGTACGTATGTGGAGGCTGCTCTCACTTTGCCCCAGCTTCCCCCTCCCACCCCGTGTCCTCAAGTCCATTCTCTACGTCTGCCTCTGTATTCCTGCCCTGCAACTAGGTTCTTCAGAACCAGTTTTTTTTAAGATTCCATATATATGTGTTAGCGTACGGTATTTGTTTTTCTCTTTCTGACTGACTTCACTCTGTATGACAGACTCTAGGTCCATCCACCTCACTACAAATAACTCAATTTCGTTTCCTTTTATGGCTGAGTAATGTTCCATTGTATATATGTGCCACATCTTCTTTATCCATTCATCTGTTGATGGACACTGCGGTTGCTTCCATGTCCTGGCTATTGTAAATTAGTGCTGCAATGAACACTGGGGTGCATGTGTCTTTTTGAATTATGGTTTTCTCAGGGTATATGCCCAGTAGTGGGATTGCTGGGTCATATGGTAATTCTATTTTTAGTTTTTTAAGGAACCTCCATACTGTTTTCCATAGTGGTTGCATCAATTTACATTCCCACCAACAGTGTAGGAGGGTTCCCTTTTCACCACAACCTTTCCAGCATTTATTTATTTATCTATCTATCTATCTATCTACCTGTATATTTATTTATTTATTTTTGCTGTGTTGGGTCTTTGTTTCTGTGCGAGGGCTTTCTCTAGTTGCAGCAAGTGGGGGCCACTCCTCATCGCGGTGCGCAGGCCTCTCACTGTTGCGTCCTCTCTTGCTGCGGAGCACAAGCTCCAGACGCACAGGCTCAGTAGCCGTGGCTCACGGGCCTAGTTGCTCCACGGCATGGGGGATCTTCCCAGACCAGGGCTCGAACCTGTGTCCCCTGCATTGGCAGGCAGATTCTCAACCACTGCGTCACCAGGGAAGACCCCAGCATTTATTGTTTCTAGCTTTTTTGATAATGGCCACTCTGACTGGTGTGAGGTGATACCTCATTGTAGTTTTGATTTGCATTTCTCTAATAATTAGTGATGCTGAGCATCTTTTCATGTGCCTCTTGGCCATCTGTACGTCTTCCTTGGTGAAATGTCTACTTAGGTGTTCCACCCATTTTTTAACTGGATTGTTTGTTTTTTTGATATTGAGCTCCATGAGCTGTTTGTGTATTTTGGAGATTAATCCTTTGCCTGTTGTTTCATTTGCAAATATCTTCTCCCATTCTAAGGGTTGTCTTTTTGTCTTATGATTTCCTTTGCTGCGCAAAAGCTTTTAAGTTTAATTAAGTCCCATTTGTTTACTTTTGTTTTTATTTGTTACTCTAGGAGGTGGGTCAAAAAAGATTGTGTTGTGGTTTGTGTCAAGGAGTGTTTTTCCTATGTATTCCTCCAGAAGTTTTATAGTGTCTGGTCTTACATTTAAGTCTTTAATCCATGTGGAGTTTTTTGTCTTGTTTTTGTGATACGCGGGCTTCTCACTGTTGTGGCCTCTCCCGTCACGGAGCACAGGCTCCGGACGCGCAGGCTCAGCGGCCATGGCCCACGGGCCCAGCCGCTCTGCGGCACGTGGGATCCTCCCAGACAAGGACATGAACCCACGCCCCCTGCATCGGCAGGCGGACTCTCAACCACTGCACCACCAGGGAAGCCCTGGAGTTTATTTTTGTGTATGGTGTTAGGTAGTGTTCTAATTTCATTCTTTTACATGTAGCTGTCCAGTTTTCCCAGCACCACTTATTGAAGAGACTGTTTTTTCTCCACTGTGTATTCTTGCCTCCACTGTTGTAAATTAGGTGCCCACATGGGCATGGGTTTATCTTTGGGCATTCTATCCTGTACCACTGATCTATATTTGTTGTTGTGCCAGCACCATACTGTCTTGATTACTGTAGCTTTGTGGTATAGTTTGAAGTTGGGGAGCCTGATTCCTCCAACTCTGTTTTTCTTTCTCAAGATTGCTTTGGCTATTCAGGGTCTTTTGTGTTTCCATATGAACTGTAAGATTTTTTTGTTCTAATTCTGTGAAGAATGCCGTTGGTAGTTTGATAGGGATTGCATGGAATCTGTAGATTGCTTTGGGTAATACAGTCATTTTCACAATATTGATTCTTCCAATCCAAGAACATGGTATATTTCTCCATGTGTTTATGTCATGTTTGATTTTTTTCATCAGTGTTTTATAGTTTTCTGAGTACAAATCTTTCACCTCCTTAGGCAGGTTTATTCCTAGGTATTTTATTCTTTTTGTTGCAATGGTAAATAAGAGTGTTTCCTTAATTTCTCCTTCTGATTTTTCGTTGTTGGTGTATAGGAAGACCAGAAATTGCATTATGATTTTTGGCAAGAGTTTTCTGTGCATTAATTTTGTATCCTGCCACCTTACCAAATTCACTGATTAGTTCTAGTAGTTTTCTGGTAGCCTCTTTAGGATTCTCTATGTATAGTATCATGTTGTCTGCAAACAGTGACAGTTTTACTTCTTCTTTTCCGATTTGGATTCCGTTTCTTTTTCTTCTCTGATTGCTGTGGCTAAAACTTCCAAAACTATGTTGAATAACAGAGGTGAGAGTGGGCAATCTTGTCTTCTTCCTGATCTTAGAGGAAATGGTTTTAGTTTTTCACCACTGAGAATGATGTGGGCTGTAGGTTTGTCATATATGACCTTCATTATGTTGAGGTAGGTTCCCTCTGTGCCCACTTTCTGGAGAGTTTTGATCATAAATGGGTGTTGAATTTTGTCAAAAACTTTTTCTGCATCTATTGAGATGATCATATGGTTTTTATTCCTTAATTTGTTAATGTGGTTTACCACATTGATTGATTTGCATATACTGAAGAATCCATGCATCCCTGGGATAAATCCCACTTGATCATGGTGTATGATCCTTTCAATGTGCTGTTGGATTCTGTTTGCCAGTATTTTGTTCAGGATTTTTGCATCTATGTTCATCAGTAATATTAGTCTGTAATTTTCTTATTTTATGATATCTTTTTCTGGTTTTGATATCAGGGTGATGGTGGCTTCATAGAATGAATTTGGGAGTGTTTCTCCCTCTGCAATTTTTTGGAAGAGTTTGAGAAGGATTGGTGTTAACTCTTCTCTAGATGTTTGATAGAATTCACCTGTGAAGCCATTGGGTCCTGGACTTTTGTTTGCTGGAAGATTTTTAATTACAGTTTCAATTTCATTACTTGTGATTGGTCTGTTTATATTTTCTAATTCTTCCTGGTTCAGTCTTGGAAAATTGTACCTTTCCAAGCATTTGTCCATTTCTTCGTGGCTGTCCATTTTATTGGCATATAGTTGTTTGTAGTAGTCTCTTATAATCCTTTGTATTTCTGCAGTGTTGGTTGTGATTTTTCCTTTTTCATTTCTAATTTTATTGATCTGAGTTCTCTCCCCTTTTTTCTTAATGAGTCTAAGGGTATATCAATTTTGTTGATCTTCTCAAAGAACCAGCTTTTAGTTTTATTCATCTTCGCTATTGTTTTCTTCGTTTCTATTTCAGACATGGAGTTAGCATCTCCCCACAACTAGGGCACCTGCTGTCTG
Organism: Mesoplodon bidens; assembly: GCF_964165515.1. Taxonomy (NCBI): domain Eukaryota; kingdom Metazoa; phylum Chordata; class Mammalia; order Artiodactyla; family Ziphiidae; genus Mesoplodon; species Mesoplodon bidens. Next base: position 15,008,227 of record NC_138170.1, on the reverse strand, counting down.
CTTGTGGGGGACTCTGACCCCCAAGGAGACGGGAAGAACCCCACAGTGAACCGGTAGGACACAGGGCGACCGAGGGGGGAGGAGAAGTGGAGGCCAGACAAGATCAGCGCCCCTGAGGCCAGGAGATCAGGAGAGGCAGGTGGGAGGGACTCTCCAGGAAAAGCAGGAGAGGAGCGGAGGGCAATCGCATGGCCCGCTTGGGCCAGGGAGCCTGCTGAGCTCCCAAGCTGGTTCCCCCCTCCAAAGCCCAATCCAGGCTGCGTGGGTCCTGGGGGCACAGGAGGGAGAACAGGGAGATCAGGAGAGGCAGGCGGGAGGGGTCCCGCCAGAGGAGCAGGAGAGGAGTGGAGGGCAATTGCCCCGCCCACTCAGGTACAAGGAGCCTGCTGAGCTCCCAGACCAATCCCCTGCCCTCCAAGGCCCCTCCAGGCTGCGTGGGTCCTTGTGGGCATAGGAGGGAGGCCAGGTGGGGATCAGGAGAGGCAGGCGGGAGGGGCCCTCCAGGAGGAGCAGGAGAGGAGAGAAGGGCGTTTTCCCCACCCACTTGAGCCCAGGAAGCCTGCTGGGCTCCCAGGTGAGGTCCCAGGGTGTGGGGCACGCCTGGGCTCCTTCTGTACCTTGAGCCTAATAAGCCCCACCCACCACAGCCCCCAGGGCCTTTTCCAGCCCTGTGGGTCCTGAGCATAGGCCCCGCCCACTGCCCAAACCTTGCCCTTGCTTAGGCCCCGCCCTCCACAGCCAAGACCTTCCCCCACCACCTTTTTTTTTCTTTTCTCTCCACCTCTTTTTTACTACTGTGGTACTGATGTACCTTCCCATTGTTGATTCATCTATATTTTTATTTCTACATTCTTTCTAACATATCTGTTAGTTTCCTAGTCTAATTTTATTTTTTGTTATTGTTCTTTTTTATTTTTTATTTTTGCCACCCCACATGGCTTGCAGGATCTTGATTTGCAAGCCCAGGGTCGGGCGGAAGCTCCTGTGGTGGGAGCTCTGAGTCCGAACCATTGGACTAACAGAGAACCTCAGACCCCAGGGAATATTCATTGGAGTGAGGTCTCACAGTGTTCAGCACCAAGACCCAGCTCTCTCTACCCAACAGCCAACAAACTCCAGTGTTGGAAGCCTCAGGCCAAACAACCAGTAAAACAGGAACACAATCCCAGTCATAAAAAAAAAGAAATGGCAACAAAATATGTCACAGATGAAGGAGCAAGGTAAAAACCTACAAGACCAAATAAATGAAGAGGAAATAGGCAGTCTACCTGGAAAAGAATTCAGAGTAATGATAGTAAAGATGATCCAGAATCTCGGAAATAGAATGGAAGCATGGATTGAGAAAATACAAGAAATATTTAACAAAGATCTAGAAGAACTAAAGAACAAACAAAACAGAGATGAACAACACAGTAACTGAAATGAAAAATACACTAGAAGGATTCAATAACAGAATAACGGAGGCAGAAGAACAAATAAGTGAGCTGGAAGACAAAATGGTGGAAATAAATGCCAAGGAGCAGAATAAAGAATGAAAAGAATTGAAGACAATCTCAGAGACCTCTGGGACAACACTAAACACACCAACATTCGAATTACAGGGGTCCCAGAAGAAGAAGAGAAAAAGAAAGGGTCTGAGAAAATATTTGAAGAGATTATAGTGGAAAACTTCCCTAACATGGGAAAGGAAATAGTCACCCAAGTCCAGGAAGCACAGAGAGTCCCATACAGGATAAACCCTAGGAAAAACACACCAAGACACATATTAATCAAGCTAACAAAAATTAAATTCAAAGAGAAAATATTAAAAGCAGCAAGGAAAAAACAAAAAATAACATACAAAGGAGTCCCCATAAGGTTATCAGCTGATTTTTCAGTGGAAACTCTGCAGGCCAGAAGGGAGTGGCAGGATATACTTAAAGTGATAAAAGAGAAAAACCTACAACCAAGATTACTCTACCCAGCAAGGATCTCATTCAGATTTGATGGAGAAGTCAAAAGCTTTTCAGGGCTTCCCTGGTGGTGAGGTGGTTGAGAGTCCGCCTGCCGATGCAGGGGACACGGGTTCGTGCCCTGGTCCGGGAAGATCCCACATGCCGCGGAGCGGCTGGGCCCATGAGCCATGGCCGCTGAGCCTGCGCGTCTGGAGCCTGTGCTCCGCAACGGGAGAGGCCACAACAGTGAGAGGCCCGCGTACCGCAAAAAAAAAAAAAAAAAAAGCTTTTCAGACAAACAAAAGCTAAGAGAATTCAGCACCACCAAACCAGCTTCACAACAAATGCTAAAGGAACTTCTCTAAGCAGGAAACACAAGAGAAGAAAAAGACCCACAAAAACAGACCCAAAACAGTTAAGAAAATGGTAATAGGAACATACATATCGATAATAACCTTGAATGTAAATGGATTAATTACCCCAAACAAGACACAGGCTGGCTGAATGGATACAAAAACAAGACCCATATATATGCTGTCTACAAAAGACCCACTTCAGACCTAGGGACACATACAGACTGAAAGTGAAGGGATGGAGAAAGATATTCCATGCAAATGGAAATCAAAAGAAAGCTGGAGTAGCAACACTCGTGTCAGATAAAATAGACTTTAAAATAAAGACTGTTACAAGAGATAAGGAGGGACACTACATAATGATCAAAGGATCAATCCAAGAAGAAGATATAACAATTATAAATGTTTTTGCACCCAACGTAGGAGCACCTCAATATGTAAGGCAAATGCTAACAACCATGAAAGGAGAAATTGACAGTAACACAATAATAGTAGGGGACTTTAACACCCCACTTACACCAATGGACAGATCATCCAAACAGAAAATAAGTATGGAAACATAAGCTTTAAATGACACAACAGACCAGATCTAATTGACATTTATAGAACATTCCACCCAAAAGTGGCAGAATACACTTTCTTCTCAAGTGCACATGGAACATTCTCCAGGATAGATCACATCTTGGGTCACAAATCAAGCCTTGGAAAATTTAAGAAAACTGAAATCGTATCAAGCATCTTTTCTGACCACAACGCTGAGATTGTAAATCAATTACAGGAAAAAAAACTGTAAAAAACACAAATACGTGGAGGCTAAACAGTACGCTACTAAATAACCAAGAGATCACTGAAGAACTCAAAGAAATTAAAAAATACATAGACACAAATGACAACGAAAGCACGACCACCCAAAACCCATGGGACACAGCAAAAGCAGTTCTAAGAGGGAAGTTCATAGCAATTCAATCTCACCTCAAGAAACAAGAAAAATCTCAAATAAACAATCTTACCCTACACTTTAAACATAATTTTTATATACACTGAGAAACCAGAACACTTGTATGACTTGCTTTACTGTGGTGGTCTGGAACTGAACCCACAATATCTCCAAGGCATGCCTATACTTAGGGCTTGCTTACTGTATGCCAGCCACCAAATGCTTTATTCATTTATTAACTTACCAAACCCTCTGGCAAACTCTATAAGGCACATATTATTATTTACATTTTACAGTTCACAGAGAAAATTGAGGCCAAAAGAGGTTCCGTGACCCTGCCAAGCTGGAACCCAGGCAGCTGGCTCTGAGTCCACTCTCCTAACACCCCCCCCACCCCCACTCAAGTGACTTTCACTGAAGAGGACAAAAGACCGAATCTTAGGAGCCCCCTCCCCTCTGGGAGACAGGCATGGTGCCAAGTGCAGGGCCCCGCTGTAGAGAAGCCAGCAGCCCTCTTTAGGGGCTCTACCATCCTGGAACAAAAATTAAAGGTGGAAATGCCCACATTAAGTTGCCTCCCCCCTTCCCAGGAGGAAGGGGCTAGGGGTCCCTGGGGAACTGTCTGCCCATTCCTGCTGAGACAGAGGCACTGAATGAGGAACTTGGCATTTCCAGACGCTTCCCACCCCTTGGTGTTTGGGCTGGAATGGCTCACACCGGCAGGCAGGCAGCACTGCTACGAGGGCCCCAACAGCTCTGCCACGGGATACAAATCCGTCAGGCCACATCAGGAAGGCTGAGGCTCGACACACAATGTTGGTCAACGGTCTTCTGGGATTTCGGGAGCCAAAGCCCAGGTTCTACGTGGCCATCTGGGAGCACAGGACCCACTTCAGCCCCCTTCTTCCACAAAGCCAGTCCCTTTGGCAGGTTACCTACAGGAATGACTAAGTTCTACCTTGCTTTCAAAACTTCTATAAAATAGGCGCAAGGTTCTCAGTGGTGAGATGATTCAATAATGAACAGAAGAAAGAAGAGCCCTTGCAAGGTCCCCCAAACAGTGGCCACGTGTTCTAACCTTAAGACAGAACGTTTGAGGGGTCCAAAAGGCAACCAGGAGAAAGGAGTAAGGGGCACACAGAGAATGGGAAGCTGGAGGGATTCAAGTTTCTCATCTGATAGGACAAAACACCCTGAAGATATGGAGCCCCCTGGCTGGCTGGCTGACTGCAAACACGGACACAGGCCCCGAGACAGGTGCCGTCAGCTCTCCCCGCGAAAGCTCTACAGAGCCGCAGGCCAGGGGTAGATGGCACACCTGCCGACGTCGACCAGGAAGCTCTGAAAAGCTCTAGAGTTCTGATTTTACTTAGCAGGCTCGAGAACGCTCACAAACGACAGGGATGCTAGAGGACCCTTCCATAATGCCTATTTTCTAGGACATTCCTAAAAATGCAATTGGAGTTGAAATTCCTCTGCCTTCCCTCTTTAGCTTTTTTTTAAAAAACTGTTTGAACGTATCCTGTGAGAAAAGTACTATGTGACCATCCCTCACAGATGTCTGAGCAGGTCTGACTCTTCAGAGTTGGGGCAATCCTTTGGCTTCTGACAGGCAATGAACCACAATTCAGGGTTTAAAGCCGACTCCGAACAGCGTACCCATCCTAATCCCTCCTTTGGCTGAATGTCCTTGAGGTCACTGGGGGTTGACAAAGAAGGCAGGGGTTAATAGCTTTAAAGAAAATACATGCTGGGCTTCCCTGGTGGCGCAGTGGTTGAGCGTCCACCTGCCGATGCAGGGGACACGGGTTCGTGCCCCGGTCTGGGAGGATCCCACATGCCGCGGAGCAGCTGGGCCCGTGAGCCATGGCCACTGAGCCTGCGTGTCTGGAGCCTGTGCTCCGCAACGGGAGAGGCCACAACAGTGAGAGGCCCGTGTACGGCAAAAAAGAAAATACATGCTACTTACTACACCTCCAAAGTACGCGCTCCCCCTGGCAATGCCTGCACAAAACAATCAGCTGTCACCACAAGTCTGCACGGTGACTGAGGGGCACCTCACCGGGGAAGGTGCCTCTCCCAGACTATACAGTTCCAAAACCGTGCTCTGAAGGAGAGAAAGGAACAGGGACCGGAATGGCAATAACTGCCGAGATGCCACGGCCTCCAGCTTCGGGAATTCAGAGGGACTTCCACTTGCATTTCACTGCACATCAACTAATCCTAGGAGCCTGCCTCTCGGGCCACTGCACAGCCACAAATTCCAGTGTCCAGAAGGAACTCGTCTGCCTGCCACGCGCCTCCGTCCCCAAGCCCTCTCTCCCCTGCGTGTGCTCTGCACACGAGGAGGTCAAGGCCACCACCAAGCCAAAATCCACATTCATCCTCGGCTCCTCGTCTGGCCCCACAGTCGCTGAGCTGACCACAAAATCCTCCTAAGCCCACCTGCAAATGCCCTCTTGGGTTACTCCTCTCCAGGCCCGCTGTGCACCCCTGTCCAGGCTACCACCACCTCTCACTGCACCCCCCAACCACTGGGACCCCCCAACTGTGGTCTCCACACCAGTCAGTGATCTGTGCAAACCACTCAGATGGCGCCACGCTCTGCTCAGTCACCGCCCTAGTGGTCAAGCCCGGCCTCCCCAGGGCCTCAATCAAGCTGGAAGGCGGCAGGGGCAGGATGGCACCCTCCACTGCTGACTCCAGGGCCTGCACGGCTGGCCACCAGACCACGAGAATCCCCACTGCCTCAGAGACTACAGTACTACTCGGAGACAGAGTACTTGCTACTGGGGGGCTCTGCCTGGCCCCCGCCCCAGGCTCCTCTCCCCAGTGAAGGGCTGCATGGCTACTCTCTGAGGAAACAGCCAGGAGCTTATCAGAGATTCTCTAGCAGAGCAGCCAGGGCTGCCCATCAAAGTCTCCCACCGAGATCCCCAGATACCGTAATAACAGTTACTGCCTAACTTCAACACCCAAGCATCTCGCAAGGATTAAAGGAGATGGTGCACGAGAGCGCCCACTAGTGGCCGCCATACAGCAGTGCTAATGCAGGAGTAACGTGGTCACTACCGCAGAGCTTGGCCTCCCTGCCCTGACAGTCAAGGGGCTCACAGGGGCCTGGAGACTTCACAGCTGCCAGGAAGATGAGGGGGAGCTGCTCAGTTCTCGGCCGCAATTATGCAGCCTTTAGGGTGAAGCTCATCCAGAGTCCTGAGGTGTCCCCAAGCCCATCCTGCAGTTCAGCTGTGAAAAGCCTGGCTAGTGGCCAAGACATGGCCAAGCTCTGGGAAGACACCAAAGCCCAACAACGGAGAGGGGGACTGCAGGGGAATTCAAACCTTCACAATGCGAGGGTCTCATTTTTTACCAGGGTGAAAGGAGAGGGTGAAAATATGGAGTTAAGAGAGAACTTGAGACCTTACTCGGGGTTTTAAAAAAAAAAAGTAACGGGAGACTATTGGTATCCATCAAGTTGCTTCTGATGAAATTACAGTGGAAGTTTTTTCCACACCTGTAGAAAAATATTTACCAATCATTCCCTTTATCTTCCTTTTACCAATCAGGAAGGTAGCAGCCCATAAGTGACCTTAACAATGATGCCCTGGAAACATCACAAGACCTTTTATATTATATGTGTGCAGACAGCAGCGTCCAGGTACCTGAAGACTATACTCTTCTATGTTCTTTCAGTTTCTATCCAAGAGTTTGGACCTGCTACAAAGCCAAAGGCCACAGAAATGACCTGGTAAAGAGCTGGAGAGTTAGAGCCAAGTAGACATACCTCCCCGAACTGGGGGCCTGCCAGGAGAAGGGGATTTTTTTTTTTTTTGCGGTACGCGGGCCTCTCACCGCTGTGGCCTCTCCCGTTGCGGAGCACAGGCTCCGGACGCGCAGGCCCAGCGGCCATGGCTCACGGGCCCAGCCGCTCCGTGGCACGTGGGATCCTCCCGGACCGGGGCACGAACCCGTGTCCCCTGCATCGGCAGGCGGACTCCCAACCACTGCGTCACCAGAGAAGCCCAGAAGGGGATTTTTGCTATCTATAGCACTGTCAGTTTCGGAGCCACAGCCTTTAAATGATATTTCGAAGGGTCATTCGGAACTGCAAAGCCATACTCTTCATTAAAAGGGCCCTTAGAGGCTTCCCTGCCCTCCACGGGGGTGGGACCCTTCCCCAGAAGCTTCCCTAAACCCCCACTCCTTCTGTAGGGGGCTGACATGCGAGTCCCCTCCGCGATTCCCCGGCCGTTACCTCGTTTGAACTCCTCCAGGACGGCGTCCAGCTTGGTGTCGTTGAAGACGAAGTGGAGTGGGTGGCTGTAGAAGCGGGTGATTGTGCTGAGCGGCGTGCAGTCTTCGGGGTCCACGAAGGCCAAGTCCTTGAGGTAGAGCATGTCCACGATGTTGGAACGCTCGTCCTCGTACACGGGGATGCGCGTGTGGCCGCTCTGCATGATGCTGGCCAGGACGCCGAAGTCCAGCACGGTGCTGGCGTCCAGCATGAAGCAGTCCTCGAGGGGCGTGAGCACGTCCTCCACGGTCCGGCAGGGCAGCACGCGCTTGCTGAGATCGCTGTAGGGGTCGTTGCCGCCGCGCGCCAGTTCCAGCACGCGCTCGCGCAGCCGCCCTGGCCGCGCCGCCAGCTCCAGCAGCTGGCCCACGGGCAGCGCCACGGGCAAGGTGAGCAGCACTGCCAGGCGGCTGAGGATCAGCGCGCGCGGCGCCAGCACCAACGTCCAGCGCCCGCTCACGGCGGCCGGCACCACCTCGCCCACCAGGAACACGAGCCCCGCGCTGCCGAGCACTGCAGGCACGGCGCGCTGGCCGGCCGCGCGGTACAGCAGCACCGCCAGCGCCGCCTGTGCCAGGCTGGCCAGCAGCAGCAGCGCGCCCAGGGCGCAACCGGCCCAGCGCCGCGCGGGCTCCAGGCGCCGCGCCGCCGCACGCTCCGCCTCCGAGCCGCTCTCGCGCAGCACCTGCACCTCGGCCGGCGCCAGCGCCAGCGCGCTCAGCTGCAGGCCCCGCGCCAGCGCCGCCAGCGCCAGCAGCCCCGCCGCCCCCAGGCCCAGAGCCCAGGGCGGCGCCGCCTCCTCGCCTGCCCCGCCGCCCGGCTCCACACGCACGGCCAGCAGCGCCGAATGCGGTCGCACGGCCTCGGCGCGCAGGCGCAGCAGCACGCGCCACTCGCCCGTGGGGGCCGCCGCCTCTTCTGCCGCCTCGCCGCTCGGCTCCCCGCGCACCGCCAGCAGCGCCGAGTGCGGCCGCACAGCCTCAGCGCGCAGGCGCAGCAGCGCGCGCCACTCGCCCGTGGGGGCCGCTGCCTCGTCGGACGCCGTGGCCGGCCCGCCCTCGGGGCAACCCGCCCCCTCAGGGGCCACCCAGGACCAGGAGCTGTTGGCGAAGCCCGAGCCGAAGAGGCGCAGGCGGAAGGTGGCCTCCGGAGCGGCCCGCATCTCCCCTCCGCGCGCCCACCCCGCGCCCGCCGCTCCGTCCTCCTCCAGACAGACACCCAGCACTCGCGGGCCGGACGCCGCCTCCCCGGCGGCGTTGCCCAGGCAGAGCGCGGCGAGCAACCAGCCTAGCCGACCCGCCGCCGCCGCCGCCGCCGCTGCCGCCATCGCCTGCTGCCCCCTCTCGGCCTCCCGCGCAGCCTACCCCTCCGCCTCCCCCGGGCCAATCGTCGCCAGCCCTGGCGCCTCTTCCGCCAATAGGCGGCGGGCGGGGGCGGGCCCCAGGGTCGGACTAGGCTGCGCCGGGGAGTAAACAAGCCGCGGCGCGATCCCGGGGCGGGCCGGGGGCGTGGGGCTCTCGGCCCCGCGGGGCTCGGCCGCGACTCCCGGGGCTGGGGCTGGGGCTGGCTGTCGTCCGGAGGGCGCGGAGCGGCGAACTGGCCCCCCTCCGCGGGCGTCTGGTTCTCACCGGCAGTCCCCGCTCACCGGGAGGCCGGGCCCGTGCTTTGGAAGTCCCTGGCTCGGGACTCGGGCCGCAGAGCGGAGCGGCGCTCCTGAAATTGCAGGCAGAGAATTCAGCCAAGGGAGATGGGCCGTTTTCTCAGAAAGGGACCCCCCGAACCACCGACCTAAAGGGCGAGGAGGGCTGAAAGAACCGGTGACTGGGCATCGGAAGCTAAGGTTTATTGAAAGTGTTTCTTGATCGCACCCGATTCTGCTATAGGTCTGGGACGTGACACAGCCCCTGCCTTAAAGGCCCTTGCATTCCTGCCAGGGAGAACGATGGTAAATACGTACACGCACGAAATCGCTACCTCATTGGATCCTCACAGCTACTACATGTTATGAATATATTTTACCGGAGAAAAGCGAAGCAGGACTCAGGCACGGATGTTGGGTTTCAACGCGACCGGCCTAATAGCCTGTTCGCCATCCCAGCCACATTAGGAGATGGCAGCTCTGTCGGGAATTACTGTACAGTATCTGGTCACTCCACTTCTAACAGATCATCCTTGGGAAAATAATTCCTAAAGACCAACAAGAACTATTCAAGAGAATCCTCCCAAAGACTGTGTGGTCCTTGACGGTGTGGAATGTTCTTCAACCTATTATATGTGAACTTTACCTGGTTGGAAGGAAATAGACAACCTGCTAACAAGACTTCTCTATAGGCGTCCAGATGAAATGGTTTTTTTGGTATTTTCTTTACATTTTTATGTATTTTCAAATCTTCTAACATACATAGACTTTCGTAAGGCCGTCCATGTACTTGTCATTTAAAATGGTCTTTATAGGGCTTCCCCGGTGGCGCAGTGGTTGGGAGTCCACCTGCCGATGCAGGGGATGCGGGTTCGTGCCCCGGTCCGGGAAGATCCCACATGCCGTGGAGCGGCTGGGCCCGTGAGTCATGGCCGCTGAGCCTGCGCGTCCGGAGCCTGTGCTCCGCAACGGGAGAGGCCACAGCAGTGGGAGGCCTGCGTACTGCAGAAAAAAAAAAAAAAAAGGTCTTTATAAGGATTCTATAGAAATTCATGTGCTGTGTCATGAAAACACTTTAAACAACAGTTTAGGCACTGTGGCTGCAATTAAGTAAAATACGTTTGTGTGGAAGGTAATGTGCAAGAATGAATAAGCCCGTGGCGAGTGACCGGCAGAAATATTGTGTGAAAAGTTCCAGAATAAGCCGCCAGCAGAAGCAATAATGACTACTGAGCCTGTCCACTGGGCTGGCATGCCTCTTTTGAAAAAAAATAATAACAGTAGACTCAACCCCTTTGGTTCACACTTCTATCTCCAAGTCCAGATAAAATGCTGACACTGAGATAGAATGGACAACAGGCTTGAAATGAGTCATGTGCCTGAAAAGTTAACTAGCAAAGACCAGTTCCAGAGGTAAGATGGGGAGAACACTCGGTATACCTAGACAGGGCTCTGACCTTTGACAAGTTACTTTTCCCCTGGTCTCGGGCTCCCTTGGAAAACAACCTGTAACTTATTTGGGAGGGGGGAAACCTTTGAGAAGAAGAACAGTTGGATCACGCTTGGAAAACACAAATAGTGAGTTAAACTGTGAGACCCAAAGACAAAGGATCCGGTACAGAGCAAACAAAGCTGCTCACAAGTGACTTTCTGTGAACAATAGAGGCCCCAACACTGCTTTGCCAGCTTCTTTCTTCCTTGGCTCTGAGTCACTCTTTGGCCCATCATCACAGCATCAGTGGACACTTGTCACCGGGCATTCAGTTCCCCCATGGGCGATTTTTCCTTTCTGATCATTTGGTTCAGGCATTTCCATGTTTTATCTGGTATTCTTGAGTTTCAAACCCATAACTACTGTGTGTGACCCCTGGCTAATTCCTTCTTCTCTCTCAAGTCTGCAAACGTCACTTGCTCCAGCTGGTTTTCCTCAACCATCTTCACTAGATTGGGTCAAGGTTATGGGAGCATTGTACTCCCCTCCAATAGCATCCAGTACCCACTTTCTTGTAAGACCCATTCATTCATTCAACAAGTATTTCCTGCATCCAGTGCCTGCAATGTACCAGGTACTGTCCTAGTGCTGGGACTGCAGTGGAAATAAGAAAGACCCTGACCTGCTGGAGGTTAAGTTCTAGTGTGAGGACAACAGAAAATATACAAATCCGTATTTTAATATCTGACAATAAGTGCTATGGAGAAAAACATGGCAATACAAGATGGACAGAGGGACTGGGGCCAAGCTCTTTTGGATGGGGTGATGGGGGAAGGCTTCTTCAAGGAAGTAGCATTTGAACAGAGGCTTAGATGAAGCAAGAGGGTGAGCCTCACAAAGACCTGGGAGGAAGTTCCAGGCGGAGAAGACAGCCTGAGGGGTTGGTGGCACCTGGCGTGTAGCAAGGGCTTAAACGTGTGGAACAGATGGATGAATGAAATTTATTCTTGCCCACCTATGCACAAGACTTTGTATTTGTTATTCCTTTTATCTGAAATGTCCTCTTTCCTTTCTGCCTACCCAGTGCCTCCCTTTCTTTAAACATTCCCCCCACCAAGTTGGCCCTGTCAAGCCAGGCTTGCTTGAGCCCCTGGCCTGGGTGCACTCGACTGCACACACAGGCCGAGGCACCTGTGGGCAGGAGTCTGCCTGGCTGAAGCCTTGGGAGCGGATACAGTGAGGTCCCGCTCAGGCGGGCTCTCCAGCGGTGAGCGCTCCAACTGTGAAACCACAACCAGCCCCTGAGTATGGACTGAGAGGCACCTGCTGCTATAAGACAATGTGATCATACTTTTGGATCAAGGTCCTTTCTCCTTCAGCCCCCAGGGGAGAGGGGAGGGGCAATCTGCCCATCCCAGCTGCCCCCAGCCCTCTGGTGTCCATTTTACTGGATTCCTAATGGTGGCAGTTGAGCACACTTGCCCTGTCTGTCTAGCAGCAGCTGGCACTCTCTAGCTCCTGTGACAACAACCTTGATGATATATATTTTTGTAAGTTACATTTCTGCTTCCTTTTTACTGCTAAACAGTCCCAGAATGCTGGCCCCTTGCCCTGTCATAGGTGACAGCCAGGCACAGCCACTTCTAGCTCTATGACCGGTACCGAGTATCGACAGAACTCAAACAGGCCAACTGTAAACTCACCAAGATTTATACATATTTCTTTTATTACCAATCAAAAATAAATTCCATATATCGTTTAGCAAATATTATCATTGTTTTGTGACAAAAGACACAAGAGTCATAACAACAAAACTCCCCGAGAGTCAAACTCATAACAATGCCAAAATAAATCACAAAAATATACAAATTAAAATCTTATGCAAAATAAATATGAGTTATTTGCTACGGTGGCTGTAACTCGCCTACCCAACCAGAGGCCGTTTGCGAAGGTCTCCCTTCCACAGGAAGACACGCAGGGCTGGGCCAGGTCAGGGTACTGCTCAGCCCAGGAACCAGAGATTGGAATAGGAGGTGAAAAATTGCACTGGGAGGAGGAAGTCATCGGACCAGTAATATGTGGAAATAATCAAGACCCTCTGCACAAAGTGATTATAAATGGGGACGGGAAGAGGAGGGGAGGCGGGACCATCTCTTGAAAGTAACTGTGCGTGCAAAGAGGTAGCCGTGGAAGTGTGTGCACCTGCTCCTGTGGCTTCACACACACTCGGTTCAGGCCGTGAGTCTGCTCCGCCTGGCACTCAGGTCCCAGGAACACAGCTCTGCGAGCCCCTGTGTGGACTCGGAAAGCAAGCTGCTCCTGGAGAAAACTAAGGGGTTTTCAGGCCCCAATGGGGGACAAAGGTCTGGTGTCTTTTTTCCTTATGACTTGAGAACCCATGGCTGTCACCACCTTCTCTGCAGACTTGTAGAAATCAATTCCGTGTCTGGAAGGACTTTAAAATTACCAGGGGCCAGTATACTTGGTGCAAGACATTTCCTGGTCTCCAACAGAGCACTTGGGGTAACAGGACTCACAGGCTGAGGAAAGGAGTGAATAAATAACACTCAGGAAGGCCTGTGGAGTCTCCCTCTCCTGATCTTGGGCCCCTCCGCCCCCCCCAGCAACTGTTCCACCCAACCAAAGGGCCACCGTGGACCTTGGTCCTACAGCCTCCCCGATGGCGGGAAGCCTGCAGCACAGGGAAAAGGTGCTGGGGCAGGACTGCACGTGGGGCTGGGGCTCTAAGCGCCCAGGACCACGAGCTTCAGCAAAGGCCAGGACGACATCTCACACTAGGATAACACACACGTGGGGGAGACGGGGCTGCCAGCTGTGTGCCTTTTAGTTGGATCTGTAAGCGTGTGAACAAAGCCAGGTGAGCCTCAGCCACAGAGGAAAGGGCATGAAGAACCAGCTTAGGTTGGCTTCCTACAACATCCTCTTGTCCTCAGTCCCCAAGAGGCACTGGCGTTTTGGTTTAGAAACCGGGAGTCCAGAAAGAAGGCCTTGGTGGGTCGGTGGCTGAGACCTGACTTTCGCTGTGGGGTGGGAAGGGGGTGGAACGAATTGCTAACGACGTAGCTGCCCATGACCAGGTTCCCTCCTGGCCCCGAAAGGAGCATCGCAAACAAGTCCCCTCTAACGCAGTCGCTCCCCCAGCCTGGGGAAAACCTTTGGTGAAAGTGAGGTCAGGGCCTGGGGAGCAGGGGTTAGCAATCTTAAAGGTGTGAGACCCTAACACTCGGACTCAGCCCCATTACAAGGGGAGAGTTGTCCAGAGGGGCAGATATGAGGGACGGGGCGAGAGTCCTCAGCAGAGCCCAACTCACCAGGAGGGCCCATCAGCAGAGTTCTAGGAGATTCCTGGGTCCAGCGATTACCAGGAGGAGGTGTGCTCCTCTCCGCAGTTGCGAGTGTCACGTGCCTGATCACAGTTCCCAGAATCCCTCGGCCTCAGTGACACCAGGCGAGCCTCAGCGCGTGTCCGGGCAATTGTTCTCAGCACTATTTGGTTCTTTGCTTCCTGGGAAGAACTTTCTTCCCTCCCAAGAGAAATCTTTCCTCCAGCAGGCCCCTGGGATGCCATCTCTGGAGGAGGCGGAGGAGAAGCAGAAAGAGTAGGCTTCCTGAGTCAGGGACATAGCCGAAAAGGTCACGGCTGGGAGCAGATTATGGCTATTGCTTCCCGGGGTGAGAAACCCTACCCCTTTTAAAGTTCTTGTGGAAAAAAAAAATTGTTTTTAAATAAAGTTCCTTAACCCTGTCTTCCCTTCCCCATATGGTATTAAAAAGAGGTGAGATGAGCCTAGTTTAGAAGCACTCCTGGTTGCCGGTCCACTGCCCCACAGTCCAGGGTGGGCAGCCACCGGCTCGGAGCTGTTCAGAGGTCCCTGTCGGAGGCCAGATCCCCCTCAGGTCGGGGGCCATCTGGCTGCTCAGTCTGACAGGCTATCTGTACCCCGTCCGGCCTAACAGGCTCCCTGTCTTCGTGTGGGCCCACTGGGGAGGCCCCCGCGGGGCTGGCGGGGGACCCCGGGCCCTCCCGTCAGATGGCGCCCTCAAGGGAGGCTCCGTGCAGCAAGGAGTTGCGCTCGTTCAGGAGAGTCGTGGTCTCGTCCACCAGGGGCAGCTCGGACTTGTCGGTCAAGTTCTCGGTACAGATGGTGCAGCCATCCGGGGGGAACTGGGGGCAGTTCTCCATGCGTGAGGCCAGCAGCCCATTCTGGTACTGTTGCCGGGTGATCTGCAGGGGGAAGCGGGACGGCCTGGTTCACTGACAGCAGGGCCGGTGGGGGGGCAACCCTACAGGAGACCCGGAGAAACGAGCAGCCAGGAGTCCAGGAGAGAGGGCGTGACCCAGGGGGTGGGGCGGGGGGGTGACCAAAGAGCGAGGAGCTAGAGCAGGAGGGACACGCATCCCGTGTGTCCTCCGTGCTGGGTGTGGTGGATCAAAGAAAGAAGCTGCCGGTCAGAGGCAGAGTGATCCAGACGCCCAGGATGAGGAGGATGGTGCTGCCCGGGAAAAGGGCCATGGGGAGCGCTCACCTTAATGTACTGGAGGTCCATGAGCGCCCGGACGCTGAAGTCGGAGGTGTACTGGCCCAGGATGGAGCTGCCGAACTGGTTGCTGCTGCCTGCCAAGGGGTCTGTGCTCGTCGCCGTTTCTGAGCGGTCCGGGTAGCTGAGGGAGGCCGAGCGGCTGAGGGGTGCGGGGTGGGATGGGGAGCGGTCTGTGGAGGGAGAGAGGCTGTCAGGCCAGGGGCCAGCCTGGTGCCCCTCACAGCCTCCCGTCCAGCCTTGTCCATGGACACCCGGGCGGTGGTGCCCCCACCGGCAGCGGGAAGTAGTTCTCGGGCACAAACGAACGGAAGCTCTGCCTGCAGAAGGTCCGACCTCATCAACGCCAATGAGTTAGTTTGTTTAGGACTGTGGTGCAGTAAGTATTAAAAAGTCTACCCAAACAGATGAACAAAACAGAAAACAAAAACCGGAGACAGAAAGTTTACGGCTACAAAACCCCTCATTTCCCCAACAGCTGATCAGGCAAGGGTGACACAATGATGACCCGAGCATGGCAGAGGAGCCACTGTCCCTGTCTCGATGACAGCTTCTGTCAAGGGACATAAACTGCATACTTTTAAATTATATGAAAAGGAAGAACCTACAGTTTGCACTCTCTCACCACACGTCATACAGCCCCCAACATGACACCCTGTTCACATCTCAAAATGCTCCTAAGGGCTCAAGTGTTCTGCATGTAACCTGTTGTGTGTGGAATAGTCCTGCCCTGTGTCTGCTGAGCCCAGCCAGTCTGGCAGGGGGGTGGGGTGCAGCAGGTTCCTCTCAGAGGAACCTAGAGGCCCCAGAGCTCCAGGCTTCCCACTCTGGGGTGTCTGGCAGAGCCTGGGGTAGCGGTGTCAGTGCCTCTTCCCGCCACTAGGGGAAGCACAGGCCTCCATTCGGTCGACTGTAACCTGGAGAGGGGAATGGCTCAACCCCCAACGAGGAAGGAACCAGCTCCTTATTTTGGAAAAGGAAGGGCACACACATTGTTGTACATCATTAGCTCGTATTTTTGGGAACACTCGGAAAACAATGAAATGCACCAAGAAGTTAATTGTGGAGGCATACTGGCTTGTTTTAAACAAACAGGAAGTGGACTAAGCTGATTTGCTTGGTTAACTAGTAAGTTACTAACTACTGAGTTAGCTATTCTAACAAACAGACCAGTGAAAAGAGCAACCATTGAATCTGGGTGGCTGAATCAAGTGCAAATGAATTGAGTAATACTCTACGTTTGAGTTTCATTCATAAAACTAGGAAAATACAGTCTGGATATTCTATGATTAGGTGGTATACAACCACTAGAGGACCATGCGCATGTATCACTCATTCTAACTTAAGCAACACCTCTGATTAAGTTCTAGCAAAGAACAGAAACACTAGGCATATTGCTTAATATTTAACATTAATTATTTGGATGATAGAATGCTTTTTTTTTTTTTTTTTCTTTTTGCGGTACGCGGGCCTCTCACTCTTGTGGCCTCTCCCGTTGCGGAGCACAGGCTCCGGACGCGCAGGCCCAGCGGCCATGGCTCACGGGCCCAGCCGCTCCGCGGCATATGGGATCCTCCCAGACCGGGGCACGAACCCGTATCCCCTGCATCGGCAGGCGGACTCTCAACCACTGCGCCACCAGGGAGGCCCTAGAATGCTTTTAATTAATGCTTATTAACACTCCAGGAACAGGAACTGAATTTAAACCAACATAAATTAGTCACATGGCCTATTAAAAACAGAGGTCTAGAAATATAACAAAATATGAAGTGCTTGTTTCTGAATAATGAAATTATGATGCTTCTTAATTTTCTTAAGATTTTTTTCCACCTTCCCAATTTTCTAAATAAGCTATGTTACTTTTATGATTAAAACAAAACAAAACAAAAAAGCAGGGGGTTTGACTTGGTAAGTCCATTTCTGGAAGAATATTCTAAGGACATAATCTTAAATACAGAAGAAGTTTTTCCGTAAAGAGGTTTACATCATGCTGTTAGACTTAGAATATAGACCCCCATGAATATGCATAAGGGGGAGAAAACCAAATGAAGGCACACCTGCTTGGTGAAACCCTGTGTAGCTCTAACTAGAAAGCTTATGGAAAAGTGTCTCGGTTCCCATATTAGGTAAAGACATCAGGATTCAACCCATGTATGCATCAACTCCCGGCCATCTATGAGACAGAAGCAAGGGCAGAAGAGGATAGTGAGGCTGAGGGGTTGGCCAGTGAGGGCTGACATGGCCCATTCTGTTCTCATCAGACAGCCCCCTGCTCGAAGACTATTAATTGCTTTGTACTTCCCATCACTGCCAAAAGTTGGCTGTGTTTGAACGGGCCAAGTGACTTCCTTTTTTTTTTTTTTTTTTTTTGCGGTACTCGGGCCTCTCAATGTGTGGCTTCTCCCGTTGCGGAGCACAGGCTCCAGACGCGCAGGCTCAGCGGCCATGGCTCACTGGCCCAGCCGCACCACGGCATGTGGGATCCTCCCGGACCGGGGCACGAACCTGTGTCCCCTGCATTGGCAGGCGGACTCTCAACCACTGCGCCACCAGGGAAGCCCTCCAAGTGACTTCTAAATCACCTTTTTACTTTTTTTTTTTTTTAAAGAGGATCAATTTTAAAAAGTGTGTTTTTGTACATTTAAGATGGAAAAACCCCAGCTGTACAAACATAATAGGGGAAACAGTTGACTGAAGTGATAGGTTTTTAGCACTGCTGGGGCCCAGCGACCTTCTCTTAAGTTATGCACTGAGACCGGAGCTCAGAGACACCCGTAATGCTCTTCTCCTCCGGGCTCAGCAGCCCAGGCCAGAATCCTGACATCAGGACCTCTGCCGCCGCAGTCTACGTGGGATAGGAATCCCTCGAACTGAGTGATTCTGGGGCCAACACAGTTCCCACAGACCCTGGGACAAGGCTCGGGAGTGTGACATATCAAAGGCCAGAAACAGCATGTTTCTGTGGCTTTCGGAATTTTCCTAAACACTTTCTGATTGGAATGTCACATTTTGGTTGTAATAGAGAAAAAACAAACAGCAACTGAGCTCTAACTAAACATTTTGTATCAATTCTCTCACTGCTGCCAACAATTCTAAGAAGTGGGCACATGTATTGCTCCCATTTCACAGGAGGAAACCAAGACCTAGAAAAGGTAAGTCAGCTCCCGGAATCATTTAGCTGGTGTCTACGGAGACCCCATTCAACCAGGGCAGCATGACTGCGGCCACAGTTCTAACCACCCAGCTGATGCCTCCCCCTGGCAGGTGGAACCAGCAGCCAAAGAATGAAAACCAAAGCCTGTGAGAAAAGCTGGAAAGTTTTTTAGAGAAAGCTGATGGGGTGACAAGTCATCCTGCGGAGGCCTGTGAGTGGCCCTGAGCAGCTGGGCTCACTTGGCCTGGCCGGGAGCCACCCTCCACTCCCAGCCTGTCACCTGCGTGCGTGTGTGTCTCTTCTCAAAGACCGAAGGACCTCTGGGGAAACCCTTCCAGGACCTGGGCAAAGGCACATAGTAATTGGGCCCCAGGCCAAGCACAGCTAGCACTGGTCAGGCTGGCCCACAAGTGTGAACAGGTGGGATGGCACAGGTGCTGGGCGGGGACGGGGCCCCCAGTGCCTGCTGGGAGCGGTTAATGCAGCTGCAGTGTGAGGGCTCAGGCGGCAGGTGGCAGTGCAAATTCTCCAGCCATGCCATGTTACCTGAGAGCCGGGAGAGCAGGGAGTTCCGCTAGCCAGGCGGACACCTGACCAGGGTGGAAGGCACTGGAGCAAAAGAGGAAAAGGTCAGTGATGGGTGGGGTGGATGTGGAGCCATAGGAACAGGATGGAGAAGCAGACTTGCTGGGGGCCAGGTTCCCTCGAGCAGAGAGGGGGCACAACAGTAAAGGGGGCCCGGCCCTGACAGGGAGGGTGCTCAGAGCCCCCGGAAGTCATCGCCCCTCCCTTCCAGCCACTGCAAGTGGGAACCTGGGGCCTCCACATCCAAAGACAGAGCCCAGGACCCTAACCAGGCTCTGAGGCATGGCTGCAGAGAAAGGGTGCTTGGAGGGACGTCCCGTGACTGTGTGCCCTGCTGCACAAGATTTCCCCAAGCTGGACCGCAAGAGGTGCTCGCAGGAGGGGCAGAGAAGTCCTCCCCAGGCCTGAGGCACCTGGGCAGGGGCCACCTGTTCCAAAACCCAGCTCTGCAGCCTTGTTTCCCACTCCCCTCCCCCAGGAGCCTGCTGACACTGGTGGAAGAGCTGAGCTGTGTCAGTATGCACGGGTGCCCAGCCCCCCGCACGGGGGTCCTCTTTGTCAAAGGACAGTGACAGGCACAGCATGGAGGCTCCCCAGGGGCTGCAGCAGCCCCCTCACCACGTGCCTGTCCCCGGCACCAAAGGAGACTTTCACTCTCCAGCCCGCGGCAACCTGCGGCCGGAGGGGTCACACGACGGGCGAGGCGCTGAGCCGGGCGAGACTTGGGCCTTGTCTGCAGGGCACCCCCTCCAGCAAGGGGAGCCTGAGCCACCCAGGACTGGAGAAGCAGAGGGCACCGGGGTGGCCAGTGGCCCTTCTCAGAGGCTATCCAGTCCTTTCTTTGCCCCCAGGTCCCTTTATTCCATCAGAACGGCCCCTTAACCAAAAGGCAGTGGCTCAGCCCCCTGAAAAGCTGAAGCCATCTGCAAACTGCGCGGCCGAAAAACGGGCCCTGGCCTGGCCTCCAGACATGGGAGCTATGGGCTCCCTCCCCCCACCCTGACTCCCCTGGCCCAGTCTTCACAAGTGAGGCCCAGCAGCCTCCCCCCACCTGCCTCCCTCTCGACTGGCCTCCCGCCGTCACGGCTAAGGAGGGCCACTGTGGCCCGCTTGCCCAGTTGGCCCACCCTGCTGTCGCAGGACCTCCTGCTCAAGGGCCACTAACGGCCTCCTGCTTCGTATCACAAGCAAACGCCATCAACTTCCTGCAGCTCCCTGACTCATATCCACCCTCTTCCTCATCTCCTGGTGGGCTGGTCTCACCACCTCTGAACACGCTCTCAGCTCCCTCCGGGCTTTCGTCAGAATCTCCTCCTCATCTCTTCCCTCCAGCCTCTGAACTCTGTCCCAAGGGGCGGGTCACCACTCTTCCAGGCCACTTCCTCGAGGCCCCGGCAGCTCTGGCCCTCGCTGGCCTCCTCTCCCCCGAGCCACCTGGGTTATGACCCTTCTAGGCGGCCCTAGGTTCTGGGGGGGCCAGTCCAAGTCTCTCCCCCTCCACGAGTGCTGGAGGGCGGCCCAGACATGGCCCAGAGACTTACCAGAGGGGGACGAGGACAGGGCCATGGTCCCGTAGTAGGAGAAGGCACCCGTCTCAAACTTCATGTTCTCCTTCCCGGCCTCCACCTCCACCTTCCCCTGAAAGAACACGGGTCAGGGTTACAAACAGAGTTGAGAAGGAAAAAACACCTGGGAAGAAAAAGCCTGAGGCACGAGGGAGAAGCGAGGAGTGAACAGGGCTGTGGGCCCCGTGGAGGAGCTAGTTCCAGAGCCCTGGAGACCCGGGGGCTCAACGGTGGCCTTGCAGGAGGAGGACGGGCAACGGGGAGCAAAGGCTCAAGGGCAGGAAAGCAGGTGAGCGGGCAGCGCGGGCACGGAGGGCGGGGCGGGGCAGGCGCACCTGCAGGACGAGGATAAAGTAGTCAGCCGGCTTGTTGCGGGTGTACAGGTAATGGCGGACGTAGTACTTGTTGTGCTCATCAAACTTGAGCTCCTGAATGACGTCTGGGTACTTGAGCAGCCGCAGCAGGATCTTCTCTGATATCAGAGAGGGGCTGAACTGGGGAACCTCTGGAGGAGGAGAGAGGAGGATCTCATATGAGGCCAGGCTGGGCCAGGCAGTGCCTGGAACATGGTCACTGCTGTGCTGGACGGCTCCTCACTGCCTGGCCCTGCCTCCCCAGAGGGCATGACCTTGGCTCCGGCCTCCGTACACGCAAGTCTGTCACCGGTTGGGCCCTGGACAGTGGCTCCTGAACTAATAAAACATGACCTCAGGCAAACACCTTCACCCGTGCCTCAGTTTCCTCATCTGTAAAATGGGGATTTAAAACTTCATGGGTTTGCTGTTTGGTGAAACGGGATAACAGATGTAGGACACTTAGACACACGCTTGCCACAGGCTAAGTGCCTAATAAACGTGCCTATCACTACTGTCAGTATCCACATCATCAACAGCCCGGCAGGAAAAGCACAGGAGAGGGAAGGGTCACAGCTTTAGCAAGTGAGGGCTGGGAAGGAAGTCAGACTGAGGGGAGAGAACAGAGCAGGCGGGCGTTTTCCTAATCAATCACCCGGGTCTCCGAGGGAGCTTTGAGTCAGGGGTGAGAAGAGAGAAAAGTCATTGACCTCGAAGTCAGGTCCCGAGGGGCCCAGCAGATGCGGGCGGAGGGGAGGCAGAGAGATGAGAAGGGAGCTGGATCCAGGCCCTCAGAGAGGATGAGCAGGCAGGGCTGTGGGCTGTGCCCGG
Organism: Mesoplodon bidens; assembly: GCF_964165515.1. Lineage (NCBI taxonomy): Eukaryota > Metazoa > Chordata > Mammalia > Artiodactyla > Ziphiidae > Mesoplodon > Mesoplodon bidens. Next base: position 14,986,590 of record NC_138170.1, on the reverse strand, counting down.
GGGGAGGGGGCATACGGAAGGACCTCCTTCTCCCTCCTCAACGGGGAGCCCGGTGCCCATCTCAGGTCCTCCCAGCACAAAACAGCCAAAACAAACCCGGATGGTTCCTGGAAGTTCGTAGCAGCAACCCATTAACGGGGAAAACAAACCGCAGGGACCTTCGGTGGGGGATGGAAGGAAAACGCCTTGCCCCATTCCAGAGGCAGCCGCGCGTGCCCCAGGCCCTTCATCTGCTGTAGCCCTTGTCCCCTGGGGAGGAGTAACCAGAGGCCCAGTACGTCTCCCTCCGGGGCTGTATCCCACCGACACCCCAAGGCCCCCCTCATGCTCTTACCCGTGGACAGGAAGCGATGAGCAGCCAAAAGTAGCTGAGGTGAAATTTTCACCTTGAGTTCATTGTCAGCGTCCTTGAAGGCCGAGAAGTCACGCTTGTTCTTCTCAGATACCCGTTTCCGGCTTCGGTTGTCAGCTGCAAGAGAAGGAATCTGGAACTGAGAACAGCATCCCCCAAGGACCGGGGAACAGACTGGTACCCACCCCCCGACTCCCAGCTCCGTGGGCCCTTCTTCCGCCAGAGGCAGAAGCAGCAGTGTCTGCGCTGAGACACAGATGCCGGGAGGAAGGCAGGCGGCCCCTGCGGATGCTCCAAGCAGCCCTGGTTGGTGCCCAGCCTCCCGTCCCCACGGCGGCCTTCCCACCTGGGGACAGCAGGTGCCAGTCTGAGCAGAGCAGGGCAGGGTGGGAAGGGGACTCACTGTACATATCAGACTCGTCCAGGATCTCGGACTTGATGATCTCCTCGATGACGTCCTCCAGGGTGACCAGGCCCAGCACCTCGTAGAAGGGGTCACCTTCGCCCTCGTTGTTCACCTTCTGCACGATGGCCAGGTGGGACTTCCCTGCGGGGACAACAGAATGAGTCAACCAAGAGCAGAGGGACCAGTCACGAGACTCCTCGACCAAAAGTTAACACATGTGGGGTCATAAGTCACTGGGGTGGGGTCATGAACGGCCTTTTTTCCCTTTTCTGCATTTCCTGAAGCTTCTATTGCAAACAGACATTGCTTTCACGGAAAGGAAAACCAACAGCATTTTTCAATTTAAAGGCATTTAATTAAGGACCATTTGTTTCAATAGAATGAAAATGGCAAGGCCCTGCCTGGTGCTGCGCATCAGGGGCTCCTAGGACCCCTGGGAAGGGGAGAGACCCACCCTGACAACTCGTGGACAGAGGCAGCATTGGTCAGAGCCCTGTGTGCACCAGCTGGACATGGGGCTCCCCAGGGGGCCCACGCCGCCCCCCCATGGGCCTCAAAGGCCACTCACGTTCCTTCATCCAGTGCTCCCTGGCCAAACTTCCCTGCATGTACCCAGGGGCCGTGATCCTGCCCAAGGCAAGGGCTCTCAGTTCCCAGAGCCATTAACAAATTAGCCCAGGCTATAATTAGGCCAGGCAGGTACTATAATTAGAGGAGGGCCACCCTTAGGAGCAAGAAAGAAAGTTAGGAGCAGAGGGTGGGGAGGAAGGACCCTCTCCAGAAGCTCTGTGGGGCGGCAGGGCTTCCCAGGCCCTCCTTTGGGGTCCCACACTGCTCTCGTGCCCCTCGCCCCAGCGCGTGACAATGACACGGTGACAGCCAAGAAGGGCCCGGCCCCACTCTGGGTTGAATGGGACTGTGTGACCCACACATGAGGACATGGGTCTAGAGCAGCCTAAGGGGAGAAGGCCCGGAGAGCTGTGAAGGTCAAGTCAGGGTCTCCTGCTCAGCTTCCCCTGCATGACCCAGTCTCAGCCCTGACTCTAGCACATGGTCCACAGAGGATGTTCTCCAGGTCTCTAAGGCCTCAGGGAATCCCAGCCCCAGGATGCATCTCCATAACTCCTAGGGGCCTCTGAGGGAGAAGAGAGACATGCCAGTTCTCCGGACCAGCATTTTTAAAAATAAAGTGAAAAATCGCAGAGTACACCACATGGGGGCAAGTACTGTTTTTTGTTTGTGTGGTTGGTTTTTGTTTTTGTTTTGTTTCGTTTTAATTAATTAATTAATTAATTATTTATTTTTGGTTGCATTGGGTCTTTGTTGCTGTGCGCGGGCTTTCTCTAGTCGCAGTGAGCGGGGGCTACTCTTCGTTGCGGTGCGTGGGCTTCTCGTTGCGGTGGCTTCCCTTGTTGTGGAGCACGGGCTCTAGGTGCGCGGGCTTCAGTAGTTGTGGCACGCGGGATCAGTAGTTGTGGCTTGTGGGCTCTAGAGCGCAGGCTCAGTAGTTGTGGCGCATGGACTTAGTTGCTCCGTGGCATGTAGAATCCTCCCGGACCAGGGCTCGAACCCGTGTCCCCTGCATTGGCAGGCGGGTTCTTAACCACTGCGCCACCAGGGAAGCCCTGTGTGGTTGGGTTTTTTGTGTGTGAAACTTTTCCACAAGGTGCCGGTCACTGTGGTATCCTTATTTCCAGTCGTGGCCAAAAACCTTTCAGCACTTTGCCAGGAAGAACCATGGGCTCGATTAAAACTTTCCAGTGTCTTCCAGAGCTGAGCCGGCAAGACACAGAGCTCGGCCAAGGTCCTCAGCAGGCAGCAGCCAGTCAGGGCCAGAACCCCGGTGTCCGGCCCCGCGGCCTCTTCACCTGCCAGTGCTGCCCATGCAGGAGTGCTCTCTGGAGACAGAAACGATGCTCTGAGGGGCCTGGGGCAGCCAGTTATGCTGTGGCATCAGGCAGGAACCAGAATTAGAGCAAAGTAGCTTTTGCTGCTTCCAGACAGCACACCCTAATAAGCCTGGGAGTGCCCGGTGCTGGGGAGACATGCAGGCCCCCACAGGCACTCTGGTGGGTGGGCAGATAAACGGGCACTCATTTCAGGAGGCCAAGTTGGCGGCATGTCTCAGAATTCAGGGTCCCTAAGCTTGGACTTGGAAATTCCATGGGTAGGAACTTACTCTACGGATGTAATTTTCAAAACGTAGAAAGACAGAAAAAGCAAAAGGGTTCATCAGAACATTCTTTTTAACAACCTCAAACCTCGAGAGCAATGGAGCAGCAGTCCTTAACAGGAGCCACTGCTGTTCTGGGGAGAATGCGGCACAGCCGGATCAACCACGCTGTGGAAGGAAGCCCTGGAGAGGCTATAACGGGACAGAATGCATGCTGCCATCTGCCTGCGAGGGCCGGTGAGGTGTAAACTACCCTGTTAGTGTCTTCGGGGATATTTGGAGTTTGTTATCCCTTACTTTATACCCTTCTATAGTGTTCTACTTGCTAGGCATGTTTCACTTCTACAGTTTTTTTTTTTTAATTGAGAAAAAATGAAGGGGGAAAAACAAAATTAAAGTGAACAAAGGGATACTGGTAAGAGGGGGTGAGCAAGGACCCTCCATGCCTAACCTGCCGCAGACTGAGCCCCGGAGAACAGGGTGGGTGTGGCTCAGTCCGCAGGTCCTTGCTCACAGCCCAGAAGTCAGAGCCCCTGCAGAGAAGACACAGCTCCAGTAATCTGAGAAAACGTCCGCCTCCCCAGTGAACCTTCTGATTAACCCACAGACTCAGAACAAGTCCTGACCCACAAAACAGTCACGGGTCACACTGGGCCTCACAGGGAAAGGTGGGTGGCTTCTGTGAAGGACCGAAATGCCCCTCCTGTGGATGAAACGAACAGATTCCTTGAGCCCTTCTCAGCCCTCCCCGCTCCTCTCTGGGGCACCTTGGTTTGTGGAATCCACTGGTGGGTGTGGGCGCCCTCTAGTGGCAGCACCTTGCAGACAGGTACCCTGTAGGTAAGGCAACCTGGGGCACGGCCCACGGCCAGCCCTGCTCTGCAGGCTAAGAGCTTGGAACACTGCACTCACTGTGGCTGGCCAGTTGGGCCCCATGCAAAGGTGCTGGGCTGGGGGCCAGTCAGTCATCCTCTGCTGGCCCGGGCACAGGACCCTGGGCCATGTCTGCCTTCTTCTAATTTATCTGCCCAGAGGGGCCATTCTTGGGTCGTAGCAGAACCATCTCCCCCCCTGGTCAGAGAACCTCTCTTGCCAAGGTCACCAATGACCTCCAACGGTGGGGTCTCAGTCTCAGATGACCTGCCCAGGCCACAGTCTCTGACAAGGGGCCAACTCTCTCCCTCCCCCTGGAAATCCTCCCTCTCCTCGGCTTCCAGGACACGGCTCTCCTGGTGTTCCTCTGACCTCAGGGCTGCTTCTTCTCCTTGAGAAGAGAGGGTCCCAGGGCTCAGTCCTTGCACCTGGTCCCTTGCCTCTGGACTTTAAATACAAACTATACGTCAAGGCGTCTCAAATAAGTATGAGCAGCCCAGCCCTCTCCTGTGCCCTCCAGACTCACATATCCAGCCAGCTGCTCGCCGACAGCTAGCTCCACGTGGATGTCTAACATCTTGAACTTAACTCGGCCAAAACCTAGCTCCTGCCCTTCCTCCAGACCTCTCCAATCTCCATCCGTCCAGCGGATGAGGCCCTGGAGGAATAAACTTTGCCACCTCTATTTCTTTTCTTCTCTGGCCACGCCGTGTGGCATGCGGGATCTTAGTTCCCCAACCAGGGTTCGAACCCGGGCCCCATGCAGTGGAAGCGCAGAGTCCTAACCGCTGGACCGCCAGGGAAGTCCCTGATTCCTCTGTTTCTCTACCCTTCTACAACCAACCCACTCAGCGGATCCCATCAGCTCTGCCTGCAACGGACACCCAGAATCCAACCTCTTCTGGGAGCGTCCACTGCTACTGCCGCGTGCTGAGCCACGTGCACCTCCTCTCACCCAGAGGGTGAGACCCCAAGTCTTCATCCTGGACCCGAGTGTACTCTCAACACAGCAGCAAGGGGGACCCTCTTACAGGAGAAGTTATAACGTCACCTCGTGCTGTGCCCCAAACCCTCCAGTGGCTCTGTCACTCCAGGTAGACAGCATACTCCTCGCAGCGGCCTGGGGCCCAAAGCCCTCCTGCTGCCCTGCCCTCTCACACTTGTGCCGCTCGGCCTCCTGGCTCTTCCTCAAACTCCTAAGGCTGCTCCCTCAGCCTGGCCTGCTCCTCCCCCACACACCTGCCCAACTCAGCCTGCTTTGGGTCTTCCTTCACTGCTCAAATGTCACCTTGGCCTACCCAGAGGGCCTCACTGAGTACTGCAACCTTTCTCCAGCCCCGCAACCCTGGTCTTTAGTTTATCACCTACAATAAATAATAGAGGGCTTCCCTGGTGGCGCAGTGGTTAAGAATCCGCCTGCCAATGCAGGGGACACGGGTTCGAGCCCTAGTCTGGGAAAATCTCACGTGCCGCGGAGCAGCTAAGCCCGTGCGCCACAACTACTGAGCCTGCACTCCAGAGCCTGCAAGCCACAACTACTGAAGCCCACGCGCCTAGAGCCTGTGCTCCGCAACAAGAGAAGCCACCGCAATGAGAAGCCCACGCACTGCAATGAAGAGTAGCCCCCGCTCGCCGCAACTAGAGAAAGCCCGCGTGCAGCAACAAAGATCCAACGCAGCCAAAAATAAATAAATTTAAAAAAATAGAACATGCTTGTTCCTTGTGTTTGTCGTTTTACGGCCCATCTTCTCCCACTAGATTGAGAGCTCCATCATATCAGAGGCTGTCATCTGTGTTCCCGAAACTCAGAACAGCAAGCAGCACACAGCAGGTGTTCAATGAACATTTGTGGAATGGATGACACAGTTCATGTGGATGTGCCTTAGGAAAAGAAACATAACCAATGGGGGAAGGGAGAGAGGGACGGAGACTAGACAAAGAATTATTCTGACTTTTAGTAATCAAGAAGCTTTTGTAGGGACTTCCCTGGTGGCACAGTGGTTAAAACTCCACGCTCCCAATGCAGGGGGCGCAGGTTCGATCCCTGGTCAGGGAACTAGATCCCACATGCATGCCGCAACTAAGAGTCTGCATGCCACAACTAAGGAGCCCATGTGCCACAACTAAGGAGCTGGCAAGCCTCAACTAAGACCCGGTGCAACCAAAAAAAAAAAAAAAAAAAAAGCAACTTCTGAACAGTAATTCAGAAATTACTATTAACTGATTTACCATTTAGAATAAGAGGATCAACTTAGGACTTACATTTATGATTCTCATTGTATGGAATTTAAATCTAATATAGAATTTCGTTTTAATGAGTTACCTCATTTGATTATTAGTATCCATTCAACTGGATAAATGGATTTTGGGGTGAGAAGTGGGGTGAGAAATGAAACATGAAAATTGACATAATACATCTACTCCAAAAGCTGAGAATCCCACATTTTCCAAGGCAGTCCTTATTCGAAGAAAAAGAGGCTGAGAAAATGTAGCAAAATGATTATATTTGGCTGACCCATATGAAATTGCTGATATTTGACTATTTTTGACCAGAAAAAAAAAAAAAAGACAATTTCAATTCATATGGTTTAACCTAACAGTATGGGGGGTTTCAGTATGGTTTCTGTTTTCTTTTTTATACTTCCCTAAATAGAAATTCTAAAATTTCCATAATCAATGGTATAATTAGAAAGAAACACATAAGAAGAAAGAAACTCTTAACAATACTCTCACACTGCTTTGCTAGGGCTTGGGGCTTCCTCAGCCTTCTAAATTCAAGCACTGCTAGGAAGGGGCAAACTGGCTGTGGGGAAGGGAAGGAGGCACCTTGAAATTGCTGTCCTGAGGTCACCTCTGGGCCACATCTGGCTGCAAGCTTGCCCTCTCCGCCCTTGTCAGCCTTTGTCCAGGTCAGAAAGCTGCACGAGGCCTCTAGAAACCCCCGCGGGATCGGCAGATGCAGACAGCAAGCCTGGGCCTCTTTCACTGCCCTCTCCCACCTGGAAGAGGGGGCAAGCAGAGGGAGGACCTGCCTGAGTCCCTCAACAACCTCTTTACCCTTCCACCAGCCCGTCAGCACTCACTGCCCCCACACTGCCCCGCCCCAGGTCCTCCTTTCCCAGCACTTGGAAGGCCGCGGACTGTGCCATCGGCTGCCTGGCATCCAGCTCCCCACAGACCAGGACCAGGATGCAGCTCAGCCTGGCCTGCACCGTGATTCACTTCTCTCCACGAGCCCCCCGTCCCTCGCCCGGTGCACAGCAGATGCTCCAAACTCTGCTAGAAACATACAGGGAGGTCTCCAGGCGCCCTGGAAAGCCCAGTCCTCCACCGCCCACAATGCCCATTTTAGCAAACAGCTGTGTCCTCCTCCCCCCCCGTAAAAATCCTTTATAGTCTCTCAAAGATCATAAGAAAAACACATTACTAGGTGCTGGGTTTCAAAGTCCACAGGGCTCCGAGAGGCCCTACTCGCCAGCTCCAGTTGCCTTTTCTCATGGTGAAGATCCAGGGGCCCCAGATCAGACGTGGGATTACCGCCACCCAAGATGGTGTCCTTGGCATCTCTCTCTGGCCTCCCTCGCTGGCCTCCCGGCAAGTCCCACCTCCTGCCATCCCAGGTTCCAAGACTGGCCCTGAGCTCTCAGGCACCCCCCACGGGGAGGGGAGCTGGCCAGGCAGCCAGCTGCCAAGTGCAGACCCATCACCCAAGACATAGCCCTAGGCGATGGGTCTGCACTTGCAGACAACGGGCACCCTGATTTCCTGGGAATCCCCCTCCTCCGCCTCCCTCCACTGGCCAGGGCAGGATTAGGCTGATGATTAATAGCACTGACCTCAGCCAGCAGGAAGAGCCTGTGGCCCATCCCAGCAAGAAGCCAGGGGCCAGGGTGACAGAGGAACCAGAGGGGAAGAGCACGGCCCTCCCAACTCAGCTCCAAGGGGGTGGGAGAGTTACATGCAAAAAGAATACTGCAGAGCATCCAGAGCAGAGAGGGCTGGCCGGACTGGGGAGGGCCGGGTGGAAGTTGTTTAATCAATAAGCCATTTAAAAGAACAGTGAGAAAAAAATTTTTAATTTTTTTAATTAAAAAAAAACACTGAGGAGGTCCTTAATTTTAATATAAATTAAAATATAAGACTGTGGTGACTAAAAGAGTGCAGTACTGGAGAGAATGACATTTTTCCGTCATGACCTGGTCATGACCTGGCAGTATGCGTCAAGATGTAAAATGTGTAAGACCTTGGACTCCACCGTTTCTTTCACTTCTAGGAAAGACCTTAACACAAAGGAAGTGCCCAGGCCATGTGCAAGGTGTGCCCAAGAGGGTCCACCCAGTGTGGTTTATGACACAGTACTGCAGCCACTAAAAAGGCTAATGTAGATATAGATTTATTTTAAAAGACGGTGGTTCACTGTTTGTGTAAAGCAGAAAGTTACAAAACAGGACAGTAAAAGCAACACTGGTTTCTTTTGCTTTTGCTTGATGCATTTTAAAGTCAACATGCATTACTTTTTAATTTTTACATTTGTAATCATAAAAGAGAAGAAGGATGTCTCATTTTGAGAGGGAGAAGCAATACAGTTCATTGCTGACTCACTAGAAGAAAACACAACAAAAACATCTGGGGCGGTAGGATGAAGGTGACTTTGACTTTTATTTCTTAATCATTTTCCACTTTTCTAAAAGTTTCTACAATAAATATATTACTTTTATTTTTATTTTAATTAAAAATACAAGGTACACTTTTCTGCACCTCGTGTGTTGCCCTCAGAGAGGTCACTGAAGTGCAGAGCTACTCCCCACTCCGTGGCCCGACAGCTCGGATTGTGGGCACCAGTATGGATGTGGATCTGACCCTCTCCCTTCTGCTGATGGACACATTATTGTTGCCAGGTTTTTTTCTACTGCAAACAATGCTGTAAGGATAATCCCTGTACGTCCACCATTTTTGGCCCATGTGAGATACATTTATAGTTGTGGAGTCACAGGTCAAAGGGAAAATTTGATAGAAAACTCCCAATTGCCCTCCCCAGCGTGGGTCCCGGTTTACACTCACCCGCAGAAATTATATTGGGCGGTTCTTGACTCATGCCTCCTTGTCCAGATGAGGCTCAATATACAGCAGGTGCCCAACAGGCAAGCTAGCCAATGAATATCACCAATGAAAATACCGCATTATAGCGGGTTATGTTTTTGTTTGGTTTTGATAAATTTATTTATTTTATTTTTATTTATTTTTGGCTGCATTGAGTCCTCGCTGCTGCGCGCCGGCCCTCTCCAGTTGCGGCGAGCCGGGGCCACTCCTCGCTGCGGTGCGCAGGCCTCTCATTGCGGTGGCCTCTCCCGTTGCAGAGCACGGGCTCTAGGCACGTGGGCTCAGTAGTTGTGGCTCGCAGGCTCTAGAGCACAGGCTCAGTAGTTGTGGCACACGGGTTTAGTTGCTCCGCGGCATGTGGGACCTTCCCGGACCAGGCCTCGAATCCGTGTCCCCTGCGTTGGCAGGCGGATTCTTAACCACTACGCCACCAGGGAACTCCCAACGGGTTATGTTTTAAAAAGGAAAGAAATGAAAATGTAAGGCAAGACAAAAGGTAAAACAGAGTAAAGCAGAAAAAAAAAAGACAGTGATAGGAGGACAGCTGCATGGAAAAGAGAAATAGAAATGGAGACACTGGGGCCCACTTGCCAAAACAGACAGGGGTCTGCAGGTAAAAGGGGTTCTAGAGACTGACCAGGAGATCGACAAGCCGAGCCACCCCGAGCAAGATAACAACACAGTCACGGCCCGTCCGGGACCTTTCAGAACAGGGTCTCCCAAGGGGGTACTCATCCCTTACACGGTTTCTGTTTATTTTTAATCCAAGATAAATAAGTAACTTTAGCTTTTGTTTCTACACAGACTGACCACGGGTGGGCCTGGACCAGGCCTGCAAGCCAGCTGGTCACCAGTCACCACAGGTGACCACGGGGCTCCGGATGTCCTGCACACACACACTCACTCATACTGTAGCAGACTGGGAGCAAGTGCAGACAGGGATTTACACACGATGTGGAGTACACGGGACCAAAGCAAAGCTCGCAAAATGGACAGTTGCTTAACAAAATCCGGGCAAGGAAATCCCAGAATGAAGAGCACACATGCCAGCAAAGGCCAGAGCTGCCCTCTCACCACCTGCTGCCCCAACCAGCATCGGGGGAAATCAGTAAGGACGGAGTCAGGGCTGAGTGATTGGCCAAAATGATTCAAAACAAAGAAAACTATGTGAAACGCAGACCTCCAGCCACTGTCAGTAATGATGAATCCCAGCAAAAGGGTATTTTGTGCCTTGAGAAAGTATATAAAGTATGTGCTAGAGATAATAGGAAGTGATAACGATTAGCAAGACATTTTAAAATAATGGTTATTCCATTTTAACTTCTTTAAAATTGGTTTTCTTTGTTTTATAATATATGTATTAGAAAAACAGTACATGTATATAATTTTTGAATGGAGATACAAATTAAAAATTTTTTTTTTCCTAATAGGGTCCACAATCCAAAAAGCTTAAAGAGCTCTGTTTAGAACAGCCTTGAAAAGGTGGCCACACCTTCGCTGTCCCTTTGCACCACAGACGCTTGGGTGTCCCCCCTCAGGGTCTACTTCCCCCCAGGCACTGAGCAGTCAGGGCGAGCACTTTTGGGGGAGGAGGGCAGGTTGCTGTCCCGCCCTTCCCCTCCCCCCATCAGAGCATCTCCTACGACCAACCCCACTCTTCACAGGAGGAAACCCTAGCTCAGAGAGGTCCTGCCCAGAATAGCACTGTGAGGAGGTGAGCAAGCTGGAATTCAGAAATGGGACTTCTCCAAATAGCCTTCTTTTAACCCAAGTGCCCCAGGGGTCAAGCTGTTGACAAATGGATGTCGGGGAACCCTAAGACTGTTCTCTAATTCTCAGGACAGGTCTTCATGGCTTTGATTTTTCAGTTAACTAGTAGTCTCTAATTTTTAACCTTTTATGATGGAAAATAAAAGCATATACAAAAGGAGAGGAAATAATATCATTACACCCTTCACCTACCTTAAACAATTAACAACTCCTCTGGCCAATCCTGTTTCCTCTTTCACTCCACCAGCTCCACTGGTTTATTATGAAGGAAATCCCAGATCTTATCTGTAAACATCTGTAACTTTTACCCAAGCATTTTGCTGAGTATCTCTAAAAGTTAAGGACCCTTTAAAAAAACAAAACCACAATAGTATCATCACAACCAAACATATAATTCCTTAAGACCGTCAACAGTCAGCACTCTAACTTCCTCAATTTTCTTGTAATTTTTTTTTTTTACATCTAACTAATTTTGACTTTTTTTTTTTTTCTGATTGTGGTAACAAAAGTAGAAAGAAGGAAATTAAGATCACTTTTAACCCTGCCTTCCAAAGATAAGTACTGGTAACTGCTTGTTTTCTTTGGTCTTTAAAAATTAACATACATAGATAAAAAATTATATATTTTCTCCACAAATTGGATCATAATGTAAATAGTTTTGTACTCCGTTTTTTAAATACTTTGCATTCTTTGTATTTGTCCATGTCACAGAAATATTTGTAAAAATTGGATGGCCTGATAATATTTCATTGCACACATGTGTACATAATCTCAAGCCCCACTGGGCTCTTAAACTGTGTCCTTCCCCTTTTTCTGCCAATATGAAAATCCTCGTAATGAATATATTTGGATCTATCTCCATGTCCTTAAGATGGATTTCTAGAAGGGGAATACCTGGGTCAAAGGAGAGGCTTTTTTTTTTTTTTTTTTTTTTTTTAAGTTTCTTAAGTTATCTAAGGAGTGAGCTCAGACCAAGTGCTGGTGTCTTGGTCCTCGGAGGTGTGGAAACCTCTCCTGGAGGACACAGCCAGGGATGCTGCAGAGGGTGGGGAGGAACACAGGGAACTAGAGCCACATTACACAGTGGAAAGAAATAAAGTGGAGAGAAGATGCTGGCCCGGCTGACATGCCTGTGAGCGGAGGAAGGCACCACTAGCCTCCTTTTGACTTTGGACCCTTCCAGCAAACTGCTTCTCTCTCTTTCCACCCGTCCTCTGGTCTCAGGAGCCCCCCTGGCCTTTCCCCCTGGAATCCCAGCTCCTGGCCCTCTGGCCTCCCGCCCCAGCCCCCGCCCCCGAGGAGAAGCCCCTTCCTCACCACTCCCCGCAGGACCGCTCACAGACTCAGCACACTTTCTGCCTTCAGAGGCACCTGCTCTTTTGGATCTGTTTGTGCAACCAGCTAATAATCTACGGGCAAATCAACCTAAAAACTGGACCACTGTTAAGGAGCCCACATGTTGCCTGTTATTCATGAAGATATAATAGGAAATTCTCTTAAATGTTGACATCAAGATAACATTAAGGGGAGAGGCCACAACAGTGAGAGGCCTGTGTACCGCAAAAAAAAAAAAAAAAAAGATAACATTAAGTCTGGGACTAGTTTTCTCCTGAACTAACCTAGTAATCCTATCCCCCGTCACACAAAAAAAGGTTTTTTGTTTTGTTTCCATTGGTGAAGCCCAGGTGGTTCCTGGTAATCATACACGTTTCCAAATAATTTGTAAACTATTAAAATCATTCTAGACCTTGATATCAAAATCTGAAGGAGAAAAGAAAAAAAAAAAAAAAACCCTAAAGAAGGAGAAAAACTGCAGCAACATTGCCCGTGATGTAAGACGCTTATACTGGTTGTCTGAAGGAGAAGCAGGAAACGGGGAGGGAGAGGGTGAGATGATTACTTGCTACGTTCAAATTTGCTCGCCTAAACTGAAATATTAGTCAAAAGAGGGAAAAAGACTCAATTATTAAGCAATTATTTTTCCTGCCACAACAAACAAACAAACAAAAACCTAACAGGGACACCTTGTAATAATATCTTCCTCAATTGTTTTTTTTTTAATTGTTTTTTTTAATGGCAGAACAAATACTTATAGGCCTATCTCTCTCATGAACGTAGATGCCAAAATTCTAAACAAAGATATTGGCAAATCAAATCCAATGACGCGTAAAAAAAAGAATACATCACGACTAAGTCAGGTTTATTCCAGTTATACAACAAATATTTAAGGATTAACGTTAAAAAATCAATCAGTATAATTCAGAAAAAAGGAGATTAATCATTCAATCATCTCAGCAGATACTTAAACAAGAATGCCCACTGTCACCAGGTCAACATGATCCTATATGTCCTAGGCAGTGAAAAAGGCAAGAACAAGGTATAAAATATATGAAGTTTAGCAGTAAATAAATAAAATTGCCACTATTCATAGGCAACATAATTATATGTGTACAAAAGCCAAAAGAATCTAAAATAAACTATTTGAATTAAATAGTCAGCTTGGCAAGGTCAATGAATTCAGAGTCACTATACAAAAATTAACTACATTTCTCTATACGTGTGAAGTATAATAAAGCATATATCTGGTCTCTGACCCTAGTTCCTGGCAGGGAGCTTCAAAAACCCTTGGATTTCCTGAGTGACAGGAGTGTCTTTGTGATGTTAATAAGATGACTCTAGGGAATTCCCTGGCGGTCCAGTGGTTAGGACCCCGTGCCCTCACTGCTGAGGGCCCGGATTCGCTCCCTGGTCGGATTCGCTCCCTAAGATCCCACAGGTTTCGGGGAGCAGCCAAAAAAAATAATAATAATTTTGATGACTCTAGCTAGGTGGGACCTTAGAGAGAGACTGGAGACGGTCACCAGTTAAACTAAAGAGGGCACAAAAGGCCCTACCTCCAGGGAAGGCCAATGACTTAATCAAGCATGCTAAGGAAGTCCTGATAATAAAAACTCTGGATCCCAAAGCTCAGTGGAGCATCCAGGTTGGTGAACACACCGATGTACCAGGAGGGTGACACACTCTGGCTCCAGAGGGAGAGGGCATGGAAGCTCCCTGTCCCTCAGACAGACCCCATCCTAGGTACATTCTTTAAAATAAAACTGTAATCGTAAGTGTAGCACTTTCCTGAGTTCTGTGAGCCATTCTAGCAAATTATCAAACCTGAGAGGGAGTCATGAAAACCCCTGAGCGTATAGCCAGTTGGTCAGATGTACACAGGTGGAGGGGACCCCACTTGAGGCTGGCATCTGAGGTGAGAGCCGTCTCTGGAGGACTGAGCCCTTACACCCATGGGGACTGATGCTAATGCCAGGTGGTTGGCACCAGAACTGAACTGCAATACACCCTGGTTGGAACAATCTGTAACAAACAAATGAAAAATAAAAATTTAAAGACACTGCTTAAAATCACCAAATACCTAGTAATAAATCAAGAAAAGAAGTGTAAGACTTCTACACAGAAAATGACTATATTATTGAAAGAAATTAAGAGAGCATGAACTAATGGAGGGGTAACCATGTTTGCAGACTGGAAGATTCATTACTATAAAGATGTCAAGTCTTCAAGTTATCTATAGAATCAATGCAATTCCATAAAATTCCCAGGCAAAAAAGGTTAAGAATAGTCAAGACAATCTTGAAGAACAAAGAACAAAATATTGAACATTATCAGGTACCAAAGCTTACTGTAAAAGTACTGCAATTATGTCAATGCAGTATTGGAACAAGGAAAAATAAAGAGACCAATGGAAGAGGGTCCAGACCTACATATATACCATGGTTCAGTGAGGAAAGGACAGTCCTTTCAATGAGTTCTACTGAAGTAGCTGGACATCCATACGGATTTTTTTAAAAAAGAATCTTGACCTGTAACACATCAAAAACAAAAATAGGGCTTCCCTGGTGGCACAGTGGTTGAGGGTCTGCCTGCCGATGCAGGGGACACGGGTTCGCGCCCCGGTCCAGAAGATCCCACATTCCGCGGAGCGGCTGGGCCCGTGAGCCACGGCCGCTGGGCCTGTGCGTCCGGAGCCTGTGCTCTGCAACGGGAGAGGCCACAGCAGTGAGAGGCCCGCGTACCACAAAAAAAAAAAAAAAAAAAAAGAAAGAAAATTACGGAAGGATTATAGATCGCTAAGGTAAACAATACAGCTTCCAGAAGATAACACAGGATTCTAGCTTCCTGACTTTCATATAGGCAAAGAATCTTAAACAGGGAATCAAAAGCACTAACCACCACAATAGATGATAAGCATATGAGAATGTGCTCAGCATCATTAGTCACTAGGGAAATCTATATTAAAATCACAATGAGATACTACCACACACCTACCTGATGGGTTAACTAAAATAAAATAAATAAAGAGCCAACAATACCAGAGTTGTGAGCATACGAGTGGAAACAGATACAAGCACTTTGGAAAACTGTCTCCTCTATGCCTATACAATGCCCTAGCATTTCTACTCCCAGGCATATTCCCAACAGAACTGGCTACATATAGTCACCAGAAGACATGCCAAGTGTGTTCTTAGCGGCATTATTTGAAAGACTCTCAAAGTGGAAACAATCCAAACGTCCACCAACAGTACCATGGTAGTGTGTTTCTATCATGGAATACTATACAGCAATGAAAAGAGAATGAACTACAGCTACAAGCAACATGCATGAAGTTCATAACCTTAATGTTGAGCAGAAGGACCCGGACATAAGAGTATAAACTATACGATTCACTTATAAAAGTTCAGAAACAGAAAAAATTGACCCATGATGATCTGTGGGGCAGGGGCAGTAACTGGGAGGGTGTGCGGGGGGCTTCTAGGATATTGATAATGTTCTATTTCTTGAGCTAAGAGGTATTAACACAAGGGTGTTCCTTTGCAAAAACTAGCAAGCTGAATACTTATGATTTAAGCACTTTGCTTCAACAGAAAGTTTACTTTAAAACAAATCTAGGAGCTTCCCTGCTGGCGCAGTGGTTAAGAATCTGCCTGCCGATGCAGGGGACACAGGTTCGAGCCCTGGTCCGGGAAGGTCCCACATGCCGCGGAGCAACTAAGCTCATGCGCCACAACTACTGAGCCTGTGCTCTAGAGCCCGCGTGCCACAACTACTGAAATCCGTGCACCTAGAGCCCGTGCTCTGCAACACGAGAAGCCACCACAATGAGAAGCCCGTGCACCACAACGAAGAGTTGCCCCCACTCGCCGCAACTAGAGAAAGCCCACGCGCAGCAACGAAGACCCAATGCAGCCAAAAATAAATAAATTAAAAAAAATAAAAAATAGAACAAATCTAGGTGGTTGCCGAAAGTGAGAGGCTGGGCAAAACAGGTGAAGGTGGTCAAAAGGTCCAAATTTCCAGTTATAAGTCCTTAAAATTGGGGAGGGGGCGGGGGGAGGGGAGGGGGAGGGGGAGGGCGGGGTTTTTTAAAAGCCCTGGGGATGTAATGTACAGCATGAGCACTGTAGTAAATAGTTAATAAATAATATGTATTGTCTATTTGAAAGTTGCTAAGAGAGTAGACCTTAAAAGTTCTCATCACAAGAAAAAAATTTTTGTAACTATGTGTGGTGATGGGTGTTAACTAGACTTATCGCAATGACCGTTTCACAACACACACATGCAGCAAATCATTTTGCTTTATACCTGAAACTGACATAATGTAATCTGTCAATTATATCTCAATTTTTTAAAATGTAAAACTGACAGTAAATTTTCTAGCCTGGGGTTACTGGAATATCCCAATCTTCTGATCTCTTTCTCAGTACCTACAACCCCCCTGAGAAGTGACACAGAATAGCAGTCAAGGGCTTGGCCCGCGGAGGGGAGCAGTCTGGGGTGCCCACTTAGCTGTCATGTGGCTGAGAAAGGAAGATTCTCAGCCTCTCTGAGCCTCAGTTCCCTCTCTACAGTGCTTGAATTCAGTATTCGACAAAGGCTAACTGTTCATGAAGGCACTTCTTCCTTCTTTAACGATCCCTGCTCTACCCTCTTCCAGAGCTTGGGTCTGGGGCATTTCTGGGGAGACTGGGCCTCTTGGGGAGCCTCAGTCCCTTGGATCCCCCTCTTGTTCCTGCTGCTTTTCTATCACAGCCTCTTCCCTCCCTAACTGGGGCACCAGGGAGGACAGGTGACTGGTGGATCCTGAGATGAAAGAACCCACATAGGGGCACAGCTGGTAAATGTGGCCACGCTCCTTTCCCAGACATCTCCCCAGAGCAGCGACCCCCAGCCTGTGCTTCTGCAGTGAGCCCACAAAGGCGCTGGCCATCAGGACGGATGCCTGAACTTTTCCCAACATGCGGGAAACAAACAACTGAATGAGGAGCATCTCCTCAGTTTTAAGTTACTCTTCTGGACATTTTTTTTCTTAAGCTCTGGCTTCTGTTACCCTTCACATACACGCTAGGGTCCAGATAAGATGCCATCTGAATTAGCGTGCAATTATATAGCAGGCTCTTTTGACCTCAATGTATTCATAATTCCAAGAAAGACACCACGCCCAGACAGTGGGGCAGCTGCCACCCAAGCCAGTATGTAAGAACCACCGTGGCCCAAGTGGGTGTCAACACCAACGGGGGTACCTTTTGGATGGTAATAACAATAATTTTTAAAACCGCTGACATTTATTGCACGACAACATGGTGCCAGGCGCTGGGCTGAGCCCTGGACGTACCCTGCCTCGGTCTGTCCTCCCCACAACCTCCAGGTTGGGTGTGTCACTCACGTGGACGACCAAATCACCAGCCACCAGAGAGCAAGTTCTCTGAGCCCAAAAGTCAGTCACTATTCTGAGCCTTTTACAAAATAAACTCCACTGCACAGGCGTTTGCTCCCTTTTTAAACTTACTCTCGAGAAAGTTTGATGAGAGACGGACATACATTTAAAGCAGGACTCTAGGTGACTGTGCATATGTGCGTGTGTGCGTGTGTGTGTGTGTATGTGTGTGTGTGTGTGAGAGAGAGAGAGAGAGAGAGAGAGAGAGAGAGAGAGGAGAGGGAGCGCCTACCTGGAGTGGATAAATGTGTGTGTCTGTCTGCCAGTGGGTGTGGGTAAGAGTGTGTAAAAGGATGCCTGAGTGTGTGTGGGATTGAGCCTGCCTGTGTGTGAGTGGGTAGGTGGGTGCATATGTGTGCATGTATGTGTGTGCGTGTGTGGACATGGGTGTGGATGTAGGTGTGGGGTCGCGTGTGTGCGTGTGTGGACGTGGGTGTGTGTGGGTGTGGATGTAGGTGTGGGGTCATGTGTGTGTGTGTGAATGTGGGTGTTTGTGGGTGTGTGGGGTCATGTGTGTGTGTGTGTGTGTGTGTGTGTGTGAGTATGTGGAGGTGGGTGTGTGTGGGTGTGGATGTAGGTGTGGGAGTGAGGCTGCCTGGGGCGGGGCAGGGGTGGGGGGAGGCTTCCTTCCAACCAAGGCTCCTGGCTGCCAGCTGGCCAGAGACCAGGGATTCCAGAGAGCCCGGCGAAACCAGTCTTTCGAGAACCCTGCCCAGGTCACTGTAAATAGGCCCTGCAGCAGGGAAGAGACTCTGGCTGTAACCTCTGGGGAATGCTCCAGCAATCCCAGGTTTAACCCCCAACAAAACAGGCTGGCCGCACACCCGAGCCCTCTGGGCTCACCGTGTCAGCCACAGAACGCAGCCCAGCCCTCAGTCTGTGGAAATCCTCCGAGACGCTCCTCCGAAGAATCCCAGGGATAAAAAGGGATTTCACTTTTTATCAGAGGAGAAATCTGAAGAACCAATCTAAACTGTGTTCCAAAAAGCAGAGCACAGAATTGTACGTAGACAGTGATTTCAATGTGAAAACACGTAAGGGCAGCTAGTGAGAGAGAGCATGGCTGTAAAAATGTAAATGATTTTGAGCCTGTTGTCTTGTTACAAGATTTTTTAAAATAAAAAAAAGATTAAATTTCTAAAAAGTTATCAAAGTAAATTAAAATATTAAAAGTGCTTCTTGGGGCTTCCCTGGTGGCGCAGTGGTTGAGAGTCCGCCTGCCGATGCAGGGGACACGGGTTCATGCCCCGGTCCGGGAAGATCCCACATGCCGCAGAGCGGCTGGGCCCGTGAGCCGTGGCCGCTGAGCCTGCACGTCCGGAGCCTGTGCTCCGCAACGGGAGAGGCTACAGCAGTGAGAGGCCCGCGTACCGCAAAAAAAAAGGGGGCTTCCCTGGTGGCACAGTGGTTGAGAGTCCGCCTGCCGATGCAGGGGACACGGGTTCGTGCCTCAGTCTGGGAGGATCCCACATGCTGCGGAGCGGCTGGGCCTGTGAGCCATGGCCGCTGAGCCTGCGCGTCCGGAGCCTGTGCTCCGCAATGGGAGAGGCCACAACAGTGAGAGGCCCGCGTACCGCAAAAAAAAAAAAAAAAAAAGTGCTTCTTTCTAAGTCACAGGCTTCTGGATTGTTTGGTTTTGATTTTTGCCTGTTTTCAAAGGTTCTGATAATGATATGTAGGTCTTTTTAATTAACATTAAGGAAAAGAAATTCCATAATAAATGGAACAGGAATACAGTAAGTAGTCCAGAATCCAGTCTATGAAATGAGCCAGGAGTCCTTTCTGTAGCCACAAAGCCTTTTACAGCTGGATGTCCTGGGACGCTCAGGTGTGATGAGAGGGGTAACCCGAGGTTCAGGACAGGAGAGCACCCTGTCATAGGGCAGCTGTGCCCAGTGGCAGATGGAGGGGCTCGGAGAACAAGGGGAGAGGACTGGATCTAACGGCAGCAACAGCACCAGGAAGCTGCTCCCCGTCCTGTTAGCTGAGGGCCACCTTGGGCACCTCTAGGAAATTCCATAAGCCTCACATCCTCCTGGCAAGTTCTGCTGAGGAGCTCAAAACTCCCTGAGGCCAAAGGAAGGCAGAAAGAGAGAGCCAGCCCTAGGACAGGCAAGGCAAGCTGTCCCTCCCCGCAGGCTGGGCTGAAGGAACCAGGGGGCTCCGCTAAAATCAATCACCAAGTCAGCGACAGAAGGGTCCGGTCCACCCTCCCCCTCTAGGCACACTCCCCTCTAAGAGAGTGTCTGATAAACAGGCTTGCGGCCCCTGCCCTCGAGGAGACAGACTGGCAGGAAAACGTCATGCGAGGCACAATTCCTTTCCCTCAAGGATAGCCTAGCTGCTCAGTTACCTGGCTCATCAGTATGACGGCACTACCTCGGGAGACGGGCACACAGTGGTGGCACCTCCCAGCCCCTCTGGAAAGGGCTGAGAGGCGGTCACAAGATGCAGAAGCAGTTTCCCGCAAAGGTGGCACCAAGGACTGAGCAGCTCAGGTCTCACCCTGTGGTCTCGTCCACGTGCCCCCAGAACAAGAGGCACAGACATGAAAAGTGCTGTGTCTGTTCCCCCTCGAAGATCCAGCTGAAATGTCAGATTTCTACTGACAAGACAAGCAAGGCCATATGTATATGTATAACTGATTAAATTTGTTATAAAGCAAAAAAAAAAAAAAAAAAAAAAAGACAAGCAAGGCTCGGGCTTCCGGAGGGTCCCCTGCCCCCTATCCATTTCTCCTGCAGGACACAGGAGAAGTGTGGTTTTGTGTTTCTGTGCACTGTTTTCAATATTAAACATCTGTCCAGTACCTCCTGTCCTGACCAGAGAAGTCCAGGAAAACTCTAGAGCTGGTCTTTTGAATTAGAAATACAAGACTTTTGACAAGTAAAGATCTAAGAAGCTCTTATTAGGGCCTGGCTGTAAGGCAGAGCCTTCCAGTACACAAATAATAGCTTTAGGAAGAGATCTGTAAAGAGAAGACGGGTGAGGTGCTCCCAGCTCTGGCTCCTCTATGGAAGCTGGTGCACGGGCTGCACACGTACCACAGTGAAGAGAAAGTGAGCAGCAGCCTGGCCAGTGTTTTGTCAGTTGCCCTGCTGGCATCTCTGCCCCGACAGGCAGCTCCTGTCACTCGCTCAGATATACTTGCCCCCGGGGACGCTTCTTGAGATCAGATCACCAGCTCAGCTCAAGAGTGTTTCTAGGTGGAGCTGTCCGAGATCAGGTGTAGAGCTGCCTTCGCTCTCCACTCTGGAGGCCGCCCTCTCCCAGAACCTCGTGACCACTGTCCCATCCCACAGCTGGGCTCAGCACTCGCCCTATGCGACCTCCCCAGGAGGCTCCCCAAACCAGGCCTGCGTGGCTCTTTCTCATCTCGCCAGGGAGCCGCTGGGGCCAGGCTGCTCCGTGCCTCACACGCCCTGCCTGCTCTCAGCTGGCTCCCAAACCTTTCAGCCGGGTCCCCGCCTCACTCCCGAGCCCCACGTGGCACTCCCCCTGCATACCTGCCTGGATGGACTGCACCCTCGTGCTGCTTGGGGTGGTCCAGGGCCAGCAGCACGGGCATCATCTGAGAGCTTGTCAGAAAGGCAGACCCTTGGGCCGCACCCCAAACCCACTGAGTTCTCATCTGCGTTTGAACAGAATACCTAGGCAGTGGGACATTCGTTGAAGCGCCAGATGCTCCGGTGCACACAGTGCTGGGCACAGAAGTCTGATAAAGGGTGACACCACCGTTATTATTTAGCACCACCCCTCCCTCTGCCCTCACCAAACTGGCTCTGTTCCCTACTCTGCCCACTCCTCATCCTCAACTTGAATCCCCGGCAAAAACCTCAGATGTTCACAACTACTTCCCACCCCGACTCCAACATCTCCGTAATAATCACTGGGCCCTGTCATTCTGACTGCAGAAGCGTCTGGAGGCCTAGGCTTTCCCGGGTCCCACCGCGCCTACCTGTCTCCCTGGAGGACAGCGGCTGCTGTGAACAGAGCTGTGTTAGTCCTCTGACTCCCAAAAGCTAGCACACCGTCTGACACACAGGCTTCCAAAAGTTAGATGTTTGTTGAACAAATGAAAAGAACAAGCAGGTGGAGGGAAATAAGATACTTAAGGTGCGCCAGACGGGAGGAACCCAAAGCAAATGCAAAAATTATGCAGTGTTCTGTCCAGCCTGTATAAAGTTGTTTCAGGAATAATATTAAGCAGGCGGGGAAAATGTGATGTGACATAGCTGGAAATATGAGAGGAGTTCTCAATGAAATTATTTCTAGCTTTTTCCCTCCAAAATATAACTCACTAACTGTCTATGTATGAGGAGCAGTAATAGGTGCAAGGTTACCCCAGGGGTCGGTGACCAAAGACTAAAGAAGAGCTGAATGCCTGGGAGGGGCAGGAATGCCCCAGAGGGAGGGGAGGGAGGGGCACAGCGGAAGCTGGAGGGGGAGTTTCAATGAGGGGCGGAGCTTCCAAACTCTCAAGTGGAGAGTTCATTCATTACTGTGCTTCCAGAGTCTGGGGGAGCATCTGTGGTGAAGGAAAAACACAGCAGGGCCAGGAGCAGCCCAGGGAAGCCTCGTTTTAAGATTTCGAGCTGTAACCAAACTCAACCCAAACTCCCAGGACCGCGAACATTCTAGACGAAGTTTAAGTGGAAGGACCAAGGTTCAAATTGCAGGAGCCTCTCAGTGGCCTCACAGCTCTCACCAATTAGCAGGTCTTACTCCTGAGGGCCTGCAGCACCAGGCGTCGTGTCTTGCACATAGCACGGGGTTCAGGAAACAGTGACAGCTGCCCTGAGTTGGAAGGCAGAAGCGGCTGGGAAGCTGTTGCTTTGGTCCCTAGGCGAAGCTCAGCGCCCCCAGGCCTGCAATGACTCTCTGAGCCTGTCTCTAAGTGTGTAGGCGTGTATTCATGACTCCCACTAATGAGTGAAGCCAGGTCAGCTCCTGATGGTCAAAGACCGCTTATTCGCTGAGAACCTGAGGCACGGGAAAGGAGAACCAAGGCTCCACACTCTGCTTCTCAGTCCCTGATCTGAACCTCTGATACATGTGTCACCGCAGGAGCACCTCCTGGCTTTCTTGGGGCAGCTGGAAGTGTCAAGTCCCTGGATAACAGCACAACACACCCATTTTTCTTTAGCCCTTATCAGCTCGTCAAAATTCTAACACTTCTGGAATGCGGATAATTCTCTCTCAAACCTGACAGGTCATTAGTTCATTCAGTGACTTTTTATTGAGGTCTTACTACGTGCCAAGAACCATGTTACGTGCCAGGGGTATATTGGTGAACAGAACTTAGAGCCCTGCCCTTTGGAACTTACATTCTAGAGGGAAGAGACAGACAATAAAAAACAAAGTAAACTGGTAAATTGTACAGTTGTTAGCAAGTGATATGAGAGAAAGAAAAATGAGCACAGGGTAGGTCAGGGTGGGAAGGGGGTTCCAGTTTTAACTAGGGTGACAGGAAGGCCTCACGGAGAAGGTGACGTTGAAGCAGACCTGAGGGAGGGGAGAGTGAGCCATGCAAAGTCTGGGAAGAACATTCCTGCCTGAGGGAACAGCCAGGGCAAAGGCTCTAGGGTGGGAGTGTCCTCAAGGCCAGCAAGGCTAGCTAGCAGGGCTTGCCAGAGAGAGCCATTCGCTTGTTGCTCATTCACTGGTTAACAAACATTTACTGTTAATTTCTTCAGCTAGCAACTGAGTGGAGAAAACACTAATAAGGCATGATCCCAACCCTCAAGGAGCTTATAATGCTGGTGGGTAAGGTGGAGATAAAATGACCTTAAAAGAGGATTACACCCGCAGCAGCGGAAAGACTCTGGCAGAATTCAGGACCCTCACCCAACTTGGAGGTGCCAAAGGGTCCCCCGAAGCGCAGAAAGGACCCTCGGCTAGACTAGGCAGGCACCCTGGCCCCGATTTTGGTGCTGCTGCTGACGCTGGCTGTGTTAACCTGGCTTGTTGGGTTTTCTTAGCGAAAAAAGAAGCCTTCCAAACACCAGATTTGTAAAGAAAATCCTTTAAGTTGCAGGTGTACACTAAGCGTTTGCCGCGTCCTGGAGGGCCTTAGACTGAAAAGGTAGATGCCAGATGGAAAGACCTGGCCGAGGTCACACTGCGGGGAGCCCAGCATGGCAACGAACAAGGAAGTGATGGTGTAACACCCCGGGTACGTTCACTCGGGGTGACCATCCCTCACACTTGCATCTCCAGGGCCTCACACTGCACAGGGCAGACTGTGCCTGTGTTTCCATGGAATTACCAGCACCCCCTCCAGGCCTCAGTCTCAGGCTGCAAGCCTGTTAAGGAGGAGAGTCCAGTGGACTAAAATGTGCATCTGCAGAGCCCCACTCAGCAGCGCTCTGGCCTGAGAGATGCTATAGCTCTGCTTCCTCAGCTTCAGGAAGCGGTACTTTTTTTTTTGAGTCCAAAGGTGGCCCTGCCAAGACCCAGGAAGCTCCCACCCTGCTGATCAGGGGCTGAGAAGCCTGACCAAGCCAATCCATACAGGTTGGATCCAGATGCGGGTTGAAGGAGGCAAACGTGCTCGTCGGGCGTGTCACCAGCAACAGTCCCAAAGACCATTGAGGTGGTAAGGAGGAAGCTGCCCTGGAGAGTCCTAACCTGGTTCCCGACCAAGCAACATGGGAGAGGAGGTCCTCTGGGCCTAGAGGCTGCAGGGTGGGATGGGGCACAAATCCTCAGTGCTCTTCTGTTCAGACTCCGAAGCTCCCCCCAGGCTGTGCCGTCACCACGGGTCCCTCTGCAGTGAGACGACCTTACTGGGCTGTCTCCCACTCAAGTCCTCCTCAGCTCTGACGCTGAGATTCAGTCTGCCAAACTGAAAAAGGGAAGGGACCTGGCCCTGACCCTGACCCTGACCCCAGCATCCTTGCCAGGCCAGCTCCTCCCAAACCCACTCCATCACCCACTGATCCAAGCCAGTTCAAGCTCTCCTCCACTCTCGGTTCCAGAAATGACTGAAAAGGGTCTGGGCGCTTGCTCCCAGCTAGAAGCTAGAAGCCCTCAGCCAGAGGGAGTTCCACCAACGGGAAACACAGCAAAGTCCCCAGGTTTAGGATAAGGTCCCTCCCCCTCTTCCTCCTTTCCTTTATAAAGACCTTCCCTTTCTGCCTCCTCTCTCCCTTTGGCCTAGGAGGCTTTTACTCCATAATTGGTCTGTTTACTGTCACTCTGAAGGCTTTGGAGTGGCAGAGGTAGGAGAAAAGTTTTGTTGGAAGTAAGGAAAGGGGTGTGTGCCCTGAGCTCTGAGGCTGGTGAGTAAACCCTCCCAGTGTCTCTCTTAACTACCTGAAAATTGGCCAAGAACCCGTGTGAGAAAAAAACACAAGGCAACGCAAGGCCCGCTGAAGATTCCCAGCAGACCACAGGAGGGAAGCTTCTGTTTGGCGCCTGGGGAAGACAGAACAGTAACCAAAACTTGATCGGCTTTTGCTTCTGCTGAAGAGTCGAAAGCGTTACTTGGCATTGTTCTGGGCGGGGAGCCAACTGGAGCCCTCCTAATTTGGCTTCCGTGGGCTACGAGCTCCAGTGACACTGTTCCCCTGCTCCAAAACCTTCCATAGCTCCAAGCTTCCAGCAAGCTGACTGCCCTGACTTTCAGGCTCTTCCTGAGGCCCCGGATGGCTCAGTCTCTCCCCCACTGACCAGTGATCAGCAGAGCCTGTACCCATGGGAACAGGACCACCTGCTGGGCCACAAGCACATCCTTTGCTCCCCAACTCAGCTTCTCTGCTCGAGGGGTTCCCTCTGCCTCAAGTACCAAGTCTCCCCACCTTTCAAGGCTCTCCTCAAACGTTCTCTCCCCTGTGAAGGTTTTCCCAGTTCCCCGGCCCCTTCCCCACCCGACCCCAGTGAGACGTGCTGGCTCCGGTTCCTTGCCCTAATCTCCATGCCCTGGTGTTGGCCTCTTTTGAGGCGTTAGCTTCCCTCTGTCTGGCTCCCATGTGGGTGAGTGTGTCTTGCTCTGCTTTGATTCACCTGAAGCACAAAGCACAGTTCCTGGCAGACAGCAGATGCTTAAGAACTGTTTCTGCTGCCCTGAGTACCATTCACCTCAGAGGCATAGGAGGTGCTGAGCAAAGGGACACTGAGTCACGCGAATGGAACGCTAAGATCAGCAGACACAAACCAGGCAAGGATGCGCACGACACCACAAAGAGCGAAGCGGGAGCTGCATCAGGCCTTACCCTTCTTGAACTCCTCCAGCATGGCATCCAGCTTGGTATCATGGAAGACGAAGTGCACTGGGTGGTTGTAGAAGCGGGTGATGGTCTTGAGGGGGGTGCAGTCATCGGGGTCCACAAAGGCCAAGTCTTTGACGTAGAGAATATCTACGATGTTGGATTGCTCGTCTTCATACACGGGGATGCGCGTGTAGCCGCTTTCCATAATCTCCGACATGGTGTTGAAGTCCAGGATGGCATCGTTCCGGATCATGAAGCAGTCCTGGAGCTGGGTCATGATATCCTCCACCGTTTTGGTCCGGAGTTCCAGGGCACCCTGGATCATGTTCAGCTCCTCTTTCACGAGGTCATTATAGGGCTCCGTCACCTTCAACATCTCCATCAGCTTCTCCCGATTGTAAACGGTGCGGATCTCCTGACCCAGGAAAAAGTCCAGGAGCTTGCTGATGGGGAAACTGAGGGGGAAGGTGAGTAGCATAAAGAATTTGGTGAGAATGATAGTGTTGGCGCCCACAGCCAGCCCATGTCGGGAGCACAGGGCCTGAGGCACAATCTCCCCAAAGATGACAATGCCTATGGTGGAGAAGGCCACGGCCACCAGCCCAGACCCGATGAGGTTATCTACAAGGATGGTGAGGGAGGTGTTGACCAGCACGTTTCCCAGGAGCAGGGAGCAAAGCAAATAGTTGCCCTTGCGTCGGATGGGCTCGATCTTGCGGGCATAGCGCCTCTCCTTCTGAGTGCCACAATTCTGCACGATGCGCAGCTCCATGGGGTCCAGGGCCATAAGCCCCAGATTGAGGCCAGAAAATATGCCCGACAGCACTAGCAGCACCAAAATGAGGAGGATGTGCAGCCAGAGGGGCAGGAACCTCCCAGCCTCCTCCACCATGAAGAGCAGCGAGTCCTTGTCCGTCCACTTCTGCCAGGGTCCGTCCACGCTGGCCCGGGTGCACAGCGCATACAGCTTCATGTTCTCGCTCCTCCGGAGAAACTTGGTGAACACCACCAGCATCCCGGACGTGTCCCCGCGGCTCACGTTGACCAGCTTCTGGACGACCAGGTCCTTGGTGAGCTCGGGGCAGCTGGTGGAGTTGTGGATGGTCTCGGCGTTGTCCACCTCGGTGAAGGAGATCAGGTTGCTGGAGAAGGAGTCCAGCCTCTGGCCGTACAGCCTCAGGTTCACCGTGCTGCCCTCGGACACGAAGATGATGCCATCCGAGTTTATCCCACACGATTTGTTGCAGCTCGCCAGCCTCATGCCCAGGATCGCGCTCCGCTGGGGGTCGCCCTGGCCGCGGGCCCCCCGCGCCCACAGCAACACCAGCAGCACCGGCGCCACCAGGAGGAGGCGCCCTCGGGCCGGCCCGCCGCCCGGGCGCCCGCCCCCGCCCACCGGCGCCATGTTGCTCCGGCTCGGCCGCCGCCGCTCCCCGCGCCCCTCCGCGCAGCCCCTCTCACGCCGCAGCTCCTGCCGCTCCGCCGCCGCCGAGCCAACTGCCCGGGCCGCCTGCCTGACGTCAGGTCAGCAGCCCGCCCGCCACGCCACGCCACGCCCCTCATTTGCATGGGAGGCCCCGCCCCTGGCGCGCAGCTCCAGCGCCCTCCCTTAAGGAGGTCCGGCATTTAAGGTGGCGCAGCGTGGGAGCGCGGGAGCCGCGGGCGAGCGCAAGCCCCGCCCTTCTCCTCGCACGCCTTTCCGCTCTCTCTCGGCGGGTCCCTCTCTCCTCCTCCGCGACCTCATCTCTCGACCACGTAGTTCCTCTTCCGCAGCCCAGACTGGGCTTGGTTGCTGGGCTCCTTCCCCATCCCCAGAAATCTGCAGCTCGGGCGGTGGCCCTTCTCTGCAAGAACCTCTCGGAAGCAGCACCGCGTTGTGCTCGGGCAAGAAAATTGATTTTCTGCTATGAATAAAGAAAAGGAGAGCCTGAGGGCATAGGCCTGAGGGAGGTCTTCAAGTCCACCGGCGTTGTTCTGGAACTGCCGGGGGTTTTGCCCACCTTGTCCCAAGACCAGAAGTGGGTTCCCCAGGCCCAGGCCCGAGGTCTCCTTCGGGGGCCAGTGGAGGGAAAATCTGGGGAACTGAAGCTGTAGGATGTACCCGCAGATAGAAGGGCCAGGGTCTGACCTGGGCTTATCTCCTGTCGTTTCCATTTAGGACACAAATATTGAGCACCTACTACGGTCACTTGTTCCAGGCTCAAAGAGTACAGCAGTGAATGAGCCAAAGTTCCTGCCCCCTGGAGTTTGCAGTCTAGGATAGAAAACCGGCAATAAACAAACACATACATAATATTTTTTTAACCTTCCCAACAACCCTAAGAGGTAGTGTTATTATTTCCATATTACAGATGAAGAAATTGAGTCTAGGCACAAATCAGAGTCCACCCAGACTGTTATCTTAAGAGCAGGCCTGTGTGACTTCGGGTAAGGCAAGTTGGAATGTCTCTCAGCCCCATTTTCTTCATCTGTAAAATGGGGATAAGAATGATAACACAGCACCATTCCACTAAGCTTGTGGGAACAGCTGGCCTAGGCACTGAACAGGACAGAACAGCTCTGTGAATGTTCTTTGACTGTGCAGCTGTTGCTGTTATTATTGTTGCTGTTATTATCTGCCCTGCTGGGACCAAACCCCTAACTCCAAACTGTGGTGACTGGCCCTGGGGCAGCTGCCTGTGGAAACAAGCTGAGACGCGCAGCACCAGGCTCAGCCCTGAAATGATTGCTTCCTGGGCGGCCCTACCTCGATGTCAGTCGGCAGCTATGAATTGAGCACCAAGCACTCAGGGTGTGGGGGGGAAAGACCAACCGCAGCTGCCATCCAGTTAGGGAGAAGGAGAGAGACAGACAAACATCCTTATAATTGCAGAGGTGTGCTGACAGGAGGATTGGGTACCAGGTTGACCACTGGGTCTTGGAGCAAGTTTTTTCCCAGCCCTGGAGACAGAATCCATTTCACTCTCTCCCTGCAGAAACACTTGTGTTTATTTTTATTACGGTATACTGTTTGCCAGTAAAAGCAACAATCAATACCAGCCGGAAGGAGACTAAACAGAGAGGAACAATAATATAGTGTTTTAGGAGGAGGCGTGGTGTCAGAGGCCTGATTCAACTAAGCCCTGTTAGCAGGGGTAGAGGGTGCTGTGTGCTAGGCCAGCCTGAAGCGACCCCTTGCAGGTGCCTCACTTCATATTCCATAGTGAGTGTCCAGCCTGCCAGTTTTCCAGAAAACAGGAGCCTCAGATGGGCACTGGCCAACACAGAATAAAAGCAGAGGGCTTCCCTGGTGGTACAGTGGTTAAGAATCTGCCTGCCAATGCAAGGGACACAGGTTCGTGCCCTGGCCCGGGAAGACCCCACATGCCGTGGAGCAACTAAGCCCGTGAACCACAACTACTGAACCTGAGCTCTAGAGCCCGCAAGCCACAACTACTGAGCCCACATGCCACAACTACTGAAGCCTGCGTGCCTACAGCCCGTGCTCTACAAGAGAAGCCACAACAATGAGAAGCCCGTGCACTGCAATGAAGAGTAGCCCCTGGGGCTTCCCTGGTGGCGCAGTGGTTGAGAATCTGCCTGCCAATGCAGGGGACATGGGTTCGAGCCCTGGTCTGGGAGGATCCCGCATGCCGCGGAGCAACTGGGCCCGTGAGCCACAATTACTGAGCCTGCGCGTCTGGAGCCTGTGCTCCGCAACAAGAGGAGCCAAAATAGTGAGAGGCCCGCGCACCGCAATGAAGAGTGGCCCCCGCTTGCCACAACTGGAGAAGGCCCTCGCACAGAAACAAAGACCCAACACAGCCATAAATAAATTAATTAAATAAATTAAAAAAAAAAAAAAGAGTAGCCCTTGCTCGCCACAACTAGAGAAAGCCTGCGCACAGCAGTGAAGACCCAACACAGCCAAAAAGAAAGAAAGAGAAAGGAAGGAAGAAAGAAAAGCAGAAAGCAGAACTTTTGACCAGCTGTTCCCTCCCATGTCCACTGACCAGCATGAGCCACCTACATCACCTCGGAGCAAGTCCAGCTCTCAGGGATGCTTCTGCCCTCATCTCTTTCCAGCCGGCTTTAGGATCAGTGCCCTCCCCCACGGTACTTAGAGACTTTCCCATTCTATTATCGACCCACTGGCTATTTTTATTTTGCCCTTTTCAGACTATCTGTACTCAGAAACATTCTATGCATACACTGAGCCCAATGACAGAAGCCAGCAAAGGGAAAGAAAAAATAAATTTTCAAGATACTTGGGTTAAAAATGCCAGAGCAGGTGAGGATTTGGTAGGAAAAATCAGTCTCTGCTAAAGTTCATTTAATTACACCCATCCTGGGCTTCCCTGGTGACACAGTGGTTAAGAATCCACCTGACAATGCAGGGAACACAGGTTCGAGCCCTGGTCTGGGAAGATCCCACATGCCGCAGAGCAACTAAGCCCGTGTGCCACAACTACTGAGGCTGCGCTCTAGAGCCCGCAAACTACAACTCCTGAGCCCACGTGCCACAACTAGTGAAGCCCGCGTACCTAGAGCCCGTGGTCCACAACAAGAGAAGCCACCGCAATGAGAAATCTGCTCACTGCAACGAAGAGTAGCCCCTGCTCGCCGCAACTAGAGAAAGCCCGTGTGCAGCAACAAAGACCCAATGCAACCAAAAATTAATTAATTAATTAATTAATTTTAAAAAATTACACCCATCCATGATTATATTCACACCCATGATTAAGTAAATAGAGCAGATGCAATGAAGTAAAGAAAAGAAATTCCCCTTTCCATGTTACCCAGGCAGAGGTCCATACGGCCTTATTCTGGGTGCCCATCGTAACTTAAAGAGAAGCTTTCACAATGTCCAGAATGCTTGATGCCCTGCAAATGAAGGAGGAGGCGTCATCTGTTATTAAGTAGTTTATACAGTTAAGGAAGGAAGGGAGGGAGGGAGGAGGGGAAAGAAAGAAAAAGAAAGAAAGAAAGAGAGAAAGAAGGAAAGAAAGAAATTCTTCTTTGCCCTCCCAGGGCCTTCAATCTGCAGGGGAGACAAGACTCCCTGGGTAATAGTTAAATGATACAACCCAGAAAGAGTCAGAGGAGGTATCTGAGATGCAGACTGGAGTCCACGTTCATTCTCTGCCTGGCATTTGTCCCTGGTTAGGGCATTAAACCTTTCCTCATCTGCAGAGTTGAGAAACTTCCAGCAGCATGGTGGGAACAATGTGCAGATGGAGGTGTATTAATGTGCAAAGCAGGAAGCCTGGACCCTGTCTGGCTCCTGTGAACGAGGCTGTAAGAACAGCAGAAAGTGATGTGCATGTGAGAAGCCTCTCTCCTTTAGGGGGCAGACCTGTTCCTCTCCCTGGGGTGGAAGTCTTTACTCACCTGAGTTGCCTCCATTTGAAAGTAAGGAGTTTGGAGAAGGTCCTTCCCCAAGGGGTCCTGATACCTGACCCCCAAGCATCCTAAAGCACTCCATGCACTCCATTGGGCCTGATGCGTTCTTTCCGGGACCTATGGCAGCACGTCTACACCTCCCGTGGTTGAGCCCCCTCCTTTTTGGTCCTGTGTAGGGAGACAGCCTAAAAGGTTTATTGCCCCTTCTGTACCTGGCATTGAGCTGACACTGAGGATCCAGTGATGAACAAGGTCCTGAATTAGTAACCTGGGATCTCCTTTCCCACTTCCTAGGCTGGGATCCTCCCAGCCTGGATTCTTAGCCGTTTTCAATCTCTGAGTCTCCACAATGGGGAGCTGTGGGCAGAGAAGCTGCCCATCTGCTGGTGGAGCTCAGAGCCTGAGGTCTGCCATGGCCCCAGGCTGGGCAGGCCCTTGGGGCATGCCGTGGGCCTGGGCTGTGAGAGCCTGGCTGGTAGCAGTGGGACACCTTTTCAGAGTGAGACATGGGCTGGTCCACGTGCAGTGATGTTTACAATTAATTGATCACAACCAGTTACAGAGTGAGACATGGACCATCCTCAGTACCTGCCGTGGTCTGTTTCACCACTGTCTATAAGTCTATAGTAACCCTGAGCATTTGCAGGATACATCCGTGCCATTTAATTGTCTCAGGAGGGGGCTTGCCTGGTAGTGCAGTGGTTAAGAATCCACCTGCCAATGCAGGGGACACGGGTTCGAGCCCTTGTCCAGGAAGATCCCACATGCTGCGGAGCAACTAAGCCCATGCACCACAACTACTGAGCCCGCGCTCCTGGAGCCCGTGCTCCACAACAAAAGAAGCCACCGCAATGAGAAGCCCGTGCACTGTAACGAAGAGTAGCCCCCCTCACCGCAACTAGAGAAAGCCAGCATGCAGTAACAAAGACCCAACGCAGCCAAAAATAAATAAAAATTAAAAAAAAATTTCTCAGGAGGCAAGGAGCAAGCATGGGGTTAGCTGGATTCTGCCTTTTTTTTTTTCCTTTGGCTGCACTGCACGGCATGCAGGATCATCTTAGTTTCCTGAACCGATGCCCCCTGCATTGGACGCACAGAATCCTAACCACTGGACCACCAGGGAAGTCCCTGGATGCTGCCTTGACTCACATCCCAACTCAGGTCATCCCAGCAAGTGGGAACATGAGGACCCTGTGTGTGAGACAGATACTTCATTGAGCCAGAGAAGGGGACGAAAACATCAGGTCAGCGGATCCAGGCCAATAAAAGGATGTGCCTCTGAGAAGCAGTCAAATGCCAAAGCGGCAAGGGGAAGGAAGCATTTGTGTTCACTGGGTAGGCTTCAAGGCTCCCACAGCCATAGGACAGGTTGTTCTCCTCTGGGACAGACTCACGGGAGGCAGGATGCCCCACCATGCAGGTTCAGGCACAGCTCTGGAGGCACGATGGGGGTGCTGGCTCGGCCACAGATTGCCTGTGTGACCTGGGACTCCAGGACATTCTTGAGTGTGGAGTGAGAGGATGTCTGGCCCATGGTAAGAGCTCAATACCGTGACAGTGATGGGAACGATGCAGCCAGGATTTTTAGAGGACACACAAAAGTCCTTAGCTCTGCTGTGTCTCTCCATCCAACTTCAGCCAGTCTTCTTGTCCTTTCCCTTCCCTTTCCTGCGGAGGGAGAAATCAATAGCGGATGATGGGGAAAACCAGAGGCGAGGGGGAGATCATCGAGGACTGAACAAGACCACATGTGGGGGCTTCCCTGGTGGCGCAGTGGTTGAGAGTCCGCCTGCCGATGCAGGGGACACGGGTTCGTGCCCCGGTCCGGGAAGATCCCACATGCCGCAGAGCGGCTGGGCCCGTGAGCCATGGCCGCTGGGCCTGCGCTTCCGGAGCCTGTGCTCCGCAGCGGGAGAGGCCATAACAGTGAGAGGCCCACGTAACGCAAAAAAAAAAAAAAAAGACCACATGTGGCCCCCTTGGGCCTCCGTGCGGAGGGAAGAAAGGAGGCTGGGGTTAGGGGAGGTCGAGCTGGTGGGGGGCAGGGGTCTGGGGGTTACACACAAGCTCTCAGGCTGCTGGGAGGGAGAGAAGCCTCTCACTCGGGATCAGAGAGACCTGACACCCTGCGAGCCCAGGCCTAGGGAAGCCCCTGCTGTTCCAGAGCCCCTGTGGGGAGCCCTGGGCAGCACTGGGTGTGAGAGGGGCCTCCCGGACCTAGGACTCTGCCCACTGTCCTTCCCTCCTGCTTCCCTCCCTGTCGGGTGCACTGGAGCACCCTCCATCCCCAGGACTGGCTACCTCAGCAAGCTTTACCTTCTGCCTTCCAAAAGGAAAAGACGCTTTTCTATTTTTTAAAATAAATGTATTAATTTACTTATTTATTTGTTTATTTATTTACTTTTGGCTGCATTGGGTCTTCGCTGCTGCACGTGGGCTTTCTCTAGTTGCGGTGAGCGGCGTCTACTCTTCCTTGCGATGCGCGGGCTTCTCATTGCGGTGGCTCCTCTTGCTGCAGAGCACGGACTCTAGGTGTGTGGGCTTCAGTAGTTGTGGTGCACGGGCTCTAGAGCACAGGCTCAGTAGTTGTGGCACACGGGCTTAGCTGCTTCACGGCATGTGGTATCTTGCCTGACCAGGGCTCGAACCCGTGTCCCCTGCATTGGCAGGCGGATTCTTAACCACTGCGCCCCCAGGGAAGTCTGACCCTTTTCTATTTTAACAGATTAACTGCTCATCGCTAGAAAAACACTAAGAAGAGCAAGCTAACAAATGCTGAGTATTTATAGAGGCTTAAGAACAAAGTTTTCGGAGTCATTGTCCCTAGTTTCTGACCCTTTTGCTTAGTTGGCAGAAATGTCACGGGCTCTGACCCTTACCATCTGGTGAATTGGGGCAAAGTGCTTGACCTCTTAGGGCCTCGGTTTCTCCACTTTAAAGATGAAGATCAAGAGACCCTTCTCGCTGTATTGAAAGGACCAAATGAGCCCTGGTTTGAAAGCACTGCTCTGTAAACACTGGTTTCTTTCCCTTCCCCCAGGCCAGGACTTTCACATTGCTGTAACTTTCATTCATTTATCCATTCATGTAGTTTTATATTTTTGCTGGGCTTATAAAATAGGTGTTATACATGTTCATTGCAATAAATTCAAATAACACAGTGTGTATAAAGTAGAACACGAAAGCTCCCCTACCCCCATTCCACTGCCCAGGGGTTGTTTTTCTGTAAAGTATTCAGCCACTGTCTGCCCTCTTCATTTTCTTCTCTTCTCTAATCTGGACTGGAGGCCATTTCCCACTGGGCTGAGAACTCTTCAGGGCAAAAACTGTGTCATAGTCATCTCTGTATCCGGAATACTCAGCATTCCATATGCGTTTGTGGAATGAATTGGATTTCCCTTTAAAAAGAGGGCAGGGGCTTCCCTGGTGGCGCAGTGGTTGAGAGTCTGCCTGCCAATGCAGGGGACACGGGTTCGTGCCCCGGTCCAGGAAGATCCCACATGCCGCAGAGCGGCTGGGCCCGTGAGCCGCGGCCGCTGGGCCTGCACATCCGGAGCCTGTGCTCCGCAGCGGGAGAGGCCACAACAGTGAGAGGCCCGCGTACCGCAAAAAAAAAAAAAAGGGCAAAAACAATACTATTGGGGACCAGGGATGGGAAATGAGGAGGAAGCATTTAGCCAGTAGCTTTATATATAAAATTGTAACTTAGAAAGCTGTTTCACAAGACAATATTTACCCCTTGATATCATTTCTGCTCTGTTCTATTTCTTAGGGGAAAAAATCTGATCTTGACCCAACTAAATTGATTTCTTTTTTTTTTTTTTTTTTTGCGGTACGCGGGCCTGTCACTGTTGTTGCCTCTCCCGTTGCGGAGCATAGCCTCCGGACGCGCAGGCTCAGCGGCCATGGCTCACGGGCCCAGCCGCTCCGCAGCACGTGGGATCTTCCCGGACCGGGGCACGAACCCGTGTCCCCTGCATCGGCAGGCGGACTCTCTACCACTGAACCACCAGGGAAGCCCTAAATTGATTTCTTGACAGGGTCACAACTTGAAAAATACTGGTCTCGTGCGTTGCTCACAGCCATCCACTGGAATTCCCTTTGGGGGAAGCCTCTGAGGATGGTGGGAGTTAGAATGCTCTCCCTGTAAATGTCCTCCATGCCAACAGTGCATTCCATAATCCACATGTGGCAATAAATCAGCCCAGGCAGATCAGTGAGCCAATTTCCTGATTCCCAAACCTTATTGGCTCCTAGCCCGACCCAGAAAGGGAGACCGCCTTTCAGATCTTCATTTCCAAGTGCCCAAACAACTGCCAAGTCACCAAATACCTGTAGAGCCTTCAGCAACCAGCTCATCTTGCTAGCCTCAGGGCCTTTATCTTTAAACTGAGGGAACTGGATCAGATAATTAGGTTCTATCCTAATTTAAATTCTTTGATCTACGATTCTTTCTGGACAACCAAGGGAGGAAGGTAAAGGCAAGACCAGCAAGACCAGAGGTAGTGGGCATCAGTGGTTCTGGTCTGTTCAGCTTCCTTCCCCTCCTTCAGCAAATGGCACCTCCCTTTCCTCTGGGAACCTGTCCCACCTCCATTTTCATGGGTTCTAGTGGGGATGGGCAACTGACCAGGCCTGGACAAAAGTACCCCAGGCCACAGCCATTGACCTACGGTGGGTAGGACACCAAGAAGGGCCAATCAGGAGCCTGGGTTTTTATATAAGGGGAGGGTCCCTAAATAGAGGTAATAGAAGCCTCAAGCTGTCTGTTACTAGGTCCCCTCCCCCTGCTGAGGGCAGTATTTCTGTTCAGCTTCACCACAGCACTAAAAAGGGGGAACCATTAGCCATCTCCTTTCACAGATGAGAAAAGGGAGATTTGGAAAGCTGAAGAAACCTGCTCAGGGACTTCCCTGGCAGTCCAGTGGTTAGGACTCCACACTTCCACTGCAGGGGGCACGGGTTGGATCCCTGGTCAGGGAACTAAGATTCCTGCATGCTGCACAGCACAGCACTCGCTAAAAAATAAAGAAAGAAACCTGCTCAGGATCACACAAAAATGGATTTCGATACTGTTCCAACCTGTCTGGACTCCAAACCTTCTTAGCCCTCCTGCATGCGCCACCCAGCTGAGGACTAGGGTTCCAGGAACAGATCTGTAATTGGCTGACTGGGGAATTTCAGTTGAGTGGGGACTTAACACGACATGGTTTTATTTCTTTTCTAATCAAGGCTTTTAACCAATCTCTGTCAAATTTCCCCCTTCCAGCCCTCCTTGAGGTCTCTGGTGGGTCCACCATCTTTAGTGTGACGTTTAGTATCAGGAATCCAGTCAGGTCCATTAACAACTGCCATCTCATTTCTGACTTACGTCACCTGTGCCCCCTCCCTGTCATCCTTCTCCAGGCGTGGGGTACAGGGTCTGCTCCACGGACTTGGAGTGGGGAAGGGCCTTGGTCAGCCTTTCAATCCTCCAATCACTGCAGCCAGTTTGGGGTGAGTGTGTATGTGTGTATGTGTGGAGGGAGTTACTTCATTCTTCCTCTTCAGTGTCAAACTTCTCCAGCATTGGGGCCTGGTAGGGCAAGGGGGCAAGGGGAAGGGCAATTTCTCTTTACTTAACCTCCCACAGATTAGACCCCCTCCCCTTTATGGCTGTTGCTGCTTGACTGAGTGTGGCTTGTGTCCAGTTATTGGTTTCTTATAGGGGGAGGTTTAGCTCAGCTTCTGTTGGGACTCCTTGCCCCCAGCTTCTTGCTGTTGGGGTAACCTTGGCCTGGCAGACAGCCCCTCTTGAGTCCACCCAGTGGATGCTGTAGAGACCACTCCACTGATGACCCCTCTCTCTGCTTCAGGTCTTCGGTTCTCTCCTCCCTTTGCTCTAGGAGTCACAGGGCAGAACAGCAAGTCTGGTGCTTATGGTGGTATAAGATGCCAGTCCCTCTTCTTGCAGGAGCCCCCAAGTTTTCTTAGAGCACCCCCTTCACCTGAGTTTGAGAAGTATGTTAGTTACCTATTGCTGCATAGCAAATTATCCCCAGAAGTTAGTTGCTTAAAATAGTAAACATTTATCATGTCATAGATTTTTAGGGTCAGGAATTAGGAAGCACTTTATTTTATTTTATATTTTTAAATAAATTTATTTATTTTATTTATTTATTTTTGGCTGCCTTGGGTCTTCGTTTCTGCGCGCGGGCTTTCTCTAGTTGCAGCGAGCGGGGGCTACTCTTCGTTGCGATGGGCGGGCTTCTCATTTCTGTGGCTTCTATTGTTGAGGGGCACAGGCTCTAGGCACGTGGGCTACAGTAGCTGCAGCACGCGGGCTTAGTAGTTGTGGCTCGCAGGCTCGAGAGCACAGGCTCAGTAGTTGTGACGCACAGTCTTAGTTGCTCCGTGGCATGTGGGATCTTCCCAGACCAGGGATCAAACCCATGTCCCCTGCATTGGCAGGCAGATTCTCAATCACTGTGCCACCAGGGAAGCCCCTAGGAAGCAGTTTAGCTGGGTGGTTCTGGCTCAGAGTCTCATGAGTTGGAATCAAGACATTAGCTGTGGCTTCAGTCATCTGAAGGCTTGACTGAGGATGGAAGATCCATTTCCAAACTCGCTCACATGGCTGTTGGCAGGAGGCTTCAGTTCTTTTTCATGTGCCCTTGTCCACAGCACTGCTCACAACATGGCAGCTGGCTTTCCCCAGAGTAAGTAATTCAAGAGAGAGCAAGACAATGTAGAAACCATGATGTCTTTTATGATCTAGCCTTAGAAGTGACATACCACCAGTTCTTTCCAATTCTATTGGCTATATGTACCAAAACTGACGCACTATGGGAGGGGGTTATCCAAGGCATGAGTAGCAGGTGTCATGGACTACTGGGGGCCATTTGGAGGCTGGCTGTCACAGGAGGTGAGGGAAAATCCTCTACTGAATACTGATCAACTAACAAACGTCCCCCAACCCTGACCCCCAACAGCTTCTCTTAAAAATTGGGAATACGGTCTTACTGGGTTAATGGTTAGGGTTGGAGAGCCTGTTCTCTGCTTAGAAGTCCAATAGACACATAAAGCCATCATCACCAAAATTAAAATATTGATTTTTCCTTCAAAACATATATCTCTCATAATTTCCCTTCTATCAGTATATGGAAATTCCACCTTTCCAGTTGCTGTGGCCAAAAATCCAGGGTCATCCTACTCATCTTTTTCTCTTATGTCTCTGTCTGATCCATCAGCAAATCCTGTTGGCTCTACCTTGAAAATACATCTAGAATCTAGGTACCTCTCTCCACTTCGGCTGCCACCACCCAGACTCCAGGCACCTTCCTTTAGCACCGATATAGCCTCCTACCTGGCCTCCTTATTCCTATCCTTTCCCTCCCACATTCTGTTCTCAAGCCAACAGCCAGAGTGATTTTTTTTTTCTTTTTTTTTTCTGGCCGCACCACATGGCTTGTGGGATCTCCATTCCCCTGACCAGGGATTGAACCCCTGCCACAGCAGTGAAAGCCTGGAATCCTAACCACTAGGCCACCAGGGAACTCCCCAGAGTAATCTTTTAAAAACATAAATTATAAACCTCTTCTGAGCCAAACCTTCCAGAAGCTCAGTTTCTTTTAAAGTAAGAGCTAAACTCCTGACATTGGCCTATACACTAAAGAGTTTTGTCTTAATCCTATCAGGGAGGAACAAAGATTCTTATTGGGGAAGTGATGTAATGGAAACTAAAATTAGGTCAGTGTACTGGGGAAATGGGGTGGGAGTGAGTCCAGCAAAGAAGCTGCCATTGTAATTCAGATGTGAAGGGATAGGTAACAATTAATAAAAGTGACCTCCCATTTATTCAGTGCTATGTGCCAAACACTGTGCTTTCCACACCTTTCCTCATTTAAATATTTATAGCAATTTTGTGAGGTAGGTGTTATTATTATTCTCCTTTTACAGGTAGAAAAACCAGGTCCCAAAGAGGTTACATAACTTGTCCAAGGTCATACAACTAGGCAAGGTCAACAGAGCCATGTATTGAAACCCAAACCTGTGTACTGCCAATGCTTTCCAAGCTGTCATTTTCATCGACAAATGTTGAAACCCAGGGACATCATAAGAGTTTTCATTACAGAAAATAGAAATCTTTATTATAAAACAGCCGTGCATGAGTCTAGTTGTTTAAAGAAATTCCAAGTGGAATATGATTTAAAGAAATAAAGCCATGTCTTTATAATTGGGCTTCTTACACATTAATCTTCAGTTTTTGTCTTTTAGTGTGTAGTCTAACCTTGACTTCTTGGCTCTCTCTCAGAGCCAACAACCCTCCATCTGACTTTGGAAATAGCCATCATCAGGCTGGCTTAAGACTTCGGGCCAGGTTAATTTCCGAAGCCACAGGATGGCTTCCCTTGACTCCATGGCATCCACTCATCCTGAAGAGCCTGCCATTCCTGGCAGAGATGGGCTCTGAATTCTCTGCACAGAATGAGAATTTCCATCCTCATCCACCTCCTCCCAGGGCTTCTGTCATAGCTGTAGCTCAGCTGTATCCATGCACTTCCCTACACATCGAACTCCTGGAGAGCTCAGGGCTCCTCCATCTGTTCATCTTCCACAGGAAGAAGGAGAGTGAGGAGAATTATACCCAACAAAGCCTTTACTTAGCTGTTTGACCTTCAAAGCTATAGCTTGTTGTATTTCTAATTAGAAACCCCAGTGATAAGATTTGCACATTACACACTTCCACTCTGCACCCCAGATCCCCGAACAATATCCTCAAATAAGCCAGTGGTTTCTACTTCATTTATAAAACTACTTCTAACAGAGGTACTGTCTTTCAAAGGGACCAAACCCACTTTCCCAGAACACAGTCCAGAACACAAGTGAGCAAGCCATAGCAAAGCTTTACAAACAATACTAATCTGTATACTTATAGAAGTCTTTAGAGTCAGCAAGGTGCATGTGCATCCTTTATACATTCTTTGGTTTAATGCTGTCAACAATCAAGTGTGGTAGGTTTCATCACACCGAATTTACAGGTAGAGAATTTGAGGTTCAGAGAGATTATGTAATTTGCCCAAGGTCATACAGTAGAGCTGGGTTTCAAAATGGCAGATGTTTTCATCCCAACTCAAACATGCCAGACTTCTCCTCCCCCCACCCCCATTCTGTAATTCTTGGTGACGCTTATATCCCAACTCTGTGACAAGCAGGCATCTGGATGCCTAGAGGCAGTCCCTAATTCATAAGAGTTCTCCCACTTCATCCAGCCATCACAGATCTAAGATCTGATCCTTAGGATATTGGTTTTTATTAATTCACTGATGGATTAACAGATTGGAGAAGGTAAGTCACACTAACTAAGCAAGTAACTAAGTGATAAACCCAAATATGAATTTCTTAACTAATACTGTGGCTTGTTGGGAGGTCAGAATTTGTAAGTTGCCACTGGAAAAGAGTTGGCCAGTTAGTGTTGGAGCTACTGTCCCTTTCTATGCTCCAGGTTCTGCTGGGAGAACTGGAAATGGAGGGGGGTGGGGCCAGGTCAGCTGCAACTTTAGGGCTGAAGATGGGCCCAACCCCAAGGCTCAACCTGGATCTCTGAGGAGGGAGGAATGGTCTACCTGGTTTGGGGAGGGCTGATGTTAGGTCCTGCTTTGTGTCCTAGGTTTGGACGAGGGTAGATTTAAATAGACTATCAAGGTTTAGAACTGAAGGGTGGTACTAACGCAATATTGTAAATCAACTATACTTCAATTAAAAAAAGGGGGGGGGAATTGTAGGGTGGAAGGGAGGGGAAGGATGGGGCCAAGATTCTACCTTGGAACCTCTTTCATGGGGTGGGGAGCATCAGGCTTTTAGGTGCTCCTGTTTGACTTTGAAGACAGTAGAGTAGGAATCAACCAGAACTCTAGAATTCACAGCTCACTTTGCACACGAATGGCCCCCACCTTGGAGCTATGCAGCCCTAGATTGTGACTCCCTGGAGAAAAAGAGGGATATTAGGCAGCTGAAAGGGTGGTTGGTCAAGACCTGACCCAGCTTTCAGAGGTGCCTCTATGTGTGTGTAGGGCAGTGCTGGAGGGGGGCAGGGCTCCTTTTTCTCTTTCTTCCACCTCCCCTCAACCCCTTGACATGTTGGACTTTACCTGAACCTTGTACTTCTGGAAAGCAGCTACAGTCAAGAAATGCCTCCCCTGCTTTGTGTCCCCCCTCACCCCATTTTGAGTTCTGAAAATAGCCAACTTCAAAGGACTCTCCTGTTCTAGAATATTCCAAGATAAGACCCCCCTTCCACCCTTCCTCACTGACTCAGATAAGACCCTCTCCAGCCTTCCTCATGATGACTCCCTTGTTTACCTGCCTCTATAAAACCCCAGTTCCCTCCTTTTCTTTGATGCATTCCTCATTAGTGAGCATTCTCCCTTTTGCAACAGTCTGATTTGTTGTCCTGTGCATTTTGTCTTTCACACCCTTCTCTTTTATTCCCTTTTTATTCATTGTATTGAGTTTCATAATGAGACATCTCCTGACATAATCTACCAAAAATCAAACTCACAGGCTGCACAGCAATATGAATGTACTTAATGCCTCTGAACTGTATACTTAAAATGGTAAACTTTATGTTATGTATATTTTACCACAGGAAAAAAATTCCAGCTGCTAGAGAAATACAATGAAAATAATTTTATTCAAAGCAATGAGAATCCCTACTATGTGCTGGGTGATGGGTTAGGGAGTGGGGAAGTGGGTGGGGCCTGGGGTAGGAGATGAGTAAGACCTGCTCCCTGTGGTCCAGGAGCTCCCAGACTTGCTGGGGAAACAAACACATAATCTGCTAATTGAGCACCATAATTCAGAATGACAGCCATTGTAATAGACATGTGTACAGCCTGATTTGACTCAGGCTGAGCAGGGCCTTGAATGTTACGCTAAGGAGTTTGGATTTTATCCTGTGGTAATTGGGAGGCATGCATGGTTTTAAAGCCAAGGTATGACATGGACAGATGTATTCAATTCCTAATGTCTTATCACCAGTCATCTGCTTTGTGTGGAGTGTGTAAAAGATCAGTAGCTGTGACAACTTTAATTTTAAAAAGTTGATCCCCCATAAAACAGGCTCATAGTCATATATCTCCCATTAAATATATTTATGCTCAGGAAAGAAGGATTTAACTTTGGTCAAGTCTATTGGGAAGACAGAGACACAGAGCTGGCAAGTACTGTGTAAGAGATGTGCTTGGGAACACTGAGAGCTCAGAGTGGGGCACTGCCCGCTGGCTGAGGGAGTCAGGGAAGGCCTCCAGGAGAAAGTGGGCTGGGGCAAAGGAGAGGGAACAGGGGAAACTGGAGCATATAGACAAGGAAGGGGGCTGTGGGCCAGATGGCAGATGGCAGATGGCTTTGTGTGCTAGGTTGAGGGGCCTGAATCTCTTCCCCACAGGTGATGGTGAACCATACTGGGCTCTGTTAATAATCATGGTGATGCTGCTGATACTGTAGTGCTTACTACATGGCAGACACTACTCTAAGGAGTAAGAGCTTAACCC
The DNA here is from genome assembly GCF_964165515.1 of Mesoplodon bidens. Classification (NCBI taxonomy): domain Eukaryota; kingdom Metazoa; phylum Chordata; class Mammalia; order Artiodactyla; family Ziphiidae; genus Mesoplodon; species Mesoplodon bidens. The sequence goes on along the minus strand of NC_138170.1, from coordinate 14,944,012 downwards.
GTATGGACTTAATTAACCCTGACACTCAGGAAAGTGCATGGGTAGATGGTTTAGATCACTTGGATGGCCATGTGGATAATGGTGGCCAGAACAACAGTTGGGACACTTGTTGTGGTTCAGGGGAAAGACAAAGGGAGGGATGGAAAGGATGTGATGGCTTTGAGAAATAATGAGAGATAAAACCATCAAGACATGATTATTTACTGTTTCGGTGGTGGAATTGCTGAGAAAGAGAATGGAAGCTGGGATGAATCTCACTTTTTTGGCTTCGGGGCCCGGATGTATTATTGCACCAACGGGTAAAGGATTGAGTACTCTGTTCCATTTCTCAGAGGACTCGCTGAAGTCGCCCAGTGCCTCCTACTCCCTCACGAGTAATTTAGAAGTTAGTTTAATTTCCAAACATTTGGAGATCTCTCAGAAATCTTTCTGTTATTCATTTCTAGTCTAATACTGTAATGATAGGAGAACATCCTTTATGTGCTTCCAATTCTTTTAAATTTGTGCAGGTTTGGGTTTTTTTGGTTCAGATTATCTTGGGAAATTTTTCTTTTGCAACCGAAGAAAATGTGTCTTCTGCTGTTGTTGGCTGGAATTTCTATAAATGTCATCAGGTCAAGTTGTTTGATAGTGCTCTTCAAGTCTTTTATAAATTTGATAATTTTCCTGGTAATTTTCCGACTACTTGAGTTGTGAAGTTGTCTATTTCTCCCTTCAGTTCTGTAGATCAGTTGATAGATCCGCACGGTCAGGAGAGTACTATGGCAGAGAGGCTAGAACGTTTGCGTGGAACTGGAAGAAACATTGTATCTCTTTAAATTTACTCTAGAATGTATAGACAAATGGAAATCACTACGTATCTCAGCAGTCCTAGTGGCACTCAGGACTAATGCAAATAAGGGAATCGAGGCATTCGGCCGCGCCCCTTTCCTGAGTTGGCAAGGCAAACTGGTACTCAAGCCAGCCAATCGGTGAAATGCTCACCTGTGGGGGCGGGGACTCGACGAGAGCCAATAGGACGTGAAGCAGGTGGTTCCATGGGCCAATGGCTTGGACGACGGGGCGGGCTTTCGATGAAGGGAAGGCAGTGGGAAAGATGGCGGCGGCCCTGGAACCCTCTGGGTGGTGGCAGCGGTGGCGGCGGCGTTTGTCGGCTCGGGATGGGTCCAGGATGTTGCTCCTTCTCCTTTTGTTGGGGTCTGGGCAGGGGCCACGGCAAGTCAGGGCGGGTCAAACGTTCGAGTACTTGAAACGGGAGCACTCGCTGTCGAAGCCCTACCAGGGTGAGGCGCCGGGGGCGAGGTGGTCGTGCATGGGGAGAGCTTCCGGACCTGAGCTTGTCCGTACAGGCGGGGGCGGTGAAGGGCTTCATGGCCCCGAGGATGCTGCCGGCTGTGGGTGGGGGCACCGGGGGCTCTCGCTGTGTTTGGGAGCCACGGGTACGAAGGGCAGGGGCCCGTTTACCCTCCCTCCCACCCCGGAGTTAGCGCTGGAAGTTTCCAGCAGGTCGAAGCCGCGCTCTCGGATGCCACTAGCGCCGGGCCTGGAGGAAGGGGAGCTTAGAGTTGGACAGGAGGAATGTGGGAAGGGGAGAGAACTGCGACCGATGGGAGTGATTGAGGGCCACTAGCAATGAGCCGGGCTCCGGATGGAGCCGTGGGTGTGCTAGAAATAAAGCAGGCGGCAGAAGTAGGGTAGAACTCGGCCGGACTGAGAAGATAAAATTCTGTTGTCAGTTAAGACACGTGTTCTTCTCCAGTCCAGGAGTCCTATTGATGAAAGAGGCTGGTTAGCTTTGCTCTGTTTAGTGTTCGTAGGCTGCTAGGCACAGCTCATCAACCAGAAAATTTACATGGTTAGCTACAAAGAAGACCAAATCAGTGTAGATGGCTTAATTAACACAAGCCTGTTTCCCCACTGGAGGATATGGGGACAGCAAACAAACAAAAACACAAAGTGCAAGAGTGTATACACTGCTGCTAAGGGTGATTATTTACTTAGCAGATGCATCCAGTGCCTTCTCGTTGCTAATACTGTGGGTTATACAGACACAAAGGTCTCTCTCTCAAGGGGCTGATAGTCTGAGGTAAGGAGAAAAGTAGCTTCACGCTTGGATTGTTCAAAGAAAGAATGTGATTAAGCCCCAGAGCCCCAAAGGGTCAAGCTCTTTTGGTATAACTGGGGAAATTTTTTTATTTCATGGTGCTAAAATTTACTCACCTACAAAATGGGGAAGAATGGATCTGAGCTGTGGCTACTGTGGCATGGATAAAGTGACAGCCCTGATGTGCTCTGGGGTCTTCACCTGAGGAAGTCTTTGTGAAAGGAAACTGTAGAGATGGTAAGGAGTCGAGATGTTAATGAGCGACAGAAGACGGGAGATCGAGTGACATGAAAGGGGAAAAAGCGGTGATGACTCCAGCTTTCGGAGGGTCCATGGTGGCTTTCCGAACGGGTTGGTGTTGAAGAGAATGAACTGATCTGCTTCCTCTCCTTAGGTGTAGGCACAAGCAGTTCCTCCCTGTGGAATCTGATGGGCAATGCTATGGTGATGACCCAGTATATCCGCCTTACCCCAGATATGCAAAGTAAACAGGGTGCCCTGTGGAACCGGGTGGTAAGAATCTTTCTCCCTCCTGTGAGGCTGACCCAGAAAGTACTAAAAAGTTCACCGGTGGCATACTGACTTAATTTCACTGTCTATCCCAGTATTCTGTCTTCCGTGGATTTCAAGGATTTTCATTTCAGAGATGATCATGACCTTCATAATGAAATCAGATATTTAGGGAGATGCTCTGTTGCCCTAAGTATATTAAATAATCAATTTTGATTCTATTTTGTGAAAATAGAAAAGTAGCGGTCTTTAATTCCTGATTGACCTGAGAGTGTTATTTTGCAGGTGAATAAGTTAACTCATGTTTAATTCCTTTGCTTTATGAAATTAGAAGACTGCCCTTTTAAATTTCTCAAGCTTCATCCCAGTAACACCACCCCCTACCCCTTGTTATTTCCCTTTGAATCGAATTTTAAATTTTATTTTCGTGTAAAAGCCACTTTGAGCCCTTGATCATTTTATTTGTCCTTCTCTGGGCCCTTTCTAGCTACATTGTCTTCCTTGAGGTATGGCGGCAAGAAGTGAATGCAATATTCCTGGTGTGTCTGCACTGTGATTTTGTACAAGTGTAAGATGATGCTTTCTTTTCGGCTTCCAGGGCTCTTTCTCAATCTTTTATGACCACTCTTAGGAGTGACCTTGGCATCCTTTAACACTTTCTCATGGGTTCGCAGAAGCTAAGAACTTACTTGTACATGGTTTTTATCATTAGTTGTAGACAAGTGAATCTCAGAAAAGGAAATGATTTATTTCCCCTGTTCATTTTGTGCGGCAGAGAATTCTAAAGGAGCAGCGGGATGGGAAGTTTCTACGTGGAGCTATTTGCACAAGCTGGCCCCTTGTCCCAGATTACAGTGCTGAACTCGGTCTTGGACAGAATGCAGGGCAGTGTGTTCTGGTAGAAGAGGTGAAGGGCTGGCAGTTGAAAGACTTGGGTTCTCAATCTAGCTGTGTCACAGACCCACTGTGAGCCCTGGCAGTTATTTATCCTCTCTCAGTTTGCAGTTTCTCCAACTGTTAAATGAGCTTCATAATATCTGTTCTACTTGCCCACCAGGGTTATTTTGAGAATAAAATAAGGCAATAGACATGAAAAATCTTGGGAAAGTTAAAATGGTTATAGAAATGTGCTGTTGTTTGTTACACCTCTGTTACAAGGTTCACTGATACAGGTCTATGGATTATAAATGATTGTGTCCAAGACTTTGCTGCTGTCTTTCTAGCTGTCTCTACGTAACCCTTTTATGTAGCAGTGATTCTAGTGTAGGATCTAGTTATCTTGCTCTTTTTCAGATTCTCTGATACCTGTATTTTTTGTTATTTGACTCTCAGAATGAGCTTTGGCATTGTTTCTGAGTTATTTGAATAGGATGGATTTGTTTGAGCAGTTCTCAAATTTGGCTGTCCATTGGAGTTGGTGGCTGGGTCCCACCCCCAGAGATTCTGAAATAATTGGAATGGGGTGCAGCTTAGATACTGGGATTTTTAAAAGCTCCCTAGGTGAATCTAATCTGCAGCAAAGTTTGAGACCCACTGTTAGACATAGCCCTGAGCAAAACTGTATAGCATTGCACTACCCAAGGCTGTATAGCATTGCGCTACACAAGGCCAAGGATAAATGGCAGACACCTCTTGGCTCAGTGTGAACTTCTCTGGCCCTGCCCTTTTCCCAGAGGCATCATACCTACCCATTGGCTATGGGGCAGCTTCCTGCCACTGAATTTCACTCTTGCTATGAAATCTAAATGAAATAGCAGAAAGATGAGAACCCCGAATGACAACACAGGGATTGGGCTCATCAGAGGAGGGAAAGCTATTGGAGATTTCAGGGTTGTTTGGTGAACTCAGAAGTATCCATACCCCTTTTATTTTTGACTACGTACTCCGAATACTAACACTTTTGGAAGATTTCCCAGAAATTAAAAATGAAAACAAAATAATCTAGCAATATGTTGCTCAAGAGCCAGGACAATCTTTTCTTTTTTTGGCCACGCCACGAGGCTTGTGGGATCTTAGTTCCCTGACCAGGGATTGAACCCGGGCCCTTGGCAGCAAAAGTGCGGAGTCCTAACCACTGGACCGCCAGGGAATTCTCCAGAACAATCTGTTTGGAGGGCCTTTGGCTGGACCCCACTGGTCTATCTGCTCTTCCTTCCCTTCCTTCTTCACGGTGAACTTTAGCCAGGAGCCTCTGTAAATCAAATACCCACTCTGGTTTGAAAGTCGGTTAAAAGTGTTCAACTATTTAGAACACTTAACCATCCACTTACCTCCTTCTCCATTTTTCCAAGGTTTTGATACACAGTTCAAAAGAAGAAAAACAAGAGTCTGTTTGGTAACCACCTCCTTAAATGTTTTTCCACCAGAGGCTGTCCCTGTGCTGGGGATGGTGGTGTTCTCCTTTGGTGCATTTGTGCTCCTTGGCCGTGGGCCTGAGGTTGGTGGGGGCATAGCTTACCCCTTCTCAAGGGAACTCTGGGGTGCCCCTCAGCTTGGCATAGGGCCAAGTCTAGCCAATTAGAGTTGTTTATAGCATCTGCTAATTATTCCTGGAGACCTTTGCAGAATGACTTAGCTTATCTTTTTCTTTTGTAATGAATGGGGCTTTGACCCTTCTTGAAATCCAAGCTTTTTAGAGTCTTTCTGTCAGAGGGGTGATCTTAAGTTGCCGATGAGTGTGTTAATTAATCAGCCACCTCTGCTCTGTAGGTTGAGATCCTTTGCTGGGTGGATGTAGGATCACAGTGCTCTAACACGAAGTTCTCTTGTCTTTTCCAACTTTGGAGTGCTATCCTGTTTCTGTTGAGAGATGGTGAAGATAATGGGGAGGTTTATTCACTTTTCATATTAAATATCATATACAGTTGAATGGCTCAGTCTGTTCAATTTTACCACCCAAACACTTAGCAAGTCTTAGATCTCGGTTTTACCCCTTAGCCCCACGTCACCTGCGTTTGTGTTTTCCGAGTCTGTAGACTGTGGATGAGGGCCTGAGGGCTTCGCGTTTCATGTTCCTCATTGATTCTAGGGTCTTTTTCACTTTAGCCATGTTTCCTGAGAGACTGGGAGTTGCAGGTGCACTTCAAAATCCACGGACAAGGGAAGAAGAACCTGCACGGGGACGGCTTGGCGATCTGGTACACGAAGGATCGGATGCAGCCAGGTACTGGGACCCTGGGTTGCTCTTGTGGGGTGTGTGACAGGCCTGCTTTTTTGTGTGCCCTCTTTTTGAGAAGGGTGCGTCTCCACAGTGCCAGCGGTTTTCCCTCTCCCTTGATGTCTGTAGAATAAAGACTGGCCTGTCTAGTCTCTAGAATGGGGTCTGAGTCCTAAAAGCAGCTGAACTTGACTCATCCCGCGGTGATTTCTTGCTAATTGGTAACTTCCGCTTTCCCTTTGAAACCTCCCGGCCCGTTGGCCGGAGGAAGGCACTGCCTGTCCCGAACGCTGACATTGGGCACGCTGGTTTCTTCTGGGCATGCATAGTGACCGATCTCAGAACTCCTGAGTCAGGAGAAAGGAGAAGAGTTATCTATTTTTCCTCGTTGTGCGGGAGCCATTGCTCCAAGTTATGGCAAAACTCGGCCTGATTTGACCTGATCTCTTCTGCAACAAGAAGTGGAAACTTGGGAATCCAGTTCTCTCAGGGGTGTAGTCGTCACCAAGTGTTTGTGAAGCAGAATTCTTTAGGGGCGCCTTAGCAACCAGTATGGATCAGGGAGCAACTGGGATGCTAAACAGGGTGGTGCTGGCCTTCTCTCTTTCCCCGCCTTTAATGACAAACAACTGCAGGTGCTTACTGGGTGCTTGTTACAGGCCGTGCCCTTCACTGGGTGCTTTTACAGCTGTTTCCTCATCTTAAGGAGAGGCTGGGGAGTCTTTTGAATTTCACTTTTTCCTCTATCATAGTGATGTATTATTCCTTTATCAACTCTTGGCTTTATTTCACTGTTCATCATCTGTTCTCTCTCTCTAGGGCCTGTGTTTGGAAACATGGACAAATTTGTGGGGCTGGGAGTATTTGTAGACACGTATCCCAATGAGGAGAAGCAGCAAGAGGTAATGGCAAGTGTCAGAGCTTAGGTCAGCTGCCCTGACGTCACAGCCCTTTGCCTTAGGAATGTCGTTCAAGAGGAAACGGGAAAGAGAGTGAGGGGTTCGGTTCTATTTTCTTCACCTGCTGAACTTCAAGAGTTAACATCTCTGTCAGGGTTTTTTCTAGATAGAACTGTTTATGGTGCACAGTCTTGGGAATGGCTCTCGCGAATGGGGGCTTCTTCTTTAGTGTTAACAGTGCGCTCTCTTGTGCACGTTGGGAGCCCCTGGGCTTGAGCATGCGTGGCTGGTTGGTGCGCCTAGGCCAGCACAGAGCAAGCTGAGTTTATGTACCTCCACTCCCCTGACGTCCTGTATCACTGCTGAGCTCTCTTCTGCAGCTGCTCCCCCTTGCCAGCATCCTCTTCTTCCTCTTCTCAGAGGACTGCACAGCAAGTCTCCTCTCCTCTAGGAAAGGCTGTAAAAATAAATTGATGAAATCTCAGCATTTTGTTGAAACCCAGTATCTGGCTGTTGGCAGAAGCTTCTTTTTGTTAGCTGACCCTGAGTGTTCTTAAGTACTGTCTTACACTAGCAACAGGTCTGTGCTCGCTCTCTGCCTAATGGCCCTAAGAGCAGATGGTGGGAAGATGATTAGGACACGTTGTTGCTGGGTATCCTGTTGCTAAATAATATTTAGCAAGAAAGGCAGGATTAGGAATGGAGGCAGAACTTACTTTACTTTTTTCCCCAAAAGTTCCTTATGAAAAATTTCAAACTTACAAAAAAATTGGATGAACAGATCATTGTATATACAACACCCAGATTCAACAGTTTTTCACATTCCCCACAGAGTTCTGCTTAGAGGAAGTGGAAAGTGAGACCTGAGTTAGGAGAGGAACCTTTGTTGTGGGTCAGTTATAGACTTGCTTCTCCACGCTGCTTCTGGGCTCTTCTTCCGTCCATCAGACATCAAGCACTTTCAAGGTGCCAGGCCCTGGGAATTAGCGAGACCAGCACAGTCCTTGCACTTAGTAGCAGGGGTGCTGATGTAGTAGTGAGGGTGCTGATGGGGGTGCTCCAGGGGGGGCTATAGGAAGACCCAGCAGGAGCATTTAACCTGGGGTGGGACGGTGATGGTGGGGACAGTGGTTGGGAAAGACTTCTTCCAGGAAGTGACATGGACGTTGAAATCTGCAGAATTAGGAACCAGTGCAGAGGGAAAAGCCATGTGTTAAGGTGATAAAGTTAGAGAAGGGAAAGTGGATGTGAGGGGAAAAAGGGGGGTCAGGGAGAGAAGAGGGTAGAAAGAAAAACAGGGCCCTCAGTCTCGCCACGTTCCAGGGCCGCCATTCACATTGCATTCTTTGCTGCTAACACTCTTCCCTCTTGAGCAAGTTAACTGGCCTGTGAGATTGAGCAGTGTCTCCTTGGGGGGTTGGTGACTTGGCTGTTTAGACCGGCAGCAGAGCATCCTGAATGTAGGTGACTCGTCCTCACCGTGCACATTGTGGGGCAGGTTCTGAAGGGTGGTGTGTCTGTTGGGGAGTCTGGGTTTCTAAGTATTTTAAGGGGGTAAGTGCATTAAAGGATTTTAATGAGGGGAATGTCATGAGAAGGTTTGCAGTCCCGCTGAAGAAATAGTGGTGGTAGTTAGAAATACATCTGAATAAGAGGTGTGGGCTTCAGGGCTTGACTAGAGTTTTAAACGTGGCTCCCTGTTTCTCCCAGAAATAAATCGTTCAGGCTCTTTTAGCTTCCATGTCTCCATCAGATAGGAGTAATTCTGGTTGAGAGGGCAGGTCTGATGGGCCTGATTTTGTAAGGAGAGTAGATGTTAATCAAAAAAATTAGTTTCACGGCTTCCCTGGTGGCGCAGTGGTTGAGAGTCTGCCTGCTGATGCAGGGGACACGGGTTCGTGCCCCGGTTTGGGAGGATCCCACATGCCGCGGAGCGGCTGGGCCCGTGAGCCATGACCGCTGAGCCTGCGCGTCCGGAACCTGTGCTTCGCAACAGGAGAGGCCACAACGGTGAGAGGCCCGCGTACCGCAAAAAAAAAAAAAAAAAAAAAAAAAATTAGTTTCAGATGGTAAAAATCGGGACTTCTTTTCTGCCTTACTCCCAGCTGCAACTTGGAATTACCTGGAGAGCATTTAAAACTATTGATGTCCAGGCCCCGAGCTCAGAGAGCCTGATGCTGTTTGTCTTAGGTGCAATCTGGGTGTGGGCAACCTTACTTTTTCAAAGATGTCCAGGTGAGAGTCCCATGCATAACCAGGATGAAGAACCCCTGGATCAACGTCAGGTCATTGTTTCCTTATTATTTATTAAACAAATTTATTTATTAACACTAAATTTTTAAAAAATGAATAAAAGCGGTTTCTGTTTTTTAGTGGCTGTTATGTGCCGGGTACTTTACAGTTCTTACTTTGATCCTCATCAGGTCTCCTTATAGTCAGTATTATTTTTCCCACTTTACCAATGCATACACAGAAGACTGGAGCAGTGTCTTGTCTAAGGTGACAGCCACCTGATCCCACGGGCTGCACTTTTAATTACGGTGTTCTGCCACCTGCCATCCGTTTCTTCCTCATGCCAGGATGATTTCCTGGAGAACGGAGATGTTCCTTCTCGGAGTGATCTCCTCTGCAATTTCAGTTCTCAGAGCTTATGCTCAGTGCAGAGAGCGGAGAAAGTGTACTACTCCTCTCTACATCCCAACGACCTGGTACTGTCTTAGAGGGTGAGGTCAAAAATGTGTTTTGTTAGCGGCATGGTTTTCTTTAACATCGTACTTGAAGGTGCCAGGCATTGTTTTAAGTGCTTTTACATGCCTTACCTATTTATCCTAACAACCCCTTGGGGTAGATATTATTATTATCCCTACATTATGGGTAAGAAACTGAAGTACAGAAAGGTTAAAAAAAAAAACTCATCAGTGACACCCAGGTAGTGGGTTTGACTCCAGAGACTGCAGTCTCTTTATTTTGCTTTATTATCTTGAGCTCATAAGGAGAGGGTGACAAATATAGTACCTTTTGAAAATTTGGAAACGTCGTGTGTTGAAGATGTGCTGGACGAGGAGGACAAGGAGCAGGCAGGAGGGGCTGTGGAACAGTTCAGCAGATCCCTCAAGGCAGTGGTAAAATTGTCTCTCTGGTTTCTTGTTTCCTTGTCACCAGAGTGCCCTTGACATCGTTGCTCAGTTCACTGTCTGCCACATTTGTTTATGAGGAAATATTGGGAAAATACTAGCAACATTAATGCATCTGAGAAGGGGGTGAGGGAGTTTAGGATTTAAGTTGTGTTTAGGCTTGCCTCCCTGAAATCAGGACACGTTGTTCAAAATCACATAACCTCAGTTCCCCCATGAGCAATATAAGAATTGTTTAGGTAAGTCAAGAGCTTTAGTATTTGAAGAACAGGGTACCACCTGTGCCACAGTGAGATTGTCAGACCATAAATGACTGTTAAAATGATAGTTGAAGAAATAGAAAATCTGGATAGATTGAATTGGTAATTAAAAAGTGACTCACAAAGAAAAGCCCAGGCCCAGATGGCCTCACTGGTAAATTCTACCAAATATAAGGTAGAATTAATACCAATTCTCAAACCCATATGAAAAATCAAAGGAGCGGATGCTAACCAATTCATTCTTTTTTTTTTTTTTTTTTGCGGTACGGGGGCCTCTCACTGTTGTGGCCTCTCCCGTTGCGGGGCACAGGCTCCGGTCGCGCAGGCTCAGTGGCCACGGCTCACAGGCCCAGCCGCTCCACGGCATGTGGGATCTTCCCGGACCGGGGCACAAACCCGCGTCCCCTGCATCGGCAGGCGGACTGTCAACCACTGCGCCACCAGGGAAGCCTCCAATTCATTCTTTGAGGCCAGTATTATCCTGATACCAAAGCCGGATAAGGACATCACAAGAAATGGAAAGTACAGACCAATACCTCTTGTGAGTATAGATGTAAAAGTCATCAACAAAACACTAGTAAACCAAATCTAGCAACATATAAAAAGGAGGATACACCATGTATAAATACACTATGTTTATGCTAGGAATTCACAATTGGTTTAATATCTGAGCATTAATATGATAGACTATATTAATAGAATAAAGGACAAAAACCATATAATCATATAAATAGATATAGAAAAAGTATTTGACAAAATTAAATACCTTTTTATGATAATAAAAATACTCAACAAATTAGTGATAGAAGGGAGCTTAACCTGATAAAGGGCATTTATGAAAACCCTACAGCTGACATCATACTTAATTGTGAAAGACTGAATCCTTTCCTGCTAAGATCAGGAATAAGGCAAGACTATATCTGCTCTTGCCTCTTCTTTTTTTTTTTTTACAATTTTTTTTTTTTTTTTTTTTTTTTGCAGTACGCAGGCCTCTCACTGTTGTGGCCTCTTCCATTGCGGAGCACAGGCTCCGGATGCGCAGGCTCAGCAGCCATGGCTCACGGGCCCAGCTGCTCCGCGGCATGTGGGATCTTCCCGGACCGGGGCACGAACCCGTGTCCCCTGCATCGGCAGGCGGACTCTCAACCACTGCGCCACCAGGGAAGCCCTGCTCTTGCCTCTTCTATTCAACATTGTACTGGAGGTTCTAGTCAGGGCAGCTAGTCCAGATTGGGAAGGAAGAAGTAACAATTTCTCTTTGTAGATGATGTGATCTTATCTATAGAAAATCCTAATGAATTCACAAAAAGCTATTAGAACTAATGAATTCAGCAAGGTTACGGGATATAAGATCAGCATACAGAAATCTATTGTGTGTTATATGCTTGCATTGAACAATCAGAAAATGAAAGTAAGAAAACAATTCCATTAACTATCATCAAAAAGAGTAAAGTACTTAGAAATAAATTTAACTGAAAAACTTATACTCTGTTGAAAGAAACTGAAAAAGAGCTAAGTCAATGGAAAGACATCCCATGTCATGGATTGGAAAATTTTATATCATTAAGATGGTGATAGGGCTTCCCTGGTGGCACAGTGGTTGAAAGTCCGCCTGCCGATGCAGGGGACACGGGTTCGTGCCCCGGTCTGGGAGGATCCCACATGCCGCGGAGCGGCTGGGCCCGTGAGCCATGGCCGCTGAGCCTTTGTGTCCGGAGTCTGTGCTCCGCAACGGGAGAGGCCACAACAGTGAGAGGCCCGTGCACCGCGAAAAAAAAAAAAAAAAAAAAAAAAAAAAAAAAAGATGGTGATACACTCCCCACATTGATCTACAGATTTGAGGGAATCCCTGTCTTTCAAATGCCTAGCTGGCTTCTTTGCAGAAATTGACAAGCTGATTCTACCATCAGTATTGAAATTCAAGAGAACCAGAATAGCCTCCTCTTGATTAAAGAGTAGCAAAGTTGGAGGACTCACACTTCCTGTATTTAAAACTTACTATAAAGCTACAGTGATAAAGACAGTGTGGTACTGGCATAAGGATAGACATATAGGTCAATGGAATAGAATTGAAAATCCACACATAAATCCTCACAATTATGAACAAGTGATTTTTGATAAAGGTGCCAAGTCAATTCAATAAGGAAAGAATCATCTTTTCACCAGATGATGCTGAGACAACTGGATATCCATAGGCAGCATAATGAAGTGTTTCTCTACCTCACACCATACATAAATGTTAACCCAAAGTGGATCAAAAACTAAATGTGGGCTTCCCTGGTGGCGCAGTGGTTGAGAGTCCGCCTGCCGATGCAGGGGACACGGGTTCGTGCCCCAGTCTGGGAAGATCCCACGTGCCGCGGAGCGGCTGGGCCCATGAGCCATGGCCGCTGAGCCTGCGCGTCCGGAGCCTGTGCTCCGCAACGGGAGAGGCCACAACAGCGAGAGGCCCGGGTACCGCAAAAAAAAAAACAAAAACGTGAATCACCAAAATTAAAAAGTTTTGTACTTTGAAGGACACTATCAAGAAAGTGAAAAGACAACCCATGGAATAGGAGAAAATAAATGTGAATTGTATATCTGATAAGGGACTTGTAATAGTTCTTTATATATTCTAGGTACAACTCAGTAATTAAAAAGACGGCCCAAGTGAAAAATGGCCAAAGGATCTGAATAGATCTTCCCAAAGAAGATATATAAATGGCCAATAAACACATGAAAAGATGCTCAATGTCATTAGCTATTAGGGGCATACAAATCAAAACCACAGTGAGAAAAAAAAGACCACAATGAGATGCCACTTTATATCCACTTGTCTGGCTAAAATAAAAAAAAACAAATGATAACAAGTTTGGTAAAGATGTGGAGTAATTGGACCTTCATACATTGCTGGTGGGGATGGAAAATGGTACAGTTGTTTTGGAAAACTATTCCATAGTTCTTCAAATGGTTAAATGTAGAGTTTATATGATCCAGCAGTTCCACTCCTAGGTATATACACCCAAGAGAAATAAAAACATGTCTACACAAAAAGTTACATGAATGTTCATAGCAGCAAAATAGCCAAAAATGGATCCAACTCAAATGTCCATCAGCTGATGAATGGATAAACAAAATATATCTATACAATGGGATATCATTCAACATTAAAAGGAAATGAAGCATTGATACATGCTTCAATGTGGATGACCTTTGGAAAGATGCTAAGCAAAAGAAGCAAGTCACAAAAGACCACATATTGTATAATCCCATATATAAAAAACGTTCAGAATAGGCAGATGTATAGAGACAAAGTAGGTGAGTGGTTGCCAGGGTTGGGGGCTGGGGTGGGGAGAGTGCACAGGGTTTCTTCTGGGGGTGATGGAAGTGTTCTACAGTTCATTGTGGTTATCATAATCTTACCTGTGAACATACTAAAACCCATGGAATTGTAGATATTTTTTAAATTTTATTTATTTATTTATGTCTGTGTTGGGTCTTCATTTCTGTGCAGGAGCTTTCTCTAGTTGCGGCAAGCGGGGGCCACTCTTCATCGCAGTGCGCGGGCCTCTCACTATCGCGGCCTCTCGTTGCAGAGCACAGGCTCCGGACGCGCAGGCTCAGCGGCCATGGCTCACGGGCCCAGCCACTCCGCGGCGTGTGGGATCCTCCCAGACCGGGGCTCAAACCCGTGTCCCCTGTATTGGCAGGCAGACTGTCAACCACTGCGCCACCAGGGAAGCCCCCGAATTATAGATTTTAAATGGGTGAATTGTGTGGTATGTGAGTTACATGTTGGCATTGCTAACTTTTTACGATGTTGATTAGAACACAACCTGATCATCTTTTCTTGGCACCAGGAAGTCATCAGCTGATGGTCATCTGTTTCTCAGGAGAACCCAGATGTTGTTGAAAAGTTGCAGAGAACTCAGTAGCAGTCTTGAAGTAGGAATGTCTTCTCTCAGTTGAAATCAGAGTATGGTGGCAAGGGGCCTTCCTGGAATGAGAGCCCAGAAGTGCAGCCCTTTGCAGCCTTGGCCCTCATTATTCCCAGTGGGACCTTCGGGCCCCACCCCTGGAGGCAGAAACAGCTGGTTGGAAAGCGATGTGAGCAGCTCACTGCTCTTCTCAGATCAGGCCAGCTTGGAAGTCTAGTTTGAGGTGCTTCCCGTATTTTTTTAATGTGATGATTGTTTTTCCTCTTTTGAAACTGGAAGAAAGTTAACAATAATACGCCATTCCACTTGAAAAGCACATTCCCTCAAGTCTTTATGTTGATGAAGACACTAATCCCTTTTGGTCTCTTTATTGTTGGTGGACAGAGTTTTTACAGTATTAAAGGAACTCCATAACTTCTTAAATTCTCTTGTTATACTACTTCGATGTGACTTAGGTTTTGTTTTGTTTTTTTCTCAGTCCTTGGTGAGGCAGTGTTTTCTAAGAGACACTCCTTTGGAAACTAGGTCCAGCAAGCTCTCAGATGTGATTAGGTAGTGAGGCTGAGCTTCATTGGTGAGAGCTAGTTTTCAGGGGAAGTAGAAATGTACGGCTTTCTGGTAGGTTTGAATACAGTAGTATTTTATATACAGTGTCAGGAGATTCATGGTTTCCCCACAGTAGAACTATAGACAGGATCTCCTATTCCATGGAGTTAACAAGAAGTATTCACATACTACCATAATGGTGGTTAGCAGTGAGATTAAGGTATTGCCTCTTAGGCTGTGTTCTGCATCTTGGCCCTTGTAATCTGGGTAGGTGGGTTATGAACTTCAGTGTTTGGGGCATACCTCGAGTTTAAGGTTTCCTGATTTTACAGTACTCTATTGAAGTCCCCACATTACATGGTTTGGGTTTGTTCTAGTTGGGGATCACAACTAAGATAAATGGGATTAAAATCATTCTGTGAGTTTAAGAGTTCATGATAATTAATGTTCAAGTATGTGAAGCACTTCCAGGCAGTCAGCTGGCCCGGAGGCTGCACTATTCCGTATCCTCCAGTTGAGGAGCTTTGACACTTGGAGACAGAGTCACAGCTAGTCTAGGTTAGTAGGAGTTTGGGGGCTTATGGAGCAGGGGCCTTCTCATGCTGCTTAATCTCACTGATGTTACCCATTCTAAGTAGAATGGGTATTGCTCAGTGAATCAGTCATCTCTATCCAGATTCCTGCACAAAGGGTTAGTTGGATGAAGAGTACTGTAGGACCAGTGACTTAGAAAGTTTTGGAAGTCTGAAAAGGATCTGTCTGGGAAGTGGCAGTGAGTGTGTTCTTTTGGTGAGCCAAGGGGCCGGTCACACGGAGGTGTGAAGGGAGGTGCTGTAGAAGAGGCATTTGTTTTGTTAATTCTTATTTTTATGTAAAAGCTCGTTACAGAAAAATCAGAAAAGACTAAAACAAAAACAGAACTATACACGCCTTTTTAAAAATGAAAACATTGCATCATATTTAACATACTGTTTTTTTTAAACCTTTTTAATTTTGAAATTTTTTAGACATAGAAAAATTGAAAGTGTGGTAAATACTAGATTCAGATTAATCATTAAAATTTTTTTAATTTTGATACAATTTCAGACTTACAGATAACTTACAGTAATGCAACAAAGAATTCCAGAATGCTCTTCACCCAGATTTCCCAAAACGTTAATGTTTTAGTACATTGGCTTTGTCCTTTTCTTTTACTTGTATATGTGTATGTTTGTCTGTCCCTGTGCTCATGGCGTGTGTGTGTGTGTGTGTGTGTGTGTGTCTGACCTCATGCATATGTGTATATTTTTTCTGAACTACTTAAGAGTAAATTGCCTTCATCATGTTTACTTAATCCTAAATTCTTCACTTGTTTTCCCTAAACACAGTGATAAAAATCAGGAACTTAACACTGATAACGATATTATTATCTAATCTATTGACCTTATTCGATTTCACCAGTTGTCCCCACTGTGTCTTTTATAGCAAAAGAAAACCCCAGATCCTGTGTTGCATTCAGTTGTCATATCTCTCCTTTCCTTTAGTTTGGAGCCATTTTCCAGTATTTCTTTGTGTTTCAGGGTATATTAGAGACCTAGGTATTTTGTTTGTTTGTTTGCTGGTTTTGGTTGTATCTAAGTATATACCAACCATTGTTCGATACTGATTGATCTTTAGAGCAGTGTGGCGTAGTGATTGAGCCAGGGCTCTAAGGCCAGACTACCTGATTTCAAACCCTGGTTTCACTACTTAATACCTCCATTATCTTAAACAAGTTTTCTTAACTGTGAAATGCAGATACCGGTACTACCTCTTAGGGTTGTGAGAATTAAATTTATTTATTTATTTGTTTTTGGCTGTGTTGGGTCTTCGTTTCCGTGCAAGGACTTTCTCTAGTTGCGGTGAGTGGGGGCCACTCTTCATCGCGGTGTGCGGGCCTTTCACTGTCGTGGCCTCTTGTTGCGGAGCACAAGCTCCAGACGTGCAGGCTCAGTAGTTGTGGCTCACGGGCCTAGTTGCTCCACGGCATGTGGGATCTTCCCAGACCAGGACTCGAACCCATGTCCCCTGCATTGGCAGGCAGATTCTCAACCACTGCACCACCAGGGAAGCCCAGGGTTGTGAGAATTAAATGAACGCATATGTGTACATTACTGAGTACAGTGGCTGGCACAGAGTAAGCTCTCAAAAAACGCTAGCTATTCGTATTCACACCACTAGGTGACATTCCCAGGGACATTTTACCGACATCTTGGCAGTAGCTGGTGTGGCTCTGTGCTCTCCCTCTCCCCTCCCACCCTCCTTTTTTTCACATCTAGGTTCCAGGGAGCAAACTTGGCCAGCTTCCTCAACTGCACTGGGGTTTAGGTTGGTAAACCTGCTTTAAGAGAGTGGCTCCTAGATGCTGGTTCATAGACTCATATTGGTTGGTTACAGAGTTTCACTGGTTTAAGAATAGAAACAGTGAAGTGACTTTTCATAAATGAGAAATGTTTTATTAATTATTTATTTATTATAAAATTATATAGTTCTTTCTTTTTTTGGTTTAAAATGTTCTTTTAAAAAATGATGTTTATTATAGATGGTTGTCCTGTCATTCATTATTATATTTTAATATATTTAGTAGGCAAAAAAAAAAAGCAAGAAAAGGCAAACCTATTAATCCCAAAAATATGCTTAGAGATTTTAGTGGTCCATGACAGCCAATGGTCTGGGAATTACTGCTCTAAAAGATATGTTTGGCTTTGTGTTTATACATGAACACCTGTGAACAATATATCTAAAAATTCATTAATTTAGTCATTGGTTGAATGAACATTTATTGACTCCCTTCTGAATACCAGACACTGTACTAAATGCTTTACATATTTCATTTCATCTTCGTAATTAACCCTGTGAGCTGTGTATTATTCTCCCTGCTTACAGTGAGGAAATAGAATCTCAGAGAGATTACACAGGTGTGAGTGGTGTAACTGCATTTAGAACCCAGGTCTCCCTGATTACAGAGGGCCATGTGTGCTCTTTTTTACACCTAGTGGTTTGCAGCCTGTGTGCTTTGCACCTGTGGAATTTCAGCATAGGATCCACACAACCACAAGTTCATGAGTCTCTTTTCAATCAAGTTACACTGAAGGTGCAATACCGTGTGGAGGGCCTTGTAATACAAAAAGTTGAAGACATCTCCCCACCTTTCTGACATCAACCATTTGGACAATAGGTAGGAGTTCCTAATTTTTGATGACTCTTAAATTAGGAATGAAACTACCACCTTTGCCGGAGTCAGGGTGATTCTTCTGCCTTTGGTTCTGGCTATATATAGGCTGCTTTCCAAGGAAACAAAATGAGCTGCTCTGTCAAATGAGTGGGTACCCAAGGAACCCTTCAAGAACTCCTAGACGTTAAGATGGCATAGACGTTAAGATGGCATTTAAGACATTTAAAGACATCGTTAATGTGAGGTGGAAGGTGGAAGGCCAAGTCAGGAGTTGCTGAAGTAGACAGATTCCAGCTCCAAAGCTGTGGGACTCTGTCTAAGGCAGTATTTCTTAACTTGGGCTGCACATCCCAGTCGTCTGTGGTGCCTCTTAAAAAATACATAGTCCCATGCCCCATTCTAGACCTACTGAGTGAGGCTCTTTGACTGCGGGACCCACGTGTGTGTGCAGTTGAAAAGCTCCCCCAGGTCATCCTGATGCCCAGCTTGCCTCTGGCTGATACTGGCTGATTGGCTGCTTCACCAGCCTTGGGAAGAGTAAGGTCCCCTTAGGTTAAGGATCGCTGTCCTAGGCACGCCCTTGAAAGTTACAACTTCAACTTCTTTTTTTTTTTTTACAACTTCAACTTCTGATCACAGGTCAGGTGCTGGGGTTGATAAATGAAGCAAGCCTTGGGATCATCAGAGCTCACGAGGGCATTTTCAATCCCTTCTTTCCCTAATTGTTCACTGAAGTTACGGGCTTTCTTGTCAGAAGCCCATCTCTGTAAACTGCTGATAACATACTCATGATTCTCTTTTCCTGAATGATAGTTGTAGAAGAGTAGTTTTCCAGTAGTTTAATCATCCACTGATTCATTTCATACCTTTCTGTAATCCTGTACATATGCCACCAGTGGCACAAGAGAAGAGCCGCTGCTCTGAGGCTCACCCCAGACCCTTGCTGTGGCCTGTGAGGGGCTGGTGTGAGCTGGCTCCCTCCTCAATTCACACCAGCCCCTTCTTCACTAGCTGGGTTGAAGACACCCCTGTCATCTCCTGGTCCTTGAATATGCTAACCTCATGCTTCCTGTGCCCTCGGATTTTTTGGTGGATTCCCTCTAACTACTTGGGTCTCAGCTCAGATGTTGTCTCCTCAGAGAAATGTTTCCTCATCAGTCTCTATTGTGTTACCTATTTTATTTTCATCATAGCATTTATCAGTCTCAAATGATTTTATTTACTTATTTATTGTTTGTCCCCTCCACTTTAATGTCAGCTCCATGAGAGCAGATGTCTGCCTATCTTGTTTGCCATTGAGCTCCCAGCATCTGGGACTGTGCCTGGCTCATAACAGGTGCTCACTAAAGTATTAGAGGGCAGGAACGCTTTGGGTTCTCCACCTTTGCCCACACTTCCTGTAGGGCAGGGCCGAGCTGAGCTTGTACGGGTATCTCTTATTGCTCGTAGCTTAGAACTGTAGCAGTTTTCTGGAGCAAAGCTCAACATGCTTGAACCTTGTGATTTTTCTTTCTAAGTCTGTCCTGCTGCAATGTTCCCACAGAGCTTTTTCTTGCCCACATGTTGTCGGTTAGAATAACTGTTTGGAAATATATGTCCATAAGGCTCAATTACAGGGTAAATGATCCCTTTGGATTAGAGTTAATTTGATAGCCTCTCAAGTGGTGGGATTTTTGTCTTCTGGGCAAGAGCTATATCCTGAGATCCTGGGCAGTAAAGGACATCTTGAATTTGGAAGAATTTAGCCCTCTTTATCACTCCTGTCCCTCCCCTTGCTAAAGAAATACTGTAGTCTGGGTACAGACCAACTCATGGCCTGACTTTTGGACTGTCAGAGACATAAGTGAGACCTGCTTGGAGAGTGTGATGCTGTGTGTTTTATAAAGTTACAGAGAGTTTCGGGACCCCATGTGGGTTAGAGGGGTCTTCCTAGTGGACCCCTTTGAGAATCTGACGATAGCAGCAGACCCTCTCCTTAGAAAATGTACAAACACCCATGCATATAGTTTTGCCTGTAATTTTGAGGGGTATGAGGACTTGCGAAATGCCTTCCATGGACCCTGAAATTCTGTTTGGGGATTTAGATGGTTTGCTCATCCACCACAGCTGGGTCATAGCTCTTCCATGGCTGTTTCTTTCTGACTTGGTCTCCTGTCTTCTGTGCCCTCTCTTGTTTTTATAATAACCTGCTGGACCCTCTCAGGCCCAGAAGAGACGATATTCTCCCGGAGTCCAGGTACTCAGTTCTTGACCCACCATGGCCATCCCATACTCCCTATGTGTCCATCCAACATTTGCTACTGTTTAGAATCCATGTGGCTATTGTCTCAGGAGTCACCAGTCTCCGATTCTGACTGCATCTTCACCTTGCATGTTGATTGTTTAGGACAATGAGGGACTCACCAAAGAAGTGGCATGTCTCATGTTTCCTGTCCTTTCATCCCCCTGCCTCTCTGCACTGCCTTAGCACTGGGCTTGTTCTGGAATGGTTAGCTCATTATTTCTAGGGAAGAATTTGCTCCACAAGTCTATTGGAGAGAGGGCCTCTGAAGTAGGTGAGAAAATGGGTGGCATGTGGGGCAACTTTCAGTGGGAGAACCTCGCCCTGAGTATTAGTGGGAGAAGTTATGTGTGGTGAAGCTTAAATGGGCTGGATGGTCTTTTGACTAAGAATAGTCATCTGTGGCTGGAGAACACCACCTTGCAGCCTGGCTCTGACACTGCCCTTTCTGCGTCCTGAGCCATTTAGCATCATATGCTTATAGAATTTTAGAATTTGAAAGGTGCTATCCTGAATGGAAAGATTTCCCTGATTGAACAGGTATTTTCGCAGTACCTCTGTGTGCAAAATACTTGCCCTGGGCGGGGAAGGGATGGAGCTAAGGTGGACACATGCAGAGAGGCATAATAAATGATTTTTCTCTTCAAGAAGTTTACATGGCCATTACACACACACACACACACACACACACACACACACACACACACACACACACACACACACACACACACACACACACACACACACACACACACACACACACACACACACACACACACACACACACACACACACACACACACACACACACACACACACACACACACACACACACACACACACACACACACACACACACACACACACACACACGTCTTGGGTAGACTATAAGTGCCAAGTGGCGATCTTTGGGAGGATTGCAGTCAGACTCCAGAGTGTCAGAGGGGCCATTTCAGACCCACCCCAAATGGGTGCAAGGAGGATTCCTGAAGGCAGGTAGAGAGGTCCGTCACTTCTGGGCCATGTCCCTCGAGTGACCATCTCAGCGTGGGTTCTTGGGGGCTGCTAGTGATGAGACACAGTGGTTGTCTGGTATGCTGTGAGGAGCTCAGCTTCATGTGCAGAATTCCTGATGCTGTTTGCACACGTGTTCCTAAGAGTACTTCCTCACCGTTCTCTGCTTTTCCTTCCCTGCTTTCCCAGCGGGTTTTCCCCTACATCTCAGCCATGGTGAACAATGGCTCCCTCAGCTATGATCACGAGCGGGACGGGCGGCCTACAGAGCTGGGGGGCTGTACGGCCATTGTCCGCAATCTCCATTATGACACCTTCCTTGTGATTCGCTATGTCAAGAGGCATTTGACGGTGAGTCCCTGTTCTGGAACTGTTGGCGATATGGGCTGTCTCGCTCCCGCTTCCGTGGCCTGGCCCTGATTTATCTCTTCTTTTTTTTTTTTTTGCTGTACGCGGGCCTCTCACTGTTGCGGGCCTAGCCGCTCCGCGGCATGTGGGATCTTCCCGGACTGGGGCACGAACCCGTGTCCCCTGCATCGGCAGGCGGACTCTCAACCACTGCACCACCAGGGAAGCCCCATCTCTTCTTTTTATTCTAGATAATGATGGACATCGATGGCAAGCATGAGTGGAGGGACTGCATAGAGGTGCCCGGTGTCCGTCTGCCCCGGGGCTACTACTTCGGCACCTCCTCCATCACTGGGGATCTCTCAGGTACTGCCATGTGCACTCCTTACTTGCCCTAACTGAGGTCACGTCTCGATAGGCAGCCTGGGTGAGGCTTCTCAGAGGGGAGAGCCAGCCAGGCAGAGCTCTGGCAAACAAGTGCCCTGTGAGCGCCTATCTCCCTGCATTCTCGTGTCCAGATCCCTTAAAAGCCCAGGTGGGGGGTTATCTAGCACAGTTGTCTTCAGGAGATGTTTGGTGCTAATGGAAAGCAGTGTTTGCCTCTACATCAAGCCAGCTCTTCCAGCCTGTGTTTTGAGTTCTGTGCTTTCCTATTTCTTGTGCCTCTTTTTATAGTCAGGTTCCTGTCCTTTCACCTAATGTGCTTAGTTCCCTTTCTCTTAACAAAGCTCTTCCTTGACTCTGCCCTCCCTCTTCCGACCCCCAGACTCTCCCTTGTGCTCAGACTTTTGAATGTGTTGTGTGTGCAGATGCTTGTGTTTCTAAGACATCCACCTCTGTAAATTTACCACCATGGTAAATGCTGCACTCAGGCCTGTGTCTCCGCCATGCTATTAGCACAAGTATTTTTGTAAAAGCTCCTAATGTTTCTTCGCTGTTCTGTGTGCTTGCTGTTTGTCCTCTCTTCAGCTTGTTTGACCAATTACTCTGAAACCCCTGCCTTCCTTGACTTATGTGGCGTTAGCAGTACCGGGCTTTTCTACTGTTCTCTCTCCTCTGGATTTTCTTCCTACTTGTTTCCGATTAGAAGCTTCTTTTATGTGCTTATTCTCTCCCTTGGCTTTAGCATCAATCATAACGTCTTTTCAGAAGAGGTAAAGCATTAAACTTTTGGTTCTTTTGATATAATGTATTATGAGTGAAGCTAGGATGAAGTAGAGCTTGCTTCTGGCAAGAAAGAAAGGCAAATCCCCATCTGAAATGGGCAGCGTCCACTCAGTTTCAGCCATTGTTGCCAATAGAAAATGTGGGCTCAGTGAGGCCATGTCTTCTAGTTTTTCAAGAGAAGCTGGAAATCTGGATTTTTTTAATGAAATCTGATTTTGTAAATCCTGGCAACTAATTTTTTTTAAAAAATCAACCTTATTGAGATATGGTTTCCACATAACAGAAGTATATAGCGTGAAGAGTTTTGACAAATACTTACATATATATAACCACCATCCCATTCAAGATACAGAATGTTTCCATCAGGGAAAAGTTCTCTTGTGCCCCTTTGCAGCATTCCTCCCTTACCTTGCCTCCAGGCAATCATTGATCTGCTTTTTGTCACTTACAAGAGATTAATTTTGGCAGCTAGTTCTAAATACTGTGCAGGTAGGCCAGAGCTGTGGGACATCTTACCTTGGCACAGGTAAGGGGAGGCACAGGCTGGAGATCTTTGCTATGGAATCTTGTTACGTGACTCAAGTTGAAAGAGGTATCCCTGTCCACAAGTTTCCTTTGAGCTTGCAGGCTTCTGGGACCTGCTCAGTTAACCTCCTGTTGTACTTGTCAGTGGGAAGTTGTTCCCAACTGTTGGAAATGGCCAAAGAGAATAATTTTTTGTTTATCCTAAGGAGTCCTTTGTTCTAAGTTCTTGGCGGTAATGCCTAGGTTAGTACGTCCATGTTCTCCGCCTGTAGGATACCCCTAAATACAAATTGCGTCTTTCTATTAAGGTCTTTCTTGTTAACATCTTAACTTGTTTTGCTGTGGATTATTGGAAACTGCTGAGAAAGGACACATCACAGCTGTCCCAGCCTTTGATGCCCCTACATTGTGAGGAGCATCACTGTGGCTCTTTATCCTGTCCCGTGGTTTAATCTCAGTCCTGGCAGAGAAAACATTTTTTCTAATTGAAGGTAAATCCAGTTTTTTTTACCTGGGGGTCTGCCAAAGATTCTAAGAGTCCAAGCAGCTGTAAATGCCATCCTAATAATAGAGATGGCAAGAAATCCAGTCTGCAATAACCAACCTAGTAGCAACGAGCACCCCTAGCACTCATATTTGTGGTCTCTTAATACGAATACCAATACTAAGAGGAACAAGAGCTTCTTGGGGATATGGCTATTGCCAGGTCTAAGGTAGGAAATACAGGCTGAAAACTTCCTAGAAAAGCAAGGAAGATAGCAAAAACTTCTGGGTTCGTGTAAAAGGACTTGGGAGCCAACTTCAGTAGGCTCCCACTGGATAAAGTTGGGTTGGGTTGAGCTTCAGTAAGAGATACAACTTCAGTGTATTGAGACACGTCAAGTATGTTTGACTGTCCGAATTTATAATGTTACTTTAAAAAAGGAGAGAAAAAATTGAGTCCCTAACTTCTTCATCCTTCTCTGGTAATTAATAGTGAGATTCAGGGTCACAGTTACTGCAGAGAATTAGGCACAGTCCAGAAGGGAAGTGTGTTCCAGGCCAATAGCCGTGCCCTGCTCATGGCCCATTAAACAGCTGCTGTGAGGCCCTCTCCTGTCTTGCTTATGTGTGTTGTCCATGTTAAAGGGAAGCTGTGGGGCTACTGTGTCTCCTTTCACTAGAAGGTTTTACGTGTGATTGGGGGTTAGTTCTTGTATCGTCTCTAAATTTTATTTTATTTTTATTTATTTTTAAAACATTGACTTTCCCTTTTTTATATATTTTATTTACTTATTTATTTATGGCTGCGTCGGGTCTTAGTTGTGGCTCGTGGGATCTTCATTGTGGCATGCGGGATCTTTCATTGTGGCACGTGGGCTTCTCTCTCTCTAGTTGTGGCGTGCGGGTTTTCTCTCTAGTTGTGCGCGGGCTCCAGGACGTGTGAGCTCTGCAGTTGTGGCGCCGCAGCTCCAGAGCGCGTGGGCTCTGTAGTCTGCAGCATGCCGGCTCTCTACTTGAGGCGCATGGGCTTAGTTGCCCCGAGGCATGTGGGATTGTAGTTCCCCGACCAGGGATCGAACTCGCGTCCCCTGCATTGGAAGGCGGATTCTTTACCACTGGACCACCGGGGAAGTCCCTCTCTAAATTTTAAAATTGTATAGGTAATGCATGCTTGTTGATAAAAACCATAAATACAGGATAATGTAGAATATTCCCTGTTCTTTGTCCTTACTTTTAGATGAGAAACAGAAGTTTCAGTTATTTTTTTTCAGGTCACTGTTTGTTAGCCGTGGATTAGAAGCTTGAACCAAGACACTCTTTTCAGGGTGGCTTGAGTAATCCTGGTTCTCTTTTTCTTTAGACAACCATGACGTCATTTCCCTGAAGTTGTTTGAGCTGACGGTGGAGAGAACCCCAGAAGAGGAGAAGCTGCATCGAGATGTGTTCCTGCCCTCAGTGGACAACATGAAACTGCCCGAGAGTGAGCACGGGGGATCCTGGGGAAAGGCCCCAGGGCCAGTGAGGAGGTTGAGGGCTGTGGGGGTCTGGGGTGACATGCAGTACAGCTGGCGGGGCTGCCTCTTTTCGGGGTTCTTCTCCGAAGCGCTTGGAGCACTTGCCCCTGCTTTCTCACTTGTCTCCGTGTTCCAGATGAGCAGACTGGGCTGTCTAGGTTTTAAATTGCGGCATCCAGAAAGGGAGAGTCTGCACTCTAGCTCCCAGAAGTGGGGACTCGATAGCTTGTTGGTTGGTCCTTCCCACCGGGCGGGCTCCCTCATTCTGACTTGCTTCTCTCTTGCTTCCTTAGTGACAGCCCCGCTGCCGCCCCTGAGTGGCCTAGCCCTCTTTCTCATCGTCTTTTTCTCTTTGGTGTTTTCCGTATTTGCCATTGTCATTGGGCTCATACTCTACAACAAATGGCAAGATCAGAGCCGAAAGCGCTTCTACTGAGCCTCCTGCGACCACGACCTCTGTGACTGTCACCCAGGAGTGTGGGAGGAGCAGGCACCGGCCTGAGCACATAGCCAGGCGGGTCAGGGACTCGGTTCTGTCACTGGAGCCTTGAGTGCAGGGACGCTGTGTTCCCATGGTCACCCGTGAGGACGTCTAACTCTGGATCAGGAAGCCCACCCCCCCGGGCCACGCTGCTGTGATGTGCCTTTCCCCGCAGTCCTGCCACTTGGGAGCGAAGAGGGATGGAGAGCACACAGGCTGTCATGATGCCAAAGCCACCGGAAAGAGTTTCACAGCCCAGGCTGCCTTGTTGTTGGGCTCAGAGGACCCTCGTGCTTCATTCTTAAATCTGCAAAGACTAGAAAACTGATAACTCCTCCTACCTTCCAGCCATCGATCCACTGGTGTTTGCTTTTTGTCTAAGCCTCTCTCCACCTGAGGAGCTTTCCTTGGAAATCTGGATGGAAACTTCTACCCTGCCTTGCCTTCCTCTCCCTCCATTCATTGTCCTCTGCAGGTGCACCCTGAGCTGGAAAAGACATCTGGCTGCCTCTCTCTTGGGGCCTGGGGCTGCAGAACAAACTTGAGTTTCACTGACCCTCATTAGGTGGCCGTAGGAGGGGGCATTCTGCTGGGGCTCACTGCTCTAGCCTGTGTTCTTGCGGGTGGATCTTGGTTCTGTTGGTGTGTTCATGACCCTCCCAATTAAGTCTCTTTAGGCCCTCAGCCAGGTTTGGCTGAAAGCTGGTGTGCAGGTCAAGAGAAGCTTGGGAGATGTCACGGATGCAGTGGGACTAACTGTGAAACTGACTACTCCACGTTTTGACACCAAAAGCAACATCTGTCACGTGATCTGAACACGTGGAGATGTTTCTGGACTCTCTGGAGCCTGCTTAGCTGCATGTTTTGTGTTCATCATAATTTTTGGAATCCTACTTAGAGTGTTCAAAACGTAAGGAAACTTTGTTCTTATAGCTTGAGCTTGGATACTCCCCAAAGAGGAAACCTGGCTTCTCTTTCTTAACGGAGAAGGAATGGTTGTTGTAAATCTGGAAGCAGTAGACCCCCGTCATCCGTGCCTGGAAGAGTTCATTGTCATTTGAGCAGCCGAGCCTGAGTGTCCTCTGTGGGTCAGCCCTGATTCCACTGCCTTACCTGATGAGGTGTCACGTGCTGCTCACCTGTCTGCCCTGTGATTCCATTGCTAACAGGCTGGAGGCTCCCTGGAGGGCTTGGACTCTGAGCTCTCCTAGCCCTGTGCTTCTGTATCCTGAGGGAAAGTCTTAACATGGCTGATGGACACCAAACATGAACTTCTGAGTGGCGTTCCTTTTACGGGTGGGTTTGGCTGAGCCTTAAGCCATCCACCCTTGCCCTGCCTTCTGGGTTGGGAAAGCCCTCTGCTCAGCCCTGAAGGAAAGGAGGGTTACCTTGTCTGGCTGTGGGTTTCGGTTGTCTTCAGCTTTCTTGTATCCTTCCCACAGGCGGTAGTGCTCTCGTGCAGGTGGGATGACTGTGGGACCCTCCTGACCTCCCCCCATGGCAGAGCGGCTCCAGAGTGCCAGAGGGTCAGCTGGGGCCCCGGGCTTGGCTTTCGGACCAGGTGGAACTGAGAAAGCAAATGGCTGTTCTGTGTTTTTGAGTTCTGGGGGAGATTGGCTAGACCCCTGTGGTGGGAGGACGCCGGTGGGCTCGTGAGCTGGCCCGGGCAGGGGTGCAGGAGGGGCAGCTCAGCGTGGAGATTGTCACACTTGTGGCCTTTGTGTGATTCTAGCTCATGAGTTCCTTGAGGCTCTGTGAAGAGGGCCGGGAAGACGTGAAATGCAGTGCCGCCACCCGGGCCGGCCTCAGAGCAGTGTGTGGTGCAAGGAAACAATCTGACTAGCGTGGTAGGTTCTGCCCTGGCTCTTCCCTTTTGTTCTAGAAACATGCTTCCTGTCGTGAGTGGGGCCGAAGGTCGTTCTCGGCGCTGGAGTCCCAGCTGTGTCCCAGAGGAGGGGGCCCCCTGGTCACGTGAGGGGTGAGAGCGGCGGCCTCGGCCGGCTGCTTACCCGGCATGAGCCACCCTTCCTCACAGGTGCCCTTCCTTGCCTTCTGTTTTCCTGTGACATCAGGGCCTCTTAGAGTGGAAGAGTCCCTGGAGACACGAGGAGGTGCGTAAGGGTGACATCATTCCCCATCCTTGTGAGTCTCGTCTGAGAGCCTGGCGTTCTCAGCCTTTCATGGTGTTGTGAACCACCCCCCCCAAATTACAGGGTAGCTCCATTACAAAAATTGTTTATTTCAGTGGAAAATTACAACTCTGCCCTTCTTGTTGGAAGGGGTCTGAACAGAATGGTTGGAATATCCCTAGACCCCGGAAACAAGGAACTGGTAGGAAGCCCAAGGGTAGTGCTGTGGATGGGCGGGAGAAAAGCCCGGCAGACACGGGGGAATTAGTCTGGTGGGGCTGGAAGTTCTGGGAAAATAGCTCGCAGGTGCTTTATGTGTCCCTGGAGGAGTTTCAGCTTATGGCCTGTTGCAGATTTCAGGTTCTGACGGGGAATGGGGAGGTTGGAAGAGTTGGCCTTGCTGGTGTTTAGTGAATTGATGATATTGGCGTATATTTGAACGGGAGCATTCAGCTGAAGTTCAGGCTTGACCCAGCTCATGGCCAAATAGTTCTAGAGAGAATAGGTAACAGTTAGCCTGAAGTAGCAACCTGAGGGCTCTCTCTTGGGTCATCCCGAGAGCAGCTGTGCCTTTTCCCCTGTCTCCAGGGTTGTCACTTACTGGAGCTGAATAGATAAAGTTGAACAGTAGAAGCCCCATAAGCAGTATGATTGAGATGGCTATGATCTTGAAGCGGTAGCGTTTCCAGAAAACATGGATGAACCTTGCAATGGGTGACCGGAGCCACGTGAGCAAGGTATGGGTGCGTCTGTGCAGGAGCAGAGATGGCAGAGTGGAGGGCAGAGGGAAACTTCAGGTCAGGTAACCCAGAGCAAAGGTCTTTCATTTTAAAAAAGCAACTTCTGCTTCAGCCCTCCCCCCTCCCCAGCTGTTCTCCCCGATTGAGCCGGAGTGGGGAGGTGGGGGGGGATAATTATCCCTCTTTCCTTGTCAGCCTCCTTCCCCGGTCACCACCCCATACAGACTGCTAGGCCCAGCAGCTCAGCTTTGTGAACGAGGAAGAGACTTGGTGCCTTTGCCCTGCAGGACCCTTACAGGGGAGGATGGAGTGTAGGGTATTGGTTGGGTTCCGACTGGCCTCTTCCTGCTGCCTTGATTAAGGCTTCCTTCTCTGTCAGAATCTCCAGGGTCATCTTCACTTTACCCTAGAAACACCATGGGTGGTGGGAGCTGAGCTCAGATGGCAGGAGCAAGGATAGTTTTAAAGGCGTCTTCCCAGGGTCCAGAAAGGGAAAGGGATTTAGCTCAGGCCCCCAGAGTCTGTCAGAGCCAAGTTATGCAGCACAGTAGTCAGCCCTGTTCCTAGGCGATAGCACCTTCCCCAGCTCCTACCGACAAGCGGCATTTGCCGCCATCGAGGGCCTGGCAAGGCCACCAGCCACTTACAGTCTTCATCTTAAAGAGGGAGCAGTGCTTGTACTGGAGGAAGTGAGGCCTCTTGGGGTCAGCATCCATCATCCTGATGGAGCATAGCTTGGCGTGCCGGGCCGGGAAGGGCATGTCAGACAAATCCAGCTCCAGGACCCCTGAGCCCAGAGAAAGGCCATCAGCAAAAAGGAGCTCCCCGTCCTGTGGTCACAGGCCCTGTGCCAGGGTCTCACCTAGGAAGTCATCCGCGGAGATGATGTTATTGTCCCAGATCTGGATGATGAGCCGGGCTGGGAACTTCATCACCGTGGGGTCCAGGCTCCATATGTAGTCCTGGAGGATGGCAGGAGAGCATATTTCCAGCCTGTCTCCTCTGAGAGTTCCTATGGCCACTTAGCCGCCCATCACCCAGCAGTGATGGACCGTTGAGGAGGAGGAGAAAGTCGGGGAGGGGGCGGGGGGAGCGGGGAGTGGTTCCACCCAAGGCCACATTCCAAGTGTCTTGGTGCAGCTCGCAGGCTCTGAGGGGAGGGGGAGGAGTGCATCCCACTCCTGGGCCTGTTACCTTCTGACTCAAGACGCACGCTTGCTCTGCTGCCAGGTAGTCCAAGGTGAAGATGAACCGCCAGTTGAAGATGCCCTCCCCCGTCAGGGAGTGGTAGTGGACATCTGTCTTCTGCATGTCCTTCTCCAGCCCGAACAACCACCTGGGGCCAAAGTCCACTCACCTGGGGTTCACTTGGATCGTCCCCACCCGTAGCTGGAGCCCTGGGAGGAGGGCTGCCCAGTAGACGCCAGGCATGGGTGGAAATGGAGAGACAGAACTGGGTGAGTCTGAGGGCACTCTGACGGAGCCCCGCTCCTCTCCCTCACCCTTTGACATAGATGTCGCTCATCTTCTTGGTACTTAAACTGTTTTCCTTCAGGTCCACGTGGGCAGTTTTCCAGATAATGCAGCGCAGCTCATACCTGTAGCCACTGTTCTCTGAAGCTTTGCTGAGGAATAGCTCCCCAGCTGCAACCTCGGTGAGGGAAGAGGCCTGGGAGGCTGCCCTCCGTGCCCACCCAAGTTATGCTGCGTTTGGGGGACCACAGGGAAAGGAGGCTCCACAGATTCCCAACAGAGGAAAAGAATCACCGTGACTCAGTGTTGGAGCCCACTGGTGCTCCGCACGCTGGGAAGGCCACACTGAGTGGTGCAGTTGCTCTGGAGATGGGTGTCACTCAACCTTCTAGGCTTTCTGGGCCTAATGTTGAATGGGGGGCCAGGAGGCCCAAGCTGCTTGGGGAAGATGTCCACCCACATTTGCACCTTTCCCTAGAGTGGAGATGGATTAGCTGGCTGGGGTTGGCCAGCCTCCAATCTCAGCATCCTGGTCGGGGGCGGGGTGGGGGGCGCCCTGTCTCAGCTAGGTCTGCTGAGGCTGTGTTTCCAACACCGAGTGGTGGGGTATCGAGGCATCTGGGAGGTGGGATGGACTTCAGACCGGAAGTCAGCACACCGCCCATCAGCTTCCACTTGTTTCTTTTTTTGGCTGGGAGAATAGTGCAGTAAGGCTGGGAGCATACGACGGCTACGAGGCTGATGGCTGTGGCGCACGGATGTCATGTGTAACGGGTCTGGAGGGTTGATGCCATTTAATAGGCCCTGCTGGACAGCCTCTCTGGATGGGGCTCCAGAATGGGATTGGGGTTGCAGTTATTAGCCACCTTAGTGGCCCTGAGTAAGAGTAAACTAGGTGATCTCCAGGTCATTTTATGTTGTGGAACCACATCCTAAGGATGTCAAGCTGTCCACAAAGCACAGAGGTCTAGGAAAGAAGGGTTGAAGCTGGTAAGAAAAGGGGAGACAGAGAGTTAAGAGGGTAGAACTACCAACAGTGGAAGATAGATCCCTTCGAACCATGTGACCTAGTTTTATTCTTCTGAAATTGGCCCCATTTAATGAGAAAACAGGTTTAATGAGGATGGTTTTAAAAAGTGCTCAGTAGAGAACTTTGTATCTAGAATGTGCTATCAGCTTGAGAGATGTGGAGAGTGAGGTGAGCCGTTCTGGTGACTGGAGGGTAGGGGATAATTAGGGTGCCTGTGGGGATTTTTATTCCTCCTGTTTGGGGTTCCTTGCTGTGGAGAAAACACAGCCTGCACTTAACAGCCGAGCCGGGGCTGTGATGCCTGCACTCTGACCCCAGGTGCTGCCCCCTTACCCTCCCTCAGGAGAGACTAAGGCAGTGCTGGCACCGGCGGGGAAGGCCCTGAAACACTTCCACAGCTGACACAGGGCCTCGGTTTCTCGTCGGTGACTTTCCCAGCTCTGAATGTCTCCATTCGAGGAGACACCACTGCGACTTCTTGCTTATTAACATGCGCAGAACGTGCCTGTCTTCTTTTCATGTACATCTGTGGGTGCCCGGCCTCGCCTTCCCCTCTTGTCCTGGATGGGTGGGCTTCCCCACCTCCTGATCCAGCCCTTCCAGTCTCATACCTGGTCGATGCCCGGCTGGCTGTCGCTGTACAGTGTGCGGGTCTCCACGTGCTCAGGTACCAGTCCCTGGGTGTGCAGGAGGTACAGCGCAAGGCGTTCTTTCTTAGATCCCAAAACGAGCAGTAGGGGGCTTGAGCTCTAGATTGGAGGGGGATGGAAGGAGGGGATCACGAGGTCATTAGCCTTCCCGTCTCCCACGTAGGCCCCTTCTCCACCCTCAGCCTGGGCAGTGGACTTGGTTATCCGTTACAGGAGAGAAGGGAGGCGGGGTGCCCTCTGGCAGCTCCTCCATCCTGTAGCCCCACTTGTCTCAGAGGCCCGGCTCTGTGCTTTCTGGCGGTGTGCTGTGCTTCTCACCAAAGCTTTGCAGTCTGAATTTTTTCCCATTGTAAAACAGAGTCATCCTCAGGGCTGAACAGAGGCGGAGGCAGTCCTTTCTGCTTGGCGTGGTGTTCCAAGAGCAGGCTTGGGGGCATCTGATCCCACCACCTGAAGGGCCCTGACCTGTGGGGAAAGGGTGGGGAGATCTGGGTACTGGAGAAGACTCTGCTTCGACCTGCAGGCTGACCAGTGCTGGGAGCAGGGGTGCAGACGGATACGGGCCCTGGTTCCCCAGCCTGGGATGCAGGCATCTTCGAGGGGAGCCATGGGCCTACTCTTCCACCCACCCCGTGCTCCCTTGCTCTGGTTCAGGTCCACGCTTACTGGCAGTAGGATTTGGAGAGCCCACAACGAGCTCCAAAGCCGGACAGGAGTCGGTTTTCAAGGTCGATGACTGTGGTTCCAATCTTATCATCAGGTGAAAATAGGTCAAAGTCATACAGCTGGATCTCTAGGTCCTTCTCCAGGAGGATGGTGCAGCTCATTTCAAACATCCTTGGGTGAGGGTGTTGGAGACACAGAGACCGAGGACCATGTTATCTACACAGCTCCCTGTCCAGCATCCCAACCACACGTGTCCGTGCTCTAGCCCGTTTGGCCCTGGTGAATTTGGAGAGCGGAGCCTGGGATGGCTCTTGTCCGCCAATAGCCATCCCTCAGTCGTGGCTGGGAGCAACTTTTGACAGGCCTGGGGGGTGGGACTCTGAGCTCCCTTCCCAGGCAAAGTGAGGGGGGAGGGGAGAGCTGGGCTGCCCATCGATGCATCTTCCGTCTGCTGGACACTGTGCTAGGAACGTGGAGGCTAGAAAGGAACGTGAGAGTTCTCTGCCTCCTGGAGCTGCTCCCGGCACAGCGGGGATGTGGGACTGGGTGCGTTGGGGCATCTCACACGCCAAAGATGGGGTTCAGAGTGTTGGGCTGGTACTTGTCCCGCTTGCCAAGCTTTGTCTCTCCCAGTTTCAGGATCACGTAAGGGTCACACTGGGGTTCAGACAGACGTGAGAGAAGGACAGGAAATGGAGAGTCAGCCCAGGTTGGTCAGGGAGGGCGGGAGTGGGGCAGAAAGGAGCCCCTTGTACCAGACGGGGCCTGTGGGAAGCTGGCAGTCTGGGTGTCAGCCTGAGGGAGCTCCGAGATGCTGGGGTGTAGGGTGAGGGGAGGGGGGTGCCCGGGCTGGGGGGCTGGGGGAGATGAGCGCTGCGGTTCAGGGCTGCTCGTTACCAGGCCATTGGTGTCTTGGGGCTGCAGGTTGACTGCTCGCACCACGTACACCCTCACCAAGCACTGCTGAGGGAAGTCCTCTTTCTTAGGCCAAGGCAGGAACTGGCGAGGGGGCTTGGGGTCTTCTGGATTCTCAGGAAAGGGGTAGACCCGGAATTGGCCCTGTGTGTGTGTTGGGGAGGGAAGGTATTGGCCTCTGGCCTGGCTCCATAGAGCCCTCCAGGAGGTGCCCCTGGTCCAAGGTCAGGAGAGTGGGTTGTGTTGAGGATGGCAGGGATGCAGCCCGTGAGGACGGGTAGGGGCACGTGCCGCAGAGATGCTCTGCGGGGACCGCGGTGTTGTTTTCCGCTGAAGGGAGGTCTTGTTCCACCCCCACCCATCCCTCGGGGTCCGCACTTGTTTTCGAAGGCTCTCGGGCCTCCGAGAGCAGCACAGGCCCGAGCTGGGACTGAGAAGCCCTCGCCCTTCCTGCGTTGGGCGACGCCACCCTGAGTCCCTGCAGAGGTCAGCCTCTGCCCCCCACTCCCAAGACTGTCAAGCCCTCCGTGCCCCATCCTCATGCCGAGCGTATAGAACCAGCGCTCCTATCAGAGTCTTCCCTGGACAGAAGGGGCACGAGGTGACAGGTGTAGCTAGGCAGGGCTGGGACACGTACCTTGAACTCCCCTACCACAGGGCTGTCCAGCTTGGGCCGTTCTTGGTAGAGTTTGAAAGTCTGGCAGAAGTCCTGCAGGCCTTGGAAGGCTGGCACGGCCTCCAGCTCGCAGTCGTATACCTGTGGGAGGGCGTGTGGGACCCGGCTGTGGCGGGGAGCTGGCCAGGGCTTGAGGGGACCACTCCTAGGATCAGGGGCTTGAGGGGCCACCCAGGTCTCGCCCCAGAGCATCTGCCCCGGGGTCAGCAGAGCTGCTGCTGGTGGGCAGCCCTGGTTCCTGAAAGGGTGTGGCCTGTGGCGGCGTGGCCAGGCGTCTTGTGAAAAGACGAGGAAGCCCCCCCCCGACTTGGTGGTTCCCCAAGGACTCGGGGCTGGGTTTGTCAGCCTCTCCCCGCAGATTTTCTCCATCCTTCATCAGTCTCCCCTCGTAGGGGCCTGCAAACCTTCAGGGTGTGATACTCTTTGTACTTGTACTTTAGGTACTGGGGAGCATCTCCTGTGGCCCAGAACAGCTTGCTCCACCAGTCCACTTCCTGGTCGTATTCATCCTGGCAGTGAGGAGGAGGGGCATTTTGGCCCTTGGGGAGAAGGCACAGTGGCCTTCCTCTGCCCGGAGTCCTGCTGTGCCACCTTCCCTGAGCTGCCTGGACTTGTTCCTTATTCCCCGGGGCTGAGCCTACATCACCTCAGCTTTGCTGGACTTGAGCCAGAACTTTTCATAAAGGTAACCTAGGAGCTGAAAAATGATTGCGGGTGAGCAAGGCAAGGCCTGGCCGCCCAGTCCGCCCACCGCCCCTGACTTCCGAGATCAGAAGGGGTTCGAGGCCACGGCTTCCTTCCCTGGCTCCCTTGCCCTTCACAGAGGCTTTTTAATTCAGGGATCCTCAGACATAGGACTGGGGCCGAGAAGGAGGGTCAGGTCAGTGCTTGGTTCTCCTTGCCCACAGCTCCACACTTAACTCTGGAAGGGCTCAGACTTTCAGAGCCTCAAGCCCCACCCTAGGCCTCCTGAAGCTGAACCTGCTTCTGCTCAAGCTGCCAAAGGATTCCTGTGCATTCGAGGTTGACAGGTGCTGCTCTAGAGCAGCAGTTCTGAACTTCGGAAACACTGGAATCACCTGGGGCGGGGGTGGGGCGTAGGTGGTTTGGGCTTGAATAAAATAATTGCTGCTTCTGGTTCCTACCCCCAGCAACTGGTCAGAAGCCATTTTGGTGGGGGGGCGGGCTGTGCAGCACGTGGGGTCTTAGCTCCCTGGCCAGGGATCGAACCCATCCCCCCTGCAGTGGGAGCGCGGAGTCCTAACTACTGGGCCTCCAGGGACGTCCCTCAGGATTTTTAAAAACTCTCGGGAAGTTCTGATGTGCAGTCCAGGTTGAGATCACTGCTTTCGAGCTCTCGTGAACAAGCAGGCCTCACGCTGGGGGCGTGGATATCGGAACCCTGTTTAATCTGTACCCTCCTCAGGCACAAGGGCTGTTTCCTCTAAATGGCACGGGGCCTCCAGCCCTTTACTCACCTCCTGGTACTTCTTCACGGACAGCACTGTGTGGAGAAAGCGCAGTCATGAGTCTCAGGAGAAGGGAGAAGTGGGGGTGGGGAGGGCCACCAACCCGGCAGGACAGCCCGGGCCTTGGCCAGTCCCAGTGCCAGCTTGTTGGTGAGGTCTGGGGAGGGGCAAGGAGAAAGGGCCGTACTTGGAGGCCGTGGGGGCATGTAGTCCTCAGCCCAGGGGTCACAGAAGTAGGGCTGTAGGGAGTCAACGTTGGCCTGACCCACCACGGTCTCCTGGCCGAAGTCCTGGTTGTCCACCACCTTTAGCACCAGGGGCAGCGCGAAGGCCTCATCCGTAGGCACGTACTGCAGCCGCAAGGAGAGGCCAGAGCGTGAGGCTTCCCACGAGCCGGGGCTGCCCCAGCCCTGGCCCAACGCCTTCTCACCAGCGTGAGGAAGAGGGCTGACTGGGTGAAGTTGGGATTGGTCTGGAAGTCCCTGATGGGCTCTGCCTGCACGGACTCTTCCCAGTATTCCACCAGGAGCCGGGGCGAACGCACCCGCTTCATGTTCCGAAGGCTCCAGACCAGCATCCGCCAGAACAGAGAGGGAGGGTGGGGAAAGGGGCAGGCAGCCCCTCTGATGGGGTCCTGGCCTGGGAGCAGTGGGGCCCCAGGGGGCCTGCAGGGCCAGGGCATGAGGCTGGGTGAAGGCAGAGTCTGAAGGCTCACCCAGGCCTCCTGTCCTGTGAGGGATGAGTCCTCCAGGCCTGGACGCTGTTGTTGCTCCTCCACGAGGGAGGTGCCCATTAGGTATTGCCCTTCCTCCCCTGCTGCCCGTCTGGCCTCTAATCATCTCTCTCAGGGCTGACTTCCCGCTGCCGGCTGCCTCCCAGGCCTGCAGCAGCTGGAGCGCCCCAGGGTTCTTGGGCACCTCGGTGCTGTCCAGCTCGTGGCTGACCTGGATCCCACAGGACTCCACGGCCAGTCAGCGAGCCGGCACCCTGGGATCTCACTCTCAACAGACAAACACTGGGTACCCCAGGAGCTGTCCACACCCTACTCATTGGGCCGCCTCAGGGCCAGAGTGGAAACCAGCCAGGTGGTCTGATCTTGGCTCCAGTGCCGGGAGGACCTGACCATCTTCCGGTCTTTGCCAGGTTTGTGGCAGGGCACGTAGGTTCTGACCTGGGGGCCTCCATGCTACTTTCAGAAGAGGTGAGAAACATCCTGGCATTTGGAGTCAGGCAGGGCCGGGCCTAAACTCTGGAGCTGCCACTGAGCCCCTGTGTCACTGTGCGTGGATGTGTTGCTTCTCAGAGCCTGAATTTCCGTCTCTGGAAGGTCGTCCCTACTTTTTGCAAAGGGCCCTCATGAGGCTTACATCTGGTAGGTAATGAATGCTAAAGCCCTTATGACCCACTGCAGAGGTTTGCATTAAAATACTTTTAAATGTTCTATCAGAACTTCATTTCTCTCCTGTCTCCCTCCATCTCTCACATGGTATCTTCTCGGGGTCCAAGCTTTGGAGCAGGTAGGCAGAAGGCCCAAGAGAGTCAGCAGAGAGCGCACCGTGGTGCTTGACTGCTCTGGGGGTGGCTTGCGCCCTGCCCACCCGCCCTGCTCCATGTTTCATCACCTCAGTAGCCATTTCCTTAGCTTGGGCTGGATGCTCTTGGGCAGGATGTAGATCCCATTCTTCCAGGGAACACTTAAGATTGGCAGCTGCTGTCTGAGACTCTGAAGGGATGAGGTGGGAGAGCAGGGAGCCTGAGGCCCTGTTGGGCTGGTCCTACTTCCCCCCCCACCATGCAAGCAGGACCCTAAGAGGCTCAACTGCGGCAGCCCCGGAGCCCTATGGGCAGAAGCTGGCAGGGGAGTTAGGGAGAGGTTGGCCAGGCTGGCACCTCCCAGCCCAGTGTTCTTGTTCCTGGGCCCCAGGACTTTGCTGAGGGGCTGCGGTTGGGGGCCGCTGCCTGTGGAAACGTGGCAGGGGAGTGGGGCAGGGTGAGCGCACTGAGCACCACACTCCCAGCCGGGCCCTCTCTCCCAGCACCTCAGTCTCGAGGATCAGCTCACAGGACGCCAAGATCTCGCCCTCTTCCTCCTCCAACCCTTTTACAAGGGGGTGCCACCTCATAGGGGGCAGGATCCGGTTTTGGACATCCAGCCAGACCACCGGTGACCACATGCTCCGTCCCCACAAGCTCTCATTGCCCTGGAGGGAAGGGGAAGTTCACAAAACATGGAGGCCAGGCTGGCAGGGGTCTGGCTCCTCCTGGGATTCTGACAACTCTAGGATCAATGCGATGTGCTCTGCGAATCAGGTCCCGCTGGAGCACTTTCTGAATATTCTCCTCTAAAATAAAAGCTCCTGGGCTTCCCTGGTGGCGCAGTGGTTGAGAGTGCGCCTGCCGATGCAGGGGACGTGGGTTCGCGCCCCGGTCCGGGAAGATCCCACATGCTGCGGGGCGGCTGGGCCCGTGAGCCATGGCCGCTGAGCCTGCGTGTCCAGAGCCTGTGCTCCGCAACGGGAGGGGCCACAACAGTGAGAGGCCCATGTACCGCAAAAAAAAATAATAATAAAAGCTCCTCACGGAATTCCCTGGCGGTCCAGTAGTTAGGACTCTGTGCTTCCACTGCAGTGGGCACAGTTTCGATCCCTGGTCTGGGAACTAAGACCCGGCATGCCACACGGCACGACCAAAAAAAATACATTAAAAACTTCTCAGAGCTCTGCCCAGCCCAGCCCACCTTACCTGGGGGTCCCGCTGCCACAGTTCCACCACCACAAGTGGCGGTCTCTCTTTGGTGTCCTGGGGGTTCTCGTACAGGAGGAGGTGCTGGAAGATGAGCGTCTGGGCCCACGTAGGGGCCGCAGAGCTCTTCAGGGTTTGGGTGCACTGGCTGTGGTTCAAGAAGACCAACCGAATGAAGGGCGCTGTGGGTGGAAGGAGAGCCGTGCCTTTGAGCTGCCGAGTGAGGCTCTCCTCTATTCTGGCTGCTGCCGCCACTGGACTGGGTACCCGGGGAGGCTCAGGCCAGACAGCCACAGCCACTCCAGCTCCCCAGAAGGCCACCTCACAGTAAGCCACAGAGCACATGGGCTTATAGCTAGAGGCCCCTTATACCATCATGGTTGGGGCCTAGCTGTCACAGACGCAGAGGGCCCAGCGGCTCCTCTGGAGCGGTTCTGGGGACCAGGCTACACGTGGCTGCCCTTGCACAGCATCAGGAAGTGGCCTTGGCATCAAGGAACATCACAAGGCCCTCTCAACGAGGGTGCTGATGCCCAGTAGACGCAGCTCCCAGCAGACACCCACTGCCCTGGCTCAGCCCCTCATCCAACAGTCTGGCTCCCAACAAACAGGGCCACTGCCAGCCCAGGGCAGGAGCACGTGACTCACCTGAAACCTCCCATGGGGCCTCCACACAGGGCTAGAAATTGCCACCCCTCCTCCCCACCCCTCATCTTCTGTCCAGCACAAGGGACAAGTGGTTCCCAAGCGTGTCATCCTCTCTCTCGCCTTTGTGTCTCATCCTCCCTCTTCCTTGTCAAGGCCCAGCAAACTCCTCCTTCCTCTTCAAGGCTCAGCTAAGTGGCCTCCAGTGGGATGAAGCCTCCCTGTCTTGATTCCACAGTGTTGGGGACACACCTCAAGAGCGGTCCTGCCTTGTATTCCTTGTTCTTGTGTCTCTTCCCCAAACCAGGGCCATGAGCTGCTGGGGGCAGGGGTCTGCATGTGTGTCACCCCCTCCTCGCCACACCCTTTATACTGCTGGGTGGCCCCATGGAGGGGCTGGGGGAGAAGAGGTGCCCATGCCTACCCTGGAATGTCTGGATGTGGTTGGACATCAGGTTCCGGGCCTGGTAGATGTCGCAGAAGAGCTGGTAGTGATGGGGCTCTGGGGAAGAGAGGAGCTGTGTCCGCCACCCGCCCCCAGGATCCCCACCCCATGCCCCCTGCTCCCTGCCCTCAGGGGCTGGGTGATCTCTGGGGGAGCCCTCCAGGAGCTCCTGATTCTGTCCAGTCTCCGTGTCGACGACTCCATGTCCGCTTCCCTCTTAGCTTGCTGTTTCATATCTAGACTCTGTTCCCAGGACAGACTCCCTGAGGCTCATAGGTCCCCTTCCTGTCTCCCCCAGCCCAGGCCCAGGTCACCCTTCTCCCCATCCAAAGCCTGAGGATGTGGCTCTAGGGCTCAGGTCCCCCCACCTGCAGTGGTCAGTGCATCTGGCCACATGGAGCGTCTCCGTCTGCCTGGCGCACCAGGGGGCCCTGGCTCCGGAGGTGGGGTTGCAGGGAAGAGACACCCAGCCCACTGGGGCTTTACCAAGGATCCTTCCAGGAGGAATATGGGTGAATGCCCTTGACCTTGTTGGGGGCCAGCCTGCGGTGCCAGCAGCGGCGGCGGAACCGGCTCTGGGACTGAGGGTTCAGGTGGAACTTGGAGCCGAAGACGCCGTACTCCCAGCCTGCCTCGTCCTCAGCCAGGCTGGGGTGGTGCTGCGGGGAGAGCTGAGTCGCCCTCTCACCCGGCCGAGGGTGGGTCCCATGGGTCCCACCCATGGTCCCACCAGGTCCCTAATCAGGCAGTCCCTCACCAGCTGCAGGAAGGACAGGGTCTCCTGCTCGTGGCTCAGCCTCCTGTGGTCCCGGTAGTGCACGCGCACCCAGCGCCGGCGGCGGCAGGAGTAGGTCTTCTCCACCGAGTTCCAGACCTGGGGCAGCCCTGAGGGTGGGATGCCCACTCCATACTCCCCGCCTGAGGGACCAGGACACAGCCCGTGGGTGCCCAGGGGCCCACAAGCTCGGGGGCTCGGACAGGCCTGAGAGATAAGCCCCAGAAGGGCAGGCCGAGGGGACAGTGCTGTCCCTCACGTCCAGGTCTCTCTGGCCACAAAGGAAGGTGTGGTCACACTGCGTCACCCGGGTGGCCTGGGCTCAACTGCCCATCTTACAGACAAGGAAGGTGAGGCCCACAGGCGTCCTGGGACCCGCACAAGGTCACACAGCCCGTAAGTAGCAGAGGCTGCATCTTGAGCCCAGGTCTTCCGACTCCCAGCCCACCGCCCCTTCCCTGGAGCCACCTGGGGTGAACCAGGCTCTGGACGTGACCCCAGTTCACGTGCTCGGGAGGCGCGTAGCACCTGCCCTGTCTTAAAGCTGGGGCCCACGTCTGTGGCAAGGGTGGAGGCCCTGCTCTCCGGAGACTGAGGACCCCCAGGAATGCAGGCCTACCCCACCTGACAGCCTGGCTACTTTCAGTTCCAGGCCCTGCCGCCCTTAGCCGCTGCCCAGAGGACTGACCCTCATTGTCCACCACGTGATTCAGCTCCACAGCCCAGTTCTTCTTCGCGTGCCAGCCTTGGGGGCACGTCACATTCTCCCGGGCCTCCACGGGTTCTCCGTTCTGTGCGTGGACAGAGAGGGTGGGCCAAGGGCCGTCTTGCTCGCCTACTACAGCCATTGTGGCCTCCAGCCCCCAGGAGCAGACCGCTCTTTTTACATCAGACCGCTCTTTTTACATCTGATGCCACCCACGTGTTCACTTAATACACTTTTACTGGCTTGCCTTTCCGAACCGTACGTGTATTTTTTAAAGGAAACTTTATATAAGCAGTGTCAGTGGAACCACTCACCATAAATAGGAAACAACCATACGAATGACTGTGAAAGCAAAATAGTGTGACTGAATCTCAGCTGGACGCTGCTGCCCGCCCAAGGCGGCTCTTGGGAAGGGGAGACCAGCGTGCGTGACAGATGGGTTAAACCTCACTGTACAATCAGTGGCCACCAGCCTCCTGGGGCTCCTTAAATTTAAGTTCGTTAAAAATGAAACAAGGGCTTCCCTGGTGGCGCAGTGGTTGAGAGTCCGCCTGCCGATGCAGGGGACACGGGTTCGTGCCCCGGTCTGGGAAGATCCCACATGCCACGGAGCAGCTGGGCCCGTGAGCCATGGCCGCTGAGCCTGCACGTCCGGAGCCTGTGCTCCGCAATGGGAAAGGCCACAAAGTGAGAAGCCGTGTACAGAAAAAAAAAAAAGATCGGAAATTCCCCTGTGGTCCAGTGGTTAGGGCTCCGCGCTTCCATGGCTGGAGGCCCAGGTTCGATCCCTGGTCGGGGAACTAAGATCCCGCATGCCGTGCGGTGCAGCCAGAAAAAAAGAAACAAAATTCAAAGTTCAGTTCCTTACTGAATTCTGGGTAAAAGCGCCACCTTCGGAAGGGGGAAGGAAAGGTGCCCACT
Organism: Mesoplodon bidens; assembly: GCF_964165515.1. Lineage (NCBI taxonomy): Eukaryota > Metazoa > Chordata > Mammalia > Artiodactyla > Ziphiidae > Mesoplodon > Mesoplodon bidens. The sequence goes on along the minus strand of NC_138170.1, from coordinate 14,902,497 downwards.
CTGTCGTTCTTCCAGTCCCATTTAGGGGACCTCTCCCCACCACCTTGGGATACAAACCCCATCAGCGCTCACCCAAGGTCACACCAGGGAGCAGGGCTCAGATGGCAACGCCTGATCCAGTGCTCTTTCCACTCAGACACCCCAGCTTCCAAGGTGCCCCCCTGGTTGAATCGCTTGCCCCCCCGCGCCCCCCGCTCACCGCGTCTGTGTTGGGGATGGCGGCAGGCACCCACGCCCCCGTGGCGTCCCGGTGCTGGTTCTCGTACACCTCCTCCAGCACCTGGCTCTTGTTGATGTCTGTGTCCAGGAGGAGCCTGGGGGCAGTGAGACCCCAAGTTCCCAGCATATCTCCCTGAGCTAACAGGCCCCTGGGGTCCTCCTCTGTTGGCTGAGCGCTGCCGTACCTGGCAGCCCCACCTGCTCTGGGCAAGGCTGGGCAGCGGGGCCTGGCATGCAGGGTAGGGTGGTGGGCAGGTCCCCCTGTCCTATGCACCCCAGCCCCCGGGACCAGGCTGCAGTGGCTGTGTGCCCGCCTCTCTGGGCTGCTGCCTACTGGCCCTCCTGGGTAAAAAGAAGTGTCAGCTCCAGTGCTGCCTGTCCAGGGGCACACAGGCTGCGGGTCCCGCATCCCAGCCTTACCTCCGCTGAGGTTCCACTGTCCATGGCCCCTGCCAGTGCCATCCATGGGGCTCCTTGAAATACTCCTTGGGGAGGGCCTTGTGCCCCATGACGTCCGAGAAGCTGGGGCAGTGCTGCAGCCACTGCTGTCCCCACTGGTCCTTATGCTTGGCCTGGTTCTCGTACTGGGGGAGGGGAGTCCATCAGTGCCTGCTGCCACCCCCAGCATACCCAGCACTGGCCCTAGGCCCCCCACTCTGGGCTGTAGGCACCTCCCAGAAATGTGGTAGTCAGGCAGAGGGCCATGTGGCACCTGCCCAGGGGCAGGAGCTGCGCTGTCGCTTATAATGGGATGGCACTGTCCCTGCTGTCAATCAGCACAGACAGCCGCCACTCATCAAGTGCTCACTGTGGCTGGGCCCATGCCAAGGGCATTACATGAACTATCCCCTTTCAGCTGCACACTCCCATTTCACAGGTGAGGAGACTGAGGCTCAAAGGTCACCTCTACCCCAGGCGGCTCAGCTCTCGAGGAGTGGAGGGGGGTGGATGCCTGTGTTAGAGCCTGGTGGTGCCTGCGATGTGACCTGTCCGCCCTGTGTCACTGCTGACCCTGGGGAACCTGGTCCTGCTCCACCACTGCCCCGTCTTTGCTGCCTCTGGACCTTTCTCCCACATTCCCCTTCTGGGCACACACTCATCCTAAATCCCTCTCTGTCTCAGCACCTCCAAGTTCTACAATCTATCCACAACATGCAACTTAGGAACCATGAAAACGTTTTGACAAAGTAAGTTAAAAAGCCCGAAACTCAAAACTTATTTCTCTTCTGTTCTCAGGACCTTCGCCTGAGCCACGTCCTCCCCTCCTCTGATTTCAGAGCGGCCTCTGGCTGGCTGCTCACACACCTCCTGGGTTTACAGTTCTAAGGGAACATGCCTCATTTCCGGCTCCTCTGACTGTCCCAGGCCTCCCCCTCCCCGGGACCACCAGGCTGGCCTGCAGGACCCAGCTGGGGTCGGCAGGGGTCCTGGGCTATCACGCTGATGATGGACGAGACCCCCCTGCAAGCAGTCGGAGCCTTGCTCACCTCACACACCCTGAACCAATTGGGAGAAACTCCCAATAAACCTCCGTCTGGGTGAGAGTGACCAGCCCCAGGGGACCATTCAGCTGCCCTCCTGTCACCACAGCCTATGGCTTGTCAACAGGGGACCTCTTTAGTTTCTGCCACCTCTCTCAAGCCCCTTTCACGGTTCTCAGATTCTGCCGGTGATGTTCTTCTCCACCTTCGGAGCTGGGCTGTTGCCGGGTCACCCTCCCGCCGGCCCCACCCGGGGCCCGGCTCACCGTCTCCGCGGACACGACCACTTCGCCCTGGCGGAGCAGCTGCAGATCCTTGCTGTCGGTCACGTTGCCGAGCCACATGCAGACCCGGAGCTGGGCCGGGAGCGTGTCCTTTCCTTCACCCTCTGGGTACTGAGCCAGAGGCAGGTCAACAACCACGGGGGTGCAGGCCCCCAGGGGCAGGGGTGCAGGTGAGGGAGGGGCACACACACCAGCCCCTTCACCCTGAGCCCTGGGAGCAGGGGCCTCACACTGAGCTGGGTGATGGCCATAACAGAGGCTGGTACGGGCTGCTGGGGGAGAGGGTCAGTGCCGCTGGGGAACCTGGGAATGCTCCAGGGAGGACTGGTGCTGATGGTGCCATTGACAATGATGCTTGCTATGCGCCAGGCAACGTGCTAAGTGCTCTGATCCTCACACACCACCACAAGGCAGGCATCATTATCGCCAGGCCCATTTCACAGAGGAGCAGGCTGAGGCCAGACATGGTCAGGAGTTGGCTCTGGCTCACACAAGCCAGTGAGTGGTAGAGCCAGGATTCAAGTCTCAGTGATTCTTGCAGGATGAGAAGGACTCAGGTGGGCCCTTCCACCATGGCAGAAAGGGCAGTGGGAAGCCAGTACATCTCCGAGACGGAGGCAGTGTCCCCCACCTGCCTCCCAGGGGGAGGGCTGGAAGCACAGGGCCATCTTCAGGGCAGGGGACTTGTGGTCAGTCAGCCTTATTTATGGATTGTGTCTGATATGAGGGGCTGGCACCCAAACCTTATAGGTATTAAATATGTAGATAGCAGCCAATTGTGGTCCACGGGAGACAGGACAGGGACAGGACCAAGTGAAGCATCAGGATGACGGAGGGGACAAATTTGAGGAATACTTATGGGTGGCATGGACTTGGTGTCGGCCACATGCTGATGGTCCCAGGCCCCCGCCTTCCTCTGGAGAACTGTTTAAACCCCATTTCACCTGGTAAAGGGCCTGACAGAGAGGAAGTGGGCATGCCCTTGGGAGGCTCATGGGGGCTGCCCGGGGGGGTGTTCAGGGCTTCTCCCTTGGGACGTCCTGGGCCCTCTCCTCCCCTGAGGACCCCTGGCCTCCCCACCTGCAGGAAGAGGGTCTGTGTCTTCCCACAGAACCTGCCGGAGTGCCGGGTCCCAGTCGGGGAGAACAGGATGGTGTGGGCGGGCACCTGTGCATAGGCCACTCGCTGCTCCCGGGACATCAGCCAGATCATCACGTCCGGGAGGTTCATCTGGGGCTGCCGGGCGGGAGAGCGTCAGGCCCACGTGGCCGGCTCCAAGGCCCGCTGCCGGCCGGAGTGTCCAGCACCCACCTCAGGGAGCACGGCATTAAGGCGGTACAGCCAGCCCTCTACAGTGGCCACCATGTCCCTGGGCTGGGCTTCCTTGGCCTTCCGGGCCAGCTCCTGCAGAAGGCGGCTGCGGAGCTGCCACCTCTTCTTGTCCAGGTCGGTTGCTTTGGGCTGATCAGTCGTGCAGGGCAGTGGGTACCTGTGGCCAGGACCGGGAGGGCGGGAGCTGACCATGTCCCTTGCTCACCATCCTGCCCAGCCTCAGTGCCCTTCCTAGACCCAAGATCCTGCCCCACGCCTGCTGGCCTGACCCAGGGAGCCCTGCCCACCCTCCTTAGGAAGCCCACTCACTGCGGTCCTGGCCCCTGGGCCCTCACCCTTCCCCTTCCCATCCTCCCAGCCCCTGCAGTGTGCCAGGCCCGTGCTCAGGACCTCCTCGTGGACAGAGGTGTGAGCTGTGAGACAGGGGCCAACCAAACCCGGCGGGAGTGGGGAGGAGCCAAGTGGGCTGCCGGGCCAGGAGGAGCAGAACAGGCAGAACCCCAAAGAGGGCCTTGTGGATAGAAGGAGCGGCAGGGGAAAAGGTGCGGGCCGGGACGGTGCCGGGCTTGTCTGGACAACGGGGAGGCTGGTTTGGGGGGAGCACCAGGCATGGGTGTGGGGGCAACAGTGATGGGTGGGGAAGTCAGGGCCATTTTGGGGGTCCCTGAATGGGAGAGAAGCGGCTCTGTGGTTTGGGGAGAGATCTGCACAGAGCTCATATTTCCTGCGGAGGCAGGGGTGCGGAAGGGTGGCAGTGAGGGCTGTTCTGTAGGGTCCTGTCTGCGCCCCAGACCCTGTGTGAGCCTGATCTGGCTCAGCCCCAGCCCCGGGTGAGGGGCCCACCGCCCCTACTTGCAGTCCTCCATCAGCTCCCTCAGCAGTTTCTCCCACTGGGGAAGCAGAGCCGGGTCCCTTGGATTCCTCATGGATTTCAGGGTGTCCAGATTGGCTTTCTGCCCAGCAGGAGAGAAGTGGCAAGTGAGCATGGGGCTCCCTCAGGACAGGCTGCAAGGCTGATTGGCCCAAGATGGTTTCAGCCAGGACTTGGGGACATTTGAGGGGTAACCTGGGGATGTCAGTCCGAAGCAGTCACACGCCCTTGCAAGGCTAGGATTCCCACCCACCCTCCCAATGGGTGGCGGGAAGGAGCCAGGACAGGGTGGGACCGTGAAGAGGTTACAGGGCCCTGACGCTGGGCTCCCTTTCTATCGGTGCGAGAAAGTCGTATCTGAGGTGGGGGCACCGGGTGGCTCTCCTGCCTACAACTGCTCTGCGGCTTCCTTCCTTAACCGACACGAAGACCTTTTGTGATCGGACCCTTCCCAGCTTCCCTGGCCTTCTTTCCACGTCACTTCCAGGCCCCCACCACCCCCGAACTTCCTATCACCATGGCTCTGCCTGTCGTTCCCTTCTCTGCACCCCACCACTGCCCCCAGCAAGACTCTGCCCCAATGTCATCTCCTTTTTGAACACCTCCTCTGACTCTCCTCTCTCCCCCACCCCAATCTCTCTGCCCCCATGGTTGTCCTGCATCTCCACCGCAGCCCTGCTGCACTGCATACCGCCTATTTGCATATCCGACTTCCCTGCTGGCGAAGACTGTGTCTACCCATCATTGTGACTTCAGTGCCTGTGTCTGGCACGTCTGTCTCAGTTGGTGTGGATTGCACGAGAGAGCTGAGTGACCGGGTTCCTAAGACTGCGGTTCATTTTCCCAAGTCTCCCATCAATGACCCGGATCCTTCCCTGTACCACCACCCCATCCCCCACCCCCACCCCACTCACCAGGCGGTCCCGAGTGAACTGGAGGAGGTTGAGGCAGTTCATGCGGAAGCTGACGTCCTCCCAGTAGGAGGTCACAGCCACAACGGGCTTGGTGTTGTACCAGGGCACATAATGGTAGATGTTCCCTGAGACACAGAGACACGAGCAGGGGGTGGGGGCTGGAGGTCTGAGGGACAGTGTTCCCTCACTGTGTCCCCTCAGAGGACCTTTCTTGGGCTACTTCATTCCTCTAGGATCTGCTAAGCATCCTCACTGGACCCCTCCTACTGGAAGGTGGGCTGCAGGCCAGTCCAGGATGGATGCGCTTTGATGAGCACAGCCGGCTGGCCGGAGCATTCCCTGTGCTCAGTGTCACACAGCCTTACAGAGTCCCCAGTTTACAGGTGGGAAAACCCAGGCTAGTGATGGGAAGTAGTTTCCCTGTGGTGGCACAACCAGGTGGTATAACGCAGGCATTCAGTTCCAGAGCCCGTGCCCCTAACTCAGGCAAGATGTCAAGGCCAGGGGCCTGCCCTGAGGTAGGGTCTTCCTTCTGGGTGGTGGGTAGACACAGGAGGAGTGGGTCCTGGGTTCGGGAGCCCCAGGGTTTGGTTGACGTGGGCAGACATCTGACATGAAGGGCCTGCTGTGATGAAGGGCCTGCTGTGCAGAGGAGCGAGCGTGGACAAAGCCAGTGATGGGCTTGGCAGGCCGGGCCTACTGGCCATGATCCTTATTGAAAAGAGCGGGGGACTTCCCTGGTGGAGCAGTGGTTAAGAATCCGCCTGCCAAGACGGGAATAAAGGCACAGACCTACTAGAGAATGGACTTGAGGATACAGGGAGGGGGAAGGGTAAGCTGTGACAAAGTGAGAGAGTGGCACGGACATATATACACTACCAAACGTAAAATAGATAGCTAGTGGAAAGCAGCCGCATAGCACAGGGAGATCAGCTCCGTGCTTTGTGACCACCTAGAGGGGTGGGATAGGGAGGGTGGGAGGGAGGGAGACGCAAGAGGGAAGAGATATGGGAACATGTGTATATGTATAACTGATTCACTTAGTTATAAAGCAGAAACTAACACACCATTGTAAAGCAATTATACTCCAATAAAAATGTTAAAAAAATATAAGGTGGTTCGGCAAAAACAGATGAAGCAAAAAAAAAGAATCCGCCCACCAATGCAGGGGACACGGATTCAAGCCCTGGTCTGGGAAGATCCCACATGCCACGGAGCAGCTAAGCCCGTGCGCCACAACTACTGAGGATGCACTCTAGAGCCCGTGTTCCAAAACAAGAGAAGCCACCGCAATGAGAAGCCCGCGTGCCTCAACAAAGACCCATCGTGGCCAAAAAATAAATAAATAAATTTAAAAAAAGAAAAGAGGGGGGAAAAGCTAGGTGAAGCATAAAGGAATCTTTTTTTTTTTTTTTTTTTTTGGCCACACTGTGTGGCTTGTGGGATTTTAGTTCCCCGACCAGGGATCGAACCCAGGCCCATGAGAGTGAAAGCACAGAGTCCTAACCACTGGACCACCAGGGAATTCCCAAGGAATTCTTTTTATGAGATGTATTGCTGGGTTGAGATAAAAGCAAGAAATCCACAGAAACCAAAAATAAAGTAAAAGCAGAAAGTCTGTGAGGCAAGCGGAAGCAAAGCAGACTTTTCTCCTCTGAGTTTCTGGCAAATCTTGGAGAACCGGTTCTTCTCTTTGACGACTGCCAGGGCCCAGGAGAGAGAGCCGAGCACTGCCTGGGGTGGGCAGTCTAACAGGACACCCCATGTGACATGGGTGGAATTGCATCCCCTATAAAACTATGCTGAAGTCCCAATCCCTGCTACCTTTGCATGTGACCTTATTTGGAAATAGGGTCATTGCAGCTGTAATTAGGTAAGACGAGATCGTACTGGACTAGGTTGGACCCTTAACCCATAATGACTGGTGTCCTTATAAGCAGAGGAGAGGGACAGAGAGATGACAGGCCTGTAGAGACACAGAGACAGAGGCAGAACGCTGTGTGGAGATGGAGGCAGAGATGCAGTTATGATACATCTACACGCCAAGGAGCACCGAAGATGGCAGGTAACAAGCAGGAGCTGGGAGAGAGGCGTGGAAGAGATTCTCCCCCGGGTCCATCAGAAGGAAGCAACTCACCAACACCTTGATTTCAGACGTCTAGCCTCCAGAACTGTGAGAGAACTCATTCGTGTTGTTATAAGCCGCCCAATTTGCGGTACATTCTGATGGCAGCCTGAGCAAACTAGTCTGCTATGCAGAGCTGGCACTGCAAACCCTAAGCCCTCAATCAGTGAGAAAGAATCCACCACACGGAAGAAGACAGTAAGGAAACTCGCCCATCTCCAGCGTGGCTCCAGGTAGAGGGGCAGGAATTTTCCTGAAAATTTGTAACCACAAGTGGGGCCTCATGCAGGTTGCATTCTGCACTCATGCCACCTGCACGGTCTGGAGAAAACTTGACGCAGTCTCTGGTTGGCAATGCCCCAGGTAACTAGAGGAGGGAAAGACAAATCCTCACTGGAGCATGAAATTTGGGTCGAGTCCCAAAGGATTCCCACAGATAAAGTTCCAAGAAAACAAGCAGCTAAGAAGCAGTATACATACCCTCTACCCCAGCAATTCTGCTCCTAGGTATACAACCAACAGAAAGGCATAGAACAGCATTATCAAAAGAAAAGTGTTCACAGTAGCACTACTCATAACAGTCCAAAATTAGCAACCACCAAAATCTCCTTCAGCAGTAGAAGGCATAAATAAATTACGGTATTTGCACAATGGAATACTATACAGCAATGAAAATAAATGAGCCACAACTACAGCCAATAGCATCTAGGTTTGTGAATGCATTTCACAAGTAAAATGATGAGCAAAAGAAGCCAGGCACAAAATAATACACACTATATGATTTCTTTTATATAAAGTTAAAAACCAGACAAAACCAACTGGCAGTTAGGAGAGGGATAGCAGCCCTTGGTAGAGGGGGGTTGAGGGGCTCAAGGGGCCTCTGGGATGTTGGGACTTTGTTTCGTGGTCTGCATGTTGTTATGCGGGTATGTTTGCCTTGCGATAATTCACTGAGCTGGACGCTTTGGTTTGTGTACTCTTCCATAGATGTGTCATGTTTGAGTCAAAAGTTTACTCAAGAACTTAAGAAAATAGTGGGAGCAAAAAAGGCAACATACATAAAATACAGTGTGTCAAGTGGTGGAAAATGCTATGGAGAAGGATGAAGTGAGGGAGAGGGAGAGGGATCTGCCAGACGTTTTTAATAGAATGGTGGATTACCTAAGGCCTCTCCTGAAAAATCTAGAAGAAATTATGCAGAATGCAGCCCAGAGAGATGAAAAACGTGGAAGAAAGGTTTTTTTTAATGGTCCATATTAAATGGACCACATTTAGTAGCTTCCCTTTCTTTCTTTCTTTCCTTCCTTCCTTCCTTCCTTCCTTCCTTCCTTCCTTCCTTCCTTTCTTCCTTTCTTTCTTTCTTTCTTTCTTTCTTTCTTTCTTTCTTTCTTTCTTTCTTTCTTTCTTTCTTTCTTTCTTTCTTTCTTTTTCTTTCCTGCCTGCATTGGGTATTTGTTGCTGCGCACAGGCTTTCTCTAGCTGCGGTGAGCAGGGGCTACTCTTCGTTGTGGTGCGTGGACTTCTCAGTGTGGTGGCTTCTCTTATTGCAGAGCACAGGCTCTAGGCACATGGGCTTCAGTAGTTGTGGCACTAGGGCTCAGTAGTTGTGGCTCACGGACTCTAGAGCACAGGTTCGGTAGTTGTGGCGCACGGGTTAAGTTGCTCTGCGGCATGTGGGATCTTCCTGGACCAGGGCTCGAACCTGTGTCCCCTGAGTTAGCAGGTGGATTCTTAACCACTGCGCCACCAAGGAAGTCCCAAAAGATTTTTAAATGTGCAGAACAGAATGAGAAGTTCCACAGAGGATAGAGTGAATTCGAGAGAGAGCTAGGAAAGAAAAGGGGAAGAGGTAATTTTCAAAGAGAAAGTATTTTATAATTATCCTGAATTGTTGAAAAGATGCCAGTTTCAGACCCTGGCACTGAGTGAATCACTGGAATGATAAATAAGCAGAGATCCATGACTGGGGCTCTCAGATATGAGCGTGCTGATACAAGACAGCAATTTTCTTCTTCTACTCTTGGAGAGCATACAAAAGCAACAAGGAGAAGGAAAATAACTCCATTTTCAGCAAAACAAGGAGACAGATATAATCTGCAGGCTCAAAATACACATAAGGGCTGCCAAAAGCAACTGTGAGTGCCCTAGGAGCTGCAAGTATTAAAGGGTGGCAGAAGTCACCTGCGTGGAATGAATAACAAGACAGACAGAGAGAGTCACGGCTTGATGGGAGCCGAGTGCAGAACGTGCCAGCAAAAATGCACCCCCAGAACGAACTCGGGACTCGCCAGCAAAACTCAGAAAATGAATAGAAAAAAACCAAAAACATCACAGGAAGGAAGACCACATGAAAGGAAGCCCAAGGGACATTAGACTCTGCAGACAATCCAGTGAGAGGCACAGAAATAAGAAAAGCGACCAAAATAAGATGGAAATAAAGAGCCAAAAAGGATCAGGGAGAAAATGACAGATACAGAAGAAAACCAAGGAGAATTATTAAGCCCATCAATGGAGACCCCAAAGTAGAAAACCTGAACAATGGAACAGAATATTTAAAAATATAATTAAAAAAAAATCACATGGCAAAAGGATAGTCCTTTTAACAAATGGTGCTTGAAAAATTGGATACCCATATGCCAATTAATTCAAAATGAATTATACAGATAAATGTAAGAATTAAAACTAAAACATTTTAGAAGGAAAAACTGGAGAAAATCTTCATGATCCTGGGTTGGGCAAAGAGTTCTTAGATATGACACGATAAAAGAAAAAAAAAATTGAACTTCAGTCAATTGAAAATGTTTGCACTTCAAAAGACACCATTAAGGGGCTTAAAAGCTCCTGGGCTTCCCTGGTGGCGCAGTGGTTGAGAGTCTGCCTGCCGATGCAGGGGACACAGGTTCGTGCCCTGGTCCGGGAAGATCCCACATGCGGCGGAGCGGCTGGGCCCGTGAGCCATGGCCGCTGAGCCTGCGTGCAAAAAAAAAAAACAAAAAAAAAACAGAAAAAAGCAGGCAGACAAGGGGGATGCATGGGAAGCCCTCCATGGGTAATGAGAGGGCGAAGCTGACAAAGATGAAAGTGAGATTGTGTTCCTCTAGAGAAGTGGTTCTCAAACTTTAGCATGCATCCCAGTCACCTGGAGGGCTTGTTGAAACACAGATTGCTGTTATGTTTTCTGCTTCTGTAGGTGTGGGGTGAAGCCAAGAATATGCATTTCTATCAGTTCCCAGGTGATGCTGATGGGGCTGGCCTAGGGACTGCACTTCGAGAAACTTATGGTGCCCCATAGAAGTGTCCAATGAGTATACACTGGATGAAAGGATGGATGGGTGGATGGGTGGTTGGTTGGATGATTGGGTTAGTGGATGGGTGGTAGCTGAATGGATGAATGTGTGGATAAGTGGATTCCAGGATGGATGGAAGGTGGGCAGGTGAGTCGTGGATGGTAGCCACATGGCTGGATGGGGGAGGTTCAGAGTGGTAGGAAAGACATGAGGTTGGGAAGCTGTGGCGTGGAACGTAGTGTAGAGAAGGACTTGAAGTCAAAACCTAGTTTCAGTTCTTGTTGTAGGTTCTCCACCTACCAGCGAGCTGTGCAATGTTTGGCAGGTAACTTCACCTCCCTGAAGCTCACTTTCCTCACGTCTAATGTGGGTTAACAACGCCTATGAATGTACTGTGAGCTAATACCATTGAAAGGACCAGCACAGAGCCCGGCATGCACTGGCTGCTCTCTGCTCTTCTGTTGGCTCTGACTCTTACCATCATATATAACTTGGCTGTACTGTGTGGTGGAGACGAGAGGCTTGTAACTCAGGTCCATCTTGTTTCCATAGTGACCAATGCTGACCTCGAATTGGATCAGGTCCTTAAAGTTGGGCATCATGGTACAGGAAAGGAAGATGACGCACAGCCCATACTTCTGGTGGTTCTGGTGCTTCTAAAACAATAACCCACCACATCCCCAGTGCGTAAGCCAAGGAATGAACAAGTCTATAGGGACAGGCAGGGAGGCAAACATGAGGTGCCCAGTTTCTTTCAAAAGCTACCTTTGCTTCTATTCAGGGTGACCTAGACCATCACCGAACCCCTGCCCCCTCTCAAAATCCTGCCTTGACTCCCACTCACCTGGCTGATCAAGGGAAGTTCCTCCCAGGACTTCCATCACCTGGCCCCCTCCACCCAGCCAGCCCTGGTTCCTTCTCTTCCTGAAATCAGGCAGGAGGGTCTTCTCCCTGGTCAGGCTAGACTCTGAGTTGGGTCACCCCCACCCCTCTCCGTTTTGCCTCTATGCCCCCCATCGGTTGAGACCGAGTGTGGGCAGGGGTGCGTGGTGGAGGATGCATACACACACACATCTGCTCTTGGCTTTTCTCAAACCCCGTCCTCCCACCGCGAGTCCGTCTGCTCAGGTCCTCTATCCATCATGTGAGACCCTCTCTCATTTCCACTGTCAGCCTCTGCCCTGCTTATGCATTCTCCCAGTCTGTTCACTAGCTCAAGTCTCCCCCTCTTAAAAAATAACCCTCCTTCTCCCGTCTGAGCCACTATTTAGCTGTAACCTGATCTTATCTCCTTCAACTTTGCAGCCAAGTTTCTACGCACTCGCCTCTATGCACCGTCTGTAACTTCTCCCTCCCGCCCACGGCAGCCTGGCTTCTCTCCTGACCCAAGCCTACTGGTGTCTTCCTAATAACCAGCGCCCACTTTTGGGTCCTCAGCCCTTCTCTCCGCCACATTCAGATCACTGATCGCTCCTTTCTGCAACTCTCCCCTCCGGAGGCTGCCTCAGTTCTCCGCTTTGCAGACTCCCCCTCCGTCTCTCTGCAGAGTCACCCTCCTCCTCCTCCAGTCTCATAGGCTGTGCTTCCTGATGGACTCCAGCCTCAGCTCCCTTCTCCTTTCACTCCACCTACTCCCCAGGGCAATTCCTCCAGAACCTTGGATAGATCCTTGGATGTGTGTTGATGACACATCCGGCTGTCTAGCAGCCTTGGGGATTGGTCTTCGTGGGTGTCTCACAAGCACACGTCAAAGGTGGGATTCATCATCTCTCCCAGACCTGTTCCTCCTTTGGGGAGCCCATGTTGATGTACGCCCCCCCACCTTCCCACCTCGCCACCTGAGGCAGAAAAGGGGAGTCAGCCTCACTTCTTAGTGTCCTGTCGGTCAGTGGCTCTGATCGTTGTTTCCAAAGGGTCTCTGGCACCTGCTCCCTCCTCTCCAGTGCTCCTCCCCTGTAACTGTGTCCCCATTTCTCCTAAGTGGGTGGCCCAATTTACTCCCTTCCAGTCTATTCCTGACTCTGTTCCTCCTGCCCCTCCTTGGCCTTCAGGAAGAAATGCAGGCTCCTTAGAACATCATTTCTCCTTAACTGGATTACACATCTCTTAAACTGAAACCTTGTCTTTACTGGGTTCCCTATCCTCCTGGGGTTGGCACGGCAGGAAGCCCCCATAGGGGCTTAGCAAAGACTCAGGTGGATCGACCAAACATCCTCACACATCCAAAAAGCTCATTCCACTGCTGGCCAGGGCCTCTTGCAATGTCAGAAACGGGACCCACAGCAGACCAGGGGCAGGCAGAGGAGCTCCTTCTTCTTGGGTTACCTGACTCCTGTGGTTACCTCTACGCTGATCACATCTCGGGAGAGATTCTTCATCTTAGCATCTTGATGGGACTTGATGTGGGTGATTAACTCCAGGAAGACTCGGCCTCGATAAGCTAAACCATCCTTCACAATGCTGGGAATAGTCTAGTGTGACAGGAAGGAAAACGGCGAGAAAAGGGATGAGAGAAAAAAAAACAACCAGGGAAGTCTCCCCTGAAACCTCTGTAGGAAGGACAGGGTTGTCCTGTAACTTCCTACCTAGGGCCGACCACAATCCCAGGGAGGAATTCCAGAGACTCCAGTCACAGCCATGCCTGGAAACCTCTGGGCCCTGAGCCATCTTCTACACCCTTAGGTCCACTCTTCCGCTTCATGCAGCTCTACCTGCTGGCCCACCTGAAGGGCCCTGTTCCTGGTAAACCCCTCACGCTTGGAGGGGACCGTGGTACCTATTGAATTATCCCAGCCTGGCCAATCAGGACAGGCCCCGCCTCCTCGGCAACAGTGATTGGTCCAAGGGGAGCACACATGACCTAGGAAGGCCAATTAGAATGCTTCCCTGGCCTTCCCTAGTAGAGGCTTCTATGGTCCTCTTCCCAGCAGGGAGGCAAGACTGCAGTAGGAATGAATGAGGCCCAGGAAAGAGCAGGAGAGATGAGAGATGGAGCGAGTGTGGGAGAGTCTCCGAGTGGCATTGAGGTCCTGGTTTCTGCAGCTCTTCCTCACGCAGATTCCTTCCCAGCCCCATTCCTTTTTTTTGCCAATTGGCTTTCTGGCATTTACCACCAGTCTTGAATAACCCAGTGCTTTTCCACATTTACCTGTGCTGTTTCTTTTGTTGCCCATGACTTTCCACCTGCCGAAACTCTTACCTGAGGTCTCATCTCAATGTCCCTTCCTCAGTGTCTGCCCAGATCACTGCATCTGTTCCTTTCTTGTGCCACAGCACATGCCCCGTATTTATATGGCCATTTATGTACAGCCTTCAAGTCCTCTACCGGAGTGTGGTGGACAGAAACCAGGGCCTGGCCCTCCCCAGGCATTTCCCAGGCCCCGGTGCCTTACACATGGTTGGTTTTACCTCCTCTCTTCCCTAGAGCTGACATGAGAAGCTTACAGCATCTTCCTCCTTGATCCTGAAAGGGGCCTTTTTACCCCCACGGAGAGTCAGGAAGCTGGGGCCAAAGCAGGGGAGGAAGCCAGAGTACATGCCTGCAAGGGGAGAGGGTGAGAAGGGTCCCCAGGTCCGGGTGGGGGAGGTGCAGGAGGCGGGGCCGGGGGCTTGCTTGCCTTCTATTTCTGCTCCAGTGGACGAGATCTGGTTGAGGGCCAGGCTGACCGTCCCGATCTCATCATGGCACTTGTTCCCGGGGCTGGGGAGAAACACACCCTGCAGGCTGAGCCCCTGGCCCAGCTCTGATATCTTCCTCCCTGGCATGTTTTCCAGTCTCCAACCAGTTGCTCACCAGTCCAAGACTCTGAACTTGATGTAGCTAGAGAAGCAGGGCAGCTGCAAGGGGCAAACGAGAGGAGCAGTGGGTGCCTGCTCGAATGGCCTGGGCCTTGCTGAAACTGGGAGCAGGGGGAAAGTCCTGAGTCTGGGTCAAGGCCTGGCTCGGTTACCAGTGAGCCCAGTGGGACTGACCATGGGAGCTTACGGACCTTTGGCTGTGGGCCCCCCACTGCATCGGCCCTTTGCAAGGGCCTGGGAAAGGCCTTGGACTGTGCCCCATGATCATTTTGTATTCTTATTCTTAAAATGGCCCCTCATTACATAAGTTCCCTAGTGGACCTGGCTTCCCTGGTGGCGCAGTGGTTAAAAATCCACCTGCCAATGCAGGCGACATGGGTTCGAGCCCTGGTCTGGGAAGATCCCATACGCCGCAGAGCAACTAAACCCGTGAGCCACAATTACTGAGCCCGCATGCCACAACTACTGAAGCCTGTGCGCCTACAGCCCGTGCTCTGCAACAAGGGAAGCCATGAAAATGAGAAGCCTACGCACCTCAACGAAGACCCAACACAGTCAAAAATAAAAACAAATAAATAAATGTATAAAATTTATTTTATAAATTTTTAAAAATAAATTGGGTCCTAGTGGACCCGAGTCCACACTACTTTGGGCTGCATGATCGCAGTCCACACACGGCCCTTCAGTCTGGAGGCATGTTTACCAAGCCTCATGGGAAGGTTGTAGGCTTCGAATGTCTTCCTCACATTTAGCAGTTAACCTTTATTTATTTATTTTATTTTATTTTATTTTTTTTTGGCCGTGCCCCACAGCTTGTGGGATCTTAGTTCCCCGACCAGGGATTGAACCTGGGCCCTCAGCACTGAGAGCATGGAGTCCTAACCACTGGGCCACCAGGGAATTCCCTAGCACCTAACCTTTAAACAGCGGGACATCTATCTCCTCAAAGAGTAAATCATAATAGCTGCCACTCTGGGGAGGTTTCTGTTGTCCCCAGCATGTCCTGGATGGTCTACGTGGATCACCTGAGAGACCCACCCCGCCTACAACCCCAGAAGCCAGGAGCTATGATTATTCCCATTTTCAGACAGGAACACTGTGGCACAGAGAGGCTGAGTTCCTGAAGTTCTCATGTAACATGCAGAGCCCCTACCCACTCTGCCATAAGCCAGCAAGGCCTGATTGTCCCTATTTACTGAGCAGGACTGAGGCCCAGAGAGGGACTTGCTTGAGATCGCACAGTAAGGGGTAGAATCAGGATTGGAACCCAAGCTTCTGAGTCTTATCTCTGCTCTGCCCTCAGTTATAAAAACAAAAAATCCACGTATAAAACAGAGCCGTTGGGGGTGAGGCCTTAGTGGGCCCCAAATCCTCTCAGCTGGAGCCTCTTCTCTGCTCACAGCAGTTCCTGGGGTGTGGGCTGGGGTCCTCAGTTCTCCACCCCCGTCTCCTTCTCCCCTTGCCACGGAAGCCGAGGGTCAGGGGGAGCGGGGAAAGAAAGAGCTTTCCAGCTGAGCATCTGGTTAGTAAGCTACGAGGAGATCACCCAGGTTAAGGAAGGACACTGGAAGTGGAGAGATGGGAGTCGTTGGGCATCCAGGTCTTCCAAAGTACCAAACCCTCCAAATTTGATTTTATGGTGGAACTATCTGTTCATCCATCCTTGGGAAGTCTCCTCCCCTTTCCCAGTTCCTTGTCTTGATTCCCCTCCTGTCCGGGAGCCCTTGAACTGCTAACTGACACAGACCATTTCAGCAGCGCACCCCCTGCAGCCTGCCTTGCTGGGGCCCTGACCAGCTGGTCTCAGATGCCACTGGCTCACGGGCCCAGCCACTCCGTGGCATGTGGGATCTTCCCGGACCAGGGCACGAACCTGTGTCCCCTGCATCAGCAGGCGGACTCTCAACCACTGCACCACCAGGGAAGCCCCATTTCTTTTTTTTTTTTTTAACCTAGCCTCCTTGATCATTAGCTGAAATCATCTGGGTCATTTATTGGTTTCCTTTTTTTTTTGGCCTGGTAGCACTGGTTGTGGGACCTTAGTTCCCCGACCAGGGATCAAACCCAGGCCCTCAGCAGTGGGAGCATAGAGTCCTAACCACTGGACTGCCAGGAAATTCCCCCCATTCATTTCAAGTAAGGTTCTCTGTAATATGTCTTGGGCTTCCTCATGCTCCCTATCAGGCAGAGTCCCCGCCCCCTCCTGCCATGCTTCGTGGCCCCTACCTTTCATCCACACCCCCCCACAAACACCCAAACCCCCTTCTGTTTGTGGTGCAGGAGGAAGAGGGCAGGCGTGATGGCACAGCAATACCTGAATCCGGAAGGTCAGGATCTGGTTCCATATCGGGTTCTCGGTTTGCATCTGCACCTGTGTCTTGAGCTGGGAACATCCCAAAGCAGTGTTACTGCCAGCCTGTCCCCTCCTCCCTCCACTGGCCTCACCTCCCAGCCCTTCCGGTCCAGCCCACAGGTGAACCTGTCTGCAGCACAGGGCTGGTCTTGGGAATCCCTGGTCCAAAGACACTTTGACAACTTCTCATCCGCTACAGCTCTGGTCCTTTGAGTAGCTACCTAGATCCAGACTCCTTCATATTTTCCCTTAAATCAGCTTTCAATTAACTTTTAAATAGATACAGGGTTACTAACTTTATTACATCAGTGCAAACACGTAGATTTGGTTTGATAAACTCTAAGATCCCAATAAAAAGTCAGCAATAACAATGCGGGTGGTATCCCCCTTTCCAAAACATCACTTGACTTCATTTTTAAACCTAGCCTTATTCTAAGCAATCATGTCAGTGAAACCAAGGGTTAGTTGATCTGCTTAAACTTTTTCATACACTCTAAGAAAAACACAGAAATATTAAAATTTTTGAAAAAATGTGTGCCCCTACCACCCAACAGTATCTCACCTACTTCCAGGGTTCCTAAACCACTCATTGGGAAATAAATACTCAGTGTGGTGGCTTCAAAATATGTCAACCCCTCCCTTTGGTACTCTCCCCTTCAAAAGGTGGACACTAACCTCCCTCCCCTCATGTATGGGCTGGATTTAATGACTTCTTCTAATAGGTACAATATGGTGGAAATGATGGTTGATGAATTCTGAAACAAATCTAACCCAGCATTCCCCACATTTGAACATGCGATCTTTTTTTGCACATAACATCCATCAACACCCTTTGGAAAATGCTACCATATGTTCATAGAGGTTCATGGAATGTCAGCAACTCTCTTGCCCAGAACCTTCAACTTCTAGATGAAGAAACTGAGGTCCAAAGTGGATGGTGACAGTTTCAATGTTGTGCATTTGCGGGCATGTTGTTTCATCCACTTGTCCACTCATCCGTGCATTTGGATGTTTGGTTTTTAGTGGGCATCTTCTCTATGCAGGGCACTGGGCACAGCTCTGGGATACAGGCTGACTAAGCCATGGCCTCCACCGTCACAGAGGCCTGGGTCCAGTGGGATCATATCACCCATAAATGGAAGAACTGGGATACAATACCTGGGGTCCTGGCCACTTTTCGTCCACACCATTTTTTTTTAGGTGCCAATTTCTCTAAGTCTCAGACCATTGTTACGCTTACCTTTTCCCCAATTAGTTCCACCTCCAACATAGGACTCACTGCGTGGTGTTTCTCTAAAAGCAAAGAAGTTAAAAGATTTCTGAGATAGCAGCATTTTTTGTTTCAGGAGGAGGAAATGGAGAAGTGACCGAACAACTTAAAACCCTCCCCCATAATTTGGTTTGGTGCCCCCTGAGCAGACACCTCCCATTTCCACTCTGTCTCCATGTGCCGTTGTGTGTCCTGGCACACAACAGCAGTGGGGGTGGGGCCTGGCATAGGGAACCTTGAGTCTGCATCTGGGCATCAAAGACAGGGCAGGGGTACATGGCCCATTTTAAAGGGACCTTCATAAAACCGTTCTTGGCAGATTTCAGTCTCCCTCTCTCCCCCACCCCAAATCGTAGTGTCAAGACGGAACTGGGGAGCCCCAGGAGAAACCAGAGGGCCACCGGGTAGGGAACCTCAGGGTCACCCCCTCCCCCGCCCTGACTGACTGAGGTGGAGATCCTCGGCGCAGTAGATGAAGAATTGTAAGTAGGCCATGTTGATGGGCACCACCGATGACTTGAAGATCTGAATGTCAGTGTCATCAGCCCTGTAGGTCAGCTTTTGATCTACCTGGAGAGACCAGAGAGCTAATAGGGTCAGAGTCTTAGGGAGGTCACGGCCACCAGACTTGG
This sequence comes from Mesoplodon bidens, assembly GCF_964165515.1. Taxonomy (NCBI): domain Eukaryota; kingdom Metazoa; phylum Chordata; class Mammalia; order Artiodactyla; family Ziphiidae; genus Mesoplodon; species Mesoplodon bidens. The sequence goes on along the minus strand of NC_138170.1, from coordinate 14,883,931 downwards.
CTTCCCCAACCTTCCGCTTGGTTGGGGTGGGGATGGACAACCCTGAAGGGACACAGTGGGCAAATGAAAGCATGTGAAGAGCAATGGCATCTTGGGGGGCCCACGGGGGGCCCCACAGAAGCAGCCAGGGTAGGAAATGTTCCTGGGGTGCTGGGGGGACAGCCTCACCGGTGCCTGGTGTCCCACACTGAGGGCAGCGATGGTGACTTTCAGGTAGCCTCTCACACCACTGCTGGGCTCATTTGGCTGGCAGAGGCCAAGCCATTTCCTCAGGAGTGTGTGACCTGGAGAGGCAGAGGGCCCATGGGAGACCAGCCTCCAGTCTCTATTCTTCTTCCCTGAAACCAGGCTTTGCTTCTGTAGGAGACGGGTGTGGAAACGTGTCTCATATATTCTGGTTCCCAGCCAGGGGCAGGGGGAAATGGGAGTCACTCCTACCTTTAAGCAAAAGCTGCTAGCTATTGCCTTTAGGAAATAGGGACCCCCCTTTCCCATCCAGGGAACTTATAGTTGTTACTGGCCTGGTCTGAGAGAGGCAAATATTTTCCCCAACCCTAAGTCCCAACCTCAACCTGGTATGTATTTTATGGTCAGGTCTACTCAAAATTCAAACACTGGCCACACATTGTAAATCAACCATACTTCAATTAAAAGAAATTAAATAAAGAACAACAACAACAAAATTCAAACACTGGCATAGAAAACTAGAAATTCAACCCAAGGCTGCAATAAAAAATTAGCATTTGACCCAAAGAGATGCTTTGATTTTTGTAGAGAAAGACGTTATAAAACAAGATAAAATACCATGAAGTACAGTAAAATGTTAAGTAAAATAATTCACACCTTCTAATACTCTCTCCCCATGTGTTGAACATACAGGGATTTTGAGATGATTTCAACACCTGACCTGGTTTTTCTCAGAAGACACACATATTTCCAACAACTGCTACCTACCTGGAGAGTTGTAGATGAACCCAATATCTGTCTGAAAAGACAAGAATAGAGTAAGGATTAGTTAGGGCCTCCAGCCAATTAACTTGATGACAATACAAGTACTGTTCCACCCTAATTCCTTTAATCTTTACAATGACCTGGAAGTTGGGCCATTATCATAGTGGAGGCCATTATCACCTCCACTCTACAGAGGAGGATACTGAGTTTGAGAGAAGAGCCCAAAGTTTTACAACTAGTAAGTGAGGTGGCCTGGATTGAAGGGATTCTTGACCACCACCAGCACTGCTGACCAACACAGCATTGTTCTTCCCTACCCCTGGGGGGTGGGGAAAGGTGTCTCCCGTCCTGGGGAAGAGGATGGTCAAGGGAGGATTTGGCAAAGAGACTATGGGTTTTCCCTTTCCCCTGGGAGACAGTTTTGGACTCCCTGAGGCCTGAGGGATGCAGTACAGGATTGAAGGTGGTGTGGGGCAAGGTACTAAAGAACATTCAGGCCACCCTTGGAAGGGTCCATAGAGCAAGCCCCAAATTTTGTATGTAGGCCTGCTTTAAAGCTCAGTCAGCCCCTTGGGTTAGGTAGGCAAAGACTTCTTAGATCCAACAACAAAAACACAATCCATGAAAGAAAATTTTGATAAATTGGACTTCATTGAGATGTAAAACTTCTGCTCTTTGAAAGACACTGTTAAGAAAATGAAAAGAGGGCTTCCCTGGTGGCGCAGTGGTTAAGAATCCTCCTGCCAATGCAGAGGACATGGGTTCGAGCCCTGGTCCGGGAAGATCCCACATGCTGTGGAGCAACTAAGCCTGTGCACCGCAACTACTGAGCCTGCGCTCTAGAGCCTGTGTGCCGCAACTACTAAGTCTGCGTGCCACAGCTACTGAAACCTGTGTGCCTAGAGCCCGTGCTCTGCAACAAGAGAAGCCACCACAATGAGAAGCCCGCACACCACAATGAAAAGTAGCCCTTGCTCGCCGCAAAACCTGCATGCAGCAACAAAGACCCAACACAGTCAAAAATAAATAAATTTATTATATTTTTTAAAAAAAGAACCCTTAAGAAAGAAAAGAAAATGAAAGGAGACGTCATATACTGGGAGAACATATTTCCAAATCATTTATCTGATAAAGGACTTGTATCCAGAATATATAAGAAAATCTCAAAACTCCATAGTAAGAAAACAAACAACCCAATGAAAACAAGCAAAAGATTTGAACAGACACTTCATCAAAGAAGTTAGATAGCAAATACTTGAAAAGATACTCAACATCATCAGGGAAGTGTAAATTATAATCACAACAAGATACCACCACACATACTTAGAAGAGCCAAAATTTAAAAGATGGACAGTATCAAGTTTGGATAAGAATGTGGAGCAACTGGAACGCTAATATATACTGCTGGTGGGAATATAAAATGGTAGAACCTCTCTGGAATTTTTGGGAAAAAACTACTAGGAATTTTCTTTAAAAGTTAAACACACACCTACTATATGAGGTAGTCATTTCACTTCTACATATTTACTCAAAAGACATCAGAGCATAGGTCCATACTAAGACTTATACATCAGTGTTACAGCAGCTTTGTTTTAATAGTGCCAAGCTGGAAACAATCTAAACGTCCATCAGCAGATGAATGGATCAACAACCTGTGGTATATCCATAAACAGAATACTATTCAGCAATAAGAAGGAATGAACTATTGATCCATGCAACAACATGGATGAATCTCAAAATAATTATGCTGATTGAAATAAGCCAAACAACAATAAAGTACATGCTGTATGATTCCATTTATATACAACTCTAGAAAATGCAAAGCAATGTGGAATTACAGAAAGCAGACCAGTGGTTCTCTGGGGATGGGAGCAGGAAGGATTGGGGGAAGAGGGAAGAATTACAAAGAGGCACAAGGAAATTGTGGAGGGTGATAGATATGATAGATATGTTCATTACCTTGATTGTGATCATGGTTTCATGGTTGTATACATATTTTAAAACATGAAATTATACATTTAAAATATGTATAGGGAAGTCCCGGGCAGTCCGGTAGTTAGGACTCAGCATTTTCACTGCCTTGGCCCGGGTTCAATCCCTGGTCGGGGGACTAAGATCCTGATAAAATAAAATAGTATAATTCATTGTATGTCCATTGTACCTCAATAAAGCTAGAAGAAGACAAACCAAAATGAAACTCAGTAACCTCTAACGAAGCCATAGATCTAGGCAGCGATCATCAATAGCTGTTAACAACATAAAAAGAGACCAACAGTCGTTCTGTGTCTCCTGGTGACATCATCTTGCCAAATAATTGACCCAAGTCTGATCTAGCCTCTAGATAGGAAATACCTGGGCAGAGAGACGTGAGAAGTGATCCTCTGGAGGTACAACCAGCAAAATCCAGACTGAGGGAAAACTGCAGGACAAACTACCCAGTTGCTTCAACAAATAAATGGCAAGGTAAACTAGGGAGCAGGACCAACTGAATAAAATACACCTAAAAATAACATTTTAACCAACTGCAATGTGTGCACCTGGTTTGGATCCTGATTTGAACAAACTGTAAATGGAATTCACAAGACAATTAGGGAAATGTGAGCACCGACTAGATATTTAGTGCTATCCAGGAATTATAAAGGTGTTTAGATGTAGTCATTGTCTTTGGTTGTGCTTAATAAAATCTGTATGTTTTAGAAACAGGTAATGAAATATTTAAAAATAAAATGATGTCTGAGATTTGATTCAAAATCTGTAGGGGAGAGGGAGGGGGCCAGGTGTAGATAAAACATGATGACATGATTGACAATGAATTGGTGAAGGTGAGTGATGTGGATGGGGGAATTCATGATACCATTCTCTCTACTTTTGTGTATGTTTGAAATTTTCCAAAAAAGGAATATATATATTTTTAAAAGCTCAGGTTTTTCACTGACCTCTAAAACGTATTCAACAATCGGTCATCGTCTGGAAGTCGCACAGTGGCCTTTGTCAAAATGAATGGATAAAGAAGATGTGGCACATATATACAATGGAATATTACTCAGCCATAAAAAGAAACGAAACTGAGTTATTTGTAGTGAGGTGGATGGACCTAGAGTCTGTCATACAGAGTGAAGTAAGTCAGAAAGAGAAAGACAAATACTGTATGCTAACACATATATATGGAATCTAAGAAAAAAAAAATGTCATGAAGAACCTAGGGGTAAGACGGGAATAAAGACACAGACCTACTAGAGAATGGACTTGAGGATATGGGGAAGGGGAAGGGTAAGCTGTGACAAAGTGAGAGAGTGGCATGGACATATATACACTACCAAACGTAAAATAGATAGCTAGTGGGAAGCAGCTGCATAGCACAGGGAGATCAGCTCGGTGCTTTGTGACCACCTAGAGGGGTGGGATAGGGAGGGTGGGAGGGAGGGAGACGCAAGAGGGAAGAGATAGGGGAACATATGTATATGTATAACTGATTCACTTTGTTATAAAGCAGAAACTAACACACCATTGTAAAGCAATTGTACTCCAATAAAGATGTAAAAAAAAAAAAGCACATTTTGACCTCCTGCTACCTAGCCTCTCTAGAATCTCTTAATTTCTAAACCTGTGCTGCTTCCTTGAGGGTTAGGTGGGGGAGGGGCTGGTCACGACCCTTCGTGTGCTTATTACAAGTACTGTAGTGAGAAAGAAACCTTACTCTGATTTGCCCTAAATTTGCCTCTCCCAAGGTCTGGGCCCTTTTCCATGAGTTGCCAACTTTAGCAAATGAAAATACAGATGGCAGCTTAAATTAGAATGACAAATAAACAATGTGGTGCTCCAAGGACAAAGGACGACACTGCCTGAAAAAGTTTCAGCCGTACACCCCCCTTACCAGACTCTTAATCACCCTCCCTACCATGTTATGATGGTTAGGAAATTCCTGAGCCCACCTGGGCGACGGGACCTGTCCCAAATAAGGAAAGGCATCTGCCCTGTCCCACTCCCATCCTATAGAAGGAAGGTATATGTGCCTCGGCCAATTGGTAAAGGAAAATTTCACCTCGGACCGTTCCTTTGTTTTCTGGCTATAAAAACTGATGAATAGCACACGTTTGGGCTTGACTCTCCCAGACTACTAGGAAGTTGGCCCTCTGTTCTGGCAGCGACGCTTCCCTCTAATAAATTCTTTCTTCTTTACATTCTGCCTTATGTCTGGAAATTCTTTTCCAACCCGCGTTCGGACAACGACAACTTTTTTAGTATACATAGGTCCCAAGCAATATTTCATGAGGAGCCATGAAATACTGGGGACATACTTATATATAAAAAGTACCTCTTGTTTAAGATTCAAAATTTCCAGGGCATCCTGTATTTAATCTGGCAACCCTACCTTTTCCTGATCTTCCTGGATTTGGAGAATCTTAGTTTAGCCCTTCATGACCATGTGAACTTTCCTCACTTCTCAACCTGGGTCTTTCCCAAAGCAAACCTTTTTACTCTGTCTTCACAGGCAGCAATCTTTCTCTAGGTTTCTCCAGCAATTTGGCTGACCTTTTGAGTCTCTGCTTCCACAGTGTTATAAGTGTGGGGGGATTCAATGTGGCACCCAGTGCTTTCATAAATGTTACATACTTTAATCCTCACAATGACCCTGTGGGTTGAGTACATTATTATCCCCATTTTACAGATGAGGAAGTAGAGGCTCTGAATAACTTGTCTAAATCACCCAATTGGTAGGTGGATCCAAATTTGGATCTTGTAGCATCGAAATCCTTTCCCTTAGACTTAGCACCAAACCGCGCCTCCTCCATCCAGTGCTCACTTGGAATCGCCCCAGCTCTGCATTGAATCTCATCACTGAGGAATTCATCACCTGCAGGGAGTTTCCAGAAAGATCTCAGTTATTCACAAGCCCAATTTCCCCCAGCCCCATGGGAGGAATCATAAGGGCACATCTGGATTCTCCAGGATTTACTCAATGCTTCCTAATGGCTGATACTTCCATGTAGTTTTTCTCATTTAATTTGCAGAGGAGCCCCGTGAAGTTCATATATTGCAGCTCCATTTTACAGATGAGGAAATTGATCAGAGAGGACAATTCACTTGATCTCCACAAAGCAAATTGTTGCACTCAACTTTCTCCACTGCATGCTGTCCTGGCTATTTCTCAAGAACATGTAAACTCTTCAAGGGAGAAGCCTTGCTCTCTTTAGCCCTGTGCTGGGCACATAGGAGGCACTTGATAAATACATGCTCACCATTGTTACCAGGCTCTCTCTGATTGGAGAAAGGGATGTCCCATGTTGAGGGGACATTTGAAGGGTGGCATGAGAATCCTGGCACATGGGAAAGGGCTGCTTTGTTCACCTTGGAGCTGAGCTCAGGGCCTATCAGTTGGCCTTCCATAACATTTGTTGAATGAATGAATGAATGGATGGATGGATGAATGAATGAACGGGGTGTCTGGTTGCCGGGGTAAAGAAGGTGGCAGAGATGCTGCCTTGGGGTCAGAAAGACCATCTGACGTGACTCTAGCTCTACAGGTAAGGATGCGGGGCTGACGCATTTTCCAGAAATGAGGTGGGACAAGAAAGTGGACCCACCCTGTCCACCTCCTCACCTGGATTAAGATGGTCTCATAGAAGAATTTTGCAGGAACCTCATAAAAATTCTGAAAGAAGATCTGAAGCAGAGAGAGTCAGGGTGTGGGTAGGAGACATTCCTTCCACCACTTCCCCCAGGGACTCAGCAAGCCTGAAGCCTCAGACTAACAGGTTTCTGCCCCGCTGTTTGCCCATTTCAATGGCTTTCAGCTCACTACCACCCGCACGCTCCTCCCACGGAAGCAGAGGCCTGCCAGGTCTTGGAGGGGTTTTCTATCCAGAAAAGGGCAGGGTAAGGGATCCCTGGAGGACTTGTCAGGAGCAGATCAAGGCCCAGCTAACTGCCCTGGGATGGAGATTCAAGCCTCCGCTTCTTTCTAGATCGCCCTGGGAATTCCTTGGCGGTCCGGTGGTTAGGAGTCTGTGCTTTCACTGCCGAGGGCCTGGGTTCAATCCCTGGTCAGGGAACTAAGATCCCACAAGCTGAGCAACGTGGCCAAAAAAAAAAAAGATCGCCCTGTCTGTCCACTGCACCCCACTCCCTGCTGCAGCCAGAACCTCCTCCCCCAGATGCAGACCGGGCCCTGTCACCTTCCTGCTTGACTCCCTCCGTGGCTCCCAAGTCCCATCCATGATGGGGCCCCAGGGCGTTTTGAAGGCTCACCTCCGGCCACTCCCTTCCAACTACACCAGTGTCTACAGTTCTGCTGCTTCTCCTTTCCAGGCCTCTGAGAACACTATTCCTTTTTCCTGAATTATCTTTCCCCATCCTGCCTTTTCGGAGTCCTCTTCAACCCTTGCTCCCTGCTCCCACCGTGCTTTTATCTTTTCTTTTTTTTTTTTTTCTTTTTAATTTTTTTAATTAGTTTCTGCTTTATAACAAAGTGAATCAGTCATACATATACATCTGTTCCCACATCCCTTCCCTCATGCATCTCCCTCCCTCCCACCCTCCCCATCCCACCCCTCCAGGCGGTCACAGAGCACCGAGCTGATCTCCCTGTGCTCTGTGGCTGCTTTCCACTATCTATCTACCTTACGTTTGGTAGTGTATATATGTCCATGCCTCTCTTTCGCTTTGTCACAGCTTACCCTTCCCCCTCCCCATATCCTCAAGTCCATTCTCAAGTAGGTCTGTGTCTTTATTCCCGTTTTGCCCCTAGGTCCTTCATGACTTTTTTTTTTTTTTTTTAATTCCGTATATATGTGTTAGCATACGGTATTTGTCTTTCTCTTTCTGACTTACTTCACTCTGTATGACAGACTCTAGGTCTATCCACCTCATTACAAATAGCTCAGTTTCGTTTCTTTTTATGGCTGAGTAATATTCCATTGTATATATGTGCCACATCTTCTTTATCCATTCATCCGATGATGGACACTTAGGTTGTTTCCAGCTCCGGGCTATTGTGAATAGAGCTGCAATGAACATTTTGGTACATGTCTCTTTTGGAATTATGGTTTTCTCAGGGTATATGCCTAGTAGTGGGATTGCTGGGTCATATGGTAGTTCTATTTTTAGTTTTTTAAGGAACCTCCATACTGTTCTCCATAGTGGCTGTACCAATTCACATTCCCACCAGCAGTGCAAGAGTGTTCCCTTTTTTCCACACCCTCTCCAGCATTTATTGTTTCTAGATTTCTTGATGATGGCCATTCTGACTGGTGTGAGATGATATCTCATTGTAGTTTTGATTTGCATTTCTCTAATGATTAATGATGTTGAGCATTCTTTCATGTGTTTGTTGGCAGTCTGTATATCTTCTTTGGAGAAATGCCTATTTAAGTCTTCTGCCCATTTTTGGATTGGGTTGTTTGTTTTTTTGCTATTGAGCTGCATGAGCTGTTTATAAATTTTGGAGATTAATCCTTTGTCAGTTGCTTCATTTGCAAATATCTTCTCCCATTCTGAGGGTTGTCTTTTGGTCTTGTTTATGGTTTCCTTTGCTGTGCAAAAGCTTTGAAGTTTCATTAGGTCCCATTTGTTTATCTTTGTTTTTATTTCCATTTCTCTAGGAGGTGGGTCCAAAAGGATCTTGCTGTGATTTATGTCATAGAGTGTTCTACCTATGTTTTCCTCTAAGAGTTTGATAGTTTCTGGCCTTACATTTAAGTCTTTAATCCATTTTGAGCTTATTTTTGTGTATGGTGTTAGGGAATGATCTAATCTCAAACTTTTACATGTCCCTGTCCAGTTTTCCCAGCACCACTTATTTTTTTTTTTTTTAAGTTTATTTATTTATTTTTTTAATTAGTTTCTGCTTTATAACAAAGTGAATCAGTCATACATATACATCTGTTCCCACATCCCTTCCCTCATGCATCTCCCTCCCTCCCACCCTCCCCATCCCACCCCTCCAGGCGGTCACAAAGCACCGAGCTGATCTCCCTGTGCTCTGCGGCTGCTTCCCACTATCTATCTACCTTACGTTTGGTAGTGTATATATGTCCATGCCTCTCTTTCGCTTTGTCACAGCTTACCCTTCCCCCTCCCCATATCCTCAAGTCCATTCTCAAGTAGGTCTGTGTCTTTATTCTCGTTTTGCCCCTAGGTTCTTCATGACATTTTTTTTTAAATTCCGTATATATGTGTTAGCATACGGTATTTGTCTTTCTCTTTCTGACTAACTTCACTCTGTATGACAGACTCTAGGTCTATCCACCTCATTACAAATAGCTCAGTTTCGTTTCTTTTTATGGCTGAGTAATATTCCATTGTATATATGTGCCACATCTTCTTTATCCATTCATCCGATGATGGACACTTAGGTTGTTTCCAGCTCCGGGCTATTGTGAATAGAGCTGCAATGAACATTTTGGTACATGTCTCTTTTTGAATTATGGTTTTCTCAGGGTATATGCCCAGTAGTGGGATTGCTGGGTCATATGGTAGTTCTATTTGTAGTTTTTTAAGGAACCTCCATACCGTTCTCCATAGTGGCTGTACCAATTCACATTCCCACCAGCAGTGCAAGAGTGTTCCCTTTTCTCCACACCCTCTCCAGCATTTATTGTTTCTAGATTCCTTGATGATGGCCATTCTGACTGGTGTGAGATGATATCTCATTGTAGTTTTGATTTGCATTTCTCTAATGATTAATGATGTTGAGCATTCTTTCATGTGTTTGTTGGCAGTCTGTATATCTTCTTTGGAGAAATGCCTATTTAAGTCTTCTGCCCATTTTTGGATTGGGTTGTCTGTTTTTTTGCTATTGAGCTGCATGAGCTGTTTATAAATTTTGGAGATTAATCCTTTGTCAGTTGCTTCATTTGCAAATATTTTCTCCCATTCTGAGGGTTGTCTTTTGGTCTTGTTTATGGTTTCCTTTGCTGTGCAAAAGCTTTGAAGTTTCATTAGGTCCCATTTGTTTATCTTTGTTTTTATTTCCATTTCTCTAGGAGGTGGGTCCAAAAGGATCTTGCTGTGATTTATGTCATAGAGTGTTCTACCTATGTTTTCCTCTAAGAGTTTGATAGTTTCTGGCCTTACATTTAAGTCTTTAATCCATTTTGAGCTTATTTTTGTGTATGGTGTTAGGGAATGATCTAATCTCAAACTTTTACATGTCCCTGTCCAGTTTTCCCAGCACCACTTATTGAAGAGGCTGTCCTTTCTCCACTGTACATTCCTGCCTCCTTTATCAAAGATAAGTTGGCCATATGTGCGTGGGTTTATCTCTGGGCTTTCTATCCTGATCCACTGATCTATCTTTCTGTTTTTATGCCAGTACCACACTGTCTTGATTACTGTAGCTTTGTAGTATAGTCTGAAGTCAGGGAGCCTGATTCCTCCAGCTCCGTTTTTCGTTCTCAAGATTGCTTTGGCTATTCGGGGTCTTTTATCTTTTCTTTGGTGGTCTAGTCATCAATTCATTTGGCGCATGTTTATGGAGTTCCTACTGTGTCAGACACGATGCTAGGAGGTGAGGCTTCCGCACTGGCCAGGGCTACAGAGGGCCTGCATTTCGCGGCTGCAATCGCTGTGCACCGCAGTCTTGCCCCGTTGTCACCCTTTACGTGTTCACATATGCGGGCGGCCCCCCACAGACCACTGGCTCCCCCCATGCAGGGCTCGGAATTACTCGCTCTCTATTCCCTGTGCCAAGCCCAGTGTTTGGCCCTCCCGCCCAGTAAGAGTTTGTGGAACAAACAAATGAAAGCACCCGTGTCGGGGAGCAAGCTTTCTGGCTGCCGGCAGGAAATGCCCAGCCCTTGGCTGGCCCTCTTGGCCCAAGTGCCCCATTCGGCTCTGAAGGGCGTGTGCTGCCCACCTCACTGAAGAAAGGGTTATTTCCCATCTTGATCCGCGTGTGGTGCTGGTAGCCTCCGATGACCACCTTCACCACCGGCTTGATGTCATTGCCCATGAGCTGCCGGGCTTCAAACACGTTCACTCGGACCTGCAGAGGAGGAAACAGGGGAACTTGACGCTGGGCTCCCCTTCCCCAGTGGGGACTCTCCTCTAGAAGAACAATATGTTCTGATAAGAAACATCTACTGCGGATGGAAAGCGACCCCATGGGCTCCGGGAAGGCCCGGGGACTGTCACCTCCACTTTGTCCTTTTCATCTTGGGTGTTTCTTGAGTGCTGGGGACTTGTTACAGAATAAAGTCTAACATTTCTCAGTTTGCTGTCTTTTTATGTTTGTCTGCGATCTTTTTAGGGAATCGAACATTTTAAAGTTCTATGCACTTGAATCTATGATCTGTGATTTCATCTCTGATTTGTGATTTCTTCTTCTGCTGCTTTTGTATACTTTCCTGAGACTCAGTAAAGCGATGATGAAGTCTGAGCCTAGAATTAGAAGGTGGGAGGGAGAAGAGCCCGTAGGATCCAGGCTGGCTAAGGCCCCAGGGGAAGGAACTGGAGATGGCAGTGGCTGGCAGGGCACAGTCGTGGGAGCCTGTCGTGACTAGAGGTAGTAACAGCATGCAGCTCTCCCAGCCCAGCCCGTGGATCCGGCCATTCTCCATGAGGCCTCCTGTGTCTCCATCAAGTCCAGGGGCCCTTCAAGGATTAATACACAGGCAGCCACCTGACCATCAGAGACAAGAGTGGTCAAACCAGGCAAACAGCCCTCATGTCAGAACTTTGCCCTATGCACTAGTACATAGGAAGGGTAGTGATTTGGGCATGCTGACCTTCTATCCTGTGGCCAGCTAGCCTCGTGAAGAGGGACAGGGCCAATGGGGAGAGGGAATGTTCTCCAAAGCAGGCGGCGGCACGTGCAAAGGCCTGGTGGCTGGGGAGAAAGTCTTGAGAGTGGGGACTGTAAGTTGTGCAGGATGTTACAGCAGGGTGGGGCGGGGCAGGGCAGGGGACAGAGTGGCTTGGGGGCCAGGCTTGGGTTATCAAGGGCCTGGGAAGCCATTGTAAGGAGTTTGGGTTATGTCCTGAGAACACTGGGAGTCCTCATTTTTTTTTTTTTTTTTGGCCGTATGCGGGCCTCTCACTGTTGTGGCCTCTCCCGTTGCAGAGCACAGGCTCCGGATGCGCAGGCTCAGAGGCCATGGCTCACGGGCCCAGCCACTCCGCAGCATGTGGGATCTTCCCGGACCGGGGCACGAACCCGTGTCCCCTGCATCGGCAGGCGGACTCTCAACCACTGTGCCACCAGGGAAGCCCCGGGAGCCCTCATTTTTAAGAACATTTTTAGGCACACGCATGGCATGATAAGAAGGACTTTATTTTATTTTATTGATTTTTGGCCATGGCTCACGGGCCCAGCCCCTCCACGGCATGTGGGATCTTCCCGGACCGGGGCACGAACCCACGTCCCCCGCATCGGCAGGTGGACTCTCAACCACTGCGCCACCAGGGAAGCCCAGGACTTTATTTTTTTTTTTGGCCGCATCATGCGGGATCTTAGTTCACCAACCAGGGATCGAATCCATGTCCCCTGCTTTGGGAGCATGGAGTCTTAACCACTGGACCGCCAGGGAAGTCCCAAGAATGACATCTTGGAAAGACCACTTGGACTGAAAAATGGACAGGAGAGAGCTGGGGGCTGGGAGTTTGGGAGGAGCCTATTCAAGGTGGTCCAGAGAAGGGATGCTGTTGTCTGGGACCAGGGGATGGAAGAGGCAATGGAGAAATGGGTGCGGTCAGGTGATATGAAGAGCTAGGACTTGGCCACTGACTGGATGCGGGGGTTGGGGGGTGAGGAGGAGGGGCAGCCAAGGATGACTCCCAGTCTCCTGAGCACGTGGCTGGCTGGGGAGCAGCTCCAACCATGGCAGAAATGTTAGATTACAGGCTAGAGATCAGAAGGAAGTTGGTAAGCCATGGTGTGGGGGTTCCAGAATCCACAGTGGAACCTGTGGAGCTTCCCAGGGATCCCCTCGAACTCTCCTGAGCCTCTGCTGTGCAGCTCACTTCTCCTTGGGCCCAAGGCTAGCCTTGTATGCCACCTCCTGAAGGGCGGGGTCCAGGCCTCAGCCCTGCCTCCCCAGCATGGTCAGGTGTGCACTGCCCACAGTGCTTCCTGTCGCCTCCCTGGAGCTGGCTCCAGCCTCAGCCACACGCAGAAATTTCCCAGAATGGCCCCTGGAGGAGCAGAGGGTGTGGTGAAGAGCTGAGGACCTGGAGCCCAATCGGAAGCCCTGACCTTCCTCCATGACCTTGTGGAGAGGCAGGGATGGCCTGGGAACACGGTGAGGGTGTCGGCCAAATCACGTGGGCTTTCACCCTGGACGGCCTCGCCCGGAAGTGCTGAGGCTTTGGGGACAGAGCCTTGTGTACGGCGGAGCTGGGAAACATCCGTTTCTGCCTGGCCACCTCTTGTGCCATGATGGCCAGGTGGTCTTCATCGCCTGGGGAAACATAGTCCATGGTGGGCTCTCAGAGGCTGGGGCTCAGGAGACCTGGAGGCATTTCCCCTATTTCATTGTTCTATCCCCAGTGACCAGCTCCTGACTAAAATCATGGCCAAGAGGCCCTGACAAGGGCACATACCCTCCCCAGACATTCCCATGGTCTCCACCCACCATGGGCAACCCTGGGCCTCACACTCTACATATGGGGGCCCTTGGAAATGGCCATCCTTGCCTCTCTCTGCAGCCCATGAGAGGCTGGGTCTTCTGTCTACAGACGACAAGTGGACACATTGGGAGGACAGGTGACCTCAGGCAGGTGTCCGGAGATCTGGCCTATAGACCCTAACTTGGCCACTATCCCTCTGTAGGGCTCAATGGTTGGGGCTCCAAGATCCCCAAGAGCCCACCCAGCTGTGCTTGGTGAAATGCAGGGCTTAGCCCCATGGAAGTACATACCTGTCTTCTCAGTATCCTTGTAGGTCATAAGGGCCACCTGTCGGGTGAGAGTGCACTGCAAGGCAAAGGCAGGGGAGCTGTGAGGTCCTGCAATCCTTGGCCAAATCATAGCACTGGAACCTGGTCCAGCCTGGTAGGGGCCACACCCAGTCTTCCCGGGTGGAGTGATGCTGGCCATGGCACAGGACTACACCATGGGGGCCTGTGCGGTCTGGGATGGAGGGAGGTTATAAACTGGTGGGGAAAGAGCAATGGGTTACCATGGATGGGGTTTGAAGAATAGAGGAGGCACACATTAGTGGTGGTGACAGAAAAGGATGCAGCAGGGTGGGGAGGAGAGAGAGAGTGGACTTGAGGCCAGTCTAGAACCACTGATGCTAACCTCCGAGCCCAGCGTCTTATGTATGACCTCATGTGGGAACTCCAGCGAACACCTAACTGACCTCCTGCCTACAAGCACTCTCACTACCCGTCCATCCTCCAGACCATCGTCAGAATCGACCCCTAAACACTCCCTACGTGCTCTAAACTATCAGAGTAAAGTCACAACTCATCAGCATAGACCACAGGCCCTTTGCCTCTGGCCCCCGGCCTCCTACCCAGTCTCAGGTCTCCCTGACCTTCACACCCCTTCCGCCCCCTCCCCCGGCGCCAGCAGTGCAGGCAGCCCACCCTCCCGAACCTGCAGTGATGCCTCTTTTCCCTCCAGCCTTCACACATGTACCTCATACCCCTGCCTTGGATTGTCTTCCTTTCCTGTCCATTGGGCAAACTCATGCCCCTCCTTAAAAACCATCCATAAAAATGGAACTCTGACAGGCAACCTGTAGCAATCAGCTCAGGAAACTAACACGGTATCTATAGTAACCAGCCCAGGAAGTCAGCCTGCAGTGAGTCAGACTCATAGGAAGTCCAACCACCAACTCTAGCAACAGACAGTCGGGATTTGATTAATAACGGATAGATCCCTTAATTTTGTCCCCTCTTCTAGCTCAGGACCAATGCAAGAAAGACAAATATGCACCCCTAAGCGATCACATAGGATGCCCAGCTTCTAGTTGGTCCACTTACAGCTTCCCGGCACCAACAGCCTCCAATCAGGGCACACCTGAAGCTTTCCCTTTTTTCTACCATAAAGCTTTCCCACTCCTCTGCCTGCGTTTGAGTCTCTGTCAAAACCAAGTGATGGTGGCTGACTCCCTTGTTAGATAGCAAGCTCTGAATAAATCGCCTTTGCTTGTTCTCATCTGGTTGGTCTTCATGTGTTTCCACACATCTTAATCACCTCCCCTGTAAAGCCTTCCATTTCCTCCCAAGTGGAATCGTTCATTCTCTCCTGACCTCAGTGAAATAGCCCACTGACCTCAATATACATGTGCTGGAGCACTTGTCACCGAGAGTGACAACAGATGTGGGCTTCATTCAATTTTGTATCCCAGGCCTTCCATAGTTGCTGACACCAGTGGACAATCAACTGAATACTCAATCTCAGTGGGTGGACGAAGGGTGGAGATGTGGGTAGGTGGATGGAAGGCAGCATGGGGAAGTTGGGGAGCTGATGGGAAGTGTGATGGGTCCCCCGCGGGGCAGAAAGTGCTCTCTGGGTTGGGGGCACACTGGGACTCTGCTGGAGTGGAGAGCTCAGCTTCACCAGCTGCCCCCCGCTCCTCCATGCAACCCTTCCTAGGGCCCGACTCACATCTGTGGGCATTATGGAATGGTTGAGCAGGGTCAGGTCCTTCACGAAAAGGATCTTACTTGGCTTATTCACCAAGGGCTTGAGTAGTATTGTGGCCAGTCCAATGAAGCTGGGGAGACAAAGAGCAGGTATGAGCTCCTGAGCCAGAGGAAATGGTGTCCTTCTCCGTCCCAGGCATGACTTTATTCAGAGATGTCTTTCTCTCCTCGAAGCTGTGCTGTCCACCGAGGCTTAAGGAGGGATGCAGTTGACTGGGTGCATCCACCAGAGGGCTCTCAACTCTCTGGGAATTGGCTTTGGGGTTTCCTGGACAGTGGGCACCCCAGTTACTGGCTCTGCCCTGCCCAGCCTTTTCCCAGAAGTTCTGCACCCACACGCCTCCGGAATGGGACCTGTGCTGAGTAACAGCTGATTGGACCACGAGGTGGGCACCTGACCAAAGCTGGGCCAGTCAGATTCTCTGTCCTGGGAATTTTGACCTGGGATGCCATAGCCTCAGTCTCAGAGAGGCACTAGAATGGGGCTGTGATGAGAAGCCAGGGTTCGGCAGAGAGAAAGAGATTTGAGATTCTGTGCCTTCAGAAGAGACAGAACTGCCCCTGGGTCCCCAGTTTCCTAGTTCTAGTTGATATGTCCATCTATATACCTAGCCTTCATACACACACACCCCCTTTGTTTTTTTTTGCATTAGCTGTCTGGAGTGGATTCTGGTCCTTGCATCTGAGTGAGTTACAGATTAGAGAGAGGAGATGCAGCATCTGCCGTAGCTTTAGTCAGAGAATCAGGCTCCTCCTGTCTCTCTCTCTGCCTTACCTTTCCTTCTTTATTGAGCCCACGTCCCGAAGGGTGATTTGCAGGAAAGAGTCCTTCTGCAGGGGGCGGTTCCAGAGGTGCCAGATGAGGGTCTGTGGGAGGCACAAAGAGGTCAGCATCCTCCCTCCCCCCTCCCTTTTCCGTCCTCCTAGGAAATTAGAAAAGATGCAGGGAACGGGCTGGCACTGTGTTTCTCAAACCGTGGAATATCCCTCAAGTCTAATTTCCTAAGAGGATGGCATTTGCTACCTTCACCAAGGGACCAGGCATCCTACCTGGGCTCCCACAGCTTAACTGCAGTATTGTGGGCTTGTTAGTAGCTAAGGGGTTTGGGGACTGGGTGGGGGGACATGGATGGATGGGAGATGAGAGGGGATCCTACACAAGGGACCCTGTCTCTGTTTCAGGTTTCTGGGAACATCAGGACAGCCGGGCTGGACAAGATGGGTCCAGCCCCAGAGTGGGTGAGATGGGCCAAGAGCTGTGGGCAGATGTGGCTGCTATGGCCCTGAGACCTGCACAGCCTTCTCAGCTTAGAGGCTACTCGCAGGGCACGATGTTCCAGCCTTGGGAAAGGCTGATGAGGCTCCCTGTCCCCTCCCTAGACTTCTGGGCACGGTCTGGACCCAGCCTCACTGTTGGGCTTGTCATTGCCTCATCTGGGCTTGCCTGATGTGTTTTACCTCGTTCCATATGGGGTGATTGCCTTCCACCTCATGAGTTGTCCTCTTGACATCTGCAAAGACACCAAGGGGCCGGCATTGGTGGTAGGAAATATTTCAAAGTCTAGGTTCAAGTGAGCAAAGAGAGATAGGACTTATCTTGATGTAGAAAACATCAAGTCTACATTGGCAGATGTGATACAGCACTGGTTCTTTCCTACTCTGGAGATTTCAAAATTTCTCACTTTTTATAAGAGTGACATCACCCCATGTGACAGGTAATGTTATGTGTTCATTTCATTTTCTTCCTGGGTACATAGTTCCCAGCCATCTTGCAGCCGGGTGCGGCCGTGTGACTCGTTCTGGCCAACGGAGTATGGGATCCATGCTCACCACAGCCTGGACTGGCTCCTAAAATCTCCCATGAGAGTCTCCGTTCTCCTCCCCACTCTCCACACGCGCTCTCACCATCTGCTGGCAGGGTGGTACCTGGTGACTTTGCAGCCACAAGCAAAGAGCAGCTGGTCCCTAAACTACTGTTTGGAGGAGTCATTCAGGATTGTTGCCTGATCTGCACAGTCAATGCAGCACTTGGTGTGGGGGAGAGGTAAACTTTTGTTGTGTTAAGGCACTGGGATGTAACGGTTCCCTTGTGACCGGAGCAAAGCTAGTGTACCCTAATACATCCCAAAACATCTCGAATGGGTTGACAGCTCTTTATCCACTAAAATATGCCTTCCCCCAGAAATATCTTTTTATTTATATTTATTTTTTCTTTTTTTTTTGCGGTACCCGGGCCTCTCACTATCGTGGCCTCTCCCATTGCGGAGCACAGGCTCCGGACACGCAGGCTCAGCGGCCATGGCTCACGGGCCCAGCCGCTCCACGGCATGTGGGATCTTCCCGGACTGGGGCACGAACCCGTGTCCCCTGCATTGGCAGGCGGACTCTCAACCACTGCACCACCAGGGAAGCCCCAGAAATATCTTTAACAAAGGACAGTCTATAGCCCTGCAAAGAACCTCTAAATTGCTAAATTTGAGATTCTTCCCAAGGAAAGAATGTGTGTGAGAGAGAAGAGAGAGGAGACAGACGGGGCTGGGGGGAGAAGCAGGGGACTCTCTGTGTCTGTCCAGTAGTGGGAAAGGGGGACCCTGTAGTGGATGGTATATGGGGGAAGCGGGGCTGGAAACGACAGGTGAAAAAGGAATAAAAGATATCAAACAAACATTCAGTTATAAAAATGTGTAGGCAAATCTGGGGGCAAACACAGGATTCTGGGTTGTAGGCATCTTTGTAAGAGAGATTTCTAGGAGGAGAAAGACAATGCCTGGGAGGTGACGGGGAAGATGGCTTGGAATCAGATTGCCCGGCTCACTGTAAAATTAGTTTCAGGGCAAAGACATGCTGAACTTCCACTACACCTCTTTCAACCTGCAAGCAGGGGACATAAACCTACATCACCCTGTGCCCCTGGAGTCCTGAGTGTTCCATCTCTGCGTGATAGCATACTCAGCAAGCAGAGTTTCACAGGCCAGAAAAAAATTTAAGGAATTTCAGTCTTCGCTCATTTCTTTTGGAAACTACTGTGTCCTATTTTCTCTTGGCCCCAATTTTCTCACTCCCCACACTTCCTGGAAAACCTCATTTGCCTGTGTCCACACGCCCTTCTCTCCTCCAACAGACTGTTCGTCTTTTTTCCCTTTTCCCCTTTTTGTTCCCAGCTCTTTGTTATATAGATACACTTAACCTTTTTCATGTTCTCTCATAAATCCTTTACACCACCCCTCCCACCTTTCTTGGACTTTTTTTCCTTATCTATGAAAAATTGAGACAATAAAACTTGCCTCATAGAATTGTTGTGAGGATCAAAAACCATTATATTTATGATAAGACTTTGTTGATTATAAAAGTAACTCATACAATTGAGCAGTTATCACTAGAAGTTGTACAAAGATCTGTCTGTATATTATCTTTTCAAATCCTCACAGCCATCCTATGAAGCAGGTACTTGGCTTTTTTTTCACCTCAGTTTGTGGCACAGCCCTAGTTCATAGAAGAAACTCAAGAAGTATTCATCTTCTTTTTCTCCAGTAGCCATTCTCCGGAAAACATGGGAGGCAGAGGAGTCCTACTAAGAGAAATAATAACAACAAGGATGATAAATTTGAAAAAGCCAGACGGTGTCTACCTCGCCTTCCTGTGACACAGGGCATCTTTTATCTAGTAGGGCACCGATAAATCTAGTTTTTCATTGAACGTATGTTGCCTCTCGGGGCTCCTGGCTCTCACCTCTGAAGTACGCGGACACGCTGGGTCTGGGTGGGGGGGCTCAGGGGTGGGCTAATCTTGGCCGACCACACGACAAGCCGCAGCATCTCTTCCACCTACTTCCCTCCGTCCTTCTCTGGCAAAGCTTCCTTCTTGGAGCACCTTGGTCCAAGGCTTCTCCCAGGGCTCAGGGAGTGAGGAAGCTCCCAGTGTGTTGCTTAGCAAGAGAGGTGATGTCACAAAGGTCAGTGGTTCTTGGGTGGTGGTTCTTGGTTCTGGAGAGGAATGAGGAGAATGGGAGGAAGAAGAAATCACAGGGTACGAAGCCAGTGGTTTGAGGTGACCAGGGCTGTAGAAACAAAACAATTTGGCTGAACTTCGTTTCCTCTTTCCGTTCTCTTTTCTCTCTCGTTCTTACTGTCCTCCTGATTTCAAGATCAGGTAGAAGGATAATATCTGCTCTTTATACAAGCAAGTTATCTGGAGTGAATCATTGCCAAAGTCACACAGTTTAGGTGAGAAAATAGAGAAGGGAGGTGAGCTGAGAAAAGAAATAAGGAAATCAAAGATGAGTTCAGTGGTGTTTCAGAAGTCCTTCCTAATGTGGAAGCAAACATTTAGGCCTCCTTTTTTCTAAAGGAAACGTGAGTCTAGATATGAGTTTCTCTTTAACCAACAGAAACTAGCTTTCTCATCAGTGAGCTCTTACGCCAGCTGGGTTTGTAAGGTTAAAGAAAAATCTCACTGACATATTATCTTGCTGTGGCATCTAAATTGCCCTCAAGGCCTCTCAGCGTGAGGATGGAACGGGGTCATTGCTCTTGCTGTCCCTAAGCTTTTTCTGCTTTAGGGTTGAACATTATATAAATTATACCTTATCCAATAGTTAGCGTGAAAATTAATAGATGTTTTTAAAAAGTATATTAGTTGATGAAACAATTTAGCAGTAAGCTTACTACCCATTCTAAAACATGCATGGGTATGTTTTAGAGCAAAAAACCCCAAAAAACTGAACGTGTGATCTTGGTGTTAGGACTGCTTTCAGCAGGTTTAAAAAGTACTTCCTGACAGTTTTTCTTGAAATGTAAAAACAACACAATGCTTGTTGCTTTGTTAATAATTTTCCAAACTAAGCACGACACAAAAGGCAAACCCAGGAAAAGGAAGAGAACCATAGATTTGACCGCATAAAATTCAAGATTCTTGTACAGAAAAATATACCTTAAAAGGTATATCAAAGTAGGGAATATTTGCAAAAGCTCTTATAATTCAATAAGAAAAAGATGAATACTCCAAAGGAAAATGGGGTAAAGTGTAGATTAGATGATTGTCCAAATGGACAAAAAAAAAAAAAAAAAAGGTGTAAAAAAAATTTCAGCCTGTTTAATAATCAAAGAAACACAATGAGAACTTCCCTGGTGGCGCAGTGGTTAAGAGTCTGCCTGTCAATGCAGGGGACACGGGTTTGAGTACTGGTCCGGGAAGATCCCACATGCTGCGGGGCAACTAAGTCCATGCACCACAGCTACTGAGCCTGCGCTCTAGAGCCAGTGAGCCATATCAACTGAAGCCCACGTGCCTAGAGCCCATGCTCCGCAACAAGAGAAGCCACCGCGGTGAGAAGCCCGCACACAACAGAGTAGCCCCCGCTCACTGCAACTAGAGAAGAGCCCACGCACAGAAACAAAGACCCAATGCAGCCAAAAATAAATAAATAAATAAACAAATTTATGAAAAAAATAAAAAAGAAAGAAACGCAATGAGATACTGTTTATCACTTTGCCAAATTGGACTCAGAAGCCCAAAAAACAAAAAAGATGTTAAAAAAAGTTCAACCTCCTTAATAAGCAAAGAAATACACCAAGATATCATTTATCACCTCCCAGATTGGCAAAGAATGAAAAAAAATGATAAACCTGGTGTGCTGAGGAAGGAAGAGGGGCAGAGAAAAGATACAAATCCATACACAGCGCTGATCAGAGTATAAAGAAAAAAACAGCAGAACGAAGGCCCAAGATAAGTGCCAGGGAAAGAGAATTAAGCGTGGGGAGAGATGGACCAAAGGCTGCTCTTTTCCTATCATCCTAATAGTAGTATTAACCTCTATATCTCTAAATAGCATATTTAAATAACATCCCTTGAAGTTTTCACTTTGAGACACTGTCTATCAAGTCATCTCTTTTATATCATCTCTCACTCCTTTCCCACCTCCTGGCTTCTCTCTCCCAAACTTCCCCCAACTCATCACTTTTAGATATTATCTACTGCTGTTTATCACACCATGGCAGCTTTCTTACACCTGCCTTTCCTGCATCCTGTTCTCATAATTGTATCTCATTTGGTAGCTAAATCTATATTCAGTATTTTCATTTTTATAATAATGTATGTTTTTTTAACTGCAGATCAAGTAGTACCCTCCAATTCCACATCCTTTCTTTTTTTTAATTAATTAATTAACTTATTTATTTTTGGCTGCATTGGGTCTTCGTTGCTGTGCGCAGGCTTTCTCTAGTTGTGGTGAGCTGGGGCTACTCTTCGTTGCAGTGCACAGGCTTCTCATTGCGGTGGCTTCTCTTGTGGCAGAGCGCGGGCTTAGTTGCTCATTGCTTAGTTGTTTCAGTAGTTGTGGCACACGGGCTCAGTGGTTGTGGCTCACAGGCTCTAGAGTGCAGGCTCTAGTTGTGGCGCGTGGGCTTAGTTGCTCTGCGGCATGTGGGATCTTCCCGGACCAGGGCTCGAACCTGTGTCCCCTGTATTGGCAGGCAGATTCTTAACCACTGCGCCACCAGGGAAGTTCTCCTCCTCCTTTCTAATACAACTTTGTGTTTTTCTGTAATTTACAAATTGCTTCATTTTTTCATTTGCTTGCTTTTCTTAAAAGTCTGACCAAGTCTTCTAACATCCTTCAACAGCTCTGTGATCTCCTTTTAATACAATCTCCCCCAGGTTCAAATCCATCAGGTATTTTACCAGTTTTTTCATTTTCCCTGAGTCCTGGGGAGATCTCTCCTGGCCTCCTCTCCTCTCTAGTCTACGCTGGTTGCTCCCCAGCCCTGTAGCACAGCTATCATCCTGGGGCTTCCCTTCTTCACCACCAGTTTTAGAATTCCCCTGTTCGTATCCTGTGTTGGACTCTGTTTCCCAGATCCCTTCCTCTTTCTTGAGTTACTCTCTCATCTTAGTGGAACACGATTTTCCATAGCTTTCTGAATTTTTTGAGTGTCCGTAGGTCTGCACATGTCTTTATTCCGCCCTTGCACTTGACTGATAGTCTGGCTGGATGTATCAGTCAGGATGGGATATGTTATGCTGAGGTAACAAACATCTCCAAAAATCTCAGTGCCTTAAAACAATAAAGCATTTTTTTTAATCGCAGCTTTGCTAAGATATAATTCACATACCATAAATTCAGTCTTTTAAACAGTACTGTTCAGGTTTTTATTCACAAGGTTGTGCAACTGTGATCACTATCTAATTCCAGAACATTTCATCACCCTGAAAAGAAACCTCATATTCATTAGCGGTCTCTTCCCATTTCCCCCTTCCCATAGCCCCTGGAAACCATGAATCCACTTTGTCTCTATAGATTTGCTATTCTGACATTTCATATGAATGGAATCATATAATATGTGGCCTTTGTGTCTGGCTTCTTTCACTTAGCATAATGTTTTCAAGGTTCATCTATTTTGTAACATGTATCGGTACATTTGGCTGCCCTGAATCCATGGGTTCCACATCCATGGATTCAACCAACTGCAGATGGAAAATATTAAAAAACAAAAATTCCATAAAGTTCCCAGAAGCAAAACTTGAATTTTCTGTGCATCAGCAACTATTTACATAACATTTACCTTGTATTAGGAATTATAAGTAATCTAGAGATGATTTAAAGTATTCGGGAGGATGTGTGTAGGTTATATGCAAATACTACACTGTTTTATGTAAGGGACTTGAGCATCTGTGGATTTTGGTATCCAAGGGGGGTCCTGGAACCAATCTGGATACCAAGTGACAACTGTACATCATTCCCTTTTATGGGCTGATAAATCCATTGTATGGATATACCACATTTTATTTATCCATTCATCAGTTGATGGACATTTAGGTTGTTAACATTTTTGGGTTATTATGAATAATGCTGCTGTGAACATTTGTGTACTTGTTATGTGTACATATGTTTTCAATTTTCTTGAGTATATATGTAGGAGTGTAAGTGCTGGGTCATATGGTAACTCTATGCTTAACATTCTGAGGAGCTGCCAGACTGTTTTCCAAAGAGGTCGCACCATCTTACCATCCAATCAGCGATGTACAAGGGTTTCAATTTCTCCATGTACTTGCCAACACTTTTTATCACATTTTTTGTTGTCACCATTGATTTTTTAGACATCCTAGCAGGTGTGAAGTGGTAACGATTTACTTTTCTTCTTGAACCACGTTTCTTGCCTTGGTGTCCCACTGTCAGTCAGTCAACCAACTGATTGGTCATCAATCAGTCAACACAGGATCCATTCCCTATATCCTGGCTATGTTCTCTGAAGGATACAAAGAAGGTTAACATCCTCCACTTTAGGATCTTCTCTCTCTTTACAAAACACAGAGGAAAATTAACTCAAAGCAATCTATGGCCATTACCAGAATTCTTACTGGGGCATCTGGGGCCTTTTAGGGTCTGAGTTATGTCTGCCTCTCCAACCTCGTCTCTCTCCACTTATTGACCACTGCTTCCTAGCTACACTGTTCTTGCCACATTTTTTTTTCTTTAATATTCTAAAGCTGTTTTCTGCCCCAGAGCCTTTGTCTTTGCTGTTCCTTCTCCTGGAGAGCTTCTCACCCAGCATCTACCATGTTACCATATTCTCTTCCTTTGGTTTCAGCTTTAAGGTCACCTTCCCAGGGACACCCACCCCATCACCCAAGCCAAGGCTGGCTTGCTGTTCTACGTGCTCAGATCACCATCCACTTTTCCTTATTGCAGTAGGCATGGTGGGGAGTGGAGCTGTGAAGAGGTTCTGAAGCCAGGCTGCCTGGTTCCAGTTCTGCCTTTGATACTTACTAGCTGTGTAACCTTAGGCAAAATATTTGACTTCTGGGCTTTCCTGGTGGCGCAGTGGTTGAGAATCTGCCTGCCAATGCAGGGGACACGGGTTCGAGCCCTGGTCTGGGAAGATCCCACATGTTGCGGAGCAACTGGGGCCGTGAGCCACAGCTACTGAGCCTGCGCGTCTGGAGCCTGTGCTCCGCAACAAGAGAGGCCGCGACAGTGAGAGGCCCGCGCACCGCGATGAAGAGTGGCCCCAGTTCGCCGCAACTAGAGAAAGCCCTCGCACAGAAATGAAGACCCAACACAGCCAAAATAAATAAATAAATTAATTAATTTAAAAAAATACTTGACTTCTATGGATATGACTATAATAGAACCTAGCATATAAAGTCACTGAGACGATTAAATGAAGTAGGTTATTTACGTTACTTAGAACTTGACTGGCATTCTCTAAATACTAGCCCTTATTACCACAATTATAAATTAAACAGTTTTTTTTAAATTGAAGTATAGTTGATTTACAATGCTGTGTTTGTTTCTGGTGTACAGCAAAGTGATTCAGATATATACGCACACACACACATATATGTATATATGTTCTTTTTCATTATAGTTTATTTAAAGATATTGAGTACAGTTCCCTGTGCTATACAGTAGGACCTTATTGTTTACCTATTTTATATATAGTAGTTTGTATCTGCTAATCCCAAACTCCTAATTTATCCCCCTCCCCGCTTTCCCCTTTGGTAACTATGAGTTTGTTTTCTACGTCTGTAAGTCTGTTTCTTAAACAGCTATTTACATAGATTTGAAAAGAAGGCAACTATACTCCAATAAAAACTAATAAAGAAAAGAAGTATGCCAGCCACCCGGCAATGCAACAACGGGGAGAGGCGAGAACAGGGGCTGCAGGAGCCAGCCTCCTCCCTCGCCCTAGTTTGCCCTGCTGAAGATGCAAGAGGCCCGAACTCGGGACTCTGCGCTGTCTTGCCTGCGAGACCGGCTCGCGTTCTGGGGTCTTCTCTTCCCCCGCAGCTATATCCGTTCCGGGTTTTGCGGCTCACCGCCCCTCCCTTCCCAGGCTGTAATCCACTTCCGCGTTTTGTTCGGTGCCCGGGGCGCCGGGGCGTGGAGGCGGTAATGCGCAGGCGCACAGGAATCCGGCCCGGGCCGACCGCGCGGCCGGGAGGTTGCCGGTGAGGGAAGGGTCCGCCGCGGCGGGGGTGGCGGGCCCGGGGGCGCGGAGGGGGAGTGTCGCGGCCCGGGTCGGAGTGGGCGCGGGTCTCGGTGAGGACCTCCGGGCTCCCAGGGCGCGCGGGAACCGGGCGGCCTGGGTCGGACGGCCGTGTGGGGCCGGGGGCGGACTCGGGCCGCCGTGACGCGGGCGCTGCGCGGGGCCGGGGCGGGCGGGAGGCGGCTCCTCTTCGTCGCGAACTCTCGGTGACCTTGGCTAAGTCACTCCATCCCCCTGAGCCGGCGCCTCCGTCTGTAAAGTGCGAATCACAACCCCTGGCTACCAGCTGGGGCGGTTTTGAGGCTCGATGGCTGGACCCCCGAAGGGTACCTGGAGTAGAGGGCGGTTCCCCAGGGACCAGCCCGGCCTCGGTGAGGGAGAGGGGTCTTCCTCGCATAGCATTGTTACAGATTTTGGGGAGGAGCTGTCACCTGTATATTTTTAAAACTCCAGAGCATTATGAAGTCGTTGCAAAACTTTTGTTTAACACCAACAAGAGATGTCAAGGGCTTCCTTGAGGCCCACGTTAAGCAGCTGTTCCTGGGATGCTCACTCTCCTGCTGGAGACGGCTCTGGGAAGCTTTCGAGAATGGTGTGCAGCCGTAGAGACCCTTAGCTTCATAATTATTAGTCTTTGTAATTCCTCTTGTTTGCCAAAACCCGTCCCGCCCACGTAGGAAATTGGGGCGCTGGCCAAGCAAGTTTAGTATCTGCCTTGGTGAACATTGGAGTCCCTCGGCTTTGCAGTGGACCAAATTGTAGAGATTGAGGATGGAGGTGATCCCGTAGCCTTTTTTTGGTGGTGGAGTGGGATCTCAGGAACCCTCCCTACATGGGCAAGGGTCTGTAGTGTGATGGATACTCAATGACGAATGCTAGAAGGTCACAAAAGTAAGAAGCCTGTTAGATGTTCTAGGTTGGAAGAGATTCTGAGCATCGGAATTGACTTAAACTGGAACTTTTCACTGCAGGTGACTAGCATGCAGGTACCCGTTCTCTGACTTGCTGCCCCTCTTCTGACATGGCCCACCGCGGTGGGGAGAGGGACTTCCAGACGTCAGCGCGGCGCATGGGCACCTCACTGCTCTTCCAGCTTTCGGTGCACGAGCGGGAGCTGGACCTGGTGTTTCTGGATCATAGCTATGCCAAGCCATGGAGTGCCCACCCAGATGCCAGTAGTGCCCGCCCCACCCGCATGCTCTTTGTTACTCCCCGGAGGCAGCACGAAAGTACCATGTGAGTTTGGGCTTCTCTCCTAAGGGCGGCCGTTGCCCTAACTGGGCAGTGATCAGATGGTTGGAGATTAGAGCGGATTTTACTGTGGGAGATTGTAAAGGGGGGTGGGGCTTGGCTGTTTAATTCAGGCATCACTGTTAAACATCGTGAGGTTATCAGGCCTATGTGTGGACATCTGCATTCAAGACATCTAATGAGTTAGGAAAGCAAGATGTTCAGAGGAAAGCAAACAACCTGTTGCACTTAGCTAACAAGACTTGTCTGGGAAGAGGAATTGAAGAGGATTGTTTCAACTGTGAAGAAAAAGACTGAAGAGTTGACTTTTTTTTTTTTTTTTTTTTTGCGGTACGCGGGCCTCTCACCGTTGTGGCCTCTCCCGTTGCGGAGCACAGGCTCCGGACGTGCAGGCCCAGCGGCCACGGCTCACGGGCCTAGCAGCTCCGCGGCCTGTGGGATCTTCCCGGACCGGAGCACGAACCCGTGTCCCCTGCATCGGCAGGTGGACTCTCAACCACTGCGTCACCAGGGAAGCCCTGAAGAGTTGACTTTTAAAAATTGCCACCTAGGATTAGACTCATTCCTTTAGTCCAGTGGTCTGGCTCCAACACTGGCAGCAATAACCTTTTTATGGTAATTCGATTTGCTTTTCCTGGCTTCACCTGGAAAGTTGAGCATATGCCCAAGACCTTGCTTTCTCTCTTAGCTTGTTACAGAACTGTCACCATGGGTTGATCTTAACCCTTCCTAGGTATGGTTACATATTCAGCCCGCCTACATTATAGGGTAAGGACTTTTTAATAAACTTGCCATGTAATACGTGATACAATTACATCTGGCCTAAATAAACTCATTTAGCAGTTCTTTTGAGCTTTAAGGTGTTCTGATTACTGGTGTTTCAAGATTTGTTGATATATTCTATTTTGATGCTTAAATCATCCCCTTAATAATTTTATAAACTTTTATTGGGGAGAGGTTTTTTTGTTTGTTTTAATCTGACCTGATGTTTAATCTTCCTCTGGCACAGGTTTTAGGTTTGTTGGAGAATAGAGATCTCGTGTTTTGCTTTTTTAGATCCCCCAGTGAGCCTTAATGAGCTAGAAGTACCA
The DNA here is from genome assembly GCF_964165515.1 of Mesoplodon bidens. Taxonomy (NCBI): domain Eukaryota; kingdom Metazoa; phylum Chordata; class Mammalia; order Artiodactyla; family Ziphiidae; genus Mesoplodon; species Mesoplodon bidens. The sequence goes on along the minus strand of NC_138170.1, from coordinate 14,856,058 downwards.
TAACGTGTGTGTTCAACACGTGTAGAATAGTGGTATTTATTTCTTTTCCCAGTGAGGGCAGCATTTTGTTGGCCTACTTTGAATGTACAGGGCATGGGATCTGTGACTTTAGGGAATAATCCAGCATAATCCTGATGCTTCTGGCCTAGGGCATAACTGAAGAGCTCTTCTAAATAGAATTTGAGGTCTTTCTCTTAGTTATGTAATAGCTTCTTGATATTGAGACTCCTGTGTTCATATCTCATGATAGTTTCTTAAAGTGAGATTTTGTGGATTTGGTCATTTTAGTACTCAGAAAATTATTTCCTTTTATAGACTGACTCCATATATTGGCCCTGAAAGTGGGAGTTTGGCATGTTTTAGGAACTCTTTTTAGGCCATTGGGTCTCCAGTGTGGTTGCAATGGGGGTGTAAGTGGGAGCTAAGGGAGAAGTTGGCAGAGGCTACCTCATGTAGGAATTTGATTCTAAGAGTTGGTAAGAAGTCACTGAAGGATTTTAAGCTAGAGATTGGATTTTTATTTGAAAAGATCACTCTGAATTTTTGTTGAATAGATTATAGTGCAGGAGTGGAATAGAGAAGCCCTGCTAGGAGACCACTGCAGTGGTTGGGGCCAGAGATCATGAGCCTGATGGAGCAGGAATAGTACAGGTGGAGAAAAACGGTTGGCCTTGAGGTGTATTTTGTAGGTCGATCCAACATGCCCTGCTGTAGTGAATTGGAAAGAGTGGCCAGGGTTAAGGGGAAAGGCGAAATTAGGATGACTCAGATTTCTGGCTTGAGCAGCTGGGTGGTGCCATGAGTTGGGGAAGGCTTGGGGAAGATATGGCTGGAATAGTGAAATCAGGAGTTCTATTTTAGGAATACAAGTCTAAGTATCTTGTCCAATGTCTGGTCCACAGAAGATAATCAGCTCTTTCACCCACCACCAAATCTAGCTGCACATTATTTCACTTCATTTCGTAATGATGTAATTATTCCAGCCATTGGGAATGGATACAATAACATCATTGAGGTCAGAAAGTTAAAGTGATGTTAGGTAGATGGCCAGTAGACCAGTTTGATTGATATCGTATTTTGGGTGAGAAAGTTGGTGCAGTGAAGGACCCTCATGGCACTAGGATTTCTTTAACATTTTAAAATATGAAAGATCCTTCAGGTATCCACTTGTGTTTGTTTCTGTTGTAGGCTCCTTACAGAGTGAGTAAGCTAAGGCGTCTGCATTCCAGGTCATCTGTCTTAGACAATCATAGGCTTTTATAGCATATCATTAACTACCAGTTGACTTGCTAAGGAAAGGGCAAGTGTGTATGAATTTATTTAAAACTCTAGACCAACACCGCCCAACAGAACTCTGTAGTGATAGGAATGTTCTATATCTGTTCTGTCCAACATGGTAGCCTTAGGCAGATATGTCTGTTGAGCACTTGAAATGTGGCTTGTGTGACTGAGGAACTGAATTTTTAATTGTTTGTTTATTTATTTATTTATTTATTTATTTATGCCACGCTGCACAGCTTCAGGATCTTAGTTCCCCAACCAGAAACTGAACCCAGGCCCTCAGCAGTGAAAGCGCAGAGTCCTAACCGCTGGACCACCAGGGAATTCCCTCTAATTTTTATTAATTTAAATAGTTCCACGTGGCTTATAGCTACTGTACTGGAAAACACGTTTAGGCAATCAACTATATGCTTAGGGAATATATTTGTCCTTTTTAAAAAATAGCTTTCTGTCATTTTTGCATAGGTTCATTTTAAAACAACTTTGTGTTCCCCCAGCACATACCAGCATGTCAGAGGGCAGAGATCTAGACAAGTGTGGGAAAGATGACTTTGGATCATAATTTTCTTGTGGATATAATATGCTTATGCATACTTTAAAGCTGATTAGGGACCTCCCTGGCGGTCCAGTTGTTAAGTCTCCCCGCTTCCAATGCAGAAGGCACGGATTCGATCCCTGGTCGGGGAACTAAGATGTCGCACGGCGCAGCCAAAACAAATAAATAAATAAAAGGTGATTATATTAAAGAGACATTTTTGGCAACCAGATGATCGTTAAATACCTGTGTTGTGTGAAGTACGTGTGGCTGGTCCTATTTCCTCACTTCTTTACAGCGAGTCAGACGTCCCAATAGATGTGGAGACAGTCACATCAACCCCTGTGCCACTTTATGACAATCAGAAGGCACGCAGCGTGATGAATGAGTGTGAACGACATGTCATCTTCGCCAGGACCGATGCGGATGCACCTCCCCCTCCAGAGGACTGGGAGGAGCATGTCAACAGGTAGGCTGCTTCTAAGAGGACTGGGCATTCCAGGGTTAATAGTCACCGCTCTGTAAATGTTTTGTATCATTTTCACTGAAGCATATTTTATTAGGAGCTTATTTCATCTGTAGCCACATGAGTCAGAATGTTCTCCTGTCTCTGCATGATAACTCTCAGCTCACTGTGCACTGAGCTTCTTGGGAGGAGAGTTTGTGTCTCAGCCATCTTTCCATCCCTGACACCTAGGACATTGCCTGGCACATAGTAGGCATATAGTAAATGTTGATTGAATAAATAAATGAGTTAAATTTGGTAGGTATGACTTGCTCTCTAGCGTATATAGTACATGTTATGTACTAACATACGTGTATGTCTGAGTTACTCAGACTGCTAGAAAAAAAAACCCTGTTAAATAAGTGTCCATTTGTATGACACTGTATTTACATTGTCTGTAATTAGGGTAGTGAAAATGTTCTGGAGTCGTACGAAAAGCTAAAAGATGTTTGATTTGAGTGGCTTTAAAAAATAGATTTGTAGTCTGTGGTTTGGGGGGAACACTTCACCCCATTTTCATGAGTTTGCTGCCTAGTTTTATTCTCTTACAGCCTACTCACCGTGGGGACTCAACACTCCTCTTTAGGTCATTTTGTTGTTCATTTGGCAGACATTTATTTCATAAAACTTTATTAAGATAAAATTTACGTACCATACAATTTACCTATTTAATGTGTACAATCAGTGGTTTTTAGTATATTCATCACCACACTCAATTTAATGAACATTTTCCTTAACCCCAAAAGAAACTCCATACCCATTAGCAGTCACTTCCCATTTCCTCCCAACCCCTCCAGCACCAGTCTACTTTCTGTCTCTCGAAATTTGCCTTTTCTGAACATTTTATATAGATGGAATCATACAGAATGTGGTCTTTTGTGACTGGATTCTTTCACTTAGCATAACGTTTTCAGGATTCATCCATGTTGATGCATGTGTCAATATTTCATTCCCTTTTAATGCTGAATGATATTCTGTGGTATGGATGTACCACATTTATCCATTCATCTGTTGATGGATATTTGGGTTGTTAACACTTTTTGGCTATTATGAATAATGTCACTATGAATATTCATATACTTGTTTTTTTTAAATAAAATTATTTATTTTTATTTATTTATTTTTGGCTGCGTTGGGTCTTCATTGCTGCTGCGGGCTTTCTCTAGTTGTGGTGAGCGGGGGCTACTCTTCATTGTGGTGCGTGGGCTTCTCATTGTGGTGGCTTCTCTTGTTGCGGAGCACGGGCTCTAGGCAAATGGGCTTCAGTAGTTTTGGCATGCGGGCTCAGTAGTTGTGGCTCGAGGGCTCTAGAGCTCAGGCTCAGTAGTTGTGGTGCACGAGCTTAGTTGCTCCGCAGCATGTGGGATCTTCCTGGACCAGGGCTCGAAGCTGTGTCCCCTGCATTGACAGATGGATTCTTAACCACTGGCCCACCAGGGAAGTCCCCATATACTTGTTTTTGTGTGGACATACATTTTCATTTCTCTTGTATATATACCCAGGAGTGGAATTACTGGATCATATGATTACTCTGTCTAACTTGTAAGGAATTTTCAGATTGTTCTCCAAAAGGGCTACATCAGTTTACATTCCCACCAGCGGTGTATGAGAGTTCCAGTTTCTTCACATCTTTGGCAACACTTGTTTTTAATCTTTTTCTTTTTTTTCTTTCTTTCTTTTTTTTTTTTTGCGGTACGCGGGCCTCTCACTGTTGTGGCCTCTCCCGTTGCGGAGCACAGGCTCCGGGCGCGCAGGCTCAGTGGCCATGGCTCACGGGCCCAGCCGCTCCGCGGCACAGGGGATCTTCCCAGACCCGGGCACGAACCCGCGTCCCCTGCATCAGCAGGCGGACTCTCAACCACTGCGCCACCAGGGAAAGCCCTGTCTTTTTCTTATTATGACCATTCTAGTGGGTATGAAGTGACATCTCATTGTGGTTTTAATTTGCATTTCCCTCATGGCTCTCTCTATATGTATTTACCTACTAAGGGAATGTTAAGATCTTTATATCAGGGGTTGGTAAGTGGTAAACTTGCCATAATGTTGGAGAGCTCTTACTTTATAATAATGGAAGAAAAAGAAGTAACCTGGTAGGAGGAAGAGTAGGAAAGTTTGAGGCTGATTGGCATGGTTTATGAGTTTGGCTGGAAGCAGGGAATGAGACTGAGCTGGTGTGCTTATGTGATCAGGATCGTAGCTGTTGAAGGAGGAGCAGTTCTGCACCTTGGCTGAAGAGCTTTTGAAGAAGTTGTTCGGGGTCTTGAATTGGAATTAACATTGTGCCCTAAGAAGGGGAAATGCTCTCTAGAACTTCAGATAAAGAGGAAAACTGCTGTGAATGAAGATCAGCTACTAGAGTATTACCAGAGTCAATGAATTCAGCAAAGTAGTTTATCACCACTGTTACAGTTAATAATACTAAAAATACTGACAATGGTAGTAACAAAAAAGAACTACCAATTGTTGAGTGCTTTCTAGGTGCCAGGCATTGTGCCAAGCGCTTCATATGCATTATCTCTTTTAAATCTCACAACTCTCCTAGGCATATCCCTTCTTCATCTCTATTTTACAAATGAAGAAACCGAGCTCAGGGAGTTGAAGAAACCTTAGGAAGTTGTGGAGCAGGGATTTGTTTAAAGTGAGCAGTCTGACCCTGGAGCCCAGTGTTCTCAACTAGTAAAAAGTAAAAAGAGAGTAGTAGTAGTAAAAAGAGAGACCAGTTAGTTGTGGCTGAACAAGGTGGCCTCACACTTACGTGTCCTTTATGGTGTTGGTTGCCTTGTCCTCAGTTTGCAGTTTCAGAAACTGCATGGGAGAATTGCATGAATTTTTCCATCAGTTCGCCCATGGTCATGATCAAAAGGTTTTGGGGGACTCTTCATGTTTACCAAAGTCATCAGAGACTTAATAATACATGTGAATACCAGTTTCTTAATTTATAAGGAGAGATACAACTGCAAGGCAGATGGGACACTAGGGTGGCCTGGCCCAGAGCATTGATTCTCAGTAGGAGAATCTGGGAAGCTCTTCTGGTCCCGCAGTGGATGGCGAGTGGACAGTCTGCACAGGAGGCGCCCTCCTTCAACAAGGTAGCTGGATGCACCCATCTTTGCTCAAAGCAAGACGGGCCCACAGAGTTAGGCCAGGGCACACCTCCACCTGCCCAGTCCTGCAGAGAAACACTGACAGATTCTAATCTTTGGCTTGTCTTTCTCCATGTGGACCTCCATCCCTGTGTTATGACATTGCCACAGATTGATATGATTAATTAGCGCTCAGTTTATCTCAGATTATTTGTCTTTTAGTGTCTGATGAGATTTTGGAGGCGTCCTTCTCCCATTAGCAACAGGCTTACAAACCATCTCTTCAGGTAGGTTACTTTTGCACACAGCTAATTTCATTATTTGATGGTACTTACTGGCTTCAATTTCAGAGGTCACCACTTTATGACCCTGTCCCCAGGTTCTGGATCTGTAGCCTGTTTGGAGGTTGCAGTTAGTTCTCTCTGCTTGATTACAATCATCTTGTTGCCATTCTTACCCTTGATTTGATTGTTAAATTGCTGCTTCTTTTCTTCCTGTATAAAATCATGTAAAATTACAGTTTCCCACATCAAGAACTCATGGACTATATAGGACAGCTCCCTAGAAATGTGTTTTTCCTCAGAGAGATTACTGACCTCTCTTATCAGTGGATTCAGAAACTTAATTTTCTTTTTTAGTGCCCTATTTCACCCTCTTGAATTATTTTAGTAGCAACTGCCTTCAGATAACTTTCTATGTTTAGAAAATGAAGGCCCCCTACCCAGCCCGAACTGACTCTGAGTTTCTCTGTTAATGCCTGATATTTCATGAAACAGTTTAATATCCCTCTCTTCTTGATTTAATTGTCTAGATCAGGGGTTGGGAAACTATGGCCTATGCGCCAAATCCGGCCCACTGCTTATTTTTGTATGGCCCATGAGCTAAGAATGGTTTTTACATTTTTAAGCGGTTGAAAAAAAATTTTTTTTAAGACACAAGAAATTCAAATTTCAGTGTCCATAAATACAGTTTTATTGGAACACAGTCATGCCCACTCATTTAGGTATTGTCTGTAGCTGCTTTTGCACTACAGCTGCGGAGTTGCATAGCTGTGATGGAAACCATATGGCACACAAACTCTAAAATATTTACTATCCAGTCCGTTACAGAAGAAGTTTGCCGACCGCTGGTCTAGATTGCATTCTTGTGTCTGCATGCCAAAATCGTGTGACCTGGAGAACCTTTGAAAATGTTATGCATTTGCTGGTGTAGTAATGTTGTCCCCAAGAAGTTGGACCAGCTTTTTCCCCCAGATGTTTGTCAAGTGCCAAGTTTAATTAGATGAACAGCTTTTCAAAGACATTTAACAAGATACTCCTGACATATGATACTTCGGGGCATTGCTCTCAAATGGATTTTAGGACGTTGTCAACATTTCAGTAAAAGAATCTAGTGTCCTAAAGCAGGTTGTCTTATCTTAGAAATCAGAACTTCGGAATTCAATTGAAAAAAATTCTTCTTTTCTAAATTTGCTCTAATTATATCTCTCAATATTGTATGTATCTATATGTTAATCTCAGATGGATGTTTGAAATTTTGAGTTCAAGATCTTTGAGTTGTTTATTTTCCCTCCTTCTCCCTTCCTCTCTCCCTCCCTCTCTCTGTCCCTGGCATTCCTCTCTTCCTTTCTCCTGGTGTTTAAGCAAAGAATTTTATAATCTGAAAAAGTAAGTGTGACCTCTTTCTTCTCTCTGATGTTCTTTCTCTCTCTCTGCTTGCCTTCTGGTTTAAAAAAAATCCTTTAGACATTTTAATATTGAATTAGTATCAGAGAAAGAATTACCTTTGAAAATATCAGGTTCTGGGACTGATGTGACTTTTTGGCTGCTTTGGATAAGAGGAGCCAGAAGTCAGAATGTCATTCGGGTTCCGTGGGAGCGTGGAGAACATTAGTGTCTGATCTCATCTAAGCAATGGAGAGAAGGCATTTTTGCACTCATGAAAATTGAATAGGTTTAGGTGGGGGGAGCATGTTGACTCACCACAGTTCCCATCAGCTATTTGACTGTTTAGACTTGTATTTAAAATTCTGTCTCCTGTTTTTAAATTTTTCCTTAATTATATCTTTTGTGTGCTCTTAATCTTGGGTTAGATCATTTTTTTCTGCCCACTTAATTTTCCAGCCTCCCACGAAACTGGCAAAGTATAGAGAACGTGTTTCAGTTCTTGGAATCACTTTGTTATATATCCAGCAACAATCCTAAGAACTTTTTCTAGGGATTTTAGACTCTCAACATTGTGGTTTTTCAATTTAATTTCAGCTGTCATTGGTGTATGGTAGTAATTTCTAAATAGCTTGTAGTCCCCCTCCCAGGATGTGAATGATTTTGTTCACATCATTTTCCTTGCTCCTGTCATTTCGGGTTTCAGAATAAATGTAGAGTAAGAAAAACAAATAGAGAAGACATCCTGTTGTATAATAAAGAACAGGATAATTTTGGAAACACTGTCGGTACCTCATAAATAAAAATTATGCCTCATTCTCTCTCCTTGGGATTCAGGTTTGCAACATGATCAATAGGCTTTGAGAAAGGTCAAGAGATTGTTGAACATGAAGAAATTGTATTCATTGTTTAACCTGTTTGATTATCACTGAGCATTGTTGCTGGGGGTAAGGCTGCAGTATAATACTGCTTTCAAGATGTCGCAGGTTCTTTATACGTATTATTTTCACAGAACTGAAATTCTAAAATTTTAACACAGATCTTTCATTTCCACTTCAAGAGATTTATCTTTCAGAGATACTTGCACAACCATGTAAAGATATAGATGGAATAGATGTGTGTTTGAGTGTATTGGGGAGAGGAGGGATGGCCACTGTGACAGTTTATAATAGCAATAAAAGGGACGCAACCTAAATGCCCACCAGTAGGGTAGAACCAGCCATTAAAAGCAAAGAAGTTTATTAAAATGGAAATATCCATGTATCTCCAGAGAGCTTTTTATAACCACCTGTGGACATCCTCTGTCTCCTCCCACCACCACCAAATCCCCAAGCCCATCCAAGAATCACTATACATATGAGAGATGCTACTCATGTTAGTGTGTTGTACATTTAAATAATGTTGTGAAGGAAAATGAGATGATGAACCAGTGGGCTGGAAGATGCTGGTTCCCACAAACCTTCCTGGTCCCAAAGTATCCTGAGTCCCAACTTTGAGTAAAAGCTTCTACTCCCCCATCTCCCAAATCCAGAATCTCTGAATATCAAGCCACAACAAAAACTGACTAGATCCTAATGAAGTAGCAGAAATTAAGCCAAGAGAGCTATGGGAAAATAAGAAAAAGGACAATTCCAAGAAACCTGTGACTGCTTCTAGTATGCCACAAGGGGTCATAAAAGGATGAGAGGCTTTGGAGGTTAAGGTGGATTTAGCTCTGGCAACAAGAGCTACTGCAGGTAGAGGGTTCTCCGGAAGAACTCTGTGATCACGGACTTCAGCTGCTCTCATGGGACCTTTGCTCCCATCAGTAGTCATAGCTACCTGAGCTTTTCATTGTTAGAAGGAACCGTAAAGATCATCTAGTCCATCTCTTTTACAGTCAAGGAGACTGAGGGCACACAGCCAGCTCCTGGCTCATAGCTAGTGTTCTCCTGGACTGTGTAACTGGTAAGTTCTCAACCTGGAGACGTGGTAGGTGGAGGTTTTATTTTACAGAAGGAAAGGATAGTGGGATAACTGTGCAATGTGCAATGTGCATAACAAAGGGTAATTTGCCTTCCACCTGCATGTTTACTGGGCCATGTTGTTAGTGTTAGAGAGATGACCTGTAGAAAAGAGGGTGTCAAGGGCCTCCCTGGTGGCGCAGTGGTTGAGAGTCCGCCTGCTGATGCAGGGGATACGGGTTCGTGCCCCGGTCCGGGAGGATCCCATGTGCCGCGGAGCGGCTGGGCCCGTGGGCCATGGCCGCTGGGCCTGCGCGTCCGGAGCCTGTGCTCCGCAACGGGAGAGGCCACAGCGGTGAGAGGCCCGCGTACCGCAAAAAAAAAAAAAAAAAAAAAAAAAAAAAAAAAAAGAGGGTGTCTGGTTGGTGGGTTATGATGGGAAAGACGCTAGTCTGTTATAAAGTAAGAGAAATGGAGATTGCTGAAGTTGTTGGAAGCAACTTCCTTGTGGTTCAGGCACCCTGTGTATAGTGAAGGGCTCAATTTACAGTTGGCCCACGTGGTGTATCCGTGTTCCTCTGCTGCTCAGGACCCAGGCGCTTCTGTGGTAGGGAGTGAGAGGGTTTGAATTTGTACTCCACTATTTACAGGATTTAGAACGTAGTATGTGTACAGTTCATCCGTTTCTTTATTCAGCAGATGTTCAAGTCCCTACTCTGTGTCAGACACTGCTTTATATGCTGGGGATATAACACTTAAAATGGACAAAAATCTCTGCCATCTTGGCCTTTACATTCTAGCAGAGGAAGACAAACCAAGCAAATAAATAAAATGGATACAATGTGAGGTGGTGGTATGGCTGGAAGGGGGGATGGGGAATCCCAGGGTGGGAGTGAGGTGTCCGCAGTTTTAAGTACAGGTGCGTCAGGGAAAGCCTCAGTAGGTGACATTTGAACAAGGACCTGGAGATTGGAGAGGGAGCCATTGTTTCAGATAAGGGGAATGGACGGTTAGGGCCCAGTCTGTGCTGTGGGAGCATGCAGGATGTGCATGGGGGAAGTAAGGGGAGGGGGCAGTGTGGGGAAGCACAGTAAGCTGGGGACAGTCATGGAGGATGAGGTTGGAGAGGCGGGGGGGGGGCGGTCCAGACAGCCCATTGCAAGGACTTGGGCTTTCAGCTGATTGAGATGGGGCCATTGAAGGGTTTGAGCCAAGTGACATGATCTGATTTAGGTTTTTGATTGATCTTTTTCCAAAATTGGTTTTCCAAAAGGTGGTACTAATTTATATTTCCATCCACAAAGTTTGGGGGGATCTATTTTCTTCCACCCTCACAACAGAGTACTGCTGAACTTCTTATGACTGCATTTTTTTTTAATTAATTTATTTTATTTTTGGCTGCACTGGGTCTTCGCTGCTACGCGTGGGCTTTCTCTAGTTGCGGCGAGCGGGGACTGCTCTTCGGTGTGGTGCCTGGGCTTCTCATTGCGGTGGCTTTTCTTTGTTGCGGAGCACGGGCTCTAGGTGCGCGGGCTTCATTAGTTGTGGTGCACGGGCCTAGTTGCCCCGTGGCATATGGGATCTTCCCAGACCAGGGCTCAAACCCGTGTCCCCTGCATTGGCAGGCGGATTCTTAACCACTGCACCACCAGGGAAGTCCCTACATTTATTTATTAATATTTATTTATTTGGCATCGGGTCTTAGTTGCAGCACCAGGTTCTTCGTTGTGGTGTGTGGGCTTCTCTCTAGTTGTGGCACACAGGCTCTAGAGCGTGTGGGCTCAGTAGTTGCAGCATGTGGGTTCTGTAGTTGGTGGCGCACAGGCTCTAGAGCACAGGCTTAGTTGCCCCATGGCAGGTGGGATCTTATTTCCCTGACCAGGGATCGAACCCACATCCCCTGCATTGGAAGGCAGATTCTTAACCACTGGACCACCAGGGAAAGCCCAAGGGGGTTGACTGCCTTTTCATGAACTGCCTTTTCATGTTCTTTGCCCATCGTTTTTGTTTTGAGTGTTTTGTCTTTTTCTTAATAGTTTTCTAGAGGCTTTTTCTATTTTAATGAAACGGTAGTTATTTTTTCATTGTATTTTGACTTCATTTATGATACTTTATTTTTTCCTTTACAGAAACTGGAAATTTTTATGTAGTTAAATTTATCTTTCTTCTTTTTATGGCTTCTAGGTTTTAGGTCATAGAAAGTTTTACTCATTCTAAGATATAGATTAGATAGGTAGATAGATTTTTTTAATTACTGTTTTTTCCTAGTACTTTGGTCATTTTATTTTATTTTATTTATTTTTATTTTTTATTTTTATTTTTTTGCAGTACGCGGGCCTCTCACTGCTGTGGCCTCTCCCATTGCGGAGCACAGGCTCCAGACGCGCAGGCCCAGCGGCCATGGCTTATGGGCCCAGCCGCTCTGCGGCATGTGGGATCTTCCTGGACCGGGGCACGAACCCGTGTCCCCTGCATCGGCAGGCAGGCGGACTCTCAACCACTACGCCACCAGGGAAGCCCTCATTTTATTTTTATTTAACTTTCTATGCCACTTGAAATTTATTTTGGTGTAAAGAGTGTTGTGTAGGAATCCAGATTTTCTCTTTCCAGTTGGCTAGTGGTTGTCACCGCCCTATTTACTTATCCCTGCTGATTTGGAGTGCTACCTTGATCTCATTCCAGGTTCTCATTTGGGTCTGGCGTCCACCTAAAATTTTTTAAAGGAGATTTAATCACCAGTTTATTTTTATGGCAGGGAGAGTTGGTAAACAGTTGGGCATCTTCTGTTACTTTTCTCTTAGTATCTTTAGGAAGATTACTGGCCAGAGTTGGAGTATGAGAGTAATTAAGATCGCCAGGAGTGGGGTGGAGGGGGCTCTAGTCCGCGCCACGCTGCTGTGCTGTGTGTCATTAGGTGGGGACAGGGGCAGTAGGACAGGTTTCTAATTGCAGGGAGTTGACACCTGAGCTGGAGGAGGAACCATAAAGCCTTCCCTAAGCAAGGTGAAAGTGTGTCTGCTAGGGATGATACAGAGTTAACTTATATGGAACAGACCATTCAGAAGTAAATTTGTTAATTGTGTGATATACAGGGGGAAAAATGGAAAAGGGAGAAAGGTTAGTGAGGAGTGGATTATTAAGGAGTGGGAGAAGAGCCACTTCATTTGTTATATTTTCGTTCCTAAAGCTGATTTAAATAGGCCTCTTATCTTAGTCTGAGGTTTCAGTACATTAAAATGCTTTCTCATCCTGTCTGCCTTTTTGTGTGAAATAGTAAACTTGTGAAATTCAAATATGTCTGTGCAATGGTGCCATGCTTCTGTTTACTAATGGATTATATTTGCCACTAGGTAATTAATTACCTTTGCTAGCACCAAGAAGACTCTGTTTGTGACTGGTTTTGACTTGTAGTGTGTATGTTAATACAAGTATACGTTGAGGTGATTCATTGGCAGGATTGGGACCAGAATCTGGGGGTTGTGCTTTAGTCTCGTTCTAAGCTACTTTGAGTTATACTGTTTCATAGTGGGAACAAAAAACATGACATATCTTCTTTGTACAGTGTACATGCATGGCGAGCATCCCCAGGGTTTGACTTTTAATTCCTCAGAGTTTCTCTTATAGGACTGGCTGGACAATGGCCCAGAACAAGCTATTCAACAAGATCCTCAAAGCCCTGCAGTCTGATCGGCTTGCCCGCTTGGCCAACGAAGGGGTAAGACTCTAGAAGCCTGCCCACCGTGGGCTCCCCCTAGTTTGGGCCTCACGGGCTAGCTGACCTCACCCCGCTCCCCCCACCCCCACCCCACGTCGCTAACGAGGTGGCCCTCATACTTTGTCCCCCCGCTTACACCTCTCAGGCTTGTAACGAGCCAGTGCTGCGCCGTGTTGCCGTGGACAAGTGTGCGAGGAGAGTGCGGCAAGCTCTGGCGAGTGTGAGCTGGGACAGCAAGCTGGTCCAGTGGCTGCACACCACCCTGGTGGAGACGTTGAGTCTGCCCATGCTGGCCGCCTACCTGGATGCTTTGCAGACACTGAAAGGGAAGGTGAGGCTGTGATGGGCGTCTGCCCTGTCCTGGGGTAGCCAGCCTCCGCTGTGGGTTCAGGAAGTGGGGTTGGGCGAGGTCATTGCCTGGTCAGCCTGGAGGGCATGACTGAAGCTAACTGGTTTGTTATCAAAAACAGGAGACATGGTATCATTTCGTGTTTTCACCTGGCGTAAGTGTCTCTAGCCCTCCTGAAAACCAGAGAACATGTTTAGTCTCTGCAGCCCTGCAGCTTGTGGTTTGAGGTGAGGTGAGAACGGAGAAGATGAGGGGTTTACCAGGGAGGGGTGTTGAGAGGGGGGCAGGAAGCAGACCCGTGGTGCTGAGAGTGTGGGGGTGCGCGCGGGGAGGTGTTCCGGAGCAGGGAGCGCCGTGATGTGATGCCTCGGTCTCTCCTCATCATGATGAGCCTTCGGTAGCAACACTTTCACTTTAATCACTCTTTATAAAGCGTATCGTTAACTTTCCTTGCTTTCTTACTTCGACAGTATTGCACAAAGTTAAACTGTTTTTCTTCATGATTGCAGTTTATTTTGGTTACAGTTATTGCACTGGGCGGTGTTCGGTGTGATTGGAGTACAGGTTCTGGGGGCAGACTGCTTGGCTGATCTCATCCTGATTACTAATTAGCTGTGTAATCTTGGATTAGTGTCTCAATGTCCTCATCTCTAAAAAAATGGCTGATACTAATACCTATCTAGGATTTTTGTGAAAATTCATTAATCGAGATAGAATGCTTGCCACAAAGTTTGGCACATAGGAAACCTACAGTAACTGTTAATGATTTATAAGTGGTACCATCATTTTTAGAGTGTTTTGCTCCAATACAGCATGGCCTCAGGCAACTTGGATTAATTCAGTTCTTGACTTTTTTTTTTTTAAGTGGTTTTCTTTTCCTTTGCAGGAAGCTGGCCTGTTTTATTGCTATATTTCACCTGGCCAACAGCTTTCCCCAGCCATATTCCCCCAATTTCCAGACTTACTGTTTCCTACCTGTTTGTTACTTGAAGGTTGCTGAGTTTGTTTGAAAGCAAAAGAAGACTGGTTTAGTGTGGAAATAAAACAAAACTCAGGACCAGATGCGTTCATGAAATGCATGGTAGGAAATTTGACATTAATTCATACATTCAACTATCTTGTGCCTGTAATGTGCCAGGTGCTGGGCTGAGCAACACAGAAATGCTGTCTTCTCTGATGGAGCTTATTTTCTAGTGGAGAAAGAGACAAAAGAAAAGATAGTCCCCGACTTCCCCCTGTGCTGCTCCTCTGCAGTGGAGACCCTGGCCCAGGAGGTGAATGGGGGCAGGCATGGGCACAGGGTGGGTGTGGAGCCAAGACAGGCCCCTGGCCGACAACAGTGGCTTGTGAGTATTTCAGGCATTTTAAATGTTCTCCACAGCATTCTGCCTATGGGAAGAGTACGTCATTGGTGAATATCCCCTGAGGGATGAGTATTAGTAGTGCCCAGAGCCCACTCCTCTGCCTTACACTGCATGGCCAGTATGCCTTGGAGGCCATTTCCCTCGTGAAGAAGCGTGCGCTGCGGCCCCACTGAAGTCACTGTCGGGATGTTGCCACGTGAATGAAGTGGTGTAAGTGGTGTTCATGTTTACTGAGCATGACGGACCACGGGCGGGACTCCGCAGGTGTGCACAGTGCGTGCTGGCCGGCCCTGCTTCTAGGTCACGGTGTGGGCTAGCTGGAGTGGCAGAGGACACACCGTCAGCAGGGTCCCAGACTGTGAGCCGCTGGCCGCTTGAGGCTCTGCTCTCAGTGGTTCCTCTCCCTTCAGGCTCTTATTTTCCCATGACTCTCAGATTCACAGCAAATCCTTAGGTTGTTTCCCACAACTTCTAATGTTCCTGCTGGATGAAAATGCAGGTGGATGGGATCGTGCTCTTGGCCCAGCTACTTTCACCATCAGACCTATTGTAAGGGGAGCAGAGAAGGTATAGACCCTAGCCTCTTCATTGTCTGCTGAGAGAGACGCAGTGCTGGAGAGACCAGGGATGCTTGGTGTGCCTGGCTCCAAGCAGAGAAGTTGGTTATTGATTAATTATTTCTAAGTATTCTTATTTACAGAAAGTGAGTTTCAAGGCTTTGTCATTGGAGAGGTGTACTCTTATTACTGCCAGATAAAAGCTTTTAAAGTCTAATTCAGTCAGATCCTCTACCTCAAGGTGTTGAGTGGCTCACAGTGACAAAGTAAGTTACAAGAAATGGCCAGTTTAGGGTGAAGATCCTTTGCAGTTGGGCCCTAGCCTTTGTTACTAGCCTTACATCCTCCTACTTCCTTGCTCAAATTCTCGACTTCAGGCCATCTGTGCCTAGAATAAGCCCTGTTCTTTCTTGCTTATATCTGGTGTCTCTGATTAGAAAGCTTTTCCCCATCTTCTGTTAGAATTCTTCAGAGTGCATCTCACTTCACGTGCTGCATCTTCAGATGAAAATTGCCTGCTCGCCTCCCTCTTCTCTGTTAGATGGTTTGAATCATAGTGTGAGGCTTATTTTTCTTTATGGCACTTACAGCCCCTCCTCTTTTGTTGTTTGTGTGCTTGTCTTCATTAAGCCTTGTACATTAAATTCCTTTGCAGTAAGCACTAGGCTGATGTCTTATAACAGCAGTGTTGGCGTTGCATAAACATTTGTTTCCTGAATTAAACTGAGAAAGTCTTATGGTTATATTCCCCTCATTTCTTTTATTTTTAAAAATTTATTTATTTGTTTATTTTTGGCTGCGTTGGGTTTTCATTGCTGTGCGCGGGCTTTCTCTAGTTGCAGCGAGCAGGAGCTACTCTTCGTTGCGGTGCGCGGGCTTCTCTTATTGCGGTGGCTTCTCTTATTGCGGAGCACGGGCTCTAGGCATACGGGCTTCAGTAGTTGTGGTGCATGGGCCTAGTTGCTCCGCGGTGTATGGGATCTTCCCGTACCAGGGCTCGATCCCGAGTCCCCTGCATTAGCAGGCGGATTCTTTTTTTTTTTTTTTTGAGGTACACGGGCCTCTCACTGTTGTGGCCTCTCCTGTTGCGGAGCACAGGCTCCAGATGCGCAGGCTCAGCGGCCATGGCTCACGGGCCCAGCCACTCCACGGCATGTGGGATCTTCCCGGACCGGGGCACGAACCCGTGTCCCCTGAATCGGCAGGCGGACTCTCAACCACTGCGCCACCAGGGAAGCCCAGCAGGCGGATTCTTAAGCACTGCGCCACCAGGGAAGTCCCTCCTCTCATTTCTTGTACAGAAATCTCTTTAGTCTTGCTCTTTCAAAATTAGGATCACTGTCCTTGCTTATCATTGCCTGGAACAGCTTATCTTCTTGTCCTATCTTTGCATTTTTTATTTTAATTGAAGTATAATTGACATATAGCATTATATTAGTTTCAAGTATACAATATAATGATTTGATATTTGTATGTATTGCTAGATGATCACCACAGTAAGTCTAGTTAACATATGTCACCACACATAGTTACAAACATTTTTTTTTTCTTGCAATGAGAATTTTTAAGATCTACTCTCTTAGCAACTTTCAAATCTGGAATACATTGTTATTAACTGTAGTCACCATGCTGTACATTACATTCCATGGCTTTATTTATTTTGTACTTTTTGATCCCTTTTACCCATTTCACTATCCTCCACCCCCTCCCTCTGGCAACCGCCAGTCTGTTCTTTGTATCTATGAGTTTGGTTTTTTGTTTTGTTTGTTTTTCTTTAGATCCACATACAAGTGAGATCATACAGTATTTATGTTTCCCTGTCTGACTTAACTTCACTTAGCACAGTGCCCTCAGGGTCCATCCATGTTTTTTTTTGTTTTATTTTTTTTTGCGGTACGTGGGCCTCTCACTGTTGTGGCCTCTCCCGTTGCGGAGCACAGGCTCCGGACGCGCAGGCTCAGCGGCCATGGCTCACGGGCCCAGCCGCTCCGCGGCATGTGGGATCTTCCCGGACCGGGGCACGAACCCATGTCCCCTGCATCGGCAGGCGGACTCTCAACCACTGCGCCACCAGAGAAGCCCAAGATTTCCTCCTTTTTTATGGCTGAATAATATTCGCGTGTGTGTGTGTGTGTGTGTGTGTGTGTGTGTGTGTGTGTGTGTGTGTGTGTGTGTGTGTGTAGAAAACGTGGCATATATATATATGCCACATTTTCTTTATCCATCATCCATCAGTGGACACTTAGGTTGTTTCCATATCTTGCCTATTGTACATAATGCTGCAGTGAACATGGGGGTGCACATATCTTTTTGAGTTATTGTCGTTTTCTTCAGATAAATACACAGAAGTGGAATTGCTGGATCATATGATAGTTCTATTTTTAATTTTTTGAGGAACATCCTTACTGTTTTTCATAGCAGCTGCACCAATTTACATTCTCACCAACGTGCACAGGGGTTTCCTTTTCTCCACATCCTTGCCAAAATTTGTTAATGCTTCTCTTTTTGATAATAGCCATTCTAACAGTTGTGAGATGATATCTCATTTTGGTTTTGATTTGTAGTTCCCTTATGATTAATAATGTTGAGCATCTTTTCGTGTACCTGTTGGTCATCTGTATATCTTCTTTGGAAAAATGTCTATTCAGATCTGCTCATTTTTTAATCAGATTGTTTATTTTGTTGATGTTGAGTTGCATGAGTTCTTCATATGTTTTGAATATTAACCCCTTATCAGATACATGATTTGCAAATATTTTCTCCCATTCAGTAGGTTGCTTTTTCATTTTGTTGATGTTTTCCTTTGCTATGCAGAAGCTTTTTAGTTTTGTAGTCCCACTTATTTATTTTTGCTTTTGCTGCCTTTACTTTTGGTGTCAGATCCAAAAAATCACTGCCAAGACTAATGTCAAAGAGCTTACTGCCGATGTTTTCTTCTAGGAGTTTTATGGTTTCAGATCTTCATTCAAGTCTTTAATCCTTTCTCAGTTAATTTTTGTGTATGATGTAATATAGTGGTCCAGTTTCATTCTTTTGCATGTAGCTGTCCAGTTTTCCCAACACCATTTATTGGAGAGACCGTCCTTTCCCCACTGTAAGTTTTTGGCTCCTTTGTTGTAAATTAATTGACCATATATGCATGGGTTTATTTCTAGGCTCTCTATTCTGTTCCATTCATCTGTGATTCTGTTTTTATGCCGATGCCATGCTGTGTTTTGATTACTATAACTTTGTAAAATAGTTTGAAATCAAGAAGCATGATGCTTCCAGCCTCGTTCTTTGTTCTCAAGATTGCTTTGGCTACTCAGGGTCTTTTGTGGTTCCATACAAATTTTAGGGTTGTTTGTTCTATTTCTGTGAAAAAAGCCACTGGAATTTTGATAGGGATTGCATTGAATTTGTATAGTAGATTGCTTTGGGTGGTATGGACATTTTAACAATATTACTTTTTCTAGTCTGTGAGCACAGAATATCTTTCCATTTATTTGTGTCTTAGTTTCTTTCATTAATGTCTTATAGATTTCAGTGTACAGGTCTTTTACCTCCTTGGTTAAATTTAATCCTAGGTATTTTATTATTTTTGATGCCGTTGTAAACGAGAAAGTTTTCATAATTTCTCTATTAGTGTATAGAGATGCAGCAGATTTTTGTATATTGATTTTGTATCCCGCAACTTCACTGAATTTGTTTATTCTAATGGTTGTTTTTGGTGGAGTCTAGGGTTTGCTCTATATGGTATGATGTCATCTGCAAATAGTGACAGTTTTACTTCTTTCTAATTTGGGTGCCTTTCCTTTCTTTTTCTTGCCTAATCGTTCTAGCTTGGACTTCCAATACTATGCTGAATAAAAGTGGTGCGAGTGGGCATCCTCGTCTTGTTCCTGATCTTAGAGGAAAAGCTTTCAGGTTTTCACTGTTGAGTACGATGTTAGCTATGGACTGAACTTTTACGGCCTGCATCACTGTAGTAGTTTTTATTCTCCAGTTTCTCAAAAAGTTTATTTTTCTGAAAACTACCTCTAACAGTTAAAAATCTTTCCTTTCCCCAAGGTCATTTTGACCTCTTGTGGGTAGTATGGGATTCACACAGATAATTCTCAGTGTAAGCATCAGCATGTCTGAAACCTATATTTACACCTCTGTGAGGTCACATTTTTGGTGAATCGTAATGGTGTAATGTGGAACCACTGATAGGTAGGGCCAACTGTAAAGTTATACACAGCTTTTCAACTGAATGGGGGCTTGGCACCCAACCCCATGTTGTTCAAGGCAACTGTATACACAGTATAGTAGGATATATTATTTGGGGCACAATAACATACTTTTTTAACACTCCACAGTTTGAAGGCAGTATTCTAGAAGTAAGTGCAGAGTTTTGTTTTGTTTTTAATTTATAAAAAATCAACTGGTGTTCACTGAGGAAATTTAGAAAATACAGATGTCTGAAAAGGAAAAAAATTCATAACTCCATAAAGTTCATTATTAACCTTTTGGCATATTTTCTTGTATTTTTTCTGAGTAGAGATAATTTTTATATTTTCTGTTTTACCTTTAACGTTTTAGCAAATTATTTTCCTATGTTATTACAAATTGTTTTAAATATTTAAAATTAATCCATAATATCTAATTATGTAGTTAATTTGCTTAACCACTTCCATGTATATGCCTTTGTGTTGTGTCCACTTTTTGACTATTATTGAGAGTGAATTTGTCTTTTGCTTACCCCCCAGCCCCCGTGTGTGTGTGTGTGTGTGTGTGTGTGTGTGTGTTTCTGATACAGGTTGTTAAGAAAGGGATAAGAATAAGTTTAAGTCTCTTGATGCGTGTCACCAGATTGGTTTCCAGAGGACTGTATCCACTTATCTTTAATATGATGGGAGGCATATTTTTCAGCCATGCACTTATTTGTACTTTTGCTCGTGAGGAAAGTTGGGGAGCTGTAGTTGAAATCTTTCCTTGGCTCATAGTGGAGCTGTGTCCTCCCACCTGATCCTGGTGGTGGGGTCTCCTACTTCATGCTGGAAGCATCTTTGCTCTCCCTTGCTTCTAGATCCCTACCTTGATTGACCGGATGCTCGTGTCGTCCAACACGAAGACCGGGGCCGCTGGAGCCGAGGCCTTGTCCCTCCTCCTGAAGCGGCCCTGGGACCCTGCTGTGGGAGTGCTCTCTCATAACAAACCAGTAAGTTGGACTTAACTGTGGCCCGTGAACTTGTTTTTAGAATCCAGTCTTAGAACTTTGGCAGGAGGTAATGGCTTGTTTAACTGCTTTCATTAATAACTGGCTGGGTGTCGTGCTTAACGTAGTTTCCTGAGCAAATGAGCATTGGTTGGGATAAGAAAGGTATTGGGGTTCCATGGAGGAGCACCTCTCATTCACTGGCTCTCTGGTGGGGTCTTTCTCCTTAGAGCAAACTCCCCGGCTCTCCTCTCATTCTCATTGCCTCCTCCGGGCCCTCCAGCTCCGTGTTCCCCACCTCACGCCGCCACCGCTTCTGGCAGTCTCAGCTGTCCTGCTTAGGCAAGGTATGTACTGGGCAGGAGGAACTCCTCCTGGGGAGGATCGAGCAGACAGAAACGAAGAGGGGGTCAAAACGGACAAACTTAAATGTGGAGCGTCCCCCAGGTCTCTTTTTGTCTAGAATGCCCATGGTGCTTACCCGAGGTTGAAGGGATTTAGGTAGGTTAAGCAGACTTGAGAGGAGATTTGGAACTTAGCTCTGCTCTCGTGGCTGCCACTCTTTCCTTTAGGTCATCCCTGTTGCCACGCATCTGCTGAACAATGGCAGTGGCGTAGGAGTTCTGCAGTGCCTGGAGCACATGATTGGGGCCGTGCGAAGCAAAGTGCTGGAGGTGAGAATGTCCTATTGCAGTTCACTGTGGCACACCCTACATCCTGCACCAGTCTGTGGCCTCCAGTCTCACTGTCTTCTTTCTCTTCCCACAAAGATTCACAGCCATTTCCCCCACAAACCCATTATCTTGATTGGCTGGAATACAGGAGCCTTGGTGGCCTGTCACGTAAGTAATCCCCATCTTATTTGGAGGTTGTCCTGAGGTAGACTGCTGCTGCTACTACTGCTGCTGCCCAGCTTGATGATAGTGACTGTTGAGCGCTTTTTAACGTTCCAGAGCATTGTGCTAGATGCTTTGCCTACAAACTTTACTTTTTAACTTTATTGTGGAAAATTTTAAGCAGAAATTGAAAGGGAGGATAGACTAGCATAATAAACCTCTTGGGCCCCTCACCCAGCTTTGCCAGTGATCAGCTCATGGCCAAGCTTTTTTTCATCTTACCTCTGCCTACTTTCAGTCTCCTCCAATTATTTTGAAGAAAATCTCATATCATTGTGTTTATATATATATATTTCAGCATGTATCTCTGAAAAAAATTTTTTCTTTCTCCCCCTAGACATAAGTACTATTTCCCCACCTAAACAAAACAAAACAATAATTTTAGCCAGCAAAAATTTTCATAGCTCTGTAATTTGATGTTGTGTTCCTGTTCTTTCCCTTTACAAGGCATCAGAGAACCTTTTCTTTATTATTTTACATACACTTGCATGTATATTAGTTTGTATAAGTGCCTCCGACCTGTCCAAAGCCCCAGTTCTCAAGTGGATCAAGTAAGCAAAGTCTGTGCTGCTTCATGTAGTGTGAGTGACATCTAGGGGCGTGAGAGGAAGAAGGCCATCTCCCGGTGCTCCCTGGTCCCAAGGGTGGCAGTACGCTGTCAGCGACTGCTCTAAGAAATTTGGGGTGTCTGGGAGCTATCAAGTTCAAAAGGGAGAGGTTTTCTTCACTTAAGGGAAAAGAGCAACATTTGTGTTCTCCTGATGGCATTTGTTATTAGTGGAGGGAAAAGAGAGGACTCTAGCCTCGCAAACTGCCAGGCTGGAAGTATTAAACTTCCCATCCTATGGTTCAGCCCTCTTCTGGGGTCTGCTGAGGGCCCCAGTTCTCTAGGTGGTGGCTTCTGGTAGAACAGCACATCTTGTGTTCTTTGCTCTTACTGCTGCAACCCTGGCTGGTGCACCTAGGGGTTACGTCCTAACCTAGTTATGTACACCTAGGGGTTATGCATGACAGCGGGGGAGGAGGTGGGACTGGCTGGTGGGTCTGGACCACCCCAGGATTCTGGGTAGGATGTAGCTGCAGTGAAGTCATTTGACCTTGAGACAAACCGTGCCATTATTTCCAGGTGTCGGTGATGGAATACGTCACTGCAGTTGTCTGCCTTGGGTTTCCTCTGCTTACCGTGGATGGCCCCAGAGGGGTAAGTGCAGGGTGTGGCTGATTTCTGGGTCACTGGCAGGTGAGAGTATGGGAGTGCATGCCTCGCCCAAGCTGCTGTTCAGTGACTGCAGTTGCCCAGCTGACTCTCTTGAGCATGCTTGCCGGGGAAGTACTCAGTGAATATGCACTGGCTGACTGTAAAACCTGGATCTGTTTTAGGATGTGGATGATCCCCTCTTGGATATGAAGACTCCAGTCCTCTTTGTCATTGGTCAGAATTCCCTGCAGTGTCACCCTGAAGCCATGGAGGACTTCCGGGAGAAGATTCGGGCTGAGAACAGCTTGGTGGTGGTTGGGGGAGCTGATGATAATCTCAGGTGGGTAGGTTCCCCCAGAGCTGCAAGAGTGCCATGTTGGAGAGATGCTTATCAGGTGGTGATGTAATAATAGCTAACCTGGTTCAGTGAAAAGAGGGCATTAAAAAACTTTAAAAAAAAAGTTTTTAAACTAATTCAGATTTCTAAAAAGTTGCAAAATTAGTACCAAGAAATTCCCTATACTGTTCACCCAGATTTCCCAAATGTTAACACCTTACATAACCAAAGTGTAATTATTGAAGTCAGGAAATTAACATGGATATGATACTGTTACCTAATCTACAGACTCACATTTCATCAGTTATCTCACTAATGTTCTTTTCTGGTCCAGGCTCAAATCCAGATCACACACTGCTGTTGGTTGCCTGCCTCCTCAGTCTCCTTTAATTCGGTACTGTTCCTTAGTCTGTCTTTGTCTTTCATGACCTCGACACCTTGGAAGACTTCTGTTTTGTAGACAGTCCCTCAATTTAGGTTTTTGACATTATCTTATGATTAGGTTGAGGGTGCACATGTTTGGCAGGAATGCTATGGAGCTGATGTGCCCTCAGTGCACCCCTCAGGGGCTACATGGTGTTGATGTGTCTTATTACTGGTGATGTTAACTTTGATCCAGGAAGCATCTGCCAGGTTTCTCTATCGTAAAGTTACTATTTTTCTCTTTGTAGTTAGTAGTCATCTTGTGGGGAGAAAATACTTTAAGGTGTTGTAATTATAGTCTTGGCCATTGTGCTTTCACTGGGGTAGGCATTTCTTCACGGTTTGTTCCTTACTGAGGATGAATGTGAACATAGACTTTATTTGTGTTAAGCATCCTTTTATATATTTTGGAGTATAAACAGCCAAAGTTTAGAGAGGATTTTAAATTTATTTTTTAATTTATTTTATTTTTGGCTGCGTTGGGTCTTCGTCGCTGCACGTGGGCTTTCTCTAGTTGTGGCGAGCAGGGGCCACTCTTCGTTGAGGTGTGCGGGCTTCTTATTCTGGTGGCTTCTCTTGTTGCAGAGCACGGGCTCTAGGTGTGCAGGCTCAGTAGTTGTGGCTCGCAGGCTCTAGAACGCAGGCTCAGTAGTTGTGGCGCACGGGCTTAGTTGCTCCACAGCATGTAAAATCTTCCCGGACCAGGGCTCAAACCCATGTCCCCTGCATTGGCAGGTGGATTCTTAACCACCGTGCCACCAGGGAAGCTCTGGAGAGGATTTCAGGAGGACATCTTTAGTCATTGAGATGGCCATTCTTCTCTTACAAGGCTGGCTCCCTGTAGAGCCTTTAGTTATGTTTTTATGAAATGTACTGAAAAAGAGGTTGTATCCTTTACTGGTCTCCTTTTTATATGCTCAGTCTTAGATATTAACTTCATTTGTGTGCTTTAACTGGAGAGCTTAAAGCGAGTACCTATTCCCACCTCTCTTGTCAGTTTCTTACCCAGAGATGCTTTGGAGAAGTCCTCCTGGCCTTTGTCATTTGACAGCTTCTTGTGGACCTAGAATCTAATCCTTTGATGCTCAAGGCAATGTTTGCTTGTAAATACATTATCTTTCTTACTAATTCAGACGTTCTTATCTATAGGAGAATAGACTGTGTGTGTTGAGTCGTGGTGAGGGAGCAGGAGAAGTGGAAATAACCCTTAGAGTTACGTTGTGAGGCTACTTATGAGACATATTTGCATGGTGCCAAGAGCATTGGACTGAGAACTGGGAGACCTCAATTTAGTCTTGGCTCCCTTGCTAAGAAGCTTGGGTAAAATACTTAACTTCTGGGACTCTGTCCTCATCCATAAAATGAGCATTGTTACACAAGGTCAGAGGCCTACAACCAGTAAATTGGGGTCTCAGAATTTGGAGGCTCAGAATGTTGTTCTTCATCCTGTCACTTGGTGCCCTGTTTCTCTCTCTGCTGAGACCCCCAGTCAGAAGCCAGGGGGTTTAAGGCTGGCTGGCTTTCAAAGAGGAGAATGCAGAAACTGTGGTCAGTTTCTGTCATCCCTTTAGAACTAACCTGTGGCCACCTTATCTTCCCTCCTGCTAATCTCATTTCAGTAGCACCCAGTAATCTTTTCAATAGCACCCAGTAATCTCAGGGTTTGGGTCTCTGTTGGAGTGGAGATGAGGTCTTAGCAATCAGATAGAGTATACCTGTGAAGCCATAGGTATAGGACTTCTGAAGTATACCATCCCGGGTACTTTCCATGTATTCTTTGGTTCTTTACAAATGTTGTTTTGTGTCATCCCCATTAACTCCATGAGTGAGGTGTTATGGTTCCCCATTTTTCAGATGTGGAAACTGAGGTTCAGAGAGGCTGCAGACCTGCCTGAGGGCTAACATAGTCTTCCTTCTTGGGTCTAGAGAATAACCAACACAGAAGAGAAATGGTGCTGTGGAATGTTTGGAAAGTAAACATTTCCTCTTTTTTGTCTCTTAGAATAAGCAAAGCAAAGAAGAAATCGGAAGGGTTGACTCAGAGCATGGTGGACAGATGTATTCAGGTACACAGTAGCTTTATGTGGTTTTCTCAGCTAGGCTTGCCTTTCTGTAACCTTTTAGGCTCGGTCTTGTTGGCAGCAGCCTGTTGACTAAGGAGGATGGGTATCCACTGTGGCCTCTGTTGGGCCTAAATCATAAGCAAAGGAAAGGGGGAAAGGAGAGTAACGATCTAAGACATGAGCAGAGCATTAGGGGAGGAAGCGTTCATTGGAGGAGTGGTAAAGCGTGACCACCCCAGAGTACTGCCTCACGGGTGCAGGGCGCAGGCCTCTGCCGGTCCTTGGCTGAGGCTGGGGTTTGTGCCAGGCTTTGTGTGGTAGGAGGGACCGGCACACTGACATCAAAGCTGAGGTGAATCGATTTTAGTTGGGACTGTCGGGGTGGTTCCTGTTCTCCAGACAAGGACTCAGAGGCCTTGGCCCCTCTTTACACTAGGATGAGATTGTGGACTTCCTGACTGGAGTGCTCACTCGCGCGGAGGGGCACGTGGGCTCTGAGCCTCGGGATCAGGATGCTGAGAAGAAGAAGAAGCCCCGGGACGTGGCCCGCAGAGACCTGGCCTTTGAGGTCTCTGAGCGAGGCAGTCGACCTGCGTCACCAGCTGCCAAGCTACCTGCCTCACCCTCAGGCTCGGAGGTAATGCGGAAAGGGAGGGAGTGCTTTTGCTGGGGAAGGGGGACTGAAGAGTTGGTTCCTTCGCTTCCTGGGGATGCCTGTTGGCCTTGGTGGGCCTGTGAGTTCCTACGAGGGGAATTCCTGACCAGGGAATTCCAGGGGGACTTGACGATTGACAGTCAATCTGGACGACATTGGCTTGGCCCTTGTCCTTCTTAATCTACTCAGGATCTCTCCAGTGTGTCCAGCAGCCCCACCTCCAGTCCCAAGACCAAGGTGACCACAGTGGCCTCTGCCCAGAAGTCCAGTCAGATCGGAAGCACTCAGCTGCTGAAGAGACACGTGCAGCGGACAGAGGCTGTGCTGACCCACAAACAAGCTCAAGGTATAGCTGCCTGGCCCGGTGGCCTCTCTTGGGTTCTGCCTTCTGCAGTTGATGCCATGCGGCAGTTGGAAAGTATTGGCATCTGCAGCTTTTTCCCGACATTTCTGTCCAGGCAAAATTAGGTTGAAATAAATACTGAGGGCTGTTTTCAAGGGTAAAATATCACAAAAGGTGATACTAGTGTGACTGTATAGTTCCATTAATTATAGCTTTGGCTTGGTGTTTGGGGAAGTTAGGCTTTATGAGCTGACTACACGTATATTAGCCTCAAATTTTTTACCAACTCCGGGCCCTGCCCAGCCTCTCCTGCAGTCAGGGAGCTCTTCGGGTCCCGCAGACAAGGGGATTGGCCGTGCTCATCAGATTCTAGGGCAACTGCACTGGTGTCGTGCCCGCCCTTTGTTTTGCCCTTGAAGAGTTAAGATTCCCACACTGGGACTTCCAGTGAAGTTTTTCAGGAGTCTCTGCAGATAGGTTTTCGATTAGGCTGGGAAACATTTGTTTGGTTGAAATTAGAGTTTGGAGAACAGTCAGCACAACGTAAGAAGCTGTGGAAAAGGCGTGTGCAGTGGGTGGAGAGGGGAGCAGCAGTGGCTCTACCCCTGGCCCACTTTGATCCAGTTGGGCAGCCGTGAGGCGAGGTCTCTTGGGCACTGGTGTCTGGTGATGTATCCAGGAGCGTGTATCATCTGAGGGTCTCAGGTGCCCAGGAAGAGGCAGCAGCCAGAGCTGGCTGTCAGGTGGACGCGCAGGAGACGGGAGGCTCCTGTGCTCTCTTCCCCTGCGTTTCTTTTAGTGGAGCCCAAGGATCAGGACTCAGACCCAGGCCTCTTACGAGGTTGCCCGTATGGTGGTGCTAACAGGGAGCAGAAGTGTGAGTGGGTCGGCGGAGGCGAAAAGGAGGCCAGGCCCCTCGGGTCCACGTGTGACCTGCATCCTCTTCAGTGCTGGCCGGAGCCAGGTTCCAAGTGGGCCTTGTCTTCTTGGGCTTTTGATGAAGAGAGAGCCAGCAGTTTGCCAATAATTAGTGGAGACTGTAAGGAGTTCTGGAAGGCTGACTGGTGCGCCAGGTTCGAGATGGGACCCGGAGCCTCATGGAGGAGAGCCGCAGCACAGCAGCCTGGTCTCGGCAGAGCTCGTAGGTGGGGCAGTGAGAACAGCTCATGGTTATGGGCCCTCACTGCGTGCCTCGCCCTCTTCTTGGCACTTGGCTTGCTGTTGCTCGTGGAATGTGGGCAGCGGCCGCGTGAGGCAGGTACATTTACTACCTTCCGTTTATGGGTGATTCCATGGTGCTGCTAAATGGCAGAGTCAGGTTTCAAACCCATGCAATAATTCCAGAAAAAGCCCCTGTTGACCATTTTCCAGAACATTTTCATACCTTTTTCTTACTCCTTCTCTTTTTCTCCTTTCTCTGGCTGGCTGTGATTCTGTAATTCTTTCTGATTCATTCCAGCGCAGTTTGCTGCTTTTCTGACACAAAACATGCTGGTGAGGAAAGCTCTTCCTCCCGGCACCTCCTCCTGTCTCTTTGGTGAGTATTGCTCTTTCCTCACCTTTTCACTCTCTGCTCTCTGCCGCTCTCCCCTTCTCCCTCTTATTTCTTTCCCATCCCTGCCTCTCATTTGTCTCTGTTTGGTTTCCCCCTGTTCTTTTCTCTCTGTATTTTTCCATCTTCTGTTTATTTTTCTCTGCTGACCCTTTTGCTTATTACTCCACAGTCTTTGCTTTTTCCCCCGTCTTTCTGTTTGCCTCTCTTGGTGTTTTTCTCCTTTAATCTCTTATTGTGGCTCTTGGCTCTGCTTCTCCTGTGTGTGCCTATAGGCCAGTGCCTGTGAGCCTGAATTTCCCTGTGTTTTTCTCCCTGCCTCTGGTTTCCTGCTTCCATCCTGGCCTCTGCAAGCACTTACCAAGCATAAACCTGTAACTCCTTTCCCTTTCTCCCTCCTTCCTATTCTGATTTTAGTCGATGCAGTCCTTCCTTTCAGCTGGTTGTGGCCTGACTGTGGTCTGGAGTAGCTCCCTGGGGCCCCATGGCAGCCCCCCCACCTCCCATTTCTCGTGTGACTCCTGCCTTTCCGCCCCTGATTGCCTGTGCTAAGAAGAAGGACCGGGGTGGGCTTCTAGGTTTGAAGAGGAGGGGATCCATGCGGAGACCCGAAGGATGACTTAAGAGTCGGGGGGGCTTGGCCACGTGCAGGATGAGTCTGTCTGATGCAGTGGAGGGGGAAGCCCATGTGTGAACAGGTGGCCTTTCTCTGTACTAGTACAAATGACCTGGGGGCTAGCTTGTGACATGGGCCACTGTTGCCTCTGGGCAGGAACTGTAAAGTTGTCTCGGCTGAGATAACCTGCCTAGGAGTTACTGAAAGCCAGCCTCAAGTCCTGGTGATGACCCTTCCCATTGTCCCCATTTGGCAAGCAAACCCTCAACCTTGGGCTCTGAGGGCAGGGTGGGACTCAGAGCTTTGAGGAAATCTCCCTTGTAGGGAGGACTGGGTAGCCTGCTCCTCTGTTGCTTCTCCAGAAACTGTTTGCTGCCCTCCAGCTGTGTGATGTAGGGAGGGCATGAGAATTGCCACATTCTTTGAGTCTGGGAAGCCCTGCTGAGGTCCACTGTGGTGAGTCCTCTATTGTTTGATTGGCCTTTGCCAGGCAGGGTCAGGATGTCTTCTCCTTTCTTTTTGTTTCCACCAACTCAGAGCCCCTTCCTTCCAACTCCAGGGCAGGGTAAGGGAAGGGGATGGAGCCATCTTCTGAGAGGGCCAAGGTGGAGTTGCACCGTAGGTGGGCCCGAGTGAGGCAGGACTGAAGCATTGGCATTCTCCTTGCTCGTGCTGGGATGGTTCTTCCTGGTGTTCCCACACAGCCATGCCAGTGCTGGCACTGGCTGTCAGTATCTGTCGGGCTATTTTGGATTGTGGAGAATTTCACCGCAGCTCCATTTCTTAGTTCCTGTTTCATCAGAACAAACGGAGGAAGCCGAGAAAGAGGATCTCAGGGTCCAGCTGAAGCGGCATCATCCCTCCAGTCCTCTTCCTGGCAGTAAGACCTCCAAGCGGCCGAAGATCAAGGTGTCCCTTATCTCCCAAGGGGACACAGCTGGAGGGCCTTGTACTCCTTCCCAAGGAGGAGCTCCAGAAGGTGAGTTTCTCTTGGCCTCTTTAAATAAACACTGATGGAACTGTCCCAGGCACACAGTATTGCCCTCTTGGTGGCTACTTGCTGGGCGGCTCAGCCTCGCCTTCAGCACAACAGGCGCCCGGAGAAGACAGCAAAGGTTGCACGTCGGGGGAAAGAGGGCAGCAACCTCATCTGAACTAGGATCAGGGAGGCCGAACGAGGATCCGAGGAAGCTGTGGGGTCGTTCAAAGCATCATACATTTTGTTCTTCTTTGGTTTCAATTAAAGATCATAAAATATTCCAGAAGGTTTAGAAAGTAGAAGGAAAAAATCATCCCAACTCTTCCTATTCTAATGTAGTTATCCTTCATTTTTCATCTTCCAGTCTTTTCCAAAATATCTTGGATTTAGCCTGGCCTCTGGAACCCTGAAAGGTAGGACCAAACAGGACTGACCAGTGGCCTTGGGGTTTTCTGTTTTGCAGCCGCAGGAGGGAAGCCCATCACCATGACACTGGGGCAAGCTTCCGCAGGGGCCAAGGAGCTCACAGGGCTTCTCACCACAACCAAGTGAGTCTGTCTCCCGGTCTGTCTGTTCCCTTCTTTCTCTTCACCTTTTTGCTGGTCCACTGAGTGCTTACTTAAAATTTACAGAGTCCTGTAGCTCTTGCTTCAAGGCCTGAAGTCTCTCCTTGAGGCCTGACTTTTTTAGAAAGACTAAAGGCTGGATTCAGAAAGTGGGATGAAGAAACTGAAGTTCTAGCCTTGTGTCCATTGCTGAAAGCCTTGCTGGGCCCCATTCTGGACCTTCCCTGTGTTGGCAGGGGCCTTTAGATAATGGAGCTCTTACCTTTGTCTCCAGGTCAAGTGCTGCTGAAGGGGCAGTCTCAGCCAGCCCGGCGTCCTCAGTGGTCTCTAGCAGCACTGCTCCCAGTGCCTTGCACACACTCCAGAGCCGCCTGGTGGCCACCTCTCCTGGCAGCTCCCTCCCAGGTATCTGGTAGCTCAACGTTCCCTGCCTCCCAGCGAAGTCTGTTTAGGCTGCTGCTGGAGGGTGGTCCTGGGAAAGCCTTGGGGAGCTAGATCTGGAGGAGGATGCTCTGGGTCTCAGGCTTGTTGTGGAGGCTTGGCATGGAGTTGGCATTAACTTTGAGGTAGAGGAGTTTGGGGCCTTAATATCTGCAGTGAGTAAATGTCCCAATCTGCAAGTAATGCCTCCTGTACTACAAGGAGAAATAGCTGGTGGGAAATGTATGTACTGGTTTCATTTTGGTGTTTTTAAACACATCTGGTTGAATAAAACTGGAAATGGTGCTGTACTGGGCATTAGCAAAATGAGACATTTTTCTGCCTATGCTTGTCTCCTCACTTTCTCCGCCCTCACCCTACACTGAAAGGCTAGTTGCCTGAGCCCAGCAGGGCCAAGGCACTGCAGATGCCCTGATCCTTCAAGAGGACCTTCCTCTTTGCTTTGAGGCCACTGGGCTGTGTGTAAAGTGAAGTGTAAGTCAGGTGTTCAGGATTCTTTTGGCTTAAAAAGTCCTTCCTCTTCCCTGGGAAGGTGGGATAGATTTCTGAAAAGTAGGATTCATGTTCTCCTTGGTTTTCCTAAAACTGTCCAAAATTTAGGACAGGTGGTTTGGAGCAGGTTGGGGTGTGCAGAATGAATCCAAGGCAGTGTGTCAGGAATGGTACCTTTCCTCATGTGGGCGTCCAGCGCGCGTGTTTGGGGAGCCCTTCTCGCATCTTTCTGAGAGCACTGGGAATGTCGGAGGGAAAGAGCGTTGGTGTTTTAGTTGATTATTGCGGGTGGACAGGCACAGCTGCTCGTGGAAAAGTGACTGCGCCTGTGCTGATGTCTGCTGTATCCTCTCCTAGGGGCCGCATCAGCCAGCAGCCTCCTCCAAGGCCTCAGCTTCAGCTTGCAGGATATCAGCAGCAAGACCTCTGGCCTCCCAGCAAACCCCTCTCCTGGACCAGCCCCACAGGTGCACATCTGCCTTCCACTGGGCTGGGCAGGTGTGGGAGGAGGCCTCCTCAGCTTAGTTGGTTTTGGCAGTGACGCTGGGTCAAGGAGAAATAGCCTTCTAGCTTCATGGCTGGGAACTACCAAAGGTTAAGGCTCCACCACTTACTAAGTGACCTTGGGCAAGTTTCTCGATCTCTCTGTATCTTTGTTTTCTTGTTTGTAAAATGAGAATAATGATAGTACCTCCCTCACAGAGCTGTTTTGAGGATTAAAGAAGGTAATATATGGAAAATACCTGGCAGAGTACCTTGCATGTGGTAGGCACTGAATACATGGTAGCCGTTAACAGTATGGGCCCTCCACACAACCGTTGCTGTTGGCAACAGCTTCTGATCACCTGGGCTTGTGTGTCCCACAGGCCACCAGTGTGAAGTTGCCCACCCCCATGCAGAGCCTGGGTGCCATCACCACGGGCACCAGCACCATTGTCCGTACCATTCCTGTGGCCACCACTCTCTCCTCCTTGGGTGCCACTCCTGGTGGGAAGCCCACAGCCATCCACCAGCTGCTGACCAATGGGGGCCTCGCCAAGTTGGCAAGCAGCCTTCCTGGCCTGGCTCAGATCTCTAACCAAGCTTCAGGTGAGTCTCTCATGAGAACCGTGGGGACTCCCAGATATGGGATCTTCCCCCAAGACCTTCCTATCTCTCATGGTCAAGGTATGATGTTGAACCCAACCCCACAGGGTCCTGGCCTTCGCCCTCAGGGATTCAGCTGTGTGGGTCCATCCCCCAGAGAGGTTGAGAGAACACAGGCTATTCCTGTTGCCTTTCAGACTGACTGATAGGGCATAGATGACCCAGCTGGGGAGGAGGAAGCCGAGGCGGGAGGCTGATGGGGGTATGTTACATGGGGAGGAAACTCTCCAGGAAAGGGAAGTGGAGGCTGTGACAAAAAAGCCTACTCCTCTCTCTGTCTGTCTGTCTCTCTCTCTCTCAGGCTTGAAGGTCCCCACCACCATCACTCTGACACTACGTGGCCAGCCCAGCCGAATCACCACACTGAGCCCCATGGGCTCAGGAGCAGCCCCATCAGAAGAGCCCACCTCCCAGGCGCTGCCCTCCAACTCACAGGTGAGTCTGCCTGGGAAGACCGAGGACACAGCCTCCAATATTGGGAAGCGTGGGGCCGGCTGGCCGATTGGAGGAGCTGGACTTATAGGCAGACCAGATGCACATCCACATTCAGAGTTTGTAGCTTTGTCGTTGTTGTTTTTTGTTTTTGTTTTTTGCGGTACGCGGGCCTCTCACTGTTGTGGCCTCTCCCGTCGCGGAGCACAGGCTCCGGATGCGCAGGCTCAGCGGCCATGGCTCACGGGCCCAGCTGCTCCGCGGCATGTGGGATCTTCCCGGACCGGGGCACGAACCCGTGTCCCCTGCATCGGCAGGCGGACTCCCAACCACTGCGCCACCAGGGAAGCCCTGTTTTTGTTTTTTAATTGAAGTATAGTTGATTTACAGTGTTGTGTTAGTTTCAGGTGTACAGCACAGTTATTCAGTTATACATATTCTTTTTCGGATTATTTTGCCTCATAGGTTGTTATAAAATATTGTGTGTAGTTCCCTGTGCTATACAGTAGGTCCTTGTTGGTTGGAGTTTATAGCTTTGTGACTGAGCAAGTCATGGACCTCTTTGAGTCTCCTTTTCTGTAATGCTCCCTGGATTGTTGTGAAGATTAAATATGTAAATATGTTCAGTGCCTATTTAATGTTTCTTTTTTCTTCCCCTCTCCATCGTTTTCTCCTCTCATTCTTGGTTTCATCATTCAGAGGTTGGGCAGAGGCGAATTGGCTAATACTCCTTCTTTGACCAGCAACTTTCCAGCATTGTGCCATTCCAGATCTTTGCGTTCATTGCTGTCTTTTCAGGGTACAGTTAGGTTTTTAGAGCTCTTAGCCGAGAAGTAAGTCACCATGGATTTCTCTTAGCTGATCTAATTTCCATTATGACCTTTTCAAGTAAAATGTTTCTAATCTTAAATGGTGATCTGAGAGCCACCCAAAGATCAGAGGTTAAAGAAAAAAATAGTTTGAGTCCAGTAGTGCATGTCCTTTCCTTCAGTGTCCACTTTTCAGCGGAGGCCTCCTGCCCAGGGCCCGGTGCTGTGCAGGCTGCCCTGACTGAGGGCCTGGCCCTGTGCCCTGACTCCCACCACACCGGCCCTGCCCGGGAGCTGGGCGCCTGTCCCTTCCCCGCTGTTTCAGGAGCTCTTATGCCTATTCCTCTGTAGGGGAAGATACTGCACAGAGGTTGTTCCCTGGCAATCACGGGGATCGTAGCTACCCTTCCCTGCCTTTGTGCAGAGAGGCGGAGGTGTTTTTATTTACTTTATCCCCTATTTTTTAAATTACAAAAGCAATCACTTATTTTAAATAACGCAAACATTACAGAAATAATATAATTTAGAAAATGAAAATTTCCCATGATACCACTCCCAGAGATGATATCCCCTTGTTGGTAGCTTGCTATGCATTCTTCTAGATTCTTCTTTCTATACAAAGTACTTTATTTTATTTTTTTGACAAAAATTGGATCACAGAGCATGGCTGTTTGGTAACTAGCCTTTTTGTACAAAACATGTTGTGACATGTTTCCCTGTTCCTTACATAGAGACCTATCTATTGCTTGTCAGTAGCTGCCTAGTATTTCACTGGGTGGATGTACAAAAACGTATTTCATCAGCTCCCGTTAGAGGGTTGGGTTATATTTTGGTTTTTGATATTGTAAATAATGGTACAGTGAATACCCTTGTTCATGATTTTTGTGTACCTCTGGGAGATTTCTACAGGTTAGAGACCAGTAAGTGCAGGGTCTGTGCATCTAACATCTGGCTAGCTGCTGACTAATTGCCCTTCAGAAGGTTTGCTCATTTACAGTTCAGGCCACAGTGATGAGAGTATCTGTTTTCCTAAGCCTTTGTCAGTTGTGGAAATCAGTATTTTTAATTTTATTAATTTGATAGGTGAAAAATGAAATTGTTTTAACGTGTATTTTCTTGATTACTTATGAGGTTGTGTGTCTTTTATGAATTGCTTGTCATATCCTATATCTGTTTAATTCATAGCAGTTGTATATATGCAGGTGTTAATCCTTTATTTATTATACAAATTGCATATATTTTATTCCAGTTAATTGTTTATTTTTTTTCCTCTCTGTTGAAGTATTAAGTGCTTGTCTTTTAAGTTTTGTTTCTGGATCTTTTATCAAACAGGCATTAAAAATTTTTATGTAGTAAAATCTTCAAATTCTTCCCTTTATGGCTCCAAAGTTTTGGGTCTTAAGAAAGCTCTTCCCATTGCAAGAATATAATCTTATTGTGTTAAACTGTGGTAAAATTTACTTACATACAATTTACCATTTTACCCTTTTCTAGGCTTACGGTTCAGTGGCATTAAATGTATTCACATTGTTGTGCAGCCATCACCACCATGCACCTCCAGGACTTTCCCATCATCCCATACTGAAACTCTCTTTTTGTGTTTTCTTATATTGCTTTTGTTCATCTGCTTACCTTTAGTTGTTCAGTCCACCTTGAATTTATTTTTTTATGCTAAATGAGGTAAGGATCTAACTTTATTGATGAGTCCATTCATCCTTCCTCTATTCATTTGAAATCAGCTGCTCTCACATTCTAGATTACTGTACACACAGGGCATGTTCTGTACCCTTGACCTGTCTGTTTCTACACAAGCTTATTGTTTGATAATGCAGGTTCTCAAGTTAAGGAAGTATATCAATTATGTTTCTAGTTTGCTAAGATCTTTATTCTCTTCCTTTCTCTTGATAATGGGTTTTAAATTTTGTTCATTGCCCTTTTGGAATCAAATGAGCTGAATGAGTATAAACATTTCCTTTTAATCAGTTAAAATGATGAATTACTTTCAAAGATTTCCTAATATCGAACTATCTAAATTCCAGATTCAGTACTTGTTCAGTATGTCCTATTCTGTTTGTTTTGCACATACCTAAATTTATTGTGCATGTATAGGAAACAAAACTCCATCAAAGGAGAACAAAAGAAAAAAAGAAAGAAGCAAAGTGCTTCAGAGGAAAAAAGCATGTCTAGTCTTGATTTGCTTTTATTTTACTTAGGATTTTGACCTCTATGTTTATTAGTAAGATTGGCCTATAGTCGTCTTCCTCTCCACCCTTGCTTTTTTGTGTGTATCCTTTCCTTGTCCAGTTGTAGAAAAGAGATAATTCTATCCTTATAGAATGAGATGGGAAACATTTTTTTCTCATATTCCAAAACATTTATATAGCACAGAAATTAACAGTTTCTTGATGGTTTGACGGAAATGACCTATAAAGCCATTTGGGCCTATTTTCAGGCAGTCTTATCCTTTGCTGGTGCCACATTTGAGGCACAGCTAGAACACAGATCCCCACCATGGGTTTCTCCTCCTCTCTTAGGTGGTCCTCTTCAGCTTGCTCTGGCCAGGGGGAGCTAGTTAGAGTTGAGAAGAGTAGAGGTCATCGAGAATCCTTTTCCATGGGTAAATTGAAGTACAGAATAAAGATCAAAATCTGACTTCTACCTGATGGTATTAACTTGAGAGCTCAGTTTTTATCTCAGTAGAATGGGTGTATAAAATTAGTAGGAGGGTTCTAGTGGTGATTGTTTTCTTTTAGACAAAGGAGGTGTTACTGGATTAAGACTTGCTGACTCAAAGGCAGTAACCTCAGTGTTCAGACTGCTAGACAGTGTGATATCAGGGAAAGTATAGGCCCTCTGTCTTCAGCTAGCTGTGTGATCCTGGGCAAATCACCTGACTTCTCTGGGCATTTTCTCTTCTAGTCTAGTGAGGAGGTTGGCATAAGTCAGTGATTGTTGTGGTGGTGAGATAGTAGGGGCTGTCTCAGAATGTCCTCAGGTGCTGGGAATATGCATTTTTAAAGGTTGAGAAACAAACCACCCATTTTTGATATTTATAAGACACCTGGAAATTTGAACACTGACTGGATAATTGTTGATATTAAGGAATTGTTAACCTTTTTAATGTGTGATAATGGTTGTAAGTTTGAAAAATAACCTTTTTTAAAATTTTGGGTTATATACTGTAATATTTATGGAGAAAATGAATTTAAAATGAAAAAAGGTTGTAAACACTGGCTAGACTTCTCTAAGTTCTTTGCAGGCACTTAATTATGTGTTTTGTTTCTGGCGGTGATGAATATTTACTGTGTGTTTCCTTTATGGAACTGGACCATTATGTACACCCTACAGCTGAGAAGCTACAGGAGGAAGGGGAGAGGCAGAGACTGTGTTGTGCCCTGCAGCGGGGTCCTGGGAATGGACTCCTTGACCGTGATCACAAGGTTTTTCTCCTCTCTGGCCACACAGTGCCCTTGTCAGGCTGGCAGGCAGCCTCTAGCTGCTCCTGCAGCAGCCCTGGGCGAGCGGGCTCACTCTGGAGACCTCCTGGTCAGGATGGAGTGCTCATCTGTGCACAGCCCACCTTTGGGCAGGGTGAGGAGATGGGACGCGGATCCTTTCCAGTTTTGATTGTCAAACCCTTCTTCATTCCTCCTCTCCTGTGTCTTCCATCTTCCCCCCTTTATTGTATCCTCAGAGACCTCTTAGGAGTTTTCCAAAGGTGAAATCTAGAGAGGTGGGGAAAACCTTTGTGAAGAAAGGCCAACTCTCTCTACCTTGCTTCCTTCTTCCTAAGCTGCAGGGCTCAACAATCCATGGCATCTTCCACAGCACTTAAAAAATGGACAAGACCTGAAACAATGGTAATTGTCAGTACAGTCATGGAAAACTTCGCTTCAGCTCTATCACCCTTAATGATTGACCTGTTTCCTTTTTCCTGCAGTCTTATCTTGTTCTTGTACACAATAACGAGCTAATGTTTGTGGTTGAACACAGACTGTAGGTGCTTTATGCAGTTTGTCTCATTTAATCTCACAACAACCCTGGGGAGGAGATGCTGTCTTCTCTGTCTCACAGAGGGGGGAAAGGAGGCTCAGAGAATGTAAGTCACTTGCCCTAAAAAGTAGTAGAGGTGGGTCTCTACCTCCAGAGTCCATGTTCTATTCATCACTTGGCTGCTAGAACACATATCCTTGTGTATCCAGCTTTTTCCCTGTTGAGCATCATTTCTTCGGAATAAATTCTCAGGAGTGGGATATTGGGTCAGAGGGTCTGTATGTGTTAACCTGGCAAACTTCTGACCCTTGTTCCCTACCTCTCCTGCCACAGCGCCTGCCTCCAGCTCCCTGAAGATGCCACGCGATACGTCCTCCTTTACCAGGTTGGTGACGGCTTCTGCACAGTGAGGCCTGGCACGTGTGCTGTCCTGCTGAGCTGTACACTTGTTTGAAGACCTCTTTAAGACAGTGATTTTTGCCTCTCTGCCAACTGTCTTCAGGGTTGGGCCTCTGTGTCTTACGTAACCATTAGACAAGGTGATATGGCTCCAGCAGCAGGGGCCTTGTCCTTCAGCATCTGCAGGTCTGGTTTCCAGAATCTCCAGGTCCTCAGCAGATCTGGCCGTGTATGGATTGGAGGCACTTCTTCCCCAACATTAGCTGTAACTTGACCCAAGTAGCAGTGTTGGACTGTTCACTGCATTTTAATAAAGGAGCTCCTCTTCGAAGTCTGTACTGCCCCATGCCAAGTTGGGAGGAGACGTTCATGTGGTCTGGGGCTGCACGAGTTGGGACTGAGAGCCCTATGCTGAGGACCGGGGTCATCCTGCCCCACTGGCCAGTGGTTCAGTGCCAGAAGGGCTTGTTTTGTACATCACTGTTGCCTTCACCAAGCAGCCATGGGAGAGTGCTCCCCATGCAGCTCCCTCCTTAGGAGCCACATTGGATACTGAGTACCTGCTGACACCTGGGAACTCCTCATTTCAAACCCATGATAGGGCACAGAGAACTGGGCTGTCATCTTTCAGTCCCTTTGGCCACCTATAGGTGTTGGGACCAGCCGTCGCCAGGAGGTGAAAGCTGGCTTCTTTCTTTTTTCCATCATGCTTTGGGCAGTTCTTGTATCCAGAAAGCCTGCGGGTCCAGAAAGGCTGAAGAAGAGGAAGGGAACAGCAGATGAAGTGTCTTGAAGGACATGTCAGTGGTGAAAACGATTTGGGCTTGAGGCTTTGCATCTGGTACCTAAGGAGCCATTGATTCAACTGGAGATGAGAAGAATTTGCCAAGCCAGAGGAGAGAAACCTCAGCCCCTGAAATTTCTGTCTCCAGTGCTTGGAAGTGGAACAGGGATAACTGCTAAGTTAACATCTTGGCCGTCCCGTGAAGCTCAGGCATCAGGATGACGAAGGCCATGCTTCAGTGTTTCTGTTTCAGCTCTGTGCAACTTTTCGTCTTCTTGCTTAGACGTGGGAAAATTATTGGTATTGACTCTGCTGTGCAGGGCTCTTGGTAGCAGCCTGAGCCCTGGAGGTGGAGGTCCCTGGAGAAGTCATCACTGAAGATGGAGCTCTGAGCCCCTCCTTACCTCCTCATAATACTTGTGTGCAAAAAGTATTTTGGATTTGGCTGACGACCTATCCTCCAGAGCAGGCTCCTTTCCCTTCCATACTCTAGAATGTTTCCAGCCAAGGCGATAAATAAGGCAACCCAGATATAACTCTTCAGTATCTGTACTGAAGGCAGGGAGGGCCCACAGCGTGCCGTGGCTGGACTTGTGGTCCAGGGTCCTGACCCTTATAGTGCATCGTATATCCCAACCAGGCCACCTGCATTCAACCCAGGAGCCTCACCTCCAGTATGAGTGGCAGCCAGGAGGGAGTACACAGTGTGCAGGAGTCTCAGACAAGGCCGTTTGGGGTGGTACAGGCAGTACCAAGGGAGTGTACATGATAGGAGAGGAGTGGGCAGATTATACACCGTACCCTTCCTCCCCAACCTCCTGCAGAGCTGGTCTCAGCAGTGATTCACACAGAATTAGGCTGCGTCCCTGTACTAGCTGGCAGGTAACTGCTTTCTGAAATTCAGGAGGCGTTTAGTAAGTTTGAGGAAGATATGAAATCAGAAAGAGACATCCAGTGTCGGGTTTAATAACTTTACAGGTAGGATAGTAACACACCAATAGGGGTTGAGGACAGTGAAACTGTGAGACTATGAAGTTTCAGGAATCATTCAGGACAGAGGTTCCTTAACAACCCATTCATGACTTAAGAGTGCAGTCTAGACAGCACTGGAGGGGCTGCTCCCGAAAGATACTGGCCCTGTGTGTGCTGGGGCCAAAGGAGAAACTAACGCATCATCCTGCATTTGTGGAAATCCTAGTATGCTTCCCATGGATGATTTCCTGAGGCTTGGGTTGTACACCTTAAAGAATGCCAAAACGAGAAGGGAAGTTGTAAGAACATTGATTCTTCTGCACCCTGGAGGGACAGGCTAAAGGAGGAAGTGGTTGAAGTCTATACAGTCATGTTCCCCAGTTCCATACTTCTCCAGCCACACTTCCTGAAGTGTAAAAGGAAGCTTTCCTCTGCCTGTCATGTAGCAATCCTGGAGTCCGTAACCTCAGAAGGTGATACGACTGGCCGAAAGTGTAGAAGGATCAGGAGGGCTTTAGTTGATTTCTTGGATGACATGCATGTTGATGCCGTATGGAAGATGTCCTTGTTTTGAGAAGAGGTCACTGATGGAGGAAGACCTTTCTGTCCTTGGCTCTACCACTAGAACCGTCTTGGGCTGGATGGGTTATAGAGCTGAGCTGCTGTGACGGTTCTGTTCTTTCATTAGCCAAAACAATAAAAAATAAAAATAAAATTTGGATTGCTTCAGTGTGTTTTTAGTTGACTTCTTCTGTTTTTTCTGGTAACCACCCAATTGAGTGGCACAGAAAATAAAAGCTAAGATATTGTGGTAATTCCAGTGATCATCTTACTGTTGCCTGGAGCCACGAGGTGGGTACTGTAATTCCCTCTAAGGAAATTCACTTATAAGGTGAGGAAACTGAGGCACAGAGAAGTCACACAGCAGGAAGTGGCGGAAGCAGGACTGAACCCAGGCAATCTGATACCAGTGTCTGTCTGTCTGCTCTGCACTGTGCTGGGGTTCTGAGATGGGAGACCAGAAGTGGAGACGAGCACAGGAGGTGAGGACATGGTGGCTTGGCCTTCACGTGACCCCTTTCAGTTTACCTCCCACCAAGCCTAGAGTGATTATTGCTGCCCCGGTGGGCTCTTGGCTATGGCTGAGTCAGTAGGTGGGGTCCCTCTTGAGAGATTGAAATCCCTATACCTCGATGCCCTCCAATAAATAAATAATGACTTAGAGATGAATGAATGAATGAACGAATTCCAACCTCCACATTATTTGTAAACTTGTATCCAAGAGGACCTTCCTCCTTATCCTTAAATTCCAGGTCTCTACATTAAGCATTGGAACCCTCTATGGGTGGAAACTGTAGTTCAGATATACTGGTTGGAGAGTCTGGTATGCATGAGCACTTCTTGTTTCCATCCTTAGTAGAGACCTGATCTTTCCCTCACTTTCAACTCTGGTCTCACTGACTTGGGTGGGTCAGATGAAGTGAGAGATGAGGATCAGATTGTTTAAATGATAGCTGTCTTAAACTTTAGCAGTATAGGGACAGGGCCGTAGCAAATTGCAGTGTAGCAGAAATTTTGTTACCTTTTTAATCTTCCCTTTCTACAGTATATGTTTTAGGGTTGATGGTTGCAAGAAGCAGAAACTATTCACCACCCATATTAGTTCTAAAAGAGAATATTCTCTCAATTGACATTTTCTCTGACAGACAGCCTGACAGTTTCTGCTTCTTGCCGCATGACATCAACTGACGTGGAATGGCCAGGGACCAGTTTTGATCCAGTTTTCACAGGATTTTTTTCATCCCTTTGCGTTTCTGTCTTTCAGTTCAAATTCTGAACACAGTGAACCTGATTGGTTCAGTCCCACGTATGGGTTGGTACTTCTTATCCCCTCTTATCCCAGTCTAATAATAACATCCAGAGGATGAAGTCATATGGTTCATATTATTGCCTTTCTAAGAGAGAAGGGATTTAAAGCAACAAAAACCAAACAGACTTGGGCTGTTTAGATGTGTGTGTGTGTGTGTGTGTGTGTGTTTAACTTACAGTGATAGCATAGGGAGGTCCCATGTTCACTTCATCCAGTTTCCCCCAGTACTTAAAGCTCACATAAGTATAGTACAATATCAGAACCAAAAATTGGCATCAGTATAGTATGTGCGTCTAGTTCTACGTCATTTTATCCCAGTAACCATAATCAAGATATAGAACAAATTCATCCCCACAAAGATCTCCCCCTTGCTACTCCTTTATAGTCATATCCATCCCCTTCCCCTCACCATTCCTAACCTGTAGCAACCACTAATCTTCTCTCATCTCACAGAATTGTATAAATAGAATCCTGCAGTACATTACCTTTTGAGATTGGCTTTTTTTCTACTCAGCATAATTCCCTTGGTGTCCATCCAAGATGATGTGTGTGTCAGTAGTTCATTCCTTTTTACTGCTGAATATGAATGTTCCATGGAATGGATGTACCATGGTTTCTGTAACCATTCACCTGTTGAGGGGCATCTTGATTGTTTCCAATTTGGGCCTATTGCAAATAAAGCTGCTATGAGCATTTATAAGCAGGTTTTTGTATGAACATTAGTTTTCATTTCTCTAGAATAAATGCCCAGGAGTGTGATTACTGGGTCATGTAGTAAGTTTTTATTTTTTAAAGAAACCATCAAACTGTTTTCCTAAGTAGTTGTACCATTTTATATTCCCACCAGTACTATGGGAGAGATCCAGTTTCCAGCATGTGATACTATCTCTGTTTTTATGTTTTAGCCATTTTCATAGGTGTGTTGTGATACCTTATTACGGTCTTTAAAAATTTGTTGAGGTTTGTAATACGGTCCATGATCTGGTGGTCTATCTTCGTATATTTTCTGTAGGTGCTTGAAAAGGTATTCTGTTGGGTGGTTTTTTGTAAATGTTGATAAAATTCTGTCAGTTGATGGTTTTATTGAGTTCTTACACCTTTGCTGATTTCCTGTCAAGTTGTTCTATTGGTTGCTGAGAGAGTGGTGAAATGTCCAACTATAATTGTGGAATTGTCTGTGTCTTCTTCCAGTTTTTGCTTCATGTATTTTGCAGTTCTGTTATCTGGTACATACCATTAGGTTTCTGTCTTTTTGGTGGATTGACCCTTATCATTATGTAATGTCTCTCTGTACCTGGTAATTTTTTTTGCCCTGAAGTTTATCTGACATACACATGTCACATCTGATGTCAATCTCTTGTTTTTTAATTGGTGTTTTTTTAAGACTTAATGTAATTGTAGATGTGTTAGGATTTAAGTCAGCCATTATTTTTTTACTTTTTTTTTTTTTTTTTTTTGTGGTACGCAGGCCTCTCACTGTTGTGGCCTCTCCCTTTGCGGCAGGCCCAGTGGCCATGGTTCACGGGTCCAGCCGCTCCGCGGCATGTGGGATCCTCCCAGACTGGGACACGAACCCGTGTCCCCTGCATCGGCAGGCAGACTCTCGACCACTGCGCCACCAGGGAAGCCCAAGTCAGCCGTTTTTAGTTTTTGTTTTCTGTTTGTTCTGTTTTTTGTTTTTGTGTTTCTTTTTCCTGCCTTCAGGTGATTTACTTGAACTTTTTTTTTTTTAGAATATTGTTTTGATTTATCTGTAGTATTTTTGAATGTAGTTTTTCAGTGGTTTCTCTAAATGTTGCATTACGTATACACATAAATTATTGCAATCTACTTGTATCCACACTTTACCAGTTTGAGTGATGTGTAGAAGCCTATCCTCCCTTTTTGTCCCTTTACCTTCTCCCACTTCTAATACAATTGTATATATGTTGAGAACCATGTTAGACAATATCCTAAAGTTTTGCTTCAAACATAATTTGCAAAACTCAAAAGACGGAAAATCTATTGTATTTACATACTTTTATTCTTTCCATTTCTCTTTCTTCCTTCCTGATGCTCCAAGACTCATAATTTTACCATTTCCTTTCTGTTTAGAGAACTTCCTTAGCCGTCCTTTTCAGGAAGTTCAGCTGGCAACAAAAGTTTTTGATTTTCCTTCATCTGGCAATGTCTTATTACTGAAGGATATTTTCTCTGCCTATAAAATTCTGAGTTGGCCATTCTTGTCTTTCAGCCCTTCAGAAATACTAAGCCAGTTCTTTGCTTTCTGATGAGAAATCTGCTATCATTCAAATTGTCTTTTCTCCCTATGGGTAAGGTGTTGTTTCCCTCTTTGTGCTTTCAATATTTTTTTTTTCTTTAATTCTCAGACTTGCTTATGATGTGTCTTGGCATGAATTCCTTTGGGCTTATCTTGTTAGGGTTCACTCAGCTTCTTAAATCTGTAGGCTTACGCCTTTTTGCCAAATTTGGGGAATTTTTAGCCATTATATTTCAACCCCACCCTCTTTTTCCACTTCTCTAGACGCCAGTGACATGAATGTTAGATCTTTAACATTCCCACAGGGCCATGAGAGGCTTCCATTTTTGCCCCCGCTCTATTTTCCCTCTCTTCAGATTGTGTAATTTCTACTGTCTGTCTTTAAGTTCACTAATTCTTTCCCCTGTCCCCTCTATTCTGCTATCGAGCCCATCAAGTTTTTCACTTAGGTGATTACATTTTTCAGTTCTAAAATTTCTGTTTTATTCTTTATATCTTCTATTTCTTTGCTAAGAATTTTTTTTCATTTGTCTCAGGTGTGTTTGCAATTGCTCACTGAAGCATTTTTATGATCATTGCTTTAAAATTCTTGTTAGACAGTTCTGATATCTACGGCATTGCAATGTTTACCATCTGTTGATTGTCTTTTCTCATTTAAGCTGAGATTTTGCTTGTTCTTGGTATGTCTGTTATGTGATTTTTATTGAAATCTGATGTCTTGTGTATTATCTGTGAAACTCTAGATCTTATTTAAATCATCTGTTTTAGCAGGCCTTGTTTGTGACTACTCTGGTAGGATAAAGAGGGAGCTGCTTTGATACTGCTAGGTGAGATGGAAGTCTCGAATCCCCACTCAGCTTTCATTGACACTGGGGTTGGGGTGGGAGGCGAGCTTCCCTTTACCGCTGTGTGGAGGTGAGAATTTCAGCTCCCCACTTAGCCTCTGCTGATGCTAATCCAGCTGGGGAGGGGGTACCTCGTTACTCTTTCTCACATGGCCTCGGTTCACACCTGCAGGGGTTATGTGTCATTACTCCTGGGCAGTGGCGAATGTTCTGACTCTCCAGTAGGCCTTTGCTGATGCCACTCCAGTTGGGAAGGGAGTGTGACTTCTTACCTCGAGGTGGGGTGCTTGTCCAGCCCAACCATATAATCTCCCATAACACAGTAGGGGTAGAGGTTGGAGGCCTCATCCCGTTCATTGGAACAAAAGTTTTGGTTCCCCACTGGCCTTCTTTGACACCAACCCCTAAATATCTAGACAGTTGAAGAGACAATCACCTTATAAAAAGGCAGCATGCTGGACAACATACGCCTTCTGAAGAAGATTATTGGAAGAGATGGATG
Organism: Mesoplodon bidens; assembly: GCF_964165515.1. Lineage (NCBI taxonomy): Eukaryota > Metazoa > Chordata > Mammalia > Artiodactyla > Ziphiidae > Mesoplodon > Mesoplodon bidens. The sequence continues at coordinate 14,811,310 of NC_138170.1, read as the reverse complement.
AAGAAGTTAATATATGATGAATATATGTAGAGTTAAGGTTAGAAATTATCCAGATGGAACAATAAGAAAACATTAAAAAAGAACCAGATAGAAATATTAGTTATGGGAAATATATAGAATTTGGAAAAAAATAGATAAAATTAGAACAAGATAATGGGATAAAAAGTAGGAGGAATATGGCTAAAAAATGTATTAACGGCTTGGAAGGCTACAATTAGGAACATTTCCAGGAAGCATTAAGTAAAGCCAAGAAATATAGAGAGTAGAAGTAGAAATAGTACAACACAATTAAGAGTCTTGGAGAGAAAAATGAAAATAAAACTAAGGAAATAATTTTTAAAAGAATGGAGAATTTTCAGGAATTAAGAGAAAATAGGCCTCAGTTTGAAAGGGTTCACATGGAGTCCCAAAAGGAGCAATAAGGGAAACCCACGTCTATACATATTATAGTCAAAGACAGAAAATCTTAAAGGCTTCCATGGAGAAAATGCAGATCCACCACAAGGTTTGAACCAAAATCAGACTGCTGTGACACATCTCAACATGACTCTTGGATTCGAGTCACTCATTAATGCTTTTTATGCATTCAAGAAAAAGAGCATAGAATTTAAATGTAAGGACATGATAAAAATGTTCTCAGGCATACAAGGCTTCAAAAGTATGCCACATAAAGACTCACATTGAAAGAAATATTTAAAAGTGCTCAGAAACAGAGATATCAAGATGGTGGAGTAGGAAGACACAAAGCTCACCTCCCCCCATGAACACATAAAAAATACATCTACACGTGGAGCAATTCTCACTGAAAACAAACGAGACTGGCAGAAAAACTCACACAACTAACACTGCAAGAAAGATCCACATGGAATTGGGTAGGAAGGAAAGAGAAGCAGTTGGGACCTGTACCTCTGGGAGGGGACACAGAAGAGGAGGAGGATTACATGGGCTTAGAGATCCTCCCTGGGGAGTGTGCAGTTTAAACTACACATTAGGTGCTCCTGGGGTCCAACACTGGGAGGACAAGTCCCCTTAGCTGGTTTGAAAGCCAGTGGAACTGACAGCAAGGCTGTAAGAAACCAAGACTCCACTCGTGAAGAGTGTGCACATGCTTGCTTACTCCCAAAACAAGGTGGAGGAAGCAGATCGAAACTGCCTGGGGCTCTGGCTGGTTTCCTGCAACTGCCCAAGCACACGCCCCAGTCTGAGCTGAGTGCCCATTACAGCCCTGCTTACTCCGCAGTGCAGCTTTCTTACTATGGTGAAAGCTGCCAGGGGTGAGGACATGATGCAGCTGTGGGGGATGGAATTGGCTCAGACCTAACACGGCATCTGAACAAGGCAATGGCAGCCATTGCTGGGGCTTGCAGAGGCAGGAGATCAAGAGTAGTCCAGGGGCCTCTCTGGTGGTGCAGTGGTTGAGAGTCCGCCTGCGATGCAGGGGACATGGGTTTGTGCCCCGGTCTGGGAAGATCCCACATGCCGCGGAGCATGGCCTGTGAGCCATGGCCGCTGAGCCTGTGCGTCTGGAGCCTGTGCTCTGCAACGGGAGAGGCCACAACAGTGAGAGGCCCGCGTACCGCAAAAAAAAAAAAAAAAAAAAAAAAAGAGTAGTCCAGAACTCTGACTGCTAGGACCACCCCAGCCTATGCTCTGACCCCTGCCAAGGGCCTGCTCCAGCCCCTCTCACTCCAGCATTGCTTCTCTGTGGGGTAGAGGTGCCAATGCCTGGGTGAGGGAGAGCACACACTTAGAGGGAACAGAGCCAGCTTGGACCTGACCCTCAGGGCTTCTGCTTCAGCAACTTGGGACCTGCCCCCACCAGTAGGGTGATGTTGGCTACTGAGCAGAGGAGAAGCCCTGGCTCAGACTTGGCTCTGGCTCTAGCCCCTTCATCTCCAGCCCCACCTCTTACCAAGGTGGTTGCTGCCAACACACCCTGAGGGAAGATGTGACTTCTGCTCACGTCGGATCCAGCTCTCCCACCAAAGCAACTGGGCACATGCAAACTGTATAGGGACACACCCACATAAGGACACCCTTTCAAGACTGTGATAGGTAACTGTTTTACCTAATTTCATAGAGAAAGTTAAGCAAAATGAGAGGACAGGAATTTCGTTTCAAATGAAAAAAGAAAAAAAAAAGAACTAATGAAATAATCTACCAGATAAGAGTTCAAAGCATTAGTAATAACGCTAACTGAATTAGAGGAAAGAATAGATGAGCGCAGTGAAAATTTTAACAAGGAACGAGAAAATTTTAAAAAGAACCAGTCAGCACTGAAGAATACAATAACAAAAACTAGAAGGAATGAACTAGAAGGAATGAGCATCAGACTAGGTGATGCAGAATGCCTAAATGATCTGGAAGACAGAATAATGGAAGTCACCCAATCAGAAGAGCAAAAAGACAAAAAAATATTTTTAATGGCACTTTAAAAATAATTTTATTTATTTATTTGGTTGCACTGGGTCTTAACTGCAGCTCGCCGGCTCCTTAGTTGCAGCTCACAGGCTCCTTAGTTGCAGCATGTTGGCCCCTTAGTTGCAGCAGGTGGGCTCCTTAGTTGCAGCACATGGATTCCTTAGTTGTGGCATGTGAACTCTTAGTTGTGGCACGCATGTGGGATCTAGTTCCCTGACCAGAAATCTCACCCGGACCCCCTGCCTTGGGAGTGCGGAGTCTTATCCACTGCGCCACCAGGGAAGTCCCAAGAAAAATTTTTTTTAATGAAAACAGTTTAAGGAATCTCTGGGACAATATCAAGGGTACCGACATTCGCATTATAGGTATCCCAGAAGGAGAAGAGAGACAAAGGGGTCAAAAATGTATTTGATGAAATTATGGCTGAAAACTTCCTGAACTTAAAGAAGGAAACAGATGTCCAGATACAGGAAGCACAGAGGGTCCCAAACAAGATGAACCCAAACAGACCCATACCAAGACATATCATAATTAAAATGGCAAAAGTGAAAGAATTCTAAAAGCAGCAAGGGAAAAAGAGTCATAAACAAGGGAACCTCCATAAGACTATCAACTGATCTTTTTGAAACTTAAGGTAAAAGGGGAGTGGCATGATATATTTAAAGCGCTGAAAGGGAAAAACCTAATCGTAGGATGTTCTGCCCAGCAAGATTAGCATTTAGAATTGAAGGAAAGATTAAAAACAAGCAAAAACAAAAAGCTTCTCAGACAAGCAAAAGCAAAGAGTTCATCAATACTAAACCAACCCTAAAAGAAATGTTAAAGGGTCTTTTCTGTGTGGAAAAGAAAAGGCTACAAGAAGAAGTTATCTATCAGAAAGGAGAAATCCCACTAATAAAGGCAAATATATAGTAAAGGCTGTGAATCAACCACTTAAATAAGCTACTGTGAAGACTAAGAAGTAAAACTAACTCTAACTACAGTAAACAATTAAGGAATAGACATGAAGATGTAAAATATAGCACCAAAAACACAAAACGTGTGAGGAAAACACAAAATGTAGATCTTCTAGCAAGTATTTGAACTTTAACTACCAGTTTCAAACAAGTAGGTGTAGGGTCAACATGTATGAACCTCATGGTAATCACAAATCAAAAACCTACGATACTCAAAAACTAGAGAGAAAGGAACACAAGCATACCACTAAAGAAAATCATCAAATCACAGAGGAAGAAAATAAAGAAAAAGAACAGAAGAACTACAAAAACAACCAGAAAACAACAAAATGGTAGTAAGTTCATACCTATCAGTAATCACTTTAAGTGTCAATGGACCAAATGCTCCAATCAAAAGGTGTAGGGTGGCTGATTGGAATAAGAAAAAAAAAAAAGCCATCTATATGCTGCTTACAGGAGACTCACTTCATAGCTAAAGACACAGACTGAAAGTGAGGGGGATGGCAAAATATATTTCATGCAAATGGGAACGACAAGAAAGCTGGGGTAACAATACTGAGATCAGACAAAGTAGACTTTTTAAAAAGTTTATAGCAAAAGACAAGAACATTATATAATAAAAGGATCAATACAAGAAGAGGATATAACACTCATTAAAACATATGCACCTGATGACACAAACAGATGGAGAGATATACCATGTTCTTGGATTGGGAGAATCAATATGGTGAAAATGAATATAGTGCCCAAAGCAATCTACAGATTCAATGCAATCCCTATCAAATTACCAGTGGCATTTTTCACAGAATTAGAACAAAAATTTTTACAATTTGTGTGGAAACACAAAAGACCCCGAATAGCCAAAGCAATCTTGAGAAAGAAAAATGGAGCTGGAGGAATCAGGCTTTCTGACTTCAGACTATACTGCAAAGCTACAGTAATCAAGACAATATGGTACTGGCACAAAAACAGAAATAGAGATCAGTGGAACAGGATAGAAAGCCCAGAGATAAACCCACACACCTATGGTCACCTAATCTATGACAAAGGCAAGAATATACAGTGGAGAAAAGACAACCTCTTCAATAAGTGGTGCTGGGAAAACTGGACAGCTACATGTAAAAGAATGAAATTAGAACACTCCCTAACACCATATGCAAAAATAAACTAAAAATGAATTAAAGACCTAAATGTAAGGCTGGACACTATAAAACTCTTAGAGGAAAACCTGGGTAGAACACTATCTGACATAAATTGCAGCAAGATCTTTTTTGACCCACCTCCTAGAGTAATGAAAATAAAAACAAAAATAAACAAATGGGACCTAATGAAACTTAAAAGCTTTTGCACAGCAAAGAAAACCATAAACAAGATGAAAAGACAACCCTCAGAATGGGAGACAATATTTGCAAATGAAGCAACTGACGAGATTGATTTCCAAAATATACAAACAGCCCAGTGCAGCTCAATATCAGAAAAACAAACAACCCAATCAAAAAATGGATGGAACAGTTTGCAAGGCAGAAATAGAGACACAGATGTAGAGAACAAACGTATGGACACCATGGGGGGAAAGTCGCAAGGGTGGTGGTGGTGGGATGAACTGGGAGATTGAGATTGACATGTATACACTAATATGTATAAAACATAACTAATAAGAAAAAATGCGAATAAAATGTTTTGCTAAAAATAAGTCCAATGAGAATGAATAGTTCACAGTCTTTTTTATTTAAATTGCTTCTAAATATTTAATGTGGTTGGAAAAACTACTTTTCTAAATTCTTTTGTGACTTTCAATAAAAGTTTCCCTTAACTGACGTCCACCCTAAAAAAAAAAAAAAATGGGTGGAAGATCTAAATTTGTCTTTAGATCATTGCCTAAAGACATTTCTCCAAAGAAGACATATAGATGGCCAACAAACACATGAAAAGATGCTCAACATCACTAATTATTAGAGAAATGCAAATCAAAACTACAATGAGGTATCACCTCACACCGGTCAGAATGGCCATCATCAGAAAACCTACAAACAATAAATGCTGGAGAGGGTGTGGAGAAAAGGAAACCCTCTTCCACTGTTGGTGGGAATGTAAATTGGTACAGCCACTATGGAAAACAGTATGGAGGTTCCTTAAAACACTAAAAATAGAACTACCATATGACCCAGCAATCCCACTCCTGGGCATATACCTGGAGAAAAGCATAATTCCAAAAAATATATGCACCCCAATGTTCATTGCAGCACTAACAATAGCCAGGGCATGGAAGCAACCTAAATGTCCATCAACAGAGGAATGGATAAAGAAGACGTGGTACACGTATACAATGGAATATTACTCAGCCATAAAAAGGAACAAAATGGTGCCATTTGCAGAGACGTAGATGGACCTAGAGACTGTCATACAGAGTGAAGCAAGTCAGAAAAACAAATACTGTATAATATTGTTTATATGTGGAATCTAGAAAAACCAGTGAGTCAATGAATAAATCAAAGAGGAAATCAGACAGTACCTCAAGACAAATGAAAATAAAAACACAACTTTCCAGGACTTCCCTGGTGGAGCAGTGGTTAAGAATCCAACTTCCAATGTAAGGAACACGGGTTTGAGCCCTGGTCCGGGAAGATCCCACATGCTGCAGAGCAACTAAGCCTGTGTACCATAACTATTGAGCCTGCCCTCTAGAGCCCGTGAGCCACAACTACTGAGCCCGCCCGCCTCAACTGCTGAAGCCCGCGCATCTAGAGCCCATGCTCTACAACAAGAGAAGCCACCACAATGAGAAGCCCACGCACTTCAATGAAGAGTAGCCCCTGCTCGCCACAACTAGAGAAAGCCCGTGCGCAGCAACGAAGACCCAACACAGCCAAAAATAAAATTTTTAAAAAACAAAAAACACAACTTTCCAAAATCTATGGGAAACAGCAAAGGCAGTCCAAAGAGGAAAGTTTATAGCAACACAGGCTTACCCAAGAAACAAATATCTCAAATAACCTAACCTACCATCTAGAGGAATTAGAAAAAGAACAAAGCCCAAAGTCAGCAGAAGGAAGGAAATAATAAAGATCAGAGAGGAAATAAGTAAGATAGAAACAAACAATAGAAAAGATGAATGAAACCAAGAGCTGGTTTTTTGAAAAGTAAACCAAAATTTATAAGCCTTTAGCCAGGCTCATCAAGTACAAAAGAAAGAGGATTCACATAAGATAAGAAGTGAAAGAGAGTTACAGAGATACAAAAAAATCATAGTATTACAAACAGTTACATGCCAACAAATTGGACAGCCTAGAAGAAATAGATAAATTTATACAAACATAAATCTTCCAAGACTGAATCAGAAAGAAATAGACAAACTGAACAGACTGATCACTAATAGTGAAATTGAATTTGTAATTAAAAAAAAATCCCAGCAAATGAAAGTCCAAGAATAGATAGCTTCACAGGGGAATTCTACCAAACATATAAAGAAGAGCGAATACCTGTCCTTCTCAAGCTATACCAAAAAATTGAAGAGGAGGGGACACTCCCAAATTCATTCTATGAGGCCACAATTATCCTGATACCAAAACCAGACAAGGACACTGCCCCAGAGAAAAAAAAACTACAGGCCAATATCTTTGATGAATATAATTCTGAGATGCAAAAATCCTCAACAAAATATTAGCAAATTGAATTCAACAGTGTATAAAAAGAAACAAACACTATGGTCAAGTGGGATTTATTCCATGGATGCAAGGATGGTTTATTATTCACATTATCAATCAGTGTGATACACCACATCAACAAAAGGAAGGATACAAATCGCATGATCATCTCAATAGATGCAAAAGAAGCATGTGAAAGAAGCATGTGACAGGGCTTTCCTGGTGGCGCAGTGGTTGAGAATCCGCCTGCCAATGCAGGGGACACGGGTTCGAGCCCTGGTATGGGAAGATCCCACATGCCGTGGAGCAACTGGGCCCGTGAGCCACAACTACTGAGCCTGCGCGTCTGGAGCCTGTGCTCCGCAACAAGAGAGGCCACGATAGTGAGAGGCCCGCGCACCACGATGAAGAGTGGCCCCCGCTCACCGCAACTAGAGAAAGCCCTTGCACAGAAACAAAGACCCAACACAGCCAAAAATAAATAAATAAATTTATTTTAAAAAAAAGCATGTGACAAAATTCAATATCCATTCGTGATAAAAACTCTCATCAAGGTTGATATAGGGGGAACATATCTCAACATAATAAAGGTAGTTTATGACAGACCCACAAGTAACATAAGACTTAATGGTTAATAACTGAAAGCTTTCCTCTAAAATCAGATACAAGGCAAGAGATAAAAGGAAATGTAAAGCACGCTGAAGCACTTGTCCTGTTCTGGGAAGATGTTAAGATGATGATGAGGGTATATGAATATAAGAATGGATATTAAGGCAATTAACCACCCTAAGAACAAAAATAGAATGTAACCTTTTTAAACCAATAAACGAAAACTTGCTAGGGAGTTCGCTGGCGGTCTAGTGGTTAGGATTTGGCACTTTCACTGCTGTGGCCCAGGTTCAATCCCTGGTTGGGGAACTGAGATCCTGCAAGCCACACAGCGCAACCAACAAGAAAAAAAATTTTTTTTGGCTAAATCTATTGGAAAGTAAGAAAGAAGAAAAAAAGAGAGAGAGAGAGAGAGAGAGAGAAATACCCTAAGCAGAAAATACAGAATAAGTCCTATTACAGAAATTATAGTAAATACAAATGAATTAAATTTACCAATTAGAGTCCAAGGTAACTCGCATCTGATAGGGGCTGTTTTGTCTCAGTCTTTGTGATCCAGAACCCTGAACCCCAGGAACCATGGGGGCAAAATGTCAGATAAATAACAGCTGGTAGGGTCCTTGGAGATGATGCCTTGCCATGTTTTCCACACACCTGGCTCACTGAATTATTTTGGGATTTAAAATATGACCAAATCCTACTCTCATAGCTTCTGATTCAGGTCTGGGGTTGTGCCATAGAATTTGCATTTTATTTCATTATTATTTTTTAGTTATTTTCATTTATATATATATATATATATATATATATTGATTGATTGATTGATTGATTGATTGATATTTGGCTGCGTCAGGTCTTAGTTGCAGCATGCAAGATCTTCGTTGCAGCATCCGGGATCTTTCGTTGTGGTGTGTGGGCTCTTCGCTGTGGCACGCGGGCTTCTCTAGTTGTGGCACACAGGCTCCAGAGCACACAGGCTCAGTAGTTGTGGCGCGGGAGCTTAGTTGCCCCACAGCCTGTGGGATCTTAGTTCCCTGACCAGGGATCGAACCCGCTTCCCCTGCATTGGAAGGCGGATTCTTAACCACTGGACCACCAGGGAAATCCCAAATTTGCATTTTAATAAGTGTCTTAGGTGAGCTTTGGGGATCTCTGGCATCTGGTACCCTCCCTCAATTTCCAGAGGAGGGATCTGAGTCTTGGAGAGAGGAAGAGAATTTTCCAGGGCCACACAGCTCATGGTGGAGGGCTGGGAAGGACCAAAATGTCTTCAAAAAGGGCCCATTCTGTTTCACTGACCCTGGCCTAACAGCAGGTGGCAGAGCTGGTTCTGAGCAGTACTTGCTACTGCTTCTCTAGACTGGCCTCATTCTGGGAGTGCTCCTTTTCTCATGGGCTGGGAAGCTGGATGCCAGGGGGCAGACACAAAAGTCTTCTACCTCCTATGGAGCCCACTCTAGACACAGGAAGCCCTAAAACAATTTTCTGGTACAAGAGTGTCTCTGACATGCAGCGATTCCACATGGCACTTTGTAAAATGTAAACTTTTAATTCAAATATAGTGTACATGCAGAATAGTGCACAAGTAGAAAGTGTACAGTAATGATGAATTTTCCCAGCACACGAACACTACCACACTGTCCCCCTCCTACTTCAGAGTAATTTCTTTCATGACTTCCACCACTTATAGATTGGTTTTGCCTGTTTTTAAACTTTTTAATGATGGAATCATGTACCTTTTTGTGTGTCTGGCTTTTTTCAACATTATGTGAGGTTCATCCATGTTGCATATATCAATAGATCATTCTTAATGTTGTATAGTATTTCATTGTATGAATATATCACCATATGATAGTTCCTAGTTTGGGATTATTATAAATAATGCAACTATGTTCATTCCTTTTGATAAATACATGTACTCATTTCTTTTGGTGAAATGGAATTGCTGGGTCATAGGGTATACTTATGTCCAGCTTTAGAAGGTACCACAAAACCAATTTTTGAAGAGATTGTAGCACACAGCACTTTTTAAAGGAAAATTTTCGATGGCAAGGACTCTGTCTCCATGAGGATAAGAACTGGGCTGGAATTCGTCCTCTCTCTGAGGAGGAAGCTACTGTGCAAGCCATCAGCAGGCAGTAGGACAGGTTCTTTTCCTGTTTAGGTTCCAAGAACTGCATATGTGCTTGAGTGAATCAACACAACTTTCTTTCAAATCTTATGCCACTCTGGATGATCAGATGTGTCTTCTTTCAAAGAGTTTATTAATAGAGTTATCAGTTAACACCTTTGCAAGAAGAGATGGCGTACTCAAAGAGCACATGAGAATTAATGAAGAGACCATTTAGTCAGGGTAAGAGAAAAAACAAGGAATGGTGAAGCACCCAGGGACTCAGCAGTGGGAAACTGTTACCACCCATTGACTCAAAGGAGCACTGTTACTGTAGCCCTGTAGAAGGGCTGCCTGACTTTAACTGGAAGAAGAGTACAAGAGGGAGTGAGGTAGGTGTGTTACTGAGTCCAAGCTCTACTGCTTGTCACACAACAGGCCAATAAATCGAGAGATGAGGTGTTGGGACAAGGAATAGTGACTTTATTTGGAAAGCCAGCAGACCAAGAAGGTGGTGGACTGGTGTCCCAAAGAATCATCTTAACTGAGTTAGAAGTCAAGCTTCTTTTTTTTTTTTTAAATCACATTGAGTATTTATTTATTTACTTACTTACTTATTTATTTATTTATTTATTTATTTATGGCTGTTTTGGGTCTTTGTTGTTGCGGGCAGGCTTCCTCTAGTTGCAGAGAGTGGGGGCTACTCTTCGTTGTGGTGCGTGGGTTCCTCATTGCAGTGGCTTCTCGTTGCAGAGCATGGGCTCCAGGTGCACAGGCTTCAGTAGTTGTGGCTCGCGGGCTCTAGAGCGCAGGCTCAGTAGTTGTGGCGCGCAGGCTTAGTTGGTCCACGGCATGTGGGATCTTCCCAGACCAGGGCTTGAACCCGTGTCGCCTGCATTGGCAGGTGAATTCTTAACCACTGTACCCCCAGGGAAGTCCCTCAAGCTTCTTTTATGCTAAATGGGGAACGGGTGTGGCTGGTTGTTGCCCTGGGAGTGTTGTGATAATCCTTTGTTCTTACAGCTGTCCACCTAAGTCTGGTCACAATGTTCCTGTAAACCTCCAACAAGACAAATGTTATTCTCTATTCTGCAACTTTTTATCTCTATATGAATGGAAAGTGTCATACCTTTAAAGGTCAAGCCTCAGAGACAGCCTTGAGAAAGGGGTATGATGTATATTTCAGGCTTTAGGCAACAGTCTATTATTACTTGAGACAAAGATGTAGAGCCAGCATGACTAGTACGGGCAACAGAGCACAAAGGTTAGAGCTAAAGGAATATATCCAATGTGGAGTCAGGTTTGTTCTCTGTTACAGGTGAGCATTAGGAACAAATACTCCAGTCTCCTCTCCTGCCTCTCGTCTCCTGCTGGTGCTTCCCATGGGCTAAACCCAGGTGGAAGCTAGAAGGCAAAGCAGAAGTCCATATAGGTCAGCATCCTAGAATAGTGTCCTAGGACACAAAGCAGGGCAGAGAGGGAGAGGGATGAATCTGGACGGGCAAGCAAACAGAATAAGCAACACTATATATATATGTATATATATTTTAAAGGATCCCCAGGGGGATCCCCTTCTTTTTTGTAATAAATTTGTTTATTTAATTTATTTATTTTTGTCTGTGTTGAGTCTTCGTTTGCTGCATGCAGGCTTTCTCTAGTTGCAGCGAGGGCTACTCTTAGTTGCAGTGTGCAGGCTTCTTATTGTGGTGGCTTCTCTCGTTGTGGAGCACGGGCTCTAGGCGCGCGGGCTTCAGTAGTAGTGGAACACGGTCTCAGTAGTTGTGGCGCACGGGCTTAGTTGCTCCGCAGCATGTGGGATCTTCCAGAACCAGGGCTCAAACCCGTGTTCCCTGCATTGGCAGGTGGATTCTTAACCACTGTGCCACCAGGGAAGCCCTATAGATATATTTTTAACTATAAAAGGCATATATATTTGGCATAGAAATTTTGCCAGAAGTACAGAAAAGTGTAAAAAAGAAAAGAATGCTTATAATCTCACAGCCAGTTGTGCCAGTTGCATCATTCATTCATATGTTGATGTGCTTGTTTCCAGTCCTTTTCTGTAATTTTTTTTTTTTTTTTTCTGTACGTGGGCCTCTCACTGTTGTGGCCTCTCCTGTTGCGGAGCACAGGCTCTGGACGCGCAGGCTCAACGGCCATGGCTCACGGGCCCAGCCGCTCCGCGGCATGTGGGATCTTCCTGGACCAGGGCACGAACCCGTGTCCCCTGCATCAGCAGGCGGACTCTCAACCACTGCACCACCAGGGAAGCCCATACAGGTAGCTTTTTATTTGTAATGAGCTGGCATTAGAATTTCTCTTGGGGAGAGAACTTGTGGTTTAGGGAAAGTTTAAGAAACTGAAACAGATGGTGTGTCTCTGACTACCTGAGTATTAGCAGAAGCTCAAGCAAACAAAGAGTGAGGAATTAATTTATATTCACTTGTGCTTCTGAGGGAGGTGGGACTAGGGAAGAGTCTTAATGGTAGGGTGGCCAAAGGATGTTTTAAGAATGGTATAGCAAAACTGATGGCTATTCTCCCATTTTCCATACTATAATAAAATTCCAGTTTTGTTGAAGAATTGGGGGAAATCATTTTCTCAGGGAAAGAGGATTCAGCCCTTACTGAGAGGTGGGCATGTATCCCAGTCCTGGCTAGCAAGTTATAAGAGGAATGGGCCAGGGGCTACTAGAAAGGGTTTTCCCTCTCATAAAAAGGGAGAGGTATTTGAGGAGAAGTTCTCTGCCCTCCATTGACCTCTGTTTCCTTCCCTCAAAGGACATAGCTCTAGGAGCTGCTGCAGTCATCTTACAACCAGGAGAAAAAGGCCAAGACAGCATTGAGTTATTGTTAGGAGATGCACAAGATCAGGATTCTGGCCCCCAACTCAGCTCTGCCTCTGCATCATTTGTTTGTTTTTTGTTTCTTCTTTTTTTTTAATTTAATATTTATTTATTTATTTTTGGATGAGTTAGGTCTTAGTTGCAGCACGCAGGCTCTTCATTATGGCATGCAGACTTCTCTCAAGTTGTGGTGTGTGGGCTCCAGAGCGCGTGGGCTCTGTAGTTGCAGCACGCGGGCTCTCTACTTGTGGCACGCGGGCTCAGTAGTTGAAGCATGCGGGCTAAGTTACCCCACAGCATGTGGGATCTTAGTTCCCAGACCAGGGATCGAACCGACATCCCCTGCATTGGAAGGCGGATTCTTAACCACTGGACCACCAGGGAATTACCTGCCTCTGCATCATTTGTTGATGCTGAGTCCTGCTTGCATCTAGGCCTTGATTTGTCCCCCTTAGTAGGGAGAATAATAGCAAACACTTAGCACTTAAATTCAGGCTTTTTTCCAGGCAGTTATTTTTTCTTACTGTGGTAAAACACAGAAAATTTACTGTCCTAACAAATTTTAACTGTACAGTTCAGTGGTATTAAATACATTCCCTTGTTGCACAGCCATCGCCACCATTTACACCCATGACTGTTTTCATCTTGTAAAACTGAAACTCTGTAACTATTAAACAGTAACTCCCCATTCTTCCCTCCCCTTAGCCTCTGGCAGCCACCAGGACACTTTCTGTCCTTATGATTTTGACTACTCTAGGAAGTACCTCTTATAAGTAGAATCATACGGTATTTGTCTTTTTTGTGACTGGCTTATTTCACTTAGCATAATGTCCTTAAGTTCTTCCATGTTGTAGCATATTGAAGAATTTCCTTCCTTTTTCGTTTTGGCTGCGTTGGGTCTTCGTTGCTGCTCGTGGGTTTTCTCTCCAGTTGTGGCAAGTGGAGGCTACGCTTCGTTGAGATGGGCAGGCTTCTCATTGCGGTGGCTTCTCCTGTTGCGGAGCACGGGCTCTAGGCACGCAGGCTTCAGTAGTTGCAGCACGCGGGCTCAGTAGTTGCGGCATGTGGGCCCTAGAGTGCGTGGGCTTAAGTAGTTGTGGTGCGTGGGCTCAGTAGTTATGGCGCACGGGCTTAGTTGCTCGTGGGATCTTCCCAGACCAGGAATCGAACCCATGTTCCCTGCACTGGCAGGTGGATTTTTAATCACTGCATCACCAGGGAAGTCCCTTCTTTTTTAAGGCTGAATAATATCTTATTGTATGTATATACCACATTTTGCTTATCCACTCATCAGTTAAGGAACCCCTGGGTTGCTTCCACATTTTAGCTGTTTAATAATGCTTCTGTGAACAAGGGTATACAAATATTTCTTCAAGACCCTGCTTTCAGTTCTTTTGGGTATATACTCAAAAGTGGAATTGCTGAATCATATGGTAGTTCTATTTTTAAATTTTTGAAGAACCACCATATTGTTTTCCCCAGTGGCTATGCCATTTTACACTCCCACAAGCAGTGCATAAGCTTTGCAATTTCTCCACATCCTCTCTAACCAACACTTGCTGTTTTCTGTGGTTTTTTTGTTTGTTTGCTTTTTAATAGTAGCCATCCTAATGGGTGTAAGCTGGTATTTCATTGTAGTTTTGCTTTGCATTTCCCTAATGATAGTTGAGCATCCTCTCCTGTGCTTATTGTCCATTTATGTATTTTATTTGGAGAAATGTCTATTCAAGTTCTTTGCCTATTTTTGTTTTTTTTTTCTGTTGAGTTTTGGAAGTTGTCTATATATTCTGGATATTAATCCCTTATCAGATGCATGATTTGAAAATATTTTCTCCCATTCTGTGGGTTGCCTTTTTACTCTGTGGTTAATGTCTTTTGATGTAAAATTTTTAGTTTTTTTAATTTTCATGAAGTCCAATTTGTCTATTTTTTTGCTTTTATTACTTATACCTTTGGTATAATAACCAAGAAATCATTGCTGAATCCAGTGTTGTGGAGCTTTTGTCCTGTGTTTTCTCTAAGAGTTTTATTGTTTTAGTTCTTACATTTAGGTGTTGATCCATTTTGAATTTAACTTTTCTATATGGTGTTAGGTACGGTCTAACTTGTTTTATGTGTGGATATTCAGTTTTCCCAGCACATTTTGTTGAAAAGACTATCTTTTCCCTATTGAATAGTCTTGGCACCTTTGTCAAAATTCATTTGACCATATATGTGAGGGTTTACCGCTGGGCTGTTTATTATATTCCATAGGTCTGTATGTCTGCCTTTATGCCAATCCCACACTGTGTTGATTGTTGTAGCTTTGTAGTAAGTTTTGAAATGAGGACTCTGAGCCCTCCAGTTTTGTTCTTTTTCAAGATTGTTTTGGCTATTGGGGTCCCTTGAGATTCTATGTGAATTTTAGGATGTGTTTTACTATTTCTGCAAAAATCATCATTGGGATTTTAATAAGGATTGCACTGAATCTGTAGATTGCTTTGGGTAATACTGACATTTTAACAATACATCTTCCAATCCCTGAACATGGGATGTGTTTCCATTTACTTAGGTTTTCTTTAATTTCTTTCAGCAGTGTTTTGTTATTTTCATTGTGTAAGTCTTCACCTCCTTGTATTTTGAAAAAGTGGGAAGGATTGGCATTAGTTCTCCTTTAAATGTTTGGTAGAATTCACCAGTGAAGCCATCACGTTTTAGATTTTTCTTTGTTGGGAGATTTTTGTTTACTGATTCAATCTCCTTACTAGTTACAGATCTATTCAGATTTTCTATTTCTTCGTGATTTAGTCTTGGTATTGGTTTTGTGTTTCTAGGTATTTCCCCATTTCATCCAGATTATCTAATATTTCGGTGTGAAGTTGTTTATAACACTCTCTTATAAGTCTTTTTATTTCTGTAATGCCCCCACTTTCATTTCTGATTTTTAGTAATTTGAGTCTTCTCTCTTTTTTTCTTGGTCTAGCTAGAGATTTGTCATTTTTTAAATCTTTTTGAAGAACCACCTTTTTTTTTTTTTTTTTTTTTTTTTTTCGGTACATGGGCCTCTCACTGTTGTGGCCTCTCCCGTTGCGGAGCACAGGCTCCGGACTCAGACTCAGCGGCCATGGCTCACGGGCCTAACCACTCCACGGCATGTGGGATCTTCCCAGACCAGGGCTTGAACCCGTGTCCCCTGCATTGGCAGGCGGACTCTCAACCACTGCGCCACCAGGGAAGCCCAAGTACCACCTTTTGGTTTTATTGATTTTCTTTTGTTTTTCTATTATCTGTTTTGTATATCTCTGCTCTAATCTTTATCATTTCCTTATGCTAACTTTGGGTTTAGTTCTTCTTTTTCTAGTTCCTTAAGTTGTTGATTTAAGATCTTGAGGGGGTTTTTGTTTTTTGTGTATGGGGAGGTTAAATTGAAGTGTAGTTGATTTACAGTATTTGTTAGTTCAGGTGTACAGCAAAGTGATTCATTTATATATTTTTTTTCAGATTATTTTCCATTATAGGTTATTATGAAATATTGAATATAGTCCCCTGTGCTATACAATAAATCCTTTTTGCTTATCTATTTTATATATATTGTGTGTCTGTTAATCCCATGCTCCTAATTAAGATTTTGTCTTTTTTAATGCATTCATAACTATAGATTTCCCTCTTAACACTGCCTTTGCTGTGTCCCATAGATTTTGTTATATCATGTTTTCATTTTCTTGGGGTTTTTTTCAAAGTTTTATTTATTTTTCCTTTTTTATTGAGATATAATTGACATATAACATTGTATTAGTTCTAGGTGTACAACGTATGATTTGATATATGTATATATCATGAAATGATTACCGTGATACTTAGTTAATATCATCACCACACACAGTTACAAATTTTTTTTCCTTGTGATGAGAACTTTTAAGATTTACTCTCTTAGTAATTTCCAAATGTACAGTACAGTATTGTTAAGTATAGTCACCATGCTGTAAATTATATCCCCAGGATATAATTATAACTGGAAGACTGAAGATTGTACCTTTTGACCAACTTCACCCATTTTGCCCACCCCCTATCTCTTACCTCTGGCAACCACTAATCTGTTCTCTGTGTCTTTGAGTTTGGGGTTTTTTTAGATTCCACATATAAATGAGATCATATGGTATTTGTCTTTCTCTGTTTGATTTACTTCACTTAGCAAAATGCCTTCAAGGTCCATTCATGTCACAAAGGGCAGGGTTTCATTCTTTTTTATGGCTGAATAATATTCCACTGTGTATATACACCACATTTGCTTTATCATCATTTGTCACTGTACACTTAGGTTGTTTCCATGTCTTAGCTATTGCAAATAGTGCTGCAGTGAATAGGGGGGTACATATATCTAGATGGTGATTTTGTTTCCTTTGGATAAACACCCAGGAGTGTAATTGCTGGATCATAGGGTAGTTTGTTTTGTTTTGTTTTGTTTTGTTTTGGTGTGTTATATGGCTTTCAGGATCTTAGTGCCCCCTGCAGGGTAAGTGCAGAGTCCTAACCACTGGACCACCAGGGAATTCCTGTGGTAGTTCTGTTTTTAAGTGTTTCCATTTTCATTCATCTCTAAGTATTTTCTAGTTTACCTTGTGATTTCTTTTTTGGTCCATTGTTGTTTAAACGTATATTATTTAATTTCTACCATTTATGAATTTTCCAGTTTTAATTTTCTTATTGATTTCTAACTTCATCCCATTGTGGTAAGAGAAGATACTTTTAATGATATCTATCTTTTGCTATCTATTGAGACTTACTTTATGGCCTAACATATGGTATATCCTAGAAAATGTCCCACGTGCACTTGAGAAAAATGTGTATGCTGTTGTTGTTGGGTGAAGTGTTCTATATATGTCTGTTAGATCTAGTTGGTTTATTGTGTTAAGTCCTCCATTTCCTTACTTTTGTCCGATTGTTCTATCTATTATTGTGAGTAGGGTATTGAAGTCTCTATTACTATAGAAATATTTGTTCCTTCAATTCTGTCAGTTTTTGCTTCTTCTTTTTTTTTTTTTTTCTGATGAAGCCTCTCTTCCTGGCTTGAAGATGACTGTCTTCTTGCTGCATCTTCACATGGTCTTTCCTCTGTTCAGAGAGAGAGAGACAGAGAGGGAGGGAGAGATCTGGTGTCTCTTCTTCTTCTAAAGACACCAGTCATATTGAATTAGAGCCCCATCCTCATGGCCTCACTTAACTTTAATTACCTCCTTAAAGGCCCTATCTCCAAATACAGTCACATTGGGGGTTATGGCTTTAATATTTGAGTGGGGAGTGGGGGACACAGTTCAGTCCATAACAGATCTCAATGGCCAGATCTGGGTCATGGCTCCCACCTGCCAGGAGACTGGAGAAGTGGGGAACAGAATTGTTATGATTGGCTTACATCCCATGCACACATCTGACTTGTGCTTTCCAAGGCCTGGTTCTATTCTAGTCCTTCACGTTTATGAGCCACCATCTCCTTTCCATCCTTTTCTTAAATTACCCAGCTGGTTCCTATTGCTTATCTTCAAGGAATACTACTAAATACTCATTTAAAAAATAGTAATGACATGTGAGATATATATATATTTCCATTTTGCTGCATCGGGAGCTGGGAGCAGCACCTGCCACATGGATGGGGTTGAGTAGCAACTTCAAGAAGCAGGTATGGCTTGTGTCTTTGTTGTGTCTCCCTTCTGTCCTTCCTGAAATTTTAATAAAATCTTGTTTCTCTCCCTGCCTAGTTTCAAGCGTGTGTGTGTGTGTGTGTGTGTGTGTGTGTGTGTGTGCTTAAGGGGGAAGGGGATGGGGCTTGGCCCATATTTCTGAAGCGGTAGTCAAGAGTTGGTTCTATCCTTTCTCCAAAGCCAGGTGGGGAGTTGGCCCAGGTCACTCCTCTCCAGGGCCACCAGCATTCTGGGCTGATGGGGTGAGGAACAGTTCTCCAGAAATAACCTGGGGATGGCTCCTGCACACGTAAGAGCCCTCTGGGAACCACTCAGAGGCAGCTGGGGAACAGGGTCCTGATGTTGACTACTAGGCACAAGTACCATAATAATTATTTGGGTGGGCCTAAGACACCTGTCCTATGGAGGTAGGTAGGATTGGGGATTGGTGGTGAACGGGAAACACTGACTGCCCTCAGGGAGCCTATGGTCTGGGGGGAAGGTACAGACTTGTAATAGGTCCTGCACCAGCAGGATGGGAGAAGCACTGGATGCCATGAAGGCACATGGGATGGGTACCTGAGCCAGTAAGTCTTCCTCAGAAGGCTTCTGAGCGAGGCTAGAAGGAACAGTGGGAGCCGTGAAGAGAATGTTTTTCAGGTCAATGTTTTCTGTGCTTCCAGATCTGAGGGAGGGCCAGGCATGCAGGGGAGCTGAGGTGGTGCCTCAGGGCTCAGCCCAGACAGAGGTTGCCTTGGGGGGTGGGGATGCCATGGGGGTAGGGAGTCAGGAGACTGGGAGGAAGCAGGGCCAATAAAGAGCCTTCCACACTAAGACATCTGGGGCTTAACTTGAGGGCAGTGGAGTGCATGGGCCAGGTTTATGCAGGGCGGTGAGCTGATCAAAGTTGGAATGATTCTTTTAATTTATCATCTCCTGACTTCCCCAGTACCCAAGGCCATCTCAAATGCACCGCAGTTACTCCACAAGGGACGCTAGAATTGTTCCACTCTACTCTTGGAGTTGATCCTAGATATAATCTCTCTCCACACAGCCCACGTGGAAAGACTTTTTTTTTTTTTTTTTTTTTTTTTTTGCACGGTTGGGGCCAGCCTACCTGGATCTCTCCCAAGAAGCTGCCTCCCTGATTACTACCCAGGCATTCAACTCAGTAGCTCATGGGCAGGTGATGTCCAACCCAAGCTTCTAGGATTTGGCTTCCCAGCCCAAACACTGCTCCTCCACAACCATTGCTTATGTGGGAGGGAAACCAGACAGCTCTGCACAGGACCTGCGGCTGAGACGTGGCAGTGAGGTCAGGGACCTAAGTTTAAGTTAGACAGCCCATCATCAGGTGGTCACCAGCTAGTCATCATGCATACATATGGCAACCCTGTGGCAGGTGAGCATCCTCTCTCTCCTGGGCCCTTGGCAGACGTTACTAATCAATTATATCACTTTCACACTGAGTCAGCCCAGAGCCGCAGACAAACCACCATCAATCAGAGCTGGTACCTGGGATGGAGCAGATTTGCCATTCTTGTCCCAGACCAGACAGGATCCAAAGGTCAGGGTGACTCTGAGTCAGAAGCCAGGCTGGAGAGCAGCGGTCAGTACACCAGGAATTTCAAAGGCCCTAAGGTAAGGAGCTGAGCAGGGGGTGGTCAGGCTGGCCAAGCAGAAGCGCAGGGAAGGAGTTGATTCACATTCATCCATAACTTTAGTTTACAAAGCACTTTCACTAAATGCCCATGACTCATATTACAGGTGAGGAAATGGAGGCCCAGTGAACCCTATTCGTCTGGTGTCACCAGCGTGGCAGCTACTGTTTTGGTCTACCTGGCAGACACGCTTCCTGTGAGGTAACACAGGTAAGCACAGGACCTGAGATCAGACTCTCTCTCCTGAAAAACCTGTCCTTACCCTGAGACCCCCGGGGGAGAAGGCAGCAGAGCTGAGCCAGATGGCAGTGGTGTGCTGGGAAATGCTGGAGCGCCGGCTTGGGGAGGATGTGAATCCTCTCACTTTGGCTTAGTTCAGGCTCCCAGCGTGATGTCGTTGAATGCAGGGTTGGGAAGAGGGGCCAGCGGGAGCCAGCTCAGGGCACTGCCCCGGAGAGGGGTGCAGGGTCAGTGCCCGCACAGCCTGGTTGGTCAGCTCTCCCTGCAGTCCTGTGAGCTGCGCAAGCTCTTTTCTGCCTGGGTGGGAGCTCATTCCTGTTGTTTGCAAGCAAAGGGCCTGAGCATCCTTCCTGAACCGTGGGGGAGTGGGTCTCAGGGCTGGGGATCTGCCTTCCACCTCCTTGATCTTTCCTCCCCACCCCCTGCTCCCTCAAAGGAGGGGTGACCAGGCCAGGAAGGTGGTAGGAATGCCGAACACCCAGTCGGTCGTGGAAGGGGTGGAGGCGGGGAGGCAGCCCCTCCCTGCCTGGGACCCCCTTCCTGCTCTCCCTCCAGCGGCCCCTTCCCTCCTGGGCAGCCTCACAAACACAGCTGGGCGATGGCTCCACTTGACATGGCCCAGAGTGGGGCAAAGGCTTTTGATACCTGAGGAGCTGGGCAGGGCGGTACCTGTGCCCTTGTCCCATCCACCCATCACCGCCTGCCCCTGCAGCCTGGAAACCAGGGGACACTGCACAGGTGACTGCAGTGACCCAATTCTGCCCCGCCCTCCTGTCTGGAAGCCCTGTTGAGTTTTCCAGCAGGACATTCTTGGAGTTACTTGCTTAGGAAGCAGGCCTGGCTGATCTTAGGACAACAGAGCAAAAGCCACATCTGAGCGGCTGCAGGGCTCCAGCTTGAATGTGGAAACGCCTGTGTCCTCGGGAGACTGGGTGGCCAACCCAGGCTGGGTCCCTCGGGCTTGGCGACAAGCAGGGCTGTAGTGGATGGGCAGGTATACCCTGACCAAAGGACAGCAGCCACCACTGAGCTTCAGGCAGTGACCTCCATGTGTCCGGAAATTCTGATTTTTAAAGAGAAGCCCAATACCCAAATTTTTATGTGAAATCTCTTGATTTTTAAATGCTGGCAACTAGTTACAAAAACATTTTTTACAATTACATGGGTCCAACTAAACACATCTTCAGGCCACCATCTGCAGCCTCTGGTCTTGAGCCTAAATGAAAATCTCTCACTTCCCTGTGGGGTCTTCCTAGCCAGCCCTTCTAGTACCTCCCTCCCACTGCCAGCCCATGGCTGTGCCCACCCTGAGCCCACTCCCCTGCAGCCCCTCCTACGCTACCCTACCCACAGTGGCCTGAGCCACCCCTTGCTTCCAGACCCCCTGGCTCCCCGCTTTGAAAGTCACACCAGAATAGGACACCCACCCCGTGTCCTTGCTGCAGTCGCCCACAGACCCTCGTGTCCTCCCCAGTCCTTGCAGACAGCAGTCCTCGCCCCAAACCGCTGCTGTCCTACTTGCGCTGATTTTTTGTTTAATTTTTTTTTTTTTTTTTTTTTTTTTTTTTTTGCGGTACGTGGGCCTCTCACTGTTGTGGCCTCTCCCGTTGCGGAGCACAGGCTCCGGATGCGCAGGCTCAGCGGCCATGGCTCACGGGCCCAGCTGCTCCGCGGCATATGGGATCCTCCCGGACCCGGGCACGAACCCGTATCCCCTGCATCGGCAGGCGGACTCTCAACCACTGCGCCACCAGGGAGGCCCTGTTTAATTTTTTTAATTATTTTTTTTATTTTTTTTTGTCGGGGAGGCTTGCGGGATCTTAGTTCCGCACCGCCTGCAGTGACAGCTGGTTTCAAGGCTCCCGCATCTCAACTTCTCTGCTCCCGACCTCCTCTCCTCCAGTGATTTCTCTCCCACCCTCACACCGCTCAGTCCCACGAACTCACCCAATAACCAAAGTGATTTCAGCCGCCCCCTTGTGTTCCCAGCTCACCTCCTCTGGTGCCCATGGTCCTCTGAGCCCACAGGAACCTGTGTCCTGGGTCCCCCACTCCCTGCCGTCCTCACCTCCCCCGCCACTGCTCCCCGGGCTCACACTGCTCCAGCCTTGTAGCCTTCCAGATCCTCAGACACGTGTCTGCTCCTGCCCTGGGGGCCTTGATCCTCCCCGTCCCTGCTGCTCTGCCCCCAGAAGCTCCCAGAAGCCTCTGTCTCCTCCTCCAGCCATTGCTCAGATGCCACTTTCTACCTCTCTGGCCACTGTGTTTAAAACACCACACCCTGGAATGGACAGTGGTGATGGTCGCCCACCATTGAGTGGTACTCAGTGCCACTGAATTGTACACTTAAAAATGGTTAAAATGGTAAAGGTTATGCTAAGTTACGTTTGCCATAACAGAACTGCACAGCCCACTCCCAGCCCTATTTTTCTCCCCAACACCTCTCCTGACACTCTGTATTTTATTCATTTTTTAACTGACTGCCTCCCCCATAGGGCGTCAGCTCCACGAGGGCAGAAACTTGAAGGTTCTGTCCACTGGGGTGTCCATCCAACGCCTAAAACAGACCCACTGGAAATAGACTGTGTTTGTCAAACGGTCTCTACTTAGACTGTCCCTGGGAAAAGGGCTGGGACTGTGGGGACATCCCTTTCAGAGTCGCCTCTGCTCACCACCGCCGACAGCTCAAACACCACGGGTGGTTTGGAAGGAGTCCTAAAAAGACCCTGAAACATGGTTTATGCCTCAAAGGCAGGTGCTGGCCGGTGGGTCCCCAGGGCAGAGTCAGGGACTGTTGGGACAGGGCAGGTGACGCCAAGGAAAGAGTATAAAAACCACGATGACCTGGGGTGCACCTGTCCGCCTAGGGCGGCAGTGCCAGGAAGCATGTAGACGGTGCCCTTCCAGCGAGTCAGGCACTCCACTCAGCCCAGCCTGGCACCTGAGGCTACGGGACCTCTCGGAGCTGCTGCTTCATTTGTAAATAGGGATGGTGCCATCCCCGGGAATTGAGAGGAGTGAGGAAAATCATGGAAAGCTAGCACGCCGGAGCTACAGGGCACAGAGGTTTTCCAGGAAGCACGTCCACTTTCAGCCCTGGTGTTTGCTGATGCCCAAGCAGAGCCACAGCGTCCCCACCCACCCACCCCGCCCGGGGACCAGCTCAGCATGAAGATACTCACATGGAAAGGAGTATTTCCCAGAGCAGCCTCCAGAGGGCGCCACCATCACGGCTCTGAGCCACCAGAGCTCAAATTTTGCTGCCAGGCCACCAGCCCACCTCTGTGCCAGGGTGAGGCCGCTGTGGCTTTGCAGATGAAGAGGACCCCAGCAACCCTGCCCCATATCAGGCAGGGCCCCACACACAGCAGATGCCCCTATCCAGGGGGTCTGACCCCGAAGACCTGTAGCCCAGCACCCAGGGCACTTGCAGGGAGGGTGGCCAGAGAATTCGGTCCTCTCCCTGCTCCTCGTCAACCACGGAGACTCCAGAGGCTCAGAGGGACGGGAGCACGTGGGTGCTGCAGGAGTCGGGAGCTCGGGCTACTTGGGCTGGCGCCTGGCTTCGCCCCAAAGGAGGGGAATCCAGACATGTCCCTGCAGAGCCTGAGTGTTCACAACAGCGGTGACCACCTGCCAGCTACCCCATCGCCAGCTGATGAATCTGATGCCAGAAGTCAGGACCCTGAGGCCAATAGTGGCACTGCCCTTCCAGGAACCTGTATGAAGCTCAGAAGGCAGCTGTGCCCGGCTCCCGAGAACAGGCAGCCTGAGGAAGGGAGGGAAGCAGTGCTTCTGACAGGGGCACCCCTCCCCCTGAGACAGGCGGGGGCACACTGCTCCCCAGGCAGAGCCTGTAGGAAGGAGGACGTTAGGCTGCAGGGCTTGAGCCCCTGAAGCAACCACATCTGAAAAAAGGCAAATGCCGCAGGCCAAGATTGCAGCCCCTTCGCCCCTCTTTTTCCCTCCAGGTGCCCCCAGCAGGAACCTCCTGTGCCCCACCCCCTTGTGTGGTAGGCGGCTGGGGGTGAAGCGGGGGGCTCACCGGGAATACTCAGCAGCAGCCCGGCAAGTCTGTATCTACCACCAGGGCGGACCAGCGCTTCCTGCTCACACCCTCAGCCCCCAGGGGTGCGGCAGGGAATCCCGCCACCCAGGCCCTGTGGCTTAGCTCAGAGCACGGGAGTCACACCTGAGTGCACAGCGCTGCTCCCCCACTTACCTGCTGGGGAACCTGGGCAAGTCCCCAGCTCTCTCTGAGCCTCAGGCCCCCATCTGTACCATGAGGTAGGCAAAAGGCAGCTGTCCTGAGGCGCAACTAGCCAAGCGGATTGAAGGCGCAGGACGAAGGGCACAGCCTGCTGAGGTATGAGTGGGAGGCTGGGTTTGGCTCTGGGTCTGCTCTTCATTGGGGTGATGGCATCCCAGGCCCGAGCAGGTGCTGGGCAGGTCCCTCTCCCTGGCTCCCGTGTCAGCCTGTGGGAGGCGCCACCCGCAAGGATGCCCCCACCTTGCCCTTGCAAAGGTCCACGCCACACATACCTCAGGGCTGCGTGGATTCACAGGTGTTTTATTGGCTTTTCCGTAGGCAGCCTGGATAACTCACGCTGCTAACCGGCCCCTCGACCCCTCACCCTGCCCCTGGCCTCTGTTCTGGGGCCCCAGCTGGGAGCTGTCAGCCTTAACGTCTTCTCCCAAGGCCTTGGAACCACTGGGCCCCCAGCCCCCGGGCTCAGGCTGCCTCCTCAAGAGATAAACCCACTTTTCTCACTGTCTCTCTGTGGGCCAGGCTCCCAAGCCGAGGGCGCATCCCTGCGTCAGGCACAGCCGAGTTCTCCTGAGGAGTGGGCTCCAGCCCAGAGCCCCTTGGCAGTGCCTACCCATCCCAGGCTGAGTCAGACCCTGTACACAGTGTTGCGGGCTCAGGCCTACAGCTTGGTGTTGAGGTGGAAGAAGTGGGGCACTGCATAGGTTGTGGCAGGTGGCACGTGCCACGCAGATGAGGCTGGGCAAAGTCTGTGGCGCAGGGCACTGTCGAAGGATGCAGGGGGGAAGTGCATCAGGCCAGCGGCCATGGGTGAGGGTGCTGCACTGGCCAGGAGGTGGGCTGGGAAGGCCGGGATGACCAGGGGGCTGAAGGGGAGTGTGGCCTGGCCCTTTAAGGGGTCCAGGGTGCCGGCGAAGTTCAGCGGGCAGCGCAGCATGGTGCCCCTGTAGGCCTCTGGGAGGGTGGGCCCCAGAGCCGGGCCCAGCAGGCAGGAGACGGCCAAGTCGGGCCCCACAGACTTGGTCCCACACTCCTTGGCATCCACCTCTTTAAGAAAGGGAGACACTGCCCGCAGTTTTTTGCCGCCATGGACCAAGCCCTCTTCCTCCAGGCTGCGCTTGTTGCCCAGGCCTGGGCTGCTTGGGAAGGTGGTCAGGGGCACGGGGCTTTCGGCAGGGACCTTGGTCATGGGGGACACCCAGCAGGCTTTGGGTTTGGGGTAGGGGCCGCCCCTTCTGGAGCCGCCCTTGTGGAATGCAGAGGGGTGGTCGGCATCCCCACCCCACACCAGCTGGGGCTCTTTGGCTGGCAGCCCCTCCTCTTTGCTAGAAGGCCCTAATAACACCCCATCTTTAAGACTGGGGAAGAAGTCCCGGGGGTGCTGGCTGATAGGCTTCAGCACCTCGGTGGGGTAGGCGTGGAAGCAGCCAGTGAAGATGGGGGCCGACGGGCGAGGGCCCACCTGAGCCTCCTCCTTGAGGCTGCCACTAGGGCCCTGTGTTCCCTCCGGAGGCGTCAGCCGGTGCCTGGAGTTCTCAGCTGGCCCTCCTGGGCTCTGGGGAGTCTCCAGGGGCCGAATAGCTGGGGGTGCCTGGGGCTCCCCACCTGCCCCGTGGTGACAGCCCTCCTCCTGGCACTGCAAGGCCTCCGCCTTGCTCACCTGGGCCAGAAGCTTCTTTTTGGCCAGTGGTGACATGATACCATGTGTCCCTTTGCAGTAGAAGCTGGACAGAAGCCGCCTGTAGGCCTCCGGGCAGCCGCTGGCACCCACGAAGGGCAGAGAGGGCCCAGGGGCTGGGCCTCGCTGTTCCATGCCGTCCTTGGAGGGCTCCTGGCTAGGAAGCCTTGCCAGGTCAGGGGCATCTGTTTTGGTCTTTCCTGGCATCACCTGGAAAGAGAGAAAAGGCCAGGCCTCAGGGCTGGGTGTGAGCCATGCACCCTGACCTGGGGACCTGGTGACAGCAAGGTCCCAAGGGGGCACCCAGGAACCTCTGCCTGCCCTTCCAGCACCTTTGTGCAAAATTTTCAAAAGGCGTCCCATTCTCTGAATAGACACAGCCTGGGGTCAGGACATAGGGACTGGTGAACGGGGTGCAAACTGGAGTTCAGACCCCACCCATCGCACCCACCAGTGCTGCCCTCAGAGGAGGTTCTGGGTGTTCTAGGCAGGGAGCCCTGCGGCCAAGGTGAGGACAGGTACGGGGCGCTGTGAGGGGCAGGGCACAAGGAGGCCCAGGGTTAGCTGGTGGCCCCAGCCGGGCTCAGAGCTCACCTGGTCCACCCGCTTCTCCTCCTTGGCTTTCTTTGGCCTCTCAGTGGCCCCGTCATCCCCCCGAGGCTCCTTGGCCATCTTGTACTGCTTCCTGGGCTTGGAGGGGGGCAGGGGCTTGTCATCCTCTCCCTTCAGGTGCCGCACGTATGGGAGGACCAACCTGAGGAGGAACCGGGCACACTGACCAGGAGGCCAGGCTGGCAGCAGGCTCCCACCGCTCCAGACCCACCCGGCCTCCTCCAGTCCCACCCGGCCTCCTCCAGTCCTGGACCGCGAACACCCCTGCCTGGCAAGCACATAGACAACCCATGGGGGCCCGCGCCATCCCTCGTCTCGTCCAGGAAGACTGCAGTCTGCTCTCCCCGCTCAGGGCCCTGCTGGTCCAACCCTGGGGGGTGAAGGCCCAGGTCCTGTGACCCGGGGGCCTGGCCGTACCTCTCGTAGTGGCGGCGCGTGCACGTGGCCGCGCTGGTGCTGCCTGGGCTGCCCCCCAGCTCATCATACACGTTCTTCCAGAGGCGGCGGCCAGTCACCTGCAAGGATGCCACGTGAAGGCATGGCCGGCGGGCACCCCCTGGCCGCGGGGTCCTCACAGCTCGGGGTCCCCACTTGGATGCAGTTTTGCAGCTGCTTCTCCAGCAGTGGGGCGGCGAGGTTGGAGGGGGCTCCCCTGGCCGCCAGCCAGGTCTCCCGCCCAGGGGCCGCCCGAGTGCTGGCCCAAGCAGCTTTCCAAGCACGAGGACAGAACAGATGGGAAAGAGAGGAAATCTTGCTTTGAGCAGCAAAGTGGCAGCGGGCAAGGCGGGTCCCTCCTTCTCCCCGTAGCACACAGGGGAAGTGGTGAAAGGGCAGGGTTTGGGACGCTGCCTCGTCCTCCTGTCTAGGGGCAAGGGCAGCTCTGTTGGGCTCACTCTCTTCCCCCAGCCTGATGTGCCAGGACATGCAGCAGGGTGAGGCCTCAGAGGTGCTGTCCTTACCAGCTCATAGGCCCCCAGCTTCTCCACAGCCTTGTAGATCTTCCACAGGTTAACTGGAGAAAAGAGAGGGCAGGGCCACTCTCAGTCTTGGCAGGAGGAGGGGGTAGCCAGCAGCCTGTCCCCCTGGCCCTGTCAGGCAGGCCCAGAACCAGCACGTACCCAGACAGGGCCACTGGGATGGCTAGGCAGGCCACGCCCCGTGCACTGGGGGCCCAGTGGCCTGTGAGGATGGAAATCCAGCCCCACCAACTGCCAGCCCTGTGCCTGGAGGGGGGCACCCTTTCCGTGTGCAACCCCCGTGGGCTGGCAGCGTCCAGGGTCACCCAAAACGGAGGAGCTCCCCGATGCCCTGCCTGGGTGGGGGTCCCCTGCCGGGCGCCCCCCTCCCTGCCTGCACCCCAGGGACGCACTCTGCTTGAAGCCGAGATGGGGCACCCTCTGGATGGGCGTGTGTCGCTCCTTCATGAACTTGTAGAGGCTGACCAGGAAGGCCTGCTCCTCCTCCCGCTCCCCGCCTGCCTCGGGGGAGTCCTGGGGAAAGAACACGAGGTAGCAGCATGAGGCCTCAGCTGCTGGGAGGCTGGGGACAGGCAGAACCTCTGGCTGCTGGGGAGGAAAGAGATGCGTGGCCCCCAGGCTCCCACAGGAGGGAGCAGACCCCCAGACCCAGCTCTGGGCTGCACTGGTTGTTCCTGGGGTCAAAAAGGCACAGTCGTCAGCTATTAGTGCCCAGAACCCCAGGTCAGGGTCCACAGAGGCCCTGGGAGCAGCCCTGCACCTTCTCCAAGTTCTGACCACTTCTTCCACTTGCTCTGTACTTGTCACATCTGCATCTCAGCTCCTCTACCAGACTGTGAGTTCCTGGCGGTAGGCACAGTGTCCCCAGGGCTCCCAGCGGCCCCTGTGGTCCAGGTTGAAGGAACAAAAGTGCCTGGTGCTCTCTGGCTCTGTGGCGCCACGCCGCCAGGCCTGACTCTGTGACCCGCCCGTCCACGTGCTTAACTCAGGGAAGGGGAGACCCTGTCCTGGGCTCCAGCTGGCACTTCTGTCAGATGCACAGGTCTTCTGGTTTCTGCTCTCGGGGAATTTCTGCCGATGCTGTTCGTGTGGCTGGTAACTCAGGGCAGGGGGCTACCGTTAGGCTGGGGCTGAGGTCCTGGCAGGGGAGGCCCCAAACACGAGAAGGACTAAAAACACCAGGGCCTAGAACCGTGCAGAGAGCCACGTGCTCCAAAAATACTCTATTCAAGTGCCATGTCCGTGATTTTGACTAATCAAAGACCTCTGGTAATAAACAAGCCACCTCATATGTTAATGCACGAAATTGGAACACATTGGAGTCCAAGGCAGCTGTTTTCTGGAGCCTCAGAATGAAGGCGCTCTGACCACAGCTCTTCAAATGAATGTGCTCTTCTATTCCTCTTCTCTGAACTCCAGGCAATCTGTTAAAACCTGTTCCCACTTGCAGCTACTCTTCTACGTAAATCAGGATTTCTACTCCAGCCTGTGCCACCAAAGCAAATGGCTGAAAAGCACAACGCTGAGGAGTGGAGGCTGACCACTCTGACCACGCTGGTCAACACAGCTGCGTTGATCTCACGAGGTGACTCTAAGGTCCATGTTATAAATTTGGATGGACGGAAGGATGTAAATGTAGTTTTACATCGTAGAATAGTGCTTTTATCTGTTTCATAGATCAGGGTTCCAGGTAATCCTCATTTGATAAAAGGTTCTGCTATAGAAACCAAGCCTGAAATCCTAGCCAGGGGTGACGGGTAAGCCTTCCTGTCTGCCCAGCTCCCAGCGCCCATTGCAGGGCCCAGGACGGCGGGGCTGGGCCCCTCTCCAGGCTCTCTGCAGGATGGGGAGTAGGGAACACATCTCCAGGGAGTCTCCACGTTCGCCTGGGAGGCTGCACACAGGTGGGGCAGGGGTGAGGGAGGGGCAGGGAAGAGGGCCCCGGGGGGATTGTCCAACTCACCTCCAGCTGGACAGGGCTCTGGCTCCTGTTCTGCTCAGCATCGGGTTGAGGAGACACAGGTGGGTCTAGGGGGTCACTGTCCTCTGACTGTTTCCTTTTGCCTTTGACAGGAGGTGCTGGAAGGAGAGGAAGAGGGAGAGAAGGGGGGAGGAGGGAGAGAACGTGAGATGCTGGCAGGGAGGAGCGGGCGGCAGGAGGGCCAGGTGGGGGTGAGTCCTTGCCGCCGTCCTCTGCTGCGTGTCCTCTGCGCGCGGTCCCGGCTGCTACAGGCAGCCCTCTAAACGCACACAGGGCTCCCCCGACTCTGCCCTCCTCCCCTCTCAGCCCCACCAGGCCCCACCCACGCCACACCTGCCCCTTTTCCTTCCTCCATTCCAGCCCTCTGCCCACAACTTTGAAGGAAACCCTAAATCACCTTGGGGTCAAGTGAGAGGAGACCGGCACTGGGGCCGTGGTGCTCGGGGAAATCACGTCTCCAAAACCCGCCCCACATTCAGGCAGAAAGTTTGGGAAAGCTGCGGAGGCTTCCATGTTTGTGGACCCCCAAAGCACCACGGGGGGCTGCTTGGACCATAAACCCTCCAGGAATAATCAAGAAGAGGGTAAGTTCCTATTTGTGAAGCACCCAGCCTTTGCCTGAGCATCAGCAGAGTCCTCACTGCCCCTAATTAGGCCACACGCTCCCCTCACCTGCACGGTCCCTGGTGACCCTTCAGGTCTCACCTGACAAGTCGCTTCCTCGGGGTGGCCCTTCCCAGCCCCCAGCCAAGCACAGCACTTTTCTCTAGTCATCCTCTAGCCATCCTCACACCATCCAGATGGGCCATCCAGACTGAGATGCCCATGGCTCATCTGGCCTCCTGAGAGTTTCGTGAGGCCGCCCAGCAACCCACAAAGTAGGTGGCAGGTAAGCGAGAATGAGTGCGTCTCACAACAACCTGACAGAGGGGAGGGAGGAGCCAGGGGCTTGGCTTCACTAAGGGCGTCCTGAGAGCTGATGGCTGCAAAGACACAGCACCCCTGCCGCTGCCAAAGTACAGCCACTGGGAGCTGCTCTGGCTGGCAGCAGGTGTGAGACCGGGAGCCCATGTCTTCTGACCACCTTTTTTTTTTTTTTCTTTTTTTCTTTCCTTTCTCCTTTTCGTTAATCTTGCAAGAATTGTCCTGGTTCGCTCCAACTCAAGAAATCCTTACTGCTGGGAACCTGAAGGATTCCCCCTCCAACCCAGACAGAAAAAGAATCTCCTTAAGAACAAGAAAGCCGCGCCAGAGTGACCCACAAGGTCAGCAGTACCCAGAAGCACGAGCTGCAGAACCTCCGGCCGCTGGACAGTGTCCCCTTGGGTAGCTGTTCACAAGGGCGCTGTGCAGGTTCTTGGCTCTGTGTCCCTGGCCCTTTCATGTATGTTCTCTCATTGAGTCCCAGAGGAATCCCATTTTGAGGGAGGCCGGGGGGAATGAAGCCAGAGAGGTTACGTTGCTTGCCGCCCTGAGGGACCAGATTCAAAACAAGGTCTGTCTGACCAGCAGTCCAGGGGCCTGGCCTCGCCACCACTGCGGCTACTGTATCACCAACACTGCAAAGCCTTGGTGGAGAGTCCAAATCAACCTGGAAGAGAAACCGGGCCTAACACTTGTGAAGCATGAGTTGGGCCTGGGCCGTCCTTGCAGGCTGGCTCCTGACCACTGGAGACACAGTCAGTCTCCAGACATAAGTGGGTGCTAATGACTGCCCCCCGCCCAGACTGCTGCCTTTCCAACCAGGTCCCTGGGCAAATCTGAGCCTCAGTCTCCCCTTCTGTGAAATGGGGGGAGAAGGATGCTGGAGTCTTTTGCTGGCTGTCCAGGAACCCCGAAGCCTTCCAGGTCATGGCACGCCGGCTCCCTCCTGCCTTCTCTGCTCTCTGCTTGCACATCCCCTCTCTCCCTTCCTGCCTCAAGGGAGATGCTCGGCTCCCAAGGAGTCTCTCCGCCGTGCTCCTGTCATGGGGCTTCTCACTGAAGCCCTCTCGCAAACTTGCTGCAAGGCAAAGTCACTGTCCTCGGGCCTCGGAGAAATAAGGTGGTGGGACTGGAATCACCCGGGGAGCATTTAAAACACGTGATGCCTGGGCCTCCCTGGTGGCGCAGTGCTTGAGAGTCCGCCTGCCGAGGCAGGGGACGCGGGTTCGTGCCCCGGTCCGGGGGGATCCCGCGTGCCGCGGAGCGGCTGGGCCCGTGAGCCATGGCCGCTGGGCCTGCGCGTCCGGAGCCTGTGCTCCGCGACGGGAGAGGCCACAGCAATGAGGGGCCTGCGTACCGCAAAAAAAAAAAAAAAAAAAAGACACGATGCCTGTCTCCCACCCTACCCCCACCTGAGTTTGATTTAAGGTCCTGCAAGGGGCATCAGAGTTTAAAGCTCCCCAGGGGAGCTGAGAGGACAGACAGGTTGAGAGCCACCAGGCCAGGGTGGCCCTAGCCCCTCCTGCTCAGTTCCAGAGTTGGTGAGCTCTGCCTGGGCCACTCTCTCCTGGGAAAATCTCCTGGAGCCAGGCACTTGGGTTACCTGGAAAGGAGGTCACCAATCTGAGCTGTTTAACTCCAGAAGGGAAAGGGATTACAGCTTCCCTCGAGCCACAAAGGGAAACACTCTTATCTCTGTGTGCGGCTGAGTCCCAGAGTGAAGCCGGCCTCCGTTCTCTCCCACCCAGGACTGGTGTGCTCGCTCATCCTGGCAGGGCCTTCTGGGCCCACACCCTTGCAGCCCTGGACGAGGGAGGGTGGGGAGAGTCTTTGCCCTCCTTCCCCAGCCTGTCCTGTCCCTGGCTGTCCTGTCCTTCTCTTCCCCAATCCTTGGTAGATCAGGGTTCCGGGTAAATCTTCATTTGGAAAGAGAGTTCTGCTACGACAAATAAGTTTGAAACCCCCTGCTATAGGTGCCGGGTGAGTCCTCCTGCCTCCCAGCTCCCAGCTCGCACACCTCGCAATGCAGGCAGGGCCCAAGACAGCGGAGCTGGGCCCCTTTCCTGGCTCTGCAGGGAAGGGAAGGGGCTTACAGACAGGCCATCCCAGTCTCCCAGCCACATCCAGCGGCAGAGGCAGGAGAAACCCACCTGCCGCTGAGTGACCGCTGCTGCCATGAGCCACTGAGTTCCTGTCTTGCCCCGAGCTTATGGGTGTGTGGATCCCCTCTGAGCACAAAGCCTCAGGTGCCCTATTGTAATAGAGGTGGATTCAGTTACAAAAAGAAAACCTCTGCTCTCCAAAGGCATGCCCTTCAGACATCGCCTTTTCCATCCAGGAAGCAATAATGACAATAATGGTTATTATTTATCTGTTTACTTTAATCTATCTGGAATCTGTAAGGTATGAGGGGCTTCCCTGGTGGCGCAGTGGTTAAGAATCTGTCTGCCAATGCAGGGGACAAGGGTTCGAGCCCTGGTCCGGGAAGATCCCACATGCCGCAGAGCAACTAAGCCCGTGCGCCACAACTACTGAGCCTGCGCTCTAGAGCCCATGAGCCACAACTACTGAGCCCTAGTGCCACAACTACTGAAGCCCGCGCACCTAGAGTCCATGCTCCTCAACAAGCGAAGCCACCGCCATGAGAAGCCCGCGCACCGCAACAAAGAGTAGCCCCCATTCGCTGCAACTAGAGAAAGCCCGCATGCAGAAACGAAGACGCAACACAGCCAAAAATAAATAAATTTATAAGGTAAGAGATAGGGATTTAACCATACTTCCCCATGGGTGGGTGGTCCCAGTATTGACTGAGTGTGATCTCCTCCCCCAATAATGTGAAACGCTACTCTTCCCACAATCTACAGGCTTGTAAGGAACACTTTGGGGGCTGGTTTTGGACTTTCTATTCTGCTTGATTCACTGTGGAATGCTGGACTCATGCACAGTTTTAATTTCTGTAGCCTTGTAACACAACTTACTATTCAGAGCATAAGTCCCCCATCATTACTCCTCTTAGAAAATTCCTTCTGAAGTTTAGGATAATTCTGTCACACAGAAAGGAAAGAAGAAAAGAAGGAAGGAAGGGAGGGAGGAAGCGGGGGGGGGGGGAGGGCGGAAGAAAAGAAAAGAAGAAGAAAAACCACTGAGGTTTTGATTGAATTGCATTTACGTTTAGAAATTACTTTGAAAAATAATAACACCTTTCTGATAGTGCATCTTCCTCTGCAGGACCACGTGTCTCCGCAGATTCAGGTCTCCCTCTGCAGTGCTCAGAGGTTCCTGCTCACAGGCCCTGTGCGTCCCTGTTGAGCTTATTTCCCAGAGTTTTGTGCAGCTAGACAATAGTGTGAGAAGAGCCCTGACAATGACAGCAGGGCTAAGCTCACAGCCCGCTGCCATTTCGTCATCTCGGGGGCCCTTGTGACCCAGCCCCTCACTGGCAGCGAGAGGGTGTGGCAGGTGCTGGGCAGTGGGATGGCTCAGGCCCCTCCTGTGTTAGGAATCTGTCTCTGTTCAGCTCCATGGCTCTGTGGAAGTCAAGCTTAACCCTAGATCCTAAAACCGCAGCAGTGAAGAGGTTAATTTCAGTCGCTGGCTGCAAAAGAGGAGATTCCTGAAGTGAAGCCCACCTGTTCTCAGGCCCCTCTCTCCCTCTATTTCCACACTATGTACTCCACCAACTGAAATCAGTCTCTGCTAGGCCCTGGACTAGGCACTTCTGTACACTAGCTCACTGCATCTTCCCAGCACCCAGTGGGTATTATTTCCCCCCCTTTAACGATACAAGACCTGAGGCTCTGAGAGGGTCAGTAACTTGCCTGAAGTCACACAGCTTACTAGTGGCAAAGCTGGGATTTGGAACCAGTGCAGTCTGCCTGTCCCAAGACACTGAACCCTGAGATCTAGAGTTTTTTAATGGGAGCAGCTAGACCCCAAGTTCCTTCTCTGTGCTCAGAGGGTGCCCATTTGCCCACCCTCCCTGGGGGATCTGCAGTCTCCCGTTAATCTGCTGCCCTGCCAGATGAACTGAAAACAGATGAGAGTGGAGCAGGAGGAGGGATGGGTAGGGGGCTCTGACTGCACACAGGTGCTTCTGTACCTTAGTTTACCTGTCTATAAGGTGGGCGTGTTAGACGCCATGGGCCCAACGTTCTAAGCAGAACAAAGCGAGAAACGAGGCTCCCCCTACCAACCACAGTTGACTGTGTGCACGTGTGTGCGTGCATCCCTCAGTGGGGTCTGAGGTCTGCCCCTCCTGCTCACTCCCCGGTGTGTCTCAGCGCCTGGAGTCCTGCCCCGCAGAGAGCAGGTGCTCCAAAAACACAAGCCCCACTGAGCCTCACGGATGCAGTATGAGCTCCCTGACCTCAGATAGTGCTGATGCTGAGAGCCGCCTGGCTGTGACTAGTTCAAGGCCTGCCTCTCTCTCTCTTTCTCTCTCTCTCTCCCTCCTCCCCCCGCCCCTCCCCCGCCTCATTCACCCTTGGTGTGATGGAAAGGAAGCGACACTTCCTTTCATGAAAAGTCACCCACTGGGAGCACCGTGTCAATTACCACAATAATGGTAACAGCAGCCTCAATAACAACCAGCAGACGCGGCCACACCTCCCCGCCTAAGGCCGTTGGCTTAAGTTTCTCTGAGCTTGAGCTGGAGCTGAAACAAAGACAGCCTTTGAAGCGGCCAGTCCACTCTGTGGCCCAGGAGCCGGCTGCCTGGCAGTCCCCGTGTGGAGCTCGCTCCAGCGTGGTTTGGGGAAGGGGGACCTGCCAAGGGCTGTGCTCCAGCCAGCGCTAAGGACAGATGGACGACCGGGACATGGAAGCCCAGAGGGCACAGGGTGCAGCTCCCAACCCAGCCCTGCCTCTGGGTCTCAGCTGGGGGAAGAGGGGGGTCAGGGTCTAGGAACATCTGGGGCCAAGATGACAGCCTTGAGTGTAGAAAAGTGGGGGCATGGGGGCACCAAATACGACATTGCCAACTCCCAAGCCCCGCTGGAATTTGGCCGCTCTTTAGCCAGCTCTGGGATATCCTAAAAGACCCTGTTCCAGGATGGGGCTGAATCCCCACTGTCCCTCCCCTCCAAGTCTGGGTGATATTTGACAATAACAGTAACAGCTCCATCTATGGACCGTTTCCTGTGTCCTCACGGACTACATTTCCTGCACCTACTCCACCTATGGGGGAACCAGGCTTGGCAGCGGCTTGTCCAAAACACTAGCCAACAGTAGAGGCACAGCCAGGACGGAGCTGTGTCAGCTGCCTGACCTCTGCCTGGGGCACTCGTTTGCCTCTCAGCTTTTCCGCTCCGCTCCCAGAGCACCCAACACCCTCCGCCAAGGATGGCTCTCCAAGTCGGTACCGCAAGGTCCCAGAGGGAGGGTGGGCCATCCCAGGCCAGTTTCCAGAACCATTGCGAAGGGAGAGAGGGGCGGGGTCTTAGAGGCCTGATTCGTCCTCACTGCCAGACCAGGGCTGGTCTGTAAGCCTCAGTTTCCCAGACTGTAACTCATACAAGAAGGAGCTGATTCCCTGAGGTCTTTTCTACCTCTGCCGTTCCAAGTTCGAGGCCCCAGACGGGTCCCCGGGGCTTGTACGGACTCTGGAACTCCACTCCCGTGGCCCAACCCACTAGCTGCCATCTCCCATCCCTCCTCTGCCCTAACACGGCCTGTGGGCGCAGAGACCCCAAGCCCCCAACCCTGGTGCTCGGGAGGGGACAAGAAGCACCTGTTATCCTCTCCTCGGCCCCGCGGACCCCTCCTCGATAGCTGACGACCCCACCAACAAAGGGACCCTGGGTCTGGCCAGCGAAGTGCCGCCGGACCCGCACCCTGAGCCTTCGGGGGTCCGGCAGCCGGCGACCCCCACCCCTATCCCAGCGTCCGCGGGGCTGGAGGACGGGAGCCCGGCCTGGCCGCGCCCTCTGAACACCCTGCGCAGGGACCGAGACGAGGCAGCCGTGTCGTGGTCCCAGGCTCGGACTGTGCGCGAAGCCAAACACTTCTCCTCGCACACTCGCAGCCCGCGCACCGCCACTCCTCTTCTCTCCCCCAACCCCACCGCCCCCATCACTCCCGGGGCCGCCATCCCGTCCCTCCTGGAGACCCGAGGAGAGAAAAAAGAGACAGGAGAAAGATGCGCCGAGCAAAAAGGGAAGCTACTTCTTCCCTGCCGTGGGGAGCGTGGGGGGGGGCGGGGTGTGTAGAGGAGGGTGGACAGGAGACAAGAAGAGGAGAGACCAGAGAAGAAAAGAAAAAAGGGAAGGGAAAAGAAAAAGGGTAGGGGGCGAGGAGCCGGTAACCGCCGAAGGATCAGCACGCCCCTCCGCTGAAAGAGGAACAGTTGATTCTTCAAAATGCATTGAGCAAGTTCTTCAAAGCCCGCGCAGAGTCACTTTCAGGAAACGGCGGCCGCAGTGGAAAACGTCCCGCGCGCCCAGCGGACCCCGGTGCCCCTTTCTCGGCGGCGCCGGCGGGTTCTGAGAACCACCGGGATGTGACGTCGAGAGCGGGTGGGGGGCCGGGGGGGGGCTGCAGGCAGAGAACTGCTGCGGACAGCTGTCACAACAAATTAGCTGAGACCAGCTCGAGATTGAAAACCACAGCAGGAAGTGGGATGACAGAACCGTACAGAACTTGGTAAATTTCAGTCAAAAGACGACAGGAGTTTCGAGATAAACGCCCGGGAAGCCCCTGGCCGCCAAAACTTTTTGTCTTTCTTTTTTTCGAAGAGCGCGCGCCGACACCGGGCCTCACCCTCCCGCTCGGGGCGGGGGGAGCGGGCGCCCCGGTCCAGGCTAGGTCCCCGCGTCCTTGCCCTCGAGTCCACCCCCGGCCCCGCTAGCCCCCCAAGGCAGCACCGACGGCTACGAGCGCCGGGGGAGACCTGGCGCCGCAACTTCGCCCTCCCACGGGGCCGCCAGCCCCATCCCGGGCCGGACCACAGAGCCGCTTACCCATGGCCCGGCGAGGTCCAGAGGCTCCAGCCCGAGACGCTCCGCACGCTCCGATCTCCCGACCCCACGCTCTCAGCGATACTGACCCTCCGCGCAGCTTGCCAGCCGCCTCCCCGTGGCCCCGCCTCGCCCCGCCCGCCCCCGCTCCGCTCTGGGCTCCGGTTGGCGGGTCCGATTCTTCCGCGAGGGGCAGGGACCGCCCCCTGAGGCAGGGGAAATCTGGGAGTTGTAGTGTGCTCTTCCCCTCCCCAGTCTCAAACACCGCGCAACTAGGCTCCTCACCTGGAGGGACTGAGGCAGGACACCCAGGAGTCACTGCTGCCTTGTGCCTCTGGAGGCAAAACTCGAGCCTTGGAAAAATCCTCCTTGCTCCTCAGCAGGGAACTGGGGGTCTGGGTGGTGTGAGCAAAGCCCTTCTGACTTTGACTTGAACTCGGTGGAAAGCATTGTCCATCTCCCTCCCAGCCCAGCATATAAGTAAAGATGGTTGGTGTTAGCTAAACAAGGACCCCGCCCAAAGTAGCAAGTATTTGGCCAAAGCTCTGTGGGGTCCCAGAAATGCCTGGGACAGGAAACCTGATATATGCGGACGGCCAGTGTCCACATATATCTCAACGACAGAGAGGACAGCTACAAAGTGAGCAGTCGAAAGAGGGGGCATGACCCCTGCTTGGAGGGGTGAGGCTTCGGGTGGAGTGGGGGCCCCAGGAGATGCTGAGCCAGCTGCAGCAGGGCTTCTGCTGGAGGGAGAAGTAACTCAGCCATACTGGTGTCACAGAAGAGGAAACGGAGGCTTGGGTTTGAGAGATCAAGGTCTGGAAGCATCACTCACAATAGCCAAAAGGTGGAAGCAACCCAGAATCCATTGATGGATACATGGGTGAACTGCAGTTTGTACATACAACGGAATATCACTCAACCTGAAAAAGGAAGGAAATTCTGACATGTGCTACAACATGAATGAACCTTAAATAGACCAGACACAAATGATAAATACTGTATGATTCCACTAATAGCACTTAGAGTCAAATTCATGGAGCCAAATAGTAGAATGGTGGTTGCCAGGGGCTGGGGGGCAGGGGGAATAGGGAGTTAGTGTTTAATATGTACGGAGTTTCAGTTTTGCAAGATGAAAAAGTTTGGGAGATGGATGGTGGTGATGGTTGCACAACAATATGAATGTACTTAATGTCCCTGAACTGTACACTTAAAAATGGTTAAAATGGTAAATTTTATGTGATACATATTTTACCTCAATTTGAAGAAAGAGCCTAAGGTCTCAGCGTGTGGCTAGCTAGGACTTAAACCCTGTTCCTAACACAAGAGTAGGCACCCACAATTTTGTTGATTAGTTTTAATACAAACAGCTCTATGCATTTCCTAATTTTATAGGATAAAACTGAGGCTCTCGGGAATTCCCTGGCGGTCCAGTGGTTGGGACTCCACGCTTCCAATGCAGGAGGCATGGGTTCCATCCCTGGTCGGGGAACTAAGATCCCACAAGTCTTGTGGCCAAAAAACAAACAAAAAAAAAAACAAACAAAAAACAAAAAAACGGAGGCTCTGGAGGATTAATCAGCTCAAGTAAATCAGCTGGTAAGTGGTGGAGCCTGAGCTAAATCCAGGCATCAGAGCTCCAGTACAGGCCCCTTCAACCGTTTCCCTCAGCATCTATTGGCAGTGCTGTTAACTGAATCAAGGACCACGGCCTGAGGAGGAGAAAGCGTAAGGGGGAAGATTTGAGTGCTGGTGAGGACATGGTGGGTCAGCAAGATGTCCAGTGGTAGCTGGCACTGAGGCCTGGAATCCAGGAGCAAGGCGCAGATTGGAAATACAGATGGTTAAGGAGCCCTTGTACCCAGGCACCCACCAACCAGGTTTGCATCTATTACTGCCCAGCCATCACCCTAAACAAATGGACCAGGGTTGTAGGTTGGTGACCCTGAAACCCTGTCCCTTACGCTTTAGCTCTGAGATGGAAGAACTCTCCAGGCTCAGCCCAGAGTGGACAACACTGTGGGGTCCCTTGTCTACCCCATAATGGGTTGGTTTGTAAAAGCCAGTGCTTGTAGATTTGGTAACAGACACATCATCAATAATAGTAACTGCCTAGAACAATTGTTATAATGGTGATTATAATAGTGCACCCCACTTCCCAGTTTACAAGCTCTCTCCAGGAGAGCTGAGGCCGTGGTGGTAGATGCTACGTGGAATGCCATCAGGTAGCTTTGTCCATTCCTTTTTTCTTTGTGTGGGGGGGTGCATACTGCACGGCTCGCGGGACCTTAATTCCCCAACCAGGGATCGAACTTGTGCCCTTGGCAGTGTAAGCTTGGAGTCCCAACCACTGGACCACCAGGGAATTCCCTCGTCCATTCTATAAGGATTGTTTGCCCAAGGTTCAGGATGGAGACCAGGACGCTGCCCTCACCATCCCAACTAGGCCAACCCCACCCTCCCAGATTGGATAGACTCGCTGCCTGACAAAGCAGCAGCTCATCCCACACGGGATAGAGTTATTCTGCCATCCGGGCAGCCCAGCACACTCTTACAGGCAGTGGCTGCTGTGCAAAGCCTCAGCAAGTCCACACCTGCCTGTGCCAACCTGGGAACAATATGATCTAAATTTAATTGCCACCTGCGGCAGCTGTTTGCAATAGAAAGTAATTTACAACAGCCAATAAATCTTGCAGAGGAATGACATCTCCATTTGCTTCCCTAAAAGCATAAATACATCCATTGCTCAAGCCACTATCTCACACACCTCCACCTGCAGCCCACAGACACCCTCCTCCTGCATCTTCCAGCCGTCAGCTCCCAGCCCACAATGGGCTGAGAGAAGTAGCCTAGGCCCTCAATGTCTTGGTGTCTATGTCTCAAATAAATTTTTTTAAAAAGCACCACTAATGAATGCATTCCTCCCATAAAGACATTACAAATAAGTCGGTCCTCTCTGACACCACTCCAAACTCAGTTCCCTCCCTGACCCAGAGATAAGGACTCTATTATCAGATTGGGTAAAAGCTTCCAGAACTTTCCCTATGTATTTTCATAAATACGTGGTGTAGAAAAATGTGTAACTTTGTTTTATGGGTGTTTTTTAAAAAAGTGATACAATTCTAATTGTTCCATTCTGCAACTTGCTTTTTTGCCCAACAACGTACCTTGGAGATCCCTCTGTCAGAAGACAGATCTGTTTCTCTCTCCTGGCTGTTAGGCTGCGGGACTTGGTATGACTCTACCACCGTCTTTATTTAAATCCCCTCTTTGTGGTGCTTGGTCTTTTTGCAATTACAGGAATCCTCTGAGGACATTCTGGACCCCCTTAGAACATTTACAAGGCTCCAGAGCTCACAAAGTAGTCCAGGTGATTGAGCTAAAAGCTGCTTTCTCCTACCTCCTGCCTCCAAATCTCAGAACCCCTTGCTGGCCCAGTTCTAGGAAGAAAACCTGGTCCTGGGGGGGTGATCCTCATCCCAGAGCTCTCAGAGCTGGAAGGACCATTCAAGATCTTCTTTCCACCTGGCCTCTTTTTGGAGAGGAGGCCAGCAGGCCCAGAGATGTTAAGCGAGTTGTTCAAGGTCACACAGCGAGTCCGTGTTGTTACTTCTGGGACCCACAAACCCATCCAGCACACTCAGGAAATAACACACAGCCAGTTTTCTGCTCTGGGAAGCTCCGTTCCCAGGCTCGGCAGTTGCAAAAGGCCCCCAGGGCTTTGTTTTCAAAGGAGAAATGAAGCGGGAAGTATTTTTAACCGCCGGCCCCGCCTGGCTCCTGCCTCGCTCCCTCGTGCTCGCTGTCCAGGAAAGGCCGGCTTCATAGTGGCATTCGCAACTCATGGAAAACAACAAACGCCCGAAATAGACGATACCCAAGCTCAGGAATGGAAAAAATTGGCTCATGGCTTCAAATGCCTCTTTTAGAAAAAGCCGAGAATAGCTTTCGGCCTTTGGGGAACTGCCGGGGGTGAGGGAGTGGGGAGGTGGCGCTGGGAGGGGGATCTGAGAGCTTTGGTTACTTTGCCCCCCTGGGGCACGTGAACGCCAGCTTCCCCAGCTTTGTCCGTTCTGGGAGCACATCCGCACCTGGCTGCTGCCCCTTTCCCCCCAACCCCTCCCCACCCCGCCCTGCCCTCCAGCCCAATCTGGAACAACATCCTTTGTTGGGCTGGGCCTGGGTCCCAGCTGGGTAGAAACCCGAGATTCTTATGCTTCTAGAGCCTGAAGGGTGCAAGTCGAATTCCCATGTGTGTTGGGGGGGAGGGGGAGAAGGGGGGGTGACAAGGAGAGAAAATGTGGGTTTTCATCTCCACTCAGACAGCCCAGCTGCTGTGTGACCTTCTGTAAGTCACTTGACCTCTCAGAGCCTCTGGTTCCTCATCAGCAAAGCAGGGGTAATGATTTTTTTTTTTTTTTTTTTTTTGGCAGCGCAGCAGGTTATGTGGGATCTTAGTTCCTGGACCGGGGAATGAACCTGCGCCCCTAACCACTGGACCACCAGGGAAAGTCCCGGTAATTCTTCATTTATTCATTTATCTGACATTTGTGGCGCAGCTATGTGCCAGCACTGGGCTAGGGCTAGGCACTGGGGACATAGCCACGACCAGAACAAAGCTCCGATCTCGTGGAGCAAAAGCTATAGCTCTTGCCAACCTCACAGGTGCCAAGGATCAGCCATTCCTTCTTCAAACAGTTCCTGAGCCACGGCCTGGTGCTGGGAGGGATGACGGTACCTTTGACCAGTGTTTATCAGCCACTGCACCAAGCATCTTACACGGATTATTTCATTTAGTGTCACCCCAGCCCTATGAAGTGGGCACTATATTCATGCCCATATTACAGTTGAGGACACCAAGGAGCAGAGAGTAGGTGTTGGATGAGATCGTAGACTCGTCTGCGCAGAGTAAGGAGTAAGGAAAGGCCAGCTGTAGACCAGCTCCCTCTTAAGCCCTGGAGACCTGGATAACCAAAGCCTGGTTCTTTGTGACACAAAATAGTAAGTCTAGACTGGAGGTCAGTACAAATACACTGGATAAGGTTGCTTTTTTGTTTTTTTAAAAAAACGTGGGGTCTGTATAGAGCTTTTACTTAAAATAAGATCTCCGCTAACCTTTCATCCCTGTCGTATGACTGTCTCCCATTTGACAAATGAGTAAACCGAGGCATGCAGCGCTTAAGTAACTTGTCCAAAGACGGCACAACCGGGGTTCCTGCCGCAGGGTTTCTTACCCCCTTCAGGTTCCCAGGACTCCGGGGCGGGGGCGGGGGCGGGGGCGGGGGGAGGGGCCCGCGCCCGGGCCGGAGAGAACTACGTCTCCCAGGATGCCGTGCGAGGGGAGTGTAGGGCGGGGCCATGCAAGCACAAGGCTGTCATTTCTTGGTATTAAAAAAAAAAAAAGTAGCAAAAGAAAAGAAAGAATCAAAGCCTCAAGCGTCACGTCTAGGAATAGCCTCGAAGCCAGGCCAAGTCATTATAGACGATGAGTAATCCGGTTAAGTCATTTCTCTAAACACCATTGCTTGTAAGAGAATTAAAATATCAGCTTACATCAGAGGGGGAGAGGCAGGCTCCAGGGGCCCGGGGCGGGAGCGCAGCCAGGAGGGGGCGCGGCTGGCGCGCCTCCGCCACTCGGCCCTGGCCAGGGCGAAGGCTGGACGCCAGCGCCGTGACAGCTGGGCCCTGGGCTCGGCCTGGCTGCCAGCTAGGGGGTGGCGGGGGAGCGGCCCGCTAGGCCTCAGTTTACCTCATTATTAAGGGCTTCGGTTTGGGGCTGCTTCCTCTCAGGAGAATCAGTGCCCTCGTGGGGGCGGTCCTGCGAGGTGAATGAGGGCCACGGACCTAGGCCAGAC
This sequence comes from Mesoplodon bidens, assembly GCF_964165515.1. Taxonomy (NCBI): domain Eukaryota; kingdom Metazoa; phylum Chordata; class Mammalia; order Artiodactyla; family Ziphiidae; genus Mesoplodon; species Mesoplodon bidens. The sequence continues at coordinate 14,767,923 of NC_138170.1, read as the reverse complement.
GGGGCTGGGGTTCCCTTGTCTTCAGTGTCCCCCCTTTCTCCCGGATTCCAGAGTTCATATCTCGATAGCTGCAGGAGCACAGGGCTGGGGGAGGGGGTGAACCGAACCTCACGGAGGTGCCAATTTTGCCCTAGACTGCAGGAGTCATCAAGGTTTTTGGTTTTTTGGGGTTTGTTTTTTGCGGTACGCGGGCCTCTCACTGTTGTGGCCTCTCCCGTTGCGGAGTGCAGGCTCAGCAGCCATGGCTCACGGGCCCAGCCACTCCGCGGAATGCGGTATCTTCCCGGACCGGGGCATGAACCCGTGTCCCCTGCATCAGCAGGCGGACTCTCAACTACTGCGCCACCAGGGAAGCCCAAATGGGCACTTTTGAAATTCCCTTTTCACCGAAAGACAGAGGGAGGCATGGAGAGGTTCACGACTTCCCAGGAGGCTACACTCCCGCTCAGCCAGTCCACTGGAACAGGAGCCTCCAAGGCTCTGGGGTCAAGCTGACTGCTCCCCAATCCTGGTGCCCTCACTTTCAGGTGATTTTGGATGAGTGACTCATCATCTCTAGTGCTCAATTTTCCCACGTGTAAAATGGGTTTAGCAATACCTACCTTGCAAGATTACTGTGAGGGTTAGAAATAACGGCCTTCAACAAACACCTTCTGTTGTGTCGGTGGTGTTATGTGAAAATAGCCTCCGACCAAACAGGTTCTACGTACTCCTGAGCCTGTGGAAGAAAGAAGTAAATACTTAAATCCCGCCCCCCCAAACCCAACGATCTCTTAACACAGCAGGCATCTTCCCTACACCAGGGAACTGAGCCCTGGTCACACTGCTGGCTCCCCTGCACAGCACTGCCCTGTGTGCACCACAAACCCTGGCCTTAGTGACCTGAGCTGGGCCCTGAGACTCCCCATCTGATCAGGTTTTCTACGTTTGCAGGTAGCAGCTTCAAGGTCCTGAGGTCCTTGTTGGGGTCTTAGGGTTTGGCCAGGATGCCAGAATGCTGGGAGAAATTGTGCTCAAGGTAAATGATTTCTCTCCAACCTGAGTGGGCCCCATTAACCCCTTCAGTGTTGGAAGCCTAGGCTTGGGTTGGGGGGGGCGTTGCTGCTCTAATTCCTGCTCCCCAAACGAACTCATGGGACTTTGCTGATATCACAGTGAAAGCTTCTAGACTTCCCTGATGGCGCAGCGGTTAAGATCTGCCTGCCAATGCAGGGGACACGGGTTCGATCCCCGGTCCGGGATGATCCCACATGCCGCGGAGCAACTAAGCCCGTGTGCCACAACTACTGAGCCTGCGCTCCACAGCCCACGTGCCACAACTGCTGAGCCCACGTGCCGCAACTACTGAAGCCCGTGCGCCTAGAGCCCATGCTCTGCAACAAGACAAACCACCGCAACGAGAAGCCCACACACCGCAACAAAGTCCCAACGTAGCCAAAAAAAAGCTTCTAGGCTTGGGGTTGTCTGGGGAACATTGGCTCTAAGAATTCAAGATCGCTTAGAAATGTCATGCTCTCCCTGCACCTCTCCCCACACCCAATCCCATACCTGAAGGTCAGGCCTCTGCTTTCATCTTCTTGGTGATGAAACTGCCATGGGGTGGGGAGCGTGGGGTGCTGCCATCCCTTCCCGACATCCCACAATGTTTGTTGGAAGGGAGAACCCAAGGGGAACTCAGGTCTACGTGGTCCTGTCTATACCCCAGGCCCTCCTTCCTTCCCACTCTGCCAACCAAGAGCTCAAATTCTCCCCACACCTGGTGTACACCCTTTCTGCTCTTACATACCCAGGAGCATGTGTTCCAACTCGTGTACACCTGTGCATCAGACATGCATCCTGCATATCGAGGAGCCTGTAGCTCACACATAGAAGCACACATACACATATACACACTCAACTGTAACTCACCTGAGAGCCCACAGCCCCTGAGGCTTCCTTTTCCACATCTGGGGCACCACCTTGGCCTACCTTGGGAATGCTGAAAGGGATCAGATGGTTGTCCAGTCCCCCCGCCTCTCCTCAGCTGCCCACCTGTGCCTCGGTGTCTCCGGCATGGGGCTGGCCTGTGAGATTTTGCTCTGTTGCAACTGCCTTCTCTCCCTGCCTTGGCCTCAGCAGGCTCTACCAGGCCACATCTGAAGGGAGAGGGCTGCATGTAGGTGGTTTCCCCGGGGGGCGTCGACCTGGGGTAAGGACAGCTCCTGGGCATGGTGGTAGCTTGGCGTCCACCCCTCCCTGCCAAATCTGACAATACGGTCACACCGGGAGGACTGTCCTCCCCATGTCCCAAGTTCTGTTCCCGGCACCAAGTGTTTGCACGCGCTGTTCCCTCTGCCCAAGTGCCCTTCGCTGGCTTGGGAGATCCCACCTTATCCACCTAGAGAACGAACCTCTGCTCATCCTTCAAGGCTCTCTCCAAAGCACACATCCACACCCCCTCTGTGTCCCAGCGCTCCCAGCATACACTTCTGCTTGACATCTGCCACACTGAGGCCCCCGTGACCTGTCCCATGCCATCATGTGACTGGCCAGCATCTACTGAGCACCTATCCCCAGTGAGAAGTGGTCCTTCCTATCAGCCAGCACCGTGCTGTTGGCAGGGCTGCCGCCCCAGGCCTCTGCTCTTCCGGAGAATAGACCCATGTTCGGAGATGGAAGGGACTTGTCTGAGCTCCTGCAGTAGGTTCAGGAGATCCTGAAGCCGGTGGATAAAGGAATTGGGAAGGAAGAGGAGGAAGTGAGAGGCCACAGAGGGCAGGCACATAGTAGGTGCTCAGTGGAGGTCCATAGAGGGGGATGCAGGACACGCAGGAGAAGAAGGGAGGAGGGAGGGGCAGGATATCCATTCCCACCTCCTCGCACTGCCTTCCTCACATCACCACGTACCATCCAGCCTTCCCCAGGGCAGCACTTCCTAATTTTCAAGGGCAGGATAGTCTGTGATAGTTTGGCCTTGACGTAACACATGTTCCCGTCTTTCTGGAGCCCCCGGGCCGGGTAGCTCTACAGGTCTGGTGGTCATGCCATCCCTCCAACCCCAGGCTGGCAGCTGGGATCAGAGCCCCTACACTGGGTATCCCTGCTGCTGCTGGACCCTCAGTGGGGCCGCGAGTAGGATCTGGGGCCTTGGACTCCACTCTGGGCAGCGCCTGCTCAATCCTCTAGGGGACTCAGAGTCTCCCAGACCCTGACCCACAGAAATCTGCAAGAGGGAGTTTCCAGACACCCACTAGCCTCACTCTGGTGAGTGAGGCCTCCTTGTGGCTGAGAGGGATCTGACTCCTCCGTGGAGTGGGGAAAGTGATGGGCGTTCTCCATACGAAGACTGAGTGCCCGAAATCAGTTAAGTTCTTCATGCTCAGTTTTCTCATCTATAAAATGGGCATGGCATAATAAAAGCCCGCACACCTGCTAGTGCAGTTATGTGCACTGGATGAGTTATTTCTTATAAAGAACTTAGAACTGTGCCTGGTGAGAGGAAGATCTCCATAAATATTAGCTCTTATCCACAGCCTGGGACAAAGCAGAAGGCATGGGGTGAGCCACGGCTGGGGGAGGGGCACAGGGAACCTGGGATCCAGGTCCCGCTCCCAGGTAGCAGACAGGGTGTTCCTTCCCCACCTACCCCAGCTTCCCTCCTTCTGTTTCTATGTGTCAATGTGTCATATTTTGTTGGCTTTGGGGCTTTTTTTTTAATAAACAAGGGCTGCCTGAAACCCCTAATATTCTGGTTAAGTTTTGAAACAGCTCAGAAATCCCCTCCTCCCCTTGTGAGTCAGAGGCAGGAGCATTAAGCAGAACTCCTAGTGGCCTGCTGTGCTAGAAACTGCAAAATAACAGCTGGGCAGCCCTGTGACCCCAGCATCTGAAATGGGGGCTCAAAAATTTTAGGGTGAGCTGGTGAGGCACGGAGGCCTGAGGGCTAAACCCTAAAAGGATCACGATGCCCACCCGCTCGCGGAATTTGAAATAAAAACAACTCTGAATGGTTCAGTTAGTGTAAGGAAGTCCCACAAGACTGGCTTTTCCCGGAACGGTGATTTCGATGCTCGCTTGGAAATATCGAATTCTTTCCAAGCAGTTTTCTTTTTCTATTTTGGTGCCTTAAGCACGTGCTTTGGGGAAGTGACGGGCAGCTTTCTCTTTCCAACCAGGCCCGCGCGCGGGTCCTCCCCGACGCGGGAGAGCTGCCTCGCCTGCTCCGGGAAGCGAGCGCCCCGCAGCGCCCGCCCTCGGCGCCGCTCCACCCGGGCGCGGGGACTGCGGGGTCCGCGGGGGGCGCCGCCCCGGGGAGCCGAGCCGGGGTTCCGGGGCGGGGAGCGCTGCCCGAGCGGACCCGCGGCGCGGCCCGGCCACCCTCCCCCTGGCGCATTGAGCCAGGCGAGACGGGCTGGGGTTTCGGAAAGCGCTTTCCTTGCTCAGCCGGATCTGAGTCAAAAGGGGGAGCTGGTTCAAACCGAAAGAATAATTCGGCTAGCCAAGGCCGCCAGTATTCCTCTGGGGTCCCAATGTTTGCCAGGCAGGGAGCTGCAGAGCCGGAGCATCGTTGGCCCCTCGGGCTTCGCTGAAAGCCCCGGGCCCCCAAGTAGTTCCTCTTTTCCCCAGAAAAGGGACCAGGGGGGCTAAAGGCAGAAAGGGCGGACTGAGGGGAGGGTGCTTCCTCCAGCCCCACAGGTTCTGCCGGGTCCCCAGGACCCTCCCCGGCCCTCCTTGAGGCCCAGATGATTGGGGCTCTCTGTCAGAGGTGAGTGAGGCCTCCCTCTCCTGCCCCAGTAGGCCCTTCTCAGGTCGTTCAAGAAGTCCCTCATGCCTCTGTGCACCTGCACACTCTGTTCCTTCTACTTTTCCCTCTCCACCAGCTCGCAAATCCTTGCACACCCTCCTGGGGGCAGAGATGTGAAGCTTTTCAGAAAAATTTCTGGGAGTCTCATATTGACACTCCTGGGACCTCTGTCTCCTCTTAGACCACGCCTGGCTTCGCATGGTAGAGACCTGCTTGAAACCAACTTGAAAAGAACCGCTCAAGTAGGTTCAAAATCCCCGACACTGGCCCCCTCCCCTCGATTTCACTGCCAGGCCCCTTAGCTCAGCAGGGCTTGCCCTCTGGCCAACATCCCAGCGGACACAGTGAGGCCCACATTAACAAGGTTTTCTGAACCGACATTAACAGGGAGAGAAACGTTGATCTATACGTAGTAGCTAATCATTGTGTTTTTAGGCTGGACTCCCAGTGGGGAGTGGGTTAGTGGGGGCCCACTGGATTCTGACCCTTCCAACTCAGCTTCCTCGGCCTTTGCAGTCACAGAAACTCTCTGGCTCAAGGACTCTGTTGGACCCAAGTTTGTTCTGACCTCAGGACAGGTGTGGAAAGGAGATGCTGATGGTTCATCTTCCTGGGCCACCCAGAACACCTGGCCTGGCCTCTGCTGCAGTGCTGCCTCAGCCCAGCTCGCCGACTCAGCACAAAATTCGCCCTGTAAGCAGGACCGTGGTGAGCTCCCAGGCAGGGCCAGCTGGCCTTCTGAGGAAGAGCCCTGTAGACAGCAAGATGAGTGTGGCATACAGGGCCTGGCTGGTGCACACAGCACACAAGGACAAGCACAGAACATGTCCAAGGTCAGGGTCATGCAGGGTCAGCTGAGCATGTGAGGAGGACACAGATTCCCCCCACCCCAACACCCACCCAACACACACAGGCTCATGGGCAGGGCTGGCAGGGCGGGGTCAGCATGGCCACTGACCCATCAGAACACCTGGCATTAACCTGGCATTACCTCCCTGTGGTTGCTGTGTTGTGGGAAAGTCTGGGGTTCCTGCAGCTCCCCTTTAGAACATCGTGCTCTGGCCAGCGGTGGAGACATACGCATGCACAAATCCGCACATCCAACATGCTCCCGCATCAACTGTTGGACCCACCTCCGTGCCCGGGAGCACCTTTCCTCTGTGTTTAGCGGTCACTGTTTCAGATTAACTCTAACCCCATGAAAAGGAAGTGGAGCTCAGGGACCTCAGGGATCCCTTCCTGGGAATGCTCCCACTTCCAGGAGCCCTCTGGACAGGGGAGTCTCCCAAAGGACAGGGTTCTGGGGTCACCATATAACGCCCTGAGGTTTCTCTTTTGTTTGGGGAGGGGCTGGCCGATTAGGTGCATGTGGAAGACTCAGGCAACTAAGGCCCAGAGAAATTTTATCTCAAGACTCCCAACAGTTTTTGTTTTGTTTTGTTTTTAATCTAATTGTCAACATGAAAAAAAAAAGCGGGGGCTGGGGTGGGGAAGTACTGTATAAAATTCTAGATCTTGGACTTCTCTTAAAATCAGATCCGCCTCACCAGCCACAGTGCCCTCATGGGGCCTGAGTAGCAGCTGCCCCTCTGCCGTCGGGTGGACGCTCTGTGGTTCCCTCAGCCCCTGGATGGCCTCCCCACTCTGAGGCCATTTGTCACTGGGCTTTGTTATCAGTTTTGTTATCCCCAAGAGGGATTTGAGGGTGGCCAACCCCTGGACGAGGCCTCCGTTTTACAGAAGACTTGGCTGGTTTTTGTTTTTAATCAGTGCTTTAGAGCAGGGGAATAACTGTTAATCCACAGGGGCGAAGAGAGCCCTGGCTGCCAAGAAAAAGCTGGGACCATCTCCATTTTAAGGGGCTGAGTGAGAACTTGGAGTTACGATGGCAGGGAGGAGAGGTGGTTCTGCCTTCTTCTGGTACATTCTGGGAAGCCTCTCTGGCCTTGTTCCATTTTTATAGGGTTTTCTATTTTTAAGGGGTTGTACAAAAACAAAAAACAAACAAAAATGAAGAATAGGGTTTCCCTGGTGGCGTAGTGGTTGAGAGTCTGCCTGCTGATGCAGGGGACATGGGTTTGTGCCCCAGTCCGGGAAGATCCCACATGCCGTGGAGCGGCTGGGCCTGTGAGCCATGGCTGCTAAGCCTGTGCGTCCGGAGCCTGTGCTCCGCAATGGGAGAGAGCACAACAGTGAGAGGCCCGCGTGCCGCAAAAAAAAAAAAAAAAAAAAAAAAGAAGAATACGTGACTGAGATCTAAAGCCCCGAATATTCACTATCTGGCCCTTTTCATAAAAAGTTTGCTGACTCATGATTTTACACACAGGAAAACTAAGCTCCAGAAAGGCCACACAGCAGATTGGTGGCTGAGCTCTCCCTGTATCCACCAGTCTCCTGCTTTTCCTTCAGCCTTGCAGTGAGCACAGGTAGGTGGCCCATCACCCCCAGGTCAGCACCTGTAAGAGCAAGGGGTTGGAGGGGGGACCCAGATGGATGCTGTGCCCCTGATGGTGGCCCATGCTTCCTATCCTTTCCCTGACAGTTGCTTTGAATAAGGTATGTTTTGTTACCTTTTACTTGGGGATCTCCAAGCACACGACTGAATTCAGAGAATATAGTCGCTGGTTTCTGTACATTTTCCCCCCTGCGGTCTGGCCTGTTCATCAAGAACTCTATGAATCAGACAATTCAAGTGCGTGCAGACACACACAGGCGTGTGTGTGTGTAGGGGAAATGACTTTTCTGGGTAACTGAGGGTTAACTGGAAACCTGTGTTCTTATGCCTTGTTGAAATTTTTTCTACAAATGATGAGCATTTCCCCAACTGAGTAGTTTGAAAAGTTCCACCACTTTCTAAATATGTGGCCTTGGTCAAGTTACCTAACCTCAGTAACCTCAGTTTCCTTATCTGTAAAATGCACCCAGTGCTGCCTCTCTAGGCTGTGAAAGGCACTAGAAAGACAGGGCACGTGCTCGAGCGATGGAGCCGCCCTCACTCTTATTATTGTTCTAAGTGAGTCAAAGGAGCGGCTGGTCGGCTGAGGCTCTTTGCAGGTATTTAGGATTATGGTTTGGAATCCACTGTGCATTCTGTACACGTTGATGTGGCGATTGGCCAGAACTGGCATCCATCTGCCGTTTCTGTCCCAACTAAGTCCTCCCAAGGAGACGGTTTTCTTATGATTTGCCGCTTTCTCATGAAAGCCAGTGGAGTCAGGGCTGCCTGCAATGAACCAAGGACTTTCGGTCTGTTGGGAGCCTGAATGCTGTCTTGACGCAGGGCTGGGGCTCAGCCTTCCCGTCATGCCATTGCATCCTCATCCGCTCCCATCCTCCCTACACATGATCCAGGACCCACCCCCTTGCTGAGGGCCAGCTGGGAAAGAGACAGGGAATGGGGGGCCTTGGCTGACCACTGAGAAGGAAGGAAGCTCTGGGGTAAAGGCCCTGGGAGGGCTGTGGGTTCCCAGCAAGTGTAGGGGGTGCTGGAGGTGTTTGGGGGAAGTCCAGGTCTTGGCCGGGTGCCTTCTGGGAAGCTTTTTCCGACTGGCCGCCAGATTGAGAAGTTGAGGGGGCTTCGTTGAAGTGGGGAGCCTACAGGAGCCCGAGCTCCATGGAATCTCTCTTGCCATCTGTGGAGGGGAAGGAGGCAGCCATAGACAGGGAGGGTGGCCACCAGGCACCCCACCCTGCTGGGCCCTCTGCTCTCTGGTCTGACCCCTGCTGCTCCAGCCACGTGCCCCCTCGGGATGAGGCCAAGGGGGCTGCTGGTGCCGTGAGTAGGAGGCACAACGCCCAGCTTTGATGAAAAGAATGAGCTCAGAGTCAGATCAGCTGCCAGCCCTGCCCCTTAACCATGTGGCCTTGGGCATGCCCCTCCACCTCTGGGCCTCACTCTCCTCATCTGTAAAATAGGCACACTTACTTCTTGGTGTTGACGTGAAGACAGTGAGATTAATGTGTGAGAAGTCAGCCTCATGGGGTCTCTAGGCTGACAGCCTGCCCTCTTCTCAGGGCTGGGCAGAGCTGCATCCAGCCCTGGGGTGGGCAGGGTCTTCCAGACCCAGGGCGGAACACCGTAGGCTTTGGTTTCTGGGCTGGGGACAAAGGCTTTCTCTAATCCTCATCTGTGTTCAGTCCCTCCAGGGTCCCCCTCCAGCTCAGTCTGTCCCAGTCTCTCCACTTCTGGCTCCACACAGCCCACCCGATGGCGATGTAGATTTCAGCTTCTGTTTACCCTATAGCGTGCTCACCAGCAAAAGTTTAGTTTCCACCTGTCACCATACAGTTGACCCCTTTACCCATTTCACCTGCCCCTGGCTTCCCCCGCCCCACTTCTCCTCTGGTAAACACTACTCTGTTCTATGTATCTACATGTTTGTTTTTGTTTGGTTTGGTTTATTCATTTAATTTGTTTTTGTTTGTTTGTTTTTAGATTCCACATAGGATTGAAATCATACAGTATTTGTCTTTCTCTATCTGACTTATTTCACTTAGCATAAGATCCTCGAGGTCATCTGTGTGTCACAGATGGCAAGATTGCATCTTTTTTTATGGCTGAGTAATATTCCATTGTATACATAAACCACATCTTTGTTCATCCATTGATGGACACTTAGGTTGTTTCCGTATCTTGGCTATTGTAATTAATGCCACAGTGAACATGGGGGTCATATATCTTTTGGAATTAGTGTTTTCGTTTTCTCTGGATAAAAACACAGAAGAGGAAGAGCTGGATTGTATGGTAGCCCTATTCTTAATTTTTTGAGGAACCTCCATATTGTTTTCTATAGTGTCTGCACCAATTTACATTCCCACCAACAGTGCAGGAGGGTTCCCTTTTCTCCTGTGTGGATTGACTTTTATTTATCCTGCCTAGGACTCAGTGTGCCTCTTCAATCTGAAGATTCATGCCTTTTTCTCCATTCTAGAAATTTTTCATCCATTTATTTTTTTAAATTACTTAATTAATTAATTTATTTATTTTTGGCTGTGTTGGGTCTTCGTTTCTGTGCTGGGTCTTCGTTTCTGTGCGAGGGCTTTCTCTAGTTGCGGCAAGTGGGGGCCACTCTTCATTGCGGCACGCGGGCCTCTCACTGTCGCGGCCTCTCTCGTTGCGGAGCACAAGCTCCAGACGCGCAGGCTCAGTAGTTGTGGCTCACGGCCCTAGTTGCTCCGCGACATGTGGGATCTTCTCAGACCAGGGCTCGAACCCGTGTCCCCTGCATTGGCAGGCGGACTCTCAACCACTGCACCACCAGGGAAGCCCTTTCATCCATTTTTGCTTTGAATATTGCAAATATTATTCCTGTCCCATTCATTCTGATTTTTTCTTCTGCATCTTCTATTTGTTGTATATTGAACCATATCATTTTATCATCTATGTCTCAACCTTTCTTTCAAATGTTCTAGTCCTTTGCCAGAGTGTCTCATTCTGATTAATTTTCTCAGGTTTGCCTTCCAGTCAATTCGACTATGTCTAATCTGCTGGCTTGCCTGTCCAATCTGTTTACACATTCAACGTCTATGTCTTTCATTTCCTTGCTTCCTTTTCAAATCTGTTTCATAGTATCCTGCTCTTTCACTGTCATTTTTAGTCCTCCGTTTACAATTTTAATTTTTAACATACCGATTTGATCTCTTTCAGCTTGTCCTGTTACCCCAAGTTCTCAGAGATGATTTTCCTATTTGCTGTACTGCTGACTCTCTTTCATGGTAGATAGTTTCTTTGTGTAATTTAATTGGTGTTCGTGAGCTCCTCTTCAGTGAGATTGTTTTGCTCTGTGGGAGTCCTATGTATCCTGGGCTGTGACAATGGCCTCAGAGGTCTGTTTTGTATTTTTTCATGCCAACTGCTCCAAGGGCTCATCAGGGGAGTATTTTTGTGTAAATTTTTCAGCTTGGGAATTCTTCGCCCCATGGAGAGTGTAAGTTTGGATGCCACCTCCATGGATAGTTTGGGTTTTCAGCTCTGATCTTTCCCAGGAATCTTTTCTCCTGCCCAGAGCTATAAAGCAAAACCAGATTTACTGTCCATTGCCTAGGTTGTTGCGTAGATTCTTTCCTGATAGGCAGCCTTTCCAGGGTTCTAGCTTATATAGCGGTCTCAGTTCCTTTTCTTCTTCTATTTTTTTAAAATTAATTAATTAATTAATTTTTGGCTGTATTGGGTCTATGTTGCTGGGCGTGGGCTTTCTCTAGTTGCGGCAAGCGGGGGCTACTCTTCATTGTGGTGCACAGGCTTCTCATTGAGGTGGCCTCTCTTGTTGCAGAGCATGGGCTCTAGGCACACAGGCTTCAGTAGTTGTGGCACACAGACTCCGTAGTTGTGGCGCACGGGCTTAGTTGCTCCACGGCGTGTGGGATCTTCCTGGACCAGGGCTCGAACCCGTGTCCCCTGCACTGGCAGGCAGATTCTTAACCACTGAGCCACCAGGGAAGTCCCACAGTTCCTTTTCTTCTTAAGGCCATACCTCCTGACCCTGTGTGGCCAGGGTCAAAGCTCAATTCTGACCCCCAGTCCTCTCTGTACACTCAATACCAGGGTGTCTCCCCACCCTTTTTTCAAATTCTCCTGTGGTTCGAACGTCTATTCTGAATTTCTCAGTGTTTTCTCAGTGTTATTTCCATCCGTGGTGTTGCCAGAACCTGAAAGCAGTGGTCTTGGTGTTTGGTGGAGCACCTGGTGGGGGGGCTTGGGGGCCTGAAAAACTGGTCCCGTGGAGGGTATCGGTTCAGAGGGAGAGCTGAACATCTCTGCGTGAGAAATAAACAGAGACGGCAGGGTGAAGACAGGGGAAGAATAAAGGGCCTGGAGGTAGGGACTTCCCTGGCCGTCCAGTGGTTAGGGCTCCGCGCTTCCACTGCAGGGGGCATGGCTTCGATCCCTGGTCGTGGAGCTAAGATCCCTCAGGCCGCCAGGTGTGGGAGTGGGCGGAAAGGCCTGTTGTATGAAGGGAGGTTGAGGCTTGTAAAGTAGGAACGGCGAGACACCCCAGGGGCAGAAACAGCACCGTGAAAATGCTGTTTGATTGGGCTTCGATTTAACTTTGATCTTTGTGCCGAGCAGCGCTGTAAATCCCCGCTCCCACATCACACACCCGGTGACCGCTACCTTCAAGTCGCTCACAAATGCGTGGGTCAGTGGTACCCCAGTAAAATCAAAGAAAAAGAGCCTGTCTGGGGTGTGCTGGGCTACAGGGAAGAAAACCTCCACAGGAAAGGAGACAGGGGAGGAGGATTCGGCAGACGGAGGCAATGGGAAAGAACTGGGGGGAGGGGGAGGGTGCTTTGTTAACCTCTCCCTGGGGTCCCTGGAGCCTTTGAGGGGAGGCACTGGCTTCCTCTCCGGACCTAAAGAGAGGGCTCAGGAGTTTTACCTCAGCTCTGAGTAGCACAGCCCACTGGCTGAGGCCTGGGGGAGCTCACAGAGGGGCTCCACAAACACAGGCTCCATCTGAAGAGGCAACACCTTGCTTATCCAGAAGCCTAAGGTTTAGCCATCTCATCTCTCCGGAACAGACCTGAGAACAAGGAAATGTGGTTAAAAAAATACATGGTGCCAAGAACATGTACTGAGCTTTTTTTTTTTTTTCTTCACTTGATAGTAGAATTTATTGTACACATTTCTACTTTTGAAAGCGTCATTCTTTTGGCTTTTTTTTTTTTTTTTGGCCGCACCGTGCAGCATGCAGGATCTTAGTTCCCTGACCAGGGATGGAACCCGGGCCCCCTGCATTGGAAGCGCGGAGTCCTAACCACTGGACCACCAGGGAAGTCCCTCCAGGTACTGAACTTTTGCACATTTTTCAAATGCCTTTGGGACATTTACTCAGGTGACTAGTTATCTTTATTTTAGAATTATTAAAGGGGTGGAGAGCTTTGGAATCAGTTCCGGTGTAACCTCTACTAGCTACTCAAGCTTGAGCCTCAGTTTCCCCGTCTGAAACGCACCCAGGTCACACGGCCGGTGGTGGCAGAGACCCAACTCTGAGATGGCACTAAGCTATCCTGTATACTTAGCACAGGACTCTGGGAAGGTCTGCTGACTGTTCCACTGAAGGACTCAATGAGTTAACGAAGTTCCTGGTAAGGCCGCACACGAGGGATGTGTGTCCTCTCACAGATGGAGAGAATGAAGCGCAGGGTGATGCCCGGAGCACTTGTCTGCAGTTGTTACCAAAAGCCCCCCACCCCCCTCTCAAAATCAACCCTCAGGACGAGCTAGAGCCACAAGACAGAATTCGAGGACCTGTCTTCCTTCCCTCGAGTGTGTTTTCACACATAATCGGAAGCTGAGAGAGGCAGCAGAAGTCAATGGGTGCACAGCCCAGCGAGGGCGGAGACACACTGCTGTTAACCCCTTCATCCCCGGGGGGATGGGTCAGTTCTTATCCTGGGTCTGAAAGCTCAAGGGGAGGGTGGAGAGGCCCATAGGGAGGCAGAATAGGCCAGAGACCACTCTGGTGCCGGACCTCTGGGGTCCCATCCCTGCACCCATGCTCGCAGGTGTTCCATGCTCAAAGCTCTCTCTTCCCTTCACCCCTCCCCCTGGCTGCCACCCCCTTTTCCCTGCACCCTGTGATTGCTCCCCCCCCGCTCCAATATCCATTCTCTCCTTCTCTCCTAGGATAATGGCTGGCCCCCATTCCTAGATGGGCACAGAACTGTCCAGAATAAAGGCTATATTCCTAGTCCCTGTAGCTGGATGTGGCCAGTGGGAGGTGAGCTGAAGTAAGGGGTTGTGTGAATCTTCCTGGCTGTGCCCTAAAAGGGAAGGAGCAAGCTGTGCCCTACCTGGGCCCCTTCCTCCTGCTGCTGGCCCATGGCTATGGGGCAAGCACTCTGGGCCACGTGGAGGGAGCAGGACCCCAGGGAGGATAAGCAAAAGTTGGAAATGGCCTGGCCCATATGATGGCTTCATAGAGCGGAGTCCCCACCCTCCAGACTTGGACTTGGAAGGAAATGAACCTCAGTCTTGAGCAATTTTGAGCCTCTGTCACGGGCAGCTGCCCTCACAGCCTATCAGGTACAGGTACACATACGAATCCATGTCTCCAGCAGCTGCCCCTGGCTTCTGCCTCCACCCCTCCTCTCCAACCACTGACCTCCTTCCCGACAAACCCAATGGCCTCTTCCCAGCTGTCATCCCGCCAGACACCTGGGTTGAGCTTGGCAGCTTCCTGCTCCTTCCCCTCGGCCCATCCTTAGCTTCTGGATGTCACGCTCCTTGCACCTCCCGTGTCTCTGACATCCCTCTCCGTGTCCTTTGAGGGCCTTTATTCCTGTGCTTGTCCCTGACATGTTGGTTTCTCCAAAGTTCTGTCTGAGATCATTTTGGGGATAAGGGCTAGATTGGCCTTCTAAATGGAAGGGGGGATTTCTGGGCTGAGCGGTGGGGTCCTGTCCACTCAGACTCCAAGCCGGGCCTTTTCTCCTGGCTGGACATTGCCCATGCCGTACGCTGGGCTCGTGCAAACGTATGTGGGCCACTGCTCTGCTCATCATGGCTGGCTGGACTTTCTCTCTCTGCGCCAGCAATTGTTATGTTTCTTTATTTTCCAAAATGGGGCTGGGTCTCCTTAGAATCATCTCTGTGGGGCCCACGGCTGGCCCTCACACTCGGCTGTGTCCTGGCACATACATAACTCCCTTCCCAATCCACCAGCCTGGGCTGCTGGTGCTCCTGCCTGGGAGATTTGGCTGAGCCGGGGCTGCCCTGGCCCTGCTGGGCCAGAGGTCCTCAGGGCCCTGGAGCTGCACAGTGCTGGTGACTTACTCCCCAGCGAGCTCACATGGGGCTCTGGGTACCCTGCCCCGCAGCGGGAAGACCGTGGGCACTCGCAAGGCCCCAGGAAAGGCACTGATGTCCCCTCCAGTAAGGGGAGGCCCTTACTTCTCCTTTAATGGTAAGAGCTGATATTTACTGACAGTTCCTTTGCCTGTGCTAAGCACTCACGCTTCAGTCCTCCTATCAGCCCCAAGGTAGGCACAGGGAGAAGGAAAACAGGAAACCAAAAGAGGAGAGGGCATGCCTCTCCCCTCCCCCTTTCCCTCATCTCTGAGCTGCCACACTGGCCTCGCAGTGCTGCCTCCTCTCCCCCGTCCCCACCCCGTCCCCACCCCGGCTCCCCTCTCCAGCAGGCTGCGCACTCACAGGGTGGAGGGTGCTCTAGTGCTGGCACGGCAGGAGCCAGGGGACCCAGGGCAGTGGAAGCTGTAGCAAAATCAGGGCCCAGGAAGATCTGCACGGGGCAGACGTGTGTGGACATAAGAGAACAGACCTAACTCGGGGCTGGCTACTTTGCAGGCACACCCTAGCCTCCCTCTCTGACCTCTGGACCTCTGGGTCGGGTCCAGCTATTGACCAAGAGGATTTGGTTGACCCCCAGAAGTGCTAGGGGGCTCACTGGCAGGAAGTGAGTGGGCAGAGAGAGCCACTGCCTGGGGGGACACAGGTGGGAGCCACTGCGGTCCCAACCATTTCCTTCCAGGGTATTAGATCCACGGTCAGTTCCATTTCTCTCCACCAAGTGGCAGTGCTAGCCAAGCCCGCTGGCTTCCAGGGCGGAGGATTCTCCAAGGGACTGTGGATGCAGGACCATTCATCAGCTCACTCAAAATCAGAGTCAGGTATTCACCCAGGAGTGGAATTGCTGGGTTGTTAGGTAAGCTGATGGACAATTTTTAAAGAAACTGCGACACTGCACTGTTTGGCACTGACAAATCCTTGCTGACCGCCTCCTGTGCACACGGCCCTGATTGTTCTAGGGGCTGGTCTCCAGGCCTGGCAGCACCCTGCCGTCCGAAATTTCAGCTTGACGGAGAACAGTTGAGTACAGGCAAGGGGCCTCGGGGCTCTGAAGGCAGGAGACACCAGGGGCTGGGCTGCCTAACAGGGTCCCAGGTTGGTCTGGATTCCCACTGGCTTCCCACTTCCGCTTGACTGCAGGCTGGCGTGAACCCTGGGCAAGAGCTCAGCTTCCTCGGCTGTGTGGTGGAAGCTGAAGCAGCTGTCCAGAAGCTTCTCAGAGCACTTGAGGCATCTTAGGAGATGACCTGTAGAACAGCCCTTTGTAACGATGGGGGTCTGGGCAAACTGAGGGTTGACTGCTAGTGAGGGGACCCTGGGTGAGGAGGGAGGGACTGTGGGGACCTTCAAGGTGGGGGGTAGAGGGGCAGAGGTCTCAGAAGCCTCAGCCCCTCTGACCTCTGGTCCTGGGGGCGCCCATCCTATATTTGAGGGCTCACGGGCTCGCGCCTCCTGCAGTACCGGCTAGAGCCAGCAGGGGGCGCCCCAGAGACTGCCCTTCTCTTGGAGGGCCAGTCATTGCCTTCCAGGAACAAACGTTTGCAGAGGCCTTGAGGCCAGGTGGGTGGCCTGGAAGAGAGAGTAGGGTGCAGTCTCCATCGTGGGATGGCCTCTGCCTCACACTTGGGCAACCAGTCAGCAACTAACACTACTAGTGTCAGTTGAACGGGGGAGAGGTTAAAATGCCCAGAGGAGCCGTGGCCTGAAAGAGGATGGTGGAGGCTGCACAGCGTGGCGGGTAGGGCACCCGCTCTCCAGCCAAACAGCCTGGGCCACGCCCTGGTCTGTCACTTGTATTTGTGAACAAGTTGCTTCACCTCTTTGTGCCTCAGTTTCCCCATTTATAAAATGAGAATGACTACAATAAATAGAACCTTTTCAAGAAGTTGCCATGAGGATTAGCAAGTTAATACAGCACTGGACTTAGAGCAGTAGTGTTTGTTAAATAAATAAATGGTGGAGTGTGTGATGGGAGGGGCATCCCGGGCATCCCCATCCCCTGGATTTCAGTTCTTAGAACGCCTACCCAGCTGAGGTCCTGACCACCTCAGCCTGCTGGCACTGGGCAGCCTGATGTCCGCAGCTTGTCCAGTAATTTTCCTGATGGGCTGAAGCTCAAGGCCTGATTTCCCTGATAAGACTCCATAACTGTCTCTTTGATGGGAATGTGGTTTATCAACAAGCTGCTCTAGACTCCAGCCCACCCGAGGCAGGCAGCCAGCCCTACAGGCGGAGACCCGGTGGGGGAGGGGGAGGGGGAAGAGGCGGGCTCTCTGGCTCCAGCGCTGCCCAGAGACAAGGGGATGCCCTGAGCCCGGATCCCTCAGGCTGGGCCAACAGGACCATCAACCGTGGACTCACCGTGATGGCTGTTGACTTCTCACCAATTTGCCTTTGACCTTTGGAAGCCAGTTTCTAGAGAGCCTGGCAGGGGGCTTGGCGTGGAAAAGAAGGTCCAGGGTCACAGCAACATCTGAAGTCAACTGGGGCCAAGCAACGGTCACCAGGACCGAAGTCACGGCACGTGGGAGCTGGAAGGGACCCACAGACCAGCTCATCCGGGCTTCCCATTTTACACACAGGGACACCAGGGCCCAGGGAGGGTAAGAGAGGGCAAACTGACACAGGGGACAGAATCTGGGTCTCCAAACACCCACCCTTCCCCACGCCCCCCAATCAAACTCCCCAGCCCAGTCAACAGCACCACCGTCCGTCCCCGTGTCCTTCTGGGACAGGCATGGGGAATATCCACCCCTTCAGCCGAGTTCAGAGTAGTCACTGATCATGGCCTTGATCCAGGGTCTTGGGAGGGCCTTAGCCTGGAGGTCAAGGGTCAGGGTACCTGCATGCCTCCAAACTAACCTAGGGCTCGTCACCTAAAGTGGGGTCTGCAGAACCACCTTGTTTGAAAAGCAGAATCCCACAGGTGACCCAGAGCTTCTGAATCAATCTTCATCTGAATAAGATTCCCGCGCTAGGTTCATGTGCACATTGCAGTCTGAGAAGCGCTCTGTTAGAGCAAAAGCCCCTTTCCCGTCACCAGCCTCAGTTTCTCTCACGGAAAGGGCAGCAGATCTCTGACCTCTCTTCCACCTCTAACACCCTGGGAGCAAGGCCTTGGGCGTGACCTCCTGCGGGACCCTCTGCGTTTTGTGGGCAATTCTGGGAAGTGGAATTCCAGCTCCAGCAAAGCTGAGGAGCGATCGACACCTCTCCCATTCCGTCTTGCTGGGCCCTCTCCTCTCTGCCGGAGACCTGGGCCTGGGGCAACTTCATAGGTCCTGGAATGCAGCTAATTCAATTCAGTCCACTTCACCAACACTGATTAAGCACCTCCTGTATGCTGGGGTCAGTAGCAGTGAATCATTGCTACCCTGGCTGTATATTAGAATCTTCCATGGTGCTTTTATTTTTATGAGTTTGTTTTTTGTTTATTTTATTTTATTTTTTACTTTTTGGTCACGCTGCACGGCTTCTGGGATCTTAGTTCCCTGACCAGGGATCGAACCCGTGTCTCCTGCAGTAGAAGCACGGAGTCTTAACCACTGGACCACCAGGGAAGTCCCTGGGGTGCTTTTTAGAAATGCCGGTGCTGGGCCTCACCCCAGGCCACTGGCATCAAGGTCTCTGGGGGCAGGTCTGGGGACAGGTACTTATTAACATGACTCAGGCAATTATAATGCACAGCCGGGTTGAGAGCAACTGGCCAAAAGTAAGAGAGAAATCTATGCCAAATCCTATCCAGGCCATCTCGTCAGTGTCTGCTTCCTCCAGGCCAGCCAGCTGCAGCAGGCCTGTTGCAAGCCAGGGGAAGTCATCAGGAAATTCCCTGGATATGGCAACCTGTGACTGCAATCTCTAATTAATCATCAACAGTGTAATATAATCCTGGCCCATGACAAGGGGACCTGCTGAATCCTTTGGAAACCCGTCCACTGGCCTTCTTCAGACCCAGGGACCAGTGTCCGAGGATCCCAGGCTGATGGGGGCTCAGATCTGCTCCCAGGCTGGTAAGTGGGAGCCCCAAGCTTGGTCCCTGGACCAGGAGTGCAAGAAGCAGAGGGGGTGCTCTGTGTTATTGCTGGGGAAGAAGTCTCGGGAGGCAGAGGTATAATCAGTGTAAATATCACTCAGGAGGAGTTTCTGATACAGGCTGGGCTGACCTAGGTAGTGAGCTATTAGGCGGCAGCGAGGTAGTGAACTTCCTTTCCTTGCAAGAATCCAAGAGAGGCTGAGTGACTCGGGTCCAGAATCCCTGCAGTGATACGACGACCCACATGACCCATTTGCCTTCGGATCCTGTTGTGCAGAGTGAAGAATGGCTGGGGTGGGAACAGGGTAGAGTGTAGGGGGCCTGGTGGAAGACCAGGGGTCCCAGCTCTGCCCCCATGGAGCTGTGGGACCTTGGGTGAGTCACTTCTCCCTGGGACCTCAGTTTCCTCACCCGCAGGCTGGGGGCCAAGCAACACACCTTGCCGGTTACAGAGCTGCCAGAAGCACAGACCACAAGGTCACCAGGCACCATGGTTCTCTGCCAGCCTCACCTGAGGCCACAGCGCTCCCTTAGTGTGCAGGGCAGGAGATGGAGAACCCTGTCTTTTACCAGCAGAGATCCAGACGGCGCACTCCTGCTCCCAGCGCCTAGACTCTCCTCCCTCCCAGGCAGCAGGTGACACCTGAGCCTGGGCGCAGGGCAGGGCCAAGCCGCCACTGCCAATGCTGCTGCTGCAGCGGCAACTGTGTTTGGATTCCAGGCAATGATGGTGCCATGAAGGGGGCAGCGCAGGGGTGCGGGCCCGGGATCCCTCACTTCTGGCTGCACGAACACCTCTGCATGCTCCGTTTCCTTAGAGTGTTTCCCTGTGGGGTGGTGGGGAGACTGTAAGCACTTAGTAGGTGCCCGGTGCCAGGAGAGGCTTGATGGCTGGAGGGGCGGTGATGACAATGAAGAAGATCCGGGGAGGTCCTCACTGCATGGGGGGCTGACCCTAGGTCACTTAGATTCCAAGAGCCTTGCTGCAAAGATTCTTGGATTGGAATCCACCTGTCCAGCGGGTGGGACATCCAAAAGGCCATGACTGTGTTCCCTGCGCCCCAGCAGCCCAGGGGGTCCTTGTTGCCAAGCCCAGTGCATGGTGGGAGAGTGAAGGAGTCAGGTGGCATAACTGGGGAGGGTCCCCCATGGGCAACTCAGCTTATGGAGCCTCAGGATCCGGCCTGAAAATGCAGCTGATAAGTAGAACAGCCACCTACGGGCATGAGGTGCTCACAACCCCCTGCCCAGCCGGCTGGGGACAGGCCTACTTGGAGAGCCACACTTGGCCTGTACCCACCTCTGCCTCTCCCCGGCCCAGGAGCAGGGGGGACTGGGTAGCCTGGGTCAAAGAATGGGAGGAGTCCTGCCAGCCCGCCCAGTGGAAGGAGACGCCACCCAGAGCCAG
The DNA here is from genome assembly GCF_964165515.1 of Mesoplodon bidens. Taxonomy (NCBI): domain Eukaryota; kingdom Metazoa; phylum Chordata; class Mammalia; order Artiodactyla; family Ziphiidae; genus Mesoplodon; species Mesoplodon bidens. The sequence goes on along the minus strand of NC_138170.1, from coordinate 14,747,888 downwards.
CTCCAAACTCAGGCACAGAGCTCCATGCAAGGCAGAGGAAGGGGCCCCGCAGGTGGATGCAGTCTTGCAGACTCTCTGCCCGGCCAGCAGGACAAGGGTGGCTGTCAGTGCCACTCAACCTCGGCCTGTGCAGCTGAGAGAAGGGAGCACAGTCCACTGGCCCCTGGTGTCCTGTGCAGCACTTGTGTCCTCTCAGCCCCCTCCTCTACTTGGTGACACGAGGACATAGCTCCCACAGGCCGATTTCCCTGGCTCCTCTGATTCCCCCCATCCCCCATCCCACTGTCCCCAGAGCCAATCCTGCCTGCGTCAGCCCCTGTCCACGGCAGCTGTGCGGGGGACTGGGGGGGACTCCATCCACTGACCCCTTGCCGAGGGAGGGGAGTCAGCTGTCGGCCAGGGTCATCTCCACTGGCTACCGTCTCGGGCCACAGAGCGGGGCCTGATGGGTCTCCCGTCGCCCCGACCCGAGGGTGGGCCCCTTTCCTGCAGGGGCTGCACTGGCTGAGGCTGAGGTGATCCCTGTTTGAACCCCAGCTCTGCCCCTGCTGCTCACCGCCGTCAGGTGGGGTCTTTTCTTGCTGCATGGTGGCAGCGTGGGATGCGGTGGTGCACGGAGAGGCCTAGGGCCCTGCTCACCACCCACACCGAGCCCGCTCCAGGGCTCCCCTCCAGTCCCGACCTCAGGGATGGGCGGTGACCCAGCCAAGTGAGGGGCCTGGCCCCCACCCTCCAGGGTGGGTTACGGCTGATTACATCAGGAGCCCCTACCTGCCCCCCCGCGCCCAGCCCGATGCCTGTGCAGGTGGGCAATGAAGTCCTCACATTCAGGATCCCCAGACAAGTACCTGGAGACTCCAGGCCTGGGCTGTCAGGCATATCATTCCCACTGTGGATAAGGGACCAAACCCAGAGGGGCAGTGACCAGCCTAGGTCAGCAGCAGAGCCGCGGCTAGAATCCGGGTATTGGTCCTAATTCCCCTCACAGGGTCTCCTGGCTGCCCCAGCAACTTGAGTGGATGCAAGGACAGGTCCGCCTGATGTCAGGACCCTCAGCTCTGGCTCCTGGTCACCATCTGTGCCTTCTCTGGGCCTCCCTTGCTGGTGCACAGCCTGGAGGAGCAAGGGTTGGTGGGCCAACCCTTTGGGAAGGGAGGGAGAGACCAGGGCATTCCAGGAAGGGGTGGTGGCGTGGGCAGGGCCGTGGGTGAGGCTGAGGGAGGGGTGAGCTTGCATAGCAGCGTGGGTTCAGAGGCCCCCCGAGCCAGGGTGAGCACTTGTCCCTCACACGTTGGGTGAAGGAACCATGCCAGGCTTGTCTTTGGCCTTTTGGAGGTCAGGGATGGATTCACTGTGACCTTAAGGGTGTCCCTTGTGCTGGGCTGGAAACTTGCAGGCATGTGGGTGTCAGAGACGAGGGCCAGGAGGGAAGGGCCTTGCTCCTTGGGGATGGGGTCTGGCTCAAGTGTTCTTTTTTTTTTTTGGCTGCGTTGGGTCTTCGTTGCTGTGTGCGGGCTTTCTCTAGTTGCAGTGAGCGGGGGCTACTCTTTGTCATGGTGCCCGGGCTTCTCATTGTGGTGGCTTCTCTTGTTGCAGAGCACGGGCTCTAGGCACGCAGGCTTCAGTAATTGTGGTATGTGGTCTCAGTAGTTGTGGCTCGCGGGCTCTAGAGCGCAGGCTCAGTAGTTGTGGAGCACGGGCTTAGTTGCTCCGCGGCATGTGGGATCTTCCCGGACCAGGGCTCGAACCCGTGTCCCCTGCATTGGCAGGGGGATTCTTAACCACTGCCTGGCTCAAGTTTTGACTGAATTCACCTCTTTTAATTTTCTATTTCCCTCTTCCAACCCAGAAAGAGCAGGGCCAGGAGGGGAGGAGGAGGGGACGGGGAGAGAGATAAGGCCTACAGAGCTAAGAGCCGTTCTGGGGGCAGGAAGCTCCGCCAGCTTCCTCCAGGCCTCTGGGGCTGAGAGAAAGGGCTGCCCAGCAAGGAACTTACCCTTCCTGGCTGCCAAGTGGAGTCAGGTCAGGAAATTCCCTGATTTCAAAGCCTACCCAGGACTTGGCTGGGCCCAGCCCACGATTCTGAGGGGCTGACCTGGGACTCCCCCTCTGCAGGCTTTGCCCCCTCACTGGATTGGGAGTTGCCAGGCACCTTCTCTCCCAGGACAAGAAAGTCACCCTCTTTGGGGGCCATGGGCTTCACAAGTCACGTGTGTTCTCTGTGGGAAAATCAGAAAGTCACACAAGCAGAGAGGAAAACACAACACCAGAGATGACCACAAGCAGCATGTCAGCCCATTTCCTTTCAGGCTGTTTCTAGAAACAGATGAGATATACATGTATATAGTGAACGTATAAGTGTATATGTCAAAACCAGGGTCTTATTCTGTCTACCGGTCTAAAACCTGCTCTTTCTAGTTAACGGCAATAATAGCCATTACCGGGTATCCAGAGCCGGTGCTGCCATTAAAGGAACTGCGGTTCCTTTAATTTTTACATCATCCCTACGGGAGGTGAACTGAGGCTTGGGGAGATTCCTGAGGGAACTAAGATCTCTGACAGGCAAAGCGGGTTCCTCACTGGGGGGGGGGGAGGTGGGGGGGAGGGAAGAGCGGGGACAGTGGCACCGGGGAGTGAGGGTTGCTGGAAACGCCCCCTCCCCTGGGAGGGGGGGTGCTGTGATGGCCTTTGCAGCCCGTGGGTCCGGCCCGCCCCGCCCCTCACTGACACCTCCCGCCCCCGCAGACGCCGAGATGCCCCGAGAGGCGCTCCGTTTCCACGCCGAGGCCGTGGGCGCGCAGGTGCGTCTGGATGCGCAGCGGAGCACCGCGCGCAGGCGCGCCACTTTCCGTGACGGCATCGTGTTCAGCCATCGGCCGGTGAGGCCTGGAGAGCGCGTGGAGCTGCGCGTGCTGTGTCACGAGCGCGGCTGGGTTGGCGGCCTCCGCGTGGGTTTCACGCGCCTGAACCCCGAGCGGGTGACCGCGCCCGGCCTGCCGCCCTTCGTGTGCCCGGACCTGGAGCAGCAGGGCCCGACGTGGGCGGCCATGCTGCCCGACGGCTGCGGGCTCACCGGGGACGTGGTGCGCTTCTGGGTGAACCGCCTGGGCCGGCTCTTCGCCCAGGTAAACGCGGGCCCCCGGCTCCTGCTGCGCAAGGGCGTGCTCATGGGCGCCCCGCTCTGGGCCGTGATGGACGTGTACGGGACCACCAAGGCCATCGAGCTGCTGGGTGAGGCCACGGGTGGGGACCCAGGCTCCTCCCCTGGGCGGGAGGAGGTGGAGGGTCGGGCGGTACTTCACCTGCATCCAGAGCCGCTGGGAGAACTGTTGTTTCATTCATATGCCGTCAGTTTTTCCATCAGCTCATGTCAGGGTATGAAGATGGGCGCTGGGGACAAGACCTAGTCATAGGGAGGGCAGCCTCATCTCTGAAGAATGAGAAGACGTGCTCAGCACCCCAAACATCTGTTAGAGGGCTGATCTCTTTCACAAAGGAAGAAATTTGGGGGCTAGGCTTTGCAGTCTAAGTAGGCGTTTGCTGAGACAGGGGTGGTAGCAAAGGGAACATAAGTGTGAGAGTTAGAGGTGAGCAGGAAGGCAGCCTGGGGGGCAAAGGTGAGATGTTCAGGCACTGGGTGGGGAAACAAGGACCACCTGAAAGGAGAGAGGATTTCAGGAGAGGGAGGAGATACAGGAGCACTCATAAAAAGAAATTTTGGCATTCTGGGCTGGTGTTCCATGGGCCTGCACAAGCATTCCAGACACCCCTGCGCGTTTGTTTTTCACACTGCTTGTCACAGCTGCTGGAGCCTCACCTCTGGAGCACCTGAATTGGTAGGTCTGGAGTGGAGCCCCAAGCACCTGTTTTCCCTCCTGGGGGATTTTGAAGCACATCTGGGTTGGGGACCGTGAATAATGCTGAAGGTCTCCACTCAAGCAGCAGAAGTAGGGCAAAGGGGAGCTGTCTAAAGGAAGGGTGGATTAGCAGGAGGAACCTGCAGTTCTACAAATTCTCTGCTGGGTTAAACTGGGAAAGGGGCGGCCAGGACAGGGCTGGGTGACCAGCTTGGAGCTCCAGCATTGCACCCCAGAAAAGAAAGGGGATGGACACTTGGCTTTAGGGGCAGGGGCTGGGGAGGTGCGGGGGAACGAGGACACCCTGACTTCGCTTTCCCCAGGCCCTGACTTTCCCTTTCTGCCTTAGATCCTACAGTCAGCGCCCCCACCCGAACCATGCCCTGGGTCCTCAGTGATGAGGCTCTGCCTGAGCCCAAAGGTGAGTGGCTTCCCCAAGCCCCAGGGACTCCCCAGGACTCCAGCACTAGGGGAGCTGGGGGGAGGCCCCAGCCCTGGGAACTCAGTTAAGTCTTTCCAAGTCCTATCAAGTCTCCCACGGGCTTTAGGCCAGAAAGATTTGGCTCCGCCCCTGGAAACCTAAAAGCAATTTAACAGCTCTGCCTTCTAGGACATTGGCTAACTTCACAAGTTACTGGAGCACATTCATGAACAGATGTTATTTTGTCCGTCTGCTTTTAAAAAAGCAATCCACGTTCATAGTAATTTGCCAAACAGAAATAAAATACGTATTAAAGGATAAAGAAGGAAGTAAAACAAAAACAAAAAAACACCTCCCAAACCTTGCATTACCTGTTAGGTGGATTTCCTCCCAGTATTTTGTGGACTTATATATGGGGAGTTGTTTGTACTTTGTTTTCCTTTTTTCTAAATTGGAATCTTATGATATGTATGTTTGTACCTTATGGCTTTCGTCCCAACTTTTTTCACTTGATTACATTGTGAGCATTTTCTTACAAGGTAATATTCTTCAGAATCCGACTGCACAGTTCTCTGTCCTGTGGTTATATCATGAGTGGGCTGCCCACCCCTTGCCCCCAGGTGCCCCTGACCTCTGTTGTCCCCTTTCCCAGCCACAGCAGGAGAGGAGTGTGCCATCTGCTTCCACCAGGCTGCCAACACCTGCCTTGTCCCCTGTGGCCACACACACTTCTGCAGCTGCTGTGCCTGGCGGGTCTTCAGGGACACAGCCAAATGCCCTGTGTGTCGCTGGGAGATTGAGGCGGTGACCTCGGCTTGGGACCCTCCTGCTCTGGGCCCTGGTGTAGGTGCACAGCTCTGAGCCCGGCCCCTGCCACAGGACGAGGTGCAGCTCTGCCCTCTTTCTGGAGAAGAGTCAGAAAGCCTGGTTAGCAACAGGTGTGGTGGAGAGATGGAGTCAGGGCCGCAATGGCTGTTCCCCCTCCTCAGCAGGAGGGGGCCAGTGGACCGAGGAGGTGCCCCTTTCTGCCCACACCGGAACTACCTCCCTGGTGGGTGTCTGGCTGGAGAACGTGGCTCAGCAATGGGCCAGTGGGGTTCTCACCCCTCTGCCTAGCTCCAGGTTCATTTTTGCGTGCCAAGGCTTTTGGCTGGTCACCTGGTTCAGCCACCATGAACCTAGCAATCCCCGGTACACCAGAGTCCCAGGAACACACATGTGCCAGTGAGAAGGGCCTTTGTGTAGAGAGGGGGCAGCCTGATCCCTCGTTTTATGGCCAAGGAAGTTAAGGTACCTGCGCGTGTCTGGTGAAGCCCTGCCCACCCTGGGGTATTGAGGAGCCTGGACCAGATGCAGGGAGCATCTGGGTGGAATTTTGTTTATTTATTTAGTTTTTTAAATTGCAGTATAGTTGTTATACAGTATTAATAAGTTATAGATGTACAATGTAGAGATTCACAATTTTTACATGTTAAACTCCATTTATAGTTATTATAAAACTATTGGTTGTCTTCCCCCTGTTGTTCAGTATATCCTTGTAGCTTATTTTGTACCTAATAATTTGTACCTCTTAATCCCCTACCCCTAAATTGTCCCTCCCTGTTCCCTCTCCCTACTGGTAACCACTAGTTCTCTATATCTGTGAGTCTGCTTTTTTGTTATATTAACTAATTTGTTGTATTTTTTTAGATTCCATATATAAATGATATCATACAGTATTTGTCTTCCTCTGTCTGACTTATTTCACTTAGCATTATGTGAAATGCTCCAAGTACATCCATTTTGCTGCAAATGGCAAAATATCATTCTTTTTTATGGCCGAGTAGTATTCCATTGTATATGTATACCATAACTTCTTTATCCATTCATCTGTTGATGGACACTTAGGTTACTTCAATATCTTGACAATTGTAAATAAGGCTGCTGTGGACATTGGGGTGCATGTATCTTTTCAGTCTGTGTGTCTCTGTATCTGAAATAAGTCTCTTGTAAGGCAGCACATATGGGTCTTGTTTTTGTATCCCTCAGCTACTCTATGTCTTTTGGTTGTAAATTTAGTCCATTTACATTTAAGATAATTATCAATATGTGTTCTTATTGCCATTTTCTTGATTGTTTTGGGTTTGTTTTTGTAGGTCTTTTTTCTTCCTTCTTGTTTTGTTCTCTTGATATTTGATGACTATCTTTAGTGTTATGTTTGGATTCCTTTTCTTTTTTGTGTGTATATCTGTTATAGATTTTTGGTTTGTGGTTACCATGAGTCTATACATACGTACATATATATACATATACATATATATATATACACATATATATGTATATATATGGTTGTTTCAAGTTGCTGATTTCTTAATTTGAAATACATTTTAGCAGACATAGAGAACAAACATATGGACACCAAGGGGGGGAAAGGGGAGCTGGGATGAACTGGGAGATTGGGATTGACATATATACACTAATATGTATAAAATAGATAACTAATGAGAACCTGCTGTATAGCACAGGTAACTCTACTTTGCTGTACAGTAGAAACTAACAAAGCATTGTAAAATAGCTATACCCCAATTAAAAAAAAAAAGAAATGCATTTTAAAAACCCTGCATTTGTACTCTCTTCCCCTCACAATGACTGTTTCTGATGTTGTATTTTGCATATAATTATTTTGTGTATCCCTTAACTGCTTATGTGGATAGAGATGATTTTACTACTTTTGTCTTCTAACCTCGCTACTTGCTTTGTGTGCGGATGATTTCCTACCTTTACTGTATGTTTGCCTTTACCAGTGAGCTTCCTCATTTCATTATTTTCTTGTTGCTAGTTGTGGCCTTTTCTTTTTAACCTAGAGAAGTTCCTTTAACATTTGTTGTAAAGCTGGTTTGGTGGTGTTGAACTCTTTTAGCTTTTGCTTGTCTGTAAAGCTTTTGATGTCTCCATTGAATCTGAACGGGAGCCTTGCTGGGTAGAGTACTCTTGGTTGTTGGTTTTTCTCTTTCATTACTTTAAGTATATCATGTCACGCCTTCTGGCTTGCAGAGTTTCTGTTGAAATATCAGCTGATAGCCTTATGGGATTTCCCTGTATGTTATTTGTTGCTTTTCACTTGCTGCTTTTAATATTCTCTCTTTATCTTTAATTTTTGTCATTTTAATTACAATGTGTCTTGGTATGTTCCTCTTTGGGTTAATCCTGTATGGAACTCTCTGTATGTCCTAGACTTGAGTGACTGTTTCCCTTCCCAGGTTAGGGAATTTTTCAGCTATTGTGTTTTCAAATATGTTTTCAGCCCCTTTCTCTCTTCCACTTCTGGGGCCCATATAATGTGAATATTAGTGCATTTGATGTTGTCCTAGAGGACTCTTAAACTATCCTCATTTCTTTTCATTCTTTTTTCTTTTTTCTGTTCAGTGGCAGTGATTTCCAGTACTCTGTCTTCCAACTCACTGATCTGTTCCTCTGTATCATTTGGCCTGCTGTTGATTCCTTCTAGTGTATTTTTCATTTCAGTTATTGTATTCTTTGTCTCTGTTTGGTTCTTTATATTTTCTAACTCTTTGTTGAAAACCTCTAACTGCTTGTTCTGTGCATCCATTTTTCTCCTGAGTTTTTTGATCGTCTTTACGATCATTGCTCTGAACTTTTTCTTCAGTAGATTGCCTGTCCCCATTTTACTTAGTTCTTCTTCTTGGGGTTTGATTTTGTTCCTTCGTCAGGGACATGTTCTTCTGGTGCCTCACTTTGTCTAAAGTGCTATTTGTATTTTTATGTATGTGGTAAGTTAGTAACATTTCTCGACCTTGGAGAAGTGGCCTCCTGTAGGAGACGTCTTGTGTGTCCCAGCAGTGTACTCCCCTCTCATCACCCAAGCTATATGTTTTTGGGGTTCCCCCTAAGAGGGCTGTGTGGGTCCTTCCATTGTGGTAGGCTGACTATGTGAGCAGTCTGGTACAGGCTTGGTTGGCCCTGCCTTGCGTACATGCTGCTGGCTGCTGGTTAGCAAGGCTTGGTCATGAGGCAGCTGGCTGAGGAACTCCAGGGGGCCCTGGGGCTAGTGTTGGCTCACTGGTGGGCAGAGTTAGGGTCCAGAAGACTCTGGGGTTGTTGCCTGCCCACTGGTGGATGAAGCCAGGTTCTAGGGTTGGTGCTAGACTACTGGCAGGCAGAGCTGGGTCCTGGAGTCTGGCTGCAGGGCCCAGGGATCCCAGAGCTGGTGTCGGATTGCTGGTGGGGTGAGGGGAAGGGCTGGTCCCTGACACAGTTGGGTATGGAGTCCAAGGTGTCCCGAAGCTTGTGTTGGCCTGTTAGTGAGCCAAGATGGCAGCCACCAGCAGCAGTGTTCTCGCGGTAGAATGAGTGCCCCAAAATACTTGCTGTCAGTGTCTATGTCCCCAGGGTGAGCCACAGCCGCCCCCCTGCCCCCACCTCTCCAGGAGACTCTCCAAGACCAGCAGGTAGGTCTGGCCCAGGCTCCTATCACATTACTGCTTCTGCCCTGGGTCCCAGTGTGTGTGGGATTTTGCATGCGCCCTTTAAGAGCGAGGTCCCTGTTTGCCCCCGTCCTTTGGGACTCTGGAAATTAAGCCCTGCTGGCCTTCAAAGCCAAGTGTACTGGGGGCTTGTCTTCTCGGTGCCCGACCCTCAGGCTGGGGAGCTTGACATCAGGCTCAGAGCTCTCACTCCTGTGAGAGGAACCCCTGCAGTTCCTCTCCAGCTTGTGGGTTGCCCACCCAAGGGCATGGGACTTGATTATATGGTGAGTCCGCCCCTCCTACCCATCTCAGTATGGTTCCTTCTTTATGTCTTTAGTTGTAGAAGATCTTTTCTGGTAGGTCTGGTCTCTTTCATCAATGGTTGTTCTGTATATAGCTGTGATTTTGGTGTGCTCGTGAGAGGAGATGAGCTCAGGGTCTTTCTACTCTGCCATCTTGGCCGCTGTCCGCCTGGTAGAATGTTGACAGTCTGTATGGAAGCTGGGTCACTCTAACAAGTCCTCTGTAAAGGCAATCGGCAGTCACCTGCCCCGCCTTCCTTGCAGGGCAGTTGTGAGGTCCCAGTGAGATCGTGCATCTGAAGATGAGTCAACATATGAGAGTACACTGTTACCATTGTGCTATTTCCTTGCCAATTTCTGAGATATCAAAATAAAGTTTGTCTTTTATGAATGATTTTGTAATGTGTATGTCCCCTTTGTTGCAGTCAGTGGGAGTGGGTAGGGCTGGGGACTGGTCAGGATGCAGGGGTGTGGGGACATGCCTTCCTCTTCTCCACAGAGACATCCTGGGCTTGCAGTGGACTAGGCGGGGTCTGGACCCTCAGGCCTGTGGATTCTATGTTGCTGAGCATGTGAAGGGGATAGTCCTACAGCTACAACCAGGCTCTGCCCTTGCCACCCTTGACTTGTGAGGACTTCCTAGAGGCTCTGGCTCTTGAGTGAAGGGAGGAGTTGACCTGGGAACCGCCCCCCCCCCCCCCCCGCCACCTAGCCGGTGTTTGTGGCGGGGGATGGAGGAGGACAAGCCATACCTGTTACTTTGCTCTTGTTCCTGCTTCACGACTGGTGAGGGAGAGAGCTAATAGGGAGTTTGAACCTTTTGTGCTCAAAATCATGATGATGGGCCCCTCCACAAACTGCATCCCTGCACCGTGGCCAGCCAGAGGGTCAAGACTTTGGGTTAGGTGACCCCAGAATAGCTTTCACTCTGGAGTGGGATCTCCTCTCTGCCACCCTTGAGTGTTCTAACCTTGGTCATATGAGCCTCAGTTTCTTCATCTGTAAAGTGGAAATAAGACAATTTTCTTTGCTGGTACGTTGTGAGGATAGTGAATATGAATGAAACTTGTAGCTTAGAGGAAGTACTCAAAATACGGCAGCTTCCTTTCCCTGGAAAAGGCAACTACCAGGAGAAGCAGCCAAGAGATCACTGGGCTGGCTGTCGGGGTCTGGGGGGTGGTCCTGGCGGCCCCCACATCACCCCAGTATTTTGGAATGATTCCTATGGATCCTAAGACAACTTTTTTTCATCGTTTAAGTGTCTTTTAAAACCCAAATACCTCCAAGGCGAGGGTAGCACTTTACTCCTACTTCCAGCGAATACCTCCTTATTAGTTAACACCTAGAAAAGCCTTTGAAATGATATAACCAGAGGGGGCACTTCTGGAGTGGTGGCATAAGGACTTCTGTAAAGCCATTTCTCCATAAAAGCAACAGAAATATTGGCAATATTATAAAATTCAACTTTTCCAGAACTCTGGATATTAACCAAAGGCTAACAAGGTTTATCGAAGAGAAGTTACTCAATTTCGGTAAGAGCAGTGGGGTTTGTGGTGGTTTAACCTGGCCTGCTCCCATCCCTTTAACCTCAGCTCCACAGCGGCCTTAAAAACCAGCAGCCTTGCAGCCACCAGAGGGGACAGGTTGTGTTGGGAACTCCTCAGAAAGCTCTACCACCAGAGCATCATCACTGTTTGGCCTGTACTACACTTCCCTGGAAAGTCTTCATTTATAGGGTGTTGTCATTACTTAACCCAACTTGGAACCCTCTCCATGGGAGAACCCCTATTCCCAGGGCATCTGCCAAACATCATCAGCTTCAGTTGTTTAACATTGCAGCTGCCTGAAACTGTGATACCAGTTGAGACAAACAAGGACAGCCAGGAATGTTTATCTCAGGCAGGCAGTGAGCCACAGTGTGTCTGACCATGGGCAGGAGTAGTGGGGGATGGATGTCTGGGTCAAAGAATTAAGGCAAAGCCCCAGATACTGACAGTTCCCTAAGGCAACAGAAGCCTCTATATCCGGAAGGCTAATTTTTTAAAAATAAAATTTATTTATTTATCTATTTATCTATCTATCTGTCTTTGGCTGCGTTGGGTCTTCGTTGCTGTGCGCGGGCTTTCTCTAGTTGCGGTGAGAGGGGGCTACTCTTCGTTGCTGTGCGTGGGCTTCTCATTGCGGTGGTTTCTCTTGTTGCAGAGCACGGGCTCTAGGTGCGGAGGCTTCAGTAGTTGTGGCTTGTGGGCTTCAGTAGTTGTGGCTCACCAACTCTAGAGCACAGGCTCAGTAGTTGTGGTGCACGAACTTAGTTGCTCCGCGGCATGTGGGATCTTCCCGTACTGGGGCTCAAACCTGTGTCTCCTTCATTGGCAGGCAAATTCTCAACCACTGTGCCACCAGGGAAGCCCCAGAAAGCTAATTGTTGACTCATCTTGTCCAGCAGCACATACATTCCATTTCTCATTATCACTTTAGGCAGATGCAGTGTAATTCACAGCTGAATATTCTATTCTTTGCAAGCAAGTTACCCAGGCTAACCAGGAATCTCAGTTCTAGGGGAGATGACACCCAAGAAAAGCAAAGTATTTGAGGAAAGCTAACATCATTGGGGAAAAGGCATCCAACTCAACAAAAAGAGGACTTCATACCTGAAAAAATATATACAGTTAATAGAGCAGACAGACCTGGGCTTAGATGCAAAAAGATATTGCATAAAAAAATCTAGGTACCTTGGAAACAAAAAACTAAATCATTGAAATAAAAACTTATTAGATGGACTGAACAGCAGAGAGATTATAGCTGAAAAATAATTCATGATCTGGAAGCAAACAGAATGGACTGCAAAGTTACAAAGAGGTGAAATATATGAAATAAAAGAATAGATGCAGAAGTTCAAATATCCAAAATTTCAGGGGAAAATAGAGAAAATGGAGGAAAGAGAATACTCAAAGAAGAAAGGAAAATTTATATTGAGGAAAGACATGACTCTTCACACTGAGAAAGCATACTAGTTGCCAAACAGAATACACGAAAGAAAAAAAAAAACCTTCATCTTGACACATACTGATGAAATTTCAGAGCATTGGGGGTAAAGAGAAGACCCAAGGAGGAAAAAAATAGATCACATACAAAGAATGTGAATCAAATTAACAGTAGACTTTTCCTCAACTATACTGGATGCTGAAAGACAATGGAATAATATCTTCAAGGTTCAGAGAGTTTTTAAATTTTATTAAGGTATAATTTACATACACTAAAACGTACAGATCTTAAGTCTTCATTTTGATGAGGGAATAATTTTGAAATTTAAAATTCTCCAAGCAGCTACTCTCTCATTCAAGCATGAGAGAAAAATGAAATTTTCAGATATAAACTTGGTTTTTCACTCACCAATACTTTATGAAAGAATTTTTAGAGAAATTACTTCATAAGAAAAAACAAGAAAAGTTAACTTTTTGTTCTCAATGAAAGCACAAAAAGTTGAGTCTAAATAAGTGTTGGTCATTAAAAAAAATCAATAAAAATCTGGAATGAAAACCACAGACAATATCATCTTGGATGGAGTGAGGGGAAGCAAAAGCATGCTAAGTTTCTTTTCTCACTAGGAAGAAATAAACAACAAAAATGAGAAAAATGTAAGTTGAATTGATATGTTGAAGAACATACAGAGTGTAGAAGACTATAAACAGAATATATAAATTCCAAATCATTAAAATAATAGAACTCCAATTTCATCAATCCAACAAAAGGCAGGATAGGAGATAAAAGAACAAAAAGTAAAGTAGATAGGTACAAGTCCAAACAGAGCAGTACTAATAGTAAATGTGAATGGGTTAAATTCACCTGTCAATTGACAAGGATTTTCAGTTTGGGCAAATAAAAAAATATAAATAAATTTAAAAAATACAATCCTGTTACCTTCTATCTCTGACAGGTGGACCTAAAACAAAATCCAAAAAGACTAAAAATAAAGGAAAAGAAAAATATACTAAGCAAATATGAAGAACAAACAAACACGTTGTGGCAGCCCATGGTCAGGCTTGCCTTGGAGATCCCTCAAGGTAACATAAATGGGAAATGCCTGGGCCTTGCAGCATAAGAGCAGATAGGAAGAGATTGCCCAGTGCTGACTCAGAAAGAGCCCAGGTATCAGGCTGGGGACTATGCTCCCTGATGGGTTGAAGTTCTGCTGTGTATGTAGTATTGATTGTTTTTGATACTGAAGTGAGGCCATGATTCTACACTTCTCATACATCTTACTCCATTTAAGACCATCAAATTTTGGGCCTATCTCGTGAGACATAAGTGGACAACCAAGAGCCACCTCCCCCGCGAATCAATATCCTGTGTAAATCCTTTGATCTAGTTATTTGTAAACCAAAAGTGAAAGTTTCCTTAAACTAGGTCCAAGTCATTATTCTTGTTCATCATAAAAGACAGATTAGGCTCCTTGGTCTTAGCTTCTGCTCAGCTGTAGTTGTATTAGCATCAGACAAACTAGAATTTAAGGTAAAAAAAAGATTATGGGGGATAAAGAGGGAATTCAACTAGAGATTATCATACTAAGTAAAGTAAGTCAGAAAGAGAAAGACAAATACCATATGATATCACTTATATGTGGAACCTAAAATATGAAACAAATGAACCTATCTACAAAACAGGGACTTCCCTGGGACTTCCCTGGGAAACAGGGACTTCCCTGGTGGTCCAGTGGTTAAGACTCTATGCTCCCAATGCAGGGGGCCCGGGTTCGATCCCTGGTCAGGGAACTAGATCCCGCATGCTGCAACTAAGACCTGGAGCAGCCAAATGAATAACTATTAGAAGAAAGAAAGAAAGAAAGAAACAGAAACAGACTCATGGACATAGGGAACAGACTGGTGGTTGCCAAGGGGGAGGGGTTGGGGGAGGGATGCAATGGGAGGCTGGGGTTAGCACATGTAAGCTTTTATATATAGAATGGATAAGCAGCAAGGTTCTACTGTAGAGCACAGAGAACTATATTCAATATCCTATGATAAACCATAATGGAAAAGAATATTTTTAAAAAAGGAGTGTATATATATGTGTAACTGAGTCACTTTGCTGTACAGCAGTAATTAACACAACATTGTAAATCAACTGTATGTCAATAAAGTAAAAACTAAAAATAAATATGATTATAAAAAGAATTATTCATAATAGTGCCAAAGTGGAAAACAATCCAGATGTCCATCAACTGATGAATGGATAAACAAATATTCCCTGTCCATACAATGGAATGTTATCTGACCATTAAAAAAAGGAATGAAGTGCTGATTCATGCTACAACATGGATGAACCTTGAAAACATGCTAAGAGAGGGAAGCCAGTCCCAAATGGCCACATAATTGTATAATTCCATCCCTATGAAATGTCCAGAATAGGCAAATCCATAGAGACAGAAAGTAGATTAGTACGGGTGCCAGGGGCTCGAGAGAGGGAGGAATGGGGAGTGACAACTAAGGGGTACGGGGGGACAAGGAAGATGTTTTAAGATTGATTTTGCTGATGGTTGCACAACTTTGTGAATATGCTAAAAACCACTGGACTGCACACTTTAAAGGGATGGATATTATGTCATGTGAATTATATCCAACTTTAAAATTATGAAACAAAACCCTACACACCAAAATAGATGAATAAAGATGTGCTATAGTGGAAGAAAAAGAAGGGAATATTAGCCCTGGGAGCAGGAAAGTCTTCAGAGAAGAAGCAACATTTAAACTGTTATTTTTTTTTTTCTTTTTTTTTAACATCTTTATTGGAGTACAATTACTTTACAATGGTGTGTTAGTTTCTGCTTTATAACAAAGTGAATCAGTTATACATACACACATGTCCCCATATCTCTTCCCTCTTGCGTCTCCCTCCCTGCCACCCTCCCTATCCCACCCCTCTAGGTGGTCACAAAGCACCGAGCTGATCTCCCTGTGCTATGCGGCTGCTTCCCACTAGCTATCTATTTTACTTTTTGTGGTGTATATGGGTCCATGCCACTCTCTCACTTTGTCACAGCTTACCCTTTCCCCTCCCCATGTCCTCAAATCCATTCTCTAGTAGGTCTGCATCTTTATCCCCGTCTTGCCCCTAGGTTCTTCATGACATTTTTTATTCCCTTAGATTCCATATATATGTGTTAGCATACGGTATTTGTTCTTACAGGGCTAATGGCTATTTTGAAGGCCGAGAGGAGGGGAAAGGTATTCCACATAGTGGGCACAGCACATGCAAAGATGGACAAGTGCAGGACGTGTCTGGGGAATTATAGGGAGGTCCCACTGGCCAAAGCAGAAGGAGCAGGAAGCCACAGAGGAGTCCAAGGGGAAGGTGGGCTGGAGCCAGCCGTTGAGAGCTCTGCCGGCCGTCGAGTGGCTGCAGGGGGTGCCTTTGAGGTCCAAGCTGGCTGCAGGAGGGCTAATCTGTCAGTGGGCCCGTCTCACCTCAGTCAAACACACTCTGCTTGTAAGGCACCTGAGGAGAGAAACAGGCCCCTGCTAAGTTTTACTTTCCTAGAAATCCAAGATTTCTAGGTTGTGATAAGAAGTCACTGGATCAAAGCAAAAAGAGGTAGTGTTTAACGAATCATCATCATGAGGATAATACAGAGCGAAAGGAAAGTAAAAGTGCAACCAAGTATTGTCAATATTTGCTTGGCTTAAGCAGGAAGCCAGCCTGGGCTGGACCAGGGACCTCCTAGGGGGCTTTCCCAGAGACTGAGAAAAATTCCCTTGCTCACGTGGCTTTCAGATAATGCTTCCTGTTACACCGACTGGGGCGTGAGACGTCAGTCCGGGGAATAACAAGCCGTCCCTCCAGGGACCAGGACCACTGTGCCCCTGTGCATCCCCCGGCCCCTCACATGGCCCCAGCACGCCACTGTCTTCAGTGCCCCCCCCAACATTATTGCCTAATTCCTGCTCCCCACCCCTACCCCCAACCCCACACAAGCAGAGGCTTCCTGCTTGCTGATAACCTGTTCAGGTAATTCCACTTGGAAGAAGTCCACGAGCAAAGGCTGAGGAGGGCAGTGGGGGATAATCCCTGAGCCTGTGGCAGAGTGAGGAGAACGGGGTGCTGTCTTGCTCCTCCATGGACCCGCACACCAGATCAGCGTCCTGTCTTCCAGCTGCCCAAGGAGGAGAAGGTAGGGGTTCCCTCATGAGCCTGGAAGTGGTGACTTTGTGATCCTCTGGTCAGCCAGCCTGTCCCTCTCAGGTCTGCATGAAGTAGGTAAGCCACAGCACACATGATAATGTCCCCATTTTATAGCTAGAAAGAGTGAGGCCCAGAGACTGTGTCTGACTTGCCCAAAGCCACTCAGCGTTTCCTGGTTTGTCAGGACTAGATCCCAAACCCCTGAATCCCAGCCAAGGGACTCCTCTGCCTCAGCTGTACCATTTACGGTTGGACATAAATGCAGATCACCTAGTAATACCACCTCTTTATCCCCCAAAATTCCCCAAAAAAGGCGAACAATTTACCCAGTCCCACCTACTAGTGGGCTGGCAGCCTCTACACAAGGCAGGGCCTGGCAGCCAACTGGGCTGGGAGCCAGCCTTGCATACCAGTGTACCCATAGGAGTCAGCCCACCACCACAGAATGGGCCATACACAGAGGGGGCACCCCTAGATCATATAGCTCTGGTGACCAGAGGGAACTGTGCTGCCAGGTGCCATAGGATGTTTCCTATATAAGTCCACTCCTCCAAGATTGGGAAACATAACCCACCTACCTAATACATAGAAATAAAAACAGAGACTTAGGCAAAATGAGGCAAAAGGGGAATATGTTCCAAGTGAAGGAACAAGATAAAATCTCAGAAGAAGAACTGAGCAAGGTGGAGACAGGCAATCTACCTGATAAAGAATTCAAAGCAATGATCATAAAGATGCTCAGTGAACTTGGGATAAGAATGATGAACACAGTGAGAAGTTTAACAAAGAGTTATAAATATAAAGAAGAACCAAACAGAGCTGAAGAATACAATAACAAATAAAAAATACACTGGGAGGAAAAAAAAATACACTGGAAGGAATCAACAGTAGATTATATGATACAGAGGAACAGGTCAGTAAACTGGAAAACAGAATAGTGGAAATCACCCAAGCTGAAGAGAAAAAAGAAAAAATAATTTTTTTTTGAAATGTAGATTGATTGATTTATTCGGTTGCGCCAGGTCTTAGTTGCAGCAGGCGTGCTCCTTAGTTGCGGCCAGCAGGCTCCTTAGTTGTGGCATGCAAACTCTTAGTTACAGCATGCATGTGAGATGTAGTTCCCTGACCAGGGATCGAACCCAGGCCCCCTGCATTGGGAGCATGGAGTCTTAGCCACTGCGCCACCAGGGAAGTCCCGAAAAGATAATTTTTAAAAATGAGGATAGTGGACTTCGCAGGTGGTGCAGTGGTTAAGAATCTGCCTGCCAAGGCAGGGGACACACGTTCTCGCCCTGGTCCGGGAAGATCCCACATGCCGCGGAGCGACTAAGCCCGTGTGCCACAACTACTGAGCCTGCACTCTAGAACCCGCGAGCCACAACTAGTGAAGCCCACGTGCCTAGAGCCCATGCTCCGCAACAAGAGAAGCCACCACAATGAGAAGCCTGTGCAGTGCGACGAAGAGTAGCCCCTGCTTGCCACAAGTAGAGAAAGCCTGTGCACAGCAACGAGGACCCAACGCAGCCTAAAATAAATAAATAAATTTATTTTAAAAAAGGCTAGTTTAAGAGACCTCCTGGACAATATTAAGCATACTAATATTCACATTATAGGGGTCCCAGGAAGAGAAGAAAGAGAGAAAGGGGCAAAGGATGTAGTTGAAGAAATATTAACTGAAAACTTCCCTAACCTGGGAAAGGAAACAGCCAGGTCCAGGAAGCACAGACAGTCCCAAACATGATGAGCCAAAAAGAGGTCCACACCAAGACACATTGTAACTAAAATGGCAAAAATTAAAGATAAAGAGGGGATCTTAAAGCAGCAAGGGAAAAGCAACTACATGGGAGTGGCATGATATATTTTAAAGTGATGAAAGGAAAAAACCTACAAAAAAGAATATTCAGCAAGACTATCATTCAGATATGAAGAAGAGATAAAAAAAGTTTTACAGGGAAGCAAAAGCTAAAAGAATTCAGCACCACTCAACTGGCTTTACAAGAAATGTTAGACTTCTTTAAGCAGAAAAGAAAGACCACAACTAGAAATATGAAAATTATGAAAGGAAAAAGCTCTTTGGTAAAGGCAAATATACAATAAAAGTAGTTAGATCAACCACTTATAAAACTAGTAGGAAGGTTAAAAGACAAAAGTAGTAAAATCATCTATATCTACAGTAAGTAGTTAAGGATATACAAAACAAAAAGATGTAAAATATGTCAAAAATATTAAACATTTAAAAAATAATGTTTATTTTAAATTTTTAAGTAATTTAAAAAATTTTAGGTGAGTAAAAATGCAGGGTTGTTAGAGTGCATTCAAACTTAAGAGATCATCAATTTAAAATAATCCTATCTATATATGTTGTATATAAACCTCATGGTAACCACAAGCCAAAAATCCGTAATAGGTATACACACACAAAGAAGAGAAAGGAATGAAAACATAACACTAAGGATAGTCATCAAATATCAAGGTGTCAGGCCTGCATCACCTTTGAAGATTTTCCCCTCCTTCTCCAGCTCACTCCCCTTTACCCTTCCCCAGGCATTTCCCCCAGGTAAATGCCTCATATGTCTAACTATGTCTTGGCATCTGCTCCTGGGAGGACCTGATTACCACAGTGTCCATTAACAGGAGAATGGCTGAGTTGTGCTGTGGTCACACAGTGGATGAACTGGAGCTACCAGTGTCACCTAGACAAACCTCCAAAATATCATGTTGATTGGAAAAAGCACGTTGCAGTAGGATGTTTCAAATCCATCCCAGCTCCAGCCCACTAGCGATTCTAAGCACTTTACAGGTGTTTATATGTATGATGCTCACACCAACATTCTAGAGAAGGGCCTGTCATCATCCCCATTTTACAGGTGAGAAAACAGGTAAATCACGTCACTTCTCTTCACCTCGATTTCCTCATCTCAAAAAGAGGATGATGGGGCCTCCCTGGTGGCGCAGTGGTTGAGAGTCCGCCTGCCGATGCAGGGGATACGGGTTCGTGCCCCGGTCTGGGAGGATCCCATATGCCGCGGAGCGGCTGGGCCCGTGAGCCATGGCCGCTGGGCCTGCGCATCCGGAGCCTGTGCTCAGCAACGGGAGAGGCCGCAGCACTGAGAGGCCCGCATACCGCAAAAAAAAAAAAAAAAAAAAAAAAAGAGGATGATGATAATGCCTCCTTCACAGGATACTGTGAATGATCAACCAGTGTAAAACACTGAGTATTGTGCCTCCCATGTGCCCTGGAGCCTGCGCGCCACAACTAGAGAAGAGAAAACCTGAACGCCACAACTAGAGAGAAGCCACCACGCCACAGCAAAGAGCCCACGCGTCGCAACTAAGACCTGACACAGCCTAAATAAATAAATAAACAAACAAACAATAAATAAATCTTTTAAAAAAGTAAATGTAAAAATAAAAAATAAAATATTATCTAACTGAATCCAACAGTGCATGTTTTAAAAGATTCATGATAATCCAGTAGGTTTATCCCAGAAATACAAAGATGGTTCAATGTCAGAAAATCTACTCATGTAATTCACTACATTACTCAGCTAAAATAAGAGATATGATTATCTTAATGTAGAAAAAATCATTTAATAAAGTTCACAATTTATGATTAAAAATTCTGAGCAACCGAGGACTAAAAAGGGAACTTCCTAAACTTGGTAAAGATTATAATATTAAAATTTATAGCATATAGTATACTTAATAGAGAAATTTTACATGGATTTTCTCGAGGCTCAGAAACAACTTTGATCAAAAGCATTAAGAAGAGAAAAATAAATAAAATTGGTAAGAATTAGAAGAGCAGAGAATCAGCTATCATAATTTGTAAATGATATGTCCCTAGAAAAACAAAATCAACAAACTTTTAGAACAATTAAGAATCTTTACCAACAAGTAAGTATCTTGCTGGATTCAAGATCAACCTGTGCTGGCAATTGCCAACTAAAAGTTTTAATAAAATATAGGATACAGTTTTTAATATTGACAAAACCGTAAAGTATCAGGGAATTAACCAAGAGATCTGTATAGAAAATTCTTTAAAACTTTAATAAAAGATATAATAAGGATGATCTAAAAAATCCTGAATGGGAAGTTTAATATTATAAAAATACTGATTCTCAGAAATTAATCTATAAATTCAGGACAATCCAATACAACTTCCAGTTGAATTTTTTTTAATTGAGAAATTAACTACACTGGATTAAATAGTGTCCCATCAAAATGCATGTCGCCTGGAACCCCAGAATGTGACCTTATTAGCAAAAAAGTTCTTTGCAGATGTAATTAGTAAAGCTGAGGTCATACTGGATTAGCATAGGCCCTAAATCCAATCACTGGTGTCTCTATGAGGGCCATGTGAAGATGGCGGCAGAGATTGGAGTGATGCAGCTACAAGCCAAGGAATGCGGACTAGCGACAGCCACAGAAGCTGGAGGAGGCAAAGAAAGAGTCTTCCTTGTAGCCTTTGGTTCCAAGCGTGGCCTTGCTGACACCTTGATTTCAGACTCCTGGCCTCCAGGAGAGAATAAATCTATGGGAGAATAAATTTCTGTTGGTTTAAGCCACCAAGTTTGTGGTACTTTATTACAGCAGCCCTAGGAAATGAATGCACTAACTCTGAAATTTATCTAGAAGACTAAAGATCCACAAGCAGTTAAAATGTCCTACCAGATAGTAAGATACACAGCTAAAAAGTTTGGTGCTGGAATAAGTACAGTCGAACAGAACATGAAACAGAATAGACAGAAATATTAGAGACAGACCTATGCATAAATGAGGATTTAGTATATAAAAAGGGGAAAGAAATGATTGTCTAGTATTTGATGTTAAAAAATTGACTCAGGGGCTTCCCTGGTGGTGCAGTGGTTGAGGGTCCGCCTGCCGGTGCGGGGGACACGGGTTCATGCCCCGGTCTGGGAAGATCCCGCATGCCGCAGAGCAGCTGGGCCCGTGAGCCGTGGCCGCTGAGCCTGCGCGTCGGGAGCCTGTGCTCCGCAGCGGGAGGGGCCGCAGCCGTGAGAGTCCCGCATACCGCAAAAAAAAAAAAAAGACTCGGGACTTCCCTGGTGGTCCAGTGGATAAGACTGCACTCCCAATGCAGGGAGCATGGGTTCAATCCCTGGTTGGGGAACTAAGATCCTGCATGCCGCAGGGTATAGCAAATAAATAAATAACAGTGGCTATGTAAATCAACCATACTTCAATTAAAATAATTTTTTTAATTGACTCAGTATAGGAAAAAAATAAAACTGAATCCCCACCTAAGGCCATATTATTCCTGATGAAATAAAGACCTAAAACCATACAACTAATAGAAGGAGATGTAAGGGAATATCTTTTGTGACTTAGGTATGGAAGGACTTAAAATATCAAAAGCAGAAATTATAAGGGAGGGCTTCCCTGGTGGCGCAGTGGTTTAGAATCTGCCTGCTAATGCAGGGGACACGGGTTCGAGACCTGGTCTGGGAAGATCCCACATGCCGCGGAGCAACTAGGCCCGTGAGCCACAACTACTGAGCCTGCGCGTCTGGAGCTTGTGCTCCGCAACAAGAGAGGCCGCGATAGTGAGAGGCCCGTGCACTGCAATGAAGAGTGGTCCCCACTTGCCACAACTAGGGGAAGCCCTCACACAGAAACGAAGACCCAACACAGCAAAAATAAATTAATTAATTAATAAACTCCTACCCCCAACATCTTCTTAAAAAAAAAAGAAGAAATTATAAGGGAAAAAACTAATGTTTAGTCACGTCAGATTTAAAGATTTCTGTTCAAAAAAGGGCTCTGTGGACAGATTTTAAAGATTGGTGCAAACTGGGAAAAGATATTTGCAATTTCTAGGGCCTACTATCTAGAACGTTAGTCTAGAATGGCACTGTCCAATAGAGCTCTGCAATGAAACAAATGTTCTATACCTGCTCTGTCCACTAGGGCAGCCACTAGCCACATGTGCCTGTTGAGCACTTAAATTGTGGCTAGAGTGAACCAGGAACTGAATTTTTAAATTTTCTTGAGTTTTACTTAATTTAAACTTAAATAGTCACATTTGCCTAGTGATTACCCTATTGGATGGTACAGGTCTAGAGTATACAAGCAACTCCTACACATCATCAAGGAGAAGATAGGAACGGCAACTGAAAAATAGGCAAAGGTTATATCCGGTTATCCAAGAGTAAACCCCAAGGCTAGTAAACATAAGAAGGGGTGCTTAGACTCATTAGTAATCAGAAAAAGGCAAAGCAAAACAGCAATGAGGAAATTAGACCTACAAACTGGCAAAAATAAGCTGGATAATGCAGTCTTTGTTGGAGTTTTGGGGGTAGGAACTCTCAGGCACTGCTGGGGGCGTGTGGGGAGGGCGTGTAGACAGACACCACCATTCAGGAGTCCATCTGGCAGTACTTGGTCAAAGTAAATATTGATATATATGTACCGTGTGATCCAGCAGTTCTGCTCCTGAGTAACTGTTCCAGAGATATTTCCAATCTGGTGCTTAGAGAGATACGTAAGAATGTTCACTGTAGCCAGGGCCAGCTCCATGGGTGTGCTCTGTGTTGCCATCTTGAAATTCTCAATGATTTTTTTTTTTTTTTTTTTGCGGTACGCGGGCCTCTCACTGTTGTGGCCTCTCCCATTGCGGAGCACAGGGTCCGGACGCGCAGGCTCAGCGGCCATGGCTCACGGGCCTAGCCGCTCCGTGGCATGTGGGATCCTTCCGGACCGGGGCACGAACCCATGTCCCCTGCATTGGCAGGCAGACTCTCAACCACTGTGCCACCAGGGAAGCCCTCTCAATGATTTTTGATCAAGGGGCCTTGCATTTCATTTTGCACTGGGTCCTGCCAACGATGTTGCTAGTCCTGACTGTAGCATTATTTGTGGTGGTTAGAAGTTGCCAGTCTGGAAGAGTGAAGGATAAAATGTGGTGGGGTAGGGACTTCCCTGGTGGTCCAGTGGTTAAGAATCCGCCTTCCAATGCAGGGGACACGGGTTCGATCCCTGGTGAGGGAACTAAGATCCCACATGTTGTGGGGCAACTAAGCCTGCGTGCTCTAGAGCCCACATACCATAACTAGAGAGAAGCCTGCGGGCTCTTCGCGCAGCACTGAAGAGCCCGCACTGCAACAAAAGATCCTGAATGCCGTAATGAGGATCCCTCATGCAGCAACTAAGACCTGATGCAGCCAAATAAATAAATAAATACTTTAAAAAAAATGTGGTGGGTTATGGGGCTTCCCTGGTGGCGAAGTGGTTGAGAATCTGCCTGCCAATGCAGGGGACGCGGGTTCGAGCCCTGATCCGGGAAGATCCCACATGCCGCGGAACAACTAAGCCCGTGCACCACAGTTACTGAGCCTGCACTCTAGAGCCCGTGAGCCACAAATGCTGAGCCTGCATGCCACAATTACTGAAGCCTGCGTGCCTAGAGCCTGTGCTCTGCAACAAGAGAAGCCACCGCAATGAGAAGCCCGTGCACCGCAATGAAGAGTAGCCCCCCCTCGCCGCAACTAGAGAAAACCCACGTGCAACAATGAAGACCCAACGCAGCCAAAAAGTAAATAAATAAAATTTTTTAAAAAAAGAAATAGGTTTCTTATTGTTCTCTTATCTAATGTAACCTTTAACCTTTAACCCAAGAGAGTAATTTCAGTGTGTTTGCAATGTAGGTTTGTTATAGGAAATGGCACTGGTTAATATGTTATAGGTAATTGTGTTTTTATTTGAGTTAAACTATGTTTGTTATAGTTCATAAGACAGGTTTCCACCACTGTTTGGAAGTAGAGCGTTCCTGTGAAATCTTTCATAAGCCAAAAAGGTGTAAAGTAAAGAAGGCTTAGGACTCATCATGCCAACCAATACTTAAAATAAATCGAGATAAAACACAGGTGCTCACAGACACAGTCTAGAGCTATGCCAGCTTCATGCTGCGATGCTGAGTGTGGTTCCCAGGCAAGGAGCTTGGCAGAGCCTCTCTCAGTGCTCAGGGTGCCCCGCCCCCGCCGACTCTGTAACGGCTGCTGCAGAACAAAAGCTGAACGCTATTTTCGATTTTCGCCTTTTTTCCTAAAAGCAAAAATCCTGTTAGGATTTCTCTTGGTTAATGAAAACAGGCACTAACGTAGGTCTTCAGTAAAAGCCCATCGGTGGAAAGCGAACTTTCAAAAAGTGAGGGATACGTCACTGCTTTTGATATAATTAACCCAACCAATATAAAAACTGTGTAGAATCTCCAGGAATAGGAAAAGCGTTTCTTCTTTGCAGAGCTTTACGCAAATTTTTAAAACAAATAATTTGACCCACAATGCAAAATTTCTTTCATGACATTATGAACATACAGTTCAAGAAGGCAATACAAATGGCTTCTTTTTTTCATTGTTAATACTTTTTTTTTTTGTGGTACGCGGGCCTCTCACTGTTGTGGCCTCTCCCGTTGCGGAGCACAGGCTCCGGATGCGCAGGCTCAGCGGCCATGGCTCACGGGCCCAGCTGCTCCACGGCATGTGGGATCTTCCCGGACCGGGGCACGAACCCGTGTCCCCTGCATCGGCAGGCGGACTCTCAACCACTGCGCCACCAGGGAAGCCCTGTTAATACTTTTATTTAAATGGTCAATTATCTTTTTTATTGTGATAAAATATACCTATCATAAATCTTACCGTTTTTTTTTTTTTTTTTTTTTTGCGGTACGCGGGCCTCTCACTGTTGTGGCCTCTCCCATTG
Organism: Mesoplodon bidens; assembly: GCF_964165515.1. Taxonomy (NCBI): domain Eukaryota; kingdom Metazoa; phylum Chordata; class Mammalia; order Artiodactyla; family Ziphiidae; genus Mesoplodon; species Mesoplodon bidens. The sequence goes on along the minus strand of NC_138170.1, from coordinate 14,722,942 downwards.
TGGAGCACAGGCTCCGGACGTGCAGGCTCAGTGGCCATGGCTCACGGGCCCAGCCGCTCCGTGGCATGTGGGATCCTCCCAGACCGGGGCACGAACCCGTGTCCCCTGCATCGGCAGGCGGACTCTCAACCACTGCGCCACCAGGGAAGCCCCGTTTTAACTATTTTTAAGTGTACAGTTGGTAGCATTAAGTCCATTCACATTGTTGTGCAACCATCAGCGCTGTCCATCTCCAGAACTTTTCCATCATTCCTAATTGAACAATAACATCCCCATTAAACAATAACTCCCCATTCCACCTCCTCCCAGCCCCCATCATTCTATTTTCTATCTCAATGAATTTGCCTGCCTACATATTTCATATAAGTGGGATTATATAGTATTCGTCCTTTTGTGTCTTGCTTATTTCATTTAGCATAATGTCCTCAAAGTTCATCCCTGTTGTAGCATGTATCGGAATTTCTTTCCTTTTTAAGGTTGGATAATATTTCATTGTATGTATAGGCCACAATTTGTTACCATTCATCTGTCCATGGACACTTGGGCTGTTTCCACCTCTTGGCTCTTGTGAATACTGCTAAGAACATTGGTACACAAATATCTGTTCAAGTCCCTGCTTTCAGTTCTTTTGGAAGTGGAATTGCTGGGTCATAGAGTAATCACAAATGGCTTTAACGTATGGAACAATACTCAAGAGAAAGGAGAACTAAAACTCTGAAGGAAGTAGCTTTCATGCATAAGACTGACAGAGGTCAGAAAGGTTGTTAACAGCCGTGCTGATGAAGGTGTGCTGGGATGGGGCGGGGTGGAGCTCACTTCCATTGTGTTCCCTTTTTGTTCCTTTTGGCTTATATTTCTTTGTGCACAATTATGCCTGTTCCTGCACTCCGTGGTGTGGACTTCAGCTGCCCGGCCAGAGTAAGAGGCAGGAGCCATTTGGTTCCAGGCCACCTCCCCGGATTCCTGGGCGCCCCACTGATGTGGGGGAGGACTCCCACCAACCTGGCCTTGGTCCCTGCGGTGTCCTGGAGGCTGGAGGGAGCGCTTCCAGCTGGCATCTGCAGCCGGCATTGCAGACCTCCCTGGCATCCTGCGCTGACTGCCCTGGGTGGGGAGGTCACAGTAGCCTAGGGCATAGGGAGCAGACCCCTGTCCCCACTCCCAGTGTGGAGGGGCCCTGGGTTACCCCGTCCTCCTCTTCAAAGGCTGCTTGGGACTGGGAGGCCACCAGGGACCCCCCTCACAACTTCAACACCACCCCCTGCCAGCAGGTCACCCTGTTTCTCCAGCAGCTCTGGGGGCGGCCTGGACAGTGCATCGATCAAGAGTTGTTTTTTCTTTTTTTCTTTTGGCCATGCCATGTGGGATGTGGGATCTTAGTTCCCCGACCAGGGATCAAACCCATGCCCTCTGCAGTGGAAACGCAGAGTCTTAACCGCTGGACCGCCAGGGAGGTCCCCAAATAACTCTATTTTAAAGCCCCGATGACACCACCATCTCGTCAAAGCTTTCCTCCTCTTTAATGGTTAATTTTTCTAACTCTGACGACCCTCATTTATCAATGGCTTGGTGTTGGTTCAGGCAGTTCCCCAATATCATTCTCACCCACTTCGTGACTTTCCAGCATCTTTTGCAGGATTTCCATTTCCATTTTGCAGTCATTTGTATTATTATTTTACAGCATTCCCTATCCAGTCATCAGCAAGAGACTGGCCATTAAAGCAACCTGGGTAGGGGGTCTGCACAGAGCCATCCATTGGGGTTCTCAGGAGGGGGTGATAGAGTGGTCAGATCATCGTTGAATGGCTTGGGCTTGATGGCTGTTGCTGCCCTACGCGTCTTCATGACAGCAAGACTGCAGATGGTGAGCACCGGGTTGGGACACTGACCATCCCTCTCCCTGCAGGAACCAGCACTTACCACGTTCCATTAATAGCCCTGTTCTCAACCTTGGCTGCACATTAGACTGAACTGGGGAACTTTCAAACAATTCCCATGCCAGGGCCCCCACTGAGACATTCTAACATAATCTGTCCAGAGTTGGGCCCAGGCCGAGGTATTTTTTTAAAATGTGCCAGCTTGTTCTAAAGTACAGCCAAGGTTGAAAATCGAGTGACTGAGTGAGGAGGAACTGGAGGACCACATGGCAGAGATCGACATTTTGGCCAGCAGTGACCATAGGCACACTGCCTGGCTGCCGGTTACCCCCTACCTGGGAGGCTGTATTAGTCTGCTAGGGTTGCCATAACCAATACCACAAGCTGAGGGGCTTAAATAAGAGACATTTATTTCCCCACAATTCTGGAAGCTGGAAGTCCAAGATCAGAGTTGGTTTTTTCTGAACCTCTCTCTTTGGCTTGTAGATGTCCATCTTCTCCTCGGTCTTCCCTCTGTGTGTGTCTGTGTCTTAACTGCCTCTTCTTATAAGGACCCAGTCCTACTGGATTAGGGCCCATTCATATGACCTTGTTTCACTGTAATGACCTCTTTAAAGGCCCTGTCTCCAATACAGTCACACTCTGAGGTACTGGGGGTTGGGACTTCAACATAAGAATTGGGCAGGGGGCACACAGCGTAGCCAAGAATAGAGTAAACCTGGGCGGGTCTGGGGCAGGCAAGGAGGAAGTTGTGCCCAGCCAGGGAAGTCTGTCCGTGTGGGCATGACCCACACAGGTGTGGGGGACCACTTCCAGGGGCTTCTGAGGAGGGTCTATGCTTGTCTCTGGGCCTTCTTGTTCCATTTCTTTCTTTTCTTTTCTTTTCTTTTCTTTTTTTCTTTTCTTTTCTTTTATTTGGCCACACCACATGGCATGTGGCAACGTAGTTGTTCCCGGACCAGGGATCGAACCTGCTCCCCCTACGGTGGAAGCGTGGAGTCTTAACACTGGGCCGTCTGGGAAGTCCCCTCTTGTTCCTTTTCTACCTGCAGGGCCTGCTCCAGACCTCTGGCAGGTCCTTCCTGGTGGCAAGGCCTTCACTCAGTGCTCTGATACCACTGACTGAAACTCAGGAACCAGAGAGAAGCCAAGTGGAGCTCCTTTGTTTGATGGGAAAGGGTCTCGAGTGCCCCAAGCAGGGATGGTGGGGAGGCGGTCAGAGCCTTATGCCACTGGCTCTCAAAGTACAGCAGACCTTGGAATTTCTGGAGGGTGTTTGTAAAAATGCAGAGTTCCAGGCCTCACCACCAGGGGTCTTCTCCATCGAAAGTGTGTTCCAGGAGGGTAAGGATTTTTTTTCTGTTTAATTTGTGGCTGACTCCTCAGCCCCAAGACAGTGCCTGGCATAGAAAGCAGTCAGGAATGATCTGTGGAATGATTTGGTAGGCCATGGCATGGCCTGCAAATCTGCATTTTTAAAGTTTCTCAGGTGTTTCTGTTGTACGGGGACCTCCACCTGCACTTTGAGTAACTGAGCCCCAGATTCTGCCTCTAGGAGCTGAGATGCTCCCTTAGTAACTATCCAGCTGGTGTTGTAGAGAGCTGGAAAGGAGGGAGGTTTAGAGAGCCGAAGTCCACAGCAGAGCCTCCCAGTCTAGCCTGGCCAGCTACCAGCCGGCCTTCCTGTGTCCCAGCTCTGTATGGACCACAGCTGGACATGCAACTTGTCAAAAAGAGGTAGTGTGCAGTCTTAAGAAAGAACAGAGCTGGAGGCATCAAACGTCCTGATTTCAAACTATATTACAAAGCTATAGTAATCAAAACAGTATGGTACTGGCACAAAGTACCATGGATTTTAAAAATGTGAGATTGGTATAGATATATAGTTATATATAATAGAATATATTCAGTCATGAGAAAGAAGGACATCCTATTGTTTGTGACAACATGCATGGACCTTGAGGCATTATGCTGAGTGAAATAAGTTAGAGGAAGACAAATACTGTATTATCTCACTTATATGCGTACTCTAAAAATGGTGAACTCAAAGAAACGGAGTAGAATAATGGTTGTCAGGGGCTGGCAGGGTAGGGGATGATGTTGATCAAAGAGTATAAACTTCCAGTTATAAAATGAATGCTTTGAGGATTTAATGTACAGCATAGTGATTATAGTTACTAATACTATATTATAAGGGACTTCCCTGGAAGTCCAGTGGTTAGGGCTCTGCACTTCCACTGTGGGGGGCACGGGTTCAATCCCTGGTCAGGGAACTAGGATCCTGCATGCCGCATGGTGTGGACAAAAAAAACCCCAAAAAACTATTACTTGAAAGTTGCTATGAGAGTAGGCCTTAAATGTTCTCACCGCAAAAAGAAAAGGTAATTAATTGACGTGATGCGGGTGTCAGGTAACACTACGGTGGTAATCATTTTGCAGTATATAAGTATATCAAATCAACGTGTTGTATACCTCAAACTTACACAATATTATATGTCAATTATGTCTCAATAATGCTGAGGGAAAAGAAAACTTCCAAGTGGGGGAAAAAAATGAGCTAAGGAAAGTCAAGATGCAATCACAAATCGATTTTATTGTTCCTCATCACTTTCCATTAATTTGCTCAGTAACTTTACTGTTTTCTTGCCCTTGGATGCAACTTTGGGTAATTCCCATAGCTCTTCTGATCACTGTTAGATAATATACAAATTGTCCCATTGTATTGGAAATTTTAAAAATGCAGTTTCAAGAAATAATAAAACTTTTCAATTTCATTCAAAATTAAAACTTCCGGAAGCCTGAAGCGGAGCAAACTTCTTCATCTCCGTGTTTTGCTCCTCCGCTCTTTCTAAAACTAGAAATTCGACTTGGAAATTTAAAAATCCTCTATTAAACAGCTCTTAGGATGAAAGTGGAAAAGTTTTAATTGCAGAATTTCTAAAAAAGAATCATAATGAAAACATAAAGTCAATAGAGGATAGTTAAACCAGGGATCACAGAAAATATGTAGCCTTAAATCCTTGAGCAGCAACCACAAAAATAAAATAAAATAATGAAAACAAATAAATTGAGCTCCCATTCTAAAAATTAGAAAGGAGCAACAAAGTAGAAGAAGGAACAAGGAAGGAAATAAAGTTAAAAGCAAAAGGAATGAAGTAGATAACAGAAAAATAGTAGAAACTAATAAACCAAAAAGCCGGTTCTTTGTAAAAAGAAATCAACAAAATATATAAACCAGTAGTTAATCTAATAAAGGTAGGAAGCACAATAAGAGACAAACAAAAAAAAGAAATAAAAATGAGGTGGTAACCAATGAAACAAAATTTTAAAAATCAAAAGAGACTACTTTGTACAACTCAGTACAAATCAAACAGAAAACCTAGATGAATTGCATTATTTTCTAGGAAAATACAAAACAAAACGTCCCAAAACAAAAAACACACATGGGCAAACAGAACAGTACCGAGGTTGAGAGTCTGCCAGCCAATGCAGGGGACGTGGGTTTGTGCTCCGGTCCAGGAAGATCCCACATGCCGCGGAGCAGCTGGGCCCGTGAGCCATGGCCGCTGAGCCTGCGTGGCCGGAGCCTGTGCTCCGCAACGGAAGAGGCCACCACAGTGAGAGGCCCGCGTACAGCAAAAAAAAAAAAAAAAAAAAGAACAGTACTGAGAGCCCAGAAACAAAGCCACACATATATTGACAATATTTGGCAAGGGAGCCAAGAACACTCAATGGGGAAGAGAGAGTCTCTTCAGTAAAGGGTGTTGGGAAGACTGGATATACAGCCTGCAAAAAATGAAAGCAGATCCCTGTCTTACACTACTCACAAAAATTAACTCAAAATGGATTAAGGACTTAAAAGTAAAACCTGAGACCATAAAATTTCTAGAAGACACATAGAGGAAAAGCTCCTTGACATCAGTCTTGGCAATGGTTTTTTTTTTTTTGGATATGACATCAGAAGCACAAGGAACAAAACCAGTAATCAACAAGTGGGACTGCATCAAACTAGAAAGCTTCTACACAGCTAAAGGAACAATTAACAAAATGAAAAGGCAACCTACTAAATGGGAGAAAATGTTGGTAAATTATATATCCGATGAGGGGTTAGCATCCAAAATATACAAAGAACTCATACAACTCAATAGGAAAAAAAAAAAGACCAGTTATAAAATGGGCAGAGAACTTGACCTTTTTTTCAAAGAAGGCATGCAAATAGACAGCAGATACATGAAAAGGTGTTCAACATTGTTAATCAGGGAAATGCACATTGAAACCACAATGAGATAATCACCTCACACCTGTTAGAATGGCTATCATTAAAAAGACCACAAATAACAAATGTTGATAAGGATGTGGAGGAAAGGAAACCGTTGTGCATTATTGGTGGGAATGTAATTCGGCGCAGCCACTATGGAAAACCGTATGGAGGTTCCTCAAAAAATTAAAAATAGAGCTTCCGTGTGATCCAGCCATCCCACTTCTGGATATATATATCTGAAAGAGATGAAATCACTATCTCAAGGGGATATCTCCACTCCCATGTTCACTACAGCATTTTTCACAATAGCCAAGACATGGAAACAATCTAAGTGTCCATGGCCAGGTGAATGGATGAAGAAGATGTGGTGCATATACACAATGGGACATCATTCAGTCATGAGAAAGAAGGAAATCCTGCTGTTTGCTACAATGTGGATGGACCTTGAGGAATGAACTAAGTGAAATAAATTAGAGAAAGACAGATACTACTATATGATCTCATATATGGAATCAGAAATATTGAACTCATAGAAAACAGGAAGTGAAATGGTGGTTGCCAGGGGCAGGTGGGGAGATGTTGGTCAAAGAGTACAAACTTGCAGTTGTAAGATGAATAAGTTCCAGGATCTAATGTACAACATTGTATTGTGTGCTTGAAAGTTGCCATGAGACTAGAGCTTTAGTGTTCTCACTGTAAAAACAACAACATGGTAATTATATGAGGTAAAGGAGGTGTTAACTAACCCTATTTTGGTGAACATTTCACAATATATGCGTGTATCAAATCATCGCATTGTACACCTTAAACTTACAGAAGATTACATGTCAATTATACCTCAGTAAAGCCGGTGGGGGTGTGTGTGTGTGAATGTCTGTGTCCCCGAGTGTGTACAGTGTGATCACACAGTGTATGTGAGCACCGTGTAAATGTGAGTGTGTGAGTGGGGATGAATGTGAGCACTGTGAGTGTGCAAGTGTTCAGAGGGTATGTGAGCGTGTGTGAGTGTGTGTGAGTGTGCATGGGTTTCATTCCCAGAGCGGCAGCCTGGGGTGCACACCTCCCTGAGGAGGCGGAGGGTCTGGAAGCCCAGCTGTGTGACCCCCCCCCCCGAGGGCCTCAAAGGTCCCCCGGGGCAGAGGGCAGAGTCAGAAGGCTCGAGGGCCAGGCTCCCCTGCCCAAGGGGTCCCTGATCCCAGATTTGTGCAGGGAATGAGCCTCTAGGTTCGGGATGGCAGCTGAGTCTTCTCAGCTTCCTGCAACCCTACTCTCACCTGTAACTTGGGTACCTGGGCCCTCAGGGCTGAGAACAGAGACGACCCTGCTGGCCGGGCCCAGCCCATCCCTGGGGGCCAGTCACAGAGGAGGGTGGAGACGGTGCTCCTCCACACCTGCCGGCCCCCAGTGTGGGCGCATCACACTGACTGGCCTGCAGTGAGCACCTACTGTATGTAAGGTGCATAGTCCTGAGATGGCCACTCTGAGGTCCTGTCCTAACAGAGTTCACAGGCTCTCCAGGGGACAAGACAACAGCAACTGGGGTTGTTCAGTAGCCCTACAAAACCATGGCACAGGGGCGTGTCCGGGGAGGGGGTCTGCGTGACTGTGGTCTGGGAACTGAAGAGATCAGAGAGCTCTGAGCTAAGGAGGGCCAGGAGCCGGGCCAGGGAAGGGGACCTTGGCAGAGCCGGACACCAGGGAATCATCGCAGTCACACGGCCCCCCTGGGACCAGGAAGGGCCCTCCCCCCGAGAGCCGTCCCCCCTTCTGCACTTGGGGATCTCTGCCGAATGTCTGCTTACGGCGACACCAGGACCTTTTCATCAGAGCACTCTGCTGGTGAGGCCACCAGCTCAGCCTGGACTGTGGGGCAGCCCTGGGGGTGGGTGGGTGCTGGGAGGGGAGGACGGAGCAGGTGGCCACTCACGGACAGCACCTGAGGGGGTCAGAGCGAGACCACCCAGGAGGCGCCCTGTTGTCAGAAAGCTGACAGCGCTTCCTGAGTATTAGTTGATGGAGATGGAGCCCTGCACTGCCTGCTGGACCCCACACCGCGTACAGCTCAAGGTCTCACGACCCTCCCGCCCACTCCAGGCTGCCTAGGGGGTGGAGGTGAGTGCCCTCATCTGCCCCAGAGAAAAGGGGAGTCCTACCCCCCAGCAGTGGTGAATGCTCCCTCCCCTCATACCCACCTAACCACCTGCCTTCTCCCTCCCAGCCCACAGGGTAAGAATAAGACACCCTCCTTCCCCTCCCCAGTGAAAAGGCTGGCTGCACTCGCCCCTCTCCACCCCCCAGGGAACAATCGTGGGCGCTCCTGCCTCCCTCGCTCAGAGCAGCGGTGGGTCCTTCCTGTCGTGCTCCAAATGCGGGTTGGAAAAGAATTTCCAGACATAAGGCAGAATGTAAAGAAGATAGAATTTATTAGAGGGAAGCGTCGCTGCCAGAACAGAGGGTCAACTTCCTAGTAGTCTGGGAGAGTCAAGCCCAAACGTGTGCTAGTGATCAGTTTCTATAGCCAGAAAACAAAGGAATGGTCCGAGGTGAAAATTGCTTTTACTGATTGGTTAAGGCACATATACCTTCCTTCTATAGGGTGGGAATGGGACAGGGCAGATGCCTTTCCCTGTTTGGGACAGGTCTCATGGCCCAGGTGGGCTCAGGAATTTCGTAACCATCGTAACATGGTAGGGAGGGCGATTAAGAGTCTGGTAGGGGGTGTCACACTGAAACTTCTTCAGGCAGGGTCGTCCTTTGTCCTTGAAGCACCACACTTCCCTCTGTCCCCACCCCAGCAACGGCGTGGCCTCCCCTCTTCCGCTTCCTCCTGCATCCTAAGGTCACCCCACTTCCGCACAGCGAGCCCTGGGACCCCCAGCACTGTTCAGCAACCACACAGTAAACAACCTGGGTGCTGGAGAGAAAGTCAGGTTTTCCGGGGCCTGATGGCTAGAGTGCTTTCTCCCACGGGACTTAGTAAAGGGATGTGAACTTATGGGCACCGGGGGCTCCATTCATTAGGCAGATTTTTTTTTTTTTAGTATTTATTTATTTATTTGGCTGTGCTTGCTCTTCATTGCAGCATGCAGGACCTTCGTTGCCGTGTGTGGGATCTTTAGTTGCAGCATGTGGGATCTTTAGTTGTGGCATGCAGGATCTAGTTCCCTGACCAGAGATCGAAGCCAGGCCCCCTGCACTGGGAGCACGGAGTCTTAACCACTGGACCACCAGGGAAGTCCCAGGCAAATGTTTTTGAACATCTCATGTTCCGGGAATACGGCAGATAGGGCCAGGGCGTGTGCCTGGAGAGACTCCGAGGTGCAGCTCTGCAGGGGTAACCACGGGACCCTGAATGTGTGTCTCTTATGTTTGGATTTGACCATGAACTTTAAGTTCTCCAGGGTTGGTATGACCAGCATTACTGGGGTTTGGCTGGCCTTGAGCTAAAAGAACAGTGGTCTGTGTATCTTCCATTGATGCTTCCCAAATATTTGTTGAAATTTAAGACCGTTGCCAGTTTTCCAGTATTTGGATTTGCATTGCAGTGAGCCGCTGTCTACCACTCTTGCAATTAGCCTTCTTTGTGCAGAAATCTTTTTCTGTTTGGGGGTTTGCTTCCTTAGTATATGCACTTGGGGGAGAGGGAGGGGTACTTGGATCAAAGAGTGTGCATCAGTGCCTTCAGCGTTCCCACAACTAGCTTCGGGAACATTCCCTGTTCAACGCGCCCCCAAACGTTCTGGTGACGGTGAGGTACAAGTTTTGGCTGTGCTTCACTTGCCTTAAACTGAGAAAAGAGAAATTAGAACCACATCAGAAGGGCCAAAATACATGTGTGTTTGCACGCAAGAATATGTCTCCAGGGTGTAGCACGGAGTATTAAGAAGAAAAGTAAGACGCTATATTTGTATGTGCTTGTATGCATTTAAAAACTCAGAAAGTCATGTCTTCCTGATTCCTCAGTTTCCCCAGCAGTTCTGGAGCCTAGAGTTTAAGATAAGCCTGAAAAGTGTTGAAGTAAGCCCGTTCCCCAGCACACTCCGACGATGTCCACACTTCTACCAACCCACCAGGCAGGAGCACCCCCAGAGGGTCATTTAGTTCAGTGGGGAGAGCCCTGTCGGACCCTGGTGTTGTATATCGTACATCAGAGACCCACGTCCCGTGTATCAAAGGAAGGAGTCACAGCACCAAGGGAGGGGCATGTAAGGGCCCCCCTGCTCTGGAGTTCTTTCCTTCTAGGCTGGGATTATGGAGACTAGGGGTCCGCCCCCTCCCCAGGAGGCAGGAACGGGGACCATTTTCGGCTGGGCTTGGAGCCTGGGCCATTTGACAGATGAGGAAACTGAGGCCCAGAGAGGACAGGGACTTGCCTAAGGGCATGTGGCCATTTACCAGGAAGCCGGTCACAGCTGTGGTGTCTCGGCACCTCCCCAGGGCTCCTGCTGGCTCCTGGCACCCCAGCGCAGAGTCAGGGGCTCATGTGTCCCCTCTCTGGCCCTTCTCCTCCAGGAAACCCTCAGCTCCTCAACCCCCAGGGAGCTCTTCCAGCCCCGGATGAAAGGGCCCAGCTGCTGCAGGAGGGGAGGTCCTCCACCCGGTGCCCAGAGATGGCGCAGGCTGGGCCCCTGAGAGAGGGCTGGGCCAGCAGCATGGGTGCTAGAGCAGGGAGCTCTCCAGGGACTTTCTGAGCCCACTGCCATAGGTGAGACCTGCCCTCCCCTGACCCCCACTTCAAGGCCCCCCAGCCCATAGCCTTGCAGGAGCCCACCATCCGTTGGGTCGGGGAATCCAGGCTGGTCAGTCACACAGGACCTGTAAGCCAGCTGGCCAGGTGTTAGCTTTCCGGGGAAGAGCGTGTCTTTCTACGCTTGTCCCCCCACTGAGAACCCCCTCGGTATCAACCAGAGAACCTGGGAAGGTGAGTTAGGAGCCAGGAGGGTGCTCAGTGCGCAAATCACCTGAGCCAGGAGAGGGGAAGAATCCTGAGGAATTTCCATCACTGAAGCGTCCTCTTCACCCCCGCAGAGAACCAGCTAGACCCCAGGTCCCAGCCTTGCCTCCAGGCCCCCTAGCCTTGGTTCCTGTGCCTCCTTAGGCTCTGGCTGACCCAGGAGAGCGGGTACAAAACACGTGATTATCTGTCAGTTTCCTGCAGGGACTGGGGCTCTTTCTGTTCTCTGCTGCATCCCCCCCCACATCTGTCCTTCCCTCTCCCAGCACCACACTGTCTTCCCTTCCGCAGCTTTACCCCGCATCTGTGCTCCCTCCGGACGGCTAGACTCCCTTCCTGCTCTTTTGCTAGTTTCCCTCGGGAATGATCCTGTCTTTATCGCAGCCATGCCTGGCCCTCCCTGGTCTCCCGCAGGCCAACCATGTCCTGGATGGGGTGCGAGAAGCCCCACTCCTGGGGGGCGGGGGGGCTGTGTCCTCACCTCCAGGCCCAGTGGGAGTGGAAAACTCACGTGGGCCCTGGGTGCTCCCCGAAGATCCCTTTAAGGGTGTGTGTGTGTGGCGGACACGTGCAGAGTGGTGCACATTTGTTGGGTGTGCTCCCGGCTTGAACAGGTAGTGCTCCGCCTTCCTGTTTCAGCTCATACTGTAAACAAGCGCCCTTTTCAGGGTCTATTTGGGGCTACGTTTTTCTGCTTTGCATTTTTGTGCTTTTTGTTGGTGATTTCACTGTTTAAAGCGGCCCCGAGAGCAAGGCCAAAGTGCCATCTAGTGTTGCTGAGCTCAGGAAGGCCCGGGTGTACCTCCCAGAGAAAATACACATTAGATAATCTTCGGTCAAACGTGAGTTACAGTGCAGCTGGCCGGGAATCCAGTGTTAATGAATCAACCACGTATTAGACATGATGTCTCTAAACAGAAACACACATCAGACAAGGTAACCACTGTGACCAGAGGCTCACAGGAACCTGACTTCCTGTCAAGGCAGTGGTTCAGTGTTGGCCACGTGACTTTAGAACTACTACAAACAATGAGAGTTCACTATTTATTGGTACAAAACACCTTTTGTAAGCATCTCCTTCAGAGGCTGTAAATGCTGTATTAGGGGCGCTCTGCGGAGGACTGTCGTGGCCCGGGGGACAAGTGCCTCTCCTTTTACATCCTCTGAGCCCGCAGGTGGCAGCGGCTCCCTGTGTTGGGGGTTAGACGCCTCTGAGCAATGCACTGGGACCACTGCATCACTGAAGCTGTCATTTCAGAGAAAGGAAATCTCCCCCACCATCCCGCCACACGGGATAAGGGCAGGAAGTAAAAATTCCTATTAAATCTTCACTTTGTTATGTTTTCCTCACTGTCCGAGTGCCGCCCCCAATCCACCTTGCTGTGCCCACCTCCTCTCAGCTCTCCCACATGCAGACTTTTCTGGAACCTGGGCTGGCAGCGTCCCATACCCACCAGTGCAGTCCCTGGAAGCTGGGTGTCGGGCTGGCTACAGGTTCCACTGTGATAATAACGGCAGACGGTCAAGAGGCTGCTCCGCGCCTAGCACTGTGCAAAGCGCTTTATAAAGATGAACGCAATCTTCTCAACACATCGGTCCTGTTATTACCCCCACTTACAGATGAGGACACGGGGGTACAGAAAGGGGCTGGAACTTGCCGAGCTACTTACTGGTGTCCTGGGCTCAGCCCCGCTCGTAACGTCTGTGGGGCCCAGACGCATGCATCCTACGTCATCCTCTGTATGGAAAGTTTACGTCTAGCTAACAGGTGGTTGAAATACGTTCTTCTTCTCCAACCTTGACAAATACGTCTTCAGCCGGCCTGGAAGGCCAGGTCCAATCTAGGATTCTTGGATTGCTTGGATTTCCTTACTGGCACCCTTGGCCATGGCCCAGTCCCCGCTCCATCCTGCATCACGAGGGGTCCACAGACATGTATGTGAACACCCAGCCCACTCGTTGTCACACAGCAGCCACCCTGCAAACAGCGGCCCCTGGCACAGGGGCGTGTCCTCTGGCAACACAGTCCTCCTGGGAGGATGCATGCTGAGCAGAGCTCTGCAAGGACCTGGCAGAAGGCATGAGCCTGTTCGACCTTGAACTTCCAGCATCCAGGGACTGGCCCCTGGGGGGACGTCTCCTTGTCCCTGCAGAGAGGCTGGCAGAGGCAGCTCTGAGGCTCAGGTCCCTGGTCTGGTCATGGGTGATTGACAGGGCATGACTGTCTAATGTCAAACTATCTTTGAATTCCTGGGACAAATATAATTTGATATGTCTTAGTCTGCTCAGGCTGCCATAACAAAACGCCACAGACTGGAGGGCTTAAATGACAGAAATTTATTTTCTTACAGTTTTGGAGGCTGGAAGTCCAAGATCAGGGCGTTGTGGTCAGTCTCTTGTGTGGACCTGGTTCCTGGCTTGCAGACTCCAGCACTTACAGAATCTCACTGTGAGAGAGAGAGAGAGAGAGACAGAGAGAGAACTCCTCTTCTTATAAGAGACCCTCATCCCTCACAGCCAGCAGCATAGTCCCAGGTGGGCACCTCCAAGGAATGCGTGTTTGCCCCTGGAGATGGGTGCATTACCCACCCAAGGGAGCTGGGGGTGCAGGTTGGGTGGAAGTGAAACCCCCTCTCCTCCCATTCTCAGCACGCTTGCGTCCATGGTCCGCAGCAGCAGCTCTTGGCCAAGGCAGCAGTCCAGAGGAGTGTGGGGAGGAAGAAGTGCAGGCCCTGCGTGAGTGACAGCCAGGCCATGGCTTTTTCCTTTCTGGAATCGGGTTCCCTCCCCTACCTACCCTCACCGCAGGGTCACATATGGTCAAAGTCCTTTGTATGCCTGGCACTCCTCCTTGGCAGCCTCCTCCTGGAATACAACAGCCCAGAGCCAGTCTCCTAGCAGTGCCACCAGGAACACCCCTGGATTGTTGGAGCACTCCCCAGGCTCCCCAGGCTCCCCAGGTACCCAGCTAAGTACCCCAAATGGTACTTCCTCTCCCATAGGCTTAAGGGAGGCATGTGCTTTCTGTGATCCAATTTATTTCCGATCGCTACAGCGTACCCTATGGACTGCCTGCTGGACATTACTGTGCACAGGGGAGCACCAGGTCCCTGCCCTGCGTCTGTGCTAAGTCCGGTGCTCTGGCTACAGAGGAAGTGTCCAGCTGGAGGATAGGGGCCTCAGGGAGGTGGGGCCCAGAGTGCATGAGGCTTAAACCGGCAGCGATGGCGGGAAGGCCTGGCCTCGAAGTACACATGCCCACTGGGTCGTTCCATAAGGTTGTTATGGAGGCCACTGCTGTGTGCCCGGCACTGGGCAGCAAGGACACCTGAGACTGGAGCTTGGCCAGCGGGAGGCTGGCCAGGGACCCAATGTAGTGAGGCAGAACCCTCGGCAGAAGCTGCTCTGGAAGGGCAGCCAAGGCGATAGGGCCCAGGAACCAGGGACTCAGATGACAGGGGAGCGGAGGGAACTGCGTTATGGGCTGGGGAGGGGGTGACAAGCCCTCAGGAGCATGGGAATGAAATGAGAGTGAACAGGTAAAAAGAGAAGGTGGTCCTGACGTCCTGGAGGGAGGTACTCATGTTACCGCCTCGGGTCCTTGAACTCTGTAATCGATAGAAATTGATGAGGCCAGCAGAGAAATTCAGGCAAGGCTTTATTTATTGAGACTCATGCTGCTGCAGCACGAGGGAGCAAAAGCAAGTAACAGGTGCCCTTGCTCGCTCGTTGAGGGGGTGGGGTGAGCTGGTCTCTTAAATGGGGTGAGGGTGGGGGTGGATTGGTGGGTGGGGCTTGATGAGGTGGGTGGGGCTTAGGTGGTCTGCCCACCCCCTTGGTGGTGCTGTGTGCAGGGATCATGCGCAGTTCCCTGCTTTTGCTCCCCATACCTCAGAAGAGGCAGTTGAGTTTTGGCCTTTTGCACTGTATTATTCATTATTGCCACAACTGCACGTGTGTGCAGTTATTTTTAGTCCCTTATCGTTTCTTTGTATTCTGTTGCTGGAGGGGGCATTTGTCCAGGTGTAAGTGCTCCAGTGAAGAGTCCCAGGTCACAGCCTGTCTCATCAAGAGGAACACTGACTTGCTTAAGGTCGCAGGGCTCAGCAGGACTCCTTGAAGCAGACAGTCCAGATGCCCCCTTAGTCCAACAGTCCACCTAATGGGTTTAATTCTGCAGCCACGTGCAATAATAATATATCCAGCATTTCCTGAGCACTTACAATGAGCCAGACACTGAGTCAGCCATGTCCTCACAGTCCTGTGATGTACATATGGTTATTAGCATCTTCCTGTTATAGCTGAGGGCACTGAGGTCAGTGAGGAAAGTGTCCAAGGTCACACAGCTAGGAAATGGAAGATCTGGGATTGCCAGCCATGTAGCTTAGCCTTGTTACTTAGCCTTTCTGAGGTTCAGCGTTCTCAAATGAAAATAAAGATTATAGTAGGGCCTAAGCCTTGGGGATATTGTGAGGGTTCACAAGTTAATAATGTGAAAATTCTAAGAACAGGGACTTCCCTGGTGGTGCAGTGGTTGAGAATCCACCTGCCAACGCAGGGGACACAGGTTCTATCCCTGGTCCGGGAAGATCCCACATGCCATGGAGCAACTAAGCTGGTGCACCACAACTGCTGAGCCTGTGCTCTAGAGCCCATGTGCCACAACTACTGAGCCCGCGCACCTAGACCCTGTGCTCCGCAACAAGAGAAGCCACTGCAATGAGAAGCCCGCGCACCACAACGAAGAGTAGCCCCCACTGGCCGCAACTAGAGAAAGCCCACGTGCAGCAAACGAAGACCCAGTGCAGCCAAAAATAAATTAATAAAATAAATAAATTTTAAAAAAATTCTAAGAACAGGCATAGAGATGAGATAGGCTGGGACCCGGGACCCTTTGCTGCAGTGCTTGCACCTGGACAAACATCTCCTCAAGCAACAGAGTACAAAGAAACTATAAGGGACTAAAAATAACTGCACACATGCACAGTTGGGGCAATTATGAACAATAAGATGCAAAAAGGCCACAAACCAACTGCCACTTCTGAGGTGCCGGGAGCAAAAGCAGGGTCCTGAGCATGATTCTGGCACACAGTGTTACCAAACTCAGGTTTGGCTGCTCACCCCTTGAAAGCCAGTACTCAAGAGGCAAGTGTTGGTAGAAAGGAAAGTTGCTTTAACCAGAAAGCTGGCAATCTGGGGGGAAGACTGACCCTTGTCCCTAAAACCAACTCTCAAGATTCTGCTCAGCCGTGACAGTTTTTAAAGGGAAAAGGGGGGAAGAATCTCAGTGAATCATCAAGGCAGGAGGTCAAACTCTGCGTCATTTTCCATTGCATGCAGGCTGGCTGATTTCTCTTGCTTTAGATGTTATCTTGTCTGTGTGGTCTGACTGCAGGATTGCTAAGGGGGCTGCTGGGGGTAGAGAGCTAGTCATCCTTTAACTACTTAATTCTTCATTCCTACTTCTTTTAATCTAAGAAAAGAATCAACAGGTTAGGTGAGGCATTGTGTGCACTGAATAGAGCATAAGTCAGGAATTAGCTTAAATGTTACCTAGTGATCTCGTTTTTATAATCAAGGTTTAAGGGGAATAGAAATAGGCAAACGGGAAAGGGGCAAAAGAGCTGCTTACAAATGCCCACTTGCCAGACATTGTTCCATTTCTGTGGGGTTAGGGGCAAAAGTTCATCTTCTGTCATTTCTTCATGCTGACATAGGGCACCATATTCTCAGAGTGGAAGGTGTGGACATGGGTCTGTTGCACCTGTTTGTTGACAATTTAAGTTGCCTGCTTACATATACAGGCAGAGCCAACTACAGTTATTTTGATGGCCACAAAAATACAGATTATTATGAGCGGTAATGTTAATTCCATTCTCTTGAGGCCAGTTCTTGGAACTGTGCCAGCAGTGGATTCAGCATTGCTGAGGAGGGAACAGCTCGTGTCATGGCTGTAGCCTGGTCATCATGCAGATAACTTTTTCCCTCTGGTGGCAGTTGTAGCATCTGTAAAACAACTCAGGAATGTGCATCAGACACTGAAAGATTCTGTGACTCTATTGTCCTAATCATTAGCTGCTTGAGCCCGCTCTTTCATGACTCAGGGAGGCCTGGGAGACTTCAGCTTTTCTACAAACAAGAGGCAGGGGACAGGGAGGGGCCTTTGTGCTTGGGGGAGGGGTGGTACAGGGTTCTGCTTGGTTCCAACAGCACCACCTAAGCCCCCCACTCTGGCCCCACCCATAGATCCACCCCTACCCTCGCCCCATTTAAGCTCGCCCCTCACCCTCAGGGAACGAGCAGGGGCACCTGTTACTTGTTTTCACTCCGTCATGCTGCAGCACGAGTTCCCAGTAAAGCCTTGCCTGAATTTCTCGTCTGGCCTCTTATCAATTTCTATTGATTAAAGAGTCCAAGGACCCAGGTCGGTAACAGAATCAAGCCAAACCACGGTTAGCTGTTGTTAGCTATTATGCAGATGCATTTCTGAATTTCAAACACTGACATCACCGAGCCCTTGAAATTGAACTTCAAGGAGGCAGTGCCTGGAGATGGAGCAAAAGGAGGCTTTGGAGGCATGTTTTCCAGCACAGGAGGCTTCCATGACCAACAGGACTATTTATCTGTACCTGAACTCATTTCTTTGCAAGTCTAGTTGACTTGCTTAAAACCAATCAGTGGAGACTTACAGGCTTCCAAGAGTAAGAGGAACTAGATTAGATTACCCTCCTGGATGAAACAACTGAAAAGAAAAAAGACAGAATATATAGAATATGGTTTTTCAAGATGTTGGACAGCAGACAATGAAAGACAGTAACCCCTGAGAAATGGAAAACAAAAGATGTAGCCTTACTGGCCACTAGAGCCAGGCAGTCAAGGGGCAGCCCCTGGGCAGAAGCTGCAAAGACCAGGGCTCCAGACAAGGATACCAGCTCCTTTTTGGGAGATGCGAGTCACCTGGAGAGAGGCAGAGGGAGCGCGCAAAGATGGTGCCCACCTGCCCCCGTCTTTGCAGAATGTTTCTGTTGGCCCCAGGTGTGTGTTATATTAGATGCCCGCCCCTCAGGCCAGAGCTTTAAGATCAGCAGATAAGACTCTTTCACAGCAAGTCTGAGCGCTTTTCAGTCGGCTGCCTCTTCTCTGCCCCTCCGTGCTGGTGAGTCCATACATGCTCCCTTTTAGAACTGTTTCTCTGTCTGCTATAACCGTGCAGGGCTTGTGATATAAGTCCCGTGAGCTTTTAAAGCTAGATGTTTGGAGGGCTTGTCTCTCAGGGGCAGGTCTTAAAAGTTGGGGCACCAGGTGTGAGGTTCAAGCCCTTTGCTCCGCAGGGAGAAGCTCTGGGTTTTGACCTCCTGCTCGTGGGTCACGGTGTAGGAAGCGGGGTTATCACAAGATTGCGTCCCAGCCTTTCCTGCTGGCTTCTAAGTGAATTTTTTTCTCATTTATCCGATGTGTAGGAGTTGGGTTTCTCTCAGAAGAAAATGTTTCCTATGTGGCTGCAGATTCAGTGTTTCTATGGGAGGGGGTGAGTTCAGGATCCTCCCACGCGGCCATCTTGAACCAGAACCCGTTTGGCGTTTTGTTGAAAAGTTAGACATACGCATCAGGTCCAGCCATTCCACTCCTCACTGTTTACTCCAGAGAAGGAAAGCAGATGCCCACACAGAGACTTGTGCACGAATACTCATAGCAGCTTCATTTGTAATTGCCCCAATTGGAAATAACTCACAGGTCCATCTACAGGTGAACAGGTAGACACATTAAGGAATATCCACACATGGGAATGATACTGGGCCAAAAAAAAAAAAAAAAAAACTATTATAAAAGCAACCACAGGGATGAATCTCTAATAATGGCAAGTGAAAGAAAACAGACAAAAATTTCTAAAAAATGGAAACAAACCTGTGAGGGGTGAGGATAGAGGCAGAAGGGAACTTTGGGGAGTAATTGCTATGTTCATGATCTTGATGGTGGTAATAGTTTTTTGTTTTTTGGGGTTTTTTTTGCGGTACGCGGGCCTCTCACTGTTGTGGCCTCTCCCGTTGTGGAGCACAGGCTTCGGACGCGCAGGCTCAGCCGCCATGGCTCACGGGCCCAGCCGCTCCACAGCATGTGGGATCTTCCGGGACCGGGGCACGAACCTGTGTCCCCTGCATCGGCAGGCGGACTCTCAACCACTGCGCCACCAGGGGAGCCCGGTGGTAATAGTTTTACAGGCATATATGTATGGCAAAATTTGTCAAACTGCACGATATAAATATATGCAGTGAACTGTATGTCAATTATACCTCAAAGCTGTTTCTGAAAATCCAACAGTGAGTATTCCTCACCTGAGGGGAAGCTGCAGCCTGGGTGAGAATGAGCCTGCCCTGGGCCACTCCCAGCCAGGGACAGAGGTGGAGAACCCTTGGCCATGGGCCTCAGCCCAGAATGCCATTCCATACACTGCACTGCCACCCTCTGGCCAGGGCCAGGCTTCAGTGCTGGGCAGGCAGGGTGGCCTGACAGGTAGGCCACAGGGCTTAGAAACCTCTGCCCAGGGGAACATCTCCTCAAGGATCATGGGTGCTGCTGTCCTAACCGGGGCCCCAGCTATAGCAGCAAACTCAGGTGCCACAAGGGCCAGGTGGGCAGTGCAGCTGAGTGGGGATGTCAGGTAGGGAGCCAGGGGTGATGGGGGGACTGTGGGGACACTGAGGGCAGCCACTGCTCAGCTCCACACACTTGTTGCCAGAATCAGGGCCCAGTGTTGCCAAATCTTTTTTTTTTTTTATTTTTAAAGAAAAGCTAGAAGTCCAGGTTTATATGGAAAACCTTCCAATTTTTTAATGGCAAATTTATTCACTGCTTGTGCTAGTGCAGACCTATCAAAACATGTCCATGGGCCAGAATCAGCCTGGGGGTTGCCAGTTTGCAACCTCCGTGCAAACGCCTTGGATTTTCTTCCCAGGAGCCAAGCCGTGAGGCAGGAAGCTGTGCTCACTCTTGTAAGACCCAGAGGGGGAGCCCAGGGCCGGGAGAGCAAGACATCCATGTATCTATCAAAATGTTACCCACTTGGGTTCGTTAATCAATAGAAATTGATGAGGCCAGACGAGGAGCTGAGCCAAGGCTTTATTGGGATTCATGCTGCAGCACAAGGGAGTGAAGACAAGTAACGGGAGCCCTTGCTCGCTCCCTGAGAGGGGCTGAAGTTGCCTCATAGGGGCCCTTCTCCTTGGCAATAGTTGGTCTTCAGGAGACCCCTTTTTTCCAGGTTTTAAGAAGAACTTGGTCCCCAGGGTTTATTTGTGAAGGAACTGCCAGTCTTCCCCCAGGTATGTCCCTCGACGTTGAACTGGCCTGAGTAGCGAAGGGAGGATTGGATGGGCCTGCGGGTTATTACCGGCACGCAAATCACAGGCAAGCGTTACTTCTTTTACTGTCCTTTTGAGCCCCTTCCCTGAGCCCCTTTCCTTTTGCATTAAGTCCCATGGTGCACCCCTCCCATAGTGGGTGGCATCACGTAAGCTCTTAACAAGTTTCCATTGTTGGACCTCAGTGGTTAGAACCGTGTTATCCTTTTAATACCGGCCTGTGCTTCCTTCTCATAGCCCTATTTCTCAGCGTTTTCTTGTTCTATGGGGAATACTGGGGGAGGCTAGGGAGTTCAGGGGGGCCAATCACTAGGGCCATAACTTGCTCAGGCTTCTGCAGTCAAGCTGCTGTTTTGCAGTTCAAACACCTTTTCTCTTCCCGTGGCTCACAAAAGATCCATCCCTCTGATAGTCCCTAGAGTGTATTACTGCCAGCTGGGTCGGGAGCTGCCCTGCTTTTTTTTTTTTTTTTGCGGTACGCGGGCCTCTCACTGCTGTGGCCTCTCCCGTTGCGGAGCACAGGCTCCGGATGCACAGGCTCAGCGGCCATGGCTCACGGGCCCAGCCTCTCCGCGGCACGTGGGATCCTCCCGGACCGGGGTACGAACCTGCGTCCCCTGCATTGGCAGGCGGACTCTCAACCACTGAACCACCAGGGAAGCCCTGCCCTGCTTTTTTTTTTTTTTTTTTTTTTTTTTTGTGGTACGCGGGCCTCTCACTGTTGTGGCCTCTCCCGTTGCGGAGCACAGGCTCCGGATGCACAGGCTCAGCGGCCATGGCTCACGGGCCCAGCCTCTCCGCGGCACGTGGGATCCTCCCGGACCGGGGTACGAACCTGCGTCCCCTGCATTGGCAGGCGGACTCTCAACCACTGAACCACCAGGGAAGCCCTGCCCTGCTTTTAAAAGTCAAGAATTCAATCTTTATTTTATGGGAGAATTTTTAGCAGTTAACGTTCCTCTTTCTTTCCAAATGGCAGCATGAGCATGTGGAGCCCATATTTAGAGGCAGTAAAAATACCTGATTTCTTATCCTTCCCTAACTGTAAAGCTGTCATCTCTGCAATTAGTTCGGCCCTCTGGGCCGATGTCTGTGGTGGCAGGTCCTCAGCTTCTATGACTTCATCTAGACTCAGGCATACCCCACCTTTTGGGTTTCCATTTCTATAAAACTCCCATCAGTAAACCATCCGACCTCAGGGCTGTCAAGAGGCTCATCTAGAAGATCAGGAGTAAGTTTGTTCTCTGGTCTCTACACACTGATGCAGTAAGTCTGCACTCCTGACACCTGGAAGCAGAGTTGCTGGGTTCAGGGTTTGGTGCACCTTTAAGGTAAAGTCAGGGTGTCCATCAGGAGGGCCTGATATCTTGTTAACCTTCCCCCTGTCAACCAATGATGTTCTTTGACCTCCAGCACAGATTGTACCTGATGAGGGGTCAACACATCTAGGTGTTGTCCCAGGGTGAGCTTGGAGACTCATTAACCAACAGGGCTGTGGCTTCTACTGCCCGCAGGCAGCTTGGCCATCCCAGGGCTATTGAATTCAGCTGTGATGAAAGGTAAACCACTGGTCTCTGATCCAGTCCCAGCTTTCGGGTCAGGACTCCTAGTGATGTCCCTGACCTCTCGTGAACATACAGGGTGAAGGGCTTGTCCAAATGTGGAAGCCCCCTTGCTGGTGCTGTGCTCAACTCAGTCTTCAGAGTCTCAAAGGCCCTCTGGTGGTCCTTATTCCATTGAAGGGGCTCCATTTCTTTTTCATTTAGAGCCTCATATAGGGGTCTGACTCTAAGGCCATAATTTGGAATCCAGATATGTCAGAACCCAGCCATCCTGAGAAAGCCTCAGAGCTGCCTCCTTGTGGTTAGAGGTAGTAATGCACCCATTGCTGTTCTTCAGTCTATGGCCAGGGCTCGTGCCCCTGGGGTCAAAATACTTCCTAAACACTGAACCCGTTGTTGTGAGATCTGAGCCTTGGTTGGAGAGATTTTATATCCCCTTTCTGTCAGAAAATTGAGGACCTTAACAGTATTCTGATACGAATCTTTCTTTGTCTCACTACTTAATAAATCATCAACATATTATAGCAGAGTTCCCTTTTCTAGGCTCATTTCCCTCAGCTCCCTTGCTAACACGTTTCCAAAAAGATGGGGCCTGTCCCTAAAACCCTGTGGCAGCACTGTCCCAGTATATTGGGTAGCCTCCAGGGTGTCGGGGTCCCTCTATTTAAAGGTATTGAGAGTCTGGATGTGGGGAAATACAGAAAAATGCATCTTTGAGGTCCAACAGAACTACTGAGTGCTGTCTGGCATTTGGGCGAGGAGGGTATATGGGTTTGGTACCAATGGGTGAATAGGGCTGACGGCCTCATTTGCTGCTTGTAAGTCTTGCTTCAACTGATATTCCCTGTTAGGCTTGTGAACGGGGAAAATCGGTCTGTTGCAAGAGGATTGGCAGGGCCTAATGAGTCTGTGTTCTAGGAATTTGCTGAGTAGCGTTGGATCCCCCTCAGAGCCTCAGGCTTTAAAGGATATTGTCATTTTCAGGCGTACCTTTCCCCAGGCCTTAATCTTATTTCTATTGGGGGAACACGTTTTGACCTTCTGGCACTGAGTTATCCCAAATTGCAGGATCTACTTGTTCTGTAATTTCTTGGGGGATGTCTTGGGGACTATTTTGATGACCAGCAGGCGGGTCATCTGGGGCTACTAATAGATGCATTCTCTGTTTGAATTCTCTAACTTCTTGGACTTCACCCTGTCCTAAGACTATACTAGCTCCTAATTTATTTAGCAGATCTCTTCCAAAGAGGGTGACAGGGCATTCTGGCCTTTACAAAGAGGAGCGAATAATAATAATGGACCCGACTCCGCAGGCAAGGGGGCATGTAAATCGCCTTCCGTTTGGCTGTCCATCGACTCTAGCCACAGCACAGTCTTGGTTGGAAGGGGGGCCGGCCGGCCAAGTCAGAGCAGAGCAGGCAGCTCCGGTGTCTACAAGAAATTCACTTCTCCTGTCTGACACATGGAGGGTGACCCAAGGCTCTGCTTTTCTTTATTAGCCTCTTATCCTTCTTGGCCTCCTGTTAAGTCTCGGTGATTATGGACCTTGAAGGCCTCCTCTGCCGAGGTTGACAGCGGGGTTTGGGGCCCAGCCTCAAGCTTTTGTAATTTTCCCCTGGTATCTGCAGCGGACTAGGTAATAGATGCACAGCCGAGAGCCACCTCCCTTCTGCAGACTCAGGGTCTGTACTGGTGTCCTTCCTAAATGCCTCTGTCACCCAGCTCAGGAAGACCATCAAGTTTTCATCTTTCTTCCTGTGTCACTTCTTGGACCTTCTCATAATTTACAGGCTTCACCATATGCCTTTTCATTCCTTCCAATAGACAAGTAATGTAATGTCTCGTCCTGGCCTGGCCTACGAGATCTTCCTAGCCCCAGTGTGAGTCATGATCTGGGAATGTGTCGCCACCTGCTTGATAGATTTGGTGGTGCGGGTGGGTAGCCAGTAGGCTATCTGTGTGTTCTTCGGCCTTTTTCCGTACACACTCCTTTTCATCCAGGGTGCAACAGTGGGCCAGAATAACCATGATGTCCTGCCAGGTCAGGAAGAACATCAACCCCAGCCTGATACATTCGTCCCTAAACTCGTCAGGGTTCTCTGAGACCCTGCCAAACCCCTCCTTACAGGTTCCTAGGTCCCCCACCGAAAAGGGGACATGTACTCCAGTCATCTCTCTGTTCTCATCAGTTACCTCCCGGAGCGGGTAAAGGCCTTGTGGGGCAGAAGCAGGCGCTCACTTTGAACCTGATTGCAGCCCCACTGGGGAAAGCACTGGGGGCTCCAATTTTGGGGTTTCTGATTTGACAGGGTAAGCTGGGGGTCCCGGGGGCCGAAGATGATGGTGGTGGGGAGGAAACGGACCTGAGAAGGAGGCTCAGTGTGCCAGTGGGTAGTTGGCAGTTGAAAGAGGGGGGTCCGTGAGAAGGTCTGGCTCTGACTCTTTTGGGGGTGACACAGGAATAGAGGCTACACAGACACGACAGAAATCCCTAGGATTGGGGTCTCAATAAAGTTTCATAAAGGCCTGCACATACGGGACCTCTCCCCATTTTGGGGACTGCTTATAAAATAGGTCCAGTTGTAAAATGATGTTAAAGTGAAGGGATCCGGGGGACTTCGCTGGCGGTCCAGTAGTTAGGACTCCAAGCTTCCACTCTGAGCAGGGGGCCTGGGTTCCATCCCTGGTCGGGGAACTAAGATCCTGCAAGCCACAAGCACAGCCCTAAATAAATAAATTAATTAAATAAAGTTAAGGGATTCATTCTCTGGCCACTTCCCCTGGTCACCCAAGGCATATTGGGGTCAGGCTGTGTTGCAAAAGAAAATCAGCTATTCCTTTTTGAACCGTCTAATTTAAATTGTCCCCAGTTGTTAGGAATATCACACAGAGGAGAATCTCTGGGGATTCCCTGAGTGTTTTCCATGTTAACAAATAAATCTGGGGGCTAACAACTAGAAAACGGGGTGGGGAGGTGTGGATGGGTTGAAGCCTAGCATAAAGACAAAGGGGGTCACAGAATTCCCTCCCCAGAGTTCGTGACACAAACAAGGAGTCTCCAGGATGAAAGGGACGGGAGTGTAGGTATGAGGGCCAGGAGAGAAGTAAAGGGAGGAGGAACAGAAAAGACAGAAAGAAAGAAAGAGATTGCTGGTTCAACCTGCCCCCCGTGGGTGTCTATTCCAGCACCAGTCTGTGCGCTTCCAGAAAGATCCAGTGAATGAGGGAGCACCCTGTCCACTGCCCACCGGGGTGATCAAGCCTGGCAACCAGCCAGTTGTACGTCGTCTGTGAGACTGCAGCCCACAGGTGGGACCCTCACCCACGAGTATATAAGTCTGTGGGACTTGAACTCACAGGTTTATATAGAAACCTGCTGCTTCAGCCAGTTTTTTAACAGGACTTCTCTTGGCGGCAGGGAAATAAAGGTGAGAGTGCGATGATGATCGGGGTTGCAGCCACTACAAGATTTGAAGGTTGAAGCTTTATCACTCTCAGAAATCTCCCGTCAGGGAGAGCCCGATGGATCAGGGTCTGCACGGTGTGAGGTGAGCCTCTCCCATCTCTGCTTATCACCCGTCAAGGATGGGCCGTTGCCAGTTGAGATTTCCAGAGGCTGGGCTCGAGGATGGGAGTGGCAGTCCAACGAATTTCTTGGTCTTCAGTGTGATTGACCTTGGTGATGGCAGTGGTGATGTGGTGAGGTTTCTGAGTGGCCCACACAGCAGCAGGCGTGAAGGTGGTTTCTTTGAAGTTTCTATCAAGTCATCCAGCCTGGTTTGCAGGGCTTCGGGAAAAGGGCAGTTTTAGTTCTCAGTGATGCCAGGTCAGGAGGGTGGGAGAAAAATTGGAAACGTTAGTTTGGAGAGTTGTAGCCAGATATTGGGGGAAAGTAGAAAAATTAAGAACTTGGTTAGAACTGGCAAAATGTGCAAGGTGGAATCCACAAGGGTGCGCTCTAGTTTTCCATTAAAACAGTGGTCCCCAACCTTTTTAACACCAGAGACCGGTTTCATGGAAGACAATTTTTCCATGGACTGGGGGATGGGGGAGGATGGTTTTAGGATGATTAAAGCGCATTACATTTGTTGTGCACTTTGTTTCTATTATTATTACATTGTAATATATAATGAGATAATTATACAACTCACCATAAGGCAGAATCAGTGGGAGTCCTGAGCTTGTTTCCACTTGCCACTCACTGATAGGGTTTGGTTTGTTTTGTTTACAATTTTTTTTTAATTAATTTTATTTTGGCTGCATTGGGTCTTCATTGCTGCGCGCAGACTTTCTCTAGTAGTGGCGAGCGGGGGCTACTCTTCATTGTGGTACACGGGCTTCTCATTGCAGTGGCTTCTCTTTGTTGCAGAGCACGGGCTCTAGGCGCGTGGGCTCAGTAGTTGTGGCTCGCGGGCTCTAGAGCACAGGCTTAGTAGTTGTGACACACGGGCTTAGTTGCTCCACGGCATGTGGGATCTTCCCGGACCAGGGCGGGAGCCCGTGTCCCCTGCATTGGCAGGCGGATTCTTAACCACTGCGCCACCAGGGAAGCCCCCACTGATAGCGTTTTGATACGTGTCTGCAAGCGATTTATTATGGTCTCTGCACAGTCAAACCTCTCTGCTAAGGATAATCTGTATTTGCAGCCGCTCCCCAGCGCTAGCCTCAGCACCTCAGCTCCACCTCAGATCACCAGGCATTAGGTTCTCATAAGGAGGGCGCAGCCTAGGTCCCTCGCATGCGCAGTTCACAGTAGGGTTCGCGCTCCTGTGAGAACCTAATGCGGCCGCTGATCTGACAGGAGGCGGAGCTCAGGCAGCTGTAAATACAGATGAAGCTTTGCTGGCTCGCCCGCTGCCACTCACCTCCTTCTGTGTGGCCTGGTTCCTAACAGGCCACGGACCGCTACTGGTCCGTGGCCCGGGGGTTGGTGACCCCTGCATTAAAGCATAAAAATTCCTCTACAGTTACTCCCTTTTGATCCTTCTTTACCCAATGAGCCTGGTCTCGTTAGATTTGGTTTGATTGTTTACATACGTGCAGCAAGAATGATAATTGGCCACATAAGCAGTTTTGAGTTTGCTTTGCTGGAACTTTTCATGAGGAATCTCAGATTAAACTTTTAAAACCCTCTGGTGGCTAGGAAGCCAGTCTAGGAACTCTCCAGCAGACTTCCCTTGCAGTACCTATAGATTTGGATGTAATCCTCTCTTAAGTCCCCAAGGTATCCTGAGGTTCCTGGGCCCCTCAGGAAGGGACCTTCCTTACTCACCTGTAAACAAGGCATCAAGCCAATTTTTCCAAGAGGCCTTTGTAAGCCTTGGCTCCACAGTCAACCTTGGTTCCTTAGAACTGTCTGGTCATATCTGATTCTATGCACCATTCTGAAATATGACACTCCACTCAAAACCTTGGTTCTTTAACCAGTGTTTCCAATTATGCCCCGTTAAAAGGAGAACATCTTTTCAGGAAAGACTATTGCCCTGTGTTTGCAGTGCTTGCATTCGCTTGGGAATCTAAATAACTTGATTTGGGGAGAGAAGAGGGTCCTCACCTAACTTCTTTGCAGTTAACATTTAATGCTTTTGGGTCCTCTATTTGGCAGGGAGAGTTGGTAATAGTAATACACTCTTTTTGGAAGATAAGCCTGAACAGCTTGAAAATGTTAAGTATGGACACAGTATTTAACCCTGGAACTGCACCTTAAAAACCAGCAGAGTAATAGAATGTTCTGTTGCCCAGGTGCCCATTGAAATTTATAAGAAATTCCAGAAGACACTTGAGGGTGGGCAGGTCTGCTAAGACAGTATAGTCTCATGACTGGGGTGCCCAGGGACCCTTTCACATTTCCTATGAGGTGAAGACTTGTCATAATGACACTAAGATATTGGCTTTTTTTTTTTAAACCATTCTCAAGTAAACGATGGATTTTTTTAAAAGATTTTTTTCATGTGGGCCATTTCTTTTAAAGTCTTTATTGAATTTGTTACAATATTGCTTCTGTCTTGTGTTTTTGTTTTTTTTGGCCACGAGGCATGTGGGATCTTAGCTCCCCAACCAGGGATCAAACCCGCACCCTCTGCACTGGAAGGCAAAGTCTTAACCACTGGACCACCAGGGAAGGTCCCCAGCAGTGGATTTTTCTAACGAGTGGAAAGCAAATGCCCATGAGACTCTAGATCCATGTCAGTTTCTAATATATTCATGAATTATAATAAAGATGACTATATACATTAAAAAGAGAACAGATTCTTATTGAACTTATGCAAATAATTATATTGCCATGGAAATAAGAATGTTCAGTAAGAGTTTCTAAGTTCTGGAGGGATCAGGTAGGGAGAAAAGATAAGTGTTTTATTTCTGTTAACAAAAGTATAAGCTAGGACTTCCCTGGTGGCACAGCGGTTAAGACTCTGAGCTCCTAATGCAGGGGGCCCGGGTTTGATCCCTGGTCCGGGAACTAGATCCCACATGCGTGCCACAACTAAGAGTTCACATGGCACAACTAAGGAGCCCACCTGCTGCAACTAAGGAGCTCATGTGCTGCAACCAAGGAGTCTGCCTGCTGCAACTAAGACCTGATGCAATAAAAAAAAAAAGTATAAACTGTTATAAGTTATAGATAGCCTAAGTGAGAGGGATTCCTTATGTCTGAAAAATAGAACTTTAAAGAACCAGCAATGTTCCAAAACAATAACCCTAATCATCCTTGATCAGCTTATTCAGTCCCATGTAATCAACTCTTGTTCTACTTGATTCTGGCCTAGCAGTTTCTTGATCCCATCAGCTTCTAAATATTTGATAGTTTATTTGACAAGAAAATTTGGTTGTTTCTATGACACACAATAAAATTAATAACCAGAAGTATGAATGATAGCATTATACCAGGACATATCATGTGGATGGCAGGGTATTAACAAATTTCTGTGAACTTTATACAACTTCTGAAATAGTTATATTAATAATGTTTGCACATACAGATATAACCTAGGAAAGCTTAAAGCATCTCTTCTTATTTAATAATGCCTTTTCATGCAATTTAACGTGTCAAACAAACCTACTTAGTTTAACAGCTCTCCTTTAACAAGGTGAAAGGACAAAGCCTTTGAGATTTTCCAGGAGCCCTCTGCGAAATCCCAAAGTTAGTTCAAGGCCGCAAAACTTCATTTCGAAATTTATTTGGGAAGACAAAACTGTCAAAAGTGTAAAAACCCTTAGCTCTTTTAAAAGTGAGAAGTCTCGGGTCTCTTTAATAATTGAGTACATGAAAAAGATTAGCATAAAGCATGGGAAGTTATTCTGAAAAGACATAAGATCTTGGTGTCGTAGGCACATTACTCGAAAGGTAAAGAAAAGATCTTTTACAATCTCTTATTAAGAGCAGACCAATAGTCCGAGAAAACGTTGTCATTCTGACAGAGAAGACTAAATTCTAGTTTTGCACCAGCGTACTTTTGATATTAAGGCTCATTTTTAAAAAACTTTTAGTGACGTGTAGACGATTTACAATGTTGTGTTTAATTTCTGCTGTACAGCAAAGTGATTCAGTTATACATATATATTATTTTCCATATTTTTTCCATTATGGTTTATCACAGAATATTGAATCTAGTTCCCTGTGCTCTACAGTAGGACCTTGTTGTTTTTTATGCCTCCTATTTATAATAGTTTGCATCTGCTAATCCCACACTCTGAATCCTTCCCTCCCCCAGTTCTCCTCCCCCTTGGCAACTACAAGTCTAGTCTCTATATTTGTGAGTCTGTTTCTGTTTCATAGATATGTTCGTTTGTGTTGTATTTTAGATTCCACATATATGTGATATCATATGGTATTTGTCTTTCTCTTTCTGACTTACTTCACTTAGTATGACAATTTCTAGTTGCATCCATGTTGCTGCAAATAGCATTATTTCTTTCTTTTTAATGGCTGAGCAGTATTCCATTGTATATGTATATACCACATCTTCTTTATCCATTTCTCCATCAATGGACGTTTAGGTTGTTTCCATGTCTTGGCTATTGTGAATAGTGCTGCTGTGAACATTGGGGTGCATGTATCTTTTCAGATTATAGTTTTGTCTGCATATTTGCCCAGGAGTGGGATTGCTGGATCATATGGCAACTCTATTTTTAGTTTTGTGAGGAACCTCTGTACTGTTTTCGACAGTGGCTGCACCAATTTACATTCCTTCCAACAGTGTAAGAGGGTTCTCTTTTCTCTACACTCTCTCCAGCATTTATTATTTGTAGACTTTTTAATGATGGCCATTCTGACTGGTGTGAGGTGATACCTCATTGTAGGTTTTTTTTTTTTTTTTTTTTGCGGTACGCAGGCCTCTCACTGTTGTGGCCTCTCCCGTTGCGGAGCACAGGCTCTGGACACGCAGGCTCAGTGCCCATGGCTCATGGACCTAGCCGCTTCGCGGCATGTGGGATCTTCCCAGACCAGGGCACAAACCCGTGTCCCCCTGCATCGGCAGGCGGACTCTCAACCACTGCGCCACCAGGGAAGCCCCCTCATTGTAGTTTTGATTTGTATTTCTCTAATAGTTAGCGATGGTGAGCATCTTTTCATGTGCCTATTGGCTATCTGTATGTCTTCTTTGGAGAAATGTCTATTTATGTCTTCTGCATATTTTTCAACTGGGTTGTTTGTTTTTTTGTTATTGAATTGTAGGAGCTGTTTTTATATTTTGGAAATTAAGCCCTTGTCGGTCGCATCATTTGCAAATATTTTCTCCCAGCCTGTAGGTTGTCTTTTCATTTCGTTTATGGTTTCCTTTGCTGTGCAAAAGCTTGTAAATTTGCTTAGGTCCCATTTGTTTGTTTTTGCTTTTATTTCGATTGTTTGGGAGACTGACCTAAGAAAACACTGGTACGATTTATGTCAGAGAATGTTTTGCCTATGTTCTCTTCTAGGAGTTTTATGGTGTCATGTCTTATATTTGTCTTTAAATTAAGGCTCACTTTTTTTTCTCTAGTTCTAGTGAGTGGGGGCTACTCTTCGTTGCGGTGTGCAGGCTTCTCACTGCAGTGGTTTCTCTTGCTGCGGAGCATGGGCTCTAGGCGCATGGGCTTCAGTAGTTGTGGCATGCAGGCTCAGTAGTTGTGGCACACAGGCTTAGCTGCTCCCCGGCATGTGGGATCTTCCCAGGCCAGGGCTCGAACCTGTGTCCCCTGCATTGGCAGGTGGATTCTTAACCACTGAGCCACCAGGGAAGCCTCCTCATTGTAATTTTGATTGGCATTTCTCTAATAATTAGTGATGGTGAGCATCTTTTCATGTGCCTGTTGGCCATCTTTATGTCATCTTTGGAGAAATATCTCTTTAGGTCTGCTGCCCAATTTTTAAAAAATATTTCTTTTATTTATTTGTTTGGTTGTGTTGGGTCTTAGTTGCAGCACATGGGCTTCTCTAGTTGTGGCGCACGGTCTTTCTAGTTGTGGCACACAGGCTCTAGAGCATGTGGGCTCAGTAGTTGCAGTGTGCGGGCTTAGTTGCCCCACAGCCTGTGGGATCTTAGTTCCCCGATCAGGGATCAAACCCACATTCCCTGCATTGGAAGGCAGATTCTTAACCACTAGACCACCAGGAAAGTCCCTTCTGCCCATTTTTTGATTGGGTTGTTTGTTTTTTTGTTATTGAGTTGTATGAGCTGTTTATTTTGGAAATTAATCCCTTGTTGGTCACATCATTTGCAAATATTTTCTCCCATTCCATAGGTTGTCTTTTCATTTTGTTTATGATTTCCTTTGCTGTGCAAAAGCTTGTAAGTTTGATTAGGTCCCATTTGTTTACTTTTGCTTTTACTTCTTTTGCCTTGGGAGACTGACCTAAGAAAACATTGGTGTGATTTATGTCACAGAATGTTTTGCCTATGTTCTCTTCTAGGAGTTTTATGGTGTCATGTCTTACATTTAAGTCCTTAAGCCATTTTGAGCTTATTTTTGTGTGTGGTGTGAGGGAGTGTTCTAACTTCATTGATTTACATGCAGCCGTCCAGCTTTCCCAACACCACTTTTCAGCTGGGACTTTTTAACAAAAAGACAGATTAGGGCTTCCTTGGTGGCGCAGTGGTTGAGAATCCGCCTGCCAATGCAGGGGACATGGGTTCAAGCCCTGGTCCAGGAAGATCCCACATGCCGCGGAGCAACAAAGCCTGTGTGCCACAACTACTGAGCCTGCGCTCTAGAGCCCATGAGCCACAACTACTGAAGCCCACACACCTAGAGCCCTTGCTCCACAGCAAGAGAAGCCAACGCAATGAGAAGCCTGCACACCACAATGAAGAGTAGCCCCTACCCGCCACAACTAGAGAAAGCCCGTGCAAAGCAATGAAGACCCAACACAGCCAAAAATAAATAACTGAAATAAATGTTTATTTTTAAAAAAATGACAGATTAACAAAGAAAAACAGTGTATTAGCCTGCACAGGGGGAGAAAACCACGTGAAGAGTAACTCAAAGTGGTGGCATAGAACTCTGGGTTATAGAGCATCTTCAACAAAGAACAATCAACTTGTGGAGAAATGACAGGACAAAGGAAAGCCTTCCAAACTGTGGGAAGGTAAACATGTGGGAGGAAATAATGGAGTGAGGTTTGCTTGCAGATTCCTCTGGTACCACCTCTGGGCTGGTAAGAGTCTGTCTCCAGTAAAAGGAGAATTTATAACCTGCCTTTAGGTAAAAGGGAGGATAGAGACAGCTTTTCCGCATTTGATGCCTCTTCATTGCCTTCAGCTCCAAATTATTTTTATGTCAAAAGGCTTATTTTGGAGTGACGTTCTGATTTCCTTCACTGGCTTAATGCTTATTCTATAATAAAACTGTTTTTCTTTTTCTACTACCTTTGTGGAGTGTTACGGGTTGGGAGAAGATTTCACTTTTTATTATATTTTCCCAACACCGCCTCCTCCAAGGCTGCCCCCGAGTTCTTGGGAGGAGCCCCTCCTTGGCCCTCTGACCCCATCCACTGGCTCACGCAGGCCCTGAGCACAGGCTCTGGGCTCCAGAGGTCTGCATGCACTCCAGGGCAGAGTGGCCAGTTGGAAACCAGGGACAGCAGGATTCAGACATATGGAGTCATTCTTGAGAACAAGAGGACAGGACAAAGCAGAAGGAGGCTGGACTGTAGGAGGCCAAGTTGAGGCCATTGCCAGCCTAGCTAGGAGCCCCACCGATTCTCAGTGCCCTGTGGGCGGGGCCAGCCTGGATCAACTGAGCAGAGAGGCACAGGGGCAGGACTCCTGAGGGCAGGGCCTGCTTGGTGGGCGCTGGGCACAAGGCTGACTGCATTGTATGCAGGAAAGCAGAGGAGAGACCCTCATTCCAGCCTCACGTGTCCTTTCAGATAACCGTTTAGTTATAACCTGAGCCTGGAGGGCACGGGTCCTTTCAGCCAGTTGTGGACGCTGACGTCACCGGTCTGACATCAGTGTCCCTGGGCCACACTGGGCCCCGCAGTTCCTGAGGCTGAATGAGTCTGAGGCACGAAAGGCATGCTTTTGTCTGGCTGGTACACTGGGGCCATTGTTTTCAATAGATGAAAATCAGGCCAGTTGGAAGAGGTCCATTCAACCCCCGTGTTTACAGATGAAGAGCCGAGGGTCAGAGCGACAGGAAGTGACTTGCCCAGGTCACAGAAAGAGCTGGTGGCAGAGCCAGGGCCTGCCTGTGGATCTCAGCCCCCAGGCCCAGGAGACTCCCTCCATTCTGCGTCAAGATAACTTTCAGTGTGGCCATCCCAGATGCACATTTGGGTTGCTTCCACCTTTGGGCTATTGTGAATAATGCTGCAGTGAACATGGATGTGCAAATATCTCTTCAAGACCTTGCTTTTAATTCTTTGGGGTACATACCCAGAAGTGGGATGGCTGGATCATACGGTAGTTCTATTTTTAACTTTTTGAGGAACCACCATACTGTTTTCCACAGCGGCTGCACCGATTTACATTCCCACCAGCAGTGCATAGGGTTCCAGTTTCTCCACCTCCTCGCCAGAACTTATCTTCTGGGTTTTTTTTTGGATAGCAGCGACCCTAATGGATGTGAGGTGGTCCTCTTTCTGTAAGGACACCAGTCCCATCGGGTTAGGGCCCACCTTAACGGCTTCACCTTAACTTGATGGTTAAGATGCAAAGACCCTCTTTCCAAAGCAGGTCACATTAACAGATACTGAGGGACTTCAACATCTCTTTTAGGAACACAATTCAACCCATAACACATATATTCATATATACAAAAATATATTGTTTATTTTCTTACATAAATAGTATACTTTTTTTTTTTTTTTTTTTTTGCAGTACGCAGGCCTCTCACTGCTGTGGCCTCTCCCGTTGCGGAGCACAGGCTCTGGACGCGCAGGCTCAGTGGCCACGGCTCACGGGCCCAGCCGCTCCGCGGCATGTGGGATCTTCCTGGACCGGGACACGAACCTGTGTCCCCTGCATCAGCAGGCGGACTCTCAACCACTGTGCCACCAGGGAAGCCTAACAGTATACTTTTTTACAATTTTTTTTTTCACGTAACAGTATGTCTTGGATCTCTTTCTACCTCAGGATGTTCATTTAAGCTGCTGCATGTTAGTACATGATATGGATGTTGATTTAACAACTTCACCCATGGTAGATAGACATTTAGCTACTTGGATATTTCAAGCAATGCTGTAAAGAACATTCTTTACCAGCCTCTTTGTGCATCTGAGTATGTCTCTACAAAAAGATCTAGAAATGTCATTGTTGAGTTGGAGGGTGTGTGTGTTTCTATTATGAAATATCTACCGCCCAGTTGTCCTCCAAAGCGGCTGCACCAGCTTACACTTCCACCCGTTTTGCCACAATCTTGCGAACCCTTGATGGTATTATCTTTCATTCCCTGTGGTTTGATCCCTTTGCCGCCTTGATTTGTCTTCCCATGCTGGCCTGCATCTTCTCACCTGCTCTTGGTACGTCCTCTGGGGTGAACTGCCTGTTTGCCTCTGTGTCACTGAGGGTGAGACTCTGCTGCATTTCACAGAAAGGACGAGGTCACGGTGGTTGAAACCCGTATGTGTTTTGTTTTCACAGCAAAAGGATCCTATCATAGGCCTTGGGGGCCTGGCTTGGCAGCTCCAGGGTCACTAGGACCTGGATTCCTTCTGTCTTTCTGTGTCTTCTGCATCCTTAGTATGTGGCTTCCACGCTCAAGGTTGCCTCAGGATCACCTCACACCCACAGTCTAAACTGTGGTTAGGAGGAAACAGAGGACAGTCTCTTTTAAAGAACTTTTCTGTTGGTCCCACTGACAAGACACTGGCCAGAACTGAGTCACATGACCCACTTAGGTGCAGGGGGTCTGGGAAATGTAGTTTTCCAGCTGGGTACGCTGTCAGGAAGAGGGGCTGGGTAATGGGTGAGTGTCAGCAGTCATTGCCCCAGGATCCTGTCCCCTTCTCAAAGAATGAGGAAACTGGAAAGAGTTGTAGGCGTGTTGGATCAGGGCCTGGCGGTAACGGTGGGTGACAAGGAAGGGGCACTTCCGACAGCACCTCCTTCCTGTCTCAAGAGCAGGGTTCCCTCCGACAGCAGCAATGCTTGCGGGGGCCCCAGCACCCCAGCGATGAGAAGGCCTGTGGGGAGGAGGATGGAGGGGGCAGGAGAGCAGCCCCCGGGACACTCTGCACCCTGAGTCAAGGGGCGCGACTGCTGAGAACAGATAACGTGGTCCCGGGCCCCCAGCCCTGGCAGTGGAAGGCAAGGTTAGGCTAGAGCAGAGGCTGGCAGGGAATGTGGGTGGAGCCCAGCGGGACCGTCGGGGGCCTGAGGCTCTCCCTGGAGTTGGGGTGCATGGCAAGAGTCCTTCGGAGGGAGGCTGGGGAACCAAGGCAGACGGTGGAGGTGTCTGAGGTCCCCCGGGGGCGCCTTCACCAGGAGAGCCTCTGAGGTGGGGGAAGGGTGGGTGGCTCAAGGGGGCACAGGGCCCACAAGGGCTCCTGTCTGGGCCTCGAGACAGGCTTCTCCGAAGCACAAGAGTGTAAGAGGGAGCGGAGGGGAGCCGGGGGAGAGAGGCCGGAAGGGAAACCCAGATGAACGGGGCCGGGCAGGTGGAGCTTTCTGCTGGCGCCGTAGTGGAGATTAAAAGGAGAGATGTTCTAGGCTTGAAAAGATGAGGGAAGAGGGTGGGGCAGCTGGAAGAGGGAAGGAGGCTGTGCCTGGGGACGGGGATGGCAAAGTGCTGCGGTGCCCCAGCCAGGTCCGCACCCCTCACCCAGTGCCTCTGCGCCTGCTGTCAGCCTGGAACACCCTTGGCCAGTCTCTGCCCTGCAAAGGCAGATGGGCATTTCTCTTTATTTATATTGCGTTGGCCAAAAAGTTCATTTGGGTTTTTCCATACCTTTTTGGCCAACCCAACATGTATACTTATATTCACCTATTCTCCGTGGTCAAGAGTAGGTAAACAAATACAAATAAATACTATTTCAAACAAAAGTAGGAAGTGATGGAATAAAATTTATATTTTACTGCAGGACAAGAAAATTTAAGCATAACGTATTCCCTGCCCGTACTGGGCCCTCCCTCATGCGCAGTGTGCATCTGCATTGTGCATTAATCAGACCTCCTCAAAGGTGGGAATGCTTGCTCCACCGAAAAGATCAGTGTTTTATTATCCTTCTTCTCATGCCAGCAGTTTAACTCCTTACAAGATGCATTTTTCCTTCCTAATCCTGTAAGGGGTCATGGTCACCTACTTCACCTTGTACAGGCAGATCTGGTCTTTAGTGAAGATTATGTAAAATGTCAGTGTGCTACTTGATGTAGGATCCCTTGTCTTGAAAATGTACACGACTGTGCCTTCGACTTCTAACAGGAGGAACCGTCTTCAAGAGTTTTCTCAAAGACTATCTCCCAGGTTACAATCCCCAGGTTGGCTCCAGTAAGATTCTCTATTTAGATCGACTGCTGATTAATTTTTTGGCAATAGAAGGAAGGGTTTTAGAAATCCTTAGAGATGAGACCGACCCTGTGTCAGATATTAAGTAACCATCTCTCAGCTCCAAACCCACCGCCTATTCTCTGCCGGGTGATGCTGCGTCGGGTGCTCCGCAAATCACGTTTCTGCCTTGCCAGCCACTCCCTGTCAGTTGATGCCTAGGAGAGGCATGTGAGGGAGACTGCAGGGCTGGAGGGAAAGGGACCTGGCCCCTGACCCACCTCCCCACCCTGTGAGGGTCCCCAGCCACCCTTCTTACCCACCCCCCGCAGCGGCTGTTCCTTCCTGAGGCTGCACTTTGCAGATTTTCTAACCCTCAGACCCAGCTTCACCGTGTCCTGTGGAAGACACGAGCATCAGCCGAGCAGCACCCCCTCGGGGGGTCAGAGTTTCCACTCTGTGGAGCCCCTCTTCGAAGTCTCTGAGTTTTTCACTTTGTTCCCCTCCCTGGCTTTCCCAGCCCTTGGGGTGGTTGCTTCTGGGAGTTGCTACTTACCCGATACCTTAGAGTGAGTTCTCTTTTTACCCTTTCAATATCAACAACTCTGTATACCCAGTAAGCAGTTCTTGTTACAAGCAAGTTCCCTGTACATGTATCAGGTTTCTGTCGCCTGACTAGACACTTGCTGTAACAACGCCCATCTCGATTTTCACATAGGAGGTGACTGAGATCCAGAGGCAGGACCATGAATTCAGTGCTCTTATTCATCTGTAAGAACAGAGAGATGGTTTCCCAACTGGGCTTCCTTTTTTTTTTAATGAATTTTTATTGGCATATAGTTGATTTACAATGTTGTGTTAGTTTCTGCTGTACAGCAAAGTGAATCAGTTATTCATATACATATATCCCCTCTTTTTTAGATTCTGTTCCCATATAGGTCATTACAGAGTGTTGAGTAGAGTTCCCTGTGCTATACAGTAGGTCCTTATTAGTTATCTATTTTAAATATAGTAGTGGGTATATGTCCATCCCAGTCTCCCAATTTATCCCTTCTCCTGCTGGGCTTCCATATTGACAAAGTGTAGCAAGGATGCCCACCATGTAGCTCAGCATGTCCGTCTCAGTGTCCTCCTTTCTTTCCACACTGGCCGCCTCTCCTACTGGCACACGGGGACTTTCCACCTTCACGTCTACAGGTGCCCACTCTCTCCCCATGACCTGTGTTCCTGCCCCAGTGGCTCCTTCGGCAAGAGGGAGGGCAGCTCTGATCCCTCCACCTTGCCCTCCAGGGCAGGGTCCCCCTGTCCTCTGGTTCTGCAATATTTTTAATTCCTGAGGAACTGGCACCAGATCCCACTTGGGCAAACCCAGTTATAAACGAATTCCATTCATTCTCATCCAGGGAAAAGTATCTCTAGGAAAAAGATTTCTGTTAGGAAAAATAACTCTGGGCTTGGACTCAGAAGATCTGAACAATTTGCCCCAGAGCCTCCTGGCAAGCAGGGAAATTTGGAAGACTGTTCTGTTTCCTTCCTGGGGAAATAAAGTAAGCTTGTGTAGCAGAGCTCCAGAAGGAAACTTTCCAGCCAACCATCCCCCAAAAACAAAGGAAGTTTATCTGCATTGGAAATGTGACCCCAACTGCCCACTGCAGCTCCACACAAAGTCTGAAGTGTCATTGCTGAGATGGGGCAGGGATATCATAAACAAGAAGAGACATTTAATCCAGAATGAACAGGGTTGAGATATCAACCCACTGAGAGAGAGACCCTGCATGGCCTGTGAGAGCTCTGCTACAGAGAGATACAAATGTGATATTGTCCCATTTAATCTGACAGAGTTTTTCCCTCCCTGATTTGAGGATTTATTCATGTGAAAATCTTACAAAGGGACACAAATGCAATACCAACCTTTTATTTCATAAATCTAAATCTTTTTTTTTTTTTTTGGCTGCATTGGGTCTGCGTTGCTGCGCACGGGCTTTCTCTAGTTGCAGCAAGCGGGGACTACTCTTGGTTGCGGTGCGCGGGCTCCTCATTGCAGTGGCTTCTTTTGTTGTGGAGCACAGGCTCTAGGCACATGGGCTTCAGTCGTTGTGGCACTTGGGCCCTAGAGCGTGTGGGCTTCAGTAGTTGTGGCACGCAGGCTCAGTAGTTGCGGTGCACAGGCTCAGTAGTTGTGGCGCAGGGGCTTAGTTGCTCTGCAGCATGTGGGATCTTCCCAGACCAGGGATCGAACCCATATCCCCTGCATTGGCAGGCGGATTCTTAACTACTGCGCCACCAGGGAAATCCCTCGTAAATCATTTTTAATGAAAAAAAAAATGTGATGAAGTCAGGGCTGTCGCAAGAATCCAAGGCGAACAGTGTGTTGATGGTGCAGTCCAGAGGAGGGCGGGTTGCTTCTTTAGTCAGATGTCAACACTGCACCCAGCACATCTGAGGTGCTGATGAGTAAACGGAGACTTCCTCTTTGCTTTGAATCATCACTAGGAAACAGGACTCTGGCCTGGAAACTCGGAGCCTGGAGTCCTAGTCTTACAGAATAGCAAATGTGTAGCAAATTCTAGTAGGAAGCAATGAACTTCCTATTTGCCTCAGCAGGGGATTAAGAAAGAGTATTACAAAAAAAAAAAATAAAAGAGTATTACGTCTGTAAAATTATTGGAGAAGGTCCTCTAACAGGTATCATATTATGCTTGTACAACTTCAACTTTCCCCAGACCACCTCTCTACATACTAGGCCTGTGAATTAGGCAAAGAAGGGATGATTATGCTGATTTGACAGTTGAGGAAACTGAGGCACAGAGAGGCTAGGGGTCTGGCCCAGCTTCCCATTGCTGGGTCCTTTTAGAGCTATGATTACACACACACACACACACACACACATCTTGTGTTCTGTGGTTGTTCACTGATGGTCACATCTTGTTTTTTTGGTTTTACAAAGGGATCACTTATCCATTCAACACATCTGTTTGTTTGTTTATTTATTTTTGGCTGCGTTGGGTCTTCATTGCTACACAGGCTTTCTCTAGTTGCAGAGAGCAGGGGCTACTCTTCGTTGCAGTGTGTGGGCCTCTCATTGCGGTGGCTTCTCTTGTTGCGGAGCATGGGCTCTAGGCACGCGGGCTTCAGTAGTTGTGGCGCACGGGCTTAGTTGCTCCACGGCATGTGGGATCCTCCCAGACCAGGGCTCGAACCCGTGTCTCCTGCATTGGCAGGCAGATTCTTAGCCACTGTGCCACCAGGGAAGCCCTCAACACACATTTATTGAGTACTACTATGTACGTTTCTCTTTTTTCTTTCTTTTTTTTTGCGGTACGCGGGCCTCTCACTGTTGTGGCCTCTCCCGTTGCAGAGCACAGGCTCCGGACACGCAGGCTCAGCGGCCATGGCTCACGGGCTCAGCCGCTCCGCGGCATGTGGGATCTTCCCGGACCGGGGCATGAACCTGCGTCCCCTGCATCGGCAGGCGGACTCTCAACCACTGCGCCACCAGGGAAGCCCTCTCTTTTTTCTTTTTTAATTGAAGAATAGTTGATTTACAATGTTGTGTTAGTTTCAGGTGTACAGCAAAATGACTTGGAGATATATATATATTTTATATATATATATATATATATATATATATACATATACACATGTTCTTTTTCAGATTCTTTTCCATTATAGGTTATTACAAGGTATTGAATAGTTTCCGGTGCTATA
The DNA here is from genome assembly GCF_964165515.1 of Mesoplodon bidens. Classification (NCBI taxonomy): domain Eukaryota; kingdom Metazoa; phylum Chordata; class Mammalia; order Artiodactyla; family Ziphiidae; genus Mesoplodon; species Mesoplodon bidens. The sequence continues at coordinate 14,682,314 of NC_138170.1, read as the reverse complement.
CAGTAGGTCCTTGTTTATTTTATATATAGTAGTGTGTATCTGTTAATTCCAGACTCCTAATTTATCCCTCCCCACTTGCCCCTTTGGTAACCATATGTTTCTTTTTAATGTCTGTGAGTCTATTTCTGTTTTGTCAATAAGTTCATTTGTATCATTTTTTAATTTTAAAAAATATTTATTTATTTGGCTGCGCCAGGTCTTAGTTGCAGCACGTGGGATCTTCGTTGCCATGTGCAGGATCTTTGTTGCAGCATGCAGCATCCTTCAGTTGCAGCATGTGGGATCTTTTTTAGTTTCGGCATGCAAACTCTTAGTTGCAGCATGCATGTGGGATCTAGTTCCCTGACCAGGGATCGAACCTGGGCCCCCTGCATTGGAAACACCTGAGCCCCCAACCACTGGACCACCAGGAAAATCCCTGTATCATTTTTTAGATTCCTCATGTGATATATAGTTGTCTTTATCTGACTTAATTCACTTAGGATGATAATCTCTAGGTCCATCCATGTAGCTGCAATGGCATCATTTTATTCTTTTTATGGCTAAATAATATTCTATTGTATATATATATATACCACATCTTCTTTATTCATTCATCTGTTGATGGACATTTAGGTTGCTTCCATGTCTTGGCTATTATAAATAGTGCTTCAATGAACACTGGGGTACATGTATCTTTTCGTATTATAGTTTTCTCTGGATATATGCACAGGAGTGAAATTGCTGGATCATATGGTAACGCTATTTTAGTTTTTTAGGGAACCTCCATACTGTTCTCCATAGTGGCTGCACCAATTTACATTCCCACCAACAGTGTAGGAGGGTTCCCTTTTCTCCACACCCTCTGCAGCATTTGTTATTTGTAGACTTTTTAATGATGATGGCCATTCTGACCAACATGAGGTGGTACCTCATTGTAGTTTTAATTTGCATGTCTCTAATAATTAGTGATGGTGAGCATCTTTCCATGTGCCTGTTGGCCATCTGTATGTCTTCATTGGAGAAATGTCTAATTAGGTCTTCTGCCCATTTTTTTTTTTTTTTTTTTTTGCGCGGTATGCGGGCCTCTCACTGTTGTGGCCTCTCCCATTGCGGAGCACAGGCTCCAGACACGCAGGCTCAGCGGCCATGGCTCACGGCCCCAGCCACTCTGCGGCATGTGGGATCTTCCCAGACCAGGGCACGAACCGGTGTCCCCTGCATCGGCAGGCGGACTCTCAACCACTGTGCCACCAGGGGAGCCCCTGCTCATTTTTTGATTGGGTTGGGTGTTTTGTTATTATTATTGAGTTGTATGAACTGTTTGTATATTTTGGAAATTAAGCCCTCGTCGGTAGCATTGTTTGCAAATGTTTTCGCCCAGTTTGTAGGTTGTCTTTTCATTTTGTTTTTGGTTTCCTTTGGCTGTGCAAAAGCTTGTACATTTGATTAGGTCCCATTTGTTTATTTTTGCTTTTATTTCTATTGCCATGGGAGACTATCCTAAGAAAACATTGGTTCACTTTACATCAGAGAATGTTTTGCCTATGTCCCAAGAGTTTTATGGTGTCATGTCTTATATTTGTCTTTAATCCATTTTGAGTTTATTTTTGTGTGTGGTGTGAGGGTGTGCTCTAATTTCATTTATTTACATTGGCTGTCTAGCTTTCCCAACACCACTTGCTGAAGAGACTGTCTTCTCTCCGTTGTATTTTCTTGCCTCCTTTGACAAAGGTTGACTGTAGGTGTGTGGGTTTATTTCTGGGCTCTCTATTCTGTTCCATTGATCCATATGTCTGTTTTTGTGCCAATACCATGCTGTTTTGCCTACTGTAACTTTGTAGTATTGTCTGAAGTCTGGGAGGGTTATGCCTCCTGCCTTGTTCTTTTTCCTCAGGATTGCTTTGGCAATTCTGGGTCTTTTATGGTTCCATATACATTTTAGAATTATTTATTCTAGTTCTGTGAAAAATGTCATGGGTAATTTGATAGGGATCACTTTAAATCTGTAGATTGTTTTGGGTAGCATGGCCATTTTAACAATATTAATCAGAAGAGATTTTTAATTAAACACAAAACAAAAAAACCCCAACTGTAACTGGAAAATGTACGTGTTGCAAATTTGTGGTTTACTGGCCCAAGGGAGCTGCCCGATTGCACAGCTATGGCTGGGCAAGATGGTGTGTTACTGGCTAAAGGGGCCAGAGCTCAGAGTTCTGGTTTAGGGAAAGCAGCTGGGAATTTGAAAGGGAGAAATCCTGGCAGTGTGAGAAGAAAAAAGATAGAAACTCTTGAGCATCAGCTGCCTTCCCCAGCTGACAGTTCAACTAGGTGTCTATGGGGGGACACCTGGTGAAGAGACGCTTACTCTTGGGAGAGAGCTATGTGGAGCAAGAGCTGTGAGTTTGATGCTCCTCCCCCTGGTGCATTCCCCAGCTACTTGCATCTCACCTGGAAAAAAATCTGAAGCTTGACGGACTGGAAGGACAGAGCCCAGAGGGGGTGGAGGAGCTCGAAGATGGGGGAATCTCTATCCTAACAAGGAAGTCACGGAGAGGATGATCCCATCTCTGCCCAGATCCTTGGTCAATCTCCAAATTTTGCAGGCAGAGGGAAGACCTATGGAATCAGGCCCTAAAAGCAACAGTGGGGGCTTCCCTGGTGGTGCAGTGGTTGGGAGTCCACCTGCAGATGCAGGGGACATGGGTTCGTGCCCCGGTCCGGGAAGATCCCACGTGCCGCGGAGCGGCTGGGCCCGGGAGCTATGGCCGCTGAGCCTGTGCGTCTGGAGCCTGTGCTCCGCAACGGGAGAGGCCACCACAGTGAGAGGCCCGCGGACCGCAAAAAAAAAAAAAAAAAAAAAAAACCATAGTGAAATATCACTTCACACCCACTAGGATGGCTAATAATAAAAAGGACTTGATAACAACTATTGATAAAGATGTGGAGAAACTGGACCACTTATCTGGGCACTGCTGGTGGGAATGTAAAAGTGGTGCAGCCAGTTTGGAAAACAGCCTGGCAGTTCCTCAAAGGGTTAAACTGAGTTACCATGACCCTGCAATTCCACCTTTATGTATATATCCACAAGAGTTAAAAATCTGTCCATACAGAAACGTGCTTGAATGTTTATAGCAGCATTATTCCCAGTAGCCAAAAAGTAGAAACAACCTAAATGTCCAGGAACTGATGGATGAACAAAATGCAGTACAGACATACAGTGGAATATTATTCGTCCATAAAAAGGAATGAAGTGCTACAACATAGATGAACCTTGAAGTGAAAGAAGCGAGTCACAAAAGACCACATATTGGGACTTCCCTGGTGGCGCAGTGGTTAAGACTCTGCCTGCCAGTGCAGGGGACACGGGTTCGAGCCCTGGTCTGGGAAGACCCCACGTGCTGCGGAGCAGCTAAGCCTGTGCACCACAACTACTGAGCCTGCGCTCTAGGGCCTGTGAGCCGCAACTACTGAGCCCGAGTGCCATAACTACTGAAGCCCGTGTGCCTAGAGCCCATGCTCTGCAACAAGAGAAGCCACCCAATGAGAAGCCCGTGAACCGCAGCAAAGAGTAGCCCCCGCTCGCCGCAACTAGAGAAAAGCCCATGTGCTGCAACAAAGACCCGAGGCAGCCAAAAAAAAAAAAAAAGACCACATATTGTGTTATGATTTTATTTATATGAAATGTCCTGAAGAGGCAGATCTGTAGACAGAAAGTAGGTTAATGGTTGCCTTCCCCTCACAACCCCTTATCTTGCTGCCTAGAATATAATGTGATGGCTAGATTCCAGCAGCCACATTGACACACAAGGATGAGGGTTACACATTAGGGATGGCAGAGAGGAAGCTGGAATGCTGGGATGATCCTTGGTCTCTTTATGAGTTCATGGAACCGCCACACTAGCTCTGGACTACCCACCTCCTAATGTACTTTACATGAAATAAACTATCTCACATGCCCACTTATTTGGGTTTTTTATTATATGCAGCCAAATGAATTGACACAGCAACCATATAAGTGAGGGAGAAGCTTGCGAGAAGCAGGGTGGAGGGGAGGGGAGGGGAGTTCATTGAAGAAGCTGTTACCACTCTTGCCAATTTTATCGGCAGCTCGGTCCCTGCCTAGACCCCACTACAGAGAAGTATGCTGGACTGAGAGAAGGAGCAGGCTTGGCTAGTTCTAATCCTGGGAATAAGAGCAAAGCAAGAGGACCAGCGCTCCCCCGGCCTGGGAAAAGATGCTGGAGGCTTCAGCCCCAGCAGGACAGGGTATGAATTTATTTATTTAGCTGCGTCGGGTCTTCATTGTTGTGCGCGGGCTTTCTCTAGTTGCGGTGAGCACGGGCTACTCTTCATTGCAGTGCGCAGGCTTCTCATTGTGGTGCCTTCTCTTGTTGCGGAGCACAGGCTCTAGGCACGTGGGCTTCAGTAGTTGTGGCACGCGGGCTCAGTGGTTGTGGCTCACAGGCTCTAGAACGCAGGCTCAGTAGTTGTGGTGCACGGGCTTCGTTGCTCCGTGGCATGGGGGATCTTCCTGGACCAGGGCTCGAACCCGTGTCCTCTGCATTGGCAGGTGGTTTCTTAACCACTGCGCCACCAGGGAAGTCCAGGACAGGGTATGGATTCTCACTCGGCATCACTGCTTCTCCTACTAAAGCATGTCCACAAGTCTAATCCTCTCAATACAGCAGAGTGGCTAACATTTTGGCCACGACTTGGAAAGCACATTCCTAAGGGGAAGGGCTTGGTTTTTGTTTTGTGTCGTTTCTGGCCTAGGAGCAAGTTCTTTATTATCAGGAGTAATTTCCAATTATATCCCGTCACTGCGCTGACCTATCATTCAAGCTCTCTGTTTGCCCAGTGAATGGTGACAGGATGCTGTGGCAGAGACCCAGGGCCTTACAAGGACAGAGTTACCTGGATCAACATCTACAAGTACTGAGCCTGTGACGTGAGCACGTATAGTGTGGCAGCTAATAAAGATCTAGAAGCAGATGTCCTGGTTCAAGGCCAGCCTCTTGACAGCTGTCTGCTCTTATGTGAATTACTTTACCTCTGTGCACCTGTTTCTCCTCTGTAAATGGGAGCCGTAACAGTTACGTTCCTCACAGGGATGCTAAGGAGGCTGAAAAAAGTCATCCACAGAAGGTACTCAAGTAGCCACTTAATGTTAGCAGTTTTTACTGTAATCACCCTTTAGCAGAATTGATGGGCCCAATGGACCCAATCTTGAAATCCCCACTCTGCTACAAGACAAATCACCTCAGCCCTTAAGCACTTCCTGCCTTATACTGACACATGGGTCTCTTGTCCAGCTAACGAGTCTGCCTCCCCCTTGAGCATAAGGACTAGGTCTGATACTCATGTTGTGGGCACTCAAATAGTTTACCAAGCAAATTATTCCAAATGATTTTATTTTTAAGCATTATATATACATTTATAAGCACACTTATGATGTATTTTATACACATGGATTTGGTAGCTGTTAAAAGACAAGTGCCTACTGGGAAATTCCTTTCTACAAGAATAAAGTATGGAAACAGAGCAATTTAGCAGACAAACTATACATGGATACAAAGAATGGACACAGTTGCCTCATCAAGGATAGTAAGGACCCTCTCCTCCCTCCTAGGTGGTCACCACAGAACAGAAAACTTTAATCAAGGACAGAGCGTCAGGCAGCTGGTTCCCAGACAGTGAAGGAGAGAAGAGAAGAGCAGCAGACACACAGCGCGGTCCGCTGTAGCCTCGCCAGCAGCCCACGGCACTGAAGCACCAAGTGCAGGCATCCTGGTCACTGAGGAAGCAAGGGCTTCTCTGCCCGCGGACTCAATCCCCCTGCCGCACCAGAACGTCTGAAAGATCCTCAGTTCCTTCCAGCTTTAGATTCTGAAGGAAGACCAAACACACGTGAACTCTGGTATCCACAGGATACACGAATCAGAAAACAAACCCTGGAGTAACAAGGTGGCGACTACCAAGAACGAGGTTTGTCCCATGACTATACGTGAAAGTGTCACAGCAAATATAATCTGCGTGAAGAAGCTGGTTCCACAGCCTTGCCAACTGCAGGGGGCACAAAGCAAGCCTGCTCTGATTTCTGCAACAATCTCCGTCAACGGTCTAAGAGCTAAGCTCTCGGCCCTGGAAGGAGCTGTGGGAAGTGACGGGGAGGCCACCAGGGGCCACGGCACACGTGTAACAGCCCTGCCATGCACGCCCTTCTCCAGGCCCTTCCCTCACTGCTCGGGAACCTCAACCCTTGGCGATGGCCATGACGGCCACGCTCTCCCTCCCGTCTCTGCACAGGCCTTTTCCCTGCTCCCACTGCCTCCCCGATCCTCCCATCCCCTGGATCCTCCACCAGCCCCAGGCAACCGTCCCCTCAGGGCTAAACAGCCATCAGAAGCCCTTCCTCACGCGGAAGCCTGACTGCACCAGGACCATCGCACCCTCGCCTGGCACTGGAGGCGGGCATGGTGTGGTGGCGCACCTCCTCTCCTGCTAAAGATGGACAGCACAAACCTCACCTCCCGGGTGACAGCTGAGGGGGAGCTCGTTACCAGAGCGGTAGATGAAGAGTCCAGATGGGAGTGAAAAACCGGGAGCAGGCAGGCCTAAAAGGGGTCACATTCCGGCACAAGGTGTTGTAAGATTTCTCTTGGTGGCTCTAAGCTCTGAGTTACCCCAGATCCCTGCAGATTATCTGGTAACTGTTGGCCAGCGTTACCAGTCAGATCTTCTCAAATAGCCCAAAGCTCAGCCCAACAGGTCATGGTCTTGGGCCATCTCCTGAGTCTTCAAATGCTGAGCCTGGGGCCCCTTAGAGAGATTTGGTCACAGCAAAGCAAGAGAAGCTGGCTCTGCCACTGGGGGAGGCGGGGTGGTGCCAGAGCCAGAGCACACGGGCCTCAGTGAAGCCTGGAGTCACTCATGCTTTCCAGCCGCGTGTCTGCTTGGCCCCAGTCTACTGGGAACCGAGCAGAGGTGCTAAAGCTGCTCTCTCACAGCAGAGACATGCGGCCCAGGGCAGCACTGATCCTCCAGCTGCTGCGACTGAGTGACGTCACTAACACTTAGAATTTGGACTCAGGGTAAGTTTCTGAGCTTTGGTGGCACCCGACATTTTAGGGAACTGCGCGGGCTAGGGGAACACACCCAGTGGCAGAGTCCACCAGCACCTACGCCCACTAGGATGCTGTGGGATTCCAACGTCGCTCAGAAAAGTTTAGCAGGGACTACCCTGGTGGCACAGTAGTTAAGAATCTGCCTGCCACGGCAGGGGACACGAGTTCAAGCCCTGGTCTGGGAAGATCCCACATGCCACGGAGCAACTAAGCCTGTGTGTTGAAACTACTGAGCCTGTGAGCCACAACTACTGAGCCCGTGCGCCACAACTACTGAAACCCTCACGCCTAGAGCCCATGCTCTGCAACAAGAGAAGAAACCACAATGAGCAGCCCACGCACCGCAATGAAGAGTAGCCCCCACTTGCGCAACTAGAGAAAGCCCGCGTGCAGCAACGAAGGCCCAATGCAGCCAAAAATAAAAATAAAAAATAAATAAATTTATAACAACAACAACAAAAAGCTTAGCAGCGTTACTTTGAACGTGTCTAGCCCCAGCACTGGTGATGCTCCGGCATGTGCTACCGCCCAGCCCACAGTCCTGGGGACACTAAAGGACACCAAGCCTCAAGCAGCACCAAACGCACAGGCTTGCTGGCTGCCTCGCTGGGGTGCCTCCCGAGAAGCGTCCACAGGCCCCTGAGAAGATGGGTCTCGCCTGCTCCTCAGTGACTGCCCCACAGCCGCTCAGCCGTCGGCTGGCCCTGCACACTGTCAGTCAGCACTTCTGCTGCCTCCCTCCTGCGAAAGACATCTCTAGTCCCGAGACGCCTTCCCAGCCCATGGCGGCTCAGCACTGCTGGTGCTGCCTCTAAGTCTCTGCTCTCCCCGAGTCTGTTTCCATCCAGCCTCATCTCTCCCCTCTTTTCTCCGCCACGTTTCCCACGTGTCCTGACGTTGGCACTGGCAGGATTTGGCCTTTAAAGCCTTTGACACCCAGTGATGCAAAAGCACCTTATGTTTCAAGTTGGGAACTGAAAGATCACAATTTCAGCATCTAAAATTTTCCCATTTGGGTGCTCCTCATAATTTTCATTTCTAATCATACCTGTTGGCCTTTTTCTAAGTTATTTTTAGGTGTCTGGTTAATCCTCTGGGTTGAACTTACTACATAAGTTGCTGTATTTTAGATGTCCTATGAGGCCGCCCATGAATAATAAAAAGCTCCAGGAGGCTGACACAGAGAACACGTCTACGCTTACCAGATTTACCCACCTTTTCATTGGCTAAATGTAGGAGACATGCAAAGGCCAGAGGTATGGAGAGGTTCTGAGCCATGAGGGGAGGCAGGCTGTAAAACAAAGAGGCTAGTAAGTATTTAGCTTCACTGCAATTCCAGGAACAAAGGCTCTTTCATCAAGTATGAATACACATGGTCAGTGAATAAGCTAATGAGAAATAAAGAAACAATTCAGATGCCTTTTAGAAGCAGGTTTTTCCAGTTTCTTATTTGGAAATAAAATATTTCCTGTTCCATTCCAGCCACTGGTGCAGAAAAATGCCTTTTTAAAGGTGGGCTACATTAACTCATTTATCAATGCAGAGAAGAAACAAAAACTGTGAGAAGTGTGAAAATGGCAGGTTGTGTGCAGAGGGGTCTGTCATACCAACATCCTGGGCTGGCGCTCCCTCAGCTGGGGCTCGGAGCAGGAGGGGGCTTGGGGGAAGAGGGGGAGGGGGAGGAGGAAGTGGGGGAGAGGGGAGGGGAGGGGGAGAAGGGAGGGGAGAGGGGAGGGGGAGGGGAGGGGTCTGTTGGCAGGCACCTCTTCTGCAGGTCCTTTGTGAGCCCACTGAGCTTCTTGTCAGCCACCTGTACTGGGTCCCCTGCTTCTCCATTTTCTCTGTGGTTTGCCTGACAGAAGAAAGGACACTTAAGAGATCAGACTAGGCCCAGTTCACTTTTGAGAGAGCAACATAAGCTTATAAAGCTGTATCTCTAAAAAGAAAAGCCTACATCAGAATGAAACCAAAACAATTTCTTCGGTACATTTTGAAGAAAAAGGATCCATAGAGGGACCCAGTACCTCAGCCCTAGACCCTAACACTGACATCAACGGGGGTCGGGGGTGGGCGGGCAGACAGGACTGGGTGATAATATAGATGAAACATTGATAATGGGCACTGAAGTGGTCATTGACTATACTATTTTCTCTCTACTTTTGAATATTGTCATAATAAAGAGTTGTTTGTTTAAATAAACCTATATTAACCAGAATCCCTGGAGGACAGCGTATTATGAGTCATTTAAATTCAAAGGTTAAACAGAACCCTCTTCCTACTTTTTATTTTATTTTATTTTTATTTTTTTTGCGATACGCGGGCCTCTCACTGTTGTGGCCTCTCCCGTTGCGGAGCACAGGCTCCGGACGCGCAGGCTCAGCGGCCATGGCTCACGGGCCCAGCCGCTCCACGGCATGTGGGATCTTCCCGGACCGGGGCACGAACCTGTGTCCCCTGCATCGGCAGGCGGACTCTCAACCACTGCGCCACCAGGGAAGCCCTCTTCCTACTTTTTAAAAAGTACATTTCTCTTATATTTGCATCCCATCCCACTTTAATTGATAAAACCTTATGAATATGACTGAAGCTTTATCTGACATCCAAGACTATACAGCTCAGGGTCCTTAATCAAATCATGCATTTTCACTTCTCAACCAGCAGGGGAAGATATAATAGAATGTGTGAGTTTGGAAAGCTCAGAACATTGTCTGAGCAGAAGTCTAGAAGAGGAGATGGAAGGATTCTAGTTAACCAGAGTTCCATTTAGTTGGAACAAGTTAATCAGCATCATATATATACATATATATGTATACATAATATATATAACTACTTTCCTACTTTCCCAAATCAGAATTGTTAGATCAAAGAGCTTAAACATTTTAGGGTACCTGAGATGTTAGAAGCTGCTTTCCAAAAGGGTTATTTATCAACTTAATTTGCACCAGCAGCGAATAAGTACTCCAGTTCTTCCTCTAACTCCATCCTGAAAAATGTTGTTTAATTGCTAAAGCTGTTATTTTAAAGCAGCATAAAGATGCCGTCATTTGTATTTTTTGATTACGGGCAAGGTTGAGAAATGTCCCATACACTAGTTTACCATCTGCATCACCTTTTGTGTGACCTGCCTGTTCATATACCTGGTTCATTTCAGGGGTGCAATGTCTTTCTTGTATTTCTGAATGAATGCCTTCCACGTTAGCGCTACTGATCTAGGAGCTCAGACACGAGCCGCACCCTCCTCCCTGCTGGGCACCTACAGAATGAGTGGCACCCGTTACCTCTGCATCCGCCTGCTTGGGGGTCTCTGTCAGCAAACTCCACATGCTCTGCTTCAACCTCTTCATGTCCATCTTTTTGGCAGCCTTAGCATACTGAATTTCAATTTTATTTACCTGAAATAGGTAGGTGACGAGTAAAAATAAGCATAAGAAAGAAGCATTTACCACCAGCTCTTTGTAAAAAGAAAGTCTGGAGTTCAAATAATGAAAAAATCTAGTTTATACCACAAAGTTACAGAGCTTTCTTTGGATATACACAGAGTCCCTCATTTCAATCTAATTTATTTTTGATCAAGTACAGTCTTTGTTAAGGATATCCTGGAATTCCAGTGTAAGAGATAAGTGAATCAAATATATATGAAAGCACCAAGCCTGTCACTTGGTAGGGAATAGATGCCTGATGTATGATAATTTAATATGAGTTGAATCTGGCCTAGATTTTCCAGAGCCAAATAGCTAGCCTTACCCAACCAGCAGAGAAACCCATTTTCTCTGCCTGCAACCTTCATTCACATAGTTTGCTTGTGTGACTGGCTCACCCCTAGTCATATGGCTTATCACAATCTTTGGAGAGATGGCTAGTTCCACACAAACACAATTAGCATAATTAGGCCAGTGGCGCAGTGGTTAAGAATCCGCCTGCCAATAAAGGGGACACGCGTTTGATCCCAGGTCCAGCAAGATCCCACATGCCGCAGAGCAACTAAGCTCGTGCACCATAACTACTGAGCCTGCACTCTAGAGCCCGCGAGCCACAACTACTGAAGCCCACGCGCCTAGAGCCCGTGCTCCACAACAAGAGAAGCCACCGCAGTGAGAAGCCCACGCACCGCAACAAAGAGTAGCCCCCGCTCGCCGCAACTAGAGAAAGCCCGCGCGCAGCAACAAAGACCCAATGCAGCCATAAATAAATAAATACATAAATAAATGAACGAATGAATGAATCAGCCACTTAGAGAGCAATGGGTTAAAATCGAGAAGGAAAAAAATCAAGCTCAGACCAATGTGACTCTCATGAAAGATACAAATCAAACAGATCTCAGGCAAACAATATCAGATACAATTCTTGGCTTCCTCTTTACCTTCTGGGGCTCAGCTACCAGATTTGACTCCCCGTAAGTGGTGATATCTAATCCCTGGACTTCAGGCGCGTCATCGTTGTCTTGTGTTGTCGTAGGTGGATGGCCAGAATGGTCAAAGGTCCCAACTGGTCCCACAAATAAGTCATCTTCATAATCGCTGTCAGCAGCCTGAGCAAGGAAATAGCTCTTCAAATTCGGCAGAGCTGTGTGAGGGGCTTAGAAATATCCTTGAAACAGATTCTGTACACAGCAAGAGCAGCGCACCTGAGAGTTCGTGGCATTGAGTCAAACCTAGACTGGACTTCTCGGTCCTCTAGTCATCTTCCTGTTGCACATATACCCTACTAGAGAGGCATCTGTGAACTAAGCCCTCTGGAGTGAGAGCCGAAAGGAATTCAGTCATCACAACAGCCAGTGTCCCTCTGCTCCTAATGGATTGAGGGTTTCCTTTTACAGAAAGCACTCCTGAAACACCAGAGACGTGACCTGTCGGCTGGCCACAAGCAGGGGTCCTGCTGGGAGCCAGTGAGAAAGTCATCCTTGGACTGAGCCCAGCAGGAACAGGCCAGGTCTCTGGGGTGGGGCCCAGGAACTGGATAACAGGCTCTCTGGGTGACTCCTAGGCCTACTGAGCTTGAGGAGCACTGGGCGAGAGGCCAGTCTGGATTTTTACTAAAATGTAACAACCTAATTCTCTTCCAAGCAAGAAAATAAGGTGAATAAGCTATTCTTCCAACTCTTTCCCTTCTCCTCACTTGCAGGGACACAGATGGAGCCTAATATTCCCCCCGTTTCTGTTATATTTCCATCTGCTATCTCATTCATAGAGTCATAGAAGGGATTTTGAGATTATTTAGTCTAACTAAGATCTAAAGATGGGGAGTAGTTTGTACAAGTTCACAATGTGAGAACCAAAATCAGAGCTACAAACCTGGTCCCCTGAGATCCACCCCCTACACTTTCTGTTTCCCCATTAGGACACCGTCTTCACATGTCTATGTGCTATGTCTCCCCAGCCAAAAAATATTAGCTCGTTAAGAGTAAGAACAGTGTTTCTTTTCCTTTGAAATCCCAAAAGAGCCAAGATAAGTGCTTTGTACAGGCTCAAGACTCCATCCGCATGTTGACGGTTTACTGGAGTATGTCCCCTTTTTTCCTGTGTACAGAGCTTAGAGTAAGGCAGGCCAAGGTTCTGGCTGTTGCCTCAGCTCTGCTCAGTTCTCTGATGCCTGGGGCAGGGCAAGCATCCACAAACCCCCACCTGATTCAGAATTTCCTATAGTCATCTGCCATACAGGAAAGGACAAGAAGGGAAGCAGGAGGGAAACACCCTGCTGCTTAGAAGACAGGACAGAGCTCTTGCCCCCATTTACCTGTAATCCAGGGCAAAAGTTGGAGGTGTCATTAGGGTTGTTGTAATCATAGTCTTCAATTTCTTCACAGTGCTCGGTCCCTGCCCTCTGGCCTTGGGCCATCTTAAGTAACTAGAATGAAGGAAAAAACAACTGCAGAAAGCAATTTCTAGAAAAGCAGCTAGTAAACTAGGTTAGGGAGATAACCTTAGTTCCTATGATCATGTCCCAGAACATTAGGGTTATAAGGGCCCTGAGAGGTCATCTAATCCAGCCAACTTCCAACTAACCACACAACTCCACTCTAGAGCAAGCCCAGTGCAGCAGGGCTCCGAGCCACCTTCCATCCCAAATACACCAGAGCAGCAGGTTTGCAATTAGGTCTGCACACAACTTTATTTGAAAAAGTGTTCCTTCACTAAAAACAAAGGCACCTACAACTATCTGAAAAGAAGTCCACTTGTTGCTGCTTGAAGAATTCTGACAGAAAACTCAATCACTACTTTAATTCGCAGGCAGCTGGTCCCATTCCTGGGCCACCACTGTTCCCCACACAGCTACAGGGACAAACCCGAGCTCCGCTCCCTGCCACCACATCTGCGGCTCTTGTTCCGCCTTTGAGGGCCTCACAGAACAAGTCTGCCTCCTCTTTTGGAAGTGCCTGTCGACCAGAGCCCTTCAGATTTGCAGGCCCTTAGGCCACTGATCCTCATCCGGGGTGTGTGTCTTTGGGGTGAAGGAAATGGAATTAAACGTGTGTACAGTTTACAGAAGCACACTGAATATTTTAATATAAATATATACTCCAAAAGTAGCCCCCCCAAGCCCCTCAGTGGTTTTGTATTACAAATCCCAAAATAAACAATAGATATTTATTAAGAAATGCCCACTTTCTTCCACTTTCCTTCATATGACACAATTTCTAGATCCCTCTCCATTTAGAATTATACTGTCCTCTGGACACACTCTAAATTGTCCATAGTCTACAAGAAATATTTCAGGAAGGGTATGTGACCCCCTCATGTACTGGCTAGTTGCTATTAGAATCACCCTTTAAGATATTAAGCTGGATGGGTGGTTGACCTGTATAGTCTCTAGCCAGACTGAGTGTTTAATAGTCCAGTGTTTACTTTCCAGTGTTTAATAGCCTTTGTCCTAGTGTAGCTCTACTGGAAGGACGAGGTGAGGAATCTCGGAATCCTGCTGCCTGGCTGCCCTACTACACATGCAGGGAAATTTGTCCCTGTGGATAATCAGAAGCAGTTCTTTCCTCTATAAGAAACAATTATGGGAAAAAAACCACAGAAAACTCCTGGAGTGCAAGGATCAAATGACTTTGTTCTGCAGCCTTCATATCTGGATATGCAAATTACCACTCAGCCACATTCTTCAACGTTCATAGTAAGGGCCTGAGGAAGGAGACGGTGGCGTGTGGCCATGGAAGGCAGCTGGAGTTGGGCCGGGCTTGGAGGAAGCGTCCTCCCTCTCCCTTCGGCTCCTCAGCAGCCTGGCTCCGCTCCTCCACCCCAGGGCTCTGTTTTCTGATTAAGCAGCTGCTGGCATCGAACCGATACGGAGCCACGACCACAGTTACTACCTACTGCTGCAACCCTGTAACTTTCTGCATTTTTTTTCCTTTTTAAAATTGAGGTATAATCGACATGTAACAGTCAATTAGTTCTTTCTGCATTTTTAAGAGTAGTTTTGCTAAGTGAACAGTATTGATTATAAAGAAAATTATGAGTGTTGGATTATAAAAACAGAATGTGAGATATCAGTGAATTCAGGGAACTGTATACACATCATTAAGCCTTGTGGAGAAACAGGCAAAATAAGGAAGAGGAGACTGTAGACTGTTTGTATACTTGACACCACAAGATTAAAACAACCAGGAATGCAAATGAATAGAGGGTCCAGATAAAACAGAACTTAGCTTGACCCACTGCCTGGTTACCCTGGCAACGGGAACACCCTCTTCCTGCTTAGCATCACCAGAGAGGCCACAGGCAAATGAAGTGAATAGCAACTGGGGTGCACACTGGCTGGTCTAGAGAGCTCACCTGAGCAGTCACAGGAGAGCAGGCAGGCTGTTCAGTGCTAGGGACCCCCCGAGGACTGGCACCTACGTCGCCCTGCATGTCACAGTGGGCTCACATCTACACCTTGATCATGGGGAGGCAATGTGGGCTGGGGAAAGCACCTGGCTAGTAAATCCACAACTACCACGAGAAGGTGAAAGAATCAAGAAATAACTAACAGCTTGTGAAAGCCTTGACAAAAGGTTGTTTATCCCCCTTGCATTTCGGCAAGTAGGCCAGAGTGTCCAGCAGTCCAACCAGCTGAGGTATTTCCAAGTCTTGGGTGTGCATCTGTCCTGTGAGTTTTTCCCTCCGGCTCTGCCTTACCCATGCGATCTCCCAGTGACTCCCCTGGGCTAACATGAATTCCTCCTCACGCGTTCTCCTTCTCCTGAAGGGCACTGACAGTCACACTACCCGCCACTTGATACCTCTGATGCTAAGAACAGGTTCAACAACAACATGACCTCAAGGAACCTAAGAACAGCCTTACCCTGGTGCCTGGTTTGAGATGCAGCTGGACAAGATTTTCAGTCTCATAGTGGAAATCTGTAGGAAGAGTTGTAGCTCTCCAACTCTGGTTCTCCAAAGTGGACTTGGCCAGAATAGTAGCAGCCTATTAATTAAAAAAAAAAAAAAAGGTAGTTTTTAGGCATCTTTAATAAAAAGCGTATATATACTTTTTTTTTTTTTTTTTAGAAGGAGCTTGGGAAGGGTGTGAGCAGCACTAATCTTCCTACTTCTGTGTAAAGCAGTGATTCTGTTAGACCTTATTCATATTGATTCTCTCTACCACTGAGTTTGGGACTATTTCTTAATTCCTCCAGGGATTGAGGGAGAATGAAGCCATCCATTTACTCTAAGAGTTAAATTTATAATGAATTTTTAAAAACCACATCTAGGGCTTCCCTGGTGGCGCAGTGGTTGAGAGTCCGCCTGCCGAAGCAGGGAACACGGGTTCGTGCCCCGGTCCGGGAGGATCCCACGTGCCGCGGAGCGGCTGGGCCCGTAAGTCATGGCCGATGGGCCTGCACGTCCGGAGCCTGTGCTCCACAACAGGAGAGGCCACAGCAGTGAGAGGCCCGCATACCGCAGAAAAAAAAAAAAAAAAAAAAAAACACATCTAAAAGGGAAAGAGGAGTGCAAAGAGTAATTTAAGAAAGCACAAATGATAATAAATCCACCACAAACCTTTGTTTTTCGAAAATATACATCAAAGTCAATATCATCGTCAAAGTCGATTTCAAAATCCTTCTTTGTGCTCTTCTTTCTGTTCTCTGACTGCGAGGTAGTATCTTCTGCAGAAATGAACACAGATGTCAACGCTGCTCACTTCTGTGGCCCAGTTACTCATCTTGCAAGATCACTTGACAGCCTTACCAACCACAAGGCAGCATTTGTGTCTGAGCATCGTAACAGCACTAGGAAAGGCAAATCATACACCTAATATTTATCGCTATAATTTGCGTTTTTGACAAGAAAACTACTCAAAAGATATGCTAATTAATCACCTCTTTTCAAAGAGAATGCAAACCTTTAACCCTGGCACAGCACTTCAGAGGGCTGCGGAGTGCTGCCGGTGCAGTACGCGCGTGGCCCTCTGGAGCCTGGGGGCGCGTTCCCACCTCTAGCCACTGTCTGAAGTCACACGGGTGCTGGGGGAGGACAAAGTCACCAGCCAGCTCTCCTGACTCTGGGCACTCCCTCTTCCCACTCACAGGCTTCGGTCTTAACTGATCCCTCATCCCAGGCCAGGCCAACTGACTGTCCGACCAGGAGGCTGCTTATCTGTGTATTTCTACAGCTTGTCAGGAGGTACAAGACAGTGACTGGCATTTCCCTTCCTAGGCTGAACTGCTGACTGGCTGGCCATCTGCACTATCTCTTCTTAGAGTTCCGTCTAGAAGTACATACGTTTGTGCCGGAGTCTAAAGCGCCAGTGATCCGGGCCAGCCCACATCGACATGGTTCGGGGGCTAAAGTAGGAATACTCTCCAGGTTTCATGGATAGAAGGGGACACAAGCTCCAAATGTCTCCATCCCCGAGGGGAGTCATTTCTTCTCTGCAACACATGTGAAATCATGTTTTAACATGTACAGTCTTGCACATGTTGATATATACAAGACAACTGTGTATTTACACGTAAAGCAGCATATGACGCAGCTGCAGACTCTACCTACCTTTCCACAAATGGGCAACATTTCTAAGAGTAAGTCCAGCATAAATACTTCATCATTAATAAGCCATTCGTTTTTACTTAATCAGTGCTTTTGCTTCTCTTCATTTTATAATACGATCATATCTATGTAAGTACTTTAGATGTTTCAAAGTGCTTCATAAAATGAAGTTTACCCATTTGAGAGACAAGAAAACAGAAAGAAATTGAGTTTTTATATAAGACTGCACAGCTAGTAAAAGCCAGAACTGGGAGCTGGACACCATCCCCTGAATCCCAGCCTCAGGGTCTTTCCACACGCAAGGCTTCCTGCCACATGACATGGTAACCGCGTTCCTTCTTCACCATGCTTCCATAAATGAGGGCTCCACTAACGCTGCTGTAGTTCCTACTGGAAGTGAAAAACATGTTATTCTAATTTATGTTCCCCACATGATTGGGGGCCCCCCTTATAATCTATCTGTTAAACCATCTAGCTTTATTCTTTGCTGCGTGTGAAGTGCCTAACTGGCCTGTCCAGCATGGCAATTTGGGGTTGGTTTTTCACCCCCTCTGCAAGGTACTAGAATGTGTGAGGTAGCTTTCACCTAAAGGCCCCTGCCAGGTCAGAAAGCCTATTAGTGCTGCTGTAATGCCCTCTAAAGGTAATGGCAGTGAGGAAACCTCACACAGCGAGGACCTTTTCACCTGTATCGAGCCATATATAAAAATCTCCTTTACATCAAGCCTATGTAATAAGCTAAAAAAGCTTTAAAAGAAGGAATTTGCCTTTATCTACAGAATCTTTTTTAAAAAACCAGTAAACTGTATTTGTATATTTACTGTGTGATGAAAACTTAATTTTTAAAATTAAACTATACTAGGGACTTCCCTGGTGGCGCAGTGGTTAAGACTCCTCGCTCCCAATGCAGGGGGCCCGGGTTTGATCCCTGGTCAGGGAACGAGATCCCGCATGCCCGAATTAAGAGCCCGCGTGCCGCAACTACGACTCAGAGCAGCCAAATTATTAATTTAAAAATTAAATTAAAATATACTTAAAAATCCCCACTTCTAGTCTGTAACTACCTAGCCTGTGTTGTTAAGTAATAACTGTACTGCACTGTACTGCATTTTCCCCAGAGGGAGAAAGAAGACAGCTTCAGGAGCATCCCCACTCAATTCTCAGATACTCTCCTGTTAAAGCGCTGGCGATTGGGAGGGCAATTTATTGGGAACTTACAGGCAAAGCTCTAAAGAGCTTGGCTCCCATCTTCTGAGAGTCTGTGGGCCAGAACCAGACTGAGGCCCTTGGGGCTTGAACTCTAGCCTTTTAATAATTCTTTCAATACACAATGCTATGTGGCAGGCACCCTGCTGGTCCCAACTCCCCCACTCACCAGCTAACTTAATCCACAGCCCACCCCTCCACCAGGCTTCTCTCTGCCCTCTGGAGGGAGTCTTTGTTTCTTCTACCCACCCCCACAACCACAAGTCCCCTCCTTCAACGTAACACCAGCTCAGTCATGCTGCACTACTACCCGCAGTTTAAAGGTCTCCCCAGTTAAGCGCTCTGGGGTGGACCCTTCCATCCACAGCTCATTACATGCAGCCAGGATTGGCCAAGGGTGCTGGGCAACTCCCAGCTCCACCCCATTTCCTACCCTCTCTGAGCCTGTTTCCTCACCTGTAAAATGGGGATAACAGGACCTAATTATAGGGTTGTTGTAAGGATTAAGTGATTGTACTTTATATATTATATAAATTATGTGAACTAACTCAGGTCAGGCACCTGGCAGAGTGTCTGGCACGAAGTCAGGATAATAAGGAGCTCAGTAAACAGCAGGCACTACTATTATCATCTAGTCCCAACCGTTCACGTTATGGGTGAGAAAACAAAGGCCCCAAAGATGATGCCACTTGTCCCACATCTCACAGCCATCCATGGCAGGGTCAGGCTTCACTCAGTGCAAACACCTGCTGAGCTCCCGGGAAGCTCCCTATCCTTATGCCACGGTAAGGATTTCAAGATGGACAAAACCCTAGACTAGAACCTAAGTCCCCTGCCCCTAATGTGCTCGCTCAGTAGGATGGGGTCTAAGATTTTGTTCTGTCTGGAACTGGGGAGAGAAATGGAGACATTTGTTCAAAATTTGTTCAAAATAACCATCTATGGTTATACGGTTATAACAAAATAACAAAATGGAAGTGACTAAAGTCCTTCACTACACCAGTTCCTCAGATGTCACCTCATTGTTTAGCAAAAGTGATAGCTCTTCTCTGACATTTGAAAATGGTATTAAAAGAGCTCACCCCTCCAACCTGCCTACCATTTCCCACTTCTTAGAAGATAGGATGGGAAAAGGGACAAAATCACAGGTCTGGTAATAGTAAAAATCAGGAGAGGAGGGTTCTAAAAGGGCCTAGGGGGGTAATTTTTCCTTGAGGTCCAAACTTTCAGCCCCTTGACTTCTACTCAGATCTGGAGAGGCATTATCAATCTAATCATTCCCCCCATGGGCAGACAGAGTGAGCTCAAGAAAGCAATCTCATCCTGGAGACACTCAAGCAACGCTCTTGAAGGGATCTTTGTCTCGGTGGGAAATTACACTGGACAACTTCTAAAGTTTCGCACACACTGAACCAGCTTGCCTGTCCCCACTCCCAGGTTTGCCAAGCTGCTGCTACAGGCACAGGGTTATCAGAGGGTCTGTTTGTTCTAGTCTCGTGGAATCTGCTACACCCAGGCCCATTCAAGACCTTTAGAGGCCCTCGGCACTGCAGGATTGTGGGATCCTGCTTCCAGATCATATTCAAAATTAAAATAATACTAATCTATTAAGTACATATAATAAAGGCCAACAAAGTTCAGATTGTCTTAGGACGCTTATTAGACTAATCAAAAATCTAAATTACTAGAGAACAATTCTACCATCTCCCACACCCCATATGCTCATTTTTACCTGCTTTTTTAGTTTTCCTTGCTTTGCTCATCCCCGGTCTACCTATCTAATGACCAACACTGCCCAGACCCATCTTTGCCCTTTAGGCAGGGGCCACTTTTTTCTGGTAATCAACACATAAGCCTGTTTTCTGTCTATAACTGATATGGAGTGATTCAGCCAAAAGCCAGACCATGTGCAGGGTGTCAAAAGGGAGCACCCTCCATGCTACCAAAATGGAGGTGGTGAGGACAGCCACCAGTGGAGTAGCTACTATAACTCAGCACTTTATGTATTTTAGTTCTATGCTTATGGACTCCTGCAGTGTCAGGTTTATGACCAATAAGTGGCTGAGCTGACATTCAAAGGCAGATTGATTCCACGGTGAGTCAGAATGGCTCAGCCTGTGTGACAATACAGCACAGAAGCCCAGCCAATCACAGAGACAAAATTAGCCTGTCCCAGCAGGGAATCTGGGAAAACTCCTACGGGAACATGTCCCGTGGCCCTACGCGCCTTACTGGCAGCTCTGAACGTGGCAGGGCTCCTTCCAGCTCCCGAACTTGGTGTGGTCCCCAGCTGCCGTGTGGTCCCCAGCTGCGGCGTAGTCTGGTTCATCATTGGCACCAAAGTCGTCCTCCAAGGCCCCAACAGGGAAGTCCCCGCAGTCGCTCTCCTCCACCTCGGCATTGATGTCAAACACCTGATCGTTCTTCTTAAACTTGTCCATCAGGGCCGACACCGACTGGAAGGGACAAAGAGAGCCCCCAGTTCTCTGCATTCCCATCACCACCCCTGCCACTGCTGGAGGACCGCTGCCCCCTCCCCGGAGCCAGTGTTCTCACGACAGCAAAGCGCTGAGGAAGTTTATATTGTGCGGCACAGGATGAAGCTGTATTGTCATTAGGCACATTTTGTAAAACATGGAACAGGAATCTGCATCCTTTAACTACATGTTTAGAGAAGACAGTTTTCCATGGAAACCATTTATTTTGGAGCTTGTAGTAAGTAGGCTAAAGGGGGCCAGGCTAAAAATACACAGAGGAAAGCTTTACACATGATAATTTCTCAGGAAACTCTGTGCCAAGGGACTCAACCCTGAAGAGGAGGAAATTCCTCAAGCTTGACAGCAGCCTAAGAGACCAGAGGCCACTGGGACAACCATGTCTGAGAGTAAATCTGATAAAAATCGTGCACCCAGGAACGGAAGGACTGCCTTACCCTGGGGAAGCAGACACGAAGTTGGTCCCGGTACTCTAATCCCAGCTGGCTAGTGGGCCTGCTGCAGCACACAACACCACTCCCACCCCTGCCCCAGGGCTTAGTCCCTACGGAGGAGCCAAAGGAAATATTTTCTGTACTGCTGGCTAAATAAAAACGATGCCACAGTTTTGGTTCCCATTGGGCAGAACTAATCTTAGGCCATCTCACTGAAACCACGAGCTGTTGGAGAAATGCCCAGAGCCCTCAGAAGTCCAGAAATTGACCACACCTCATTATGTGTTTCACTGTCCCATTTAGTGAACTGGAACCCCGCCAGGGAAGGGCAGATCTGACGATCTTCCACACACTGCTGCAGGGGCGCTGGGAGGACAGGAAAATCACAAAGAGGGTTCAGAGCAGGATGGAGACACGCCTCACCCCCTCAAGATGACCAGAGCAGCACCATGGAGGGAGGGGCACGGCCACCTCCTGTTTCTCGGGAAGAGGCTGGCCGGCAGCCGATCTGTTCGCAGACTACTCTCCTGGGAGAGGGCGTGCACTCAGGCACATGCCCACACTAGAGGCAGGCTCCACACTGGCATCCCAGGAATTAGGAAAACACTAGAGCAGAAACCCGAAGCACAGACTTTGACTCTGAAATAGACTCTGTGCCCTATGCTAGAGTTGGGAAATCAAAAACCCATCCTTAAAACATAGTAAGTGCACAGCCAATTGTGCAATGCCACTTATTCTAGTCCCAAATTAAACTAGGTACAGATTACCTACCTCAGTTGAGTGCATACACCTGGACAACTATTAGTACAAAATAGTTATACTCAGCAAATTTTAGACAAGAATAAACAGGAGGAGAATGGGCCCCATAACATCTGCATAGCCCTGCAGAGGGGAGGAACAATTTCATGTAACACACGAAAATCATTCCACAGGAGAACAGCGCCTGGCCCTCCCATCACCCTGGGCCTGTCCTCAGAGGATCTCCCAGAGGGGGGCGTGGGAGGCGGGTAAATCACTGCCAAGCCAGTATGAGGGACTGACAACAGGACAGATCTGTTCTCAGACCACCACGGAGGATTCTGAAAACAGCTCACAAGGCCCTCTTCTCCTCAGGATCCCCTGGGTCAGTAACAGGCCTCTGGCTCAACAAGTCTCTTAAAGCCCCTCTCCCAAGTCCAAAACTCTGACACTCCAGGGTGACTGTGAGAACTGACTGCTAGCAGGGCACCTGAAGGACGTGGCACATACAGACCACGAGCACTGGCTACTACTGTTGAAGACTCCATGCTGCACACAGGCCGAAAACTTAGTTTCTCCCCCAAAAATGCCCACTTTGTCATTCCAGAGGAACCTTCTGGGCAGATAAGCAACAGAAGAGCATGATGGGCTTACTACACCCGTGGTTATATAGAAGCTTCTCTGATGACTGAACTGCTCTGCTAAAAGGCATCACGTGGACCTACCTTTTAAATCGGTCATTTCCACCCAACCTAAATCCGGCAAGTCAAGAGGTTCTCCAGTGGAGAGAGTCTGGACATCGGAGGGGAAGAGCAGCTCACTTCTATAGTCGTGGCAGTGGAGGGCGGAGAGAAACACCCCTGCTGTACTGCACTCGTCAAACGAGGCTGCCGTCTTCTGGAACATGGGATCAATCTGAGCACAAAAACAGAGGAAACCCAGAATTATGGGATGTAGGCCAAGGAAAGAGAAAATCTCATTCACTGGACCCTGCTCATTCGCAGCTGCATATACTGGATTGAAATGTCTCTGCACATGCCTTTCTAACTGATCAGGTAAAATCCCATCCCAGTTCAAAAGGAGGGCTGTACGTGGTCAGATGGATAAATGTACACAGTAAATGGTGACAAGCTTATACTGTGTCAATCTGTTTGGGCAGAAGACTTAAATAGACATTTCTCCAAAGAAGACATATAGATGGCCAACAAGCACATGAAAAGATGCTCAACATCTAATTATTAGAGAAATGCAAATCAAAACTACAGTGAAGTATCACCTCACACCAGTTAGAATGGGCATCATCAGAAAATCTACAAACAACAAATGCTGGAGAGGGTGTGGAGAAAAGGGAACCCTCTTGCACTGTTGGTGGGAATGTAAATTGATACAGCCACTATGGAGAACAGAATGGAGGTTCCTTAAAAAACTAAAAATAGAACTACCGCTTGACCCAGCAACCCGGAGAAAACCATAATTCAAAAAGATACATACACCCCAATGTTCATTGCAGCACTAGTTACAATAGCCAGGACATGGAAGCAACCTAAATGTCCATCAACAGAAGAATGGATAAAGAAAATGTGGTACATATATACAATGGAATATTACTGAGCCATAAAAAGGAAGGAAACTGTGCAATCTGCAGAGACGTGGATCGACCTACAGATTGTCATACAGAATGAAGTCAGAAAGAGAAAAATATTGTATACTAGCACTTATATGTGGAATCTAGAAAAATGATATAGATGAACTTATTTGCAAAGCAGAAATAGAGACACAAATGTAGAGAACAGAAGTCTGGATACTGGGGGGAAGTGGGTGTGGGATGAATTAGGAGATTGGGATTGACATATATACACTATTGATACTATGTATAAAATAGATAACTAGGGCTTCCCTGGTGGCGCAGTGGTTGAGAGTCCACCTGCCCATGCAGGGGACACGGGTTTGTGCCCCGGTCTGGGAAGATCCCACATGCTGTGGAGCAGCTAGGCCCGTGAGCCACGGCCACTGAGCCTGCGCATCCAGAGCCTGTGCTCCGCAACGGGAGAGGCCACAATAGTGAGAGGCCCACGTACCGCAAAAAAAAAAAAAAAAAACTAATGAGAACATACTATACAGCACAGGGAACTCTACTCAATGCTCTGTGGTGACCTAAATGGGGAGGAAATCCATAAAAGAGGGGATATATGTATACATATAGCTGATTCACTTTGCTGTACAGCAGAAACTAACACAACATTGTAAAGCAACTATACTCCAATAAAAATTAATTTTAAAAAAATCTGGTTATTTACAATATACCTGGACAGTATCCTTCTGCTGGTCTCTTTCCACAGTCACAGTTTTTAAACGTCTATCTCTAGTAGAATGCTACCACAACAAATTCCGCTGACTTAAAAAGCCTGTGTGATGGATCTGTTCACAGAATCCCATCACTCCTCTGAACAGAAATATTTTCAAAGATTTGGAAGAACACAAGTAAGAGATCCGGGCAAAGGACAGGCAGAGTCAGCAGGGTTAGATGTCCAGGTTAAACATGGGAGAGGTTGTCAGAAGACCCCCAAGGCTGGGGTCAAGGAGCAGGAGTGGCATAACCATGTGTCACCAAGCCCCAAAGGAGAACAGGGCAAGGCACATGCATGTGTGGCAAGAGGGCAGAAGCCACCTGGGACTCTACAGGAGGCCCGGTGACAGGGAAAATGGTCAGGTACCAGGTTCATAGGCCTTCCTCATGTCTCAGGATGTGGCTACTATGGAGAGAGGGTCCCTTAATTCTGAGGACAGGTGTTGCTCTCTGGCTCTTCTCCGGCCCCCTTAACCCTGAGCCCAACCTCACCAGAACTGAGAGTCTTCTCTCGCCTCCCGATAAGCTAGTCCCAGAGCAGCACATACGGCACCTCCACGTTCTCCCTGTCTCCTTACCCCTCACCCGGCCAGTTACATGGCCTGGTGGGTTTTCCTCCCAGCGTGTCTCTACCACCTACCACTTCTTCCCATCCCCAAAGCCACCAATATAACCCTCGCCTGAGTTAACCCGTCTCTGGTCTCTCCTACTTCTTTCCCTAAAAATACCAGTGGTGCTATTCCCATTCCCTTCCTCAAATGCTCACCAGAGCAATGGTTTCCCACCTGGACCCCAACACCCCTAGAGGTCTCATGTAGTTAATGAAACTCAGCCTTTCAAAGAGTCAACACGGAAACTGTACACTGACCCACATTAAAGCTGAAACGCTAAGATAACTTTCCTCACTTTTGCCTAGAACTAGATCATGTCAGTGTGAGAACAATGGTTCTTCCATGTAAATTAGATTTGACTTACATCTTTGAGTGATTTGTGGGAAAATGAATTATTGCCGACTGTACAGTCTGGATAAATGAACTTTTTGAAACAAGGATCTCAGCAAGGAAGAGAAACAGTAAGAGAAGGCCTTGGTAGACAGCAGACTACATGACAAAGTCTAGGGTTGTTTCAGCCGTATGAGAAAATCCACAGCTCTAGCCCAACTTGCACACTGTCCAGCTTCCTAAGGAACCAGAACTTTTCCTGCTTCGTGACCTTTGCTTACACCTCTGCCTAGAATCACCTTCTTGTCACCACCTGACAAACACCTACCCTCCCTTCACAGCCCAGTTCAAGTCTCACCTCTTCCGGAAACTCTGACCTCCACCCACTCTGGTCTCCTGAGTATGTGCCTTGACTTTCCTTACACTGTGTCTATTTGTACCCTTCTGGTCTGAAGGACTGGAGCATAATCAGGCTGGAATCCCTGTGACAGCAAGAATTCTGCACACAGCAGAGAGCTGTGTCCAAAACAGATCAGCTCATATACAAACAAGCGTTCTCAGCTGGTCCAGACACACCCACAGAACACCTGCGGTCTAATCTCCCGCCATTACCAAGAGAATGCAGGTTCAATGAATAGCTGAAACTTCAGATTTTAAGTTTGTGCCCACCCCCCCCCCTTCTTTTTTAGCTTCCAAACTTTCAGTTATTCTACGTTTACCACAGATTACAGAGCAAACAAAGCTTCCCAGGATCGGGGTTCTCGGTGCTTCTTTAAGATTCTGTTGTCTTCACTTGCATAAACAGACCAAAGCCCGACAGCCGCAGGCCTGAAGGGAGCAGCACTGCTGCTCTTTCGTCCTCTCTTTAGAACAATGGGAGAGGCCAGTGCAAGCCTCCTCAGGCTCCCTAGAATTGGGTCTACCTGGGAAGACACAAGATGGTAGGAAAAGACAATTTCCAACCATGCTGCTGAATTGAACATTTCAGTGTAGAACCAAAAGCACAAGCGAGAATGATGGTGAAGTAAATATTCAGATTACCTGGGAAGGTGAAAAAACAAGGAGAATTGGGGAAGGGAAGGTTAGGTGGGAGAGGATTTTATGGCTCGCCTTCAGATGTGTACAACATATTACCATGGATAAAGCACTCTGACAAATACTGACCCACTAACACAAAACTCAGGGATATCTGTTTTTAGTTTGACAAAGTGAGATTCGGAGACTTTTCCCAGGCCACACAACTAAGACAGTAAAATCAGGACCTGAACTTTACATGGTCTGCCTCCAATGCTGACCCACAGATAGAAAAAAAGAATACAACTCCCCCCCTAAAAAGCCTGGCCCCCTCACCTCTACCCCGGCTCTTGGGCCTCGGCCTCGAGGCCCTGCCCCAGCCATCCCCATCGGCACACAGTCCTCACCCCAGCACGGGCTGGAGAACCGTCCTGCCCGGACCCCATCAGCCAGAGTGAACGCAGCCAGGCCCCTCACTCCCAGCCACCACACGCTCAGCCTCACCACTACCATCTGCCTGAGACGATATCCTCTCAAGGGGGTGGAAACTGGTTCCTGGGGGAAGGTGAGAAATAGCTTAGAAATTATAATAATTTGTGCCTCTCCAACCTTGACCTTACCTGGCAAAATTGTATTCCTTTGGAATTAATTTCAAGGAAGAGGGATAGGAACAAAACATCTAAAAAGGCTCAGTGGTGTGTGTGTGTGGGGGGGTGTCATGACGAAAGCCTGGGAAGCACTGCTCTAAGGAAACACGGTATTGCCCGAGGACACCGTCTCCCCAGCACGGCTGCTTCCTCTCCCGCAGCTCACACCGCTGGCCTAGACGTCAGACAGGTGATTTCCTTGCTCCTCATCGCAGCTTCCAGACTATTCTCCTCCCCAGTTCCTACAACCCTCACCTTTGAATGTAACATCAGACTCTACCATCCTGTTGCAATCACCTTCTAGTCCCCAGGTCACAACCCTACCCCCTTCCTAGAAGATTTTAATATTAGCTCTGACTCACTCCTGTTCTCCAACTTTACCGCTGTCGTGGTTTCTGGTACTGTCACTATCCCTGTAGACCCACCCGATATTCTGGCCTCTCAGTCCTTGATATCCTCTCCTTCAGTGGTCTTGTGCTTCATCCTAAGAACCCCAGGACTCATGGGATCCTAGCATGACCCCCCGCCTCCTCTGCCTGTTGCTCCCTGGCCTGTTTTCTGAATTGAATCACTAACCAGGACTGCAACCTCTCTGTATGCTCAATTCCAAGTGCCCCTCTCTGACAACCACCTCTTGTCTTTCCAGACTACACCTTCTCGTCTCCAACGCCAAGAAGCCTTTGGTCCCATCAGGCCCTACAGTCTACTGGTCACATGGCTTTACACTGTCCTTCACACACCTCTTTTCCCAGCTAAAATTCCACAAGCAATGATCACAACCACCCCCTTGCACACACTCTCAGCTCCAGCACCCCTTTCAGCTGTGTCACATTCACTCAGCTAAACACAATCCTTTGTTAAATCTAACTTTCTGCCTACTCCATGCTTGCACCCACACAGCCAGTCATGGCTGGAGAAAGACACAAAGTCATGGGACTTCCCTGGTGGTCCAGTGGTTAAGAATCCACCTTCCAATACAGGGGACGCAGGTTCCATCCCTGGTCGGGGAACTAAGATCCCCCATGCTGCGGGGCAACTAAGCCTGCGTGCCACAATTACTGAGCCCATGTGTTTTGGAGCCTGTGCGCCACAACTAGAGAGAAGCCCACGCATCACAACGAAGAGCCTGCGCACCTCAACGAAAGACCCGCATGCTGCAACAAAGGTCCCATGTACCGCAACAAAAACCCAACAGAGCCAAAAAAAAAAAAAAAAAAAAAAAAGACACAAAGTCATGCTGACTGACCTCACTGTACATCCATCCTCCAGTGCCCTCAGGGAAACCCTAAGTGTTGTCTAGCCATCAAACTACATTTCCCTAGTCCCTCCACTCTCCCATCCTCCTAGATGACTCCCTACTACCTTATCCTCTCTTCAAACCTCCAACACTTTTCTCCTCTATACTCACTGTCAGTTGAAGATCTGGCTTATTTTACTGATGGGGTGGGGGTGGGGGGGTGGAAGGGGAAGCACAACCAGAAGAGAATATCCAGAATGCTCCCACGTGCACACACTCAAGCCCCACCTCTCATCAGCCACCGTGCTCCTCAGACAAGCCCCATCCAAGCCGTCCAATCCTTGCCCTTCTCACCCGCTCAAACACCACCCTAGCATTTCCCCTTCCTTTTCTGCGTCATCAATAATTCCTTCTCCACTAGACTGCTGCCATCAACAAGTAAACATGCTGTTAATTCTCCCATTAAAAAACAACAACAACAACAACAAAAAGGCATTTTTCATAGAACTAGAACAAATAATTATAAAATTTGTATGGAAACACAAAAGACCCCAAATAGCCAAAACAATCGTAAGAAAGAAGAACAGAGCTGGAGGATTCACACTCCCAGACTTCAGACTATACTACAAAGCTACAGTAATCTACACAGTATGGTACTGGCACAAAAAACAGACACATAGATCAGTGGAACAGGATAGAAAGCCCGGAAATAAACCCACACGCTTATGGTCAATTAATCTATGACAAAGGAGGCAAGAATAAACAATAGGGAAAAAAATGACCTCTTCAATAAGTGGTGGTGGGAAAACTGGACAGCTACATGCAAAAGAATGAAGTTAGAATGCTCTCTAACACCATACACAAAAATAAACACAAAATGGATTAAAGACCTAAATGTAAGACTGGAAACCATGAAACTCCTAGAAGAATACACAGCCAGAACACTCTTTGACATAAATTGTAGCAGTTATTTTTTTGGATCTGTCTCCTAAGGCAAAGGAAACAAAAGCAAAAATAAACAAATGAGACCTAATTAAACTCAAACGCTTTTGCACAGCAAAGGAAACCATCGACAAAATGAAAAGACAACCTACTTGACTGGGAGGAAATAATTGCAAATGATATGACCGATAAGGGGTTAATATCCAAAATATATAAACAGCCCATACAACTCAATATCAAAAAAAACAAACAACCCAATCAAAAAATGGGCAGAATGGGCTTCCCTGGTGGCGCAGTGGTTGAGAGTCTGCCTGCTGATGCAGGGGACACGGGTTCGTGCCCCGGTCCGGGAAGATCCCACATGCCGCAGAGCGGCTGGGCCCGTGAGCCATGGCCGCTGAGCCTGCACGTCCGGAGCCTGTGCTCCGCAACAGGAGAGGCCACAACAGTGAGAGGCCCGCGTACCGCAAAAAAAAATAAAAAACAAAAGACGATAAACAGGGACTTCCCTGGTGGCGCAGTGGTTAAGAATCTGCCTGCCAATGCAGGGGACACGGGTTCAAGCCCTGGTCTGGGAATATCCCACATGCTGTGGAGCAACTAAGTCTGTGCGCCACAACTACTGAAGCCTGCATACCTAGAGCTCATGCTCCGCAACAAGAGAAGCCACTACAATGAGAGGCCCGTGAACTGCAATGAAGAGTAGCCCCCACTCACTGCAACTAGAGAAAGCCTGTGCTCAGCAAGAAAGACCCAATGCAGCCAAAAATAAAATAAATAAATTTAAAAAAAAAGACCACAAATAACAAATGCTGATAAGGATGTGGAGAAAAGGAAACCCTTGTATATAGTTGGTGAGAATGTAAATTAGTGCAGCCACTATGGAGGGTTTCCAAAACACTAAAAACAAAACTACCATTTGATCCAGCAATTCCACTCCTGGGTATATATCTGAAGAAAATGAAAACACTGATTTGAAAAGATACATGCATCCCAATGTTCAGAGAGGCATTATTTACAAGAGCTGAGATATGGAAGCAACTTAAGTATCCATCAACAGATGAATGGATAAAGAAGATGCTGTGTATATGTGTGTGTGTACATACATACACATACACACACACACACACACACAATGGAATACTACTTAGCCATAAAAAAAATGATGTTTTGCTGTTTGCAACAGCATGGCTAGACCTCGACATGGCTGGAGGTTATTACGCTTAGTGAAATAAGCCAGACAGAGAAAGACAAATACTGTATGTTATCACTTATATGTGAAATCTAAAAAATAAAACAAAGGAATGTATATAACAAAATAGAAACAGACTCAAAGATACAGAGAACAAACTAGTGTTTACCAGTGGGGAGAGGGAAAGGGAAGGGGCAAGATAGGGGTAGGGGATTAAGAGGTACAAATTACTATGTATAAAATAAATAAGCTACAAGAATATATTGTACAGCACAGGGAATAGAGCCAATATTTTATAACTTTAAATGAAGTATAATCTATAAAAATTTTGAATCACTATGTTGTACACCTGAAACTAATATAACATTGTAACTAAATTACACGTCAAAAATAATTTTTAGGGGCTTCCCTGGTGGCGCAGTGGTTGGGAGTCCGCCTGCCGATGCAGGGGACACGGGTTCGTGCCCCGGTCTGGGAGGATCCCACATGCCGCGGAGCGGCTGGGCCCGTGAGCCATGGCCGCTGAGCCTGTGCGTCCGGAGCCTGTGCTCCGCAAGGGGAGAGGCCACAACAGTGAGAGGCCCGCCTACCGCAAAAAAAAAAAAAAAAAAAAAAAAATAATTTTTAAAAATTAAAAAAGAGGGCTTCCCTGGTGGCGCAGTGGTTGAGAGTCTGCCTGCCAATGCAGGGGACACGGGTTCAAGTCCTGATCTGGGAAGATCCCACATGCCACGGAGCAACTGGGCCTGTGAGCCACAGCTACTGAGCCTGCGCGTGCTCTGCAACAAGAGAGGCCACGACAGTGAGAGGCCAGCGCACCACGATGAAGAGTGGCCCCCGCTCGCCGCAACTAGAGAAAGCTCCTGCACAGAAATGAAGACCCAACACAGCCAAATAAATAAATAAATAAATAAATAAAAATTAAAAAAGAATATACTGTGCAAATATTCCCATGTCAATAAATACTACATCATTCTTTAAAAAAACAAAAACAAAAAAACACAAAAACTCAGGACCTTACTTTCCCCTCCATTTGCCATTCCATTACCCTGCCCCAATTTATAGCAGAACTCTTCTAAAAAACGGCCTCCCTTCCCATGTATTTCCCCCTGCCCAATTCATTTTGAAAAATTTCAAACCTACAAGAATGTTGAAATAGTAATATGAATCTCTGTGTAACTTTTACCTAGATTTCACAACAGGTAACATTTTTCATATTTGCTTTCTCCCTGTACCCTTTCTCCCTGTACATTTTTCATATTTGCTTTCTCCCTGTACTCCCATATTTGTAAAGCAAATATGAAAAATGTTCCCTGTTGGGAACAGGTAACATGTAACAGGTAACAGGTAACATGGCTCTATTCCCTGTGCTGTACAATATATTCTTGTAGCTCATTTATTTTACACATAGTAACTTCCAACCTTCTTGGAAGTAGATATTATAAGACTTTGTCTCTCTGGCACTTAGTAAGCTATTGCCACTCAGCTCCAAACCTACCTTCTATACTTTGTTCTGTGATGCTGGGTCGGAGACCACACTTCAGCTGTGCCAGCAGCTTCCTATTGGGCTCCACCAAAAGGGGGCACTAGAGGGAGATGGCAGGGCTGGAGGAAGGAGAAGGGACCCACTTCTTTCTGCAGGATTCCTGTTCCTGGGAGTGTCACCCAGCAGTGATTCACCACCCCAGCAGCAGCAGGTCCTACCTGGGCAGTAGCTGAATTTAACTTGTACTTTTTCCTTATACTCCCGGAACCAACCTCGCTGGGTGCCAACAAGAGACACCAGCACCAGTGGGCATTCCCTCCTCAGACGTCTGGGTCCTGGGCCCCCAAGCCCCTCCTCCAAACTCAGGGACACCAGTATCAGCCAAGCAGCACCCCTTCCTTGGAGGTCTGAGCTGCAGCTCCCCAGGGCCCCTTCGCCAAGCTCACCATGGCCTCAGGCTGCCATATTTGACACGGTTGACCACTCCATCCTCCCTAAAACACTCATTTCAATACCACACTCTCCTGGTCTCCCCCCACCTACTGGACGTTTCTTATTCAGCTCTCTGAACTGTTAAGACAGGGGTATCCGGGCCCAGTCCTTTTTCCACATACACTTATTCCCTTGGTGATCAATTCCAGTCTCGTGACCTTAATTACTAAGGTAAGAGAAAGAAAGAGAAAGGTAAGAGAAAGAAATAATCTAGTCCATGGCTGGTGGGAGAGTAAGTTGGTATAACCTTTTCGTGAGGGCAATGGAAATTTCATGTCTCAGAATTTTCTTACAAATATACTCCCAGAAGAATGCAAACAGGTACAAGGATGTTCACTGAAATTGTTTTTAATAGCAATTTTTTTTTAAATTGTAGCAATATCTGTTTGCTTTAAATTAACTGCTAATTTACAAAGAGGCCTCTGGTACCATTCCTTTAAGTAGATTCCTCAGGATTTGCTAAATCATGTAAGGTTGTTTGGAGCATGGACTCTGGAGCCAGACCACTTAGTTTCAAATCCCAGTTTACTTACTAATTACATCATCTTGGACAAGTTACTCCACAGCCCTGAACCTCAATTACCTCTTCATAAAATGTAGCAAGGATGTTGTAGGGACAGAATGGGTTAACACAGGTCACGGGCCTTGGGCAGCATGGTGTGCCTGGTAGACACACAGTAAATGTCAGCTGTCATCAACACTGCTGCACGTACTACAGAAGAACATTAATATTTTCATCAACTGGTTTTCTCAGTAATTTGCCATCTCGTTCTACTCAATCATTCTGAAATATTGAGGGAAAAGCAGGGACCCACCCCTGCCAGTCTTCGCTGTAAAGCTAAAGGATGACAATGCAGAGACACCAGTTGAATATTTTACTCCCTGGAGGCCTGAACAAGCACATAGCATCAAGTTTCTGCCACTGAGCCTCTGAATTAGTCAGAGACTACACTGGGCACACAGTTTCTCACCTCACACTTTCGATCTGCTTCGGAGACGTTGAGGTTGTTTATATTCGGCTCGATGGTTTTGTACAAGTGCTTCTTCCTTGGCTTTGGAGCCTTCTTGGTTGTTCCTGTTTCGGTTGCACTTCCGTCTACAAGGAGTAAGACGGTGCACTGCAGGGGCTGCTTTGGAGCATGTAACTGAACTTATCAATTCAAGTTCTTCAAAACTCTAGAGAGTGATCGTAATTAAAACACATGCCATCCCCTCAAAGCAGCAGGCATGTCTAATCCGCAGCTTAGGGAGAAACCAAACTACTAGATTAAGTATTTGGTTTCTGATACAAGTCAATTTCCAAAGACCCCCCCAAATCAGAAGCTCCCTAGTTGGTGATGTTTACTAAATCTTGTCTAAATAAAATCTAAAAGCTTTTATAAGGTCCTTCTCTTTTCCAAAGAAAAACAAATCTAGTGTTTGAGTATCTTCTCAAATATAATTCTGAAAACATCCATGTCTACAACAGAGTGAGAGAAGTGATTTCTTGTGACTTCATTTCAGTATGTTACTCAAATAACTACCTGCTACACCCTTTAAAAAAGCCCCTTACATCCAGATCCCAACCCATGTACCTGCACCATGGCCCTCTTCTTCCGGAGATGGTGCATCCTTGCCCAGCCCACCAAGGACTTTGTATACATCAGCATGGACGGCATCTACGCGCACAGCATAGATCTTGGTGCTGGCATCCAGAGTGCCGGCAGCCACCTAGTCAAACAAGCAGAGCTGTACTCATGGTGATCATAAAAAAGGAGCAGCTGAACGGGCAAAACAAAGCAATCTGCATAAAACATGTGCTTGCCCTTAAGAAAAACATGACACAGGGAATAAAAAAAACATAACAGAAAGATATTTTCTCTACATTTCATCAGTTAAGGAAAGAAAGTAAAGTAGCTAATAAAATGTCTTAAACAAGGAAGGCTCTCATGTATCTGTAGAATTCAATTATTGTGCTATGCTAAGGGTTAGCAATCACTAGCATTAATTCAGATGCAAGAGAAGGTGAACATCCTTCTTACTTTAAAGTTGGTCGGTTCGGCATCTTTCTGTTTAAGAATCTCTGACATAAAATCGATCAAGTGCAAGCCAAAAGCATTCTTGGTGGTGATTTTCTGAAAACAGAAAGTTTTAGAAAGGTTTGTTATTTATAGCCTATGCTCACATAAACAATGCTACCCTGTCATGGGAAGCTCAGCTTTTAAACAGGAATATCCCACATCTCAGCACAGATACCCATTCCCACAAACATCTGGTGACACAGCTAAATCCATGTGTGTACTTCCTCATTCTCACGGTCTGGAGTGGTAGCACGCAATTCCTGAGTGCTCCTGTGTGCAGGTCCTGTCCTCAGCACTGACACAGAGGGGCTCAGTGACCCTCAGAACAGCTCCCAGGCAGGGACTATTCTCATTCCCATTTACAGAGGAGGACCACCCTGCAGCACAGTGGCTGAGTGACTTGCCAAGGCCACACAGCTTTGTAAGTGACAGGATTCCAACTCAGGCTGGATCTAGGGCTCACAGTTAGCCCACAACCCTACTATCTATCACTATCTAGCTCCAGAACTACACTATTAATCCCTAGTGTGCTGCCTTGTGACACACCGCAGGGGGCAGGCAACTTGTCAGAGGGGCACCAAAGGTCTGTAAGAAACAGTAAAACCACAATGAAAACACCAGCACGGAGAAGAGTCACTAGAGAATAAAAGTGCACAATCACTGATCATGCATTCTCTACAGAATCAAGAAGACTAGATTTCTTCTCTGATCAAGCTGCAAAATCTTCACTGATTAAACCGGGAGATACTCACATTTTCAGCAGACAGTTTGATACAGGTGGAGTAATGCTCAGTAATCTGTGTGTTTGTAAACTTAGGAATCGTAGCTGAAACATCAACATTCCTAAAGGAAAGAAAAACAAAAACAAAAAACAACTCTGGCAAGGATCAACGACACTGGATCTTTTCAAAATCCAGACCCAGAATCCACAAGGTATTGTGGTGATGCAAACTCACGTAACCCACGTCAAGGTGGCCACCACAACAAGGCAGCCCAGCGCCCACTCACCTACTGGAGGGGGAGGCCAGCAAATGAGGCGAGTCTGTGCTGAACTGCAGGTCAAAGACCCTGGAGCGCCTCCGCTGCAGCCGCTCCTTCTCGTCGTCATTCTGAGGAAAGTCTTCAAGGACTGGGGTGCCAGGAGTATTGAGAGGGGCCTTCCTGGGCAGGGCCATGGAGAACACCTGCTCTGAGGGTGAGGAGGTGCTGTGGTGGCATCCACGAGCCCCTGAAGGAGAGTTCTTCATTGTGGCTGACAGCAGTGGAACAAAACACTTGCTCAGTAAACCTTCAGCAGGACATTTCCTACGTCTAAACAGGGGCTGGGACCTGTCCCAGGGTGGAAGTTCACAGCACATTTCCCACCAAGATCTTTTCCAAGTCTAATATTCTATGGCTAGAACCTCTGTAGTTCGGGTTTCTTGGGAGGTGATGGGTTTCTGATGCTTCCTGCCAATCTGGACAAATATCCACTATGCAGCTACTGTAAACCTAAAGCACTATATGGGATATAACACTGGGCAAGAAAAAGTCGCTTCCTCTGATAAGTTCACAAACCAGCAGAACAACAGATATATATAACCATGATGACAGGCAAGAGAGAAAAGATAAGATGCTGACATAAGGGTGAGGGAAGGGGTATCATGTCAGACAGACTAGGTTCTAATCCCAGCAGGGAGACAGAATAAGCAACACAAATATGTAAACTAAATAGAATATTCCAAAGAACTGCCCACAGATTACTCACTAACTGCAAAGGAAAAAATGTCTTTTACAACGAAAGATCTAGCAGTCGCCACGTTAACCAAACAATCAGACGTAGCCTCTCTAAAAATGAGACAACTCGAAGCTTACTCATCTCCTTACGGGACAAAATATGAAATTCAGAGCATCATCTGTAAAATACTTTTGCCAAATATGCTTAACCTAAACTTAACCAAGACTTTAAACCTAACTTCCAGTTTATAAGAAATATAAGGGCTAGAGGAACAAGTTAAATGATATCAAAAGAAAATATTTAGACAAATCCAGAATATGGGACAGTTAGCTCTTAAAAAAGTCAATGTCAAAAAAAAAAAAGAAAAAAAGAAAAAAAATGTAGGGGATTCTTCTTGAGCAAAAGAAACCA
This sequence comes from Mesoplodon bidens, assembly GCF_964165515.1. NCBI lineage: Eukaryota > Metazoa > Chordata > Mammalia > Artiodactyla > Ziphiidae > Mesoplodon > Mesoplodon bidens. Next base: position 14,645,881 of record NC_138170.1, on the reverse strand, counting down.
AAGAGTCATACAAACCAAAAACAATGTCTGAACTTTCAGCCAATCCTTGGTCAAACAAAAAAATTAACTATAAACAACATTTTGGGGATAAACAGCGAAATCTGGAATATAGTCTGGATATCAGGGAACATTAGGGAATTGATTTTTATTTTCTTAGGTGTGATAATGATATAATGGTATGTAGAAGAATATCCTTACTTTTGGAAGATGCATAGGAAACAACTTAGGGGTGATAATGACATGGTGTGTGCAACTTTCAAATGAATCAGTCAAAACATTGTGTGTGTGTGTGTGTGTGACAGAGAGGAAAAATATGGCTAAATGTTAACAATTGGGTTTAAGTTGTGAGTGTGAGGCTATTTACTAAGTCTTTCAATGTCCCTGTATGTTTGAACACTTTCATAATAAGAAGTTAGAAAATGGATGGCATGTTAGATGGAGATAAAAGCCATGGGGAGAAGTAAAGCATGGAAGGGGAATAAAGAGGACTGGGGAATGGAGGTGGGAGGTCATTTTTAATATAGTGGTCAAGGAAACGTTTCAGCAAGAAGGTAACATCAGAATCAAGACCGTGCAGATATTTGCAGGAAGCTACATGGAAGCAGGGGAAACAGCAAGTACAGAGGCAGGAACATGCCTGGCACGTCTGAGGGGCCCGTGTGGCGGAAGCAGTGAGAGGGAAGCACGGAAGTGAGAGAGGTCACAGGGTGTCAGACTTGCGGGGCCTGGTAGGGCAGGAGCACCAATCAGTCAGAATAAGGGAGGGACAACCGGTAGGGGTGTATGAGCCTTACTTATGGGCCACTGTAAAGACTTGGGCTTTCATGAGCAGTGAGAAGGGAAGTGGTTGGAAGGTGGTGAGAAGAGAAATAAAGTGATCTAACTTATGCTTCACGAAGATCCCTATGGCTGTTATGTTGAAAACTGAAAGGACAAGCAGGAAGACCAATTAGAAGGCAACTACCAACAACCAGGATAAGGGATGCTGGTGGTTCACACCAGAGAGGGGGCAGTGGAGGTGGTAAGCAGTGGTCAGACACCGGATATAGTCTCAAGGTAGAGCCAATGTGATTTCCTGATGGATTAAATGTGGGGCATGAGAAAAAACAGAAGAATGAAGGATAACTACAGCACTACCCTGAACAACTGATGAAATGGAGTCACCAGGACCTGAGAGAGGAAGACTACAGGAGACGCATATTTGTGGGGAAAGGAGGCAAGGTCAGGGCTCAGTTTGGGGCCTGCTGGATTTGAGAGACTTACTAGTCATCCAACTGGGGTAGAGAGCCAGATATTTAAGTCTAGAGTTGAGGGGAAAGTTCTGGGCTGGATATATGAACGTGGATGTTGTAAGCATAGAGAGGGTATTCAAAGCCGTAAGACTAGATGAGAAGACCAAAAAATGAGGACAGATAGAAAAAAGCAGATGGCTGAGTCCTAGAATACTTCAAAAGTTTAAAGAGAAGGAAACGAGGAATCAGTGAAGAGATGGGGAATGTGTAACTAGTGAAGGAGAGAGTGGCAGTCCACAAGTAGGTGAAGAAAATATTTCAGGGGAGGAAGGAGTAATGAACTATGTCAAATGCAGCTAACAGGTCAAATGAGATGAGGACGGAGAATTGATCATTAGATTTAGCAACCTAGAGGCTATTGACAAGAGCAGTTTTCCTTGAGTGCAGGGTGACAAAGAGAAAGTCAAACAGGCACAGATTCAAGAGAAGATAGGAGGGACAAAAAAAGAGAGAAGATGGGAGAAGAGAAATTGGAGAGAGAAAATGGAGACGGTTTTCAAGGACTCATGCTGTAAAGGAAGAAGAGAAATGGGAGGAAGGCAGTTGAAAGGTAAGTGAGGTCAAGAAACTAATTTTAAAATAAAAAAAACCCCAGCTTGGTAGAAAAAAATGAAGCAGACAGACTGTATTAGTCTCCTACTGCTACTATAACAAATTACCACACACTTAACGGTACATAGAACATAAATGTATTCTCTTGCAGTTCATGAGTCAGAAGTCTAAAATCAAGGTGTCAGCAGGACTGCATTTTCTCTAGAGGCTTTACGGAAGAATCTGTTTCTTTGCCTTTTTCAGGTTCTAGAGGCCACCTACAATCCTTGGCTTATGGTCCCTTCCTTCCATCACTCCAACCTCTTGCTTCTGTCATCACCTCTCCTTCTCTGACTTTGGCCCCCCTGCATCCCTCTTATAAGGACCATTGTGATGACATTGGGCCTGTCCAGATAATCCAGGCTAATCTCCCCATCTCAAGATCCTTAACTTAATCAAATCCACAACAGAAATCATACCAAGCATCTTTTCCAACCACAACGCTATGAGATTAGAAATCAATTACGGGGAAAAAACTGTAAAAAACACAAACACATGGAGACTAAACAATATGTTACTAAACGAACCTTCAAGTTGCGAACTTTCAAAGATGCCAACGTGCATCTGGTTACAGCAAGGAACAAGAACCTGTGCCATCAATGTCAGGTGTGAGTGAAATTGCAGCTCGCCCTCCGTCTCCTATTGCTGATGATCCTGCAGCTCTACCATCTCCCACCTTCTCTCCCTCCTCCGGTCAGTAACTCTTCTTGCCTGTTCACTCGATGCCAGCCCTGTATGCCAGCTGTTGTACTGTACTACTATACTTTTCAAGTAAGAAAAGACTAAAAATGTTTTATTTTTTGTTTTCTTTATGTATTATTTGTGTAAAAAGTATTATAAACCTATTACAGTACAGTACTATATAGCCGATTATGTTAGTTGGGTACCTAGGCTAATTTTGTTGGACTTTCGAACGCGCTCTCAGAACGGAACTTGTTCATATGTAGGGGACTTACTGTAGTTTCCTTTTGCTGCTGGGACAAATTACCACAAATTTAGTGGTTTAAAACAACATGAAGGGCTTCCCTGGTGGCACAGTGGTTAAGAATCTGCCTGCCAATGCAGGGGACACGGGTTCGAGCCCTGGTCCGGGAAGATCCCACATGCCGCAGAGAAAAAAAAAAAAAAAAAAAAAAAAAACATGAATTTATTCTCTTACAGTTCTGGATTCTAGAGTCTGAAATGTGTATCCCAATGTTTCTGGGATATTGTCAAGGTATTCGTAGGGCTGGTTCCTTCCTGAGGCTCTGAGGGCAGAACGCCTTTTCTGGCTTCTAGGGGTGCGTTTCTTATATTTCTTATCTTGTAAGAAATAGGCCCCTTCCTTCATCTTCCCAGCCAACAGCTTAGTGTCTTCAAATCTCTCACTGTTTCTGTCTTCACACTACCTTCTCCCTCTCTGCATGTTGTAGCAGTGTTACTTGTAATAGTCAAATAGTGGAAACAATCCAAATACCCATCAACCGGTGAATGGACAAACAAAATGTGGTTTATCCATAAGACTGAATACTATTCAGCAATAAAAAGAAATAAGTTATTAAAAAAATGGATCACTGAGGAAATCAAAAAATACCTAGAGACAAATGACAATGAAAACACGACAATCCAAAACCTATGGGACACAGCAAAAGCAGTTCTAAGAGGGAAGTTTGCAGCAATACAATCTTACCTCAGGAAACAAGAAAAATCTCAAATAAACAACCTAACCTTACACCTAAAGCAACTAGAAAAAGAAGAACAAACAAAACTTAAAGTTAGTAGAAGGAAAGAAATCATAAAGATCAGAGCAGAAATAAATGAAATAGAGTCAAAGAAAACAAGAGCAAAGATCAATAAAACTAAAAGCTGGTTCTTTGAGAAGATAAACAAAACCGATAAACCTTTAGCCAGACTCATCAAGAAAAAAAGGGAGAGGACTCAAATCAATAAAATCAGAAGCGAAAAAGGAGAAGTTACAACAGACACCACAGAAATACAAAGGATCATAAGAGACTACTACAAGCAATTATACGCCAATAAAATGGACAACCTAGAAGAAATGGACAAATGCTTAGAAAGGTACAACCTTCCAAGACTGAACCAGGAAGAAATAGAAAATATGAACAGACCAATCACAAGTAATGAAATTGAAACTGTGATTTAAAAACTTCCAACAAACAAAAGTCCAGGACTAGATGGCTTCACAGGCAAATTCTATCAAACATTTAGAGAAGAGTTAGCACCTCTCCTTCTCAAACTATTCCAAAAAACTGCAGAGGAAGGAACACTCCCAAGCTCATTCTGAAAGGCCACCATCACCCTGATACCAAACCAGAACTCAGCCATAAAAAAGAATGAAATAATGGCATTTGCAGTGACATGGATGGACCTAGAGACTGTCATACCGAGCGAAGTAAGTCATACAGAGAAAGACAAATATCGTATGATATCGCTTATATGTAGAATCTAAAAATATGGTACAGGGCTTCCCTGGTGGCGCAGTGGTTGAGAGTCTGCCTGCTGATGCAGGGGACACGGGTTCGAGCCCTGGTCTGGGAGGATCCCACATGCCACGGAGCAACTGGGCCCGTGAGCCACAGCTACTGAGCCTGCGCGTCTGGAGCCTGTGCTCCGCAACAAGAGAGGCCGCGATAGTGAGGGGCCCGCGCACCGCGATGAAGAGTGGCCCCCGCTTGCCGCAACTAGAGAAAGCCCTCGCACAGAAACAAAGACCCAACACAGCAAAAATAAATAAATAAATTACTAAAAAATAAAAAAAAAATAAAGAGTCCTTTAAAAAAATAAATAAATAAAAATAAAAATATGGTACAAATGAACCTACTTACAGAACAGAAATAATCACAGATGTAGAAAACAAATTTATGGTTACCAAGGGTGAAGTGTGGGGGGGAGGGATAAACTGGGAGATTGGGAATGACATATACACACGACTATATATAAAATAGATAACTAATAAGAACCTACTGTATAGCACAGGGAACTCTACTCAACACTCTGTAATGACCTACATAGGAACAGAATCTAAAAAAGAGTGGATATATGTATATGTATAACTGATTCACTTTGCTGTACAGCAGAAACTAACACAACATTGTAAATCAACTATACTACAATAAAATTTAATTTAAAAAATGTTAAAAAAAACATCCACAAAGTCCTTTTTACCATGTAAAACAACATACTCACAGGTTCCAGATATCTTTGAGAGGGCCGTTATTCACAGAGATCATGCAGAAGAAAGGGTAAAAGTTGCTGAACAATGTACTCAAGCAGGTAAAGGGGCTGCCTTGCTGAGAGCAAAGAGTCCATCCATAGCAAAAGGAAAGAAGACTGAGAACACAGGCAAAGATGCAGGTAGGGGAGAAGGTGCACTGGTGGACTTGTGGATATATATATATATTTTTTTTTTTGCGGTACGCGGGCCTCTCACTGTTGTGGTCTCTCCCGTTGCGGAGGACAGGCTCCGGACGCGCAGGCTAAGCGGCCATGGCTCAGGGGCCCAGCTGCTCCGCGGCATGTGGGATCTTCCCGGACCGGGGCACGAACCCGTGTCCCCTGCATCGGCAGGTGGACTCTCAACCACTGCGCCACCAGGGAAGCCCGCGGATATCTTTGGATTGCTTTTATTTTCTTAGTAAAATAGGAAGCCGCTAGGCACTTCCCTGGTTGTCCAGTGGGTAAGACTCCACGCTCCCAATGCAGGGGGCCGGAGTTTGATACCTGGACAGGGAACTAGCCCTCATGCATGCCACGACTAAGAAGTCCACATGCTGCAACTAAGACCCGGAGCAGCCAAAACAAACAACAAATAAATAAATAAATATATTTTTTTAAAATTAAAGGAAGCAGATAAAAACCAAAAACTCAGCAGGTAAGGGTGAGGGCTGGGGAGGAGGTACTGGAGATTTCAGGAGAGAAAGGAAGATAGGAAATCATCATCTAGAAGGAGAGTGGATCAACCAGGGGATACAGCATGAATGCTGGGCAGCTTTAGGGTCCCCTTGAGACCACTGGGTGCAAGCCGAGTAGGCACAGTTGGGATTAACCAGAGTTGTGATTTTGTCAAGCAAGTGTAAGGAGGCAAGAAGAGGGCAAGGGGTTTTGGGCACATGAAAGGGAGTGATTACACCAAATGACCACTGAATGGAAGCTAAGTAAGGAGGGGAACAAGGGCACAGAGGTGAGAGACAGTGAGAAGTAGAAGAATACAGGTCTGCTGGGTCAGAGGATTGTTGGAGTCGGGGAACAAGAGGGAGTAAGCTGGAAAGACAGGAGTGATTGAGAGGCGGGGGGCACTGAGATGACAGAGGGGCGCAGCTGTTGGTAACGACAAGGTCTAGGGTGTGACCACAGTGCTGAGTGGCTGTGGCCTATGAGAGTAGGCCACGAAACAAGACCCTTGGAAGGGAGAGATGAAGGAACTGAGAGACCTGGGGGGAGAGTCTCCAGATTTAAGAATCAGAAGGCTTGGCTTCAAACTCCAGCTCCTTCACTTACTAACTGGAGAAATTTTAAGTAAGTGCTCTAAGGGTTTGCTCCTTCATCCTCCAAAGGAGAATAAGAATGTACATCTCAGCTGGTTCAGAATTGGTGATATGAAAAAAATATGCATAATATAACACACATTTTATAGGAACACATTAAAAATAGTGACACACAACAAACGCTACAAGGTTGCCCATGTAAGGGGAAGGGAAAGAATGAAGAGTGGGGATAAAAGAGAATTAAAAATACAAGAACAACTTCACATGTTTCCCTGATAGCTTCCCACCAGCTAAAGAGTATGATTAACATAACTCTCAGCTGAGGTCAAAACAAACAAAAAAGAAGAAAGTAAAAATAGGAAGGAGGCAAGAGACATTTTTAGAGACTGAATCAAGAGGACTTGTGACTACTTGAATGTGGGCACTGCAACCAATGTAACGAAGGGAGTTGGACCTTGGGATAAGAGAAAAACAGAAAGAGAAAGCAGTAAAGGAGGAATTTGTCTAAGAGGAGAACTCAAAATGGGAATTAGAGGCACGCCTTATTTCTCAGAATTGTCTTTCCCTGATTTCTCTCCTTCCCTTTACCATTATACATCCATTCATTCAGCAGATGGTTACTGAACTCAAAAACACTTCCGGGGTCCACTTCCTCAACTCCTACTCATTTTTCAACCCCTCTGATCTGGCTCCCACGCCCACCACCACAGCTTCATGTTGCCAAACCCATTCGTCACTTTTCGGGCTTCATCCCTCTTGAGAGTCAACAGCGCTTGAAACAGCTGACAACACTCTGCTTCTTGAAACACTCTTGGCTTCTACAACACCACTCTTTTCTGCGTTTTTCTAGCTCTTCCTTCTCTAACCAGCTTCTAAATATTGGTCTCAAGCATCTTCTCTACAGGGTCTTCCTAGTGTTCTCACCTGTTCCCATGGTTTTGCCATCTATATGATGATGATGACCAAATTTACTTCTCAGTCCACAGGCCACTTCCCTGAGCAGCCCATATCACTGCCCTGAGTGTCAAGCTCTTAACCACGTGATTATTGACCCTTTCACCTGACTCAGGTAAGTCACTTACCACGTCCAAAATGTAACTAAATTTCCAAACCTCTTACCAAGACCTACAAAGGCCCTGACTACCTGCCCGACCTCATTCACTGTTCACTTACAAAATCCTGGTCCTCGCCCAGGTCAGCCTCTTTCTCTTTTGCCCGTTTTTTGTACTTGCTCCTTCTGCCTGAACACGTTCCCCAGAATCTGCTTAAAGATCTTCCCTGACTCCCTAATCTAAAGGGACCCTCCCCCGACTCTGCTTTTCTCAATCTGAGTACTCAGCCTCATCTGTAATTATTTCGTTTCCTGTCTGTCTCCCGAACTAAAACACATGCTCTAAGAGGGTGGGTGGGATCTTATCTGTTTTGTTCTTTGCTATATCTAGGCATGACACAGGTTCTGGCCCGAAGGGGGCACTCAACACCAGTTGAATGAATGTAAAAATAAATGCATGCGTATTAAGCATACAGCAGTAACCACAATACTTCCATGGCCCTGAACTAACGTGCATTCCAGGAAAACCTCCTTTTAAAGGAAGAGACACCGCGCAAAGTGTAGGAGCCCAGGGGGCAAGGCGTCCCACATCCGGCTCGCAGCTGCAAGAGCGGCGCGGGCCGAAGCCGTGTCCTGATTGGCCGAACGCACCCGCCCGCCCACCCTGCGCCGGCCCTCCTCTCCCCCAGCCCGCCTGCTTCTACTCTAGCCGGCGGAGAACAAGGCCAACGACAAGGCCGGGAATAGCCGCTCTCCCGGCTCAGGCCAGCCCGCCAGCCCCGCCACCCGGAGCACCTCTTCGCACCGGGCCCTTCCCGCCACGCCTCCCACCCACTCAGCCTTACTGGGCCAGGGAGGTCCCATCTTGTCCTCCGCGTTTCCAGAGTTGGTTTTAAATGGCGCGCCGAGACGCCTGAGCGCAATAACGGCCGTGATGACGCCACCGTGGGTGGGGCCAGAGGCGCGCCTGCGCAGACCGCCTTGGTCCTCCGCGCCGAAAGGGTCGTGCCGCGCCGCGTGGAAGTAAGACGTCAGGGATTGAGCGCTCCGAGCTCGGGTCCTGGGAGTGGACTGTAATGGATCCATGGACACCCCCCGCCCGCCACCTCCCCGGAAATAGTATGAAAACTCCCTCCTTTGGAGCGCTAGACGCGGAACTGGGCGCTAGGACCCACCCAGCGTGGAGCAGAACGGCAAGGGCTCTACTTTCAAGGAATGTATATACTAATGGGGGAGGCAGGTGACCGAGGAAACAAAGCTTGATTTTCCCATCGCGACCTGTGCTATAAGGGCAGCAAAACACTAGGAGGTAGAAAGTGATGATGGGGTGTGGGACGGAGGTGGGAGGTAGCCGACACCGGAATGAGGAGTGTTCCAGGCAGGGGAAGAACAGATGCAAAATGTGTGTACATTTTTTTTAAATGAAGACCATCGTTTTTATTGATTCTTGCGAAAAGATTCCTGGATATCATCCTCCCTTTCAAAAAAGCTAAGGTTACGGTCGGAAGTGAGACGAGTGTAATGTGCCACCCATCTGTTCATTCTGCTTCATCTCATCCCAAGAACTGTATTACAGGAGAAAAGGCCAGGGCTGTTTCCCCAAATATCCCTCGAACATCCTATAGTGTCTTAACACACGTATGGCATTTTATACAGTGCTTCTTCTCAAGGGTGCTATTGGCATTCAGGGTGAAACAACGCTTGGCCTGTGGGACTCCTGCTCAGCGTCCCTGACACGATTTTCTCGCTAAATGCCAACGGCGCCCCTCAGTCGTTTTGGCAACCAAAAAAGTACCACCTTGTTGAAAACGACTCTTTTTTTTTGCGGTACGCGGGCCCTCTCACTGTTGTGGCCCCTCCCGTTGCGGAGCACAGGCTCCGGAAGCGCAGGCTCAGCGGCCATGGCTCATGGGCCCAGCCGCTCCGCATGTGGGATCCTCCCGGACAGGGGCACGAACCCTTATCCCCTGCATCGGCAGGCGGACTCTCAACCACTGCGCCACCAGGGAAGCCCGAAAACGACTTTTTAAGCCTATTTATTTTTTGCACGAAGTTGTTCTCCCAGTGACCACCTTCAAATCTTTAGTGTAAGGCAGTGTGGGATAGAAGAAAGAAAACAAGTTTACCCAGGAACCCAAATCAGCACCCAGGGGTCATCCTGGACGCCTCCCTCTCCCTCACTCTTGACACACAATCCATTGCTGGGCTCTTTTTACTTCCTAAAAATCTCTTCTATCCCGCATCTCTTTTCATCCATATTTCCTTTTCGCTCGTCTGCAGCAGCCCAAAACCTGCTCTGACCCGCTTCTCCTTGGGCCCCGGGTGGTGGTTGCTAAGTACAAAACCGACCTGTCGTTTCCTTCCAAAGTCCAAAACGCTTCAAAGGTGCCATTGCTCAGGGAGCTTCTAAAATTAACTACAAGGGCCTCCTGGGCCTGGTCCCCACAGCCTTTCCGGCCTCACTTTGCACCTTGCCTCCATTTTCTCCTTGCCCTCCAGTCACTGGGCCTCCTTTCAGACTAGCCCTCACGGTGCCAGCTCTCACCACGGGGCCTCTGCATGTGCCACGTCCTCTGTGTAGGATCCTCTTCATCCTCATCTTCACCCAGTTAACTCCTGTCAGATTTCAGCTCATATCACTTCCTCAGGGAGGCCTTCCCTGATAGGCTCAAGTGTCCTTACTGGAGGCTTTAGTGGAACTTGTCACCCTTGTTTTTTTTGTTAATTTTCCGTGGAGTATAGTTGATTTACAATGTTGTGTGCGTTTCAGGTGTACAGCAAAGTGTATCAGTTATACATATATCCACTTTTTTTAGATTCTTTTCCCATATAGTTCACCTTTTACATCTGCTGGGGTGACTATTTCATATCTGTCTCCTCCATAGACTGTCAACCCCATGAGGACAAAGCGTGTCTTTGCTCACCATTGTTTCCCCAGGGCCTGATGCTAGCCCCGGATACAGCAAGTGCTTAAATATGTATTGAATGAGCAAAGTTGGAAGAAAAGCTTAATCCTGGATTGGGCATCTTAACCTCTCTGGGCCCCATTTTCTTCCCTATTTATAAAACAGTGATGATGACACGCACACACACACACCCGCACTGAGCTTTATGAGGAGTTAGGTAATAGATCCTGTGAGCACACGGACTCAGTGTATGCTAGGGTGCCAGTCATTGTTCCCTAAGTGCATTTGAGAGAGTAGGAACGGGTGTGATCCTCTGGATTCCGTGTATGCACCATCTAAGAGAAGTGGGGGCCGGGAGGGTAGCAGGTAGCACTGAATCTAGAGCCTCTGAAGAACTGGCTTGGAACTCTTAGCAGAGGAAGGCTCCTAGGAGACCCATCAGCCATTGGCTGAGGTGTGAAGCTGTCTAGTGGTTGTAGTGGAGCCTCCTGAGCTGAGTGCCTGGGACTCCGTGTGCAGTGCCAACTGCACCCCCTGCATTTCTGTAGGCCAGGCCCGACTGGTGCAGGCAGGTCTTTCACCTCCCGTTCTGAATGCCTTCTTTGTCTGGGGGGATTAGGACTACAGCGGGTGCCAAGAGATCCGTTCAACACTGGTATCAGTGGCGTGCAAAGCTCAACTCTTCTGTCTACAAAAGTAGTGGGGCCCCTCCTCCACCCCTCATCTGCCAGAAAAGTGCTGGAGCCATTTCCCTTCCCTATTTTTCACTACTCACCCAGATTCTAATTCCCCAAAATGGATGCCAAACAGCCTTAGTTTAGGTGAGGAATAACAGTGTCATCAGCTGGCTACCTGAACAGTCTTTTGGCTGAAATTTGCCCCGACCTTCCAGCCTGCAGCTGGCTTATATCAATGTAGTTCATGATATAAACCACCAAGTCACTGGGGTTCAACAGGGCATGTAGTTGAAATGGCTTTGCATTTGTTTTGGCCTCTGAGCAAATGCCTTTAATTTTTGTATGTGATATAAAATTCCTGACCTCGTAAGGACTGGACTAAGAACCAACAATTTCTATCTTCCAGAATTCCCAAACAATAACACACCACCCTTTATGTTAAAATTAATATAGTTTATCTTTAAATTAATATAATGCTTCTTGCTTTTCAAAGCACTGTAACCCCTACATCTTATTCCCAAGATCGTGCTGGAAGGTTGCTAGGACGGGTACTTTCTTCCAGGCTCTGCCACTTATGAGCCATGTATACGCCTTCTGAGCCTCAGTTTCCTCGTAGGCAAAATGGAGGCGTTAAAGCACCCACTTCATGGGGTTATAGTGTGAAGATTAAATGAGTTACCAGATGTGCAGAACAGTGCCTGGACCATTGGCAATGCTCAATGAATGCTAAGTATTCCCATTACTATAATCGCTGTTATATCCTGGGTGCCAGCCAGGTATTGTTTAGAATAAAATTGAGCTTCCTGAGTATCTGGAAGCTTCCCCTTTCATTGTAAGAGTATTCCCAGAGCACAACAGCTCTGTTCTTCCCATCAATACTTGTTTTTTCTATACTCTTTCTTATACTCTCTGCCCCACCCAAGCTTTGCGGACTGTTCCCTTTGTATTCTTCCGCCCACTCATAACTTTACATTTTCTTCCTTGTCTTGTACTAGACTAGAAACCACCCAGTCCTAGATCATACCACCTTCTTTCTACCTGACAGGCCTATGCCTTCTGGAGTTTATATATGTTGTTTGTAGACATTAAGACATTTTAATTTGGCTATTTTGGTTTGGACACCATGAAAATGAATAACTTAGGTGTTCCTTAAGATTCTGAATTACTCTCTCCTGGTTACCGGCCATGCCACTGGGAAACCACAGGGCAGACTGGTTCAAAGTACATTGAGAAACACCAGGATGTACTGGATGAAGCGATCAGGGTAACGTGAACTTCTTGGGAACAGGCATGTGAGAATGCTGATCTGCTGTTATTGCAGATTCCAACTGATACAGAAAATAATCTTCTTTATTGATTTGGAAGTAAAACACCAGCAAATTATTTTCTAAACAAAAAGCATATGTATTTTTTAAAATTAATTAATTAATATATTTTTGGCTGCGTTGGGTCTTTGTTGCTGCACGTGGGCTTTCTCTAGTTGCGGTGAGGGGGGGCTACTCTTTGTTGTGGTGCGCGGGCTTCTCACTGCAGTGGCTTCTCTTGTTGCGGAGCACGGGCTCTAGGCGCGCGGGCTTCAGTAGTTGTGGCACGCGGGCTCAGTAGTTGTGGCTCGCGGGCTCTAGAGTGCAGGCTCAGTAGTTGTGGCACACGGGCTTAGTTGCTCCGCGGCATGTGGGATCTTTCCAGACCAGGGCTCGAACCCATGTCCTCTGCATTGGCAGACAGATTCTCAACCACTGCACCACCAGGGAAATCCCAAAAAACATGTGGATGTTTTTAAAACACCAAAATCCCACCAGCATAGAACCAACCATCACTGCATCTGCACTTGAAAGCTGCACCTGGCAGATATCAGCAGACAACGCGAGAACACAGCGGCTCTTGTGCAGCAGTGGGAGCCCCCAATATTGGCTGGCATCAGCTTCTGGGACACTTGTAATTTATTTTTGCTGGGGGGAGGGTGTGGATTCTATAACCAAAGGCTACGAGGCCAGCACCTAAACCCCCAATGAGGTCACATTAAATGTGGGGCAAGGTTTTCCTCCCCCGAAGATCTTCCTGGCAGTGCTGGGTAGGAACAGCACTGGTATTTCCAAAACAACCACACCCACAACTAGAGTCACATTTTTTAACACTCCTCCCCAGGATGCCCAGGGTTTTGAAAGAGGGGGAAATATACCAATCATATCTCCAGAATTATGACTTTGTTAGAGCTGAACTGCTTCACAGTCCCTTCCTGTCCAGCCCTGGCAGTGGGCCTGGATTGTGATGACCCCGCTTTGCAAACCCACAGACGTAGTTCAAATAATCCCTTTGTCTTCTTTGAAAAGAGAATACAAAGGCATCACCAGACTGAGAAAAAGCACAGCTACACGTGGTAGCTAAACCTTCTTTCCACTTAACAAATAAGCGGCTCCCCTCAGAAACCGTAATTGTTCATCTCAGAGCCCCCCAAAAGACTGTCCTCCTTAAGGGTTTTATAATGTTTCCAGGCACTGAGGAGGTCATCAGATGTTGACGATGTAATTAATTTTAGTAAATACGTTATTTCAAATATGGGACAGGCCACTGTTGACTTAATATTTGTCTGTGAGTCAAGTTATTTGGGTAGTATTGAGTTCTTTTCAGATGCATAAAACAGCTGTGTTATATTGCACATATCATATGAAAATAGGGCTAAATTAAGAAAATGGCAAATAAACATCTTGGTTATACCTTCAATCTGAAAAATTCGATCCTAAAATACGAGAAGCTACCATCACAGTATTTGGGATAAAATGGAGTGCTACCAGCTTGGGTATGAGTTGGGCTGAGTTCAATAAGGAAACCAGTTTACAAGGGACATGCTCGGAGTCGTTCGCAAAAGAAGGAATAAGCTGGAATGGAAGTATTCTCTGGTTCTCTGACTTCCAGTGTTGCTACAAAACCCAAATTCACAAGGGACGTGCTCGGAGTCGTTCACAAAAGAAGGAATAAGCTGGAATGGAAGTATTCTCTGGTTCTCTGACTTCCAGTGTTGCTACAAAACCCAACTTCACAAGCCTCTTCTGGATCTCCACTCTTTAGCAGCAAGATCCTCCCATCACAGCTGTTACCCTGAGCCCTCTTTGGGTCATGATGAAAGTTAAGTCAGAAGAAAACTTCAAAGACCCAGCCTTGATTAGGCCCTGCAGACTGGACCCCTCCTCATGACCACTTCATGTACTCCTAAGTGCCTTAATCTATCATAGTCCCCCCTGGCAAGGCGAAGATCACGTATCTGCTGATGTGTCTGAAAAATAAACTCTTTTGCAGCCTGAGAATCAGAAATACTTTCTCCCCCTTTTTAGTGGCCTGTACATTTAATGTGCCCCAGCCAGCGAGGCACAGGGCAGAGCTTTCACCTGGGTCAGGAGGTTGTGGAACTCTTCCACTGCCTGTGAATGTGCCATGGGGTTTAGCACCAGGTGTTGGAAGAGATTGACGGGCTCAGCATTCCGAAATGTCTTAGGGACAGGGATGGTCAGGGGCAGGAAGGTGTTACCAATGAGGAAATGATGGAGAGACCTTCTCTGGAGGCCTTGGCCCAAGAACCAGAGGATGTCCTGGAGCCGCTGGGAGAGCATGCCATGCTGCCAGTCTGTTAGGGGCAGCTGCAGCAGCAGGTGCATGAGGGCTGTTTTGAAGTAGTAAGAGGTGAGGATGGGGCGGGATGCTCCCTGGGGTAAACTCTGAAGGTCCCAGAGACTCAAAATGATCTGGAGGCACTTGAGGTGACAGGTGTTCTCGGGAGCAAAACGCCCGACCAGCTTTAGGAACAAGTGCTCACAGGCTGCAAAGGACTCGGGCCAGTCCACGCTGGTGAGCTGTTCCTGGTCAGGGGCCTGACTCACCAGGTAGACCAAGGTGTCTTCCCGTTGCACACCCAGGACCAGGCGGATTGAGAGAAAGCGGCCTGAGCGGTAGTCCAGCCTGAGTTTGCAGGAGGTGGTGGACGGCGGCAGGCTGAGCTTGAAGTCATACTTATGGGCCACGAGGGCCCAGGCATTGCCCACCATGTTCCGGAACCACTGCACGGTCTTACACACATCCAGGTAGGAGCCGGTGCAGAGAGCCGCCTTGATGGAGCTGTTACACTTGCCCAGGAGGGCTGAGTGGTCCCTGTGGTGGTGCACCAGGCACAACACGTCCCCCAGAAGCTTCTCGCGCTTGCACACGCATTCCGACTCGACCAGCACACAGCCACAGCGGCGGCCTAGGGCCAGATCCCTCATCTCCAGCACAAACATAGTGCCCTGGGGGGGAACAATGGGCACCAGGATGTCAAATTTCTGGGTCTCGTGGAGGGTTCCCCATTTCTCGAAGGCAGCCCCGATGCCCAGGCAGTCCTCCAACTGTGGGTGAGCCTCCCGGCGGCTGAGCACCTGACAGGCCTTGATGAGGTCGTCCACAAAGCTCTCCACGAACTCGCAGGTGCAGGGCAGGTCCCGGGTGACGTTCTGGATGTGTTGTTTGTGAAAGGATTCCAGGACCTCTGTCGTGGGGAAGTCGGTAAGCCAGTTGTAGGAGGTGACAGGCACGACACGGACCTCCTCCGCCTCCTCATCGCTGCTGGAATCAAAGGCCGGCTCGTGCTGCATGTTCTGTCGCAGGAGCTCAAAGATGAGAAAAAAGCAAAAGAGGCCAGCGTTCCACAGGTTTCCCAGCATCCAGCCCAGCGGCCCCTCCTGGCCATCCGCCTGGAACGGCCACCCCCTGTCTTTCTGCCCCAGCACTAACTGGTCACTGGATGTGTCTCCTCTCCAGAGGTTCTCTGCCTTCTGCTTCTCCTCAGCTGCTCGCTTCCTCTCTTCAAACTCTAGTTCTAACTGGCGCATCTCCTCGCTCATCCGCTTCTCCAGCTGCCGACTTCTGGCTAGTGTGTCCAGGTCCATCCGGTCACTGACCATCAAGGGGTGGTGCACAACATACATCACTGCCAAGAACAGAAGGCTTATCACAGCCATGGAGGCCTCTGCATCTAGAGAAGTAGGAGGGTGGGAGTCAGCGGTGATCTTCCGGATTCATCTGCTCTCCAGCGTGTATTCCCCATAGCGCTGGAACCCCAAATCCTGGAAGTCAGCTACTCAGGAGGAACAGAAAGCTCACAGAGCTGGGGTTGGAGAGAGCAAGGGCGGCCTGCCTGGGAGGATTTGGGGAAAAAGGGGGGCAGCAGGATGGGCCACCCAGCCTCTCTACTGCTTTCCTTCCACGTGGTGCGGGTGGTATTTAGGCTTTCAGAATGTGGACATGGGACTCTCTTCATTCCTAGGATGGGGAGGGGGACCCTGTTCCAGGGTGGCCTCACCCAACTCATCAGTCCACCATGGGCACCAGGTGTGCCCTGCTGATCCCAGAGGCTCCCTTCCATGGGCAGAAAGCACTGGTCTGCCTGAGCAACACCTTTCTTCTTGCCAGGCCGTCAGCCCATCGCCAAGCGGGATTATGTAGCATCCTACTTCCTCTGGGACTTCACAAGCCTCATTCTGCTCAGCCCTGTGTCATCAGACCACTCAGCAGCTCCTCCACCCCCGTGCCCAGTGGGCCAACCCCCCGGGGGGGGGCGGCCAAGGAGGCACAGTGCCACCAGCCACTTCTCCACTCCTGCTGCTGTGCTCTCTGAGGTCCTACCGGGGCTGCCGGATACCCCATTGGTGGGCCAGGCCGAAAGGCAGGCACAGCTCCACCTCTTGGCCCAGGAAGCTTCGTGAAGAACCGGATGCCCAAGGCCTCCTGAGAGCCCGCAGGAGTGGGTTCCTCTGCCTACCCATCCACCACAAAGGGCTGAAGCTTCCTGCACTCACCCCACCTGTTCACAAGCTACTGGGCTTACCGGGATCATGAAGGACCAGCCGCGTGGGCGCTGAAGCCAGGTGGGGGACTCTCCTCCCTTTGGAACTCGTCCTTGCTTAGTCTCACCGCCCTCTCCAGCAGCCCTGTTAAAATTTACAACGTACCTGGGGGCTTTGGCTCAAAGCCATGTGCCTCCCCACCCCCACCCCCACCCCCCATTCATAACTTCCCTTAATTCCACGCCTAGAGATCTGAACTCTCATCCGCCTATTTAGACCAAGCCAACTCGTTTCTCCCGGGACCTGGGACCAGGTTACTCACCATCGGCGTTAGCACAAACACGGTCTTAAAGAGCCCGCGCGGCCTGACCGTCCCCGCCTTCTCCCCCGCACGGTGGGGGCTCCGGGTTCCTCGCCGGGTCCGCCCGCGGACGTGGCCCCGCTCCCCTCTCCCGGGGAGCACACCATGTTTATCCAAGGGTCCGATTGTCCGTGAGCGGCGGGCCCCGAGACCCCAAGGTGCCGCGCGCCGCTCCGAGGGCGCCAGCCGGACAACGCTCTCCCGCGGTCCAGGCTCCGCCCAACCCCGCCCAGCCCCGCCCACCCAAATCCCCGCCATACAGCGAGCGCGCAGCAGGAGTCCAACCCTGGGGCCGGGTGACCTTCCTCGTCAGCGAGCGCCGTGTGTCCGCCGCTTTGCCTCCCAAGGCCCTGCGGAGGGGGCTGTGGCCACAGACTCGCTCTGAGGGGCGCTCACGCCGCAGGCGATCAGCTTCCCTAGAGTCGCGCAAGGGGGCACTGCAGGGCCGGCTGTCAGCTTCACTCAGCTGGGTTCAATGGAGAATACACTTAATGGGATTTTAGAATACACTTACAGTGAGGATGATGGGGGCATAACCAAGAAAGCATGGGGGGACCGTCATTCCCACTTCAGGCTGGCCCTGCGCAAAATGGTAGTTCCCAACCGGGATCCTTGGACTCTTTAATCAATAGAAATTTGTAAAAGGCCGGATGAGAAATTCAGGCAAGGCTTTATTGGGACTCCTGCTGCAGCAGGAGAGAGAGAAAACAAGCAACAGTTTCCCTTGTTCATTCCCTGAGGGTGTGGGGGGAGCTGGTTTTTTAAATGGGGTGAGGGTAGGGGCAGGTCCAGGGGTCTGGTGAGGGGGGGCTTGGGTGGTCTGCCCACCCCCTTGGTGGTGCCCTTTGCAGGAATCTTGCCCAGGACCCTGCTTTTGCTGGGACACCTCACAAGTGGCAGTTGGGTTTTTGGTCTTTTTGTATCTTGTTGTTTATAATTTGCCTCAAGTGCCACATGCATGTAGTTATTTTTAGCTCCTTATAGTTTCTTTGTATTCTGTTGCGGAGGAAATGTTTGTGCAGGTGCAAGCACTGCAGCAAAGATCCCAGGTCCCCTCTGTCTCAGTACAGCAGGTGAGGTGTGTGGTCAGCATCCTTAACGTGCCTCACCAGACTCAGGTGTCTTTCCCCAACCCCTTTCTCCTATCAAAGTGACTCTCATGAAAAAACCAGACAGCACCCAAAGACCACCTGAGGCCTTACTAGCCGCTTGGGAATAAGAATCCTAAATCTACCGGGTGACTCAGGTGATAAGATGGGTGTGTTAAAGAGAACTTTATAAAGTGTGGAGACCGGATGAGCTTGTGATTTGCTAAGAAATGCCAACGGAATGGGCTTTTTGAAAAGGATCTTTAGAGTCTCAGAAAGAACCCCAACCTTCCTTCCTGTCCTGTGTCAGCTATCCAAAGAGAAAAGGAAGTAATGATCTCTCCATAATTACCAATTAAAGTCCTTCTGCTGAAAGACAATCAAGTTTCACGCTTCCTTATCCAGGGTCAATGCAGAAGGGACGTCAAACAATTTGGACAGTACTTCCAAAAATACTGATGTATTTAATCTAATCGTGGAGGGGGAAAGAAAGATCGTCTTCTGGCTGACCATGACTGAAGTTCCAAACTTACTTTTTTTTTTTTTTCCCCCGCAGTACGCGGGCCTCTCACTGTTGTGGCCTCTCCCGTTGCGGAGCACAGGCTCCGGACGCGCAGGCTCAGCAGCCATGGCTCACGGGCCCAGCCGCTCCGCGACATGTGGGATTTTCCCGGACCGGGGCACGAACCCGTGTCCCCTGCATCGGCAGGCGGACTCTCAACCACTGTGCCACCAGGGAAGCCTGTGTGAAGATATTTTTAAATGATACACAAACCATAAAGTTTTCGTAAGTCTTGTGGTGCACCCGCGTATTTCCAGTATGTTTACCAAAAATAATCATATCACTACATAAATCTTACACTCATGTTTTAGTCATCACACACCTATAAAAACATACAAATATACTGTATATATAAAAAATAGAATGTGTAAATCTACATCAACATGGAAAATAGACCATAATATATTAAGGGGGGGGGAACAGGTT
Organism: Mesoplodon bidens; assembly: GCF_964165515.1. NCBI lineage: Eukaryota > Metazoa > Chordata > Mammalia > Artiodactyla > Ziphiidae > Mesoplodon > Mesoplodon bidens. The sequence continues at coordinate 14,626,630 of NC_138170.1, read as the reverse complement.
ACAAAAGCATGCTATGGTTTAATACCACTGTGTTACGTGTTGTGTGTATATACTACCCAGGAAATATGCTTAGGAAAAAAGTTTCAAAGGGTGAATTCCAAAATATTTACAGTGATCTTCTAAGGGTGTAGGGATTGATTACGGGTGACTTTTACCTCTTCCTATGCTTTTGAACTGTTTCACAATGAGCAGGTACTTTTCACAATACAAAGATAACATTCAGACAATGCCCAAATCATGAATGAATGGGCTCTGGTGTGTCTTAACTCGAATGGAGCTCAAAATACGTTTTCTAAAGAAACAGGTGCGCCCAAGCTGGCATGTGTAACACAGGACCTGATTTGCGCCTGAGCGGCGTTCTCCCGGTTCCGGAGACCCGGGGAAGGGGCTTCCTCCTCCCGGTCAGTTCTGGGGGCTCCACGAGCGCCCTCCCTTCGCCCCTCAGAGGCAACTGTACCCGGAGCCGCGCCTGCACCCTCCTACGCCCAAGCCCCCCCCCCCCCATCTCCGTGTTCTCAGCCGGGTGCGCTCCTCCGGGACACATCGGTCACCGCGGGCGAGATTGGGGGCTCATGGGGCGCATGGTTGCGAGGAGCTCGCGACCCTCCCGAAAGTGGAGAGCCTGTGAATGAGGGTCTGAGCCATCACTTCCCTGCGCTGCACTAACGAGCAGAGTACTTCTGCGGGGAAACCTTCGCGGACTTTCCCGGAAATGCCAGCTCCCACCCCGACTGCAGCTCGGCTCGCCCCTGCGCCTTCCGGGCGATCTTCCTCGGCTGGGACATGTCGAAGTTCTCACTATGGTGTTGTAAATTACTTTCTAGTTCTCATTGTGTTGCAGTTAGCACTTCGTTTAAATACTGTCCTTGAGGAGCGGTTGTTTTTTAAAAATTATTTATTTATTTAATTAAGTTTGGCTGCATTGGGTGTTGCTGTGCGTGGGCTTTCTCTACTTGTGGCGAGCGGGGGCTACTCTCCATTGCGGTGCGCGGGCTTCTCATTGCGGTGGCTTCCCTTGTTGCAGAGCACGGGCTCTAGGCGCGCGGGCTTCAGTAGTTGTGGCACGTGGGCTCAGTAGTTGTGGCTTGCGTGCTCTAGAGCACAGGCTCAGTAGTTGTGGCGCACGGGCTTAATTGCTCCGCGGCATGTGGGATCTTCCCAGAGCAGGGCTTGAACCCGTGTCCACTGCATTGGCAGGCGGGTTCTTAACCGCTGCGCCACCAGGGAAGCTCTGATGAGCGTTTTAACTAACGACAAATTTCAGGATAAAAAAGGCGTGCTTTCTTCTAGGGCGGCCGCTACAGCAGGGGCCGGTCCTTCCTCTGAGGGACCTGTGCCCCCAAAGGAAGACCCTTGTAGTCCGGATCTGGAAATGAGGAGTCTCAGGTTGCAAACCCAGGTCAACAGAAGGCCTGCGGGCAGAACCAAGGAAAGACGAGGCGGAAGGACTGAGAGCCCTCGCGTGGATCTGGTCCCCCTATCCAGACGCCACTTCTCGCCCGGGGGCCAGACATTGCTGGGAGCTCAGCGAGTCCCCGTGCCAGTCCCCGAGAGGGCGAAGAAAACTCCTCCTTTGCATGATCCATCCTTCCAGGTTGGCAGGATAAAAAGCACAGGGACCGGATCTCTGAGCCATGTCTCGCTGCCTGCTATCCGGGGCCTGGAAAGTTCTGAACCTCCCAAAGCCTCAGCTTCCTCATCTGATAAACACGACGATAAAAGTCCTTTCCTTTTAAGGTTAGTGTGCAGATTAAATAACCCCATATATTTAGAGGGCCTTGCTCACGGATTAGTCACCCGCACCTCCTGGGTGTTGATATCTCATCTGTGTTCACATTACAAAATACGGCACTTACCAGAGAAATCTGCACCTTGCTGAGCTGGTTATCTGTTGGTATCTCTAATGAAATTCTGAGAACCTCAAGGGCAAAGACTAAAATTAGACCTAGTTCAGTTCTGGTTGTGCAACAGCTAAGTGTTTTTGAATGAACGAATGGAATAAATGAATGACACAGGTTTGAATAAATGATAGAGTGTTCCAGCCATGAAAAATAGGAGAGTGTTTGGGTTGGGTAGTTATCGTACCTTTTTGCTTTTATAGGCTGTTTGGAAGTTGGAGATAACTTACAGGAAACAAGCCTAGGATCCACACAGAATCTTGACCAGGATGATGCAGAAATTGGGTCTATGGCCAAGAATTAGATAAGCAAATAAACAAACATTTAGATCTTAAATAAAATATTTGGTTTGGGGGCTATGGGTGGTAGATCAGGGAAACCAAGGCAAGATAACGGGGATACAGTAAAAAACTATGTGAGAAACCATTTTTATCAACCACAAATTTCAAAAAATCATTTTTTTCACAACTGCAAGGTTTTCATCAAACCAGCTTCTTGCTACCACAAGTTGCAAAGATGATCTTGCTCTGGTGACAAACATTTTTCGAAGCTTGCTGTGCAGTCAAGGCCTGTGTTGACAGACTTGTATGTTGTTGATGCTTCTGAACATAAAGGGGAAGTCGAAAATTGCTTCCTTGTTTTCAATCAGCCAGGAATGCCCTGTGGAGGAGGAGAATTACTAATAGAAGAACTGCTACCTGTGCATAAAATGCACCACTCCTGCTTAATCAATCTGAATGGCATATCATTGCACATTATTTACTTCTCATATATTTCTTCAGAAAAACAACAGGCTCTCTCCTCTCAGATGTAGCACTTGTACTGTTGGGAGGACAACAAATAGACGCTAATGATTAAATGGAGATTTCAAGAGGTAAGCAGATTCTGTCCAAAGTCTATCATGATAAATTGTTCATTAATTCAAAAAATATTTATTTGAGCATATTTTATAACCATGGAAAGTATGTTTGGATCAGATACAATGAAAGGTATGAGAACAGGATCTAAGTCCTCAGCAGGGATCTCACCTATACACACATATTTCCAGTTTGTTCTCCCATCTTGCTCTCAGTTTGCTAATTACCATACTTCTCTCTCCTAATGTTCTGTTCTTCATCATTACAGAGTTTTCTTTCCATATTCTGATCTACTTACTTTTTCTTCTCGTGTTTCATTAGCATTTTTCCAAAGTTTTTTAGAGTTCTTTCGTAGATTTTCAGCCATTTATACATTTCTTAAATATTTAAGCCTTTGAATAAAACAAACCTTCAAAAAATGCATAAACATTTTTTTTTTTTTTTTTTTTTTCTTTTTGCGGTATGCGGGCCTCTCACTGTTGTGGCCTCTCCCGTTGCGGAGCACAGGCTCCGGACGCGCAGGCCCAGCGGCCATGGCTCACGGGCCCAGCCGCTCCGTGGCATATGGGATCCTCCCAGACCGGGGCACGAACCCGTATCCCCTGCATCGGCAGGCGGACTCTCAACCACTGCGCCACCAGGGAGGCCCATGCATAAACATTTTTATCAAGTACATACTGGTCAAAGACATTCTATCTCCCACAAATTGATTATTAATTACAAAAGGAAAAATAGTAGCTTCACAGCAGAGAGATCTGTCAAGAGATCAAAATTAACATCACCATGATGTGCTTCCTGGGACACAGAAAGGACACAACATCGCCCACATAATATTCTTGCCAAAAGTGCATAACTTGTATAACCTGTACTGTGGGGAAACATAAAATCAAATATAAAAATATTTTACAAAATAACTGGTGTTTACCCTTCAAAATGACAGTGTCAAGAAAGACAAAAAACGGAATTCCCTGGCTATCCAGCGGTTAGGACTCTGAGCTTCCACTGCAGGGGGCACGGGTTCCATCCCTGATTGGGGAACTAAGATCCTGAAAGCTGCACAGTGCAGCCAAAAAAAGAAAAATGGTGAGAGAGGAATAGCTCCAGATTTAAGAAAACTAAAGAGATAAGACAATTAGTGAAATGTATAATTCTGCATTGGATATTGGAAGCTGAAAAAATGCTATAAAAGACATTATTGAGATAACTGTCAAAATTAGAATATGGCGATAGTATTGCATTACTGTTAGGTGAGAAAATGGATATGTAAGGAAATGTCCTTATTCTTAAAAAATCCAAACTGGTGTATTAAGGATTAAAGGGGCATGATGTATGCAACTTTAAGTTATTTCAGAAGAAAACATATAGAAAATAGTAAAAACAAATGTGGCAAAATATTAATAATTGGTTAATGTGAATAAAGGGTACATTTAAGTTTGAAATTACTTCAAAATAAAATTTTTAAAAAGAAAAATGAATTTTATCTATATTAACACTTTAAAGTATTAATTTCAAAATGCAGAGCACATCTTAAGCAAAGATGTTACACTTTAGAGAAATTCTATGCTTCATTTTAGTTTTTATTTTTATTTATTTATTTCAGGTAGACGTTGTGACTTTATTTATTTATTTTTAACATCTTTATTGGAGTATAATTGCTTTACAATGGTGTGTTAGTTTCTGCTTTATAACAAAGTGAATCAGCTATACATATCCATATATCCCCATACTTCCTCCCTCTTGCTCTATGCTTCATTTTAAGAAGAGCAAACATTCAGAAACCACACTGAATTAGTCACTTCCTGCCTCTCACCCACCCATGGTGACATCTGTCAACTAACAGACATGGTTCTCATGTGACACTGGATGTTTGCATGTCCTTTGGTTGAAATGATCGATCACATGAATATCACACAAAAGTGAACCTTGGGGGCTTCCCTGGTGGCGCAGTGGTTGAGAGTCCGCCTGCCGATGCAGGGGACACGGGTTCGTTCCCTGGTCCAGGAAGATCCCACATGCCGCAGAGCGCCTGGGCCTGTGAGCCATGGCCGCTGAGCCTGCGTGTCTGGAGCCTGTGCTCCACAACGGGAGAGGCCACAACAGGGAGAGGCCTGCGTACCACAAAAAAAAAAAAAAAAAAAGTGAACCTTGGGAAGACACACTGTGATGCAGAATGTGACCATACTTCAGCTTGGCAATATTCAAGGGTTTGGCTGTGAGTGTGAAGAGAAATTGGGTGAGAGGGGTATCATGACTTAGAAAAGAGTAGTGTTGGGCCATATCAGGAATATTTTAAAGTAACTTTTGGAGTTTTAGGTATACAAGCAAGAGGTGTAATATATGTTCATTGCAGAAATCTTAGAAAATACAGGTAAGCAAAAGGAAGAAAATAGGGCTTCCCTGGTGGCGCAGTGGTTGAGAGTCCGCCTGCCGATGCAGGGGACACGGGTTTGTGCCCCAGTCCGGGAAGATGCCACATGCTGCGGAGCGGCTGGGCCTGTGAGCCATGGCTGCTGAGCCTGCGCATCTGGAGCCTGTGCTCCGCAACGGGAGAGGCCACAACAGTGAGAGGCCCGCGTACCACAAAAAAAAAAAAAAAAAAAGGAAGAAAATAAAAATCACCCACAACCCTACCACCCAAGATAACTGCTGTAAGCGTTTTGAAGTTGACATAGGTCTGAAGTATGTTCACACAGAGGCCGAAGTGTCATTAACAGTGTGGCTGTAGGGCCTGACCCCCATTCTTCAGTTGTGAGGCCTTGGCTAAGCTATTTGGCCACTTTACATCTCAGTTTTCTTTATCTGTAAAATGGAGAAAATACTACTACTTTGCTCAAAGTATTGATATAAGTAAGTGAGTTAATATTTCTAAAGCACTTTAGAATAATGCCTGGCATATGGTGAAACAATATGCATGTTAACGTAAATTTTCTTTTTCTCTTCTTTTTTTAAAACTGAAATACTGGGACTTCCCTGGTGGTCTAGTGGGTAAGACTCTGAGCTCCCAATACAGGGGGCCCAGGTTCGATCCCTGGTGAGGGAACTAGATCCCACATGCGTGCCACAGCTGAGTCTGCATGCTGCAGCTAAAAGATTCCCCCCATGCAACAACAAAGATCCCCTGTGCCACGACTAAGACGTGGCACAGCCAAAATAAATAAATAAATTTTTATAAAACAACCTGAAATACTGTAACAGGTAAAACTAACCTACAGTAGAAAAAAATCATAACAGTGAATCCCCCTAGGGACAGAGATTGATTAAGAAGGGCATGAGGGAACTTCCTGGGGTAATGATAATGTTCTATACCTTGGTGGGGGGTTGAGTTTACACAGGTTTATGAGTTTGTCAAAACACTGAGAATTTTACAGTTAAGGTCCGTGCATTTCATTACATGTAAATTTTATTTCAAATGAACAAAAAACTGTAAGCAAATATTGAAATATTTTTAATGATGTTCATGCTAAAGTATTTAGGAGAAAGTATACTGGTGCCTGTAATTTACTTCAAAATGCATCAAAAAATAAGGTGGATTGATGGATGGATAGAGGGTTGGATAGATGGATAGATGTGCAATAAAGCAAGTATAGTAAAACGTTAATGTTAGAATTGAGGTAGTGTTCATCATAAAATTCTTTCAGTTTTTTGGTATGACTAAAATTTTTCATGATATATAAAATATGGGGAAAATAATATATAATACTGTGGTACTAACTTGCTGTTTCTGCTCTAAGATGTATCATGATAATCCTATGTTATTAGTCTTTTCTATAAATGTAATCATTGTATATCATATTCTATAGATTAATGTAATTAACTAAACCACTATTACATATTTCAATTGATTCTGAATTCATTACAAAGCAGTGAGAAGAATGTTTCATGAAAGAACTCTCATTAATACCCTCAAAGATTTATGAGAAGACATTTTATCCATGAAACTAGAACAAGATACCCTTTAAAAAATTAGAGTCCTGGGGAGGGAGGGATAAATTAGGAGTTTGGAATTAACAGATACACACTAAAACAGATAAACAGCAAGGACCTACTGTATAACACAGGGCACTATATTCAATATCTTGTAATGTTCATGCTAAAGTATTTAGGGGAAAGTATACTGGTGCCTGTAATTTACTTCAAAATGCATCAAAAAATAAGGTGGATTGATGGATGGATAGAGGGTTGGAAATGGAATGGTTGTAATGGAAAAGAATCTGGAAAAGAATATATATATATATATATATATGTGTGTATATATAACTGAATCACTTTGCTATGCACCTGAAATAACACAACACTGTAAATCAACTATATTCAATTAAAAATCAATTAGAATCCAAAAGGATTTTTTGGAAATTAAAAACTTGATAATAGAAATGAAAAACTCCATAGAGAGACTGAACGATAAAACCAAAGAAATCTCCCCAAGTTAGAGTGAACATGCAAAGGGCTGGAAAAGAGTAGAGAAAAATTACAAGGGTCAGCCAAGTAGGTCCAACATATGACAATGTGGTATCCCAGAAAGAACAGGGAAAAAGGAAAGGAGGAAATCTCATCAAAGAAATAATGAAACAAGTACCCATAACTGGAGGACATGCGTCTTCAGACTGAAGCTGAGTGCCCAGCACATGGATGAAAATAAACCCACACCAAGGTATCTTCAGAACCCTCAGGACAAACAGAGGATTCTACAAGTTTCTGGACAGAAACAGGTCACATACACAGGATCAGAAAGAATGGTGTCAGACTTCCCAGCACAGCATTAGAAGCAAAGAGATGAAAGAACAATGCCTTCAAGGTTCTGAAGGAAAATGATTTCCAAGTCTAGAATTTTATGCTCAGGCAAATTACCAAACAAGAGAGTAGGAATAAAGAGGGTTTTAGCCATACAAGGTTTAAAAAGCAAACACAACCTCCCATGTACCCATTTTCTTTCTTTTCCTTTCTTTTTTTTTTTTTTGTTGAATTCTACCAGTCTTTGAGCACTTCACCTACTATATGCTGTGTTGAGTATTAGTTTCATACCTTTTATTTTTAAATTTTTTTTGGCTGCAGAGCTTGTGGGATCTTAGTTCCCAGGCCAGGGATCGAACCCAGGCCCCCTGCAGTAGAAGCACGGAGTCCTAACCACTGGACTGCCAGGGAATTCCCTGTACCCCTTTCCAAGAAGCTGAAACCACCACCTTGCTGGCTGCCCAACGGCCTGTGCTTCCAGGCCTCCTCGTGGCCTCGCCTGCTTGGTAGACGCCCAGGGAAGCTGAGGCCAGCCTCTTATGCAGATATTCTGCCTCATCCGACCTTCTCCTGGTGCCTCCATCTATTGGGACCACATTGCCCTTTCTTTGCACAGCTGGGTTTGTGCTTGCTACCCGTTTTCTCAAAACTGAGCAATATATATATATATTTTTTAAAATAAAGTTATTTATTTTATTTTTTGGCTGCATTGGGTCTTCGTTGCTGCACATGAGCTTTCTCTAGCTGCAGCGAGTGGGGGCTACTCTTCATTGCAGTGCACAGGCTCCTCATGGCGGTGGCTTCTCTTGTTGCGGAGCATGGGCTCTAGGTGCGCAGGCTTCAGTAGTTGTGGCACGTGGGCTCAGTAGTTGTGTCTTGTGGGCTCACTAGTTGTGGCGCACAGGCTTAGTTGCCCTGCGGCATGTGGGATCTTCCTGGACCAGGGCTTGAACCCATGTCCCCTGCATTGGCAGGCAGATTCTTAACCACTGCGCCACCAGGGAAGTCCCCTGAGCAATATATTGATTACAGATCATACACAAGTAGTAAATTTATAAAGAATGGCTCACATAAAAGTCAGGAAAGTGGTTACTTCTGGTGGGGGGAGTGGGAGGAACCACTGGAGGCCCCCCATGGGGTTTCTGAGGTTCTAGGGTGATGGGCACATAGGTGTATGATCTCTTTTCCTATTTCCTTGGCACCTTGGTCTCTGGCAGGAATTAGTACTCCAAGCCTTCCCTAAGCCTGCTCTCAGCTGTGCCTGCCTCTGAGAAGGGCTTACGCTTGGTGATCTTCCTCACAACGGGCACAGTCACGAGTACATGGCAGGTATTGTGTCCATGCTTGTTGGCTTATTAAAAAGTTGGTTGCATGGAGTTCTACGGGAAGTCCAGTGGTTAGGACTCCACGCTTTCACTGTTGAGGGCCCGGATTCAGTCCCTGGTCAGGGAACTAATATCCCACAAGCCGTGCGGTGCCACCAAAAAAAAAAAAAAAAAAAAGTTGGTTTGATACACAGTTGGGAAGACTATGGTGCCTCAGGAAAAGATTATTAGGGCCTGGGATTTGGAGTTCATCCCAATCGGCAGTCTGGGCTGGGGGCTTGGAGCTGCCAAGATGAAACCAAGTTGGCACCCAGAGAGAAAGGTGGGCAGGAGTGCAGTAAGATGCAATGCGAGTATGGTTTTTTTCTTTAAAGGCTCCACTCTGCCATAGAAATTGGAGGGAATAGCACGGTAGGAATCGGGGAGCCTGAGAGAGGATCTGCCCAGTAGGAGATTCAGCTGGTCACAAGTCTGTCCTCCGTCTGTGATAGAAACCAGTCCTCGAAACTGCAAGCCACCAGCTGCCTGATTGGTTCTATCAAGGAGCCAGTATGAGCCATGCCTTAACACATGACTGCCTTTGCAGGGGGTCAACATTTCTATATAGTTATGACATTACTTCATTTTTAAATGAGCATGTGGCAACCTGCAGACAAAAATGAATTCTCAGTCCCTTCAAGTCAATCACCTGGAGAGGCCACATATTCAGCCCAACAGTGCATTCTGGTACAGCCACCCAACCTACAGCCATGCTGCTGGATGTACCTTATGCCGGCAAACTGCCATCTCTGTGAGGGCTGTAGTTTGGGGAAGAGCCAAGAGTCATTCAGAACTCAGTGCACTGTGTGGAAGGGCCATCAGGTTTGGTAGGACCATTTGGGATAAGAAAAGAAGGATATGGCAAAGAATGAGGCAGTCTTCCTGTGTTTGAGTCACAAACTGTCTCCAAACACAAAGTGTTTCAAAAATACTTTTTTTTTTTTCGGGTACACAGGCCTCTCACCGCCGTGGCCTCTCCTGCCGCGGAGCGCAGGCTCCAGACACGCAGGCCCAGCGGCCATGGCTCACGGGCCCAGCCGCTCCGCGGCATGTGGGATCCTCCTGGACCGGGGCACGAACCCGTGTCCCCTGCATCGGCAGGCAGACTCTCAACCACTGCACCACCAGGGAAGCCCATTGCGCCACCACGGAAGCCCCATAAATACTTTTGAGAAGCACTATTTCCTGGCATAGTTCTAGGTGCCCAGCAGCCCTATGGAGTAGGTAAAACTATCCCCGTTACACAGACAATGCACCTGAGGCACAGAGTCACTAAGAACTTACCCAAGGGAATTCCTTGGCAGTCCAGTGGTTAGGACTTTGTGCTTTCACTGCAGGGGGCCCGGGTTCGATCCCTGGTCAGGGAACTAAGATCTCCCAAGCCGCGAAGCACGGCCAAACAAAAGAACTTACCCAAGATTGCACAGCTAGTAAGGGGTGAACCTGGGATTTGAACACAGGCAGTCTGACACAAGACTCCATGCTTTAAAAAAAAATTTTTTTTTGATGTGGACCATTTTTAAAGTCTTTATTGAAGTTGTTACAATATTGCTTCTGTTTTATGTTTTGGTTTTTTGGCCCCAAGGCATGTGGGATCTTAGCTCCCAGACCAGGGATCAAACCTGCACCCCCTGCATTGGAAGGCGAAGTCTTAACCACTGGATTGCCAGGGAAGTCCCAAGGCTCCATGCTTTTAATCGCTACATCAAACTGCCTGGAAGGGAACAAAGCTTTTTTAGAAACATGCACCAGATGAAATAATTAGAAAATCAATTTTGTCTCTACATATTTAAATCATATATATATATATATATGAATTGTCTGGTTTCCTGGTACAGTTCTGGAACTAGTATAGTGAGTGGTACATAGGAGAGAGTAAATTTTGTTACATGAAGAAGTGAGTGAATGAATAAAGCAGTTCAAAGTATGCATTACTGGGTGAACTGATGTTCTAGGCAAATAAAGAGGGAAGTATCATTTACTGATTCCCTTCTTGACGTAGGACATTGTGTTTCCTGGAGTCATCTGATTTAGCCTCACTCTAACCCTGTAAGGTGCATGTTCAATCCTAGGTCAGGAGCCATTTCACCATCCAATATGCAAGTTACCTTTAAAGGGCTTTTGGGTGACCCAGCGCTCCTCTTTCTCAGCCCCAAGAATTCAGGCAACTTAAAGGCTTCCTGGACACACCAAAGACAATCACCTAGTCCCTTGGTGTTTCACTCTCATTTCTAACGTTCCGTAACCCCTGCCCATGGTCCGTCCATCAGGTGTCCCTAATCTCCTGCTCGACCTCCTGCAAGAGCCTCCCAGCTCTACCCCGTCTCTGGTTCCCCCACCCCTGACTCTCCCACTATCCATCTTACCTAGCACTGTCAGCATCACTTTCCCCATAACTAGCTCTGTGAGGAAACCCCTGTAAAGAGGATCTGGAATGAGATGGCCCGGCTTTGAGGCAGGTGAAGCCAGGCAAGTCAGTTATCTTCTATGGGCCTCAGTTCCTTCCTTGGTAAAATGGGGAAAAATCAATATATTTCATAGAACTTTATGGGAATGAAATGAGATTATGTGTGCTAAGGTATTTTGCAGGGACTTCCTTGGTGGGTAAGACCCTGTGGGGAACTAGATCCCACATGCCACAACTAAGACCCGGTGCAGCCAAATTAATTAATTTTTTTTTTAAATAAAGTGCTTTGCAAATGCTTGCCACATGATCAATTGTATTTTTTTTCCTTTGTATAATCTAAATGTTGGTGCCTCTAATCAAACACCTGCTATTAATTTGCAAGAAACAAAACCTCCCAAACCAGAAACTTGCTAACACTTCCTATTGTTTCCTAGGATAAAGCAAAATCTCTTTACAACGACATTATTTTTTCAAGGGATTCTAAGTTATAGCTACCCAAATTATGTCACACTGTTCCTTTTTTTTTTTTTTTTTTTTTGCAGTACGCGGGCCTCTCCCGTTGCGGAGCACAGGCTCCGGACACGCAGGCTCAGCGGCCATGGCTCACGGGCCCAGCTGTTCCGCGGCATGTGGGACCTTCCCGGACCGGGGCACGAACCCGTGTCCCCTGCATCGGCAGGCGGACTCTCAACCACTGCGCCACCAGGGAAGCCCCATTGTGCCATTCTTTACATTTGCCTTGCACTCAGCTGAATTGAACTCTTAACAGTTCCTGGGACTTGCCTCTGTCTTTCCACATTTATACTTTTGCTTTTTCTGTGTCCCCCTGAAATCTCCTCCACTCCCTGCCCCTGCTGAAATCCTGGTTGGCTTTTTTACATCACAACTGCAAAGCCTCAGCCAGTCTCCTAAATTAGAAGAGAGCTCTCTGATCTTCCAATGCCCCCTTGTGGCACTGACTGCATTCCGCTTTTTTTTTTTTTTTTTTTGCGGTACGCGGGCCTCTCACTGTTGTGGCCTCTCCCGCTGCGGAGCACAGGCTCCGGATGCACAGGCTCAGCGGCCGTGGCTCATGGGCCCAGCCGCTCCGCGGCATGTGGGATCTTCCCGGACCGGGGCACGAACCCGTGTCCCCTGCATCGGCAGGCGGACTCTCAACCACTGCGCCACCAGGGAAGCCCCCCATTCCGCTTTTTAATTGCAGTTATTCGTATGTTTCATTTCTCCTGCAAGACTGTAACTTCTCAAGGGTTCTAATTGTGTCTCATTTTTCTCTGTGTACCTAAAAGTGCTCATAGAGTTTACTGCACATATAAATATCTTAAAAGTAACTAAATGAAATGACAGGCCTTAACGTACAGAAATGTAGGGCCTGGGAGCCTGGGTAACCCTGTGTCCAGGTCCGGGGTTAGGCAGTCGTGAATCTTGAAGGTCATCTTTGGAGAGAGGCAGCACAAAGGGGCACACGCAGACTGGAACGAGGCTAGAGCTGAGCCCAACTTGGTAACTAATGTCCCCTCAAGGGTCTGTGCCTGTCGGGGCACTCCCAGGTCCTTCAGCTTCATGGGGATAATCCTGTTTTTAAATTTTTTTCAAAAAAACCTTATTAAGATATAATTTATATACAATTCTTCCATTTTTTAAAAAGTATTTATTTATTTTGGCTGCACCGGGCCTTAGTTGCGGCATATTTAGTTTCAGCATGCAGGATCTTTAGTTGCGGCATGTGGACTCTTAGTTGTGGCACGCATGTGGGATCTAGTTCCCCGACCAGGGATTGAAACTGGGCCCCCTGCATTGGGAGCGTGGAGTCTTACCCACTGGACCACCAGGTAACTTCCAATTCTTCCATCTAGAATTTACAGTTCAATGGTTTTAAATCTGCATTCAGAGTTGTGCGCCAATCACCACAGTTGAATTTTAGAACATTTTCATCACCACAACAAGGAAATTTGTTCCCATTAGCAATATACCCCATCCATCCTCTCCTACAACCCCCTTACCTCCACCCCATTCCCACCCCACTGGCAACCACTCTACTTTCTGTCTTGATAGATCTGCCTATTAATGAATTTGTGCATTCATTCATCAGTTGATGGACATTCGGGTTGTTTCCACTTCTTGGCTATTATTATTATTTTTTTATAAATTCATTTATTTTATTTACTTACTTTTGGCTGTGTTGGGTCTTCGTTGCTGTGCGCAGGTTTTCTCTAGTTGCGGCGAGTGGGGGTTACTCTCTGTTGCGGTGTGTGGGCTTCTCATTGCGGTGGCTTCACTTGTTGTGGAGCACGGGCTCTAGGCACGTGGGCTTCAGTAGTTGTGGCTCGCAGGCTCAGTAGTTGTGGCTCGCGGGCTCTAGAGTGCAGGCTCCGTAGTTGTGGCACACGGGCCTAGTTGCTCCGCGGTGTGTGGGATCTTCCCTAACCAGGGCTCGAACCCGTGTCCCCTGCATTGGCAGGCGGATTCCCAACCACCGTGCCACCAGGGAAGCCCTTCTTGGCTATTATGAATAGTGTTTCTATGAACATTTGCATATAAGATTTTGTGTAGACATATGTTTTCAATTCTCTGGGTAGATAGAGTCCTAGGAGCAGAATTGTTGGGTCAAATGATGTCTGTTTAACTTTTTGAGGAACTGCCAAACCATTTTCCAAAGTGGCTGCACCATTTTACATTCCCACCAGAAATGTATAAGATTTCCAATTTCTCCATATCCTTGCCAACACTTGTTATTGTCTGTCTTTACTATAGCCATCCTAGTAGATGTGAAGTAGTGTCTGAAAGTGGTTTTGACTTGCATTTCCCTAATTACTAATGATGTTGAGCATCTTTTCATGTGCTTATTGACCATTTATATATTTTCTTTAGAGGAATGTCTGTTCAAATCCTTTGCCCATTTTACAATTGGGTTATTTGTCTTCTTATTGACTTGCAAGAGTTCTTTATATATTCTGGATACTAGTCCCTTATCAGTCTTTTCACTTTCCTGATGCTGTCCTTTGAAGCACAAACATTTTCAATTTTGATGAAGTCTAATTTATCAATTTTTTCTTTTGCTGCTTGTGCTTTTGGCATCACATCTAAGAAATCATTGCCTAACTCAAGGTCATAAAGATTGACACCTATGTCTTGTAATAATTTTACAGTTTTAGCTCTTACATCTAGGTCTGACCCATTTTGAATTAATGTTTGTGTATGATATGAGGGAGTAGTGCAACTGAGCAGGACCCTGTGGGGCCCTCCCAGGTACAAAAGCCTTTACATGTCTCCTGTTCCTTATTTGTAGGAAAAAGGCTTCAGCCTCCTACACTTTCCCTGAGTTCCAAAATACAGATTCAAACAGTTACTAATTAGGAAAGGGAGGGAATGCAGAAACAAAGGAAAAACAGTCAAGAAACAATAGTGGGCTTCCCTGGTGGTGCAGTGGTTAAGAATCTGCCTGCCAGTGCAGGGGACACGAGTTCGAGCCCTGGTCCAGGAAGGTCCCACATGCTGTGGAGCAACTAAGCCCGTGCGCCACAACTACTGAGCCTGTGCTCTAGAGCCCGTGAGCCACAGCTGCTGAGCCCATGTGCCACAACTACTGAAATCCGTGCACCTAGAGTCTGTGCTCCACAACAAGAGAAGCCACTGCAGTGAGAAGCCTGCGTACCGCAACGGAAGAGTAGCTGCCGCTCGCCCCAACTACAGAAAGCCCGCACACAGCAACGAAGACCCAACACAGCCAAAAATAAATAAATAAATTTATTTTAAAAAAGCAACAATAGTACAGCAGTAAAGCAGAGTCCTAGTTCCCCCTCAAGGGATATACATAACAATATATTGGAACTTCCCTGGTGGTCCAATGGGTAAGACTCTGCGCTCCCAATGCAGGGGGCCCAGGTTCGATCCCTGGTTGGGGAACTAGATCCTGCATGCATGCTTCAACTAAGAGTCTGCATGCCGCACCTAAGAAGTCTACATGCTGCAACTAAGAGTCCACGTGCCACAACTAAAGATCCTGCAAAGGGCTTCTCTGGTGGCGCAGCGGTTGAGAGCCCGCCTGCCGATGCAGGGGACACGGGTTCGTGGCCTGATCTGGGAAGATCCCACATGCCGCGGAGCGGCTGGGCCCGTGAGCCATGGCCGCTAGGCCTGCACGTCCGGAGCCTGTGCTCCGCAACGGAAGAGGCCACAACAGTGAGAGGCCCGTGTACCGCAAAAAAAAAATAATAAATGAATAAATTTATTAAAAAAAAAAAAGCAAACAGGCTCTAAATGAGGTAACCATTCAGCTATTCGTTGCCATTCCACAGAGCAGAACTGGTTGATTGGGGGAGGGCAGGGGTGACTTCTGGCCCCGGGGGGCTTTGTTGTTGGAGAGGAAATTAAATCACTGTCTTCAGGAGTTGGCCCTGCTGGGAGGGCAACTGCTTTCCCTGATGTTCCTTGGGCGGTGGAGAGGGCCCTGCTGCGGAATGTGACAAGCGTTTTGGGGGCAAAAAGGTGTTTCCCGGATGCCCAGAACGAGGGTCTCGGAGGCACGGGTTTTAGATGGGATGGGGGGGGGGGAACAGAGCTTTCTTTCAATTGTTCAATATAGAGGAAAAACCCAAAGGAAGATACCAGATACCAGGCAAGGTGCTTGAGTTTCCTCAGCCGGAAATGGGGCTCATTAGCCCCTCCTTGCCTGCAGAGCTCACAGGACTGTTACCAGGGGAAGAAGCGCGTGGGAGAGGATAGCGGGCTAAGCAGGTATACGTTTCGCTAAGATGTGAGGAGTCCTGCGGGACGAAGGCCGGAACCCGAGATAGGGAGAGTACTGGCCTTGGCTCGGAGCCGTCTTTCGAGAGTCCCGGGATTTGCCGGTCCCGCCCACCGAGCCCACACGGTCCCAGAAAACAATGGCGCATCCGCCGGAGATATACCCCACCTGCACTTCCCGGCGCGCGACCCGGAAGCGGAAGGGAGGCAGTCTCATTCTCCCTCCAGTGCGTGTTTCCTGCGTCAGACGCGGCGGTAGAGGAGATCGGCGGCTGTTTGTAGCGTGTGGTGGGGGGAGCGGAGCTCTGAGACCCCCCTGAGCATCCGCGGCCATGGCGGATGTGACCGCTCGTAGCCTGCAGTACGAGTACAAGGCGGTGCGTGTGGGCTCGGCGGAGGGCTCTGGGCTGAGGAGGCCGGTGGGGAGCGGGAGGATGAGGAAGGGAGTTTTACTCTGAAGGCCTACGGGAGAACCGCGAAAGTAGAGGGGAAATCAGATTCAGGCGAAGGAGGGGGTACACGACGATATGAATAACCCCACTGGTGACTGGGGCGAGCGGGATGCGCTAAGAGCTCCGCTCGGAGTGTTTGTTCCCTGTCCCCTCGGCGCTGTTCCCGACCCCTTCCGTATGTCATCCCCAACGTGCCCGACAGTGTTCCCAGGGCGGAGTTATGAGCAGTGTTAGGAGCAAGGATTGTTCTAACGATTTGGTTGCCCTTTGCTCATGCGCAATTATATGATGCGCTTCTTAAGGAAAACATCTTTTTATTCCGACTAGTGATTTTCGTCGCTTCTTTGCCCCAGTTCTTACTTCCTTTGTTATCAGCTGGTATCCCTTTGGTACCGGCATTGGTCCTGCTCCTGTCAGAGTTTCGATAACATTGTGATCTTTTCAGAACTCGAATCTTGTCCTCCAAGCTGACCGCTCTCTCATTGACCGGACCCGCCGGGATGAACCCACAGGAGAGGTTCTGTCCCTGGTTGGGAAGCTGGAGGGCACTCGGATGGGAGATAAGGCTCAACGGACGAAACCACAGATGCAAGAGGAAAGAAGAGCCAAGTGAGTAGCAGGGGGAAAATGATTCTTCTTCAGACCCAAAGTCCATTTTCCCTTGGCATTTGAGCAGTGTTTTTTTTTTTTTTTTTTTTTTTTTTTTGCTGAATTGCTTGGTGCAAGTGAGATGTCAGTGGCATTAAAACAGTTCAGTAAAGATAAAAACAGAACACAAGAATCGAAAGGTTCTTTGGCCTAAACAAGTGTATCTGAAGTAGAAAACAACTTTTAGATCTTTTTTCAGCATGTGTTTCTCATCGTTAGAGAGATCTTAATTTTCTTCATAGTATTTTGAAGATTCTTGGTAAACTCTTTTTCTTGTTGTTGTTGTTGCTTATCTATTTTACATATAGTAGTTTGTATCTGTTAACCCCTTACTTTTTTTTTTAAATTATATTTTGGCTGCATTGGGTCTTTGTTGCTGCGCACGGGGGCTACTCTTTGTTGCGGTGCGTGGGCTTCTCATTGCGGTGGCTTCTCTTGTTGTGGCTCACAGGCTCTAGAGTGCAGGCTCAGTAGTTGCGGCACACGGGCTCAGTAGTTGTGGCTCGCAGGAGAGCACAGGCTCAGTAATTGTGGCACACGGGCTTAGCTGCTCCGCGGCATGTGGGATCTTCCCGGACTGGGGCTCGACCCTGTGTCCCCTGCATTGGCAGGCGGGTTCTTAACCACTGCGCCACCTGGGAAGTCCCGTTAAACTCTTGTCTCAGTAACTCTTCTCACTCTTCTCTTTTATTACTAACTTACCACCCCTACTTCTTTTGTCTGCTGTTGCCCACTTCCAGTTTTGTTGTTATAAACTACCATTCGAGCATGAAAGGCAGGTGTTTTGTTTTGCCTTTTTGTTGTTTTTTTACTTTTGCGGGGTGATATATTTCCAAACTTAAAAAAAATCATTGAACTTTATCTCACTGTTATCTTTCGACCCTGATCGTCTGTGTCTTCCTCTTCTCTCATGATGAAGTCTCAAAGATTCGTAGGCCCGGTTTTGATTAAAGCAGTTGTATTTGCAATGAGTTACATATCATTGGTCCTCCACTTTGCAGAGTATGACTTCTTTTCCAGGTATTGATGGCAGTAGATTCCTTTGGAGCTTTGGTTTTCTGGCCAGAAAAAGAAAATGTGTCTGAGGGATAAAAAACTAGTCAAAATCCAATCATATATTGTCGTACAAAGTAGAAAGGGTTGCCTCTTTTAAATGAACGTGGAGGATGTCTCATTGGAACATTTAGTGCATCTAGTGAGAGAATGACAGAGTATTCCCTTTCTGTTACTGTGTTCCCATAAAGAAATACTCCTGCAAGTGACTAAGGCCAAATGGGAATCATTTGCTGAGGTACAGGTCTGTGGTTTTAAGTATTACCTGTGTGTCATGAAGCTGAGGGGAGGAGGGTGGGGTGGGCTTCCTTTAGTCTTGTCTTTGAGAGGGAAGGTCCTGTCCGTTCAACATCACACTCTGTCCATTAGGCGAAGAAAGCGTGATGAGGACCGGCATGACATCAACAAGATGAAGGGTTATACTCTGCTCTCGGAGGGCATTGATGAGATGGTGGGCATCATCTACAAGCCCAAAACTAAAGAGACCCGGGAGACCTACGAAGTGCTGCTCAGCTTCATCCAGGCTGCACTTGGGGACCAGGTGAGGCAGCCAGAGGGTGAAGCCATGTTTTTGGTGAGGGAGGAAGGCACACCTGGGAGGCACTGGAGGAACCTTGTCTGTGTATTTTCCTGTGTGGGCCATACCGATATGGAGAAGTGGCTAATGTTTATGGAGCACTTACTTTATATGGGATAGCACTTTACATGTCTTCTCTCTTTCAGTTCTCATGTTAGCTCTATGACTAGGTGCTATTAATACTTACTTTCCATTCTACAGAAGAGAGGTGTGAGGCAAAGAATACTTAAGTAATCTTCCCAAGTCACAGAGGTAGTGTTTGGCAGAGCCAGGATGTGAGCCTGGGTAGTTTATATCCAGGATCTGTGCTCTTGGCCTTATACATGTGATTAAGGACCTCTGTGGGTCTCTGAGAGACGCTGGCGAGGTGGCTGCTAGAGGAGGTGAGGATAAGAATCACCACAAGTTTGGCAGAGGCTAGGGCAGGACACAGTGCACAGGCACAGTGCCTCTCCGGTCGGGAGGAATGTGGCGCGCTGCTGTGGAAGCTGTGTCTGTCTTCCTAAGACCACTCACCTGATTTTTTGAAACAGATGAGTCTGCCTTCAATTGTGTGACCTTTGGAGGCATTTTTAAATTAACATTAGTGAAAATGGTCGGAACCTGGTATGCAGGTTTTAAAGAGATACAGCTCTTCACATCCTATTGTCACGTAAAGCTGGTCAGTGATGTTCTATGTCTTTGTCTCGTTCTAAATTTTTTTTTTTTTGCCACCAGCCACGTGATATCCTTTGTGGGGCAGCTGATGAAGTTCTAGCTGTTTTAAAGAATGAAAAGCTTCGGGACAAGGAAAGGAGAAAGGAGATTGATCTGCTGCTGGGTCAGACAGATGATACAAGATACCATGTGTTAGTGAACCTGGGCAAAAAGATCACAGACTATGGTGGAGACAAGGAAATCCAGAATATGGGTAAGTGAGCTCTTTGTGTCCTGACCCTATGAACTGGGTGCTCGTTGACCCCTAATGTGATCTTCTAGCCTCAGCCATTAAAGCATCTGAAAGATGCTTTAAAAGGTTTCCATAACCTATTTGGTGTTTTTGGAGGGGTTATGATTGATGGACACCAGAATCCCTAGATTCCCGTAGCTATTTCTTATTCTGAGACCCTTTTATTGTATAGAACATGGGAGAAAACTTGGAGAGGGCCTGGGTGGAGGGTGGACAGGCAGAGCAGGGCCGTTTCTACGGCCGGCAGATTGGAGCAGGCCTTGCTGGTGGCAGCACAGAAGGCTCTCCTTTTTCTTTTTTGTAAATTTATTTTATTTATTTTTGGCTGCGTTGGATGTTCGTTGCTGTGCGTGGGCTTTCTCTGGTTGCGTCGAGCAGGGGCTACTCTTTGTGGCGGTGTGTGCGTTTCTCATTGCAGTGGCTTCTCTTGTTGCGGAGCATGGGCTCTAGGCGCGTGGGCTTCGTTAGTTGTGGCACGTGGGCTCCAGAGCTCAGGCTCAGTAGCTGTGGCTCATGGGCTTAGTTGCTCTGTTGCATGTGGGATCTTCCTGGACCAGGGATCAAACCCGTGTCCCCTGCATTGGCAGGCGGATTCTTAACCACTGCGCCACCAGGGAAGTCCCAGGCTCTCTTATGTTGATCATTTGTCTGTTAGTCCTTAGACCTTAGGTCTGTCCTGAGGAGAGGCATGTCAGGCAGTTAGGGAGGAAATTAGCTCCCTAGTGCCTCATTTTACTAACTGTTCCCTGTCCTCTTTTTCTAATCCCTCACCGTTTCAGATGACAACATTGATGAGACGTATGGTGTGAATGTACAGTTTGAGTCTGATGAGGAGGTAAGTGAAAAGCAAACAGACCCAGTCTCGTCTTTTTTTTTTTTTTCCAGTTGTTAAGGTGAGGGGACCACTTCTGATATAAAGTGCCCTAACTTAAGCCAGATAAGTTTTATGGTGTTGTATTGGTGTCAAACTTGGGCATAAATATTATTTCGCTGAAAAATCGTTATGGTTATTTTTGGGTTTTATAAAGCAAATTTGAACTTATAAGTGTAAATTAATATAATAATTGAACATAAACCAAGTGGATCAGCAACAAGAAAGAGAAAAAGGTAAGTACAGCGTATACTCCATTTCGGGAATGCGCTGTCCCGTTTTACTGCATTTTAACCGTACTGTGATAATTTTCCTCTTTCCAGTACTGTGTCCTACTGCCAATTTCAAAAACAAGTGCACATTTGCCGCAGAGCATGGGCATATTTTGTACATGGTTGGTTCAGTAACAGTTGCAGCAGCCACTGAGGTTTACCGTCTAATTAGAATTTCTTGAATATAACTAATAGGAACAAGTGGGGCACTTGAAAAAATGTGCAGAGCTGCGTTCGAGTTCTCAGTGGGTGTGTTTGGCTTCCTGAAAGGTAAAACGGCAGCTTTGGGATATAAACTAGGACAGGAAGAGGGGGTAGCAGAGGAGAGTCAGAGGAGAGAGCACCAAACTCGGAGCTGAGAGGCTGAACTTTGGTCCTGTATTGGACAGGTCATCGTGCTTCAGTGTCTGTGCCTTTCAAACGATATGATTGAAGTAGATGACCGCTGAGCCCCTTCCTCCAGTAGAGTTAGTAGAATTTCTTTATTTTAAGTAGCAACAAACTAAAAGAATGCTTTGCTCGTAGCATTCATTCATTGAACAAATGCTTATTATTAAGGACCTGCTTTTAACATGACCCTGTGCTCCGTACACGGTACACCTGTAGGCAGGTGTGTGAGTAAAGACAGTAGCGAGCAAGCCAAGTGTGGCCTCTACATTTCTGGTCACTGTGTGCTTTCCCAGGTGTGCTTCTGTACTGGTCCTTCTGGTAAATGTACTCTGGAGTGAGGCTGACCCTGGTTCCAGTAAGTTGTTGGTTCCACCGCAGAAGCCTTTGCTCTAACTGTGGAGCTTATTTTAAGTGACTTGAGGGAGTGGTTCTGTGGTGATGCCAGGATCAGCTCCAGGTCACGAGTTGGGGTTGGGGCTGTTTCCACAGGAAGGTGATGAAGATGTGTACGGGGAGGTTCGAGAAGAGGCATCGGACGACGACATGGAAGGGGACGAGGCGGTGGTGCGCTGTACCCTCTCGGCTAACGTGAGTACAGCTTGCTCTTGCCCGCCGCCGCAGGGCACGTTATTTCTGGGTGTAGCACTTCTTTCCCATACCTACGTCCTGTCATGTATTATTTATTAAGCTACCTTTTCATAGGGTGAGCCGTGATAGACATTTCGTGTCTTGATTTTTCTTAAGGTTTCAGTCAGTCACCCTCTTTCTCAAAGGCATGTGTTGATGAAGTCTTGGTGGGTCTGGTGTGCCCATGAACTCAGTATAGCAGAGTCGTAATGCCCCCCCCCGCCCCCCGCCCCCACCGGAAAGTCCTCAGAAGAGGGTAGGCTGTGGGTGGGGGGCCTGCAGAGCTTTGTTGCTGGATGATAAGAAAGCACGTGGGGCAGATGGAGACACAGTGAGCTCAGTGCCTGGTTACTTTGTAGCTTGTGGCCTCAGGGGAACTGATGAGTTCCAAGAAGAAGGATTTGCACCCTCGGGATATTGATGCCTTTTGGCTCCAGCGGCAGCTCAGTCGCTTCTATGATGACGCCATTGTGTCGCAGAAGAAGGCAGATGAAGTCTTGGAGATTTTGAAGGTACAGCCGGGATAATGTTCTGTGTTCCGTGTGTCTTAGCAGATGGGACAGTGTAGGAAGCACGTGGCTGCGTCCTTAATCCTGGTGTTACCTTCTCCCTGCAGACGGCCAGCGATGACCGGGAATGCGAGAACCAGCTGGTTCTGCTCCTTGGGTTCAACACTTTTGATTTTATTAAGGTGTTGCGGCAGCACAGGATGATGAGTGAGTATATATGGAGAACGCTTTTGTGTCGTAGGTAGGTGCGTGGTAGAGGTTGTGTTGCTTTCGTAGCCTCACCACTTGTTTCATGTATTTTTCTTTCTACCCCAGGATTGAAGGTTGATTTTGTATCTCACCTTCCCTTTCTTCCTTTTGCTCTTGGCAGTTTTATACTGTACCTTGCTGGCCAGTGCACAGAGTGAAGCTGAAAAGGAAAGGATCATGGGAAAGATGGAAGCTGACCCAGAGCTGTCCAAGTTCCTCTACCAGCTCCACGAAACGGAGAAGGAGGATCTGATCCGGGTAAGGGCTGGGCTGGTTTGTCTGTCTGACTCCTGAGCTAGAGTGTTTGCTTTGGAAAAGAGACACTAGTTAGAAGATTGCAGCAAAAAGCTAAATTCCTGTTAAAGCAGGAAGTTGAAGAAGTGAATTATTTCTCCAGATTCTTTGAGTTTGGTCATTGGTACAGTGTGGAATCAACACCTTCACGCTGCTGTGGTCGAGAGACTGCTGACCTGCTGCTATCGTCACCAGCACCTGGGCCCTTTCCTGTTTGTTCACGCAATAAGTCATGGTGTCTGCTGGTAGTACAGGAACACAACGCGTGTTTGCTGAACACAGAACCCATACTCTGTCCCTTAAGGATAGCCCTTGATGCTGCATTGTTGAACGTCGACTTTTGAAATCCCAGGACTATGTATTGTCCCTTGAAAGTGGTTTGATTTCATCATTCTGGTGGTCCTCAACTGTCTGAACGTAAAGGGCCACCTTTCTGTTTCAGGACTTACTAGTCAGCACCTGTGAGTCAAGCTCAGCCAAGGGACTGAAAAGGACAAGAAGCTGGGATGGTGATGAATCGTTGCTTTTCTTTCTGTCTTTCCGCATCACAGGAGGAGAGGTCCCGGAGAGAGCGAGTGCGTCAGTCCCGGATGGACACAGATCTGGAAACCATGGATCTGGACCAGGGTGGAGAGGTAGGTACCAAGGCCATTTCCAAGGCTGTGAGGGATGGAAACTCCTTTGCTCAGCTTGCTCACTTTATATTCTTGTTTTTCATACTCCCAGGCACTGGCTCCGCGACAGGTTCTGGACTTGGAGGACCTAGTTTTTACCCAGGGGAGCCACTTCATGGCCAACAAGCGCTGTCAGCTTCCTGACGGATCCTTCCGTCGCCAGCGCAAGGGCTATGAAGAAGTGCATGTGCCTGCTCTGAAGCCCAAGCCCTTCGGCTCTGAAGAAGTGAGTGAATTGCTTTTCTAAGTTTTCTGCTCACTTCGCCTCCCTTCCAGTTTGGATTTCCACCCATTGACCAAAGTGTGGCCTTGT
The DNA here is from genome assembly GCF_964165515.1 of Mesoplodon bidens. Lineage (NCBI taxonomy): Eukaryota > Metazoa > Chordata > Mammalia > Artiodactyla > Ziphiidae > Mesoplodon > Mesoplodon bidens. Next base: position 14,602,749 of record NC_138170.1, on the reverse strand, counting down.
CTCACAGATAGTTTATTCCAGAAGTGGAAGCTGCTGCAGAGTTTTCCCGTTTTGATTTTGAGCCCTGGGGACAATACTGATCTCTCTGGCCTGGCCTTTAGTGGAGCATTATGCAGGGAGGTTGCCGGGAAGTGCAATCTCGCAAAACCACAGTCTGCTCAAGGGTGCTGCTGATGTGATGTGTGTGGCATTTTTTTCTAGCAACTTCTTCCAGTGGAGAAACTGCCCAAGTATGCCCAGGCTGGATTTGAGGGCTTCAAAACACTGAATCGGATCCAGAGTAAGCTCTACCGTGCTGCTCTGGAGACGGATGAGAATCTGCTGCTCTGCGCGCCTACCGTAAGCACTGCCCTGCCTGCTTTTTTCTTGTGGAATGCGGTGTATATTTTAGGTGGCAGTATTGTTCATCTCCACCCTTACCCCCTAATTCTTTATTCTTTGGTGGAAAAGATGTTAAATGGTAGGGTAAAATCCGCAGGACATGCTCTGTTTTGGTGATAAGTCCTTAGAACTTGGGGTAGTGCGCATATCGAGGTACACAGGCCTTCTTGTCCTTGACCTCCCGTAGGGTGCTGGTAAGACCAACGTGGCGCTGATGTGTATGCTCCGAGAGATAGGGAAGCACATTAACATGGATGGCACTATCAACGTGGATGACTTCAAGATCATCTACATCGCCCCCATGCGGTCTTTGGTGCAGGAGATGGTGGGCAGTTTTGGAAAGGTAAGGGGGTAGAACCTTCCTCCAGAAGATACTGGGGGACAGGCCTGGTGCTTCTCTGCTTCTTACATTAGGGCATTTCTGGAATGCCTTGTGTGTGGTTTTTTTTCTCCTTCGAAGGTGGAACTTGACCCAAGTACTGAGTGTTTGTGAAAGGAGAAAGTCCTGGATCTGTTTTGGGCTCTTACAAGGGTTTACCATCTTTTTAATCTTCTCCTTAGCAACTTTCTGCAGTTGGTATCATTTGCATTACCGGAGTATTTATGAAACACTCACGTGGGTGGTTGATAATAGATGTAGTGTTATTCCAGGTCTGTTGTCTGCAAGCTTCCATTTCCCCCTTTTGTGTGCAGAGCTCCCAGAGAGCATTTTTCTGCTTCCTTAGCCTGAGTGTAAACTTGGATTTGTTTTAGAAATAAATGTTCACATGCTCGACCTCATACACTTGATATTTCCCTGAAGGGTTGATACCTACTTCCAGTACCCCACACTCAGACTTCACAGAGAATGTGGAGTCCAGGCCCCCTCCAAGCATTTTTGCCTGATGTGCCTTTCCTACACCCAGCGCCTGGCCACGTACGGCATCACGGTTGCAGAACTGACTGGAGACCACCAGCTGTGCAAGGAGGAGATCAGCGCCACTCAGATCATCGTCTGCACCCCTGAGAAGTGGGACATCATTACCCGCAAGGGTGGGGAGCGGACCTACACCCAGCTTGTGCGACTCATCATCCTGGTGAGCAGGGGGTCCTTGTGGGAACACAGAGCCCAGGCCTGGTTGAGGAGGGGTTGCTGGGTTTTAGTGCTAAACTTTTCTTCAGTGCCTTTCCTCCAGCTACTGGCCTTCGTAATAATGGCAGCTGTTGTCCGCTTTGCTCTTACTCCTAAAAGAGAATCTGCACCGAATTGAAACACTTCCCAGTAGGTGCATGCTCTTTGCCATCATATCATTTATACTTTTTTTATGTCAAATATTTTAAAATAAGTGTAAACAGACAATTAAAAAAACTATTGACACTTATGTCCTCCCAGAACATTAAAGGGCTTTATAAATAATCCATTCTCAGAGGGAGTGAGCAAGGAGTCAGGATATTGTGTCCTGTGTACATAGAAACCCCCAGGGAGGAGTGACAGTCTGAGTGCGGTTTCTTTTGGTTGTCTGGGGAAGCAGAAAGGAGACCTTGCATGTTGATTTGCAGCATTCTAGAGCAGGGTTGGCAATCTGTGGCTACTGATTTTTGTTTTGTTGGAACACAGCCATACCCATCTGCATATTGTTCACAGTTACTTTTGTGCTGCAGTGACAGAATTGAGTATTTGTAACAGAGACTGTATGGCCCACAAGCCTAAAATATTGACTCTCTGGCCTTCAAGAAAAAATTTGCTAGCCCCTGCTTAGAGTCTGCTACTCAAAGTCTTGTTAGAAATGCAGAGTCCTGGGACTTGCCTGGTGGCACAGTGGATAAGACTCCGTGCTCCCAATGCGGTGGGTCTGGGTTTGATCCTTGGTCAGGGAACTAGATCCCACATACATGCCTCAACCAAGAGTCCGCATGCTGCAACTAAGAAGTCAGCATGCTGCAACTAAAGATTCCCACGTGCCGCAAGAAAGATCCTGCGTGCCACAACTAAGACCCAGCACAGCCAAAATAAATAAGTATATTTTTTAAAAAAGAAAGAAATGCAGAGTCCCTGTCCCCACTCCCACTTACTGAAATGCAATCTGCATTTTAATAAGATCCCCTCCTGCTTTGTATACCTGCTGAAATTTGAGAAGCACTGCCTTAGGCTATGCGAATTCTTCATTTGATGTATTATACAATTCGTTCTTGGTAAAGATAACTGCCCAGAGGTAAAACCTTATTTGATATAAATATGGTCTGATCAGAAGCTTTATCTTTAGTAAAGAAATTTTCCTTTGAGTGGAGTTACGAATTCATTTACCGGAAGTATCAGATTTTCTTTCTGTAAAGCATTGTTTTGCTGAACTGTAGCAAAGCAGCTCGTGGTTGGAGCATGTTATTTCCTGGGGTATTTCATGGTGAATATTATCTCATCCTTTGGGTTTCCCTGGCTTTGGGACCCCTTTTCCTGCTTCTTTATTTGGCATATTAGGTGTGTACCTATAAAATGGGAATACTCTTCAGGAAAGGGGGCCACATTTCTCTAGTCCTACAGGTAATTTGCTGCCCTCCCATTCCTTAGGATGAGATCCATCTTCTCCACGATGACAGAGGTCCTGTGTTAGAAGCGTTGGTGGCCAGGACCATCCGGAACATCGAGATGACCCAGGAGGATGTCCGCCTCATCGGTCTTAGTGCCACCCTCCCCAACTACGAAGATGTGGCCACCTTTCTGCGTGTGGACCCTGCCAAGGGCCTCTTCTACTTCGACAACAGGTATAAGAAAAGACTGGGAGAAGTTTCACCAGGGTGACCTTCCTGCTGTCCTTCTTTTCCAAGGAGCTCTGTTAGATTGGGTTTTAGAACGGCCTTTGGGTTTTGATGGGATATGAATCCAAAAAGAGGAATATTGCTCCCTGGCGGTGAAAAGGACTGTTTTATTTCCTCAGTACTTTTGTCTCAGAAGCCTCATTTGTCTAACTGTTGAACTTCTAGCTTCCGCCCAGTGCCTCTAGAACAGACTTACGTGGGCATTACGGAGAAGAAAGCGATCAAGCGTTTCCAGATCATGAATGAAATTGTCTATGAGAAAATCATGGAACATGCTGGAAAAAATCAGGTCTGTCATGGTTTCTCGTTATTCTTGAACTCTGTTCTTTTGAATTTTTGACTTACTGATAACCAAGCAAGACTGACAAAGATAGAGAAGACACAAAACAAATCACCAGTACCAGGAACGAAATGGGATATTACTACAGAATCTGTTATATTTGAAAGGATAGTAAAGGAATACTGTGAACAACTTTACACATGAATTTGACAGCCTAAAGGAAATGGGCCCATTTCTCAAAAACAACCAACTACCAAAACAGCCTTGATGAAATAGATAATCTGAATTGTCCTGTAACCATTAAAGAAATTGAATTTGTAATTTAAAAACTCAAAAAGGAAATCACCAGGCACAAATAATTAATTTGTCTATCTACATTATCAAGGGTTCTTCCATAAAAGAGTTGGGTGACTTATACTAAAAACATAGCAAAAATAAAGATAAAAATTAAAAACTAGTGAAAGGGCATTTTACTAGTAAGTATGATCTAATTTTTTATGGAACATTGAATATTTTGCCTAATTAAAAAAACATAAGAATTTACATGAAGACACAAACCTTTTCTTGGCACTAAATACTTGGAGGACTTTATTTCTTACAAAATAGTGCCTGTCTCATACTGAGACTTACTTCCTAAGTCCATTTATAAAGGCCAGTGCCGGTTATTTTATATAACATTTTAGCAGCTGAGAATCTCATCAGATACCTGAACACAAATTAATTGAGATTCCTGAATGTGCATTCATATTATATTTAAACTTACTGTTAAAAGATGGGGTGCTAAGAGTTAGTTTAGTTTCCCAGTTACAGAACCCTCATCCCTGTGCTTGGTAGGTTCGTTCGCTTAGGGTCTTGCGGGCACTGTTAGGCTTCTGAGCCAGTGTGCATTACTGCCGTCGCACCTCTTCAAGACCTCAGTTTCTTGCCTGATGATGGTGCAGCCTCTGCTTCTGCTGCTGTTTCCTCAGGGGCGTGGGGGTGACGGTCGGAGCTGTGTCTCTTGACTGTGGAAAACTGTGGCTTCTACTCAGGTGCTGGTGTTTGTCCACTCCCGGAAGGAGACTGGGAAGACGGCCAGGGCCATCCGGGACATGTGCCTGGAGAAGGACACGCTGGGACTGTTTCTGAGAGAGGGCTCGGCCTCCACAGAAGTCCTTCGGACAGAAGCCGAGCAGTGCAAGGTGAGGCGAGACAGGCCCAGCCCTCTCATTCCTGCCTGGTAACTGGCTCAATCTGAGTTGTCCCAGTGGTCCTCCAGGAGTGTGGTGCTGTTTCACACAGGGTGGGGTTTGATTGGCTGTGGATACGTGGATAGGTGAGGGGCAGAGTCTCAGCTGAAGAGATTTGCTTCGTCTCTGGGGGAGTTCCCTCAGGAAGGCTCACCTCATCACCTGTTCTCTTCTGTTTCCCAGAACCTGGAGCTGAAGGATCTCCTGCCCTATGGCTTTGCTATTCATCACGCGGGCATGACCAGAGTTGACCGGACACTTGTAGAGGATCTTTTTGCTGATAAACACATTCAGGTGAGGGTGGGCAAAGTACAGACAGAGAGGACGGGAAACATCGGAGGTTGTGCCATATGTTTGTGCCTGGTACTTCGTTGTTTCTGGCTCAGGTAAACCAGGTCGGAGTGTTGGGTAGGTACAGTCAGTGCAGTGTCATACCACCTCTCCCATCTCTTCACACCCTGCGTGCGGGAAGTTGAGTGAGTTCAGGAAAGCACCTGAGAAGCCCAGCAAAGCAAGCACGTTGGTGACTCCAGATATCGTCAGACATAGGTCGGGACCTTGTTCATTCCCTCTCTCAGGAGAGCCCATATTTTAACTTGTCTAGTAACCTTAAGTTGATTCATATAGGTCTGCATATCTGTCTCTTAAGTGTCTCTAAAACCTTGAAATGTTGATTCTTGAAGAGATGAGGAACCCGAGGACTCCTTTCCTCTTTATTCTGGTGTTACATTGGCAACTATGGGGCCCACCTCAGTGCTGCTAGAGGCTCTGAGGCCAGTTGCCTAGAGAAGCTGAGGACAGTAATCCACGGTGGTGACGGCCGTTTTCCTTATTACCTTGCCTTGCCTCTGTAGGTTTTAGTTTCCACGGCAACCCTGGCTTGGGGTGTGAATCTCCCCGCGCATACCGTCATCATCAAAGGCACCCAGGTGTACAGTCCAGAGAAGGGGCGCTGGACAGAACTGGGGGCACTGGACATCCTGCAGGTATGGAGCTTTTGCGTTTATTCTCAGTGGGGAAAAGCGTGCTGTGTTTTACACACAGGAGGTCCAAAAGATGGCAGGTGGAAGGCGAGGTGCCATAATGTAGAAGCCTGGAATCGAACCCGGGAGCTCTGTGGCCACAGCCCTCTTGGTTGCTGTCTCTGACCTGCAGATGCTGGGCCGAGCAGGAAGACCTCAGTACGACACCAAGGGCGAGGGCATACTCATCACGTCGCATGGGGAGCTGCAGTACTACCTGTCCCTCCTCAATCAGCAGCTTCCCATCGAGAGCCAGATGGTCTCAAAGCTGCCTGACATGCTCAACGCGGAAGTCGTGCTGGGGAACGTCCAGAACGCAAAGGTCGGGGAGGGCTCTGTCCTTGGCGCCCCTTGCCTTCTCCAGACGGGCCAGGGTACCAGGAGTGAGGTGGTCTCGGTCATTGTGCTGTGGGCCTCAGCACCGGGGTCCTCCAGCCCTGGGCCCCACGTCTCTCAGTGTAAGCAGGCTCTCAAGCTTCTCGGGTCTCTGGCTGACAGTTTCCCTTGCTGCCAAAATCTTAGAAAGGACGCTGTCTTCTTAATAATAAAATACTATAAACGTTCACAAGACAGTATAATACATATCGTCATCATTGGGAATTAACGTCTAAGTGCCCTGTGGGAGCTTTTCACTTGGGACACCAGTTCTGCATGCCAAGGCCCATGATCTGTTTCTTATAGGATGCAGTGAACTGGCTGGGCTACGCTTACCTGTATATCCGAATGCTCCGATCCCCAACCCTCTATGGCATCTCTCATGATGACCTCAAGGGAGATCCCCTGCTGGACCAGCGCCGACTGGATCTGGTTCACACTGCTGCCTTGATGCTGGATAAGAACAATCTGGTCAAGTACGACAAGAAGACGGGCAACTTCCAGGTGAGTGGGCTGAGGGACGGAGGTCCCTGCGGAAGTTGTAGCCCCAGGAGACAACTTTTCAGATCACTGTCTTGATTCAAGTACTGCCTAATTGCCCACTGCCTGGAACAGCAGAAAAACAAGTGGCATTGGACTGTGCCCTTTGAACCTAGAAACTTCTAAAATGGTATAAAACCTGACGGTGCTTCCTTTCCTTACCTTGAGCTGTGGTAGCTGATCTAGCTCTCTTGTCTGTGTGGACATCAAGTCACACTATAGGTCAGTTTATTGGGCCATCCTTCTTCCTGTGCTTGGGCCAGGCACTTGTACTGCTGTGTGTTCACCCAGTGGGCACCTCTGGTCCACAGTGAGAGGTTGCCACTTGCTAATGATCAGCTTTGGATTGAGTCTCCCTTCTTTGTAGGTGACAGAACTCGGTCGTATAGCCAGCCACTACTACATCACCAATGACACGGTACAGACCTACAACCAGCTGCTAAAGCCCACCCTGAGTGAGATTGAGCTTTTCAGAGTCTTCTCATTGTCCTCAGAGTTCAAGAACATCACTGTGAGAGAAGTGAGTCCACTCAGCATGTTGGCACTGGAAGTTGGTACCCACTGCCACGTCACCGGTTGGTTCTCTCCTCGGCCTCCTGGCTTTTTCTTGACCTGTTTCCTTCTTGTGGCAGGAGGAGAAGCTGGAGCTGCAGAAGCTGCTGGAGAGGGTGCCCATCCCTGTAAAGGAGAGCATTGAGGAGCCCAGCGCGAAGGTGAGCCCAGCTCCCCTCTGCTGGGGGTCAGGGTCAGGTGGTTTTCCTGATCTTCTAAAAGATGAACCTTAGAAGAGAATTTAAAAAATAAAAAAGATAAATAAAATTAAAAGATGACCCTTGAGTTTGGGTTTGTTCTTGGTAATCTGCTCAGTTCTCCGCGTTTCTGCATCCTTCTCACATGTTCTTTTTACGTGGAGTAACAGTTATTTAATGTCTGCAAGCTCTAGAAGGTCTTACCTGGCATGGATGCCCAGAGCAGAAATGCATTCACTTTTTCGGATGGTTCAGTGATCGGCCTCCTTCTCGCTGATCTATCTTGCTTTTTTCCAGATCAATGTGCTTCTCCAAGCTTTCATCTCGCAACTGAAATTGGAGGGCTTTGCGTTGATGGCCGACATGGTATATGTTACCCAGGTGAGGGCAGGGTTGTGCCACCCCTGAGAAGTTCCCATCCCGTGTTCTGTGTGTGTCTGTTAAAAAGTAGGCCTGACATTAGTGAGGGAGAAGGAATGCTGAGTTGTGCCCCAGGTGGCTTGTTGGCTGGTGCGCGTGTGGTACAGCCGCTCTGTTTTACTGATCTTGAGCACGTGGGAAGGTGAGGCCTTTACAGAGATGCTGGGGAGGCTCCACGTGGAGATCGCAAGACACGGTGTCTGCTTCCCTGCGGAGAGGGACTTCCATTACCGCTGCTGGCTCCTAAATAAACCCAGAAATGGCAAAAGGCTTTATTAACTACTCTTTGTCTTTTCCTCAGGGCAAGTCACTAACACCCTTACTCTTGCTAGGACTCTAAATGCTAAATGAGTCAAAAGCCTTAAGACCAGGCAGTGAGCGAAAGGTTACAATGCTGGGCGCGGAGCTCTAGCTGCACTTCTCTGACTGTCCTGCGTCAGCCAGCGTCTGCTGGGGGCAGGGCTGGGTCATGACTGAGGGACTTGGGTTTTGAGTTGGTGTAGCTGGTCGTATCAGAGCTTGAGGTAATTAAACCCTGTGTTGGGTGGCTGCATTATTAGGTCTGGGGACAGTGCAGACTTGACAGGGGTAACGCTTCATCTTTCCCCAGTCGGCTGGCCGGTTGATGCGTGCCATCTTTGAGATTGTCCTGAACCGAGGCTGGGCGCAGCTTACAGACAAGACCCTGAACCTCTGCAAGATGATTGACAAACGCATGTAAGGCCCAGTGAGCTGGAAGCTGGTCACAGGGTGGGGGTCCCCGGGCTGAGGGTGTGGTGGGAAAGCCTTAGAGCGCATCAGATCTCACCCTGATGTGTGAAATATGCACCTGGGTGAAAGTTGAGAAGGGGGCAGGCCCTTTGGGGTGGAGCTGAGGAGTTGGGGAGGGTGGCATAGTTGGAGGTGTCTGTCTTCAGCATTCGTGTTTTGTGGGTCACAGCTCATCCATTGGAAGCCGTGAGGAGGGCAGTTTGTTCCAGGCCCCGCACAAGGGACTGATAGCTCTGTTTCCTTCCTGGACAGGTGGCAGTCCATGTGTCCTCTGCGCCAGTTCCGGAAACTCCCTGAGGAAGTAGTGAAGAAGATCGAGAAGAAAAACTTCCCTTTTGAGCGTCTGTATGACCTGAATCACAATGAGATAGGTGCGTGGGAAGCCGTCCTCCTGCTCATCCGCACAGCTCAGATGTCTCCCTAAGCCTGCCTGCTTTCCAGTTCCTAGGCCTTGTGCCCTGACATCTGGGCTCGCTTGTCTCGTCCCACTAGCAATAGGCTTGCTCTTGGTCTCGGGGCTTTGAATCCTCTGGGGCCACTGAGAGTGGAGGGAAGAGCCTGCCCTTCTGGAGTGGAATCCGCCCGTTCCCCTTGGTGGCCCTCAGGGCTGGGTTTGCAGGTACGTCAGGCAGGCTGGGCTGCAGCCCCGTGCTCTCTTGTGTCCCGTAGGGGAGCTTATCCGCATGCCCAAGATGGGGAAGACCATCCACAAATACGTCCACCTGTTCCCCAAGCTGGAGTTGTCGGTGCATCTGCAGCCTATCACGCGCTCCACGCTGAAGGTGGAGCTGACCATCACGCCCGACTTCCAGTGGGATGAAAAGGTCAGGCTGTGTGAGGCAGGGGCCTGGTTTCAGAGGGGTCTTGAGGAGAGCGGGATTGGAGGGCTGAGTTACCGCCAGCTCATGCTCCTGTCACTTGTGCCCCTGTGGGCAGGTCCATGGTTCCTCAGAGGCGTTCTGGATTCTGGTGGAGGATGTGGACAGCGAGGTGATCCTGCACCACGAGTACTTCCTACTCAAGGCCAAGTATGCACAGGACGAGCACCTCATTACATTCTTCGTGCCCGTCTTTGAACCGCTACCCCCTCAGTACTTCATCCGTGTGGTGTCTGACCGCTGGCTCTGTGAGTGCGTCTCCTCCGCAGGGTCCCCTGGGCCAGGTCCTCCCGGGGCAGTTAGATGAGTGTCTTGCCCCCTGTACTGGGCCGGACTTGGGTGGGGAGAGCGCTGTGTATGCTGCCTTGGGGTTCCCAGTGTGCTGAGTGCCCCTCCCGTTTCTTCTCTGGCAGCTTGTGAGACCCAGCTGCCTGTCTCTTTCCGGCATCTGATCCTACCAGAGAAATACCCACCCCCAACCGAGCTTCTGGACCTGCAGCCCTTGCCCGTGTCTGCCCTGAGGAACAGTGCCTTTGAGAGCCTTTACCAAGATAAATTTCCTTTCTTCAACCCCATCCAGACCCAGGGTAGGTGTTTCCATTTCCAGGCGGGCGGTTCCTCTGGAGGCCTTTTAAGGTCCCCTGGAGACAGGTAGGTTCTGCGGGAGGCGGGGGAGGAGGGCCCGCAGGCGCTTGGCAGGAGCGGCAGCTCATCGGTGCCAGCTGTTGGCGCAGCCAGGACGTTTTCCGTTCTCAGAAGCCCTTGGTTACTATTAGATTTGCTTCGCTTCTGTGCACGTCTCCCTGAGGGGGTTGGTAGAGCAGGTCTTATTATCACGGTGCACTGTCATTTCTCAGGCTCCGGAGGCTCCAGTATTGAACCAGAGTGCGCAGCGTTGACCGAGGCCTCCTCTGCCTTCATTGCTGTAAACGACAGCTGTGTTCCCAGAGCACGCCCCGTGTTCTAAGGACCCTGGGCTGGGTGCACCCCAAGTGTTTTCTCTTTCATTCCTTCCACAATCCTGTTTGAGATACCAGCAAACAGGGGTTTACCATTTGAAATACTACCATCAGTGTCCTGTTCTACAGATGAGGAAACCGAGGCAGGGAGAGGCACCCCAATTGAACCAGCTAATAGTAGAACTTGATTTTAACCCAGTCTGGATGCCAGGGCTTACGTATTAGGCTTTTTACCTTCTCTGTGTATTTGACTCTTTCCAGGAAACACGGGAGAGGGTTGGAGGGGCAGAGGAGGGGAGCCAGTTCCCCTTGGTTCGGCATCTTGTCCCTGAGAAGCAAGGAGGGAGCCCTGGCCTCCTTTGCTTCTCTTGTCCTCCCGCAAATCTCCAGGGGCCCTGAACTCTTGATCTTGGTCCCTTCTCTTCCTCTTGTGTGGGAAGGAGCGGATGAAGGGGAGAGATGTCACAGGCCTGACTGCAGTTGGGGGCCGTGTGCCATCACCCCTCACGGGTGCCATTCTGGGCTGACTGGCTGAGTTTCCTGCGTGTCCGAGTCTCTCTCAGTGTTCACGCTGCCTCTCTGTCGCTTCTCAGTGTTTAACACCGTGTACAACAGCGATGACAACGTGTTTGTGGGGGCCCCCACGGGCAGCGGGAAGACCATCTGTGCGGAGTTCGCCATCCTGCGGATGCTGCTGCAGAACTCGGAGGGGCGCTGTGTCTACATCACCCCCATGGAGGCTCTGGCGGAGCAGGTGTGTCACGTGTGAATTTTCCCAGAAACTGTTTATATCTCTGAGTCCACATCAAGGTTTTCTGAGCCCTGAAATTTGCAGAGCCAACTGGGGCAAGACTGTTTGCCTGCTGGTGGCCATTTCCTCAGTCGTATACGAAAGGGAAGCTCTCCGGTCACTTATAGGTTGGTGTGTGATTACGAAGTGTTTAGCTTGAGATCTACAGAGCGACAGGCCTCTGTGTTTGGCTTCCCATGTTTTTCTCATAATTCATGAACTGAAGCCTGACGTGGCCTGATGTTTTTCTGCCCTCCCTCTGCCTGCCTGCCTGCCAGGTGTACATGGACTGGTACGAGAAGTTCCAGGACAGGCTCAACAAGAAGGTGGTGCTCCTGACGGGGGAGACCAGCACGGACCTGAAGCTCCTCGGCAAAGGCAACATCATCATCAGCACCCCCGAGAAGTGGGACATCCTTTCCCGGCGGTGGAAGCAGCGCAAGAATGTCCAGAACATCAACCTCTTCGTGGTGGATGAGGTCCACCTTATCGGGGGCGAGAATGGGGTATGGCTTGACCTTGCAGCATAGGAGGGGGGCTGGGACCAGCAGAGTAGCCTTGGCCTTGGGCCTTAGGTGAGGGCCAGAGACTAGGGCTTCTCCCAAGAGGATGCTGCCCGTCGCCTTATTCTGAAAGGATGATCTGAGACTGATTTGTAGTTTTCTTGGAGAGTACCACTGCCTAGTGGAGATCGGCTGTGGAGGAGGTGGACCCAAAGACGGGAGAGCCCCTAATCACAGGAAGAGTTAGGAGATCGTCTCGAGGTTGCTGGGCTCCACACGAAGGTAGCTCAGGGCCGAGGGTGGAGCGCCGGGCCTGCGGTGACTCCCGCCCCTCTTCCAGCCCGTGCTGGAGGTGGTCTGCTCGCGGATGCGTTACATCTCCTCCCAGATCGAGAGGCCCATTCGCGTCGTGGCCCTCAGCTCCTCGCTCTCCAACGCGAAGGACGTGGCCCACTGGCTGGGGTGCAGCGCCACCTCCACCTTCAACTTCCACCCGAACGTGCGCCCCGTGCCCTTGGAGCTGCACATCCAGGTGGGACCCGCCCTTCCCGTTCCCACGTGGCCTCATGACCTCCAGCGCTCCCTGGGTTTGTAACCTCATTTCTTCCTCCTTGGTCTCCAGGGCTTCAACATTAGCCACACACAGACTCGCCTGCTGTCCATGGCCAAGCCTGTGTACCACGCCATCACCAAGCACTCGCCCAAGAAACCCGTCATTGTCTTTGTTCCGTCTCGCAAGCAGACACGCCTCACCGCCATCGACATCCTCACCACGTGTGCGGCCGACATCCAGCGGCAGAGGTGGGCGGGGGGCCTGGCTCCTGGGGGCCCGTGGGGAGGTGAGGGTCGGCTCAAGTGAGACTGGCCTCCTGCCGGGTGTTCTGTTCACAAGGGTGGGGTGGCCCCCGCCTGGCTCGGGGCTGGGTGACGCGGGGCTGGAAGCGCTCCGGGCTGAGTCAGCGCTCGTGCCGCCCAGGTTCCTGCACTGCACGGAGAAGGACCTGATCCCCTACCTGGAGAAGCTGAGTGACAGCACGCTCAAGGAGACGCTGCTAAACGGGGTGGGCTACCTGCACGAGGGGCTCAGCCCCATGGAGCGGCGCCTGGTGGAGCAGCTCTTCAGCTCAGGTAGAGAGCAATCCTTGAGGCGCAGGGTGAGACTAGATCCAGAGGTGTCGCGGGGCGTGTGTTGAACTCCTGGGCGTGGGTGATACTGCTTTACAGCACACTGGTCATTTTCAAAATACTGATACCTAGCAGATTATTTTATCTGTTATCTCATTTGACTTCAGTACCCTTGTGGTGAAGGTGGGACACATACTACCCCTACTTTCTAGATGAGGAAGCAGGCAGGCACCTAAGGTGGTGCTCTTTCAGAGCCTGGTTTTTTGGACCAGGACATTTGGCCACTAGACCTGGTTTTCGACGGATACGAGGCTCGGTGAAGTGGTTGGGCCTTAGAGGTGGCGTAAATAAACTCTGTTTCCCGTGGGTGGCTCTGTGCCTCTGTCCCTTGTTGACGTCAGGCATTTCACGCAGAGTATTATTTTGACAGTGCTTAGTGGAGCTGCAGTGGAGATGCTCTTGCCAGAATCATTACTGTCACTCTTTGACTCCTGAATCTGTCTGGTTTGCGGCACCTTCAGAGCTCGATTTTGCTACCATATACTGAGCCAGCCCGTGGCTGAGTCGGCCTTAGCACTTTCCAGCCAGCAAGGCCTGTCTGTCAGGCAGGAGTGTGAGCCTAGCTTTCCCTGGGCTTGGGGTTCTGTTCCAGGATTACCTCGTTTCCTCCAGGGTGGCCCCCCCAGCAGAGCAACAGTGACATAGAGCCACCTCCTGTAGTACCGCGTTAGCCCCTTAGTCATTAAACCTTGTCCCTGGTAAGCTTTGCTCTGAGTTCTGAAACGTAGCACAAGGTAAGCCACTACCTGCCCAGAAGGCAGCAGGCCCTGCCTCAGCCAGGGAGCCCTGTGCTCAGCCTCCTCCTCCCCTCTGCTGCGCAGGGGCTATCCAGGTGGTGGTGGCTTCTCGGAGTCTCTGCTGGGGCATGAATGTGGCCGCCCACCTGGTGATCATCATGGATACCCAGTACTACAATGGCAAGATCCACGCGTGAGTACAGCCGTGCTCTTGCTCTGGGTTAACGGGACCTTCCTTCCTAAGATGAACGTAGTACCTGCAAATCCACAAGTTCACTATTGTGAAGAAAAGGTGTTAGGGAAATAAACAGCTAGCCGAGATTCCACCCCAGCCAGGCTTTTATTTATATGGACTTATTTTTAATGTCTGAACCTGCTTCTAGATTTGGATTTGAGTCGGGTGACTTGACTACTCATGAACTATATAGCTGTAAAGTTCGGAAGCGTGCCTTACATATTAGATCCTTTAATGGGGAGTTACTTGGCTGTTGGCATCAGATGGGTTAATAGCTTTGGTTCAAGGACACTGAGCAACAAAGTAATGACTCTTACACTTGAAAACTAAAGTGATGTATAGATGATACGTGAAACTAGTGCCTGAGCGTGGGAACTCGTAAGCAGAGTTTTGCTGTGATTGGCCCACGTCTCCCCGTGTTTGCACTTTATTCTTTGACATTTAGGGAGTCAGCCTCCTGAGTGTCTGTTGCTGCGGCTTTGCCTCCTCTCCCCTCCTGTCTTTAGGTACGTGGATTACCCCATCTACGACGTGCTGCAGATGGTGGGGCATGCCAACCGCCCTTTGCAGGATGATGAGGGGCGCTGTGTCATCATGTGCCAGGGCTCCAAAAAGGTCAGCCTGGGCTTCTTGCTCTGTCTTTTGATCCTGGGCCTCAGAACAGATTCTTTAGTTTCTCTTTCGATAGATGTCTTCACTTATTTTTTTACATTCTGTCTGTCAACTTCTGCCTCTTTTATCTTCCATGTTGCTTTTGTAACAAGCCTCTTGGCTGCGTAGAATTTTGTAGCCTTTGGTTTTTGCTACTGCTGTTGACTCTGTGTGTTGACGTCTTCTCCCTCTGGCTGGTTCTATCTTCCCTCATGCTCTGCTCAGCATGTGGGACTTGCGGTACCCCCTGTCTCTGCTGTAGAAATAACCAGTGATGCCATTGGGAACAGGCATACACACCCAACGCTCCAGGTGCAGACCCAGCTCACCTTGTCTGTGGAACTGGTTTCTTCCATTTTGATTAGCTGTGTCTGTCTGTCACACAGGGGCCGCATTTTCCCTTGGCCTTTTTTTTCCCCCTTGATCTATCTCTGTGACCATATTGTCATTGACTCTTTATTATCTTCTTTCCCATAGGATTTCTTCAAAAAGTTCTTATATGAGCCTTTGCCAGTAGAGTCTCACCTGGACCACTGTATGCATGACCACTTCAATGCTGAGATTGTCACCAAGACCATTGAGAACAAGCAAGATGCCGTGGACTACCTCACCTGGACCTTTCTGTACCGCCGCATGACACAGAACCCCAATTATTACAACCTGCAGGGTCAGTGGCTTTGGAGCATACCTTATCCTTTTGCGGTTTTCACAGCCCTTGCTCGCCCATCTCCCTGTGACTTCCCACTTAGCTCTCACCTTCACAGGCATCTCCCATCGTCACCTGTCTGACCACTTGTCGGAGCTCGTGGAACAGACCCTGAGTGACCTGGAGCAGTCCAAGTGCATCAGCATTGAGGACGAGATGGACGTGGCGCCTCTGAACCTGGGCATGATCGCTGCCTACTATTACATCAACTACACCACCATTGGTGAGGGCCGGCAGGGGCTGGGTCTCTGCAGAGCCTGAGCTAGAGGGATCTCAGGCAGGGTCTGGAGCCCATGGGGGATGAGAGGTGATGATGCTTCCAGTGCTCCATCCGGTGTTTGTCAGAGGCACGCATTGCAGGGTGGAGCTGGGGTAGCCCAGGAGTTAACTCTCTCCTCTCTGCTCCTTTTCTGCCTGCTTTGACGCCTCTCAAATCTCCTTCCCTACCTCTCTCAGAGCTCTTCAGCATGTCCCTGAATGCCAAGACCAAGGTGCGAGGGCTTATTGAGATCATCTCCAATGCGGCCGAGTATGAGAACATTCCCATCCGGCACCACGAAGACAACCTCCTGCGGCAGGTGAGGGCCCCTCAGCTTCAGGAGAACATCCTCGGAGGTGAAACTTGGCCCGCGTGCCCAGAGCGCGCGATGCCCCGTCTCCACAGGAAGACACCGACCCCTCCTGCCCCGACCTCCCTCACGCACTTCCACACGTCTCAGCCCCACCACCCCCAGGCACCCAGCCACCCCTCTGAGTTTTGAAGGGTTGTGAGCCTGGGACAGCTGGTGCCTGAGAGTGGGTCTCGGGCAGGGTCACCTCTTCATCATCGGCTCTTTTTCTTCCACTTTCCAGTTGGCCCAGAAGGTTCCCCACAAGTTGAATAACCCTAAGTTCAATGACCCACACGTCAAGACCAACCTGCTTCTGCAGGCTCACCTGTCCCGCATGCAGCTGAGTGCTGAGCTGCAGTCGGATACGGAGGAGATCCTTAGCAAGGTATCGAGGGGGGCGGGGGGAGGCCTGTGCGGCCTGTGAAGCAGCAGTTCCAACCCTGCCTGCTCTTGCTCTCCTGTCCCTGTTCAGGCCATCCGGCTCATCCAGGCATGTGTGGATGTCCTCTCCAGCAACGGGTGGCTCAGCCCAGCTCTGGCAGCCATGGAGCTGGCCCAGATGGTCACCCAAGCTATGTGGTCCAAGGACTCATACCTGAAACAGCTGCCACACTTCACCTCAGAGCACATCAAACGTTGCACAGACAAGGTGAGCCGGGCCTGGACCCGGAGTGTCGGGTGGCCGAGGCTGGGAGCTGAGCATCTTGCACTGGGGGCGGTTGTGGAGGGGAGCCTCCTCATCCTGGCTTCTCTGGAGGTGTTAGCCGCGGAGCTGCCGGGGAGCCTGACGGCTGTGGGCCATGTTCTTTCTGAAGCCGTGTCTTCTTTAGATGATCTCATGGCATAGGAAGTAAGAGTAGCCGCTCTTTGGAGCCACTTTCCTCTGCGGCTAGTCTGCATTCTCTTTTCTTCCCTGACCTCCGACACCCGCGGCAGGGGGTGGAGAGTGTTTTTGACATCATGGAGATGGAGGATGAGGAGCGCAACGCGTTGCTTCAGCTGTCCGATAGCCAGATCGCGGACGTGGCCCGCTTCTGTAACCGCTACCCCAACATCGAGCTGTCCTACGAGGTGGTGGACAAGGACGGCATCCGCAGGTGAGCCAGAGGGGGCCAGGTGCCCCGCCCCGGGTCCTTGCTGGGCACAGCTGTGACGTGCGACCTGCGTTTCTCCCCACAGTGGCGGGCCGGTTGTGGTGCTGGTGCAGCTGGAGCGAGAGGAGGAAGTCACGGGCCCCGTGATCGCGCCTCTCTTCCCACAGGTACATCCTGGGAGCGGCTTCCCAGGGGTCCACTTGAGGCCCTACCGACTGGCTAGAGGCTGGGCTACAAGGGTGCATAGTCACTGAGGGAGGAAATTTAGAGTAATGAAGAAGCTGCAAGCCTGAGGGTTAATCTCGGGGCCATGGGTGTTTTCTGTGGGAGTTTTTGGTGTTTTTTGCTTTAAGGCAATTTAGGTGACTGGTCGTTATTGAACGCCCCAGTCACACGGTGTTGTTGACCTCCGTGGCTGTGAAGAAGCATTTACCTTTAAATGGCTCCAGGGCGACTTCGCTGGCGGTCCAGTGGTTAAGACTCTCTGCTACCAATGCAGGGGGCGGGCATGGGCTCGATCCCTGGTTGGGGAACTAAGATCCTACGTGTCACTCGGCCAAAAGAAGAAAAAAATGGTCTCCAGGACAGTTGGGCTTTTCTAGTTGGAGTTTCTTCGCTCTTGTTTCTCACAGCTACTTACTCTGCTTCCAGTGCTTGGTTCTTTAGCACCAAAAAGGAAATCTGATCTCTTATATGGGAGAATAATTGAAGGCTGAAAGGAGAAACCAGATACACTGTAACGTTTAAGTTTACAAACTATTCGTTTAATTGGCTCTGAGGAAAGAGCTCTTTAAAGTGGAATGCTTGGGTTTTCTGACAGTGGAGCGGCCAGCAGAGGGGGATTCTTGGTAGACGCAAGGCCTACTTTGGATCCTCTCTGCTGGCAGGCTCACCTCCATATTAACGTGTTTTTCTCCTCCGGCATATATGCCTTTTATTTAAAAGGGTCTCTGAGGAACTCAAAGCTGTGAGGCCCCAAAGACTAGATGTCTAGTAGTGGAATCTTGGATTTAGTGTCAGGTACTAAATGGGAGAAGGTACTTTGGGACAAGGAAATGAGGCAGAACCAACAAATGAGTTCATCTGCCTACTTAAAGATTCATGTGAGACACCTCAGACAGTTTAAAATCTTAGGTATATCCAATTGTAGTTTGGGAAGAAGTTTTAGAAAGCTTTCTGGTTTCTGGTTTCTTACTTTTGTAACTTTTCTCTTGGTGTCATGATCATCACATTTTATGTGCTGACGTTGTTGGCTTTTGGTCACTACAGAAACGTGAAGAGGGCTGGTGGGTGGTGATCGGAGATGCCAAGTCGAATAGCCTCATTTCCATCAAGAGGCTGACCCTGCAGCAGAAGGCCAAGGTGAGTGTGTCCGCTGGCCCTCGCGTGCTGTGAGATGGGGCAGGGTGAGAACTCTTCCTGTGTCTGAGCCGGCCCTGAGTTCTGCCTGCTTTCTCCAGGTGAAGCTCGACTTTGTGGCCCCAGCCACTGGCGCCCACAACTACACTCTGTACTTCATGAGCGACGCTTACATGGGATGTGACCAGGAGTACAAATTCAGCGTGGATGTGAAAGAAGCTGAGACAGACAGTGACTCAGACTGAGTCCAGAGGCCTTGGCTCTTGCACAGAGAGAAGAGCTGAACCTGAGTTTGGTACATGCACGCTATCATGGGACCTCAGTCTTGGAGACCCGGTCTGTCTGCGTGAGGTCTGGCCAGCCAGTGCCACCGTGGTCCCAGCCCACCCCACTACTTTCCCCTCCGGCTCCCTTGCCATCCAAACTTCGGATCTAGTGTCTGCAGGTGTCAGGCATAAACTGTGTACACCATTTTTAGGCATGTTCTTTGCAGTTCCTTTTGAGTCACACATTCTAATAAAATGACTTGGAGAAACCATTTGTCTTTGCAGTGATTCCAGATTAAAAGTTGCCTCTCTCGGACTTCCCTGGCGGCGCATTGGTTAAGAATCCGCCTGCTGGTGCAGGGGACATGGGTTCGAGCCGTGGTCCGGGAAGATACCACATGCCGCGGAGTAACTAAGCCCATGCGCCACAGCTACTGAGCCTGCGCTCTACAGCTCACGAGCCACAGCTACTGAAGCCCACGCACCTAGAGCCTGTGCTGCGCAACGAGAGAAGCCACCGCGATGAGAAGCCCGCGCACCACAACGGAGAGTAGCCCCCAGTCGCTGCAACTAGAGAAAGCCCGAGCACAGCAACGAAGACCCAATGCATCCCCCCCCCAAAAAAAGTTTCCTTTCTCCGACCTAAGGATTATTTTTTTCAGCCAGTGTACTTGCTCACAGTGAGCACTTCTAGAGGATGAGGCTGCTCTTCAGTTGGGCTGCCTGCCACCTGCACCATTTCAGTCAGCGCACAGGGAACAGTGTTGGTAGCTTCTGTTCAGTCAGGCTTGTGCCCTTGGTCCTCTGTATCTGCCCTACTGCAGGAACTAACTATGAACTTTGCTGGAGAGATCAACAGTTTAGAGCTTTCTCAAGATCAGCAGTGTCCCTTCCCATAATGAGGCAACACCAACTGGGTGCTTAAACCGATTTTAAGATCCAGATCTACAAATTTTTTTCTCAAATTCTTGCCTTCGGGGTTTTTTTAGGAATAAATGTGCATAAAATTGGAAAATGATTCTGAAGGGTAATTTCCCTAGGTCAGCAGTTTTCAAATTTAGTCTTAGGACCCCTTTACACTACAAAAAATTAAGAGCCCCAAACAGCCTTTATTATCTGGGTTATAGCCATTGATGTTTATTTCCTATAGTAAATGCATTTTAAAACAACAGTAACTTATGTTAACTTTTTATGAAAAACAACTTCCAAAACAAGTCCAGGGAGAAGAGTGGCATTTTACATTTTTGCAGATCTCTTTCATGTCTGGCTTAATAGAAGACAGTTGGATTCTCATAGCTGCTTCCACAACCTGTTGTGTGTTGTGCTGACGTAAAGCTGACTTCACACAGATAGGAAGTTGGAAAAAGGAGTTTTTAAATGGGCTTCTCAGGTAGCTGAGGCTACATGATGCTATGTCACCACTCCACAGGTGGTAGTTTCTTAAAGGCAATGTGGATCTGAAACCTTATCAATGAGCTTTTTATACTCTTACATTAAAACCCACTGGCCTTACACTTTTAATGAGTCTTACCCATGAGTGATTTTGTAATATCGTGCATTAGGCATTTGGAAAATGCTTTCACTGAATTATGCAAATCTTCCAAATGTCAGTACATTTCATCATACAGATCACGTTTGTTCATATTACCACCAGTCCCCTCAGAAAAGTCCCTAAGCATTGAGAACATGTCAAGCTCATGGCGGCAATACAAGTTTTCAAAGATTCTAATTTTTGCTTGAAAGCTTTTATCACTGGCAACACTATCAGTTTCCCCTTGAAGTGAAAGGCTCATTCCGTTCCTTTTCTGGAAAGTCTCCCAAATAGCCAAGTCTAAATACCATAATTTGCTCATTCTTTCAAGTAGAAATGGTTATGCCATGCACAACACGGTTGATTCAGCTTACACCTGCACAACTGCTTTTCCTCAAGACAGCCGCACTCGGTGTGCAGCAGGAGTGCTCGTGTGAGCTTCCCGTCATTGCAGAACATGAGCTGTATGCTCAAGGGTCAAGATTTATCTCTTACTCTATGGAGGACATTTCTCAGGGAAGTTGGCAATTTTTTCACTGTGAGAACAAGGCATGGAGACACGACTGTGGTGTTTGGTGCCATTGCCTTGCTTCCTGCCCAGGCGCCAAGTGCTGAAAAAATCTAGGGATTTCCAGTGACCGGCAGACCACATCTTGAGAACCACTGCTCTAGGTACTGCCCCAGCTGTCTTTTCAAAATCTAAGGTCATGATTTCTGTGGTGTAAAAAATCAAGTGAAGGCTGTGGGCTTGAAGACAGGCCTCAAGTCAAAACCCACTTGGAAGTGCCTGTCAGAGGATAACGTGAGACTAAAGCACTGACTACCTGTGCCAGTGTTTCTCTACCATTTTTTCATCATCATTGCCTTAAGGGGCCTTAATTGGCATCTTTTTACTACTCACCCCCACTATGAAAATCTAATACGACAGACCACAGCATATTTACGTACTGTGGTCCTTCTGAGGGCCACAAATTACTGTCTCTAAGATTTTTTTTTGCCCCTCACCTAAGACCCAATTTTCATCCCCACTGAGAATGCATGACCTGTGGCCACCAATAACTCTCCCTTCTAGGGGTGATGTCCTCCCCATTTATTTCTTAGCACTTAACCGGCTGTCATCACAGCACATAGCACAGAAGGTACGTTAAGGGTTTCAAAGGGAAAGCAGAGGTGTTTCTCACTCTAAACCAACCTACATCAAAAAATTTCCTTCAGGCCTTCCCTGGTGGCACAGTGATTAAGAATCCGCCGGCCAATGCAGCGGACACGGGTTTGAGCCCTGGTCCGGGAAGATCCCACATGCCACGGAGCAACTAAGCCCGTGCGCCACAACTACTGAGCCTGGGTATTACAGCCTGCGAGCCACAACGACTGAGCCTGTGTGCCACAACTACTGAAGCCCGCGCGCCTAGAGCCCGTGCTCCCCAACAAGAGAAGCCACTGCAATGAGAAATCTGCTCACTGCAACAAAGAGTAGCCCCCCGCTCGCCGCAACTACAGAAAGCCCACCCGCAGCAACGAAGACCCAACA
Source organism: Mesoplodon bidens (assembly GCF_964165515.1). NCBI lineage: Eukaryota > Metazoa > Chordata > Mammalia > Artiodactyla > Ziphiidae > Mesoplodon > Mesoplodon bidens. The sequence continues at coordinate 14,581,153 of NC_138170.1, read as the reverse complement.
CAGCCAAAAAAAAAAAAAAAAATTCCTTCAGTATTGACTGAATGTCTTAAATGCAAGGGTTTGCCCAGAAATCGAGAAGGCAGGACCTACTTCAGAAAAGGACTCACCGTGGAATTCTTTTAGACTGTGAATGTCCTTATAAAACAGGACTTGGGACTCAGATTATTTCTATAAAGCTTACACTTTCAGAAAGGGCTGAGATATATCACTCCTACATATAGATATGATGATTATAAATAGTATACTCACCACCACCCCCAAATTTAACACTGTGCTCTGAAGCAAGCAAAATCTGGCTTAAGTACAATAGATTGATGTTCCGTAGCGCTTTACCAAGGACTCCGTGTCAAAGGGGGGGAAAGGGTGAGTGGTTCTGTGGCCTGCACTTCTACCGGAGTCTGCATGGAGGAGGGCCAAGTTAAAGGAAGGTCAGGCATGCTCCTCCGGGTCCTCTCAGGGGCTGGGAAAGTCTTAGGACATTTTCTGGGGAACCATGATTCTGTCCAAAGTCAAGGTGGCTCAGAGGCCTTCAGACGGCTGATATTTCCAGAAGGCCAACTCTCCATCATCACTGCAGGAGGCCAGGAGCCCCCGCTCCTTGGGATTCCAGGCCACACAGTTGACATCCTGGGAATGGGCCTGAGGCACGTGCGCCGTCACAGAGAAGGTGGGCTGCTGCAGATCTGAGCCGGGATCCTCCTCGAATACTCGGATGGCATCATCCCCACAGGCGGTAGCCAGGGCCCCTGTCAGCTGACACCTGGGACGAACATGTGCATCAGTGAGTACGCAGGTGGCTCCTCCCTCCCCAACCTGGCAAATCAGGTAGGAGGGATTGGTTCTATAGTCCCCCTGGCCTGAAACTTCAGGCCTCAGCTGTAAGTGTCTTATCGAAGAGCCTCCCTAACAACTACGTAGCCACAAACATCACCCCGAGCTTCAAGTGCTGCCATCTAGGTTTTCCTCCAATACAATTAACCTAAAAAACTACATATAACTCTGAATTGCAATTTTCTCACTTGGAATAAGCAGTTTCCCTGTCATAAAGTATTCTTTGACCATTTTTTAAAAAGTGATATAATAGGCCACTGAATTCTACCATACTTTTACTTGAGTCCATATTTGCTATTCCCAAATGTTTGCTAATATAAATAAAACTTAGATGCACATCACGTTTTGCCATTATTTAGGATTATTTCCTAGGGATAGATTCTCAGGGCCGGAACTGCCCTCTGATCGACTCTCCTATATGAATGGTGTCGTCTTTCTAGACTCCATAAGGGTAGAAACAGCCCTGTGGATTCATGGCTGGATTCTCCAGCCATGAATCTACAGTTTCAAGAATAAATATTTCTGGATGGTATGATGCTGTGTGACCCCCAAAGGCTGGAGCTGCGTTCATAGCCTGAAATCTTAACACAGGTGCAGGCCTGGGTCTAAGCCTGTCCCTGCTCCTGTGTACCCCAGACCGGCCAGCTCTGAGCCAGCATGGAGACAGTCTGGCCTGATCTGAAGACTTCAGGGTGGCTGCTCTCTATCCCCATGTATTCCCAAAGGTGAAAGGGAGCAGCACGGGCTTTTGACTTCTCTAAAATCTCTCCAATGGTTGGGGTGGCAGGGTGGAGGCGGTGGGGAGGTCTTACCAAGCGACATCGTAAATGGTCCTGGAGTGGAAGCCTGACAAGGTGCAGATACATTTCCAGCTCGGGTCAGAGCCGCTGCACGCCACCCCTGCACGACAGACTTCTCTTGAGCCTCAGGCATGTCCGCGTCCTGGGCATCTCAGGGGAGCATCTAACCCGCCCCGGAGGAGACCCTAATTTGCTGCGCCCCACCCCACCCTCAGTCACGAGGCCTCATCTTCACTGCTCTCTCCATCCTCACCGATCTGCCTTACACACTGCAGCCAGACTGGCATTTCTACAGCAGAATTCTGAGAAGGATATGTCTTGTTCCTCAAAACCCTTTTGCTGCCGACTACGACTGACGGGTTAGCCTGCCTTTTAAGGCCACCCACCAGCCAGCCCAACCCACCTCATTTCTCTCCAAACCCTTTATGCTCATGCTCCGACACGAATCACTGTTCCTGGCGTTAAGCCTAGGCTGTCTTTACCTTCAATGCCTTTGCTTGTGCTGTTTGCACCTAGAATTCTCTTCTCGTGGTAAAATCCTACACACTCTTTCAAGTCCAGATGAAACGGCCCCCCTTCCTCAGACGCTCCCCTGACTCTTTCGGCACTCTACCTGGAGCCCTCTGGTGGCAGGTGCCTTTCTACCCCAGTTTCCTGTGACTCATCTATGTGTCTCAGCCCCTCAGTAGACCAAGCCTCTTGAGAGATGGGTCTTCCTTAGCTCCCGGCCTGGGCCCTCACCTTGCTCATTGCCTGGTAGATACTGGTGCCAGATGCGCACGGTACGGTCATCACTGCAAGAGGCCAGGCGCTGGCCACTGGGGTCAAAGGCCAAGCTCCACACGGTGGATTCGTGGCCTTCGAGGGTGGCACAGCATACCCAGTCATCCTCTTCCTCCCGGTAGAGCTTCACTGTGTCATCATAGCTGGCAGAGGCTAACAGCTGTGGGAGAGGCCAGGGAAAACACAGCACGTGTCTGTAGGGCCCAAGAAGTGTCTGTGGTTCCAACACTTCTCCCTCCCAGGACAGGAGAGTCCCAGGGATCTGCTTTTATAAAGGGATTGATGTCTCTGGGTCATAGATAGAGATCCCTGGAAAAGCCAGGTTGAGGCAGAAGAGCAGAAGAAGGCTGGATACAACCCTCCACATCAGAATTCCTTCCCACCAAGATACCTGACTCTTACCTCCTGGCTCGGGTGCCAAACCACATGCTTGACGTCCTGTGTGTGAGAGTTGAGGACACTGACACATTCATACTCGTCGTCTTCATCAACTGTGCACGAGAAAAGAAAGGAGCCCTTGAGCTGACCGACCCTGTCAGGGACACAGGGGGAGATCTGGTGGCAGGCTCCCTACTGCATCTGGAGGGACCTGGACTCACCTTCCCAGACCCACACACTCTTATCTCGGCTGCAGGTGGCAAGGAGGTTGCCAGATGGGGCCCAGGCTACTGACTTGACCTCATTTTCGTGGCCCTCCAGAGTGGTTACACACTGTGAACCGGAAGAGGGACAAGAATCAGCGGCAGCTAAGACCCCTGCGGTCCTTCTCATGGGCACAGCCCCACTGGCCCAGGTTGGCGCTCATGTTCTTCAACCAGCCCTGGCTGGGGGGCGGGGAACAGGCAACAATCCTGGCCCCATCCAGCCCGGTTACCTCAAAGTCATCATCGCTCTTCTTCCAAATGCAAGTGGTAGCGTCAAAGCTGGCGGAGGCCAGGTAATTCCCACAGGGAGACCAGGCCACCTTCCGCACGGTGCGCTGGTGGCCTTCACAAAGGACAGATTTGCAGATCCAGCTGTCACCTAAAAACAGAGGACAGGCCAGGCTCTGGAGCTGGGTGCACGAGAAGGTGCTGAAGCACTAGCAATGCCATTGGGTGATGGGGACCAGTATTGCAGCCAAGCTTGGGGGCAAAGCTCAGTGGGTGTATTTAACAACATGCTTTCAGAAAGGCAGTGTATTAATTGACTCCACTTCCTCTCGAGGCATCCTTCTAAGACAAATCTAAGGAGTCACCCTCCCAATTTAAAGCTGTCAATAGCACCCAAACGCCCTTGGGATAAAATTTAAACTTCATCATCTGTAGCAAATTACTCTGCGGGCTACTTTCCTTCTTCTCTCCTCATTTTCCTACCTCAGCAACTATCACAATTCCCTCAACAGTTTCAGCCTACTGACATTTTAGCTTCTAGTATTTGTCGACTCTTTTGCCAGAAAAACCTTTCTCAGAGTGGCTAAGGAGGCCCCTCCACCCTCTCCCTTGGCCTGCGACCCCCGTCCAGGGTACGCCTGCCCCGCAGGCTGCGCACTCCCCGAGCCTGGCACCCACACCAACAGCACGTAGACCCCTCGGCGGCAGCGGTCGCGCAGCCGGGCCTTACCCTCCCTGCCCCAGATGCGGACACTCCGGTCGCCCCCGCACGAGGCGAGCAGGGTTCCCGCGGGGTTCCAGGCCAGGAACCAGCAGCGGGAGTCCGGGTGCGCCAGGATACGGCCAAGCAACACCAGCGAGTCCTTCATGGCTGCCCGCCTCAGGAGGAGGCACAGGTGAGCAGAGCCAGCCGCGCCAACTGCGGCTCCCACCAGGCAGATCCTCTTCCTCCTGAGGGCCGGGGTCCTCCTTGGAACTAAAGCACCCGCGGCTTCTGCCGTGCTGCCCTCTGGGAGTTGTAGTCGGCCTTTCACTCCACCCTCCCCCACAGCCCCCCACCCCCATCGGAAAGCATTCTGGGACTGCCTGAAACTACAAGTCCCGTGAGGCCTTGCGCAGGGAGCCGGCGGCGCGCCCGGGCTGTGTCGCGCGCGGGGGACGGGGCGGGGAGCCGGAGGAGGCGGGGGCAGAGGTGGAGGAAGCCGGAAGTGGATCGGGCCCGGGTTGGTTCGGGCGTTGCGGGTTTGTGGCCTGGGATCGCTCGGACCGTGGCAGCTGAGGAGCCCGTGACGGGACGGAGCGACGCCATCCCGGCACTGAGGCCTGCTGACCGGTGAGGATCAAGAGTCGGTGAGGGGTGGGTCCTCTCTGGACACAAGTCGCACCCCAGATCGCTGTTCCCAGATCCCGGGTCCCCGATCCCTGCGGCCCAGCCTGGTCCTCCGCCCCTCGGCACCCTCTGGCCAAGACTCCTAGGCCGGGTCTCTCTTCCACCAGTAACAGATAACTCCGCCCCAGCCCCCCTCCCCACTCTGCTCTGCCAAGATCCAGCGGGCCCCCAGCCCTCTCCGGGTCATCATCCTGCACCTCCGCAGCCCCACTCCAGGGACCCTGTCCCCGCCCCCCGAACCTCTGCAGCTCTCCTGTCTCTACTCTGCCCTCGGTCCCACCCCCATCCTCCGGTGTCAGCCCTGACAGCCTTGCGCCAGCCTCGCCTCTGCGAGCCCAGTGCGTTGCTCTCCTTCCCCCGGACAGGCAGGCTCTGTGCGCTCGGCGGAGGTCGGCGGCGACCAGCAGCGACCGCGGAGCGACGGCGGGCGGGCCCGGGCATGTACGCCCCCGGAGGCGCAGGGCTGCCTGGCGGGCGCCGGCGGAGGAACCCGGGAGGCAGCGCTCTGCCCAAGCAGCCGGAGCGTAGCCTGGCCTCGGCCCTGCCGGGTGCCCTGTCCATCACCGCGCTGTGCACTGCCCTCGCCGAGCCTGCCTGGCTGCACATCCACGGTGGCACCTGTTCCCGCCAGGAGCTGGGGGTCTCCGACGTGCTGGGCTCCGTGCACCCGGACCTGCTGAAAGGTGAGGGCGCTGCGCGCCGGCCCTCTTCTTTCCGGACGACAGGGCCTCCTCGGTAGGGTGCCGGCTGGAGCTGAGTTAGCCTGGGGCAGGCACTTGGTTGAAGGAAACAGCCCCATTCCTGTCTGGTGTTCATGCCCACCAGGTGGCTCTGTTTGGGGTCCAGCCCCTCATTAATTCTGATGTTATTCAGCCAAGCACCCACTCCTCAACGCCGTGCTAATCTGGACTGCTATTTTAGGCTTCTGCCGGGCGAAGGGCGCCGTATATGGAGAGAAGATAAGGGTGCTAGGCATCACAATTAGCTGTCTCCTTCTGAGGAGCCTCTGGGATACAGGAAGGTTTCTTTGGGACAGCCTGATTGATGGAGAAAGAGGAACTTTTAAATATGGCTGGATTTTAAAAGATGTTTTTGAGTTGTACAGTAATTTGATTGTTGTTAGAGACAAAGGGGGTCTATGGTATTTTCAATAACCAGAAGTCAGTTCCATTGCCACCCTCAGTAAAACAATAGGAATTTGGCTCTTGGAGCCCTCACAAGTGTGCCCGAATGAGGTAAGTTTGCTTTGTTCGTCATCCTGCTTCTCAGCCAGGGAGGCAGAGGAAAGGGGAAAGGGACCATGGTCTTTACTGGACCCAGGGGAGGCCTGTAGCTCATCCTGCCCACCCTGTCTGTAGTAATGAAGGTAAAGGCTGTGTGGTGTGGGGGGCAGGATGGCACTGCCTGGCTTTTACAGGGAAAATGGTCAGTGGATTCCAAATAACCCTTAGTAACAGCGGAGCTCATTCCCCGCAAGGCCTTTTGAACCATTCTTGAATGCTTTCTCCCTGTGCCACTCCCTGGCTGTAATTCATTCCAGATGTTTACTGCCCCATGTATCAAAAGCCCATCCTGTTAGATAGCTTCACGTTGCCTTTTTACGGATTCAGGCTCTGGGATTTGGTGAAAAGGTCAAGTTTTCCTTTGGAGAACTTGGATCATATATACCACTTATGCAGGTTGCGGCTGAAAAACTGTATCCTTGTGGCCTAATCTTGTCTTTCTCTGAGAGTTCTTTTGCTGTTTTGCATTTCTCTTGAGTCTTTGAAGCTTTAGGATGATTTTGTGGAGAACAGATTGGGGGCTTCTGGTTTGTTTCTAGATTTCACCTTGATGATAGCTTTCTCTGCGTTAGCTCATTACGAGCAAAATTATCCACACGATGGAGGCTGTGTGACATGCAGCTTTTTCTGTGGCGTGTAGCTGATGGCAGAAAGCCCATCAAGCTTGAGTTGAGTCTGGATGGTTTTTCCCTTAGCGCGTTCCCCTGCACTTGCCTTTTTTTGAGGAACAGCTGCCACCTTTCCACCGCTTCACCCAGACCTTGGCAGTTGATCCCCTGGTGGTCAGTGTTTCAGGGGCTTGGTGTCATTTCCAAACTGGTAGAGAGTTCACGATGCTTCTCCATTTCAGGTCATTCCTAGGGAGGCACGTAAAATTCATGCCATGAGGGGAGGGGCCATCTGATCCCATGTCCTCATTCCAAAGGTCCAGGAAACTGGTGTCTCAGAGAGGTGAAGTGATCTCTCCAAGGCCACACAGCTGGGAGTGGCATAGCTGAGTGTCCCTCACCGTTGACTCCAGTTTAAAGGGACGCCGTCTCGTTTATGTTTTTTAACCTTTGCTTTACTTCAGCCGTCATAAGGAATGATGACCTCACGATCGTTCAGTCCACTCTGGCATGCCTCGTGGTCAAAGCCGTGTCAAAAATAAGAATAAATTCTTGGTGCAGTTCTCCTTTGTTTACACATATATTTACCTTTTCTGAGAAATTATCCAAGCCAGGTTTTGCTTTTATAAAGCACGTTGCCTTCCCCTTTACATTATGCCTGTTCGTGTGTTTAGGGATCTTAACCCATGAATAGTTTCGGCCTGGTTTTCCTTGGCCATCTTCTTGGCCATTGCAAGCTGGGAACACTTGGTGTCCATTAATAAAGGCGTTGACAGTGGTACCTCATGAGCTACCACAGAAGAAGGCGAGGAATCCAAAGGTCCCTGGTTCTCTTCTTCTTCCTCTTTGTACCAGTTGGTTTTTTGGTGCCCAGCGGGCCTTCAGATGTACACCATTCTGTAGGACCGTGCTGAGCCTCAGGGCCTGGCAGATATCCTAGCATGGAAGCCTGGGATATTCCCCATCTCAGGAGGGAGAAGAGCTGTGGGGTACAGATCCGGTGCCTGTAGATGCTTCCAGAGGGAGAACAGACTCTGCCAGGTCTCTGCAGGCGACAGGGAGTGGCCAGGGTCAGCAGGCTTTGGGACGGTGTCTTCCCATTTCTTGGCCCCCTGCCTGAGTGCCAGGCATTGTGCTAAGCCCACTTCACGCCTGGCTGTAGTGTCTCCTAAACAACATCTTTATTTGGTGGAGACTGTCATCACCCCACCCCCCGTCCCAACACACACACACACACACACACGTCTCAGGCTCAGGGAGGTCAGGTCACTTGCTCAGGGACACACAGCTGATCTAAATGGCGTGGACTCCACTCTCACCACTGTACCTTAGCGCACACTGGGCTTCTTTCTCCTTCCATCAGAGCTGTCCCAGGCCTCTTATTTCCCCATTCTAGTTGAGTTTTTAATCACAAGCCTAGGCAAAGCTGCGGCTTTTTGTTCCTCATCGCCTTACGGTGGTGAGCTGAGGCAAAGCCACTCATCCTCCCGCTGTCATTCCCAGAGCCCTTGAAGGCTTTAACAAATGCCTTTGGCTTAAAAGATCCACCAGAATTCTGCCACTCCCCTGCTCCTCACAAAGCTCTTCTTCAGTCTGGGCCTGGTGGGGGGCGGCGGGCAGAGATGTGCCCAGGCCGATAGTGGCCCCCAGCAGGGGAGCCCAGGGAATCACTCCTTCTGAGCCCCAGTCCCTCTCTGCCTCTCAAGCGTGCCCAGCAAAGGGCATCAGGGACCACAGCCTCAGGAAGCATCTCTGGAGAATCAGGGAGTTTAGGATGCGAAGTCAGGGGAATCACGGTTGACAGCAAGCCACAGGAAGATCAAGGGCCTTCCAGGAAGGGCCGGAGTGTCTGAGGGGTGGTGACCGATGCAGCTGGCGTTTCCCGATCCCGTGGGGCCTGTCCTCAGAGCCAGCTGGGCTAGGACCATTGGTACCTGTGGGATGACCCAGCCAGGCACTGGAGGGCCCTCTTGGAGTCTTGTGTCAGAAGCCTTGGTTGGAAAAAAAAGTCACACCGGGGAGTGGCTGCGCAGGTCGGTGCTGGAAGGACTGGGGGCCCCGGGGACGTGCCTCTGACTCAGGGACTCCAGTGAGGGGGGAAATAGGAGAAGGGAACTGGCCAGAAGCCACTTTAAGCGTCCTGCCTGCAGCCTCTTTGGGTCAGGAGGGGTGAGAGCCATGGGCAGGTGGACAGGAAGAGCCAGGGCCTTCAAAACAAATCCAGCCCAGTGACTTACCAATGACCTTGGGCAAAGTCAGTTCCTTGGGATCCTATTACACAGCAGCTGCCTTCTTCCCCAGTGACTGGAGGGGACAGTCAAGCAATAGTTACCAAAATAAACAGGCCACAGCACAGCTGGAGGGTAGGATGCATTCTGTCTTACTGGAGTGTAGTGGATGCACCACTGTTTCGGTTGTTTTAAACAATTTTTGTTTGTTTGTTTGACTGGGCCACACGGCTTGTGGGATCCTAGTTCCCCGACCGCGGATCAAACCTGGGCCCCCAGCAGTGCAGCACAGAGAGTGCTAACCACTGGACCACCAGGGAATTCCCTGCACCACTGGTTTGAGTTTAAAATTAGGACCCTGCTCCATGTGCCATTTCTCTCCACAAATAAAATAACACACACGTAACATCTGAGGATTTTGCTTCTCTCTGGCAGCCCTCTCAGTGGAGCAGGTATTCATTGCCCTCCCTGCATACTGATGTCTGACAGGGAGGAAAGAAAGGGACCTTGAGATCCCGACCCCAGGAGAGTCTGAGCTGGGTTCTAAGCGTGTCAGGGATAACGCTGCCTGTCTTCCCTGTGTGCTCTGAGACCGCTGTGGGATGTAGTGCAGGCTCCTGGGCTATCTATTAGCATCACTCCAAGGAACGTCCCCACTTGGCTTCCCGCTGAGCCTGAAGGTTTGCTCAGAGCTTTGGAGTAGAGAAAGGCAGAAGGCGTCACGTAGACACGAAACCTGTTTGAATTGTGGGTCCAAAGCCCCTTCTCGGTACTGCATCATCACCCTGGTGGCACAGGTCCTCAGTCTGGCATTAGTGGGCTCCTCCTTTGGCCCACACTGGCTGACGTGTGTGGACGGGGCAGCCTCGGTGTAAGGAGGAAAGGCACGCCAGAGAAGAGACACTGCTGTGGCCGCCCAGCGCAGGGGGAGTGGGGCGGCTCATCCCCTGCACTTTGTGTTTTGACCCTCCCCACGCACCCCTGTGCAGGCGGGGCAGGCGTTATAGCTTCCCTTTTACAGGGTGAGCACAGAGGCCAAGGGCATTCAGTGACTTGCTCAAGGTGACATGTAATCTGTGGGAGGGCTAGGATTGGGTGCCCAGTCCAGTGACTTCTGCTTTTAAGAGCCAGACTCTGATGACTGCAGAAGCTCAGACCACACCCAGCAGATTTTGCCCAATAATTCCCAGTATGAGCTCCTTTCAAACCTTCTAAGGTTTGCTTAACGACCCAAACCTTTTCTGCCTAGAAGAGATTTCATGCTTCCAGCTGTTCCCTTAGTGAGCTAGCCGCTGCTGGCGCTGACGATGGCTCATGGCTCGGCCAGCATTCAGAGCCACTTTTGACCTTTCATTCAAATACAGCTCTTTAGGATTTGATTGATTAGCTCCATGGAGGAAAAATTAAAACGGCTAACTCCGGTGCTGGGTGATAGGGAGCATCATGATGCAAGGGAGGCTGACCCGGCTTTGGAGTCTAGCTCTGTGCCATGTGACCTGCAGGAAGTCACTTAACCTCCCGGAGCCTCCAGTTCCTCGTCTGAACCATGTGATGAATCCCCCAGGGTGGAGTGAGGCTTAACTAAGATAACGTCTGCCCCATCTGCGTGCACAGGCAGGAATACCTGGAGGGGCACACAAGAAACTGCCAACAATGTTTGTCTCTTGGGAGGGGCAGCTGGACATCTGTGCAAGTCTTCCTTATTACTAAGATAAGTGTATTCTGAAACATAAGACACATAGAAGTGTATCCAGTGGATGTATGTTTTAAAGGATGATAACCAAATGAACATCCTATACTCACTTATGCAGCCAAAGATAGTATCTTTGAAGCCCTGTGTGTTACATTTTTCAGTTAAAACTAGTTGCTAAATTAAAACTGAGTTGAGGGCTTCCCTGGTGGTGCAGTGGTTAAGAATCCGCCTGCCAACGCAGAGGGCACGGGTTCGAGCCCTGATCTGGGAAGATCTCACATGCCACGGAGCACCTAAGCCTGTGCGCCACAACTACTGAGCCTGTGCTCTAGAGCCCGCGAGCCACAAATACTGAGCCCGCGTGCCACAACTACTGTGGCCCGCGCACCTAGAGCCTGTGCTTCTCAACAAGAGAAGCCACTGCAATGAGAAGCCCAAGCACCGCAACAAAGAGTAGCCCCCGCTCTCAACAACTAGAGAAAACCCGCGTGCAGCAGCGAAGACCCAATGCAGCCAAAAATTAAATAAATAAATAAATTAATTAATTAAAAAAAACAACACTGAGTTGACTTTAAGTACTCCAATTAAAGCATCACTCAGAGGGCCTGGTCACGTTGAGTAATGCTGGAGGAATCTGAACACGGCCTGCTGCAGAGCGGAGTGTGATGTAAGCCCCTATACCCTGTCACTCGCAGGTTATTCTTGGAAGCACTAGTAGAACACGTTCGTCCTGCCCCATCCCTGCCACGTGCCACGTGGACCCCAGAAGAACTGTCTCAGAGACCTTTCAGCAATATTCAGAATGCAGCCGGGAAACAGCCCCCGTCTCCAGGAGCTTTGGCTTCAGAGAGGCCCTGTGGGTTTTTAGACCCCGTCAGGCCCGCAGGGCCGGATTAAATGGAGGCTGGACCTGGTAGCTGGCAGAGCTAATGCACAGACAAGCCTCCTCGCAGCAGGCGATCACTCAGGCTGGATGACTGGGCCCCAAAACAGATGGTTAACTGACAAGAGAGTGACAGGTAGCTCTGAAGCCAGATCAAGGCGTATGAATCATGTGTGGGCTCAGGCAACATCTGCCTGGTGAATTCTGAGCCTGAGCAGACAAGGAGTGCATGCTATCACAAAGGCCCAGGGCCTCTGCATATCTGGTCTGGTTTTTCCGTGTGGGAGGCTGCGCCCTCTGTCCAGGACCCCATGATGTCGATCAGTGTCGGTTGGTTTGAGTCTGCTTTGTTGATCTCAGGTGCCCTCCCCAGGTTTTTGGACTCTTCTTCATCAGTTCACCTCCCTCTAGGTCCAGGATCAGTGTTTCTTGGGGTGTAGGGCTTAGGCCCCCTGCGCTGCTGGTAAAAATCCAGATTCCTTAGGCCCTGCTCCAGACCAAGAGCTCAGAATCTCTGGAGCTTGGGAACATGCTCTCAACCAGCACCCTGGGGATTCTCCTGTGCACAGGAGAGTGATAACCACTGTCCAACAGCCTCTCAGCCTGAGATCAAAACTCAGGAATGCCCAGCAGGGCAGGCTCCTGAGGAGAACTTTCAGCCAATAAAGCTTGTGGTTCCCCACCTCCAAAAAACAAAAAAACAAAAAAACAAAAAAAAGCTCGGGAAAGGAGCCTACAGTGTAAGTCCTGCCAGCCCTTTTCACATTGTCCCAAATCACTTGGTGACCCATGGCCTAAATAAAAGAAGAATTTGCGAGTGGCTGAATAGAGGAAGTTAAGGCCTATTTCCTACTTTTTATCAAAGCTTAAAATGGTATCTTTTGGGGCCAGCCTTTATTCTGTCTGTGTGTTTCTAGAACTATGGCAGTTTGCGTAGATATCAAAGGGAACCGGCAGTGTGGTCTAGATGGAATTTAAAAAAAAAAAAAAAAGAAAAAAGGAAAGAATGGTGTTAAAGTCCTAGAGGGAAATGTAGGTTGCTGGATGTGTCTGGTGTGTAGTTGTCATCCTGGTATCTTTCACTATGACCCTGGGGGCTCTTTACTCTTTGAATGTTGGGTCTCCTGTTTTAGTATCTTCCTTTTGCTTGGTTCATTCCCTCATTTTGGTAGAGCGAGCACCCCCCAATGGCTTTGCCCTCATTTCAGAAGGCATTTGGGGCTGTCAGTTTCTGAGCCTTTCAGGCTTTTGTGGTGTAAACCTAGCTGCTTCTTACCTTTTCCCATTTCCAGCTTATACTTCAGTTTATCTATTCTGTCAAGTCAGTTCTAGTTCTGAGTCCCGTTACCCCCCAGTTTCCAGAATTTTGTTTTGCCCTTCTTCTCTTTGTGTGGGTTTATGTCTTAATTTTTTTTTTCTTTTGTTCTAGTAGGGCTCGGGGAGGGAGCAAAGATAAATGTGGAGGTCCAGTCTACCAGCTTTCCCCATCTCTTTAGCCCTGTCCTGTAATTACAAGGTTCTCTAAACTGCTTCAGCTTCGTTTTGAACAAAAGCGCTGTGAATGAGTGACTGGATAGAGAATGGACTTGAATGGGCCTCCGGCCTTCGTCCCTTTGGCTTTTCCTGCCAGCCCAAAGCATGCTTTAGCAGAATGGGTTAACGTGTCTGATTAACTGTCAGGATCCTTAAAAATGGTTAGGGGAGGGTGGCAAGTGCAGTTAACCCTTGAACAACCGTGGGGTTAGGGATGCTGACCCTCCCAGCAGTTGAAAATCTGTGTATAATTTGTGTAACTTATAGTTGGCCCTCCGGATCCGTGGTTCCACACTGCAGATTTAACCAACCCCGATCGTGTAGTACCGTAGTGTTTACTATTGAAAAAGAAGTCCACACGTAAGTGGGCCCTCACCGTTCAAACCCCACGCTGTTCAAGCGTCAACCGCACACTGAAGTGGAGCCCAGCACTTGGACTAGTCTTGTTGGAAAGGGAGGAAGGACTCGAGGCACACGGGAACAGTGACCCAGGGGTCCTGTCTTCAAATAGGGAGGCTCCTCCACCCCCTCTGCAGCCCCGCTGGGAGTGGGAGCTGAGACCACGCCCCCCTGCAGTCCTCCCCTGGCTCACCGGCCTGTGGGGGGTGGGGGGGGGCTTCCTGCCCCAGGGTGCTGCCTGGGAGCCTGAGGATCTGCTCCTCCCCCGACAGATTTCTGCATGAATCCCCAGACAGTCCTGCTCCTGCGGGTCATCGCAGCCTTCTGCTTCCTGGGCATCCTGTGTAGTCTCTCCGCCTTCCTTCTGGATGTCTTTGGGCCCAAGCATCCAGCCCTGAAGATCACCCGTCGCTATGCCTTCGCCCACATCCTCACAGGTAAGCTCGGGCTACTCCCAGTCGGGGAGGAACTGCCACAGGGTAGGGGTGGCATCCTGTCTGGAGTTGCAGGTGGGGGCGAAGGGGTGTCATGAGCAGACACTGTTCCCGATGCTCATTTCAGCTCTAGCCTTTCACAGAGCACTGGTGTGTGAGAGCAGCTTGCTTCCATCATTTGCATGTATGCCTGCCAGGACCACAAACCCACTCCGCTGAGCTGTAGGGAGAGAATATTGTTAGGATTTACATCATGGCTCTCTAAGAACAGGATGTGAAGCTCAGCCAGGCTCATGGGGCCTGGAAGGAGCAAGGGAGGAGCTACAGTGTCTCACTGTGTCTCCCTGGAGTACATGGTCTCAGATTCTCTCTCCTCTCCCTTCCCGCTTCCCTGCAGGCCAGGTTTCTCTGCCCATACGAGGCTTCTCTCCTCCCTCGTGATGGGGCTGCTGTGTTGATTTGACCTAGGGTATCAGCGACTCCAACTCCCAAACTGCACGACCTTGTCTATTCCTCTCGAAGCACCCAATGACTTTTAGCAGCCCTAGTATCCCAATTCCAAAATCTTTTTTTTAAAATATTTATTTATTTGGCTGCGCCGGGTCCTAGTTGTGGCATGTGGGATCTTCATTGCCATGTGTGGGATCTTTAGTTGTGGCACACGGGATCTAGTTCCCTGACCAGGGATCGAACCCGGGCCCCCTGCATTGGGAGTGCAGAGTCTTAATCTCTGGACCACCAGGGAAGTCCCCTGTTCCAAATTCTTAAGACAGAGAGAATCTAGTTGGCCCGGCTGGGGTCAGGCCTCTGTCCCCTGCCTTGGCCACAAGAGCTCCCCCTTGCAGTGTCTGGGGCCAGGCAGGTTCTCTGAAAATGGGGTTTGGGTAGAGAGACTGCAGTAGATTCCTCAAGCATCCCGGCTGCGGGGTGCCTGCTAACCCCCTTTCTCTGCTCTCCCTCTGTCCCCCAGTCCTGCAGTGCGCCACCGTCATCGGATTTTCTTACTGGGCTTCCGAACTCATCCTGGCCCAGCAGCAGCAACATAAGAAGTACCACGGTTCCCAGGTTTATGTCACCTTTGCTGTTAGCTTCTACCTGGTGGCAGGCGCGGGCGGGGCCTCAATCCTGGCCACAGCAGCCAACCTCCTGCGCCACTACCCCACGGAGGAAGAGGAGCAGGCGCTGGAGCTTCTCTCGGAGATGGAGGAGAACGAGCCCTACCCGGCAGAGTACGAGGTCATCAACCAGTTCCAGCCGCCCCCGGCCTACACGCCCTAGTGCCAGCCGTGGGCCCTCTTCCTTGGCAGCCCTCCCCACTCTGCAGCGCCCTCCACACCCAGAGGTGCTCCTTTCCCCAGCAGGCCTCACCGGGAGGATCCTGATCATCTCCACCAACCTTCCCCGGGAGAGACTCTGCCTTTAGCGTTGTTCGTGGATCCCCGCTCTCAGAACCCGGGGTTCACTGGTTTTAGATAACGGCACTGTTTCCCTTCTCTCCACCCCCACCTCGTTCCACGGTCACTCATCATTACCAACCAGGGATGGTCGTACACGTTTCCCCCCTTCGTGGGCCCTATCTCTGAGGCTGAGACTTTCCTTGGGGAGCCGTTGACAGTGGATGGTCCCCGCTAGAAGAGGCGTCCACGGGGCGCAAGGGAAGGGGGACCATGCCCTGCGGGCTCGCCTCATAGCTGTCCACGTGCGCCCCACAGCGTAGCTCTGGGCTGAGCCCTGCCCTTGCCCCTTCTGGGAGCGCCCAGTACCGGGCTGCCCACTCTGTGGAATTCTCTGCACTTTAGTCTTTGGACCGCCTGTCACGTGTGTTCTGGCTCTGCAGGGAGAAGGGGTGGCTGCTGGGAAGCAGAGCACGTGCTCTCCCCGACCCGTCCCTGCCTGGTGGCCAGCGCCCCGGCGTGAGCCTGAGGCCCCCCGGAAAGGATCAGTGTGCAGGGGGCCAAATCTCCCCAGCCCTGTCACCTTTTAAAATGTGAGTGGTTTTAAAAGGGAAAAACAAAACTGAGCAACAACACCAATACTCGCTTCTTAAACTAGCGACAAGACTGTCCTCGGCGTCCTTCAGCTATTTATCCCGTCCCGTCTGGCCCTGCAATGTCTGGGGCCCGCAGGCCCTTCCAGCCCCCGGTAGCTCCTCCCCGAATCCCTCCCGGCAGAATGCAGCCCTCCTCCCTCGCTCCCTCCTCCCAGTGACCACGGCTCCCTGCGGCCTTCCTGTGGAACCCAGAGCCACATCGGCCTGGCTGGCTGGCCAGCGTGGTGCTCCTCAGGACCGCGGCACTGAGACGTAACCTGGCCTCCGTGCAGGAACAGGGGCCGCAGCAGGGCAGGGAGCCCGCCGCTCTCCACGTAGGAACTGCGACCAGGGGGGCCCTGCTGCATGAGGTGTCGGAACCCCCTGTCAGGCGAGCGGCCCTGGCTGTGCCCTTCAGGCTCAGTGTGTCCCCTAGACTGTGAGCTGGGGCAGCAGCTTGCTGCGTGCCCCTCTCCCCTTCTCGAATGTACTCTGGTCGTACAGTGCGCTACCGGCTTTTTCTTGCCCGGCCATCACTCCGGCTGTTCTGTAGGCCACACGTGGCTCTGGATCGGCTGAGTTTTCTGCCCTGAGATAGGGGGCATAAAATGGGAGAAACCGCAGAGACCTATGGTGTGGATCCAAATGGCCAAGATTCTTCGGAATCAGTGTCCAGTGTTAAGCCGAAAAGCAGATGGATCCCCGTGTCCTTCACAGGCGATAGACAGAGTAAGACTGGAGAACGGACACCATTGTTGACCTGTGGCTAGACAGGGACTATCATGTCCCTTGTCCTTCTTTGGCCAGCCTGCCTGAGGATGTCTGGACAGACGCCTGTGTCGGTGGTGAAGGCCATGTCTGCGCCTGAGTGAGCGGCCACGTGGGGTTCACTGTGATGCCAAAGTGTGTCCCATGGTGACTCTCACACTCTTCTAGACTCTTCTCTTAGGCAAGAAAGACTGCCGTGTGATACCTGAGCACAAAGCCGAGGAGCTAAATTAAGTCTTGACTTGCTGTAGAGTCTATGTTTGGCAGATTTCCAGGGTGCAGCCAGCTCTCTCTGACCCTGGGGGTCTGAGCAGGCGGACCAGGAGACCGGGCACCAAACACGCATGCCAAAGTGACCGGTCATCTCACGAGGACCCAGACATGACCCTGTGGACCGTTCCGCGTGGTTCGGAACCCACTTTTTATTAGCTACCCATGCCTCTGGGCTTTCTTTCTCTTTTCCCCTGCCCTCCTGACACTGATAGTTTGTCACATAAACTCCCTTGGTTGTGTTCCTTTTTTTTTCTAGAAAAAAAATTAAAAGCAAAACAAAACAGAAAAAACCGAAACCACAAATAAGAATGTAAATGCCAATGGCTCCCTGTCCTTTTTCTGTCGCAGCTTCCCTGAGTTGGTTCATTCCCTTCCTCTTAGAGACGCAGGAGAAATTGAGGAAGTGTGGATGTAATTTTTAGAAAGTTAGAAGGGACTTGAGTGTGCATGCTCCATGCAAGGCATTTGCACCTAAATGGTCCTCCTAATCCTGACAACTTCCGCACCGAGGTCCCGAGCTGGGAGCCATAGGTGCCTCCGCCCATGTCCTTGACTTCAGACCCTGAGCTCTTGCCTCTGCATCCCGTGAGCTGCAGGAGAGAGCGTGGCTTCTGAACTCCAGCCCTTGCGTGGAGAGAAATAGACTTCTGCAGGGCCAGGACTTGCAGAAGAAGTTGCACTTCCTTTTGAAGCCACGGGGAATGATCACTGACTTCCAGGGAGAGGTGTGTGAGTGCAAACGGCTCCAGGAGCGTAACCAATGTCAACGCCTCCAGCAGTCACCCACGTTCCCTTCGTCCACTCACACCTTCAGCCGACACGCTGGGCCCCAGTGTGCATCACAGTGAAAGAGCTCAGGGCTCCCTTGGAGGAGCAGCCCACTTGGGCGTTCTTTTTTTATTGCCAGGAAGAGTACGTGTCTTTCTCGGGAGCTGGGAATGGGTTCGCTCTCTCATTTCATTTCATTTCAGACCTTTACGAAAGGCGCCTTGTGTACAAAGCACCGTTTAGGCACCGTGAGAGAAATGTGATGACCTTCAGGGGCCCTGTCTCCAAAGATTTCATATTCTTAGCCCGGGAGATGGACTCGACCACAGAAAGGTAGAGTGAAGTAAGCGGTCTACTGGACAGCTGGGGAAAGTGCTGCGCCCAGAGGGGAGGCTGGTTCCTACCTCAGGGATTACGAGAGGCTTCCTGGACGAGGCAGCTTAGTGTAAGAGGGCGTTTGGAAGTGGGGTGAGGGGACTGCCTGCTGAGGGAAAGCAAGAGCAGAAGCACTCCTGGCGGCCAGGACGTGGTGAGAGAAGAGGTGAGAAAGGCAAGGGGGCCCCGTTTGAGGAACTAGAAGAAGCCATGGAAAGCCCTGGAGGGATTGTGAGAAGAGAAAGGAGGGTTTATTTGAATGACTGGCGACTGAAGGAGGGTCAGCCTGGTGTCCAGTGGAAGAGTCTGAGGGTGTGTGGAGCGGGGGATGGGTGGGAAGTGGCGTGGAGGCCCGGACCCCGAAGAGCAGGCCCAGTTGGCCCCCAGGGCCTGGAGTCTCAGCCAGGTGACTGAGTAGGGAACCCAGGAGCCCCCGTTCCTGCTGACCCATCACGCGACGGGAGGCGGAGCCAGAGCCGCAGGCCTAGTGGGCCGCACGCATGAGAAGACTCGGGATGTGAGGGGCCGCAGGGGCAGAACCTCGGGGAACAGAGGAAGAGGTGGTTGTGTCTTGGGGGCGAGCAGTTTTCTCAAGATCACTAGAGAACCTTTTCAGCTGACATCTCGCCCACAGCTGTCCATGCTCTCAGCCACTAAATTAATGGGTCACAAAGCTCTGTCCCCACAAAGGACCTACCGATCCCGCTGTCAGGAAGGCAGAAACCTGACAAAAGGCAGTTGATGCCCCTTGAGACTGTAGGCTCAGCCTTGAGACAGGAAGGCTTCATGGAGACGGAGACACTTAATATGGGCCTTGAAGAATGGCTTTCCTGAGAGAACGATGTTGTCAGTGGAAAGGGACGGGCTTTAGGGAACACCGAGCTGGTGTTTTGAGCAGTGATGACACCCACTGGAGGGGGGTGATTAGGTGGATGGACCCAGCCTGTGTGGGTCTGGAATGTCACAAAGTTATTGTCAGCACACAGTTGCAAGATACGGAACTCTTAACACAGAGCCATCTTAATTAAATGGAATTTACTGGTTCCCATAACTGAAAAGGTGACTTGGCTAGATCTTGGGACTCAAACAATCTGCTCCTTGACTCAGGCAGTCTCTCTCCAAAGGTGGTGAAGATGGCCCCCGGCAGCCCCAGGCTGACACTAACCTCTTGTTTAAGGACCAGGATGGGTCTCTTTCGCCCAGCTGAGATCATGTCCCTTTCCCTAAACTGTGGCCAAGGACTTGGAGCTTCATCCTATCGCCGGGGGGATGTGGATGGTTACACATGGGGTCTTGGATTCAGAGATGGCGCCACCAGCGTTGGTTGGGATATGTGAGCACGAGGGCGAGGTCTACACCAGTCAGAGATCCTTGCTGGCGCGAGCCTACGAGATGGAGATGGGATGCCTGAAATCTCCCCCTCAGCCCTCCTCACTGTGACAATAGGACACGTGGCCACCAACCAGCTCTGCTCTCTTGCAGAAGCTCCGTGTGTCCTTCCTTTCTTGGAACGGGACTGGGCCTTGAAATCAGGCTTGCCCACCTTCAGATGGGCAAACTGGGCCTTGAGTACCCTGGCCCTGTCCTCAGGAATTGTGTCTTTTCCTTCTCTCTTACATTTGCCCCTTTCTTCCAGCTCCATTCCCGGGCCCACCCAGCTTCTGACTTTCCCGTCTTTCTTCTTTTCTACTTTGAGCTCAGTGCTTCCCTTGAGTAGTGCTTGGCACCCCTGAAGACACTGCCTGCAGGCATCCTGGCTGTTTGGGGGAACCACCCACCTAAACCCAGTCCCACCCCGCAGTCTCCATCTGGAAGTCAGCCCAGTGGGATGGGGAGGGAGCAGGCCCCAGCGCACGAGCAGAAGGCAGCGAGGCTGATGCCACGTGCCAGCATTAGGGTACGTTTTTGCATTAATTCCTCAGAACTGAAATTTCTTCTGTTCTTGGAGTGATGCCTTCTTCACCACATGTTCAGTAGCTAACATACGTCTCTATGGTGGGTTTCCTTCCCCCAACCTTGGACCTACGTACTTCAGAAAGATGTTGAGAATTTGGAGAGAGTCCAGGTAAGCATTCTACGTGGATGAAAGATTGGGAGAAAAGTAAACAGCTCTAGAGAAAAGGATGGAATAGCAATCTGAAACGTGTGAGGAGATAGTTACCAACAAGGTGTGACCTTTAAAAGGCACTGCTCCCTGGGACTCAGTTTCCTCATCTGTAAAGGAGGGGCTGACCTGGCTGACTTTAAAGTTCCTGCCGTCCCTAATCTCCAGCTACCTGAGAGGGGGATCCCACCCTCCAGATCCACTCTGAGGGATCAAGAAGGAATGACTTTGAATTTATTTTAAGCATTAAAAAATTTATTTATTTATTTATTTATTTGGCTGCATCGGGTCTTAGTTGTGCCATGCAGGATCTTTCATTGCGGCACACGGGCTCAGTAGTTGAGGTTCATGGGCTCTCTAGTTGTGGCGCGCGGGCTTAGTTGCCCTGCGGCATGTGGGATCTTAGTTCCCCTGACCAGGGAGCGAACCCGCATGCCCTGTGTTGGAAGGCGGATTCTTAACCACTGGACCACCAGGGAAGTCCCTATTTTAAGCATTTAAAAAACAACTTTGTGGGCCTCCCTGGTGGCGCAGTGGTTGAGAGTCCGCCTGCCGATGCAGGGGATACGGGTTCGTGCCCCGGTCCGGGAGGATCCCATATGCCGCGGAGCGGCTGGGCCCGTGAGCCATGGCCGCTGAGCCTGCGCATCCGGAGCCTGTGCTCCGCAAGGGGAGAGGCCACAACAGTGAGAGGCCCGCGTACCGCAAAAAAAAAAAAAAAAAAAAAAACAACTTTGTTTTGAAAAAAATTTGTACTTGCTAAAAAGTTGCAAGAATGGGACAATGAATTCCCATATACCTTCCCATACAGATTTACCAACTGTTAACATTTTGTCACATTTATTTTTATTAAGATATAATTCACCTACCATGAAATGCACCCTTGTGAAGTATAATTCAGTGGTTTTTAATATATTCACAAGGTTGGGCAGCCATCACCACTAATTCCAGAACACTTTTCTCACCCCCCAGAGAAACCTGTGCCCCTCAGCAGTCACTCCCCATTCCTGTCCCTGCCCCAGCCCCTTACAGTCACTAATCTATCTTCTGTCTCAATTGATTTGCCTATTCTGGGCATTTCCTTTAAATGGACTATGTGGCATTTTGTATCTGGCTTCTATCACTTAGCAATATGTTTTCAAGCCTCATCCGTGTTGTAATATGTATCAGTCCTCCATTGATTTTTATGGCTAAAATCCCACAATAGGTATATACCACATTTTGTTTATCCATTCATCAGGTGATGGACATGTATGTTGTTTCTGCTTTTTGGCTATTGTGAAAAATGCTGCCATGAACACTTCTTTTTTTTTTTTGGCTGCACCACATGGCATGAGGGATCTTAGTTCCCAACCAGGGATCGAACCCGTGCCCCAGCAGTGGAAGGGCGGAGTCTTAACCACTGGACTGCCAGCGAAGTCCCAGCCATGAACATTTCTGTCTTTGTGTGAACATATGTTTTCAGTCCTCCTGGGTATATGTCCAAGAGAGGAATTGCTGGGTCATGGTGACTCTAATTTTATGTTCCTCTCAGCAATGTATGAGGTTTCCAATTTCTCCATATTCTCGCCAACACTTGTTTTCCTTCTCTATGTTGAAACCTCTTTTCTGATCTTACCTAAGTTGAAAAATGACTAAAAACACAAATTGGTCATGCAAGAAAGGAATTTACTGGCTTAGGACCAGAAAAGTCAAGTAATGCAGTGAATTCAGGAGCTCCACAGGTGCCCCCTGACCACTTCACTCTTTCAGCTCCACTCCTGGAAGCTGGCTCCATTTCCCAGCCAGGCTTTTCCCTAATGGTGATACAGGGGCTACTTAGCTTCAGGCTTTCCTCAGAGCACTAATTTCAACTGAAAACAGAGCAAGCTCTCTTTCCCTGCAGTTTACAAATGTCCCAGGGTTCACTCTGATTTGACCAACTTGGGACTGACCTTGTTCCTGAATGAGTCCCTCCGGTTAGGGGGACTGGATGCCCTGACTGGCTTGGTCTAGGGTCATTGTCAACAGCCCCCCCCCCCCATGCTGGGAATAGAATCACTTGGATGAGAGGAGGGAGTGGGTATGGGAGGTGTGGTCCCATGAAAAGGAAATTAAAGTACTTTCACTAAAAGAAGGGAAAACGGAGGCTGAGCAGCTGAGACAGTGTTTCCCAGAAATGGAGAGGATGCCGGGCTTGTGAAGCCTCACACGCTAAGCTTTCCCCTCCCCCGCAGGGTCGGGGCTCCCCTCGCTGGTGCCCTGACAGAGCCTTGTCTAACACCCCCATTAGCACACTCATGACATGGCCTCGTCGTTGTTTGTTTCCAGGTCTGTCTCCTCAAGTTACTCTCTTCTTTCTTCTGTCTCAGCTGATCTCCAGTGTCTTCTCTTCGATCTTCTCAGCTGGGAAGGGAAGGAAATAAGATAGTTACCAAATAATGGAAGGTCACTCTAGAGATACGCCAAAAAGTGCAATGGGAATTCAGAGAAGGGCAAGACTGAAGGGGTCAGGAAAGCTGTTCTAAGGTCTCTTTAAGGGTCTGAGAAATAAAGGAGTTGCCACAGAGGCCAAAACATCCCCTTGATTATTGGTAGAGAGGCTGGGTTGGTGGACATAGTTTTAGGTCTGTTCGCTAAGTGGGCTGCTAATATGAATCCCATAGTGACGCCGATTAACCCACCCAGTCGTGGCCACACGAGACCAGAGAAAGCCTCCCCTGACCCTTGACCCCTGTGGAGGTAGAGCCCACCTCGGCAAGAAGAGTGGGATTCTACCCTGCAGGCAGCTCAGCCCCAAGAGGACTGAGGGGTGGAGGGGTGGCGTTGGCCTATGCATGACCAGTCCCCGCACACCGCCACCAGAATGGTCATCTTTTACTTTCTTCGAGACAAAGCAAATAAAGAGCGGTAGAGAGAGGACAGGAGTATTACACCTAGTGGAATTCCTTGCACGTGGAAGGAAATGGGTAAGGTTTCCAAAGGTGGAAATGGCCTTATGGAAGGCGGCATTTAAGATGGGTCTACCTGGGTCCCAAGCAGAAGGGACTGGAGAGGCTTCAGGCCAACACCCTTAGGTGCAGTTTCTAGTTGCCCCTTTGTCTCATGGCCCTAATGACTGCCCTGCTGCTTGCCTCCTGGCTGGGCTGCTCTAGTGCAGCACCTCTAGACCCTGGTACTTGGGTTTTGGCTTGCTTGTACATGGTTGTGCGTCTCTGTACCCGAAGATCCTATCCCACTCCTACGCTGCAATGAGTGGTCCATTGCCAGGTGCACAGCCCCTGCTGTCGAGCTTCTTCCCGCTGTGAACTGGGCCAGGCTGAAGATGAGAGTAACCTGAGCTGAGTCAGAAAAGCACTGACTGCAGGGAAGGAAGGAAGCAATAGGAGTCATGTACCACTTCACCCCTGTGGGCTCCAGGCCCTCCACTGTCCAGTTGGGAAAACAGGTGCAGTTCTCGCCTACATGAGGCAGGGAAGCCGCTCCAGAAGCGGGGTCGGTGGAGGCTGCCCGAACATGATTCGCACCCGGGATTTTGATCTAGTTCTGGGAAGAGTTGATCTGAGGTGTCTTAGGTCTTGCAGTAACATATACAGCCCCATCCTTCAGGATAAAAACAGATGCTTCCATGAATTGTTTTTAGGTTATGAAGTAGGAGGAAATTGCCTGCTATGAAGAGGTTTCACGTACTCATGAGTAAGTGGATGAATATGGTAAACACTTGCCATTCTGAATAACAGATGGATAGAGCTTTGGGTTTACACACCCTTGTGAAGGGACGAGAAGGCAATTACTGCTATCTTTTTTCCTGATGGTTGGAGCCCAGGGGTCGTGTCAGACTCAAGCAAATTACTTTCCAAGTTTTTGGGAAAAAGGGACTAAGGCATAGGCATCAAAGCTGACCCTAATTCACTTACACTGGGTCCATTTAACCCTCTGGGGAATGCCTGTCCTCAGGTGTAATGCCTGAGAAATGGTTTCTATACATGACATTGCTAAGCCAATAAAGAGGTGCTTCGTTATCTCTCTGCCAGATCCCGAAACTGGGAGAGAGGATGTCCAGTTCAGGACCTGGAATCTGCAGGCCCTAAGAAAGGGCAGAACAGAGGGTGAGGGCATGTGCTAAGGGGCACCAGAGAAGGACAGCTGGAGGTGGGAGTGTGCAGTGCCCCTAGCACTTTCCAGGCAGAGAGCGGGCCTGTGACCTAACTCCCAGGACCAGCTCTGTGGGCAGGCATACTCTATTGAGCTCGATGACAGAGCCTGATTCAGGCTGGGTTCCCTGGGCAGCAGACTTGGCCATGGAGATGAGTGTGTGGTATTGGGGGTGCTCTCAGGTTCCACACCTATGGAGGAAGGGATGGAAGCAGGCTTGGTCAGGTGGAGAAGGTGAGGTGCCAAGTAGTCTTGACAAAGGCCTCAGCCGACCCCACAGAGAGTTCTGAAACTGGGACGGCCTTTTGACTTGTCGTGAGTTGGGGTGAGGGGACCAGGCCTTTACACCACAGCTTCAGCCAGTCATTGGATGCATGCTGTCCCCAGAGAGGAGGCTGTGACTTTGGGTGAGGAAGCTCAGTTCCTAAAGAGGGCTGATAACTGAGGGCTGTCTTCCAGCAATCCTCCCAGAAGCGAGAGGCAGAAGCCCTTCTGTCATGAAGGTCCACCTGGGTTGCAGATCCTGGTGTCTGCTACTCCCTTATGCCACTCAGATCCACTTCTTTGTATAAGTTCTGGGAGCAGCTCTGCTTTTTCTGGAGGAAACTGATGGCTAATGGGACGAACCATAGCCTCCACCACAGCAGCTGGTCTTGAGGCCCCAACTGATACTCATCACCTCCCCCCTCTACTATCCTTTTCGATTCTTCTCACCCGCAGGAAGCACCTCTGCAGAGCCCCTGGTCACCACGCCCCTTTTAGGTCATGGCTGCTGCACTCGTCTATTTACCATCAAAAGTGAGCAAGGGTGTAACAAAGAGACACCCAGCTGGATCGTCTGCTGGCCAGACGTCTTCCTTTTTGCTCCCATTGTGAAACTGCAGCCTGGCTCTTCCTGAGGATCAGGGTCAGTTGTTGCTGCCAGGATGGTGACTCCTGCCTGCCTGCTGGCCCCTCGGCTCAGACTGCCTGGTGGCAGCTGTGAATGAGGTCAATGGGACTTTCGCTGCATCTCCGGATGGAAATATTTCCTCTTTGGGAACCAGGACCTCAAACCCCTCAAAGCTCAGAGTTGTGGTGACATAAATACCCCAATGGGATCACTGGGATTAATGGTAAATGGAGCCACTCCTACTTCCACCCCTTGGTTCCTGGACCTGTTTATTCTTCCTATTGGGACATAGCACCATACTGATTTTTTTTGACGTGGACCGTTTTTAAAATCTTCATTGAATTTGTTACAATATTGCTTCTGTTTTATGTTTTGGATTTTTTTTTTTTTTTTTTTTTTTTTTTTTGGCCATGAGGCATGTGGGATCTCAGCTCCCCGACCAGGGGTCAAACCCGCACCCACTGCATTGGAAGGTGAAGTCTTAAACCCTGGACTGTCAGGGAAGTCTCTTGATTGTTGACAGAGTATAAACTGTGTTCTGGAAGATGATGCCCACCCTTAGTTGGTAGCATCTCTGTGTTGGCACCTCAGCTGTGCCTTCATAGGCTACTCCTTCTCTCTGTTCAGGCTGGCGTCCTTTAGATGGTACAGAATGTGGTAGGGCCAGTGGCTCCCATGGTCATGTGCCACTGTCACGCCTCCTTTGCTGTGCAATGGGCCCTTTGGTCTCATTCGATGTTATGTGGGACCGTGTGTCAATGTGTCAGACATTCAGTAAACACTCAAGATAGTGGTGCTGGCTGAGGCCCGGCGGGCAAAAAAGGCAAACCATACCCGGAACGCAGCAACTCCAATCAAAATAAATTGCTGCCATTTCCAGGATGGAAGGTATCCAGTGTAGTCAGCTTGTCATCAAGTGGCTGGCCGTTGTCTGTGAGGAATACTGCCATTTTGGGGGCTCAGCATTGGTTTCATTGCTGGCAGACTGGACATTCAGCAGTGGCAGTAGCTACATCACCCTTTGTGAAGGGGAGCCCATGCTCTTGGGTCCATGTGTTGTTCTCATCCCGGCCACCGGGGCTACTCCATTCATTGCTAGTACTGAGGTGGCTCATAGCATCTGGCTGATATCAATTGGTGAGTCATTCTTCCTACTTGGTTGTTTAGTACCTCTTTCACGGTAGGTGCTCTCTGATGGGCATCTGTACACTTCTCGCCCAAACACATAATCCATCCACATACCTCTATCCCAGACCTCCGTGTCCTTGATCTTCTTTCTCCTTCTTTCTCCAGGTTCCTGAGCAACCAGCCAAGCCATCTGCTAGTGCTCTGAGTCCATATATATTCCAACCTTGCCTACATTTCTGTTCACAAAGTGTGAGAGGATTTATTCATTGGGAGAATTTCCCTTGCCATTGTCAAGATCACCCTAGGGTGGGGCTCTAGTGCAGCCACAGTTCATTTTCAGCTTGCACCCACACACCACTTTGACCTATGAGCAAATCAAGCTTTGCTTTTTTTCCTCCTTTGTCACCTGGTCATGAAGGGACCCAACCTCCTATGCAGCCGTAGGTGTGAGCTGAGGGAGAGGTATCAGTGCATAAATGCTAGGTGACATGGATGTCTAGGCCATCTGCTTGTGTGGCTTACTGTGCCCCTGGCCCTGCTCATCCCAATTCTGTATGTACCACTTCTTACTATAGATTATTGTTGGGCCTACTCAACTTTATGTTTTGGTGGGTCTAATAGGCAGAACCCAACTTATATAAGACAAGCTCATAATGAAGAATTTTGGATCAACTCAAAAATATACAAAGAGAATAAAGTTTTTCAACATTGTTCTGGGGTTACACAAACAAAACAAAGCTTGTTGATAATGGATTGGAAGAGAAGTTAAGCTAGAGTGTACTGTTAGGGTGTGAACAACCAAGTGGTAGAGAGAATGGTGTAGAAGAAATGGATTTTGAAAATTCTAAAGCGGAATTTATAGGTAGGTACAGAAATGGAGACAGCAAGCATGTTTGTGTCATCTTTTTTTTTTTTGCGGTATGTGGGCCTCTCACTGTTGTGGCCTCTCCCGTTGAGGAGCACAGGCTCCGGATGCACAGGCCCAGCGGCCATGGCTCACGGGCCCAGCCGCTCCGCGGCATGTGGAATCCTCCCAGACCGGGGCACGAACCCGTTTCCCCTGCATCGGCAGGCGGACTCTCAACCACTGCGCCACCAGGGAAGCCCTATGTCATCTTTTGAAAAACAAAATCATAGCTGTAAAAGGAAGGATAGGGGGTGGTAACTGGAAAGAGGAAGAGTTAAGGTCTCTTTTTTTCCCAAAGCTTTTCTGAGGATGAACTTGACTGTGTTTACGTACTGAGGGGAAAGAAGCAATGGAGATGCGGAAAAATGGCGGAATTAGAGGGGCTCAGCTGGAGTACCTGAGAATTCATTTTGGTAAACAGAACAAAACAAAAACAGAAAACAAAACAAAGGAACAAGCAGAAGTGCTAAGTTCCTTTAAATCAAAGGAAGCAGGACTGTAGGAAAATTCAACCTTTCCCGTGTTGGGCTGCACCCCGCAGGCCTACAAGGCCTGTGCTTGCCAAGCTTCAAGACCGAAGAAGGAGCCTGGAGTCAGAAAGAGACATCAATGGTTTAATGGATGGGGGGAACTTACACGTCTGAAGCAAGGTCCTGGAGCGACACCCCACCACGTGCCGTGCATATGGCAGGACATGGTGGCAGTCTTTGCTCCCAAGGGGAAGGGGAGATTTCCAGTTATAGGGGAAATGACATCAGGTTGGCTCATTAGTTACGAGGGAAACCAGCAGAGGGGCACGCCCCTTACCATCCTTCTGAAAAGCTATCATTAGCTGGGGCCTGGGGCAAGTAAGTAGGAAGGTCAATCAGGTCAGTAGGGTGTAGGTGACGCAAGCACTGGTTGGGCAGGGGATGTACAGAGAGCAAGAGAACAGCCATCCTGAGTGGCCTGACCATACACCCTCACACCCCGTTCCGGCCATCCTACCATCATTGAGAAAAGCATCAGATACTATTTTCTGTGATATACATTTCTCCTTATTTCAAGGGAAAATAAACATCAATACCAATCCCAGAGTAAAATCAGACAGTCTGGAGAGATCTAAATTTCAGTTCCCAGTAAAGCATTTTTTTGGAAACATCTTTTATTCAGAACATATAAAATTGCTCAAACAGGTACATTAAGAGTAAAGTTTCTAAATGCACTGCCGTGGTATGAGCACAGGCTCTCACGTGAAGACTTCCTTTTACAGTATTTTGTTTGTCTGACAATAAGGCACTTAATGTAAGTTTAAAAAAATTAAGGAAACAATTTCGTGAAAGGTCTTCCTAGTGGACCTCCAGGCATTTCATTTTACTGAGGTTGGGCACAGAATAGTAAGTTAACGCCCTTCAAGATCATTTAGCTAGGTTGTTCATGGGTGGTGCAAAGTAGGTTTCAGGAAACCTGTTTACCTTCTCAAGCTGCCACCTTTGGGTCAAAGAGAGAAGGACAGCTACTACACAACCAGGGGAATCTGCCCCAAGCAACTCCATTCTGCTGTCCCTTTAACCAAAGGGCTACCGCATTTCCAGACTGCGACGGGTCACCTGCCCACGTAGCTCTCTGGAAAGTGTCCTGGGCTCTAAGGATGCCACACCGGCCCACTCTCGCGTCGAGGCTTCACAGAGACAGGACGAGTGCTCAGGCTCCGAGCCTCGGAGGTGGTTTCGGCGCGCCGGGCTTTTGCGGGAGAGCCAGCGGGGAGGCCGAGGAAGGTTTTGAGGGCAGCGGCCGCCAGGCCTCGGCAGGGTCTCCACTCACCAAAGGCGTCTACACCGTCCCGCCTCCGACTCCCCAAACTGGACACTCCCAGCGTCCCGCAGACGCAGTGCCGAGACCCCATCCCACCCTAGTCTCAAATCAGTGAACCAGACGACGGTCGCAGGCGTCTCAGAACAACTGAGCGAGCACCGCGCAGAGGTCTAACAGGCACCTGGCCGTGCCCCCTCACAGGGCGGGGTCCGGGGGCCGGAAGATGGCGGCGTCGGCTGGGTCCGCCGGCCAACCTCCCAGGCGCCCTTGACTAGCTCTGGCCGCCGCGCCACCTACCTTGCTGGCTAGAGGTGCCGGCGCGCCGCGCGAAGGGGCGGTGACAGGCACTTGGTACCGCCAATCAGCACCGGGAGTCCGGGCCGCGCCCAATCAGGGCCGGGCGGCAGAGACCGGAATAGGTTGCAAGCTGGCAGCGCATGTGGCGGACGCGGAACGCTGGGGACCTCGCCGCCAGCCTCGCCGCTTCCCGCGCGCTCAGCACCAAGGCCCCTGGCGCCGGCCTGAGGACGCCGAAGAGGCAGGGGCCCGACAGGGCTGTCCGGCCGGAACCGCGGAGCACCTCCTGCAGTGGTCGTGGGCTCGCCCCCCGCGGCCGGTGCCATGTCCGACTCTCTCCCCTAAAGGAGACTTCCTCAGCGGTTGCTGCCGAGAGATGAAGGACCTGTTAGAGCGTCAGACGACTTCGGGGCCGGCCAACTAGGGGGGCTCGGCAGGAGGTCGCCTGCGCCCTCCTGGGCTCGTTCCTTTCACCCCTTGAGCGAGGCCTCCCTCGCCTCCGGGCACGCGGCAGGTGCAGAGAGCACCTGGGCCCGGCGGGGCGCGCGTGCAGCATGTTCCCCCGGAGGCCGCCGGTCGGCCTGGCTGCCTGGCTGCTGGTGGGCGCGGCGGCAACCGGGCGCGCGGGGGCGCGGGGCGGGGGCCTGCTCGCCCTGCTGGCCAATCAGTGCCGCTTCGTGACGGGCCTGCGCGTGCGGCGGGCGCAGCAGATCGCGCAGCTCTACGGCCGCCTCTACTCGGAGAGCTCGCGCCGCATCCTCCTTGGTCGCCTCTGGCGCCGGCTGCGCGGACGCCCAGGCCATGCCTCTGCCTTGATGGCGGCGCTCGCCGGCGTGTTCGCGTGGGACGAGGAGAGGATCCAGGAGGAGGAGTTGCAGAGGTGGGCTCGGCGGCGAGGTCGCGCCTGTTCCCTGGGGTGGGGTGGGGAGGTGGGAACGTTGAACCCTGGGGCCTGCCTTGGCGGTGTCTCCCGTTGACCCGGTGGCACTGGAAGTGACGATGCAAGTAGCTTGATCCTATCGTAGCAAAGTACGTTTCTTCATTGCCTCTGTGTGTTAACTTGATTTGTCGAGTTAGAAATAAATGCAAGTGTAGGTTAGGAGGAGGGAGTGGAGGAGGGAGACTTTGGGGCGCATGCCACTAAAGGAATAGCATTGTGGAAAATGGGTATTGAAGTAGGCCATTGTTCACGTAATCTTTAACATATCCAGAAAGGTGCAAGTTCCAGACAGGTTTTAAACTTGACCTGAGGGTATACTTGTGCAATTTACAACATCACTTCATTCCAAATGGGACTTCGTGAGAAATGCCAAGAGGGCTCTTGTCATTGTGACTCATGGCGGAATTAGGAGGCTGGAAGCGATTTTGCCCTCCTGGGACAAACCAGTAGCCCAGACATTTTAACCTGGAAGAATTAGGTCAGTTTTTTGCTACTTCCACTAGAGCTCTGGAAGTACTGTTTATTTAGGCTCTGAAATCACGCTGTCATCATCAAAAACCTCTGTGTGTGGTTCTAAACTGAGCCCCTACAGTTTTCACGTAATATCATGGGAAAACCTTGATTTAGGTCTTGCTTTACATTGTCGCTGTATTTTCTTTTTAACAGATATTCTTAAATTGTGTTCTCTCCACACACGTACTCTGCTTCCTAAACTCTGAAACTGATTGCAAGAACCTAGGATAGTCCCCTACACCAGATAAATTCCACACAAGTCTATTTGTTCTAGCTATTTCTTCTGTTATTCCACATTTTTGGTTAGGTTAAAAATGGAAGTTTTTCAGTAAAGTTACCACTATGACCTGTATGGAAGTGTAGCACCCAGATGCCAGGCAGCTGTTAGTGTAACAGTGTGCGTTGTGGGTAAATGCAAGTGTATCTTTTTTTTTTTTCTTTTCTTTGCGGTACGCGGGCCTCTCACTGTTGTGGCCTCTCCCGTTGCGGAGCACAGGCTCCGGACGTGCAGGCCCAGCGGCCATGGCTCACGGGCCCAGCCGCTCCGCGGCATGTGGGATCCTCCCGGACCGGGGCACGAACCCGCGTCCCCTGCATCGGCAGGCGGACTCTCAACCACTGCGCCACCAGGAAAGCCCCGCAAGTGTATCTTAAGAGCTGGTAATACTTTTCCTAGCAGGAAAGATGACTATTTTACAAATGCAATTTAAAATCATAACCACAAACAACGTTATTCACAAAAAAGTTAAGATATCAAAGCATGATAGGTAGTTTGCCTAGTTTCTGTTAGTGTTCTCTTGCTACTTGTCCATTTGTTCTAATGGTGTTCTCAGGTGTGAGAAGTAAAAGAATGTATGGGAAGGAAACTTCCAAATTGAGAAATTACCAATTAACTGACTTTTCATTCTGTTTTTGATGATGAAATACCCATGTTCCACGGTGGTGAAGTTTGATGGGAATATTCCCAGTTGGATCTGTTTGGGGAAGAGGAGAAAGACCAGGAAAGGGCCCCTGGGTGCCAAAGACAGGGAAGATGTTTTGGGGGTGGGAGTTGAATAGCGTTGGGGCCTAGGTGATAGATGTCGTTCTTTGTCTTTCTCCATGTATTTTTATCGACCATATGTCCTAGAGCCTCTGTTTAGCAGGTCTCCCATTTGCAGGAGCTAGAGGGGAAAGAACAATAGGAGCTAGATGTGGTAAACACTTGAGTCCGTAGTCATTACCCACTGTGGCGGAAAGAAATCAGACAGTTGAAGCACTTGGTTCTAATCCAATTCCTAAAGAGGTAAGCTGCGATAACCCATTTGGGAATTTCAGGAGCTTAGAGGAGGGCCAGTAAGAACACTTAAGGTGCCCTTTTTGACCCTCTCCAGAGTTGTTGCAGTAAAGGCCCTCATTTAACACCGCATGTCCAGTTCATGCTTGAATTCAGTCATATACTTAAAATTTGGTCAAGTCCATTCTGAGGATTTTTTAAATGTTATATTGAGAGGGAGGCAAATAGGCTGTCAGCTGTATCTTGCTTGTACAGTGACTTCATAGGTCTGTTGTCATAGCTTGTCATGTTTATATTTTATTTTTAATCAATTAATTTATTTTGGGGGGGTGCGCACCGTGTGCAGCTTGCTGGATCTCAGTTTCCTGACCAGGGATCGAACCCACGCCCTTGGCAGTGAAAGCATGGAGTCCTAACCACTGGACCGCCAGGGAGTTCCCAGTGTTTTATTGAATAGAATATTCTGGGTATAGGTTAACTTTTTTTGGCTTGGTGTTTAAGTATTCTGTTCGCTTTAAAGGACGCTGAGGTTGTCATAGCTAGCTTAGAGGATCTTAGATTTTGTTTGTTCTGGTGAGATGATTTTGGGTAACTTCCATAACGGAGCACAGTTGAGCGTGCCTCGGAACATGTGCATTTCTTTCATTGTTAACGGAAGAAGAGCATGATTGTCCCATGGCCCCTAAATCACAGCCTTTGGCTCTTCTGTGCTGTTTCTGTACCAACTTGTCCTGGTACAGACTAATTCAGATATTGCTGTCTTGGTCAAACAGTGATGGGGTGTGAGGATGTCTGTTTGAATGTGTACCTTAAAGTGGTGTGTGTTTTTTCTTATGGTAGTAGAGTTTCTGTTCAGAAGGACAAAGAAAAACCCTTGCTTTCTAGTCTCTCGTGCTTAAGAACATCTTAACAAATAGGAACTCATTAATCGAGAATCAGCAAGAAAATTAGAGAAAAGAGGTAACTTGTACAAAGTGACTGGCTCACTGATAGACCAGGTGTAGAAATCAGGTCTTTTAATGCTTAGTGTTATTACCTGATAGGCTTTAATTAAATGATCAGACAAAATAACTTTTAATCATTATTTTTGGTGCTAGCTGGCATTCTCTGAGCTCAGGTCAAATCTTATGGAAAAATACACTAGTAAGTTTTTTTAAATAAATAAATAAATAATTTATTTATTTATTTTTGGCTGCGTTGGGTCTTCGTTGCTGCGCGCCGGCTTTCTAGTTGTGGCAAGCGGGGGCTAACTCTTCCTTGGGGTGCGCAGCCTTCTCATTGCGGTGGCTTCTCTTATTTTGGAGCATGGGCTCTAGGCACGTGGGACTCAGTAGTTGTGGCACGTGAGCTCAGTAGTTGTGGCGCACGGGCTTAGTTGCTCCGCGGCATGTGGGATCTTCCCGGACCAGGGCTCGAACCTGTGTCCCCTGCATTGGCAGGCAGATTCTTAACCACTGTGCCACCAGAGAAGTCCCAGTAGTAAGTTTTTATTGCTTTGGAACATTAAGAAAAATTCCAGGAACAAGAAGGAGAAGGAAGTTAAGAAACATGAAAGCCTAGGGGAAAATGTTCCATTAGTCTCCCTCCTCTTTTTTAAAAAGTTACAGTTGACCAGGGCTCGAACCCACGTCCCCTGCATCGGCAGGCGGACTGTCAACCACTGCGCCACCAGGGAAGCCCTTAAGGATGTTTTTACTGTTGCACCTTCTTAGATAATCAGAACTGCGCTCAGAATTGCAATGAACTAATTGATGTCTTTTAGGTATGTCCCATGATAGTTGTACTTAAAGGTCTCTAACTTTGACAATAATTGGGAATTTGAGAGGGGATCATTGAAACAAGGCAGCGTCTTACTGAAATTACCAATTACAGGAATGGCTTTATTTGAGTCATTTTAGGAGCCTTATATCAAGCTCTCCACTTAGGGCAGGACCCCCTATAGATGAGCCAAATATGATTATACTTATATTTCTGTTTTCATGGTTTTATGCCCTCAATTTCCATGGCTCTCAATCCAGTCTTTCTCAAATGTTGAAATGATTTTAGTTTTGAAGAAAGGAAAGCATTGACTTTCTTTCTTTGATCCTCTTACTAATCTGCTGGTTCTGTTACTATCTTGGGAATAATCTTTTTTGTCCTTCTTTTCTCCCTTCTTATTACTTAAGTCTCTTAGATACCAA
Source organism: Mesoplodon bidens (assembly GCF_964165515.1). Taxonomy (NCBI): domain Eukaryota; kingdom Metazoa; phylum Chordata; class Mammalia; order Artiodactyla; family Ziphiidae; genus Mesoplodon; species Mesoplodon bidens. The sequence continues at coordinate 14,547,038 of NC_138170.1, read as the reverse complement.
GGTTTAGACACCCATCCCTTCCAAATAAGGTTTGGCACAGCAGGCTAAGGAGATAACAGGGTGAGAGGTTTCTCCCTCCTCTACATATATGATAGTGGCTGTGCACCTGTGTGCTAATGATGTCTGTCATGTCAACAGTTAGAAGTTGAGACCCTTCCGAGATTCTCGAACCTGGGACATAACGATCATTGACGTTTCCATGATGCAGTCTTACTCTAGCATTCATGTTGTGCTATTCAAAGAATGAATGTCATACCTTCACAATAGATTGCTGTCCTCCCTAGGGACTTAGTCTCATGTTTAATCAAGGCCACCTAGTGATCTTTAATCCTATAGGAGAGGCTGATTAAGCAGTGGGTCAGAATCTCTGTACCACCTTGAGTCTTAGAAGGCCGTTAAAAATACTGCCTGTAGTCATATAGTTCAATTTTCTTAAAACCATATTACTCTATAATTTTATGAGCCTCTGATGTGTTTTTCATAAGACGTACGACGTTCCTGCCCCTCTTCATTATGTGTTAAGGACATTCAAAAGTCCAGCTTAATTTTTATTGAAGGGTGCTTTACTAGTCCTCAAAAGTGCCATGATTGGTTCCATGTGATGCCTACATTGTTGTTCTCGGAGCAAAGCTGTGACTTGACTTGACTTTCTCCTCTGCAAGATCTTATTGCCTACTCTAAATTTCCTTCCCTATTTCTGTATGGTTTTTGCAATGGTAGCAGTCAATCCTGTTCTGCAACGTTAATTCAAATTGAAACTTAAAAAAAAAAAGGTTAAACATTTTTCGTCAGAACATCAGTATAAATTGTACTGGCTAGCATTATTGGTTGAAAACAAAGAAACTGATATTGGTTAACTTAAGCCAAAAAGGTGTTAGGTCATTCAGAGCGTTGACAAGAAGGCCAGAGTACAGGTTGGCCAAGAGAACAGCCGAGGCCTGCTACTGGTACAGGAATGCTCTTTGGGCAGTGTTGCTGGTGTTGTTTCCCTTAGATCTGTTGCACTGCTGGATTCTCAACTGCCTCAAGATCACTGAGAAAATCTAAAAGGTCCTGTGCCTTGTATTATTTCCTCAAGGTTCAAAGCCTCTACCAGGAGTTTCTGATTAACCTCACTTAAATTAGGAGTCATGTGCTAACTGCTAGGGATTGAGATGGGGGCTGCATCTCACCTATTTGGGGATTCTCTTCAAATAGGAAAAGATTCCAGGCAGTGAAAACAGCAAATGTCCCTGTATATAAATATTTTCATTTAATTCCAAAGTTTAAAATTCAGAGAATTGGAATTTTAGAGCTAATAGAATCCTTCAAGAAATAATGTCCTCACTTTACAGGTGGAACAAGGGAGGCTTTGCAGGTAAAATGACTTGCGTAAGATCACACCGCTAGTTGGCAGAGCCAGGACTAGAACACAGATCTCTACACTCACCATTGCTTTGGATTGCTGTAAACTTTTAATCTTGGGTTACCAGTATAACTTTGAATTTTTGGCTTTTGAAGCAATGTGTTAATGTAATCTTTTAATAAGAATTTGAATTATTAAGGCCTACTTCCATATTTATTTACTCAGTTTATACTGTGAACATTTGTTGAGCATGTAATGTTTACCAGGTACTTGCTAGGAGCTGGACATAAAAATATGAAAAAGACTGATTCTGGGCCTTTAGGGAATTCATAGTTTAGTAAGGGCGACAGATATAAAGATAGATTAATTATAATATTGTGTGATATGTTTCTGTAGAGGAATAAAAGTAAATGTATATGGTTAACTGCCTGGGAGTTAACCTTGACCCTTGTGGGGTTTTTGAAGGTTAAAAAGGCATGAAAGGGCCTTTCAGACAGAATGTATCAGTAGGTGGTGTCTTCAGTCTTGAATTGCAGAAGTGACATAGTCAGCCAGCAATCTTGCTTTCCTAACTGCTATTTAAAGGTTAAGGGGAGGGACTTCCCTGGTGGCAGTGGTTAAGAATCCACCTGCCAGTGCAGGGGACACGGGTTTGAGTCCTGGTTCGGGAAGATCCCACATGCTGCAGAGCAACTAAGCCCGTGCGCCACAACTACTGAGCCTGTGCTCTAGAGCCCGCGAGCCACAACTACTGAGCCTGCTTTCCACAACTACTGAAGCCCGCGCACCTAGAGCCCGTGCTCTGCAACAAGAGAAGCCACCGCAATGAGAAGCCCGCGCACCGCAACAGAGAGTAGCCCCCACTCGCCGCAACTAGAGAAAGCCCGCGCGCAGCAACAAAGACCCAATGCAGCCAAAAAAAAAAAGGTTAAGGGGAAAACAAACCATGTTTAAAAAAAAATTTTTTTTAATGTTTCAGATATATAAAAAGGTTTAAAGAAAAACATGAATGTTACAAATACAGTTATATTTAAGAACTAAAATATAGTAAATACAATTAAAGCCTCCTCTGGACCCTTTTCCAATGGAAATATCCTCTGTCCCCCAGATTATCCCAGTTTATTATATTTCATTACCATCTATGTCTTTATACATATGTATACATCCCTAAATGATATATAATGACACATAGTTTGACATATAGTATTGTTTTGAATGTTTCAAAGCTTTATGCTGTTCTGAACAAAATACTAACAAACTGAATTCAGCAACACATAAAAAGGATTATATACCATAGGTCCTTGTAGTTTACCTGTTTTATATACAGTAGTGTGTTATTCTTTTTCAGATTCTTTCCCATTACAGGTTATTACAAGATATTGAGTATAGTTCCTGGTGCTATACAGAAGGCCCTTGTTGTTTACCTAGGGATCAGCTGGTCAGTTTCCACAAAATAGCCTATGATTTTGATAGAAATTATGTTGAATTTATAGATCACTTTGGGTAGTTTTGCCATCTCAACAGTATCAAGACCTTCAACCCATGAACACAGTATATCTTTCCATTTATGTCTTAAAATTTCTTTCAATGATCTTTTGGTAGTTTTTAGTGTGTCTTTCACTTTCTTTGTTAAATTTATTCCTTATTATTTTATTCTTTTTGATGCTATGGTAAATAGAATTGTTTTCTCAATTTTATTTTCAGATTGTTCATTGCTACTGTATAGAAATACGATTTTTGTAAATTGATCTTATATCCTGCAAACTTGCTGAACTCCTTTATTAGCTCCAGTAAGTTCCTGTGGATTCCTTAGGATACTTATATGGAAATGAAAGACCCAGAATAGTCAAAACAATCTTGAAAAAGAAGGACAGAGTTGAAGGACTCACCCTTTCCAACTTTAGAACTCACTACAAAGCTACAGTAATTAAGATGATAATGGTACTGGCATAAGGATAGATGTATAAATTGTAGGAATAAAATTTAGAGTTTAGAAATAAACTCTTAGCTTTATGGTCAATTTGATTTTCAACAAAAGTGTCAAGACAATTCAATGGGGGAAAGAATAGTCTTCAACAAATGGTGCTGGGACAACTGGAGGTGCACATGCAAAATATTGAATTTACACCCCTACCTCAAACCATACACAAAGTTAAAATGGACCAAAGACCTAAATGTAACCTAAAACTCTTAAAAGAAAGCATAGGCATAAGTTCTTATGATACTGGATTAGGCACTGGTTTCTTAGATATAACACCAAAAAATTGAACATTCAAAGAAAAAATAGATTAACTTCATCAAAATTGAAAACTTACGGGGACTTCCCTGGTGGTCCAGTAGTTAAGACTCCGTGCTTCCAGTGCAGGGGAGGCAGGTTCGATCCCTGGTCAGGAAACTAAGATCCCACATGCTGCGCGGCGCGGCCAGAAAAAAAATTGAAAACTTCTGTGCATCAAAGGTTACTATCAAGAAAGTGGAAGGATGACCCACAGAGTCAGAGAAAATATTTATAAATTGTGTATTTGTTAAGAGACTAGTATTCAGAATGTATAAAGAACTCTTAAAATTTGACAGTAAAAAGACAACCCAATTTAAAACAAAGATTTCAGTAGATCTTTCTCCAAAGAAGATACACAGATGGCCCATAAGCACATAAAAATATGCTCAATGTCAGTAGTCATTATTAAGGGAATACAAATGGAAGAACACAATGAGATACCACTTCACACCCACTAGGATTGCTGGAATCAAAAAGATAGGACAATAACAAGTGTTGGCAACGATGTGAAGCAGTTGGAACCCTCATACATTGTTGGTGTGAATATAGAAATGGAACAGCTGCTTTGGAAAATAATTTGGCACTTCCTTAAAAAGTTAAACAGAGTTTCCGTGACTCAGCAAGTCCACTCCTAGGAATCTACCCAAGAAAACTGAAAGCTTACGTCTGTACAAAAGTTGTATGCAAATATTAATAGCAGTGTTATTCATAATAGCCATAAAGTAGAAACCACCTAAATGTTCATCACCTGATGAATGGATAGACAAAATGTGATACATCCATACAGTGGAACACTATTCAGTCATAAAAGGGAATAAAGTACAGCGTGAATGAACCCTGTAAATATGCTAAGTGAAAAAAGCCAGATCCAAGAGACCATATTTTGTAAGATTCCACTTATATGAAATTTCCGGATAGGCAAGCTCATAGAGACAGAAAGTAGATTAGTAGTTATCAGAGGCTGTGAGGAGTTCACTGCTGATGAGTGTAGGTTTCTTTTGGAGATGATGACAGTGTTCTGGAATTAGGGGTGATGGTGGTACACCCTTGGGGCTGTACTAAAAAGCACTGATTTGTATACAGTAAAAGGATGGTTCTTATGTGAGTTATCTCTTTAAAAGAGAGGAGGAAAAATACATAAATACTCTTATAATGTGATAGGAAGACAACCCAATAAAAAACGGATGAAAGGTATCAAATGACATTTCATAGTCATATAAATTATAATAGTTAACATTTGAGGGCTAATTATATGCCTGGTGTTAAGCGCTTTACAGGTAAATTAATTTTTATAATCAACCTTTGACGGAGGTACTATTATTATCCTCATTTTACAGATTAAGAAATAGGGATTGGTTAAGTTGTTTAGTATTCTCGTTGATGAATATTGGACTGGGCTTCAATCTCAGGAACTCATATTTTTATTCCCTACCCTTTATACTGTTTTAAAGCCACACCGTTCTGTACAAGTCTTTGTGTGGCCATTGCATTTCACGGGGCAGACTCCAACCATGGCACCATGCCTGTTGTTTTTCTCTCCAGATCCATTGATGAGATGAAACGGTTGGAGGAAATGTCAAGCACGTTTCGGAGCTCTGGAGTTGACCACCACCCTCCAGAGCCAAAATCCCAAACAGAAAGGGATGAAGATTCAGGAGGCAAAGAGCAACCGTGGGAAATGGTGATGGATAAGAAACACTTCAAGCTGTGGCGGCGCCCCATTACAGGCACCCCCCTTTACCAGTACAGAGGTGAGCCCAGCTGGGCTGCTGGCAAGGGTGTTCATGCGGGCGGGTGCACAGCACTGTGTTCCTGTGCTCTCTGAACTCTTCTGTTCTGGTGGTTTCTTGGGAAAATTGCCCTGTTTGTTGTTTTTCCTCTCCCAGATGACAAGAGTCTCCACAGTCTTTGCTACACTTTGCTGTAGGTTGCCTTTGTCTTACGTTGCCGCCCCAATATGACTTCTAGTTTCTGAATCTGCCTTTAAGATCTGTCAGTCAGTACTCTACAACTGAAATGCAGTTAAGTGACGAGAGTGTGGCACACATCCCTTATCCTTTCCTGTCATTCTAGTTTTTGGAACCTACACAGATGTGACACCTCGGCAGTTCTTCAATGTTCAGGTGAGTACATTTTTCTTCCCAGATTTGGAGCCACTAAGCCTAGAAGTCCACTTGCCATCGTCCACATGAGTAATTTCTCTGACTCAGAAGACATTAGCTTCTATCCATCTATCTATTTCTGTACCCCTCATTTCACATCAAATGACCTCTGGGTAAACCTTTGATTTATAATTGGTCCAGTGGGGATGAGGCCAGTTCTACCCTTTACAGGGCTGTTGGGAAGATCAAATAGAGGAATGGATTTGAATGCTTGAATATATTTTATACGGCTTTATAGTTTTTTTTTCTTAATTTAAGGGTAAGTTACATACCCTTTATTCCAAAATGCTTCAGTGTATATTTCCTAAAACGAGACATATTCTCCTAGCTAGCCCTGGTACCATTATCAAAGTCAGTATAAATTTAACTGATGCAGCACTTACAGAATCTTTGTATTCCAGTTTTACCTACTGGCCCAACGATGTCCTCTATGGCATTTTCTCCTTCAGTACAGATGCAGTCAGGATTTAGCAATCTGGAACTTATCCACAGTGAAGGTGTTTATTTGATAAAGATGAAGAGTATGTGTTTAAAGACTGTTCCTCCTTGTGGGGAAATGTATGAAAGGGGAGGTGGGATCACCCAGAGTTCTACAAAAAAAAAATTTTTTTTCCTTCCTGGAGTTTTCATGTTTTACTGGACTTTGAGTTTGATGGTTATAACACACACACTACTAATACTCAAGTGCATGCTTTCCCCTAAGCACTGAATTTTGTCAATCTGTATTGAGTTTTTGTTGGTTTGGATATGTATGATATATGTCTTACTTTGAAATTCCATAGTTACTCATGATGCTACACATTTTTAAAAAGATGCAACTTGTAATTCTGTGAGGTGTCTGCTCATACTTTTGGACTTTCTGTTTAAAACTTTTTAGAATTGTTTCACCCATACACATTTATATCACTGACTACTGTATTTTCCCCAGACATGTCTATTACAATATTTTTTTCTTACACTTGTCTTTTTCTTGTTAAGATTCATTTTCAAGGTAATGGGATTGGCCTACAGGAAGGGATTTTAAAAGACTCGTCTGTAGTAAACACAGCCGTGTCTTTGACACTTCGGCACTACCTTTTAGGTCGGGTCACTGTTTCAGAAGAAGATTCTTGGGTCAGAGGCCCAAGCATCTGGAGGAGTCTTCGAAGCAGCTTTGTTTTGGATCTCTTGGGTCTTTATGGTCTGTTCTGTTTCCGCAGCTGGATACAGAGTATAGAAAGAAGTGGGACGCCCTGGTGATCAAGCTGGAAGTGATCGAGAGGGATGTGGTCAGTGGTTCTGAGGTTCTTCACTGGGTAACGCATTTTCCTGTGAGTATTTTCACCTCTGTTTTTACTTTTATCATGTCCGTGTGAGGGAGAGCACTAACCCTGCCCCTCCTTTTCTTTAGTATCCAATGTACTCACGGGATTATGTTTATGTTCGGCGGTATAGTGTGGATGAGGAAAACAACGTGATGGTGTTGGTGTCACGGTATGTGTGGTGGCTCCTGCTGGGTTCCTTTAGCTCGTCCTTCATTCATACATGTGTGGTGGGAGTTTGCTTTATGAGTCAAGCCCGGGCCCTATGCATCCCAGCTAGAATGTGAGTGGCTGGGACTGGTGACTGTCTCAGAGGAGTGAAGGGATACAAGCTTTTCATTAAATTAATCCTTTAGTTCCTTCATGTTGATGATTAAAAAAAGAAATGCTCTCTTCCTCAATACAAAGCCTAGTGAGCCAGGAATCACCAACTTAACTCACTGTTTTTAGTACCTAGTTTATACTCATTCATCTTTGTGACTTTTCTGATGTATTTAAAAAATTAGAGGCTGCCTTTTAGATTTTCCTCTTAACTTTAGCTCCCATGCTATTCTGTATGTAGACATTACTTAGAGTTTCCCTCACTTCTCTCCCTCCCAGGGCCGTGGAGCACCCTAGTGTGCCAGAGTCTCCGGAATTTGTAAGGGTCAGATCATATGAATCCCAGATGGTTATCCGTCCCCACAAGTCATTTGATGAGGTGAGTTCTACATCATCCGAGAGGTGATGTGTTTAGTGGCTTATGAATTTTCTCAAGGAATGCCTTTGATCTGAACTGGGGAGGGTGCAGTGGTTCTCACACGTGACTTGCATCAGACTCCGCTGGAGCTTATTAAAACAGTGCTGGGCTGCGGCCTGAGAATTTGCATGTTTTGAGAAGTTCCCAGGTGAGGCTGCTGCCGCTGGCCTGGGAACCCCACTTCGGGACCCCCGCTGTAGAGTGGTGTACCTGGGAGACCTCCTGAGACAACGTAGTGATGACCCATGGCTCCCGTTACCTGAGGGACAGTTAGCAGAAGACGATGGCCCCTGACTCATCGGCCGGTCATTAGCGGCGTTCTTGAGGAACCAGAGTGAGCACCGTTTCCATCAAAGTTTCCCCACAGTGAGCAGAACACTTAACCACCTTTCTGGGCTCCTCTTTCCTTGTCGGTAAAATGAGAGAGTTAGACTAATGCTCTCTGCCTTCTTTTAAAAAAATTTTACTTTATTTTATTTATTTTATTTATTTAGGCTGCGTTGGGTCTTCGTTGCTGTGCGCAGGCTTTCTCTAGTTACTGCGAGCGAGGGCTACTCTTCGTTGCGGTGCATGGGCTCTAGGCGCACGGGCTTCAGTAGTTGTGGCTCACGGGCTCTAGAGCGCAGGCTCAGTAGTTGTGGCTCACGGGCTTAGTTGCTCCACGGCATGTGGGATCTTCCTGGACCAGGGCTCGAACCCGTGTCCCCTGCACTGGCAGGTGGATTCTTAGCCACTGCGCCACCAGAGAAGTCCTGCCTTCTTTAAAATTTGCTGACCTTTCTTTGAGAAGAATATTTTCTTCCACTTAGTGCGGTGTTTTACTTTGATGTTTTTGGCCAAATCTCTGTTGAGTGTACATACTGATTACAGTGGTTGCTGCTTTTGGTTCTATTTACTTTATAATGGCTTTGTTTCTACCCATCACTTTTGTTTGTTTTAGAGCTGTACGACTGTTCTCTTACCATGGTTTTGTTGTTTCCAGCAGGTTGTTTTGTCTATACCACCTATAGTAGGACTTTAAGAGTGACACAAATGGTGGTTCGCCTCAGTCAGTGTGATGTTTTGCTCTTGTTTTACTAGGAGATGTGTGTTGACTTCGGTACCATTTTGAGAGCAGTATTTTTCTATTTTCTTTTTTTAAAAAAATATTTATTTATTTTTGGCTGCATGGGCTCTTCGTTGCTACATGCGGGCTTTCTCTAGTTGCAACGAGCGGGGGCTACTCTTCGTTGTGGTGTGCAGGCTTCTCATTGCGGTGGCTTCTCTTGTTGTGGAGCACAGGCTCTAGAGCGCGGGCTTCAGTAGTTGTGGCATACGGTCTCAGTAGTTGTGGTGCACGGGCTTAGTTGCTCCGCGGCATGTGGGATCTTCCCGGACCAGGCCTCAAACCCGTGTCCCCTGCATTGGCAGGCAGATTCTTAACCACCGCGCCACCAGGGAAACCCTAGAGCAGTATTTTTCAAACCACGCATTGCTCCCCACTAGTGGAAGACAAACTTAATTTAGTGCTTAAAGAGAAAAGGAATAAATGGAATAGAAACTGAGTGTAAGCATATTTCATGAAACTTTTGTTTGATTACATAAGTATGTACAGGTGTGTGTGTGTGTGTGAGAGAGAGAGAGAGAGAGAGAGAGAGAGAGAGAGAGAGAACTTGGTTACAGTGTAAAAAGGAGTATTTACAGTGTGTTGTAAATACAGTTAAAAAATGTTTTAAAGTCCTTGCTTTAGAAGCTGGACAAGAAGGCTGCTGTTGATAGCTAGCTGCTTCTAGGAAGGGGAGCCTGGCTGGGGACGCTGGGAATTAGAATTGTGCCTCACTCTTTTCCTTGACGTTGCTTTTGAAATTGGAACCTTGTCTGTGTATTTCCTATTTGAAAAAAAAGTGACTTGAGTCCCAGCATTACTGCCTTTAGAAACCCTGACCATGAAACAGCTAAGGCAGAGTCTGGCACCTAGCAGAGTGTGTTGCACCCAGAAAATAACTTCTTTCAGCTGGGGTGGGGCAACAGTATGAATTATCTGTGTAAGTCTTTTAGCATATTGTGGCAAGCTCTTAAGAGAAAGGTGAGACTTGAGTTGGTTCTTATAAAACGGCAGACTGTGGATAGAGGAAAACAGGAAGGACCCTGGAGGTAGAAGACACAATTCAACCAAAGACAAAGATAGGAATGAGCCGTGGATGTTGAGAGACTGACTCACTGCTGGAAAGGAGGGCAGAGTTGAGGGAGGAGCGGTAATTACCTTGACCTGTGCAGAGGGTACTTGAAAACCAGGCAGCTGAGTTTGGGTTTGACCCAGCTGACCAGGGATTGAACCCGGGCCATGACCGTGAAAGCCCGGAATCCTAACTCCCAGGCAACAGGGAACTCCCCAGTTTTTATGGAAAATTTGAGATGTAGACAAAAGATAAAGAAGTAGAGGGTATAATGAATGAACCTTTTGTATTCATCCCCAGCTCTGACAATGACCAAACTCGTGGCCAGACTTGTTTTATCTGTACTCTTTCTGTTCCCTTTCCCACTCGCCTGATTATTTCGAAGCAGATTCTAGTTTTGCTATAGAAGAACCAAAGAAGAATTCTTCTATAGAAATTTCAGTATTTATCTCAAAAGGAAAAGAGATTTTTGAAAACAGAATATCGTATTCCCTAATATCAAATATCTGTAGTGTTCAAATTTTCCTGATCGTCCATGTATTTTTTTGTAGTTGGTTTATTTGAATCAGGATTCAGATAAGATCCAGACATTGAAATGGGTTCATACTGTCTGTAGCTTTGTATCTATCTCTTGAGTTCTTCCTCCTTTTTTTTTTTTTTTTTTAATTTATTTTGGCTGCGCTGGGTCTTAGTTGCGGCACGCGGGACCTTTGTTGCAGCATGTGGGATCTTTAGTTGCGGCATGCATGCGGGATCTAGTTTCCCGATCAGGGGTCGAAGCTGGGCCCCCTGAATTGGAAGGTGAAGTCTTAACCACTGGACCACCGGGGAAGTCCCTCCCTCCTTTTTTTCCCTTGCAATTGTATTTATTGAAGAAGCAGGTTCTTTGTCCTGGATCTTGCTGGTTATATTCCTGTAGTGTCCATAGTGTCATTTAACATGTTTCTTTGTCCCCTGTGTTTCCTGTATATGGGTACTTAGATCTAGAGGCTTGAACAGATTCAGGTTGTTTGGGGCAAGACCACTTTATTAGAAGGAAATAATGTCTGATTGTCCCTTTCTTTGTGAATTTGGAAGTGATTAATGATTATTGCTCAGATCCACTATTTCATTAGAGGTTAACAAAATTTTAATTGTGTAAATCCTCCATTTTTTCTTCATTTATTTCCATTTATTAGGTGACATACTTTAAGGGAAAATTTCCTCATTAACTATTTGGTTTCCCATAGTTCACAGAGGAAAGGGAAGTAAGAGAAATGCTTGATTTGTTTCCTTCATTTACTAGTTTTTAAAATAATGAATTGGTTCTTTCAGCTAGCAATCCTTCAAAGGTAGAGTGTTTTTGTTTTTTTTTAAGAAATGCCATTAGAAACTCACAAATTTACACGAACTTGTTGGTTTTAGTCTGTTCCCAGTTATTCTTATCGGTGTTCAAATTGTCCCATTTTTGGTCATTAGGAGCCTCTTCTTACTGACTGGAGTCCTTTTGACTTGACCTCAGGACTCGCCTGGTTTCTGGTGTTATAAGATGTTCCAGGTTCACCTTGTATAGTTTTAGGTGTAAACCTGGAAATGAGCATTTCTTCTGGGAGCCCTGGTTCCCTTTAAGGAAATGTCATTTAAATACCACAGGTTGGCTTCTAGGAGTTCTCACGGCTCTGGGCCTACTCATTGTTTTTAGGCTTTTTCAGAAGGTAGCACTAAGTAATAAATTTTGTTTGTTTGTTTTAAAGATACATCCTAAGTGCACACAACTACTTTTAACTCAAAATTTAGTACTGTAGGGTATATGTCTTTTTATCTTTAGGATATGTATGCACTGTACAAAATGTTAAGGCTTTTTTTTTTAAAGATTTATTTATTTTTGGCTTCATCGGGCCTTAGTTGCGGCACGCGGGATCTTCGTTGCGGCACGCGGGATCTTTTGTTATGGCGTGCAGGTTTTTCTCTTCTCTAGTTGTGGCATGCGGGGTCCAGAGCATGTGGGCTCTGTACTTTGCAGCATGCAGGCTCTCTAGTTTGAGGCGCACTAGCTCCCGAGTTGTGGTGCGCGGGCTTAGTTGCCCTGTGGCATGTGGGATCTTAGTTCCCTGACCAGGGATCAAACCTGCGTCTCCTGCATTGTAAGGCGGATTCTTTACCACTGGACCACCAGGGAAGTCTCCAAAATGTTGAGTTTTAAGGTCACTTGAAATAGGTCCTCTCTTCGTGGTTTTTCCTGTCAACTCAGTTCATAGTTAGGTTCCTTGTTGTCTACTTTTGATGTTTAGATAACTGCTTTTTAAATATAATTTTGTTTTATTAAATAATAAAAAAAATTGTGTTTTCAAAGTCAAATATGTAAAATAAGAAATGGAGTGATTTGCTTATATCCCTGTGGCATCTACCCAGTTCCTTCCTTCTTCCTGTAGGTAACCCCTGTTTTCAGTTCTGACCTCCTTTTTTTCCATATAAGCAGCAGTGGATGATCTCTTACCCCTTTGGGTGGAGCATAATTGGTTCAGACCTCTCCTGGGATCGGGACACCTGTAAATCTCTTAAATCCCTGTCCTTCACTGTACCAGTGAGAGGTTGAGCCAGAGAGAATGGGTGCGTGGGCCCTGTGGTCAGAATTCTGGGTTCATGTTGGCTCTCGTTGAGTATGTGGGTGACCTTGGGCAAAGCCCCTTAACCTCTTTGTGCTCAGTTTCCTCATCTGTAAACTGGGGGATATTGGTGCCTATATTATAAGATCGTTGTGAGCGGTTGAAGCAGTTCCTGACACGTGGTTAAGTGCTGTATCCTGACGTGTGGTTAAGTGCTGTATACATGTTTGCTGTTAGCAGTAATAGTAGTAGAGTTCATATCATTTTGGTAAAGATTAAGGTATTTAAACATTGGGGGTAAGTGTTGGGGTCCTCAGGACCACACCCCCATTCGAAGATCGAGTAAAAGGACGCACAGGACTCAGCTTATAGTTTTACTCATGGCTGAGATTCATTACAGTGATGGAAAGATGCACAGCTGGATCAAAAGGGGAAGACCCAGGCGGGGTCTGGAGGAGCCCACTGCAGTCTCCTCATGCTCTCCCTCCCGGGAGGGCCCACGGAGCACATCCTCTCCCAGCTGCAACATGCGTGCGATGTTTCTGCCCAGGGAAGCCCAGTAGAGACTCAGCGCCCAAGATTTGTACTGGGGGCTGGTCACATGAACGCCCTCTGCCTAGCGTGTCCTAAAATCCCAGACCCCCAGGAGGAAAGCAGGTGCTCAGTATGAAGTGCATTGTTTGCACAGAGGAGACACAGGGAGCCACCCTTAGCACTTAACTGTTGACTGGAGCCAAGTTCCCAGACACCAGCCGGGGCCAACCTCGTGAGATGGTAACCTCTCAGGTCTTCAGTGTTCACTCTTTTCTGCTCACAGTGAAAAACTGCCACTCTCCGCCTCAGAGTCAGATCTTGGTTATTCGGTGGTACTGGATACGGAGGCTATGGGGATAGTTCAGGTACCTTCATCTTTGCTGCTTTTCTTTTCCAGAATGGCTTTGACTACTTGCTGACGTACAGTGACAATCCCCAGACAGTGTTTCCTCGCTACTGCGTTAGTTGGATGGTTTCCAGTGGTGAGTGGGCGCTTGTGTACAGGGCCTGGACCTGGGCTGAACATTTTGTTTTTCTCTAGCTTCTTGGTGGCTTCAAGGAGATTAGTACTTGTCTCACTGGAGCCCTTCTGAGTTCATTGTTGAATACTACCTTGAAGGTAGTAAAGCCTCCAGCTGCGGTTTGGAGGGCTAAGAATTCTGGAGACCCAAAAAGGAACTTAGGCCCAGAGGCAAGCTGAAGAACATTTGCTTAATATGGACTGTGTACATTAATGCATTTAAAATTTTTCTTCTTAGTGTTGAAAGCCATAAATCTGGCATAGAAAATGTGGTTATAGGACAGCCACCTGGAGAAAGGGGCCCTCACCCTTCTTCCTTAACGGAGGCTACACATCACTGCGGTGACTGCATCTTTCCCTTCCAATCTCTTGCCTTAAAAGCAGCCTCACGTGATTTTCTTTCTTCTGGTTCTCTGTAGGCGGCTTCTTATACCTCAGGGGGAGAATGGAGAGGAGATTAGGTGTTTCCGTTTGACATTTCTCGAAACAAAATTGGCAGATATTTACGCTGTGCCGCTGATAAATGATATTTTGATCACATAAAAGCCTTTGGGGATTTATGTGGCCTGATCAGTACCCCTTTTCAAAGGATCTCAGAGGTCATGGGTTGTTTTCACTCCCTAGAAGTTTTGGTTGTCTGTCAGTCCATCTATGATCTCTATAAGGAGGCATTGGCTCCTTACCAGGAAAGAGATAGGCCCTTCTAATTTTGAGCCTACTGTTGGTTTGTGTGTCAGTCTACCCAGATTTCCCTTTCTCCCAACAGGCATGCCGGATTTCCTGGAGAAGCTGCACATGGCCACTCTGAAAGCCAAGAACATGGAGATCAAAGTAAAGGACTATATCTCGTCTAAGCCTCTGGAAGTGGGTAGTGAATCCAAGGCCACCGCCCCATCTTCTGAGCGGAAGAGCGAGGGTAGCTGTGGCCCTGCCCGGATTGAGTACGCCTGAAGGACTTTCAGATAAGCAGGGACAGGCTGCTTCTAGCCCCGTCTCCGTGTCTTATCACTCACTCTGTTGCAGAACAAACAGGACGTGTATTTGAAGGTGTCTGCTGTAACCACCAGTGCAAGATAACTCAATACTGGTGTCCGGTGTTGTTCAGAGCCCTACTGCTCTTTATCAAAACAGAAGAAGGAGGCATCCGAGGGGGCATCGTCATATTCTCAGGCCAAGCATTTGGAAATTTGGTGTTTCGCTGAGCTAATCTGGAACAAGCCTCTCACGTCAGGCCAGAGGGGACAACATCTTTTACTTCCTCTGCGTGGTTTCCTCTGCCCACATTCCATTCTCAGCCTCGGTTCTGCAGTACTCTGGGTTTCCTTCGGTTCTGAAGGTCCAGCTGGCCCACCTGGACGGTTGCGTCTTCAGTGAAGGATAGTGGGGAGTGCTCTTGCTCACAGTCCTGGTGTTGAGTGGGTGTGAACTGTTGCTTGGCAGTGTAAGTGCCTTGTCCTCACCTTCTCCTGTCTTTAGGGACATAAAGTTTGTACCAAGGAATATCACTTTTGGCCTCCCATTCACACCCCATTGACTCCCTCTACCCAGAGCAGTTTCCTTTGAGTTGACCAGTTCTTCTGTATTCGTGTGCTGTATTCATCTGGGTCGTTGCCTCCTCCCGCAGGCCGTTTACCAAGAACACTGGGAGACGGTGGCTCTCTGTATCATCAGTGTTTTCGACGGGGTCAGTGGCGATGCTCGAAACATTACACTTTAGCTCTGTTTTTTTTTTTTAGCTTTGTGTTAAACAGTGGGAATTGGGGAGTTGAATAGGATTTTTCCATAGTCTGTATAGAAAACACCATTTTGATTGAGGCGTTACTTTTCACACTTCAGGTTTGACTGGATGCTGAGCACTTGCCCATCCTGGAAGGCTAAAGGCAGAGGAGTGGGGATTGGGTGCCTCCCTTGGAGCTCTCAGAGCTGTAGACAAGCTGTGTGAACAGATAGATGGAACCTTGTCCCAAGTGCTAATATAAAGGGGGATGTGGTTTGTGTGACCCTCTTGTCCCTCTGAAAAGCTTTTCCTCCTCTTCCAAGCTAAAATAAGAGCAAACTACGCTGTTCAGATAAAGTCACAACCAGATGGGATCAGTCTGACTGGAGAATCGGGAACAGCTTTCAAATCCTCTTCCGTCCGCTTATTTCTTAGAATTTGAATGACCAGATTGCTCCCCACCTCACTCGCTACCCTTTTGCGTTGTTGAAAGGGGAGCTAAACCTGAGACGAACTTTAAGCCCCTCGACCTTTCTGTTGCCTAAGTACTGTGCCAAGGAAATGCCTGCCCCGGTGTTCCAACTCTTCTGTTCTCTGCGTCGGCAGAGCAGGGAGATGCATCAGGCAGTCCCAGCTTCTTTTCGTTGATTGTGTCTCTCTCCTCATCCCCAGGACCTGACAGACCAGGAAGAGTCCCCCGGTTATGATGGACGTTAGCGCCTGTGATTGTTGGGACGTGGGTGGCGTGGGCGAGTGGTGTGAGTGCACATGTGATAAGGGGCTGGGCGTTGCCCATATGCTTTTTGGCAATGTGACTCTGCACTTGGGGTTGGTCTATATAGTTACTTATGTCATTGTAATGATTTCACTCCTGTGACATTTTTATCAAATGTGTGAATAAATACATAAAGATTGGTATGAAAGAGTGTGTCGTTGGACAGATGTTGGTGGGGAAATCTTGCATACTGGGCTTATTATTTCTTCCTGATCATAAAGTTGAAGTGTGTTTCTGCTCATAGAGTTGGCACTTGGAAGCGGCAGGGCTTGGTCTTTCTTGGTGGTAACTGACACAGCACTCACCACCTTGTCTAGACTGTAAGCCCTTTCCAGGTGACCAGTTTGGCAACTGAAAACAAACCACCTGTTTGCGCTTCTTTGTCTTGATCTACTAGTAACCCACACCCTTTGCTTTAAAAGAAGGATTGACTTGGAGGAAACAGAGTTAGAGCTTTGCTGGGAGGGAGGGAGTGAGGAGAGGAGGGGACTCAGGCCTGGGGCTGAAGTCCTGGGGCTGGAGAGGGAGGGTGGTGAGCGCGAAACCCAGGGCATGGTTAGGTCACACAGGCAGTTCTGCTGGAATGCAGATTTGTGACAAGGTGATTGATACGTTAGAGACACTGAGCATAGCATGAATTTTGAGTTTATGTGTAATTTTTGCCTGTGGGAGACACGAGGTGAACACGGATGCATGCCCAAACTACGACGGCTCTTTCCTGCACATTGCTCTCAGATAATCTCTGGAAAGAAATCTGTGCTGGAAGACTCCTTGTCAGAGGTCATATGCTGCCGGTGCACGTGTGTGTGTACAGTCCCACATTTGTTTCTTTGTTTTGTTTTGGTTTTTTGAATACTTATTTATTTATTTGGCTGTGCGGGTCTTAGTCGCAGCATGCATGAGGGATCTAGCTCCCCGACCAGGGATTGAATCCAGGCCCCCTGCATAGGGAGCACGGAGTCTTAACCGCTGGACCACTGGGGAAGTCCCTGTGTAGCCTCACATTTGGAGAGTTGGTCGCACTGGCCTTCAGCCTGCTGTGGAGGCCCCTGCTCAGCACCCCTGCCATTCTCCAGGCTCTGCGTGAACACTTCCACGGAGAAACAGCTGAGTTCTTGACTGAGCAGCATTTCTGTTGTCGGATAGCTCCGGCTTTCAGAACGTTCTTTACATTGAGACCAAATGGGCCTCATACTGTCTACCGATGGGTCAAGCCCTGTCCTTGGAGCAACACTGGAAAACTCCCATGGGGTAGCGCTTCATATTCTTGAAGATGGTGCTCGTGTGACAGCTCTTCCCAGGCTTTATGTCACCAGCAGCTTCAAAAATCCTCCAACTTTTTATTTTGAACAATTTCATACATATAGAAAAGTTGAAAGAGTAATAAAAAAAAACCCTCATATACCCTTTCCGTACCTTTGCTGGTTGTTAACAAAGGCTTTATCTTCCTCTCTCTATACACTTTGCTGTGACTGGACTGTGTCCTAAAATTCATAGGTTGGGGCCCTAACTCCAACATGATGGTGGAGATGTGGCCCTTGGAACGTGATAGGTTTAGATGAGGTCATGAGGGTGGGTCCCCATGATGGAATTAGTGCCCTTATACGAAGAGCTGCCAGAGGCTTGTTCTCCCTCTCCACCGTATGAGGACACAGAGGTTGGAAAGCCAGAGAGAGCTCTCACCAGGAAATGGAATCGACTAGTATCTCGATCTTGGATGTTCAGCCTCTGGAACTGTGAGAAATAAATTTCTGTTGTTTAAGCCACTTAGTCTGTGGTATTTTGTTATGGTGGCCTGATTAGACTAATACACTTTTTCATGACCATTTGAAACTAAGTTGCAAACATATTTCACCCCTAAATACTGGAACATGCTTTTTTTTTTACCCCCCATGCCATGCAGCATGCGGGATCTTAGTTCCCTGACCAGGGATCAGACCCGTGCCCCCTGCAGTGAAAGCACGAATCCTAACCCCTGGCCTGCCAGGGAAGTCCCCGAGCATGCTGTCTTATAATAGGGATATTCTGTGTAACCACAATGCCATTAGCACACAGATAAACAATGTCATAATATCTAATAATTCAGTCCATATTAAAATTTCCCCAGTTGCCCCCTATATGACTCTAGCAAACTCCCCCTTCAGTAGTTGTGGCACGCAGGCTCAGTAGTTGTGGCTCACGGGCTCTAGAGCTCAGGCTCAGTAGTTGTGGCGCACGGGCCTAGTTTGCTCCGCAGCATGTGGGATCTTCCCAGACCGGGCTCAAACCCCTGTCCCCTGCATTGGCAGGCGGATTCTTAACCACAGAGCTACCAGGGGAGTCTAGGAAATTCTTTTCAAAATGAAAATATTCTTCATAAAATTTGAGAACTCTGGTTTCTAACAAATAAGCTTGAAAAATGTCTAAAAAATTAAACTATAACCTCTGGATGGAAGTGATTTTGATGTAAAATGTGCCTGTTTTTACAAACCTCAGTAGTACTTGATAGAGCATCATTCCAAAGGGACTCCCAGGCCACACACTGTCACAGTTGCTTTAATAACCTCATTCTGGTTGATTCTGGTCCACAAATGCATTTAAAAATTTTTTCAGACAGATAACTTATAAATGACCTAACGTCTATTTTTTTAAATATATTTTAAATTTATTTTTGGCTGGGTTGGGTCTTTGTTGCTGCGTGGGCTTTCTCTAGTTGGGTTGAGTGGGGGCTATTCTTTGTTGTGGTGCACGGGCTTCTCACTGCGGTGGCTTCTCTTGTTGCGGAACACAGGCTCTAGGCACACGGGCTTCAGTAGTTGTGGCTTAAGGGCTTCGTTGCTCCACAGCATGTGGGATCTTCCTCGACCAGGGATCGAACCCGTGTCCCTTGCATTGGCAGGCAGATTCTTAACCACTGTGCCACCAGGGAAGTCCCTTATCATCTATTTTTAAAGAGCCTCACCATACCTAAAAAGGTAGGGTGGATGTTTGAAAGTAGTAATGTTTGGGTGTTTTTATGGTTAATGCATTTTACCATATCTTAAAACTCTGCTGTTTACCATGTCTTAAAACTCTCTGCTCTAACATGAGTTAGGATTATGTTCATCCTTGAGGGACAGACACCCACAATATGGCCTAAAGAAGACTAACGTTGATGTTCTTTTCTGAATGTAGCCGGTCCAGGGCTGGCACGGTGGCTCCGTGGTCCTCCCAGACTCAGGCTCCTACAGTCACGTCCTGCCCACATCACACGGAGGTGGATTCAGTTACATCAGAATCTCTGGGGTGAGACCCAAGCATTGTGTTATAATTCTAGATATATTATAGTTTGTCAGTGCTCTTCCTAAAAGGTGGAGCCCAGGACTACACTTGACTCTTCCCTGGCAGGTGAGCATCGTGGACGGGGCCTGTGTCTGCTCAGTGCCCGGTGGGGCCTGCTTCCCCTCCAGCCATCATGTCTGTGCTCTGCCAGTGGGAAGGAGCAAGGGGAAAAGAATGTCTCTCCCCTTGAGGATCCTTCCCAGAGTGGCACATCATTGCTGCTTAAAACCACAGGGACCAGAACTTAGGCCAAAGACCACACCCAGCTGCTGAGAAGTAGACTATACTTTGAGCAGCCATGTGCCCAGTAAAAATTCAGAGATCAGGAATTCCCTGGTGGTCCAGTGGTTAGGACTCGGCACTTTCACTGCCAGGGCCCGGGTTCGATCCCTGGTCAGGGAACTAAAATTCTGCAAGACGTGCAGTGCAGCCAAAAAAAAAAAAAAAAAGAAAAGAAAATTCAGAGGCCATTTTGCTGAGGAAGAAGGAGAGAACAGAAACGGGGGCAGCTGGTAGGCTTTGCCAATTTACAGCTAAGACACACCTACAACTTTAAGTGCATCACTTCAAAGACTCTGGACTCAGTTAAAAAGGCAAAAATGCCAGGAGATATTCTAGTTTGCTAGGGCTGCCATAACAAAGTACCACAAACTGAGTGGCTTGAGCAACAGAAATGTGTCGTCTTCCCAGTTCTGGAGGCCGGAAGTCTGAGATCAAGGTGTCAGCAGGGTTGGCCTCCCCCAGCTTCTGGTGGTTGGCGGCCATCCTTGGCTTCCTTTGGCTTCTAGATGCATCCCCCCACCTCTGCCTTCATGCTCACGTGGCATTCTCCCTCTGTGCATGTGTCTATGTCCAGATTTCCCCTTTTTGTAAGGACACTGGTCCTACTGGTGGCAAGCCCATTCTATTGCAGTATAACCTCATTTTAATCTAATGACATCTCAATGGCACTATTTCCAAATAAGGCCACATTCCGTGGTGTTGGGGGTTAGGACTTCAACAGAGGAGTTTTGAGGGGACACAATTCAACCCGTAACAAGGGGGGATCTCAGAGAACTCCATTTCAGAACGACTTTTCAAAAGCAATAACCCCTCACGGAGTCCAGAACGACTTCCCTGCCTGGCCTGGCTCACCTGTCCTGAACTTCACTGCGGCAGCAGCAGGGGGCAGGGCTGCATCGCCCACCGGGAGCCGTTTCTCAGGCCGCCTGTGACTGCTGGAAGACTTCACAGCTCATCGAAACCAACGGTTCACTGTGGTCTCCTTGGGCACCACCATCCCTTCCCCAAAGCCTGCACTGGCATCAAGACCTATGAATAAACGAGAGAGGAAGTGGGTCAGATGACCACAGCCTGTGTGGGTGTGTGGAGTTGGTTGGTGGGAAGAGGAGGCCAAGGGCAAGTGGAGGTTTGCAGGCCCCAGCCTGGGCCGGGGTGTGCGCCTGGGAGAGACAGGTGTGGATAAGGAGAGAGCTCCACTTTGCTGCCCTCGAGGCGTCCTGCTCCGAGGGGCCAATGCCAGTCCCAAGCTAGGAGGAGGGTTGGCTTCTCCAGACCCAGCCACGAGGCTGGCAGGCCAAGTGGAGGACCCCGCTGTTTGATGTCCCATCCTCCAGCTATCATTCCTGCATTTCCCGTTTTAATGCTTGTCCGATTGCTGTATTTCTGTGCCTAGAAAGAAGGCAGGATGTGGTGATATTCAGCAAGGAATTATTGAACGCCCACTATGTGCCTGTGACTTTGAAAAGAATGGTGAAGCAGCTGGGCAGACGGCACGGGAGTGGACATAATTAAACAGCTCAGCACTGAGAACCAACGGTGGGCCCGTTCTGTGTGGCCCGTTCTGTGTGGCCTGTTCTGTGTGGCCCATTCTCTGTGGCCCGTTCTGTGTGGCCTGTTCTCTGTGGCCAGTTCTCTGTGGCCCGTTCTGTGTGGCAGGGGCAGGGCAGCTGGTGTGGGTGAGACTCCGTTCACAAGGCCAACAGACAGTCTGGGACATATTTAAACCAGTGTCGTGCTGATGCATCACTGAGACCGTTTTTTATTTTAATAAACTGGGATTTTATTCCTGGATTATTATTAATTTTTACATAATATGACTTTTCTTCAAAAGCTTTTTTGGTTTCTTTTTGGTGTTTTGTTTTGCTTTTTAATTGAAGTATACTTGATTTACAATTTGTTTTTTTCTTTTTGGCTGCACCACACAGCCTGCAGGATCTTAGTTCCCAACCAGGGATCGAACCCACAGCCCCTGCAGTGGAAGCACGGAGTCTTAACCACTGGCCCGATTGGGAAGTCCCAAATTTGTTTTCTAACTGGAGTATAGTTGAGTGAGTCAGTGATACATATACTTATATCCACTCTTTTTTAATGACCTATATATATCCATATAGGTCATTACAGAGTACTTAGTAGAGTTCCCTGTGCTATACAGTAGGTTCTTATTAGTTATCTATTTTATATATAGTAGTGTGTATATGTCCATCCCAGTCTCCCAGTGTATCCCTCCTGCCCACCCCCCCCTCCACTGAGAACATTCTTGACACTCCTTTGGATTTTGCCTTCATACTCTTTTATTTTCCAAAGTAATACCTATGTGACTAAAAAGGTAATAAATTTATTTTATACATAAAAATATAAGAAAAATTATCTAGAATCCTTACAAGTTAGAGATTCAGTGTCTTTTTCCTACTTACTTGCATCTGTACATAGTTTTGTGCAGTTTTATCTAAGCATTCATGCACACAGTTTAAAAAGTCAAATAATTCTCTTTTTTTGCTTTTTTTTTTTTTACAGTACACGGGCCTCTCACTGTTGTGGCCTCTCCCGTTGCGGAGCACAAGCTCCAGACGCGCAGGCCCAGCAGCCACGGCTCACGGGCCCAGCCGCTCCGCGGCATGTGGGATCCTCCCAGACCAGGGCACGAACCCGAGTCCCCTGCATCGGCAGGCGGACTCTCAACCACTGCGCCACCAGGGAAGCCCTTTTTTTGCTTTTAAAATGTTTATTATATAAGTTTCAGGGGTACAGCATTGCAGTTCAACATCTGTATACACTACAGAATGCTCCCTCACTATACACTTGATCCCTTTACCCATTTCTCCACCTCCCAACCCCCCACCTCTGATAATCAGTAATCTGTTCTCTGTTATCTATGAGTTTCTTATTGTTTTATGTTGTTTTTGTTTTTTTTAGATTCCATGTATGAGTGAAATCATACGGTATTTGTCTTTCTCCATCTGACCTATTTCACCTAGCATAAACCTTCAAAGTCAATTCGTGTTGCAAATGGCAGGATTTCATTTTTTTTATGGCTGAATAATATTAATAATGGCTGAACAATAATAATCCATTGTATAAGTATACCACATCTTCTTCATCCATTTATCCATCAATGAACACGTAGGTAGTTTGCGTATCTAAAAAGCCAAATAGTTCTTACAAAGTTTGTTGCAAAAACCTCTCTCCTACCATTTCCCCTGCCCAGGACCAGCCAGGCTCATCTCTCACAGGGCATGATACTGGTATTTTCCTCCAGGTCTCTAAATAATGGGCTTATATTACCACACCCCGCCTTTTTTTTTTTTTTTTAACATCTTTATTGGAGTATAATTGCTTTACAATGGTGTGTTAGTTTCTGCTTTATAACAAAGTGAATCAGTTATACATATACATATGTCCCCATATCTCTTCCCTCTTGCGTCTCCCTCCCTCCCACCCTCCCTATCCCACCCCTCTAGGTGGTCACAAAGCACCGGAGCTGATCTCCCTGTGCTATGTGGCTGCTTCCCACTAGCTGTCTATTTTACATTTGGTAGTGTATATATGTCCATGCCACTCTCTCACTTTGTCCCAGCTTACCCTTCCCCTCCCCATATCCTCAAGTCCATTCTCTAGTAGGTCTGCATCTTTATTCCCATCTTGCCCCTACGTTCTTCATGACCATTTTTTTTTTCAGATTCCATATATTTGTGTTAGCATACGGTATTTGTTTTTCTCTTTCTGACTTACTTCACTCTGTATGACAGACTCTAGGTCCATCCGCCTCTCTACAAATAACTCAATTTCGTTTCTTTTTATGGCTGAGTAATATTCCATTGTATATATATGCCACATCTTCTTTATCCATTCATCTGTTGATGGACACTGCGGTTGCTTCCATGTCCTGGCTATTGTAAACAGAGCTGCAATGAACAATTTGGTACATGACTCTTTTTGAATTATGGTTTTCTCAGGATATATGCCCAGTAGTGGGATTGCTGGGTCATATGGTAGTTCTATTTTTAGTTTTTTAAGACACCTCCATACTGTTCTCCATAGTGGCTGTATCAATTTATATTCCCACCAACAGTGCAAGAGGGTTCCCTTTTCTCCACACCCTCTCCAGCATTTATTGTTTCTAGATTTTTTTTTTTTTTCCCGGTACGCGGGCCTCTCACTGTTGTGGCCTCTCCCGTTGCGGAGCACAGGCTCCGGATGCGCAAGCTCAGCGGCCACGGCTCACGGGCCCAGCCGCTCCGCGGCACGTGGGATCTTCCAGGACCGGGGCACGAACCCACGTCCCCTGCATCGGCAGATGGACTCCCAACCACTGCGCCACCAGGGAAGCCCCTGTTTCTAGATTTTTTGATGATGGCCATTCTGACCAGTGTGAGATGATATCTCATTGTAGTTTTGATTTGCATTTCTCTAATAATTAATGATGTTGAGCATTCTTTCATGTGTCTGTTGGTAATCTGTATATCTTCTTTGGAGAAATGTCTATTTAGGTCTTCTGCCCATTTTTGGATTGGGCTGTTTGTTTTTTTAATGTTGAGCTGCCTGAGCTGCTTGTAAATTTTGGAGATTAATCCTTTGTCAGTTGCTTCATTTGCAAATATTTTCTCCCATTCTGAGGGTTGTCTTTTCATCTTGGTTATGGTTTCCTTTGCTGTGCAAAAGCTTTGAAGTTTCATTAGGTCCCATTTGTTTATTTTTGTTTTTATTTCCATTTCTCTAGGAGGTGGGTCAAAAAGGATCTTGCTGTGATTTATGTCATAGAGTGTTCTGCCTATGTTTTCCTCTAAGAGTTTGATGGTGTCTCCAACTTTTTATTTTAGGCATTACACTTGGTCCTCCATATTCCCAGGGTGCTGCAGCCATGGATTCAACCAACAGTGGATTGAAAATATTTAAAAAAAAATTTATTTATTTGGTTGCACCAGGTCTTAGTTGCAGCATGTGGGCTCCTTAGCTGCAGCAGGCAGGCTCCTTAGTTGCGACACACGGGCTCCTTAGTTGTGACATGCAAACTCTTAGTTGCAGCATGCATGTGGGATCTAGCTACCTGACCAGGAATCGAACCTGGGCCCCCTGCTTTGGGAGCGTGGAGTCTTATCCACTGCGCCACCAGGGAAGTCCCTGAAAATATATATCTTTAAATTCCAGGGACTTCCCTGGTGGTCCAGTGGTTAAGACTCCACACTTCCATTGCAGTGGACCTGGGTTCAATCCCTGGTCAGGGAACTAAAATCCAGCATGTCACACAGCACGGCCAAAAAAAAAAAAAAAAAAAAAAATTCCAGAAAGTTCCAAAAAAGGCAGCAACTATTTACATAGCATTTACATTGTATTAGGTAATATAAGTAATCAACAGATGATTTAAAGTATACGGAGAGTGTGTGTGTAGATTTATGCAAATACTGTGCCATTTTATATAAGGGACTTGAGCATCCCAGGAGTTTGGTATCTGAGGGGGGTTCCTAGAACCAAGCTCCTAGGGACACAGAGGGACAAATGTATATGAATATTCCTCTCTTCCTTCCCTTTCCTCCACCCTTTCCAACTCCTCATCCTCCCAAAGTAGTTACACTGAATTTTAGTTACAGCATTATTTAGCATTTATGTTGATATGAGCATGAAAATGTCATTCGCAGACAAGACAAAACACTGACTACTGTCTTGCACACCCTTTTCTTTTCCTAGAGTGAGTCCTTGGTGTTTTGTTTGCTTGTTTGCTGTGTTGTCACAAATCCAACTGCACCCTCTGTGCCAGTTGTGATCTCTTGCTATTCAGCCCCTCAGGTGATAACACTTTCTCCTCCCTGAGGGGATCTGGGCAGATGTGCTGCACTTGGTGCCCACCTGGCACCGAGATCCACCTTCTCCTCCTGCCTGGTATTCCTTTCAGGTCCATCCGTGTTCTCTGTATCCCATTTTTCCTCTGTCTTGGTTTATTTCCTCCTCTACTGTCAAAGAAGAAAGGTCCTCACATGTTGGGTAGTTCAGCTGAGTACTGCAATGCCAGATGGAAATAGTTTTCCTTGAGAATTCTGGTGGAGTCAGAAGATGGTTTGTTCCCTCATCTCTTCTCTGTGACGTGTAGCGGCTCCACCCCCACCCCATCCTCCATCCTCCAAGCTTGTGAGGTCTCTGGTATTGTCTGAGTTGTTTTTATCTACCGTGCTATCATTGGGCCCTTGTTTGTAAATTTGTCGTTCAGTTCTGGAGAATTTTCTTGAATTATTTGATTTTCTCTCTTCTCTCTTTTGGCCCTTCTGTTATTCAGATGTTCAATCACCTGAAATTGTCCTCTCATTTTATCTTTTTTCTCTGTTTTTCAATCGTTTGTCTTCTTTCTCTACTTTCTGGAAGTTTCCCTGATCTTTATCTTCCAGCCCTGAAATTGAGTTTTTAATTTTTGCTTTCTTATATTTACAACCCAATAGATCTGTTTTTTTGGAGTGTTTCCTTTTTTATGGTAATTGTCCTCGTTTCATGGGTGTGGTATCTTCCCCTTCTAAGGATGTTAGATTTTTGTTAATATTTCTTCTTCCGGCATTATTTGTTTTGTCCAAGTGGCTTTTCCCCAACAGATCCCTCTTCTGCACGGTAGAGGCTTTCTTTGGATGGCTAAAAGCCATGGGTTATCGGTCCATATTAAGAAACTTGGACTGGAGGCTGTGAGCATGTGAGTGTCAGTGGCTGGCTATGAACTTCACTGTAGGATGGGGCCGGCCGCATTTCACACAGACCTTCAGCTGTCCTTATTGTAGCCGCTCTCTCCACCTCACGTCGTGCCCACTTATCCTGAGCCTTTTGGGGATTCTACTGTGTAGACTGGATTGGCTCTTGTCCCCACTACTGGCTCGGAATTCAGTTTTTTATTTCCTCTACTCCATTTACCACTTTGTGCATCTGCCTTCCAGTTTCCAAAACATTTTTCCTGTTGCTCTTTTTTCTTTTTGAATGTGTGGGTTTGCCTTAAATTTTGCTTCTTTACTTTTGTTGAAGTGGGATTTCAGGAGAGAGCGAAAGTAAACGTGTGTTTTCAATCTGACATCTTTACCTGGCTCTGTTTCTGTTGGTTTCTTTATATAGTACCCCGTGCCCACCCCCATGCCCCCTGCATCTTTACTGAAATGTCATCAAAGTACAATTAACTGCATGTATTTAAAATGAACAGTCTAATCAATTTGACATGTGTAGATACCTGTGACATCATCGTCACAATTAAGATAACGAATATTTCATCACCCACAAGAATCTCCTTGTGCCCCTTGTACTTCTCCACCAGCCCCATCCCCAGGCAGCCACTGACCTGCTGTCCCCATAACATAGTCTACGTTTTCTAGGCTTTTTCATAAATGGAATCGTGCAGTATGTGCTACTTTTTCCTTCATTCACCATAGTGACTCTGAGATTTGTCCTTCTTGCATTTATCAATGGTTCATTTCTTTATATTGCTAAGAACTAGTCCATTGAATAGATGTATCACAGTTTGTCTATTCATTCACCTGTTGAGGGACATGTGGATTGCTCCCAGTTTTTTGGCTATTATAAATAGAGCTGTTATAAACATTTTTGTACAAGTCTTTGTGTGAATATGTTTCTGAGGTTTTTTTTTTTTTTTTTTTTGGTAAATACCTGGGAGAGGAATGGCTTAGTTGTATTGTAGCTGCATGTTTAAATATTCTTAGGTAACCACCAAAGCATTGCCAAAATGGTTGTAATATGTTATATCCCCACCAGCAGTGTATGAGTGTTCCAGTTTCTCCAACTCCTTGCCAAAACTTGTTATGGCCAGTCTTCTCATTATACTTTTAGTTTACATTTCCCTCATCACTAATGATATTTATTTATTTATTTATTTATGGCCGCGGCATGCGGGATGCAGGATCTTAGTTCCACGACCAGGGATCGAACCTGGTCCCTCTGCATTGGGAGTGTGGGGTCTTAACCACTGGACCACCAGGGAAGTCCCTTCTAATGACTAATAATATTTAGTATCTTTATGTGCTTATTGGCATTCAAGAATCTTCTTCTATGAAGTGTCATTTGAAATCATTTGCTCCTTTTTTATTGGGTTGTTTGTCTTATTATACTGTAAGAGGTTTTTTTTTAATGATTTAAAAATATATATTTATTTTATTTTATTTTTGGCTGCACTGGGTCTTTGTTGCTATGCGGGCTTTCTCTAGTTGCGGTGAGCAGGGGCTGCTCTTCATTGCAGTGTGCGGGCTTCTTTAACCACTGTGCCACCAGGGAAGCCCCTCCCCTATGTTTTCTTCTAGATAGTTTATAGTTTTAGGTTTTTACATTTAGGATTGTGATCTGCTCAAGTTAATTTTTATGTATGGTGTGAGGTACGAGTCATGTTTGACATTGAGTATATTTCCAGTTATTTTTTGTTCTATATTGTTACATATCAATCCACACTGCATGTCATTTCATATTTCATATGAGGCAGAATGGGAGTGTCATTCTCCTTCTTCCCCTGCTTTTTTTCTCCTCCTCACCCTATCCCACCCTATCCTACACCTGTTATAGGGATAGTTTTCTAGTTTGGGTTTTTTGTGTGTGTGCTTTTCTTTTTTTTAAGAGTAAAGATACATAGAGATTTTGCTAATTCGGAATATATTTTTGACTCAGTCCTGCCACATTGCTTTCCCTACATCCTTCTCAACATTTGGTATTATCTGACTTTGACTTTTAATTTTTATTTATTTTTTGCCAAGCTGAATGGTGTAAAAGCATGCCTCATAGTTTTATTTATTTATTTATCTATTTATTTGGCTGCGTCGGGTCTTAGTTGCAGCACGTGGGCTCCTCGCTGCGGTGCACAGGCTTCTCTAGTTGTGGTCCGTGGGCTCCAGAGCGTGCGGGCTCAGTAGTTGCGGCCCATAGTTTTATTTTTGACTTCTCTAATTGCTAGGGAGTTTAAGTATTTCTTAGTTTAAGTATTTCTTCACAGACTTGTTAATTGTTCAGATTTCCCTTATATGAGTTGCTGATTATGGCTATATCCATTTCTCTATTAGTATTTTTCTGTAATTTGTCTATTTTTCTCCTTGATTTGCAAAAATTCCTTGTAAATGCTGAATTAGAATTCCTTAATAGTTTATTTTATTTATGATATTATATATAATATATATACAATAACCGTTGTCAGTTTTAGACATCGCAAACATTTTTTCCCAATCTATCCCCCATCTGTTAACTCTAAGGTGTTGTTTGTTGAACAGAGATCTGTTTTTTTTTTTTTTTTTTTTTTTTTCTTTTTTGGCTGCACCACGCAGCTTGCAGGATCTTAGTCCCCTGACCAGGGATGGAACCCGGGCCCACTGCAGTGAAAGCGCGGAGTCCTAACCACTGGACCGCCAGGGAAGTCCCGAGAGCTTTCATTTTTATGTGGTTGAATCCATCATTTTTTCAACTACAGTCTGTACTTTTAAAACCTTTACTCCCTCAAAGTAAAAAAGATGTGTCTTACATACTCATCTCTTAGCTTTAGACTTTTACCTTTTACATGTAGATATTTACTCTGTTAGGTAAGTGCTGTGAAGTAGGGATCCAACCTTAAATTTTCCAGCCTGGTTTCCCAACGCTAGGTGCTAAACGTCGCTAGCATGGCAGTGAGGCAGCCGAGGATCAGGAGAGGGGCACGGGGGTCAGGGGACCCCTGAGTCTGACCCGGGGGTGGTTTTCTCCATCATCACTTAGCTGCCAGGCCCGAGAGCTGGATCGAGAGGACATTAGGGCTTTCCAGGTATCAGAGTGGGAAGGGCCGGGAGGGAAGGGCCTTCAGGGCTTGGCGAGGGCTGGAGTGGACCTGGAAGGCGTGAAGTGCTGAGGGCAGGAGCGAGGGTCTTTGGTTCCTGCTGGGCAGTAACTCAGCGCCTGAATGTGATGGGGGGACTTTCCTCCACTCTCTCACCTTTCTTGGAGTCGGCACAGACCAGAGTAGACTGATGCCGGAGGAGGCTCTTAGGACGAGGGCAGTCAGAGACAGGCCCAGCGGCAGCTGCACTTCCACACGGGGAAGGCTGGGTTGTCCTGAAGGCGCAGCTTTCAGGGGGTGAGACCCCCTTCACCCCAGAATGGTGGCAGGCGGCAGGAAGCAGAGGGATTGGATAGACCCAGCCATGCCGTGGAAGTTGAGGGGGCAGGGGACCAGGGCCACCGAAAGTGGGTTTGTCCCAGTGGAAGCAGGTGTGGAGCTCGCCCGCTGAGGCCGACTGCCGGGCTGGTCAGGAGATTCCAACCTCCTAACACGGTGGCGGAGATGCTGAGCTCCTCACAGACTTCCCCCATGCAGCGGCACTGCCTGGAGAGCGTCTTCTTCTCCATCAGAAAGAGGCAGAGGAAGAGAGCAAGACTGGAAAGTGCCACCTCAGCCCAGAGGTGATGCTTCCTTGTCTGCACTGAGTCACGGAATCACGTGGATCTCCCGACTGTGGAGGTTCGGGCGGCCGGGGGTGGGGGGTGAAGGGCGGGCTCTGGGCACCTGGCAGTGGAGGGCTTGTCCACGCAGGATGTTCAGTGCCGGTCCCCAGTCAGGACTGGCCTCCTGTGGGCCTGCCCCATAGCGGGAGACATTGATGAGGGGAGACTGCAGGGGCCCCTGGAGGGGCTGGTGGGACCGGGGAGGGGGAGGGGAGGGGGCTCGGGTCCCTCCGTGCTGCCTGAGGAGGGGCCCGTGCACACGGCCCAGGGCTCCCCACCGGGCCTCGTTTTCAGTAATGGATTCCCCTTCCTGGCCCTTCTCACTGAGGGCCTTGCCAGGGGCTCACACAGAGGGAGGAGGGGACCGCAAGAATGAACCAAGGTGGGTTATGGGCAGTGTTTTACTGTCTTCTCCCTTTTTTTTTGATCTTCTCCCTTCTTTTCTGTTTGTTCTATGTTTTTTTTTTTTTTTTTTGATTTTTCTTTTTCTTTTTGTTGTTTTTGGCCACACCACGCGGTTTGTGGGATCTTAGTTCCCCAACCAGGGATGGAACCCAGGCCCTCAGCAGTGGACGTGCGGAGTCCTAATCACTGGACAACCAGGGAATTCCCTGTTCTATGTTTTCTACAGTGTGAATAGATGTCTGGGACAGCTAGGAAAATAACAACTATTGTGTGACAAGTGCGTGCAGGGTGGGTGTGATGGACGAGGCCCCTGTCCCGGGGGAGACAAGACTTGGGGTCTCTTCGCCCTGACTTGGATTCTCAAGGGCCTCCAGGCCCCTGCTGTGGGCGCCCTTGCTACCGCCTTCTACTGGGGAGGCCACCCCCTTGGATTCCCACTTGGAAGCTGAGGAAAGCGGGGCTTGGGTCGCTTAAGGGCCTGGCCCAAGGTCACACGCTCCTTCCCCCGATCTGGGCACTGGCCTCAGCTGAGCCTGCCTTGCAAGACCACATTCGACATGGTAAGACTGTCCCTTCAGGACAGCAGACTCAGGTGTAAAATCCTTCAAACCCCCGGGGGTTGAAAAGAAGAGGCCGGTGCCCCTAGAGCAACCCAGGAAAGGCAATGTGAAAACCCAGGAGGCGGGGCTGGGGGCCCAGGGCTTGGGGCCCTGGGTGTCAGTGGGGTGGAAACAGGATGTGAGCAGAGAGGGGGCCGTGAGAACAAGGTGGCTCCTGGCGAAGGCGGCCACCTGGTACAGCGTGTTCTGATCACGGAAAAAGATCCTGGGCTGCGTGGCAGTCGTCACATCCTGCTCCCAGCCAGGCCTCCCCCCACCCACCTGGCTCCCTGACAGGCAGAGTCTGACTCCTCGGCTGGGGGACCGGGTGAGAGAAGCACAGGATTGTGGCCTTTTGGAAGGATGGGGATTCAATCTTATAACAAGGGCCCCCAGCTCCCCCAGGGAGGCCTGGTACTCAAGGGTGAAAGCAAAAATGAAGGAGGGACAGGGAGAACAGTTCACTCCTCCACCCAGCCCACACTGATGGAGGACCTGCCCGGGCCAAGCCCGAGCCAGAAGCAGGGAAAGTGAAACTGCCAGGGCCCACTGCCTGACTTCAGGGAGGCGCAAGTATTGGGAGGGCAGAGGTGAGCCAGGGCTCTGGGAGGCCCTGGGAGAGGCCCTGGTTTCAGCCGGAGGATCTGGGAAGGCTTCCTGAAGGAAGTGAGACCTAAGGGGAGGCTTGAAGCCCGGGTAAAGGCATCCCACGCAGGGTCAGCCAACACAGGGTGCTGAGGGGACACCTGGCCTAAGGTGCGTGGTTCAGTGTCACTAGGGGCTTCTTTTGGCCCACCTGGCCAGAGCCCACCTGCTTGGCCTGCTCAGGGCCTGCAATCTCCCCTCTGGCCTGGCCACTCACCAGCATTCTCTTTCCTGGTCAGCGCAACCCCCCTTCCCACATTCCCCCAGAAGTCTCTCCCCGGCCCAGCCGTGGTGGCGTCACCCCTGAGGCTCTCGCCAACTCAACATCAACCTCCTGGTGGTTCAACGCTTTTCCTTGGTTTGCAGCCAGATTTTTCTTTCCTAGAGCGTTTCATACATATTTATGTTTATATAGAATACAGAACGACCTTCATTTGCAACTCACATTTTTCCCCCCTTGTCTTGGATCTTGTTTTGCATCAG
The DNA here is from genome assembly GCF_964165515.1 of Mesoplodon bidens. Taxonomy (NCBI): domain Eukaryota; kingdom Metazoa; phylum Chordata; class Mammalia; order Artiodactyla; family Ziphiidae; genus Mesoplodon; species Mesoplodon bidens. The sequence goes on along the minus strand of NC_138170.1, from coordinate 14,514,790 downwards.
TGTGGTCTTTTCAAAAGGTCTTTTCAAAAGTTCTTAGGAGGGGCTTCCCTGGTGGCGCAGTGGTTGAGAGTCCACCTGCCGATGCAGGGGACACGGGTTCGTGCCCTGGTCCGGGAAGATCCCACATGCCGTGGAGCGGCTGGGCCCGTGAGCCATGGCCGCTGAGCCTGCACGTCCGGAGCCTGTGTTCTGCAACGGGAGAGGCCACAACAGTGAGAGGCCCGCGTACAGCAAAAAAAAAAAAAAAAAAAAGTTCTTAGGGGAACTATGCAAACTGTGTATCCCATTTCCCCCAGTATGGACAATGCTGCACTGGGAATCTTTGTATAATTCTCTCTTTCCAGAGTGATACCCAGAATAGGGGTTGTGCAGTCAAAGGGCATGTGCTTCCCACATTTGGATAGGTCCTGCGCAATGGCCCTCTAAAGAAGGATACCAACTTACACTCCCACCAAAAAGATACAAGGTTAGTCATCTACCCAACCCTCTCAGCACTGAATGTTTGCCAACCTGATGGGCGAATAAACCCCTGACACCCCCTGCAGGCTGGCCTTGCCTCAGGGTTTTCAGGCAGCTGGACACTGCCTTGCCCCGGGCCCCCAGACCCATTCAGCCACCCCACGTCTCTGGATGCTCCAGCGTCCATTCCCTCCACGGCTGCTCTTCCAGCCCCTGGAGCTCTGGATGGGGAGGTGGGATTTCACTGAGGATGAGCCTGGCGGCTCCTCTGAGACCTGCCCCTCCCCCGCAGGAGCCCTGGCTATCAGCTGTCCACAGCCCACGGCCTAGCTTGGCTCTGGTGTGGGGCACCTCTGTGGTCAGGACTGGGGCCCTTTGTGGGAGGCTCATGGGGCTCTGGGGTTGGCCCCGGGGCAGGAGAGTTCCGCAAAGACGTGGGCGGGAAGGAGTGCTGCTCTGGGCTGCTTGAACAAGATTGTCCTCCCCAGCGGCCCCTGCTGTGGACTTGACCTTGCAGGACTCACTTCCCCTCTCTGGGCCTCTGTTTCCTCATCTGATGAAAATCCCTGGGGTGAGGCCTGGGCAAGGGAAAGGCAGGCAGGACTTTGCACTTTGTGAGGTCCCACCAACACAGCAGGGCGGGTGTCTTCCCCTTTCCAGTGAGCGCTGCTGGGCAGCCCCTCTGTGCGGGCGGGTGGTGGGCAGGCGGTGGGCAGGCGTGGTGAGTCATGTCGCCCCAGCCTCCCTGACCCCGGCCCTATGCCCAGTGGCACCGGTAGGCAGAGAGGGCAGTGGGCCGGCAACAGCTGCGTGCGGGGAGTGGGGGGCTCCAGTGGGTAGTAGGCCCTGGGGGCTCAGCAGGGCTCCTGAGAGGGAGTCAGCTCTCCCCTAGGGTTACCGAGGGGGCTTCCTGGAGGCAGAGGTGAGGTGGGCTCCTCTCTGAGCCAAGGTGGAGGCGGTTCCCCAGCCCCTGGAGGATGGAATCTGGCCCCTCTCATTTGTAATCACGCGTGAGATCCCGCTCCCTTCGGGTGGGTAAGGGGAGTGCCTGCTGTCCACAAGATCAGAGGCTGCCAGGGGCCACGGGGAAAGACAGCGCATCAGGCCTGCTCCCATCTCTGGGCAGTATCTCCTGCAGGCCGTGGGTCGGGGGGTCGGGGCCCAGGCACACCTTGGCTGTTTTTGGAGTGGCAGGGCCAACGCACAGAGCACAGGGACTTTGTGGGGAAAGAAAGGGCTGGCATCCCAGCCCGAGCACACTGGGGAAAACCTTCGAGCCTCAGTTTTTTCATCTGCAAAACAGGGAGAATGAGTAATTCCTGTCTCTTAAAGTGATGTAAAACCGATAAGGATGTGGTGGAACGTGGCTAGTTAGCACATGGTAGGTCACAAGAAGTGTGAGTTTGAAAACATTGCCAAGTGGTTTTTTTTTGGCTGTGCCACGCTGCTTGCAGGATCTTAGCTCCCCGGTCAGCGATGGAACCCAGGCCCCCTGCCGTGGAAGCACGGAGCCCTAACTGCTGGACCGCCAGAGGTAAGGTCCCCGCCAAGTGGTTCTTGCTTTCAGCCAGAATGAGGCAACGCCCAGATGCCTGGGGCTGCTGGAAGAGAGTCAAGGAAGCCCCTGGGGTCTCGAGTGGGGCTGCATAAGGCAGGCACCAGCCGTATCCAGCGCCAGTCTGGCCTCCAGGACCTGGGGAATCTGGGAGAGCTTCTGGGTGGCTCCCAGCGGGGCCCATCAGCAAAGTGGACGCTCTGGTCTGGAGTCTGAGGCCTGGGCAGAGGGGCCTGGTGGGTGGAGAAGGGGCAGGGGAGTGTACTTCTGGGGCCTGGGGAGCTACCAAAAATCTTGTTCTACCTGGTGAGCATCCTGTGCCGGATCCTGTCTAGGTCATGTTTGCCATCCCCCTGCCTCAAGGAGGGGCTTCAGTGCCCAGAGGGAAAAGGCTCTGGGGCAACTACACTATGGGGGGGCGGGGAAAGTTCTGCATTCTGACCTTGGTCTCTCATGGTGCTGGTTTCCTCTCACCCCTTCTGCCTTAATGGACAAGTGCCTCAGGCTGAGGGTAGGCCTGGCTGGGGCTGAGCTTGGGGTGGACCCTGGTGCCCAGGAAGCGGTGGCTGAGGTCCTGCTCTGGCCGAGGCTGCCCACCCACCTCTGCCCACAAGGTGTGTGTCCCAGGCTGGAGAGGCACCTGTGCTGGGTCTGGAATGGGTGTGGAGCCGCAGGGCAGGATGGAGGGTGCTCCCAGAGACCCTGGCACGAGGAGAAATCAGCAGGGGCTGGGTTAGGGCACAGGGAAGTTTTCCCGGAGAAGGTGGTGTCAGCGATCTGGGGACAGGGAACAGCAAGGGCAGAGTTTGGAAGTGGGGATGCAGAGTGGGACGGGGTCATGGTGAGCCCTCAAGGCCAGGCCCAGGAGTGGGGTCTGGCCCGTCACCGCACGTGGTCTCTGAGCAGGGAGAGGTGGGCTCCACACCCAGGCAGGCGCTGCCATCAGGGGCCCCAGCCCTTCTTGTCCACACGAGGAGGCTGCAGTCCTGGGGGGGGCTTGTCCAGGGTCACCCGCTGAGATTGGAGCCAGGCTGCCAGCACCAGGGGCTGTGCCTCAGCTCACTGCCCCATCCACCTCCCTCGGCCGCCTCTGCCAGAAGCGGTATATTTAGTAGAAAGACTGAAGATGGGAAGCAGCCTGAAGAGGCGGGGAGGAGAGAGGGGCTGGGGGAGGAGGGGGGCGGGGAGGGGAGGGGTGGGGGAGGAGTAGGGGAGATCCGCCTGAGAGGAGAAAGCCCGAGCACTAGCATGGGTGAAGGGAGCCGAGAGAGAAGGAAGAGGGGCAGGTGGCTTCCCAGCTGCAGGCCCTTCTGGATGCTGCACGAGATGCCTACCCGGGGCACTGCCCCTGCCTTTCTGTGGGTCCTCCTATGGGGTCCAGGCAGGGACAGCACATCCTCCCTGGCCCTCCTGTGTCCCTGGCGTCCCTCCCTCGCCCTCAGCAACCAGACCATCAGTGGGGAAGCTCCAGCTGCCTGGGTCCCTGGCCTAATTACTCTTGTCTTTGGAGCTGCACCCTGGGGCCTGGGGCCGCATTCTGGCCTCCTGCCCTCCCCACTGCCAGGTGATCTTGCAGCCGCATGATGGCAGGAACACCGGGCATCTGGCCGTGCCTGGCCCCTGCAGGCTCTGGGAAGCTGGCCTGGGTCACTCCTGCCTCTGCCTGGCCTAGCCTCCAGGGGCCTTTCCTGTCTCAGACTAAATTGGAGGCCTGCCCCTGCCCCTGCCCCTGCCCCTGGGGGAACTGAGGCAGGCACTCCTTGCCCAGACCTGGCTGTGTGTGAGTCATGCTGGCGAGAGTTACACTCCAGAAAGGAGCAGGGGCAGCAGGGAGAACCTTTCCTGGATGGGATGCTCGAGAAGGGGCTGCTGAGGACGTGGCCTGGCTCCTTGGGCAGCTCTGGCTGGGCCGCCCTTTCCCTGGAGCCGGGGTTCCTGACTTGGGGCAGTGGATGGGCTCCAAGGGATTGCGTTGGTAGGGATGACACAAAGCCCAGCTCATAGTGAAGTGTCCCTGGGACACCTAGCACAGTGCCTGATACCCAGGGGGGCACTTACCACTAATATGGGCCATCTTGTTCAACCTCAAGGTGACATCCCCGCCAAAGAACAGCACTGATGATGGGACCACCTTGCAAGTTGTGTGTGTGAATGTGTGTGTGAGTGTGAATGTGTGTGTTGTGAGTGTGTGAATGTATGTGTTTGTGTGTGAGTGTGTGTGTGAATGTATGTCTTAGTGTGTGTGAGTGTGTGTGTGAATGTATGTGTTAGTGTGTGTGTGAATGTGTGTGTTGTGTGTGTGAATGTATGTGTTAGTGTGTGTGAGTGTGTGTGAATGTATGTGTTAGTGTGTGTGTGAATGTGTGTGTGAATGTGTGTGTTAGTGTGTGTGAATGTATGTTAGTGTGTGTGAATGTGAGTGTGAATGTGAGTGTGAGTGTGTAAATGTATGTGTGTGAGTGAGTTAGTGTGTGTGAATGTGTGTGTTGTGTGTGAATGTGTGTGTTAGTGTGTGTGTGTGTGTGAGAGTGAATGTGCGTTAGTGTGTGTGAGTGTGTGTGAATGTATGTGTTAGAGTGTGTGTGTGAATGTGTGTGTGAGTGTGAATGTGTGTGTTGTGTGTGTGCGTGTGAATGTGCGTGCTGTGTGTGTGAATGTGTGTGTTAGTGTGTGTGCGCAAATGTATGTGTTAGTGTGTGTGAATGTGTGAATGTGCGTGAGTGTGAATGTGTGTGTGTGCGTGTGAATGTGTGTGTTAGTGTGTGTGAATGTATGTGTTAGCGTGTGTGTGAGTGTGTGTGTGCGTGTGAATGTGCATGCTGTGTGAGTGTGAGTGTGTGTGTTGTGTGTGTGAGTGTGTGTGCGCGAATGTGTGTGTTAGTGTGTGTGTGTGTGTGAGGCTCCGGGGAGGAACCGCCCTGCTTGCACCCTCGCCGGTAGGAGAGCCAGCTTTTTCCTGTGGCAGCACAGGCAGGTGGGTGTCTGTGAGACGACGCAGTAGGCCCCGGAGCCAGGTCTGTGGATTGGCCCCTGGAGCCACTGGGGCAGGACCGCTCGTGGAGGGGCTTCTGGGGGCTGTCCTGGGGCTGGGAAGCCACTTCCCAGTGGCGTGTGCAAGTGTCCATGGGTGATGGGAAGGGGCTTGGCTTTGAACATGTGTGATGCGTGTGACAACGTGTGTACAAGGATGGGGTGTTAGTGTGTGTCTGTGTGTCTATATGTGCCTGTGGATATCCAGGGCGACTCTCTGAGCCGTGATGGCTTCAGCTTTATCAGGAGCTGTCATGTTCAAGGGCAGCGTAATCCGATGTGGGGACCTAATCCTCCCTAATCCTTTCCGGGCATTTCCTCTCTGGCTTCAGAGCCCCAGCCATCTGTGCTGCTCTGACCCCAGCCTCGGCCCACAGCTCCTCTCTGGCAGTGGCCCCCGTGGGCGACTTCAATTCTCTGCCCTTTGCCCTCACAATGTCCCTCTTCCAGTTGTAAAACCAAGTCATGGGGTGGCAGGAGTGCACGCAGCAGCCGGCATCCCTCGCGGGCTCCTCAGTCCCCGGTCGTGTGGAGTGGGTGCCCAGGCAGGGCCGGGGGCAGGAGGGAGGGGAGGAAGGCTTGGGCCTCCTCCTTCTCCTAGTCAGCCCAAAGCCGGGAGCCCTCCTCCTCTGCTCTGTCCATAATTCCTGACCCTGGATTCCACCTCCACTTTCCCTGCCAGCCCTGTGCAGTCACGGTACCCTGACCTCCCTGTGGCCACAAGCCATTCTCCACCCACAGCTGGAGGGGCTGTTCAGTTTGGGTTGCCCCACTTAATCAAGACCCTCCAAGGATTCCTACTGTCCTTTTAATCAAATCAGACTCACACAGGCTGACCAGACCCAACAGGAGCTGGCTGTGAGGCTGCTGGGACCTGTCTCTCCAGTCATCCGCCCAGCAACTCTTGGGGCCTGCCAGCTTGTTCCACCCCAGGGCCTTTGTCCCTCCCCTCTCCCCGTACCTCCACTTGCTGGCTTGGACTGCTCTTCCCTGCCCCCTTCCTGACCGACCCCTTCTCATCCCTCAAATTACAGCTCCAAGGCCACTCCCCCCAGAGGCCTCCCCCTGCTCTCTCTCTTTCCCCTCTGGGGCTATATCCACAGCACCTACCCTTATATGACATTAGCTCATTTTTTCTTTCCTTCCAGTTTTATAGACACATAACTGACATACAGCACTGTATACGTTTACAGCGTACACCCTCATGATTTGACTTACATACATCGTGAAAAGATGACCACAGTGAGTTTGGTGACTATCCATCATCTTATATAGATACAGAACTAGAGAAACAGAGAAAATATATTTTCTCCTTGTAAGGAGAACTCAGGACTTACTCTCCTAACAACTTTCATGTATAACATGCAGCAGCGTTAATTACATTTATCATGTTGGAGGTTACCTCCCTAGCACTTATTTACATCATAACTGGCAGCTTGTACTTTTTGACTGTCTTCATCCCCTCCCCTGCCAACTCCCCACGCCTGGCAACCACAAATCTGATCTACTTTTCTGTGCGTTTGTTTGTGTGTTTTTTTTGGAAGTATGATTGAACTACAACATGATGTTCGTTCCTCTTACACAATAGAATGATTCCATATCGCTATGCATTTCAAAAGGATCACCACCATAGTCTAGTTACAACCTGTCCCCCTACAAGGATATTACAAAATTATTGACTGTGTTCCTCACACTCTTCATTTCATCGCCGTGACTCATATATTTTGCAACTGAAAGTTTGTACCTCTTAATCTCCCTCACCTATTTCTCTCCTCCCCCCATTATTTATTAAATTTATTATTAAATTTATTAACATTTATTATTATTTTAGTTTATTATTTTTATTTCTGTTATTTAATAATAAATTTTATTTTATTATTAAATTTTAAATTTACCACTCTCGTTTCTGTTTCCCCACTGGAAGGTCAGCCCCATGAGGGCAGAAAACTGATCTGTCCTGTTCGTGGTGCAGCCCTAGCACCCAGAACGGAGCCTGGCTCTGAATACCCAGTGAGCGTATGAGTGCTGGGACCTGAGGGAAGCCAGCGGCACTCTGTGAGCCCAGGGCCTCTGAGCTGCGCTGGTAGAGCTCGCTCTTTTTTTTTTTTTTTTTAGTGAAGAATGCCTTTTATTTATTTGTTTTTTATTTAATTTTTTAAAATTGAAGTATAGTTGAGTTTCAATGTTGTGTTAATTACTGCTGTACAGCAAAGAGATTCCATTACACATATATACATTCTTCTTCATATTCTTTTCCATTATGGTTTATCACATATTGAATATAGTTCCCTATGCTATACAGTAAGACCTTGTTGTTTATCCTTTCTGTATATACCAGTTTGCATCTGCTAATCCCAAACTCCCAATCCAACCCTCTCCCACCCCCCTCCCCCTTAGATGACAGGGCTCCCTCTCGAACCCAGGACACCTAGCTCCCTGCACAAGTTACAAGGGGGCTCTTCCCCTCGCATGCTGGCATGTTTACTCTCTGGAACCATCCTCTGCTCTGGGGACCTGAGGGTATCTCTTCTGCCCTGGAGCAGGGCAAGTTGGGGGTGAAGGGTGCGGCAGGGCCCCATCCTGACACTGACCTTTGTCCAACGTTGTGGGTTTTCAACTGTAATCAACTTCCTGTTTGACGGCTAGCTGAGGGCATAGGGACAAGTCACCACATCTCCAGAGGTGCATCATTGGTCTCCCACCGTGAGCTGTGCTCTGTGCTTCCCCATGGCCTGTGCATCCCCAAGGAGTCTGTAGCTGAGCTGAGACAGCACTGATGACCTACAAATCGCAAGGTCCCGTGAGAGCACAGCCTGCGTGGCCAGAGCCCAGCACAGAGATAGGAGGGCTTGGGTGAGGGTGGAAGGTGGATGGGAAGAGCCTGGGAAGGCGGGGTGGGGACCTGGATTCCAGAGGCAGGAGGGACACAGAATTGTGAGTTCAAACTCTGGCTCTACCATCTACTAACTGTGACAGTTTGGGTTAAGTCCGTTAGCCCCTTGGTGCCTGGGTTTCCCCATTTGTATTTGGGGTACCAATCATTCCCACCCCTGAGGGCTCCTTGCAGTTTAAATGCAGTAACTCCTGTAAAGGTCTTAGAACGGGGCCAGGCACAGGGCAAGCGCTGATGAGTGTTAGTTGTGTGGTTGTCATGATAAAGAGAGACGAGACCTGGCAGGAGGTGTGCGCTGGTGGAGGGGTGGATGCAGACACAAGTGGGCCCAGACGCAGGGCAATCGAGTGGTTGAAGCCCAGGTTCCAAACCCAGTGCTCCCATTTACAGGCTGGGTGGCCTTTGTTCAGCCACCTGTAACCCCTTTAGGCCTCGGTTTCCCCATCTGCAAAGTGAGGGTAACGATGCTGCCCCCAAGCCCTGAAGCTTAGAGGCAGTCATGCCTAGAAGACACCTAGAATAGTGCTAGTAACTGCTATTGTTTAAGAAGGCACAGAGAGGTTAAATCACTTGCCCAAGGCCACACAGCAAGGAAGCAGCCCAGCTGTGTCTGAGCCAAGGCAATGTGGCTCCAGAGCCCCCGTGGCTCCCTGATGCACACCACTGTTGCCATTGCCCCACTGTTCATGGTATTGCTGGTCTTCAGGGGAGTGGCCCAGCCTGGTCTTTGATGGAGGTAAAGGTGTCAGGGGTGATGGGGTGGGAAGGAGTAGTCTCTGGATCCTCTGGGCCTCGAAGTCCCCTTGCTACTTCTCACACTGCACCCACCTCTGGCTGTGGGGAAGCCCTGTGACCGCAGTGTGGTCACATTTCTGAGAATCCCACACCGCTTGCCCAATCGTTACCACTAGTGACAGAGCTCTTCCTTAGCAACCTATCCTCTCCCCTTCTTGGCTACCTGGGCTCAAGCCAAGGGCACCTCTGGCCGACAGGTGGGAACGGGACAAGTTTAATCACGGCGGTGGCCATGGGTTGGGGGCCAGGGGTGTGTTGGGAGTGGGTGCCTGACGGGGGAGAGACCAGGGAGGCGGGGTCTCCTCTAGCTGCAACCCCAGGCACATCTAGGGGTGCAGCCAAACCCAGATCCCCTTGATGGACATGCCCATGGAGCAGGCAGGGACCCCAACAAGCCGAGCCATCTCTGGCCTTGGCAATGGGTTGGGCTCTCCCAGATTCCCTTCCTCAGGGCTGTGGCCACCTCTCCCCTCTGTGCCTCAGCCTCCTTTCTTTTCTTCCTTTTTTTTTAAGTTAAAATTATTTAGAATTTTATTCTATTTATTTCTTTTTATACAGCAGGTTCTTATTAGTTATCTATTTTATACATATTAGTGTATACATGTCAATCCCAATCTCCCAGTTCATCCCCCCCCAACTTTCCCCCCTTGGTGTCCATACGTTCGTTCTCTACATCTGTGTCTCTATTTCTGCCCTGCAAACTGGTTCATCTGCACCATTTTTCTAGATTCCACATATATGCGTTAATATACGGTATTTGTTTTTCTCTTCCTGACTTACTTCACCCTGTATGACTCTCTAGGTCCAACCACGTCTCTACAAATGACTCAGTTTTGTTCCTTTGTATGGCTGAGTAATATTCCATTGTATATATGTGCCACACCTTCTTTATCCATTCGTCTGTCAATGGTCAGCCTCCTTTCTTTTTTTTTTTTTGCGGCATGCGGGCCTCTCACTGCTGTGGCCTCTCCCGTTGCAGAGCACAGGCTCCGGACACACAGGCTCAGTGGCCATGGCTCACGGGTCCAGCCGCTCCGCGGCATGTGGGATCTTCCTAGACCGGGGCACGAACCCGCGTCCCCTGCATCGGCAGGCGGACTCTCAACCACTGCGCCACCAAGGAAGCCCCAGCCTTCTTTCTTGATGGGAGACTGTGGCAGGAGGGAGAACCAGACCCCACAGAAGCGCATCACGCCAAAGCTGGAAGGGACCGCAGGGCTGCCCTCAAGACTCTGGCGTCTACTTCCTGCATCACACTTTTTAACATCTTTGGGTACCATCTGTACCATCCAACTCAGTTTTCACAAACCTAAAATTTATTTTTAAAGGAAACTATATCATTGCTCTAGGTGAATAACCATGAGTACAAGATGGTCCCCAAAATTAATATTCAAACAGTGACATCAGCTCCCTGAGGGCAGTGGTTTGTGATTTATTGCTGTATCTCCAGAACCCAGAACAGTACCTGACATATAACAGGTACTCAACATATATTTTTTGAATGAAGGGCCGGGTAAATTAATAAATATAGAAAAGAATGTGTGACCTGGATGTGGATGCTTAGAGAAGGTTCGGAGCCTTTGTTAAAACAAGGAAAAGCAGGGACTTCCCTGGTGGTGCAGTGGGTAAGAATCAGCCTTCTAATGCAGGGGACATAGGTTCTATTCCTTGTTAGGGAATTAAGATCCCACATGCCATGGGGCAACTAAGCCCCTGCGCCACAACTGGAGAGCCCACGTGCTGCAACTACTGAGCCTGCATGCTCTGGAGCCCACGCACCACAACTAGAGAGAAGGCCGCGTGCTGCAACGAAAGATCCCGCATGCCGCAACTAAGACCCTACGCAGCCAAATAAATAAATAAATATTTTTTTAAAAATGAGGAAAAGCGAGTATTTGAGAGGCATGAAAGCCACACCAGCCCCAAATGGAGATTTTCTTCTTCTTCTTTTTTTTTTTTTTTTTTTGCGGTACGCGGGCCTCTCACTGTCGTGGCCTCTCCCGTTGTGGAGCACAGGCTCTGAACGCGCAGACTCTGTGGCCATGGTACACGGGCCCAGCCGCTCTGCGGCATGTGGGATCTTCCCAGACCGGGGCACGAACCCGTGTCCCCTGCATCGGCAGGCGGACTCTCAACCACTGTGCTACCAGGGAAGCCCTCTTCTTCTTTTTTTAAAATTTATTTTATCAAAGTATAGTTGATTTACAATGTTGTGTTAATTTCTGCTGTACAGCAAAGTGATTCAGTTATACATATATATACACACACACACACACATATATATATACATTCCTTTTCATATTCTTTTCCGTTATGGTTTATCCCAGGATATTGAATATAGTTCCCTGTGCTATGCAGTAGGACCTTGTGGTTTATCCATTCTCTATATAATAGTTTGCATCTGCTAATCCCAAACTCCCAATCCATCCCTCCCCATCCCCCCACCCCTTGGCAACCACAAGTCTGTTCTCCAGGAGATTTTCTTCTGCATGTATCCATCGTGTCCAGGAGAGGGTCCTCAGCAAGGCTGTCCCAGTGATGGGACACATGCGTGTGGGGACAGACACCAGCCCCCTCAGCCACATGTGGCCACTTCTGAGTCTACCTTGCTGAGGGCTGGCTGCCTAAGGGGACTCTCTCCTTTACCGGCCCCTCCCCGCCTTCCCCGCTGTGCTGGACAGGGCCATCTTCGCAGAGCATGGAGTCACTGTCCTCGCCTGGCAGGAGCCTGTGGGAGTGGCCACCATGCCACTTGGGCAGAGGCCTGGCACAGGAAGCCTGACGTCATCCTGACTCATGGCTCAGGCGGGCTGGGGGTGGTTGTCACTTGTCACTCTCACCTTCACACCTGCCTTGACCTAAGGATCATAGTCACACCATTCATCCCTTCCTCTCTCCCCGGAGCATCTGCTTGGGGTATGGGTTTGGAAGGAGGAGGGAGGACAACACAAGAACACAACACAATGCTTCGGGCTTCTGTGGAAGGGAAGTCGCTCTGCATGGGGCTGGGGGCGGGGTGGGGGCAGGGAAAGACCCCGAAACCCAAAGGCAGGAGGCTAGTGACACGTAAACAGCCATCAAAATACATGGTTACAAACAAGAATGACACAGAATCATCATTTGTTCCAGTTGGGTATTTTAATTCAAAAAAAAAAGCTGAGCCCCAAACTTGCTTGATAGTGTCAGCTCTGTAACAGCCAGACCAGGGAAACAAAGCCCCCCAAAACCCGAGTATGGCACCATCCCCCATCCCTGGCCCCTGCTGTCCCTTTACCACCTAGTGAAGAGGAGCGGGGTCATCCCTCCGGGACCTGCGACCTGTGGGGCAGCCAGTGTAACGGAGACCCCTCCTCACCCGTTTCTCCACCCACGTGTCCAGAACCCTGCCTCATCTCTGCCGGGAAATGGTGGTCCTTGAGGAGGTGGCAGAGGGGGAGAGACATCCCGGGGCCATGACTCACCAAGGGTGGGGGGATCTTTAGTCAGAGGAGAAGTGGGCGTGGGACTTGGGTTCCATCTTCTTCCCACTCTCTCCTTACCCCGAGCTTGGACTTTCACCCAGTTATGAGGGTGGGCGTTTCCCTAGTTTGGGAATAGGGGAAAGAGGCCAAGGGGAGCCCCTCCTTCATGGCTAAGTCAGGCCTCCTTGAGCCTGTGTTCCAGAGCTGAAAAGGGGACACCCCAAAGCCAGTGGCATTGATGGGGGTACATACATGTAGTCACCTTGGGCGGAAATCACTGGTCCTGGCCAGAGCGCTGGACAGGGCAACTGGGCACTGTGTCACTAGCGCAAACCTTTGCCAACACACTCCCACTCCCACGTGGGACTTCCCGGCAAGGTGCACGCCATTCACCCTAGGAGGGGAAGAGGCTCAGCCCAGCATGGGAGTCCAGGGTCTGGAGCCCCTATGCAGCTGGACTGAATTTCACCCCTGAGCTAGGATCCCAGCTGGCCAGTCCTCTCTGCTCCTCCCCGTGGAGCTGGAAGCCCATGTCTCCCAGCAGAGCAGCCCCATGGGTCAGCAAGACTGGACCTGCTATCCTTTTGTGTGCTCTGTAATTTACCCCTGGAGCCAGCCATTAAGTCATTTGCCGGGCTGATGCCAACGATATGAGCCCGAATCAGTCGCTGGGACCTGTGGCCCAGACTCCTTGGCTCTGTTGTGGGCTCTGCTGCATCAGCCTCCAGACTGGCCTGGGAGGGAGGGATGGAACATTGCAGGTGTCCGGGCACTGCCACAGCCTCAGAGCCTCGGAACCAGTGTAGATGAGCAGTTGGCCTATTATACACTCCCATCTTACAGGTGGGAACACTGAGGCCTGAGAGGGTGAACTGCCCCAGGACTCTTTGGAGTCCTTGCGGCTTCTCTCCCCCGCATCCCCTCTCCCTCGCAGCCCACACAAGCTACCAGCTCTGTCTCCAGCAACAGATGATGCTCCAACACACACAAACAGACACATCAACACACTATGGGGAAGAGTTTACAGTTTACACAATCCAAGTGCAGGGCTTGGGGGTCCACGACGGCTCCTAGTGGTAGCCCTCCAAGACAGTCTGGACCTAGGGGTCTGCAGTAGGGCCGGAAGAGTCTTACAAAGGGCACAGAGTAGTGACTCAGGGGAGTGGGGGCCTTGGGGGTTGGGTTCTGAAATCCCATGCAGCTAAGGCGGGGATGGGGGTGGCTCCCACTCCAGGGCACTGTCCCCAGGTACCTGAATGTCCCTGCTTCGGAGGAGTTCAGCTGCCAACATCTCTTGCCCCAGTGCAGGGGCCCAGATCCTCCCCCACACACCTGGGGGCCCCAGGGCTGGCAGCTGAGTCTGGGGCAGGCAGAAGGGATGTGGATTAACTAGCTTCCCAGGTCTGTGCACTGATGGGCTGGGCCAGCTGGGGAAGGACTGTCTCTACACGTCAGATGTACACAACTTTTTCAGCCTATGAGACAAGTTATGAAAGTTCAGTGACTTGTATTTAATGCTGACCTACTGCTATAAATTATTCTATATTTATATGACCTCAGAGACTCTTCTGGACTAGGATAGTCTCCCTCCAGCGTCCGACATCCAGTGCCAGCCCCAGAGCGTGGGGCAGATTTGTATATTTATTTGTCCATTCGGTAGGCTTACGAACCGGTAGGCTTAACTGCTCATCGCCTTGCTCCAGTCCAGTCCTGGGTCCCTGCTGTCCAGGGGGTCCGCTGCAGGCCTAGGGAGGACTGGGGTGGGGGTGGGGGAATGGTGGGCGGAGGGAGTGGGGGAGGCAGATTCTGGTAGTTCTCCCTCTTCCTCTTGGTGAGGCTCCTGAAATTCCCACAAGGCCCCAGGGAGAGCCCAGCAGCGTCAGCAGAGTTCCCCTTCAGAGCTGGCCTGCGACTTGGGGAAGTGCTTCACCCTCGGCCCCTGGGGTTTCCCTGGGCTCCAGGGGAAGAAGCTTTGTCCCGTTAATAACTGGAAAGTCGTCACGGGCCCCCTGCTTCCCCCCATGCCAAGGCCCAGAGGTCCTCCTCATGCCAGTGCTTAGGGTCTTGGGCTCAGAGGACGACGTTCTGGCCTAGCTTGGCCACTGAGCAGCTGCAAAACCCCGAGTGCTGGTCTCAGCCATGAAACGGGGGAGGGGGAGGGGAAATAAAGCCCCTCCGGCCCAGGGTCTCTAAGCAGAAGAGAAAAGGTACATCAAAGCACGGCTCCCCATCCTCCAGTGCGGAAATCATCCGTGGCAACAGACAGAAGTCAATTTTTGTTGTAGCAGATTCCTGGGAGGGGGAAAACCCTAGGAGGGTAAGGGAACAGGGGAAAGGGAGAGGAAGCAGGGCGAGGGGCACCACGGGCTCCGAGGTCTCTGGGGATGCGGACGTGTATCTATCTGAGTAGCCGGGCGCCCGAGCACCGAGCGGCGCGAAGCAGGTCCAAGGGTGGGAGCGCTCGGGAAGAGTCCTGGGGCGCAAAGGTGGGAGGGGGGCGTTTGGGCAAACACCTTCCCTTCAGAGCTGGTGCCCGGCTTCCTCTCCCAGTGCACCCCCTCCCCCCAGCCGGTCCTAGTCCCGGGGCCGCCCAGCCTGAGCCCCGCGTGAGGCCGCGGGGGCGGCGCCGGCGCCTTCCTGCTTTGCCCTTATATGGTGACCCGGGAGGCCGGCCCACGGCTACTTAAGCCCCAGCGCTGGAGAGGGTGCCCAGAACAGACGGTTCGGGCAGCGCGGCCGCCGCGGGAGTCCGGAGCGCTCCCGGGGAGAGGGGGAAGGAGAGGAAGAGGTGCGGGAAGAGGGGAGAGGAGGCTGCCCGGGGCCGGCAGACATGGGGCTGGAGGCGGCGCGAGAGCTGGACTGCTCGGCGCTGGGCGCGCTGCTGCGGGAGCCGCGGGAGGCTGAGCGCACGCTGCTGCTCGACTGTCGCCCCTTCCTGGCCTTCTGCCGCCGCCACGTGCGCGCCGCGCGGCCGGTGCCCTGGAACGCGCTGCTGCGGCGCCGCGCGCGCGGCCCCCCTGCCGCCACCCTCGCCTGCCTGCTGCCTGACCGCGCGCTGCGGGCGCGCCTGGCCCGCGGGGAGCTGGCGCGGGCCGTGGTGCTGGACGAGGGCAGCGCCTCGGTGGCAGAGATCCAGCCCGACGGCCCGGCCCACGCGCTGCTTGCCGCGCTGCTGCACGAGACCGGCGCCGGACCCACCGCCGTGTGCTTCCTGCAGGGTGAGCGCCGGCCCGCCCTCGTCCCCCGCCCCCGTCCCCCGCCCCGTTCCCGACCCCCGCCGGGCCCTCCGGGCTAACCGTGTCTTGGTCCTCCTTGCAGGAGGCTTCGACAGCTTTCAAGCCTGCTGCCCCGATCTGTGCTCTGAGTCCCCCGGCCCCGCGATGCCACCAGAAAACAGCCGCCCCGACCCCAGGGGTCCCTCGTATGACCAGGTGAGTTGAGATCAGGGCTCCTTGTCAGTGTCATGCAGGGTAAGGCGCCTCTGGGGAAAGAGTCTGCCATTTGTGGATGCAGGAGCCTGTCCATGTCCACGGTCACCTAGGGGTGTATGTGTGTGTGTGTGTGTGTGTGTGTGTTTCCGCCCCCAAGTGGGAGCACACCTTTGTGTGTGCCTGGCGGGCGTTGCTGGTGTGCATCTCTGTGAGTCTGCGTATGTCCTGTGAGCAGCATAATTTGGGGGTTTGAGGGGAATGTGTGTATCTTTGTGTGTGTATCTCCGTATGTCCCCTTGGGTCCTCCTGGTATTCCGGAGTCTGATCCTTAGTCAGAGATCCCTGGCTAAGAGCTCCTCTTGCCTGGGCCAGTCTGCCCTGTCTCTGTCCCGCTGGTGTTCAAGCCCTCCAGGCCTGGACTGAGACTTCACCACTGTCCCTCCCCCTTCCCGTGCAGGGTGGCCCTGTGGAGATCTTGCCCTACCTGTACCTGGGCAGCTGCAGCCACTCGTCGGACCTGCAGGGGCTGCAGGCTTGCGGCATCACAGCCGTCCTCAACGTCTCAGCCAGTTGCCCCAACCACTTTGAGGGCCTGTTGCGCTACAAGAGCATCCCGGTGGAGGACAACCAGATGGTGGAGATCAGCGCCTGGTTCCAGGAGGCCATTGGCTTCATTGGTAAGAGGCGGGCCTCAGCCCCAGGACCTGGTGGAGCTCCAGGGGAAGGGGCTGGGGCACCTGTCTCCTTCCCTGCCCACCTTCCCGTCTGACCCCCCACCCCTCCCATTTCCCTTGCAGACTCGGTGAAGAACAGCGGAGGCCGGGTGCTGGTGCACTGCCAGGCGGGCATCTCGCGCTCCGCCACCATCTGCCTGGCGTACCTGATACAGAGCCACCGCGTGAGGCTGGACGAGGCCTTTGACTTTGTTAAGCAGCGCCGGGGAGTCATCTCCCCCAACTTCGGTTTCATGGGGCAGCTGCTGCAATTTGAGACTCAGGTGCTGTGTCACTGAGGCTGGGTCCCACCATGCTGGCTCCCCCAGGGCAGAGGCACACAGAGCTGCCTGATTCCTGGGGACAGTGGGGGCCCCAGTTTCCCACTGTCCCCCTCACCTCAGGGAGACCCGTCCCTTCCTTGGAGTTCAAAAAGCCCCCAGGTGGGCACGCTGGGTGCAGGGATGCTGGACTTTCTTACCTGGTGCTCTTCCTCTGGGGGTTTGAGGGCTGGCCCTCATTCCTCATCCCGGAAGGAGGATGGACGGTGGGTCTGCTTCCCTCCTCCCCTGTCCTCTGACAAACCAACTGGACTCTACACCCACCACTCCCACTGGTCCGATCACCATGTTGGAGCCCTTGGCAGCCTGAGGACTCTAAGGAACAAGCTGTGACAACCAGGAGCCCTGTGTGGGGCTCGGGGAAGTGATGCGGATGCTGTGTCTGGACCTCTTGCTTGCGTGTGTACGTGAGCGTTTCACGCCTGTGTTGGCGCTGGAAAGTTGTGTTCAACTGACATTTAACACTCCCTCCCCCACTTCCTCCCAGCCCTGTGGGCGGGGGTGGGAAACTTAGCACTTTATATTTATATGGGACATTCAGGATGTGTCAATAAAATATTGTTTTGTTTAAGAAACAACTTCTCAAGTGTCTGATCTCCAGTCAGTGCCTGGGAAAGTGCTCAAAAGCTGTTTCTTTTCTTTTTTTGATAAATTTATTTATTTATTTATTTTTGGCTGCGTTGGGTCTTCGTTGCTGCTTGTGGGCTTTCTCTAGTTGCGGCAAGCGGGGCCTACTCTTTGTTGTGGTGCGTGGGCTTCTCATTGCGGTGGCTTCTCTTGTGGAGCACGGGCTTAAGGCGTGCGGGCTTCAACAGTTGTACCGCATGGGCTTAGCTGTTCCGCGGCATGTGGGATCCTCCAGGACCAGGGCTCGAACCCGTGTCCCCTACATTGGCAGGAGGATTCCTAACCACTGCGCCACCAGGGAAGTCCCCCAAAACTGTTTCTTAATCAGACCTTCCCTTCCCTTGTGTGGCGGGGTCTGGGAAGTGGAAGGAGGAAGGTGCAGGGGTGACCTCACCGCGCAGCCCGGTCCTCCCTGTGCTGGTGTCCTTTCCTAGGCAGCCTTCTGTCTCCAGAGCTGAAAGTGATGGTTTCTGGGAGGCTGGCTCCAGCCTTATTCCAGTTACCAGCTTTGGTCCTGTGGGGGAGAAGACTGTGTTTACCATTCAGAGCTGGACTCAGCACTGCCCTGGTCAGACCCCACTTCCTTTTTGGAGCATGTGGATGGACGTGTGTGTGCGCGTGTGTGTGTGTGTGTGTGTGTGCGTGCAGCCACGTGTGTGGCTCTTCCTCTGGGTGTGGGTGTCTGTTCTTGGCCTGCACACACCTATGTGTCCCGGACGTTCCTACATGCCTGCATGTCTGTGTGAGCCCGTGCGTGTGGCTTCCCTGGGCTGTGTGTAACATGCGCCCACGTTGGGCCAGTGCAGCCTGTCACCTCTTCTCCCATACCTCCGGGCTGGGTCCCCAGGCCTCAGAATGCCTGCCCCTGCCGGGGGTCACAGCAGCCCCTGATCCAGAGCTCCTTCCTGTCCCCAGAAAGCATGTGGCCTGGTGTCTGGTACAGAGGACAGGTCAGCTGGGATGGGCTTAGTTGTTTTTCACACCCATCAACTACCATGTCTTCGCTGAACATTGGTTACGTGGCCAGCGTGGACCGCCGAGGAGACATGGGCCCAGCCTGAGCCAGAAGTGGAGGGTGCTGGAAAGGGGGTGCTGTGATTTGCCCGAGAGCTGGGGGTGCTGAGGCCCTTGAGGACAGCTCAGTGATGGCAGGTCCTGCATCAGCCTCTGATGCTCCCAGCCACTCGGAGTGTCATCTGGCTCACTCTATTTTGTCCTTCCAAACTGGCGTCACCCCTGCAGAATGGTGACTGTTGCTCCGGGTGTTCTGAGCGCCTGGCAGGGCACGCCTGAGCAGGGCAGTGTAGTTTGACAGTTAGGGTGCTTGTTTGGTATTGCTTTACCTCTCTGTGTCTTAGTTTCCTTGTCTGTAAAATGGGCTTTTGTCATTAGCTCCCACCTCTTAGGCTGGTGTTGAGGGTTACTCCAGTCAATCCAGGTAAAGGCTTAGCCCAGGAAATGTTAGTTACTGAAGGTCCGAGAAGCGAAGGTTTTCAGGTGTGTAGTTGTGCACCTCGACCAGCCTGGACGCTGGTGAGGGCAGGGCCTGTGGTCTGCTTGGCCCTGTGCCCAGAGTCTGGCAGGGGTGGGTGCCCACTCCACACGGCCGCATGAAGGACGAAGCCTGCCCGCTGTGCCTTGTTCCCTCTGCTCTGGGGGTGTGTGGGGTGCTCCCTGGCGGGGACTGAGCAGAGCTAGGGGTTGTTATCAGGGCTTCTGCAGGCCCCGAGTGGGTCTGTTTGGACCTGTCCACAAGGCCCACACCCAGCTCGGGGAGGGTGGGGGGCATCTGGGGCCCTGAGTTATCGGAGCCTTCCTGAGCCCCAGGTACTTCTCACACGAAACAGGATGGGTGGCTGAGGCCGCTGCCCACCGCGCCTCACCCCTGCCTCATCGCATCCTGTCTCCACCCCACCATACTGCACCCTCCCCTCCCCGTGTTTTTAAGTTGGCCTTTCAAGCAAACTGCGTTTCTTTCCCTTCTTTTCTTTCCCTCCCTCCCTCTCTCCCTCCCTTTCTTTTAAATTTATTTATTAAAATTTAAAAAATTGTGGTAAAAAATATGTAACAAAATGTACCGTCTTTACCATTTTTTTTTGTTTGTTTTGTTTTTTGTTTTTTGCGGTACGCGGGCCTCTCACTGTTGTGGCCTCTCCCGTTGCGGAGCACAGGCTCCGGACGCGCAGGCTCAGCGGCCATGGCTCACGGGCCCAGCCGCTCCGCGGCATGTGGGATCTTCCCAGACCAGGGCACGAACCCGTGTCCCCTGTATCGGCAGGCGGACTCTCAACCACTGCGCCACCAGGGAAGCCCCCACCTTTACCATTTTTAAGTGTGCACCTCAGTAACGTTAAGCGTGTTCACTCACATTATTGTGAAACAGATCTCCAGAACCTTTCCATCTTGCAGAATTGAAACTGTACCTGTTAGACAACAACTCCCCATGTCCCCCTCCTTCAGCTCCTGGCAGCCACTGTTCCACCACCTGCCTCTGAATCTGACTTCTCCAGATACCCCATGTAAATGGACTCATACACCATTTGTCCGGTTGTGACTGGCTTACTTCACCCAGCACGATGCCCTCAAGACCAACGGCCTTTCCTAACTACGAGTCTGTTTCTCTACCCGAGCAGGGTGATTATGGTCATGACTGTCTGACCGAGCGCTCGTCCGAAGCGGTCAACTCTGTCCACCGCCACAAATGTTAACGCCCTGCCTGGGCAGCCGGGCCACCTGTCTTCCTCACGTTCTCTGACCCCTACCTTTTGAGAAACACTGGGTTCCATCCAGGGCAAGAGGCCGAGCGACCTCGGCTCTGTCGTTTCCCTTCACTGGACATTGGTGGGGAGGGTGTCCCCAGATCCTTCAACTCCGGGATTGAAATCCAGGTGGGCCCTTGGTGACCAGGCTCCGAGGATGGGCCTTTTGAGAGGCCAAGGGGTACAGAGGAGGGGGAATATGGGTAAGGAGCTTTAATTCCTGCCCCTGTGAAATGGGAATAAAATGCCGATTTTGTAAGGCTGTTGTGGGAGTGACGGGGGTAGCCCCCATGTGAGGGCATAGGTCCCCAGAAGTTCCACTTTTCCACAAGGCAGGCTTCTCTGGGGGGGCTGGTTGTCCCTGGTGTTCAGTTTGTGGGTTTCACTGCCCCTGCTCTTGTGCTTGTTTACTGTTCTGTACATATACTACAATAAAAGCTTATAAAAGCGTAGTGACTTTTTCCTCCTTTCACAGTCAGACTGGGGGCGCCTCAGGGTCTCAGGTAGTCTTCCCCACACCTGAGCACAGGGCAGGGTGAGGACAGGGGTCTCCCAGGTTTGAGGATGAGGTTCCACCCAGCACTGCCGTCTCTCACTTTTCTGCGACGTTTCTCTGCCCCCTGGTGGTGGGAGGGGACCTGAGAAGAGATAACACCCCCAAGTGGGACCCCCCCCCCGCAGGTTGCCTAGTGCGCGGCTTCTCCCCACCCTCTCGCCCACTTCAGCCAAGCGGGGAAGGATCTGGGTCCAGAAGGCTCGGGCCTGGGCTGGGAGGGGAAGCACAGGTAGCAGAGGGCGGGGCTGCAGGTGGGGTTGGTTGGGAGGGGCTGCAGGTGAGCGCTGGAAAAGCTGCTATTTAAGGGGGGGCATTGACCATAAGTTTGTAATTAGGCTGCCTCATCTCGTGGGAATTGGTGCTCCTGCTAGCTGCGGGGCCGGAGCGGCCCATCTCCGGCAGCATGAGCTTTGGAGGCCTCTGGCCATGGGTGCTAGCTCTGATCTCTTTGCCGGGTAAGTGGGTTGCCTCGCCCTACTGCCCGCCCCCGTCATTTTGGTTCTAGCCTGCGGAGTCCTGGGGGCGGCCAGAGGGTGTGGCTGGAGCCTGCAAGGGATGTGAATTGATCTGCATGGCTCAGAGAATGGGCTTCCAGGGATGTTCCTAGAAGCCGGCTCCTGCGGGGCCCGGGGAGGACCTCCGGAGGGTGCTGGGAGCAGAGGGCCTGCCTGGCAGGAGAGAGCAGGAGTGACACACCAGCCGTTCGTGCTCTGCTGGCCATGCCAGGCTTGCCCGGGCTGAGCCCATTTCCAGACCCCTGGGCTGACGAGGGGGGCAGGGGGCAGGGTCTGGGGCTAGCCCGCACCCCGCTGTCAGCGTTGGAGACTGAGGTCTGTCCCGATCTTCCTGCCTCTTCCTCCCTCCCCTGCCTCATACACACCCAGACACTTGGAGCCTGGGGCTGCCTTTTGAAGTCCAGTCTTGGTCCCGCTAAGGGAGCTCCTTCCTCAAAGTTGTCCAGCCTTCAGCAGCAGGTGGGGCTGACCGGGGAGGCCAGGCGGGCTCCCAGGACTCCCTCCTGGAGACCTGTCTTTGTGAAGGGCCTGGGTCTTGCCGTCTGACACCCCACTCCCACCCCACCCCATGTCCTGTCATCCTGTGTCACCATTGGGGGCACTCTGGCCATCGTGCATATATACCTGTGTGTCTGGGCCAGGTTTCATCCTAGGAGTGCCCTCGGCCTCTCACTGCCCAGGAGTCTCTGAGACCAGATTCTCGGAAGACCTCACCCCTGAGGGGACCCAGATGTCTTGGGATAAGGACATTCCTGCAATTAACCAAGGTGAGGGCACTGTGTCTTCTCTTGGGGTTTGGGGTATGAAGTTGTCCATGTGGCGTGTGAAAACTGCTGAATGCTCAGAGAGCAGAAAAAGCTGGGAGGAAATGTGCTGGCTTTCTTAGTGGGTCTTGGAGAGTCATGGTTCCACGGACAATTTCTTTTTTTTTTTTTTGAATTTTATTTATTTTGTATACAGCAGGTTCTTATTAGTTATCTATTTTATATATACTGGTGTATATATGTCAATCCCAATCTCCCAATTCATCCCACCACCACCATCACGGGCAACTTCTTAAGTCTATTTTTCTGCATCTTCTCTACTGGGTTGTTACTTTTATAAGAAGGGGGAAAACCAGAGGTTTATTAAAAAAATGGAGAGCCCCGTTCTTTTATCAGGCCAGGTCTGGTTTTGAATAAGGTCATTAGTGGCTGTTTGGAAACAGGTCAGCCAGCTGGTTCAGGATGACCTGCAGGTGTGAGGCTCTGCGGGGGGGTGGGGGGGTCCAAAGACCAGGAAGCGTGAGTCTCAGGCCTCCCTGCCTGGGGATTTCAGCTGAAGAATGAGAACATATAGATAACCTGGGACAAAGCTAGTAGAAATAAAGACTGGAGTTCAGAACGGGGCTGGGGGGTGAGGGGTAGGGGATGGGAATCTGCCGGATGTGGTCTCCCCCTCCCCTTCCTCTGTGAAAAGCTTGAGCAGGGCATTTTGCCACCTTTCAGTCACTGTGACTGGTTCTGGCCATCTCCAGACCAATCTGAGGCTTCCTTGGCATTGCTTTCCAGCTGCTGTGGAGGATTCTCTCTGCTAGGGCTGCTGGTGGCCCAACTACCTGTGAGCCTAGTGTAGTAACGGCCATAAAGCCCTTGACCGGGAGGCTCACACCCTCCCCAGCTGCTGGGAATGTTGGCTGCTAAGGCCTCGCAGCTGGAGACCCTCGGCCAGGGATGCCTGGGAAGCTATGCCCTGCCCTGCCCAGGGCCGCCCAGCCACAGCGACTCATACAGGACGTGGGTCTGGCCCCAGGCCTCCAGGTGGGATAAGTCTGTAGTGCCACTTGGGGTCCAGAGCTCCTATGGGGTCCGGCTGGGGCTCTTCCCCGGCGCTCTCCACCTCTCCCTGCTTCCACCATCAACCACCTGCAGATGGCTCCCTGGCTCAGGCTCTGCTTCCAGGGAACCCAACCTCCAGGATGCCAGGAGCTCTTCTAAGATTCCTGCTGGGGCTGATATCCTAGTAAAGAGGCTGTGGAGAGGGCTGCCAGCTGTGGCAGAAAACAAGGCTGGAGGGAGGGGGAGGGGGGGCAGGAGCCAGTACCCACCCTCCTGTGGTGGTGCAGGCTGGCGTTTCTGTCACTTGCCACTGTAAGGGTCCTGAGTATCACACCGATGGGTAGGGGGTGAGGTGGGTTGGGAGAGCCCAGGGCGTGTTCTGAGGAGTGTGGCTTGGGCTGGAGCGGAGGATGAAGACAGCTGGAAGAAATGGCATCTTCCTGAGAGCAGAAGGCCTCAGACGCAGGAGCTGGGACTGGATTTTTTTTTTTTGGCCACGCCATGGGCTCACATGCGGGATCTTAGTTCCCTGACCAGGGAGCGAACCCATGCCCCCTGCAGTGGAAGCGTGAAGTCCTAACCACTGGACTGCCAGGGAAGTCCCTGGACCTGGCTTGTGTGGATCTCAGGAGAAGTGCACCATCTGAGCAGGGGAAGGATGCAGTCAGGCTGAGAAGCATTGCACACGTTTGTAGACTGGGACTCAGGGGCTGTGTGACTTGCCTGAGGTTACTTGCCTGTGTGACAACCTCAAAGCCCGAAGGAGGACGGCCCCTGGGGTGGCTTGGCCTGGCAGCCAAGGTCTCTCCTGGGCCTGTCCTCGCGTCTGTGCTGTGGAGGGCCTGGACCCACACACGCCCCTCCCATCCTCCCCAGGCCTCATCCCAGAGGAAACCCCAGAGAGCAGCTTCCTCCTCGAGGGGGACATCCTCCGGCCGGTGAGTGTGAGCACGCGTACACACACGTGGGTGTAAATAACCTCACAGGTAGTGTCAGAGGCCTTTGAGTCCACCCCTTGGCATCATGGGGAGGTGACGTGTGAGGGACCCACCATTGCTGCTCGTAGCTCTTCTTGCCAAAGTCAGAGCGAATGTTCTATTAGGAATAAGCCAGCCTGAGGGAGGGTGACTTCTGGAGTGGCGGCAGCTGTCAGCCTGAGAGGGCTTCCTGAAGGAGGGGGTTTGGACCTTCAAGACCCAGCTTGCTACCCTACCCGGGGGAGGTGCTCAGGGAGTATCGGGACAGAGGAAGAGGTAAGCACAGGTGGGCAGAGTGGCTGGTGCGGCTATAGGGAGGTGTCTGCGGGGAACATCGGTGTGGGGGCGATGGTCTCAGGACGCCGGAACAAGAAGTAACACAGGAACCATCCTGCCCAGGGGTGAGGGCAGGCTCAGAAAGGGAGAAGCCTGGATGGGAATCGGGGCGACTTGCATTGCCATCTTTTAGGAGACACTTGCCTAAATTGGGGCGAGGGTGGGCAGAAGGCTCCTGAATAGGACAGTGGCCTGGTGTGAGCAAGACTGTGCTCCTGGTCTGAGGCTGTCCACTGGTGGCCCAGCATAAGTCTGGGCCGAAGACTGAAGGCCAGCCTGGGGCGGGGCAGGAACCCCCAGGGCAGGGCTGGCCCCTGTTCCCAGTCACCCAGTGAGTGCCGGGGGTAAAAACAGAATCCAGTAAAACCTTTGGTACCGGTGGGGCAGGACGTGCTGGGGTGCTCTGAAGCCCAGGCTTCAGAGTTGGTGGAAGAATAAAGGAAGTTGCTAAGGCCATGGGTGTTGCCTTAGAATCAGCCTGAGGAAGACCGTGCATGCCCACCTGCATGTTCAGAGGAGCTCTGTGGGCTGCTGTGCTCCAGGAAGGAATTGGGGGGGGGGCTGCTGGTGGAGCTGAGCCCCTCTGAACTAGGCCCCCTGGGGTGCTGGGATTCCTAGCCAGCCTCTTCATTTTGTCTTGTTTCTCTTCTTGATAGAATGAGTTGTAAGTTCTATGTTATGTAGAAGAAAGGGTTGTGCTGTGCGTCACAACTCACGGAGCTGGCCCGCCGACTTCCCAGCTTCTATCCCAGTTGTAATGACCAGCCACGCTCATGTACCCAGGGGGGTCTGTGGCTCACACCTTTAGGGCTCCCATGGCTGGAGGGAAGCTTGGCTGACCCGGGTCCCTGTGCCGCCCTCTCTCCTCAGAGCCCTTTCCGGCTGTTCTCAGCGACCAACAACAAGTGGCCCAAGAGCGGCGGGGTGGTGGAGGTCCCCTTCCTGCTCTCCAGCAAGTATGGTGAGTGGGCCAGCCCCTCATCCCCAGTGCAGCCCAGGCTCCTCTCTGGGTCTTTGTTCCCGCTTCCCCTGCATCTCTGCGCCCCTCCTACCGCTACCACCCAAGTAGCCCTTCTATCCCTGCTGGCCCCTGAGCTGGGAGGCTAAAATCCTGGAGGAGCTGATGAGAGAGGTACATCTAGGGACTGTCTGATCCATTTCAAGACCAAATGGTCCAGAGGACAGTGATCTGCCCAAGGTCACACAGCCGGGGTCTGTCTGGAACCCTGCTTTCTTCTCCCCACACCATCTCACTGCCCTTTCTAGACATTCCATTTTGGGGGAGTGATCTGAAGCTTGGTTCCCTCCCCAAGTGCAGACGTCCAAGGGGCTGTGATGGCTCTAGGGGCTGGGCTGGGGCGTCAGCCAGGGTGTCTCCTCTCCAGATAAGCCCAGCCGCCAAGTCATCCTGGAGGCGTTTGCTGAGTTTGAACGCTTCACGTGCATCAGGTTTGTTGCCTACGAGGGCCAGAGGGACTTCATTTCCATCGTCCCCATGTCTGGGTAAGTGCTTCTGGGTATGTGTGCAAGTGTGTGTACTCGTGCATGTGCAGGGTGAGAGCCACCGCTGTCTTCAGTTCAGCCTGGAATTAACAAAGCTGTGGTCAAAAACCTGTGTCTGGGCCTCTGTCCTGGGTGCAGAGTACTCCTGCCCATCTGAGTGGTTTGCCCAGTGCGAGCTGGACCTACAGATACTCAGGGCAGGAGGTGGAGGAGACGTGGGCAAGGAGGTGCTCGACTGTCCTTTAAAGAGCCCTCAACTCCATCTCTGGGGAGATTCTGTGGCCTGGGGAGTGAGTGCAGGTTTCATGAGACAGACCTGGCCTCAGATCTGGGTTCCACAGTGCAGGAATCAGGTGACTCCGGAAAGTCCCTTAACTTCTGAGCCCCTTCTGCCTTCTCTCTGAAATGGGGGTGACGGCAATACTGCATTCCTAGCTTGCTAGGGGCCTAAGAGAATGTGGGTGAGAGCTTTGACTTGGGGCTCCCCACGTGGGGACATTCACGTAATGAGCTGCTTCCATCACCCACATTAGTATCGGCTCCCACCCCCTCCTCTCGTGCAGGCTGGAAAGGGGGTTCCAGTACACCCCCCCTTGGCAGAGGGCCAGGCAGTAAGGGGACTTGGGGCCAGCAGGCTCGGGACTAGAGCCCAGGATGGGGACTAGCTGTTGGTGCTCACTTATCCCAGGTCTTGGGAGGAGGGGTGAGGGTCCTGGGTCTGTGGCTTCTCTGGGCTGGTGCCCACCCAGCACTCTCATGGCCCTGCAGGTGCTTCTCGAGCATAGGGCGTAGTGGAGGGATGCAGGTGGTATCCCTAGGGCCCAGCTGTCTCCAGAGGGGCCCGGGCATCGTCCTGCATGAGCTCATGCACGTGCTGGGCTTCTGGCATGAGCATTCGCGAGCCGACCGGGACCGCTACATCCGTGTGAACTGGAACGAGATCCTCCCAGGTGAGCCGGGTTGTGAAAGGCCAGGCTAGGCCAGGGGGTGGTGGGGTGGTGGGAGAGGTAGTCCTTCTGGGAGAAGGTGGCAGGAGGCACGGTCCAGGCCTGAGGAGTCTCCTGGCTATTTGGGAGTGGTCGTCCATCTTCCCCACTCCTCGCCTGTCTCCCATGGGAAAGGTGGGGTTCCTGCTTGCCTCCGAGACCTGGAGAATAGTCCAGATGCTGCAGCTCTGGGCCCTGAGCCTTCACTGCCACCCACAGTTACCCTGAGCTAGGGCAGCAGTTTGCTGTGTGCCTCGTTTCTCTTCACGGGCACTGGCAGTTACCTGAGGATGGAGTTGATGGTCTTAGGAATCTTGCTCACTCGTACTCAACTAGCAGCCCCTCACGCTCTGGACACTGCTGAGTGGACTCAGGGCAGGGACTGTGTTCCAGCTGGGGCGCTGAGCCGAGACAGAAGTCCTGGAGGTAGTGGGCCAAGTGTCAGACGCAAGAGGCGCAAGGCAGTCCTGTGGGGCTCGGTGTGTGTGAGACGGGTGCTGATGGGCACCTGGGACAGAAAGTACAGGGAGGCCAGGCTCTAAAAGGTGGCAGTGGGAAAGCTGAGGCTGGTCTGGGGAGTGGGCCACTGCACTGAATGCCAGGGAGCAGCAGCTGGGTGCGGGGTATGGTGCCGGGGATCTGACTCCAGCAATGCGGGGACCCTGACCTTTGGCAGAGGGGGACAGCCTGCTGCAGGAGGTGAGGGGAGTCCAGACAATCGCTCTGTGAGGGAGGGGGGCAGAGGAGGTAAGTGATGACTTCGGTTTGCGGGTACGGAAACAGAAGAAGGTTTGGAAGGCTTCCTGTAAGCGGAGGCTTCTGGTGTGAGCGCCTTTGCTGCTGCTGTGGGGTTAGCCAGGTGAAATGGTCAGGGCTGGAGCCCAAGATGCATGCAAGGATGCCCCTCCGCTCCGAGAAGGGGATGGGAAGATGGGTAGCGCCTCTCAGTGGGACGGAGATTGGAGCTTGAGATCAGAGATTAGTCTAGGGAAGTGGGGAGGAGACACTGACACCATAGCCTGAAAATAGACGATAATCCTTTTAAGTGCTCATGGAGGGACTTCCCTGGTGGTCCAGTGGTTAGGACCCTGCGCTTCCACTTCAGGGGCGCAGGTTCAATCCCTGGTCATGGTGCGACCAAAAAAAAAAAAGCTTAAGTGCTCGTGGAATTCTTGTAAAAACTTCAAATTTGAAAAAGTAGAGTTAATAAAAACAGTTTGATCATGACGTAAAAAGCAGAAACTAATAATAAATCAAAATGAAAAACTTTATCCAACTGGAAATTAAAATTTAAAAAACAACAAACCTTTCTTTTAGCTATGAAGTAAAAGAAATTGCAGGAATTCTTAAAACATAAAAACACATTAGAACCAATGGTTCACAGCTAAAGCAATGCACAGGAAAACATGTAGACAAATACTTACATCAATAAACATAGAGAACAAATTAGGCATTTCAAACCAAGTTAAGAAAAAAATGAAAGCAGGAGGGAATTACTGAAGGTAAAAGCAGAAATTAATGAGTTAGAAAACAAACAGCACTAATAAACTGAAAAGCTGTTTTGTTTTTGTTTCTTAACAATAAAACAAGTTAAACACCAGCTACCCTAATGGAAAAAATTGCTTAAGAATGGACAGAAATGAGAATACATTTGTACTTAGTTAATATGTACAGAACAGATTGCTAAAATATGCAAACTAATAACAGTAATTAACTGGAGGTGGGGAGGTGAGGACTCAGGAGGGGGACGGAGTGGGAGATTTATTATGAATCTTAATGTTTTCTGATTTTTGAATCTATTGCCTATTCAAAATTATGTTTAATAACTTAAAGGGTTTTAAAAGGAAGAACTAAGCACTCTACTGGGCAGGTATTTTCAGGCAGGTGATGGGATATAAAGGGGTTGGAATTCCATTTTAGTGGTAAGGAGGCTGCTGGTGACCATGGGTGGATGTGGAGGTGGCTGGCTGGGCCTGGGGGGTTTGGAGGGCACAGCTCTTCTTTCAGAGGCTCACTGAGAAGGGCAGGACTTGACGGAGGGAATCTAGCCCCTCGCAGGCCTGGAGGAGCCAAGTGCCAGGGAGAAGCAGGTGCTCTGGCCGGTGGTGGCGAAGGGCTGGACTCCACACCTGGAGGTGGGGGTAGGGGGTGGGGGGCGGGTGCTGTTGGCCCGAGGCAGGGAGAGCAGGTGGCTTTGCTTCTGGGAACCAGCTGTCCCCACCGCACACGATGGGCTCAAGGGCCTCTAAGGCTGGGGTGAGGAGTAGGCACTTTATCTCGCCGGTAGGGGGCATCCAAGACACTCTTAGCAGCGTGTGACTTCGTGGAAGCTGCAGGTCGTATAAAGATAGTCTCATACAAGGTGAGCTTGAGAGGAGGAGCAAGGTGGAGAGAAGTCTTAGGGGGCGATCGCAGGCCACCACCAAGTCCCTGTGCTTGTACATCAGCTGGTGCAGGTCTGGAACCCTCCCAGGGCACGGAGGAGACAGGGATCAGGGATCAGTGGCGGGGGTGGGGAGATGCACATCTGGCTGTAGTTTTGGACCCCTAGGCTCAGGTAGGTTGTACATTTCCAGAAAGCCCCTATCACCTACCCTTCCTCCCCTGGCCCTCTTCCCACATCGCCAAGTATTTTTTCAGGCTTTGAAATGAACTTCATCAAATCTCGGAGCAGCAACATGCTGGTGCCCTATGACTACTCGTCAGTGATGCACTACGGGAGGTGAGGACCCCCTTTCCTTGCTTCCTTCCCTCTGGGCTGCCATGCCAGCTCCTGCCGTGGTCTGCACTCAGGCCCCTGCCTGCTTGGGTTTCAGGCTCGCCTTCAGCCGGCGCGGGAGGCCCACCATCACGCCGCTCTGGGCCCCCAGTGTCCAAATTGGCCAACGATGGAACCTGAGCACCTCTGACATCGCACGGGTCCTCAGGTTTTATGACTGCAGCCCGCTTGGCCAGGACCCCCGTGCAAAAGGTAAGTGACAGGGGACAGAGTGATTTGGGGAGCCAAAGGAGGCTCCTGTGTTGAGGTGGTGTCAGCGAGGGTCGGGTGCTAGGAGGTGAGGCTGTAGAGGTGAGCACGGGGAGATCACCAGGGCCTCACCGCAGGAGATGCAGGAAATGCACGTGAAAAAATTAACCCTCACTGGTGATTATAAAACTGTTAGATATAGGAATAGAGGTCACTTTCTTAACTTTAACGTACCTACCAAAAACCCAGAGCAAAACTCATTTTTAATGTCAAAACATTAAAATTAGGACCAAGACAAGTTTTTCCACTATTGTCCCATCTATTCAACAATGTAGTGAAAGTCTTAGCCATTGTGGTACGACAAAATTAAAAGTCTGAGGCTTGGGAAGGAAGCAAAAGTTGCCACTATTCATATATGACTACATTGAAAGTAGCAATCTATAAACAAATTACTAGAACTAACAAGAATTTTAAAAAGTAAATATAATCAATATATAGAAATCAGCTTTATTTTTGTATATCAATAGTTAGAAAACACAATTCTTAAAGATACCATTATAATAGTGAAGATAAAGTCCTAAGGAGTAAATCTGACAGAAGCTGTATAAAACTTTTATGGAAAAAAACCTTATTACAATCATTAAAGAATGCTTAAGTAAATACAGAGATGTATCATATTAAAAGGAAGACAATATAAAAATGTAATTCTCTACTGATCTACAGACTCAATAAATTCCCGTTGAAAATCCCAATAAGTTTGGAGATCTTGACAAATGAGTCTAAAATCTGTATTAAAAATGCAAAAGACCAATAATAGGCCAGACACTCCTGAAGAAAAAAGTGGAGGGACTGCCCTAGCAGACCTGAAGTTATGTAGATTATAAAATGTCTTTATATATATATATATATATATATATATAGCATATAAATGTATAAATGCATATATTCATATATGTACACAGAATGTATATAAAATACCTTTATATAAACGTGTAGCATTGGTACAAGGGTAGATAATTGCCCACTGAAACAGAATGGAGAGTTCAGAAATGAATCCTCCTCAGAAGTGGACACTTGATAAAAGGGCACTGATCACTAGGGAAAGAATAGGGTAGCCATTAAATAGGTCTAAAGACAGCTAGTTATCCATTTTATTTTTAAATTATTTTTTAAAAATTTATTTTATTTATTCTTGGCTGCGTTGGGTCTTTGTTGCTGTGCGTGGGCTTTCTCTAGTTGTGGCGAGCAGGGGCTACTCTTTGTTGCCATATGCCAGCTTCTCATTGCAGTGGCTTCTCTTGTTGCAGAGCACGGGCTCTAGGTGCATGGGCTTCAGTAGTTGTGGCACGCGGGCTTCAGTAGTTGTGGCGCACGGGCTCAGTAGTTGTGGCTCGTGGGCTCTAGAGTGCAGGCTCAGTAGTTGTGGTGCACGGGCTTAGTTGCTCCACGGCATGTGGGATCTTCCCGGACCAGGGCTCGAACCCGTGTCCCCTGCGTTGGCAGGCGGATTCTTAACCACTGCGCCACCAGGGAAGTCCCTAGTTATTCATTTTAAAAAATGAATTCCTAATTCATCATGCACAGAAGTTCTAGTTGTATACAAGACTTCCATGTAAACCAAAAAAAACTCTAAAACTTTTTAGAAGAAAATATAGTAAAATGTCTTCATGACCTTGGAATAGGTAAGGACTTTCAAAAATAAGACAGGCAACATGAGACAAAGCTGGAAAAATGAAAAAATCCAACTACATTGATCATAATGAATACTATTTATTAAAAGACATAAACGTGAAAATACAAGTTACAGATCAGAAGAGAATTTTTGTAACTACTTATACTCAAAGTATATTAAAAAAAACTTTTAGAACTTAGTAAGAAAAAACCCCACAAAGTAGAAAAGTGGGCAAGAGACTTAACAAGCAATTCACAGAAGAAACCAAATTGGGAAACACAAGATATTCAACATCATTAATAATTGGGGAAATGCAAATAAAGACCACAGTACCTTTTTATACCCCCTAAATTGGTAGAAATTTAAATGTCAGATACTACCAAATACTAATAAGACTATGAAGCAGTGATAACATTCATTCTCTGCTCGAGGAGTGTAAATTGCTGCAACCACTTTGGAAAACAATCTGATAGCTTATGAAGTTGAAGTGTATATACCCCATGACCCTACTCCTAGGTCTTGTTGCATGTGTGTACCCCCAGCTCCAGCCATAGGCAATCACTAATCTACATTCTGTTTCTATAGTTTTGCCTACTCTGAACATTTCATATAAATGGAATCATACAGTATGTGATCTTTTGTGACTGGCTTCTTCACTTAGCATCATGTTTTCAAGGTTTGTCCATGTTATCGTGTGTATCAGTACAGTTGACCCTTGACCAACCTGGGTTAGGGGTGCTGACCCTCCATGCAGTCAGATCTGCCTATAACTTTACCGTCAGTCCTCCGCATCCTTGGATACACCAACCATGTATCGTGTAGTACTGTGAATATTTTACTGGAAAAAAAATCCACGTATAAGTGGACCCATGCAGTTCAAACCCGTGTAGTTCAAGGGTCAACTATACTTCATTTTTATTGTTGAATGATATACCACATTTTGTTTATCCATTTATCAAAGGATATTTGGGTTATTTCTACTTTTAGGCTATTATGAATAATGGTACTGTGAACATTTATGTATAAGATTTTATGTGGACATATATATATATATATTTTTAGATGTTTTGGGTAGGAGTTTATTAATTTATTAATTTATTTTTGCTGTGTTGGGTCTTGGTTTCTGTGCGAGGGCTTTCTCTAGTTGCGGTGAGCGGGGGCCACTCTTCATCGCGGTGCACGGGCCTCTCACTATTGCGGCCTCCCGTGCTGCGGAGCACAGGCTCCAGACGCACAGGCTCAGTAGTTGTGGCACACGGGCCTAGTTGCTCCGCGGCATGCGGGGTCCTCCCAGACCAGAGCTTGAACCCGTGTCCCCTGCATTAGCAGGCAGATTCTCAACCACTGCGCCACCAGGGAAGCCCCGGACATATATTTTCTTTTCCTTTGGATATATACTTAGGAGTGGAATTTCTGGGTCCTTTGGTGACTCCATATTTAACTGCTAAATTGTTTTCCAAATTGGCTGCACTATTTTTCATTTCTACCAGCAATGTATGAAGGTTCCACTTTCTGCAAGCCCACGTCAACACTTATTCTTCTGATTATAACCACCGCAAGTGGGTGTGAGGTGGTATCTCATTGTTGTTTTTCTTTTCTTTTAATATTTATTTATTTATTTAGCTGTGCTAGGTGTTCGTTGCAGCACGGGGGATCTTCGCTGCTGTGTGCGGGCTCTTTTTATTTGCGGTGTGCGGGCTCTTAGTTGCGGCATGCGGGATCTAGTTCCCTGACCAGGGATCGAATCTGGGCCCCCTGCATTTGGAGCGTGGAGTCTTAACCACTGGACCACCAAGGAAGTCCCTCATTGTAGTTTTGATTTGCATTTCCCTAATGACTTTGAACATCTCTTTATGTGCTTATCGGTCATCTGTATATTTTTGGAAAAATGTCTGTTCAAGTCTTTTGCCCGTTTTTCAGTTGGGTTGTCTTTTACTGGTGAGTTGTAGGAGTTCTTTATATATTCCAGATACACGTTCCTTATCAGATATATCATTTGGAAATATTTCCTCACATGTTATAGTTTAACTTTCTAGATGGTGTCCTTTGAATATAGACATTTAAAATTTGGATGTGAAGTCCAACTTATCTATTATTTTATCACTGTATTTTTGGTGTCATATCTAAGAAGGACTTGCCTAACTCGAGGTCATGTAGATTTAGTCCTATGTATTTTGCATGTGACTGTCTAGTTCCAGCACCATTTCATAGACTATTCTTTCCTATATATAATATCAAATATTACATACCTTTTTAAAAATAAAAGGAGACGTGGTAAGAGCTTTGTGGGTAACTATTTGAGGCTTGACTAACATGAGGAACAGAATTGACAGGTGGCTAGAAGGGGTCATGGGTCAATGGAAAGTTTATCAAGATGGTGGACACACAGCAAGTTTGGATACTGAAATAATGACCCAGTGGAGAAGGGGGAATGGATATGGTGGGGGGGCAGAAAAATATCTAGAACATTCAGGGAGGAGTTGCTCTTGTTGGGAGCTGGGGAGCTTCCTTGGACCTAATGGGAAGGAAGAAGACGGGAACAGATGCGAGTTCACGTGCAGATCTTGATGTGCAGATGAGGGGCTCCGTCCCAGGCTCGGGCGGCATACAGAGTGAGGTGAGGTCTCCAGCCGAGAGGCTGGGGAGAAGAGGATGGATGTGAAGGAAAAGGTGTGAAGCTGCTGACTGGAGAGCAGGAGAGGAAACCCGCGAGAGACACGTGGCCGGGCCATGGGTGGTGCTGGGCTGCTGGCCGAGGCGTGGTGTAGGTTAGTCACCTGGTCCTCTAGGACTGGGGTGTTATGGGCAGTTCTGACAGAGGGGGAGGTGCCTGGGGATGTCTCCAAGGGAGAGGCTGCACCGAGGGCTGTGGAACCCATGCCAGGTGATGAGGGGGGTTCGGAAGTGAGGAGGCTGTGGAGCAAGAAGGGGTCTGGGGGCTCAGTGGGGCTGAAGGATCGTGATACTGAAGCGAGTGGGCTGGAAGTAAAGGAGGCGGCTGTCAGAGGGTGGGCAGCCGGGACCCGTGACTTTAGTGGGTGTGGTCTTGGCAGGTGCAGGCAGGGACTGGGCTGTGAAGTCACTGGTTGGAGCATGGCAGCTCAGATTGGTCAGTGTCCTTGCATGGAAGATATGGCTCATCGGGAAGCCGTTGGTGGGTGGGCAGGAGTGACAGGGATGAGGGCAGTGCTGAAGGGGGGATGGGACCGACTGGCCAGATAACTTGGGCCTGAAATGAAGAGTCTTACAAAGCAGCCGGTGGCAGCCAGCTGTGGTCTGGGAGGGGCAGTGAAGGGCCAGCAAGACCCACCCCACTGAGCACACGGGCCTGGTGGTGCTCACGTGTGTCCTGCTGACGCCCTGGGTTTGGGCGTAGCTGCAAGTGTAGGAAAAGTTCTGGAATAGGCCTCGGATATGAGTGAGAGGTGAGGTGTTGCCCGGTACAGAGCAGCCCCGGGTGGTCTGGGTGACGAGGGCTGCAATGCTAGATCTGGGGTTTGACCATCAGAGCAGCCGGGGGTGTGGGTGGGAGGTCATGGAAGATCCCAGAGGCCTGACCTTCTGCTGGTGACCTCTGGGGCCAAGCGGGGCGGGAATGGGATGGCTCTGTGGTCCTTGTCTCTAAGGGGGAGTTGGGAGCTAGGGTCTCGCAGGCATTGGGTAGTAGCATAGCAGGAGCACGGCGGGTTGTCGTATCCCGTGAGCCGAGCTCTAGGTCACTGTGAATGAGGCGGAAGGGGGCTCTGGCTCTCACAGCTGCCATACACTGTCCCTCTGTGATTCTGGGACGGGACGTATCTTTCCTCCTCTAGGGCTCCAGACCCACAGCGATGGTAGGAGCCCCACTCCTGCATCCAGACCATACCTGCAGCAGCTCCTGAAGGCACTGTTGGCAGAATCCGGGAGCCCTGGCCCCGGTGGCTTCGGGGCTGAAGAGAGCCCACGTGTGTGGAAGCCCCCCGCCCTGAGGAGTTCTGGTGTGGAGGCCTCTGCAAGGCCCCCCCAGCCCCCAGCTTCTTCCCTAAGGTCAAGACCTGGAGCAGTGGTTCCTGGCATTGCCCTGGAGCAGTCCTGGCAGGCCCAAGTGCCCGCTGTACCCCCAGACCCATCTCCAGAAGCGGAAGACCAGCCAGCAATCGTCTAGGCTCTTCTGGGGAACCCTGCTCTGCCAGGAGCCCGTGCCCCCAGAAAACGCTTCATAAGGACACCCAGAGGTCACGCCTGTGGCTTCTGCCCCCAAGTGGGAAGGGCGTTCTGTGCTCAGGGTGGCCAGCTTGTATAACCCTTGGCCCCTCTAGGCGGCACCCCTGTCCTCTAGCCCCTCTGGCTACCCTAAGGCCCAGGCCTCTCCCTCTGCCCCTTGCTTCCCTGTCATGTTCCCCCAAGAGCTCCTGGGGAACAGAGGGACCCTCTAGGTCTGTCGGGGGAAGGCAGGCCTGCCGGGGGGTTCCTGACTCTGCCTGCTGCCATCTCCTGCCCCAGCCCTGGGGGAGTCTGGGAATGGGAGATGACCTCTCCAGGGCTCTAGGGACAGGGATCTGGAGCGGTGGTCCTCCCTGAAGACCCCTGGGAGCCCTCCTGTAGTTGAGGCCCAGCCCCCCAGCATGGGCTAAGGGTACCTCTCCCTCTCCCTCGGGTCGGCCTTGGGGGAGGGGCACCCAGTGGCTGGGACCCTGGGAGCAGCCTCGCCCCCTGATGTCTGAGTGCTGGGAACGTGGCTCTGCAGCCACAGCCTCCAGCCCTGCTCTCCAGGAGGCTTTCGGAGCCCAACATCCTCCCCTGCCGCCCAGGGAGACGAAGGGGTGGCGGCCCTCCAGGACTGCACGTGGGAAACGGCCAGAACACGAGGACCCTGAAGTCGGGACTCAAAAGCTGTTGTCACCCTGCATTGCTGTCTCTATCCGACACCCGCCCCGCCCCTCCTGGGGACTTGGCCCGAGGAGGCCCCGGAAGGTGGGAAGGGGCTGTCCCCCTGCTGGTCTGCCTTCAGCCAAGCCCACTCCTCATCAGCTCCTGGCCTCCCCCGTGAGGGCTGTTCTTGGGGCAAAGCAAGTCTCCAGGGATGCCAGTGAGCAAGCTGGGAGCCCCCCAGTGGTGCTGTTCTGGGGGCCCGCTTGGGGTAGAAGGGAAGCAGGAGCCCGTGCCCGTCCCAGTGGGACCAGGTCCCTCAGGTGTCTTGGGAAAAGGTAGAAATAAAGTTGGGAACTTGCTCCAGGAGTCTGGTGCTGGACTGTGCTGACTACCTCATACCCGAGTGCCTTGAACCCTCCCGATTGCCCTGGGACCCTCAGGTGGTGAGACCCATATTCCAGAGGAGGGAAGAGACTCAGGGAAGCAAATGGTTGTGCCCAAGGGAACACGGCTGTGCAGCCGTGCAGGGCTGAGGCGTGCCCTCTGCCAACCTCTTCACTGTGTCAGGGGACCTGGAGCCCCTGTCCTCAGTCTATCTTGGGTTTCAGTCTTGAGCCAAGGATTTTCTGAGACTGAACACGGGTCTGACCTCAGGTGTTAGTGTCAGGGAAGGATCATGGCTGGGGGTGCTCTCCCTATAGCCTTGCTCCCAAACGTGGGACGTGGGGTGTCAGAGTTTAGAGTAGGGGAGCGGAGGCTCTGGCCACAGCAGGGTGACAGCTCCCCTGGGAGATTCCCAAGCAAAGACTTTGGGCCAACCCTAGGATAGAGAAAGTACACATACCCATTTATCAGAAATAAGTGTGGCTGTATCACGACCTGTGGGTCTCTGAATAGCCAAGCCAGGCCTCTGATACCCAGCTGGGGTTTCTCGGTGGCCACGCTGGGTCAGAGGAGGTGATGTGCTTTGTGTGCTGTGAGGCCCTCCCAGCTCAGAGGCTGCCTCCATTAAGATGTGGCTTTTGATCTCGGACTCTGGGTTCTCCAGAGAGGGAGGTGGGGCCGGCTGATCCTGATGGCTCATGGGGAAGACTGCTTACTCTTTCTTTGCGGGTGATCAGGGACAAAGCTGTCCTTGTCCTCTCCTTCCCTATCACTCCAGAGCCCATGCCTCAAGCCAGCTCTGGGCCCAGGCCTGTTCCATGAGCCCCATCCTTCCTGTGATGGTCCAGCCCTGGTCCAGCCCCTGGAGCCCCAGCATGGAGGGTGTGATATATATGGGGCCCTGGGGTGTCAACCAGAGCCTGGTGGATAGCCGCCACCTCCCAGAGTCTTAGAGCCTATTCTCCAATCCCCAACCACACAGCTATGTGGGCTCGCTCATCAGTTTATTCACTCATCCAACACACATCTATTGAATTTAGGTGCCAGGCAGGCTCTGTTAGAGGCACTGGGAATAACTTGGGAAACAAGGCATGTTTTCTATTCTCAGTTTATTCAGTGACAGGGAGAGGGATGGACAGTAAACAGTCAAATAAAGCATCTGGGATTCATAAGTGATGGGGGAGGGCGAGCATTTCTGTAGGCTGTTGGCATTTCACCTGAGACCTGAATGGCAGGAGGCTGCTACCCCGGGAACATCCAGGGAAAGAGCAGCCAGTGCCGAGGCCCTGAGGCGGGAAGAAGCAAGGTGTGTCAGGCCAGTGTGATGGGATGTGTGTGAGGGTGGAGGTGGGGGGGAGACACAGGCAGCGCCTGGTCCGCCAGAAATCGATGGTTTTATTTCACGAGCAACAGGGAGCAGCTGTTGGAAGGTTCTAAGGAAGGGTGGGACAAGATCTGACTTAAAATTTAAAAAGTCATGCCGGATACTCCCTGGAAAACGAATTGCAATCGGGAAGAACAGCTGGTAGCCACTGCAGTTGTGCAAGTGAAGGTGATGGGGGTCATGGAAAGGGGCAGAAGTGGGTGCTTTGGGAGTACGTTTTGGAGGTCGAGGCAAGTGCACTTGCAGTTGGATGTAGGGGGTGAGGGCATCCCAGCAGTGAGAACTGAGGGGAGAGACCTGGTTCAGGGGAAATGGGCGTGTGAAGTCTGAGGCTACTAGATGTCAAATGGGCGGGTCAGGGAGTGTGTGGGCTGAGTGAACCTGAAGTTCAGGGCGGGGGATACTTTGGAGAGTCATCAGCATCCAGGTGGGCGCCAGGGGCTGGAGGAAATTACCCAAGAAGAGTTCAGGTGCAGAAGAAAAGGATCCCAGGGCTGAACCAGCGCTGCATCACTCTGTGCATGGTTTCTTAGCCTTAACAGCACTTCGTGACGGATGAGTCTTCACTGTGTGGTGGGGGCGGTGCCCTGGACCTTGTAAGATGTTTGGTGGCATCTTTGGCCTCTACCCGCTAGATGCCAGTAGCAGCCCCCTTCCTCCTGTGGTTAAATTCAAAAATGTCTGCAGACGTTGTCAAATGTCCCTGGGAAGGGGCAAAAATCACTCTGTGAGAATCACTGATTTAGGGTTTGGGAGAAGGAAAGGAAACTGAGACGTGGCCTGTGAGGAGGGAGCTGAGTGTCCCCCAGGAAGGGTCCATCGTAGAAAATGCTGCTGAGAAACAGTAAGAGCAGGACTCAGAATGAGCCTGGCACTTGGTGGCGTGGAGTCACAAATGACCCACCAGGAGTAGATTCAGTGGAGGGTGGGGTGCAGATGCCCTACAAGGGTGAAGGGGAGAATGTGACGGATTAGAGACAATGACCAGGCAAACGAGAAGGTGGCGGCTGCAGGGGGGCATAGAGGGCTTCTTAAAGAGGGGGCTGGCCCTTAGAGAGGGGGAGCGATAGTAGGGGAGGGGGTAATTGAAGGAGCAGAGTCCTGGGGGACATGAGAGGGGTTGGGGTCCAGGGCATATGCCAAGGACTTGCCCTAAGAGTGGAGATGCAGCTCGGGTACAGGTGCACTTGGGGGATGGGTGCCTGCTGGGTGGCTACCATTTTCTCTTAAGTACAAAGCAAAGTTCCAGCTTGCAGGTAGGGGGCAGGCAGGAGGAGGATGCCGATTGTGAAGCATGGGTAAGTGAGCACACTAGGAAAGTCTGGAGATTTGCGGTCATGAATTTAAAGCGAGGCCGGTCGATGCAGTGCGTGCTTTGCTCTGGAAAAAGCAGCTGCTTGGTCAAAGGCAGGGTGGATGATTTAGGTTTGACCAGGGTTGGGGTTTTGTCAGGAGAGGTGTGATGGAGGGAGAGAGAATGATTGACTTACATCACAGAGGGCATGACTCAAGGGTCTGGGGAGGTGCGGAGGCTGGGTCATACAGGGTGGTCTGGGGTAAGGGCCCCAGGGATTTGAAAGGCTGGAGCTTCTGGTGGAAGCTGGGGTGGGGGTGAACCCTGGTTGGGGATCATCCCCATGGGCCCTCAGGGCAGGGAGGGCAGCACCTTGAGCTGCTGGAACCCTGGCCCAGGAGGCACTGGGGCCAGTCTCACCTTTCAGACCTGGAGAAGTGGTTCCACGGCTTTCAACTAAGATGGCACATCTCGGGCTTCCCTGGTGGCGCAGTGGTTGAGAGTCTGCCTGCCGATGCAGGGGATACGGGTTCGTGCCCCGGTCCGGGAAGATCCCACATGCCGCGGAGCGGCTGCGCCCGTGAGCCATGGCCGCTGAGCCTGCGCATCCGGAGCCTGTGCTCCGCAACGGGAGAGGCCACAACAGTGAGAGGCCCGCGTACCGCAAAAAAAAAAGAAAAAAAAAAAAAAAGATGGCACATCTCTTGCTGTGCTCTCACAGCCAGGGATGGGACAACTGTCTCCCCTTTCTTTGGAAACGATGCTACTAGGTCACCTTCCCCCCACGTCCCCTCTTTCCAAGGACATCCCTTGGGGGCACCTTCATGTGGGTACCACCTGTCTAAGAAAAACTCATGTGTATGTCATCTGCTGATGGCTGCTACCATTACTCTTCACCTTTCAACAATCTCGGCCAGGTACTGAGAGAAGTGATGTCTGCTCTGATGGAGGGGGTGGTGCAACGAACCATCGGACTCCATCTCGCTCTGAGCGTGAAATTGGCACCGAGGGAGGGCAGGGTAACTCCCTCTGCCTGAGAGGCAGTGACAGGTGAGCAGACCTTGAAGACAGAGTAGGGGTCCACCAAGCACAGGAGGAAGGGTAAGGAGGGCGTTTCTGGCAGAGCAAACAGCCCCTGGAAAGGACGAGATATGGGAGCTCAGGGCACGTCCAGGGACCAGCACGTAGCCTGGTGTGGCCCGGAAGGTGGGCCAGTGCCTGACACTGCCTCCCCCTCCCCCTAAACGTGGCTGAGAGTAATCTAGGCAGCTCCTGCCGCTGGCTGGTTGTAGATCTGGGACTGACTCTGCCAGCCCTGGTGGAGCAGGATGATGAGGGAAGGAAGCCCTGCTGGGGCCCGAGGCTCTGATTCATGCAGGGCTCGGTGGAGCAGGCAGCTGGGGACTGTGGGTGTGTGGGGAGATGAAGACCACAGAGAGGAACGGGAATCGAGTTATAACAGTGCCCACTGCCCCGAGAGCCAGCCGCTGGCCTTGGGGGTGGGTGGGGCTGGGCGGCAGCAGCGGGCGGCACAGAGCCTGGGTGGTGGCTGAGCCTCAAGGGTTCCTGCAGACTCTCTCTGGCTGTCCTCAACCTAGGCTGGTACCCAGCCGGGCCCGGTGCTGCCCCTTCAGGGAAGGCCCAGGTGAGCATCAGCATTGACTTGTAGGGGGGAAAGGATGGGGTGGGGTGGGTATGAGCAGCTCTAGCCTCAGTTCCTGCAGAGTCCTGGAGGCCTGGCCTTTCAAGGAAAACAAGCCAACAGACAAAAGGCTGCTGCTGATTGCAGTGTCTGGGGAGATACCCACTGGCGCCCCAGCCTGAGAATGGTGGGAGAGGGTGAAAAATGGTCCTTCTCAAAGCCCATTTGGGCCACCAGGGTGTTGAGATTCCCTGCCGTGGGACAGGGAACCATGGGGACAGGAAGGAACTTGCTTAAGTGGCTGCTTCCCCAGATCCAAAGGCCACCCCTCTGTCCTTCCTCAGGGAAGGGGTTTCTGAGACCTCTCCATCCCTGGCGACCGTGGGGTGGAAGCCCAGCAAGTCGAAGGATGCATTCATGAAACCTATCTCTGGAGGGGGCAAGGGAGGCTGGCCGCCTCTCCAAACCTAGCCTAGGTAGTACCTACCCCACCAGGCTGTAGGCACTCTCATCTAACAGGGGAGCTGGGTAGGCTGGCAAGAGGCAGGGAGAGCCCAGGATCAAGGAGGATGTCCCTCAGCTCTGCCATGTGGCTGGGGGGTGGGTGGGTACCACCTCTCTGAGCCTGGGTAGGGGTGACACATTCTGGGCACCCTGAGGTCATACTCTCTGCTCCCATGAAGATGGAGCAGGCACGCTGGATCAAGATCATGTCCTTTGGAGGAGACTTACTTTCAGAAGTGGATTGATGCTTTATACAGAGGATGCCATGCACAGCTGTGGGCTAGCAATATAAGGCCTGGGTCTAGGCTGGGGTTACAGCATTAGGGGCTCCGGAAGCGGTGAAAAAAGCGCCCTTGAGGCGGCCCAGGCTGGCGCTGGTGGCAGTGGCCACAGGGAGCGTGGGTAGGGGGAGGGTGTGTGACGACCGCTGGTCCTGCGCAGCTCTTTGAGGCCAGAGTGAGGTTAGGGTGCGGTGTGTGCTTAGTCGGGAATTTCTTCTCACCCCAACTGCTTTTTCTAGGGCTACTCCAAGGCGGGTGCGTAGCCTGCGGGGTGGAGGCGGAGTCAGCAGGACTGGAGCAGGGAGGGGGTCCCTACAAATGCAAAGGGAAGCTCTTCCCTTCGAAGCTGCCCCTGAGACCAATATTTTCTCTGAATTGTGTCAAAAAGACCCCGCCCTTCACTAGGTCTCCTTGCTCTGCACCTGGGGACATCCTCTTCCTACTGGTCACGAGGTCGGAGTTTGCAAGCCCCCGCCACCCGCTTACCGCCCCCGCCTCCGCCTGAGTCTCAGTTGTTGCTGAGACTTGGGTCCAAGCCAGTTTTTTTTCTTACCTCTTTGCCCTTAATGGAGGAAACTGAGGCAGCTGCAGGAGAAACGGGAAAGCTGAAGTCGTCAATCCCAGGCTCTGAGCACTCGCTTGCCCCCCGCCCCGGGCTTGGGAGCCTTCTCAGTGGCCCCGGGACGCGGCAGGCGGCGGGTCTCTGGCTGGCCGCGGACGAGCTCGGCAGGCAGGTGGCGGCAGGGGGCGCTCGCCACCTGGCCACCCGCGCCTCCTCGGGCTCCGCAGGCCCGACGGAGTCCAGTCGGTGCGGAAAGGCATTTGGGGAAGGGGTTCCCAGCGGTCTCTCGGCTCACCTCACGCCCTCCGCTGGGCTTCATTCCTCGCGGGCTCCGGTCAGGGGGTGTGGTTTATTATGCTCCGGCGCCCCGACACACCCACCCACCCTCTCCTTGGGGCTCTTGGGTGGTGGGAGGGGAGGTCTGCTCGCGCCCACCGTCCTAGACCCGGGGGCTCGGCCCTAGCCCCTCAGTCCGCTGGAGAGACGTCCCGCCTCGGCGCCCGCGGACC
This sequence comes from Mesoplodon bidens, assembly GCF_964165515.1. Taxonomy (NCBI): domain Eukaryota; kingdom Metazoa; phylum Chordata; class Mammalia; order Artiodactyla; family Ziphiidae; genus Mesoplodon; species Mesoplodon bidens. Next base: position 14,471,985 of record NC_138170.1, on the reverse strand, counting down.
CGCCAGCGCCGCGTCCCAGCTCCCCGCGTGCACCGACCCTTCCACTTCTGCCAGCATCCTTCCCCTGGTCCCGAAGACCCCAGACGCCGGGCCCCTCTGACCTGCCGCAGAGCGGAGGCCGGGAGGAAAATGGGGTGGGGGTGCCAAGGCGGAGGCCGGGGGCGCCGGGAGGCTGCGGTCCGCCCACCCCTCAGCGAGGCGCACCTCCCACCCACCCTGGGTCTCACCGCCCGCCCCGCCTCCCTTCCCTCCTCCTGCTCCCGCCTCCAGTCTCCTCCCTCCTCCAGCCGCGCTCTCTCTCCTCCCCACTCCCCTGCCGCGGCGGGCTGCCTGCAGACGCGGCTCCGGGCTAGAGCCGGCGGAGCGGAGCGGGCCTCGCCCTCCTTGCCTCCTCCGAGAACCGGCGGCGCGACCCCTGCCCGGCCGGCCGGGGCCCCGCGCCCCAGCGTGAGTCCAGCAGCCTCCCAGCGGCGGCGCCCAACTTTCCCTCGGTCCCGGGCGGGGCGGGGACGGCAGCGGGACATCTTGGTAAACTTCTCCGGGGCAGACGGCAGGGAGCCCAGGCGCTGGTGCAAGAGGATGTAGGAGGGCGGTGGCCGGCCCCGGGCGTCCCCCGCCCTCTTGGCCCCTTTCGGCCTGGCCATGGGGCTCCAGCACCTTCAGCGCAGCCACGGGGGCGACCCCCTGGTCTAGCCGACCTGGGTGGGAAAGCGCTGTCGCCGGCTGTGCACGCGCTGGGCGAGCAGCGCCCCTTCTGGCCGCGTCCGGCCCCGCCATGGACCACCAGGAGCCCTACTCCGTGAAGGCCACTGCGGCCATCGCGGCGGTCATCACCTTCCTCATCCTCTTCACCATCTTCGGCAACGCGCTGGTCATCTTGGCTGTGCTGACAAGCCGCTCGCTGCGAGCCCCGCAGAACCTGTTCCTAGTGTCGCTGGCCGCCGCCGACATCCTGGTGGCCACGCTCATCATCCCTTTCTCGCTGGCCAACGAGCTGCTGGGCTACTGGTACTTCTGGCGCACCTGGTGCGAGGTGTACCTGGCGCTCGACGTGCTCTTCTGCACCTCGTCCATCGTACACCTGTGTGCCATCAGCCTGGACCGCTACTGGGCCGTGAGCCGCGCGCTGGAGTACAACTCCAAGCGCACCCCGCGCCGCATCAAATGCATCATCCTCACCGTGTGGCTCATCGCAGCTGTCATCTCGCTGCCGCCCCTCATCTACAAGGGCGACCCGGGTCCCCAGCCCCGAGGGCGCCCTCAGTGCAAGCTCAACCAAGAGGCCTGGTACATCCTGGCCTCCAGCATTGGATCTTTCTTTGCACCCTGCCTTATCATGATCCTTGTCTACCTGCGGATCTATCTGATCGCCAAGCGCAGCCACTGCAGAGGTCCCAGGGCCAAGGGGGGTCCTGGGGAGGGTGGGTCTAAGCAGGCCCACCCTGTCCCTGGGGAAGTTTCAGCCTCAGCCAGATTGCCAACTCTGTCCTCTCAACTGGCTACTGCTGGAGAGGCCAATGGATGCTCCCAGCCCACTGCGGAGAAGGACGAGGGGGAGACCCCTGAAGACCCTGGGACCCCCGCCGTGCCACCCAGCTGGCCTGCCCGCCCCAGCTCAGGCCAGGGTCAAAAGGAAGGTGTTTGTGGGACATCTCCAGAGGAGGAGGGGACTGTAAAGGAGGAGGAGGAGGGGTGTGAGCCGAAGGCCTTGTCAGCGTCTCCCGCCTCAGCTTGCAGCCCATCCCTGCAGCAACCACGGGGTTCCCGGCTGCTGGCGACCCTACGTGGCCAGGTGCTCCTGGGCAGGGGCAAGGGCTCTGCGGGGGGGCCGTGGTGGCGGCGGCGGACGCAGCTGACCCGGGAGAAGCGGTTCACGTTCGTGCTGGCCGTGGTCATCGGCGTCTTCGTGCTCTGCTGGTTCCCTTTCTTCTTCAGCTACAGCCTGGGTGCCATCTGCCCTCAGCACTGCAAGGTGCCCCACGGCCTCTTCCAGTTCTTCTTCTGGATCGGCTACTGCAACAGCTCGCTGAATCCTGTCATTTACACCATCTTCAACCAGGACTTCCGTCGTGCCTTCCGAAGGATCCTTTGCCGCAAGTGGACCCAGACGGCCTGGTGAGCCCGCCTGCCTGCTCCCCGTGTGGGGTTGGTGCCAGGTGGTGCCAGGGCCGCCCTGCTTCTTGCCCTGTTTTATGTGGCCCCCTCCCTAGGGCTTTCTGGCCCCTTCCCTGGTCCTGCAGGCCTCATCCCAGGAACCCCCTCAGAGGGGCAGGGTCTATTTGAAGCCTCCCCTTGCTGGCTTGGCCGTGGGGGGCCATCTTCTCCACCCCCTGCCTGTGCACAGGCAGATGGATGAGGCTTGGACCTTCCTGAATGTAGCTGTGGCCAGGTTCCCTTGCAGAACCCCAGATCCCTGCAAACCTTGAGGACCCTGTGTTTTCTGGTTGATCACTTGCTTGTGGTGTTTTGTATCTTTCTCATCTTCCCCTTGAAAAGAGCAGGAAGCCAGCCTTCCGCTTTTTCCAGGAGGGCCTGCTGCTGAGGAGAGGCAGAAACGATGATGGGCATCCGTGCTGTGTGCCCGTGGTCCCCATTAGACCCTGGGTGGGGGGTTATGGGCTGGCACCATCTTTGGCCTCTTCTTCTCCTTCCCCCTGCTTTTGGAGTTGTAACTCCAGAACTGTGGATCATTTTCCTCACCCGGCGCCCCTCTGGGAGGCTGGTGGGTGCGTGGCTGCCTCGGGGTGGGGGGTGATCTGGGAGTCTGGCCTCTGCCTCCACAGGAGAGCCCTGATCACTAGCATTCACCGCCTGCAAGACCCAGGGCAACAATAGCTTGCCGCCTACTTGCTGCAGGGAGATGAAAGGCTTCGCAGAAAGTTTTGAGCTCCGTGGGGGAACGCACTAGAGAACCAGAAAATGTGATTATTCGGTGATATAAAAATCCCCCTCTTCTGGGTTTACCACGCCTGTCTTCCTATAGACTTTTGTTCTGTGCCTGGGGTGTGAATTCCTACCCCAAACTGGAAGTGGTGAGTAGCAGACAGAACCACCGACTTCAGTTAAAGGATTTCTTCGAGAATGTGTTCTTATGCCCGCAAAGGTTGGAGTCATTACGCTGCATGACAACTTCTCGACATTTCACCTGCAACACCAAGAGGGTTTTCGTTGGCTTGGACCCCCCAATGGGGGAGAAGTCTTTTGTCATCAAGCAGGCACATTGTTTCCCCAGTATCGCTAAAAATACCCACCGCATGGGAACGGTCTGAGATGAGAGCATGTGGTGGGGTGCTGGGGCTAGAGCAGGTGAGAAGGAGCCCCGTGGACTCCCAGGGGAGCCTCCCACTGGAGTTCCTGGGCAGAGCTCCAAGCCCCAAATAGATCCCTTTGATGCATAACTGATTCCACCCCGGGTGGGTACCGTCTGTCCATCTCAGACCCAGCCATGTTGCTCCACCCCACTGATGGGCCTCCAGGGGCCTCTCCCTCCTGGTCCCCTCCCCCACCACAGAACTGGCACCTGGAACAGTTGGGAGCATGTGGAGGATGTTTTGCAGTCTTCCCCATGTGAGTGCCTGGCTTCACCATTAAGCCGGTGAGCATCTTGTCTTGGGGGCGGGGCTGAGCAGCACAGGCACTGCTGGCACGCTGATGGGCCTGGCTAGACTGGGAGGCCTGCTGAGGGAGTTTTCTGGGGTGGAGAGGATGGAGGGGACCAAAGAGAGTCCCTCCTGGGGTGGGAGGCTGTCCAGTTCATTCCCTGGTCTCAGTGTGAGGCCAGTGCATTGCCTCTGGGCAGGGCTGGGGAAGTTGGGCCCAGGGGAGGGGCTGGCTTATGACATCTGCTGACTGGTCTTGTGTGTGCCCCATGGGACCCCTGCTAGTGTTGCCTGTGACTCCCTTGTTGTGATATGCAGGGTTTTTTTTTTTAAGTCTGAGCTATTTTATCAATAAAGGATATTTTGTAATAAGCAAGCTGCGTCCTCATTGTCCAAGGGCTGCCAGGAGTAGCTATTCCTCACCTACTTGAGTAGTAGACCCTGGGCATCGGCGCCCTCCCAGGGCCAGTTGCCCTTTCCTCCTCTGGGTGCGGCTGGCTGGTACCCACACACCTGCCTGCCTGCTTTGTCCACTCAGCATCCCTTATCCATCATTACAAGTCAGTGGGGGCGAGAGTCGCCAGGGGAGCCTGAGACTGGCTGCCCGGGAAGGGAAGGAAGGGAGGGCATCCCAGAGGAGATGGCCTTTGGGCAGGGTCTTGGGGGAAGATCAGGAGTATACCAAGAGGGAAGACGGGAAGGTATTCTGGGTGGGAGAAAGCATAGGCAAAACATGTTGTGTTTGGTGAATTTGTGGCAGTTCAAGAGTCAGCCTGAAGCCAGCCCTGATGGGTGGGCAGGCACAACAGCTGGGGGCCAGCAGAGGTGGTCAGACACCACCCACATGGGATGGGAGGAACATGGGAAAGGGGAAGGGGGGAGGAGGAGAGGGGGAGGAGGGGAGGGGGAAGAGGGGGAGGAGGGGGAGGGGAGGGGGAGGAGGAGAGGGGGAGGGAACGGGGAAGGGGAGGAGGAGAGGGGGAGGGGAATGGGGGAGGGGAGGGGAGGGGAGGGGAGGGGAGGGGAGGGGAGGGGGAGGGAGGGTCACTCTGAGGAATGTTTTAAGCTGCTGCCTTCAGCAAGGGGCAGGAGAGTGGGATGGAGCTGCTTTGTGTCAGGCTCTCCAGCACTAAGATTCAGAGCTGGAAGGCCTGCAGACAGTTCCTCTCAGTCTCCTCACTTCCCAGGTGAAGGGTCTGAGGCCCCAAAGGCACCCTATAAGTTGGGTTAGGAGCTGAGTCCACCAGGCTTCCTGTCACCACAGAGAAGGTAGTCTCTGGCCCCCGAACAAGGCTGGCACAGCCCCAGCCTCAGGCCAGCTGCTGAGAAATCAGGGTGCTGGGAATTGCTCTTTGGAGCATTGTTGCAAGATGCACTCCTGACCCATTGGCTCAGAAGGTACCCGTGGCAGGAGGGCCTGACCGACCTGCCAGTAAGACTAAAGGTGGAGGGGGGCTTGTGGGTTCATCAGGCCCTTGCACCTCCCCTTCCTCCGCATGATCTCCATCTTGTGTGTTTTGGTGGGGGGGGTGCTGCTGGGAAGCGGGTGTGAGACCTTGTCCAGCTACCACTTGCAAATGAGGTTGATGCTGGCTGGGGAGGAGGCATCTACCCACCTGGGGTTGACACTAGGCAACTTTGTGTTCCTTGTGCAGGCCGGGAGTTCTGCTCAGAGGGCCTGGTCGCTGTGGGCGGCAGGACTGGGGTGGGATTTCCATGCCAGTGAAAATCACTGGGGAGGTGGTGGGGAGGCCGGGGTCATACCCTGCTTCTGCCGTCATCTGTCTAGCTGCCCCCGGGCAGGGCCGGGTCCCTCTCGGAGCCTCAGTGTCCCTGTTTGCCCACAAGGGATTACCCCAGTGGCCCCCGGGTTCCCCAGCTTGAGGATTTATCTCTGCCCCGCCCCCAGCCCAGCTCCCGGGAAGGTCTGGACATAGAGATTCCTGGAGTTAATCAGTTGTCCTTAGAGTCAGGCTCCTGGGCAGATCAGGTCTGTTTTCCTCACCTTTGTACCTCAGTGCAGATGCAGACTGGGTCTGGAATGATCGATCAGTTCAGGGCCCCCTGAGTCAGGCAGTGGCGAGAGGAATAATGACCACTCTGAGTCATTAGGGCCAGTGCCTGACATGCATCATCTGAGATCAATTGGAGAGATTGCTGTACCCACTTGACAGGTGAGGAAACTGAGACCGAGGGAGGTTGAGGGACTTTTTTGAGGTCATCCAGAGCCGGCACACAAACCCACCCAACCTGCTCTCAACTATGGCACTCACTGGCCTCACCAGTGAGACAGGAGAGCAGGCCCCAGGGACCCCAGCCCAACAAAGTCCCTGCCCTGTGTGAGCTGGAGGGTCTCATTTGCAGAGACCCCACGGCTTGGGGGCAGTCTCCCCGCTGCTGGCACCGGGCAGGTGGTGTGGAGCTCCCACCCTTCTAGGCTCTGCTGGCTGTTATCGGGGGGTGGTGGGGGCACTCAGCTAAAATTAGATTCTGGGATTCTTTGCGCTCCCGCATCTGTCCGTCCTTCTGTCCGGCAGTGGCGGCAGTGTGAGGAAGGCTGTTGTCAGAAGGCCAGGGCTGGAAGAAGTCTGGAGGTCAGTTTGCACCCTCCCCAGGCTTGCTGGCTCTGATCTTCTTACACCCTCGCCTGGCCCTTGGCCAAAGTCTCTTGCCCTTGGCTTGTGACCATCCAGTGATAGCAGTGATTTCAAAGGGAGAGGCGACCCCTCTTAACACCCACCCTCTACCCCTGGGGTTCCACCCCTGTTTCCTCCTCTCTCCCCTCTCTCCCCTCCCTTCCCCTCCCCTGGCCCTTCCTTCCCCCTTCTCTCAGCCTCCCCTCTTCCTCCTCCTGGCCCTCTGACTTCTGCTTCTCCTTTGGGGACTGTCCTTACTCTTCCTGGGGCCGGCAGGCTCCGTGGACCATTGTGATGGCAAGGGGATCGGAACACACTGGGGACCAAAAAAGAGCCTCCCTCCCTGGCAAGTCGGGGCTATCTCTGGCCCTGCTGCAGCCTTCTGGGGCTCCTGGCTCCCCGGCAGGCAGAGGAGATGCTGGGCCCCAACCAAGGGTGCTAAGGCCCTGACCTCTGAGTTCCCTGGGGAGGGGGCATGCCCCTTCTGGAGCTGGCGGGGGTGGGCCCCTCTGATCTCAGAGCAGCCAGGGCTCAGATGGACTGCCACTACCTCCACCTGGATGGGGACCTGGGCTGCTTGAAGAAGGAAAAGGGCTGGACTCTGGCAGTGGGGAGCCCGGGTGTCCCTGTGTCATCCCAGTTCCCACCCCAGCCCAGCTGCAGCTGGGAGGGAGGGAGCGTGAGAGGCTGCCTGAGCCTGCTGCTTGGAGTCCCTAGACACTGGGGTCAGGCGAGGGTTAAACCCGGCCCTGCCTGGGCCAGTGCAGGAGAGGGCTGGGCCGGGTGGTCACAGGCTGCAGGCCCCACTAAGTCCCTGGGGGCCCGTTGTCGGGTACTACTTTGACACAGCTGTCGTAGCTGCAAATCCCAGCTGTGGCCTCTCCACCCCCTTCTGGAGTTAGGGTGGGCACAGGGCTGGCAGCTATTTGAAGGATTTCCTCAGCTGGTTCAGAAGCACTGGCCAGGGTCCAGAGGCTCGGGTCATGGTCCCAGCCAGGCTGCCAAATTGCTGTGTGATGTTAGGCAAATCCCTTCACCTCTCTGAGCTTCAAATTCCTCATTGTCTGGTGGAGTTGGACTAGAGCATGGTTCAGGTGATGTCCTGGGTGCTTCCCCAGGATCCCCTGGGCGGGGGCAGAGAGAGGAGGGGGAACTGAGTCAGTGGTCTCTGGCCCCCACCTCACCCCTGTCTTTTTCTGCTTGTGTATTGTTGAGGAAGCGGCTTCCCTACCTGCCCACCAGGCTTCCTCCTCGGCTGGCACTTATGGCCTCCATCCTCTTCCCACCTGAGGCTCATGTAACACCCCTCAGCCACCTCCCTGTCCTGTCCATGACATCTGTGTCCCAGGGAAATCTAGGTGGCATGAACCTTAGAAGGGCCATCTTTTTTATTTTTTTTAATTAAAAAAATTATTTATTTATTTGGCTGTGACAGGTCTTGTTGTGCCTTGAGGCATGAGGGATCCTTTAGTTGCGGCAAGCGGGATCTTAGTTGCAGCATGCATATGGGATCTAGTTCCCCGACCAGGGATCAAACCCGGGCCCCCTGCATTGGGAACGCGGATTCTTAACCACTGCACCGCCAGGGGAGCCCTCAGAAGGGCCATCTTGAAAGATATTCCCCCAAGGCAGGCTGGGGGCTGGTGGAACAGAGGGGTGGGCATGTGCCTGGTGGCGGCAGCAGCGAGCCTGTGCTTGACATTGTGTGTAAAGTAAGGCTGGAAGGGGACTTGAGCTGGGGGTTGGGGGGTCATGGAGGAGGAAGTGAGCTGAGGTCCTCCAGGAGGGGCAGGCAGGGGAGGGGGGCCTCCTGGGGAAAACATGCTCCCATGGGGTCATGGCCTAGAATGACACAAGGAGAAGTTGTGGTTCTTAAGTAACCCCTGCTGTGGCCGCATGTGCACCAGGGACTCCTCTGCCTGGTGCCTGTTCCTCGCCTAAAGGTACAGCATGGCACAGAGCAGGCACACAGGAACATCTGTTGAGCGAGTGAGTTTTCCCAGCAATCTGGGACAGCCTTGGCCTTAGCCACCTAAGGCTGGGAACCGTGCGCTCCAGGAATGCATCTCTGATTTGGTGTTTAATTTTTCTGCTTTGTTTTGTTTTGTTTTCCCATAGTTTCCTAGATAAATTCTGTTGGAAGATTCCATCCTGGCCTTGGTTGAGCTACAGGCGGGAGAACTGTCCCGCAGAGCTGGGGAAGCACTGGGGTGTCCCGGGAGGTGATGGCAGGGACCCATCCCGGAGTGTGGATGAGTAGAAGGGGCTGGACAGAGAGGTGACAGGCAGGGAGAGGGCCTGGTTGGGTCATCCCAGTGGCAGCATGAAAGCAGTACTTGGATTTGCAGTCAAACCTGGCTCCATCGCCTACTGGCCATGTGGCCTCAGACAAAGCGCATAACCTCTCCAAGCCTCCATTTCCTCATGTTTAAAATGGGATAAAGCTAACTACCTTAAGATTGGAGAGGTGTGTTGAGAGGAAGAGATAATACCTAAAATGTCCTAGTAGAGTGTGAGAACGCAGAGAGGGCACCGCAAATGGCAGAGCCGTTATGATTACTCCTCTCAAGCCCAGGTCCTCTCCAAGGTGAGCTGGCAGAAGCCCCTGTCTCCCAGGTGTCCCCTGACTCACTGCTCAGTGGCCTGATAGAAGGAGGGTGAACTCTGCCCTGGAAGATGGCCTCATCCTGTGTATGGAATCTCCTCTCCCGGCCTTTTCTGTCACCCCATGCTTCCATGAGCTTCTGCCAGGCTTTCTTCCGTGTGTTGCTGGGAGGGAAGTGTTCTCAGGCAAATGTCAAAAACACCACATCTGTGTCTACACCCTTACTACTGTGCCTATGATAGACCTCAGTAGCAGAGGCCAGAACTCTCTCTATGAGCTGAGATGAGGCTATAGGGAGTGCCAGAAAGGCATTCTCAAACTCTAGCAGCAGCTAGTGTGCAAACCTAGCAGCTAGGTCTAGGGGGAATCCTGGCCTTGTCCTCTGTGGGCATGGGGGACTGGGCCACCCAGTGTGATGTGAGGGGAGCTACTGGGGATGATAAAGGGAGTCATCTCTGGAGAACTCTAGGCTTCCTGCACTGCTGCTGCAGTAGGGGGTACCCAGGTATCAAATGTCAGCTCCCAGGAGGACCCCGGAGATTCCGAGAAAGCTGCATATGGAAACACAGGTTCCAGCAGAGGAAAGGTCTGGGAGCAGGTTGCCGGGGTCAAGGCCAGGCATTATAGTGGGGATTGGGTGAGGCTGGGGACTTCCTGGGCCTTCACACTTTTTTTTTTTTTTGGCCACACCTTGAAGCTTGTGGGATCTTAGTTCCCCAACCAGGGATCGAACCCAGGACCTTGGCAGTGAAAGTGCCGAGTCCTAACCACTGGGCCTTCACACTTTGACCTGGGCCGCAGATGGGCAGGAAGAGTGGGAAAGGGATGCTGGGGGCACTTGGAGGTCTTGTTCGCTCAGGAGTGTATAAAGTAAGGCAAGGATTGTTCAAGAGTCACGCAGCCCCAGTAGCTGAATGGCCTGTTATGGTGTTTGTGAGTCTGATCACCTGGTCTGAGCAGATGTTGTTGCTCCCTGTGTTCCAGGAGAGGAATTTGAGCCTCAATTCTCTTCACGAGGACAGTGCTCCACAGCAATGGGTCACTCTGGCAGTCCCCATGCATCAGTGAGCATCATTACCCACTGCACCTTCCCGGCCCCCTCCCCAACCAAGCACTTATCTCACTTCTCTGCTATAGGTTTTCTCCTCAGCACTTATCTCCAGTGGCATAGTAGCTATTTCACCTACCTATCCTTCCTCATCTTTGTCCCCTCCTGGACGATAAGCTCCACGAGGGCTGGGATATTTATTTATCTGTCTTCACTGCATATCCCAGGACTGACAGTGCCTGGCAAATAGTGAAGATGTAAGGGCTGGCTGGTCAGCTGCCCTGACACCAGTCTCCAGGGTGCTAAAGTGTCCCTGGAGACGTGGTGAGGTGGAGAAAGCTATAGTTGTTGGAACTCCTCCTGGGGAGGGAAGAATAGTAGAGAGATATGGGCCATTGGCTGAGCCGTCTTTGGGGAGCTGGGCAGGCTGGCTGTGAGTGGAGTGTGCAAGTTTGGGGCCGAAGGGAACTGCTGGGACTGTGGAGGTGGACAGAGGCTGCCCCCGGTGATGCCTGCTGCCCCCCATAACCATCTTGGCTGTGGTCTTGGGATGGACAGTCCAAAATAAGCAGTTTGGAGGGCCCTGTGCTGAGCCGGCCTGGACATCTGGGTTCCTTCCTGCCCTGCTTGTCCAGTGCGCTGAGCTCTGTACCAGGTTTGAAGGGCTGAACACCACCCTGAACCCTGGGAGCGGCGGTGTGTGTAGGGGTCCAGTGGGCAACGGACAGGTCTCCAGTACAAGGTTATAGAGCACTGAGGGACCGAGTGCAGCAGGGGCTGAGCCTTGGTGGGGGCAGGAAGCTGGGAGGAGGCCTGCTGGAGGCCACACTCCACAGAAGACCAGTGGCTGCCGTCTCAGGCAGGAGGGGGTGCAGGAGGGAGTGAGCAGGGGGAGGGTACTGTCCAGCCTATGGCTTGGGTGTGTGCGCCCTCATGCTCTGAGATGCCTTCTGGCCCCAGGCTGCCCCCCAGGGGCAGGGGATAGGGCCGGGGCGGCCTGGGGCCAACAGCCCTGCTCCAGAGGCCATGGACTAAAAATAAGTAGGGATGTCAGGTGTCCTGGCTCCAGGAAGTGGGGAAGAGAGATGAGTGTCAGGAGGACGGGGAGGGGGAGGCAAAGGGAAGGAGACACAGTCACAGCGGGAGGCAGCTCACAGGCTGGGTTATTTTCTTCTCTCAGCCCAGAAGTCCCTCAGGCCGCTGCTCCCGGGGTCTGGGTGAGTGTCACTGGTCTCTGTGGGCCTGTGGGTGTCCCCGGACCCCTGGCTGCATGCCCAGCACCCCATTTCCCATGTACTCCTTTGAGACCCGGTCAGTGGAGACCAGGAGGTGGGAACTGCGTGGATGACTGCGTGGATGAAGGAAGGAGAAAGGGACCAGGTTACAAAGACCCTGTTAGGAGGAAAAGAATGAATCTGGGGTGTCAATTTCATCTCTACCCTCTGTCCTGCAGGTGCAGAAATGGGGCCAGCCGGTTTAGGAAGTATCACGTAGCCAGCGATGCCTGGAGCCACAATCAGAGCAGGTCTCCCAAACTCAGGTCATGGCTCTCTGTGGAGGTTGGAGCTCAGCTCAGATACGGCACAACCACCGCCCATGTGCCCTTAGAGAAGGGGCAGGGACGGGGCAGGCAGTGAGGAGGGGCTGGTCCGCAGTCGTGGTACCAGGCCGGTGTGTGTGGGTGGAGGTTTGAGGGCAGGCTGGCACCAACCGCCCCACAAGTCATCAGGGTTCACATGACACCCACCTCAGCCCACCCGCCAGGCTTCCAGACCCCCCTAGGGCTTGGCTTGTCCTTGACACGCATCCCCCTCTGCCCTGCACTCTGGGGATTGGGAGTGGCTCTGCAGATGCCGAGGGGTAACCTGGTGAGCCTGGCGCCCTCGGCCCTTCAGCTCAGGGGCGAGGACAGTGTGGAGCCCACCTCTCACCCTGGCTTCAGGGCTCACTGGCGTGATATGGATGCAGCCCCTCGTGTCCTGACTCTGGGTGCCCTGACCTCTGGCCTGGGGTGGGGACTCAGAAGATGCAGCCCCCTCTTACTCTGCCTAGGCTTCCTTGCCCCCCTCTGTATACCAACTCCCCTAGACTCGGATCCAGCCAGTGACGAGTACACCCCGCTTCCCTTCCCATCCTCCTTTCTCATCCTCACTCAGAAGTCTCCGCTGGGGTGAATCCTGACCACGCAGAGGTTACTTGCCCTGGCAGCTCCATGCAGGACCGCTCTTGCTCCCCTGGGTGCCTGGGGCTGTTCACCTTACCCCCACCGCCCCCCGGCACAGTTGTGAGAGTGCCGTGGGCCCCCTAGGTGGCCAGGCCAGGCTCTGTACCACCTGCACCTGTAGGGACGGGCCTGCATGGTGGGTGGGGGCACTAGAGGGACCCCCGTGCAGAGAAATCAGCCCCTTTATTCTATCTTCTTGATTCCTCCTCCTCGTCCCGTTCCTCTTCTTTTCCTTTGTTTTGTCAAGTCTGTTGATAAATTCTCTAGAAAGGCTTAAAATCCTCAGCCCCGCCTCACCAACTGCGGTCAATTCCCTTAGTGATCTCTCTGACACACACACACACACACACACACACACACACACACACACACACACACACACACACACACACACACACACACACACACACACACACACACACACACACACACACGCTCCTTCTCCCCCACGGATCCACTCCACAGCAGTAAGCAGCTTCTGGGAGCCCCCAGCCCCTTGGTTCTCTCCCCTCCCACCTGGGTCAGGCCTCGGCCCTGGCTAGCCCTTCCAGGTTCTAGGGGCTGTTTCAGGGAGATACTGGGGTCTGGGTCTCATCCTTGGGGAAGCTACCTCAGGATGGCCCTGGAGGGTGTTAAGAGGGCCCTGCTGTTATTCTGACGCCAGCCAGGCAGAGCTCTGAAGGCCTGTGAAAGGCCAGAGCCTCATCCTCCCAGAGACCGGGATTACTAACAAACGTGCCCTCTGCTGAGGCCGAGCACGCACTTCCCAGCTGCCCACTCATCGCAGCCCGGCACTCCCTTCCTTCCCCTAGGCTCTGGGAGCTGGGCTGACCCACCACCCCCTTGGTCTGGTGACCTCGCACTGGTTGTTTGTCTGCAGGCTCTGTGGATGTGAGGCCAATGGCTCAGAGGATGGAAGCAGAAGGGGCACCTGTGGACACACAGGCTTCCTAATGGGGGCTGCCCTCGACAGCAGGAAGCTGGATGGGAGCCTTGACCTCTGAGGTCTCCAAGGCCCCAGACTCAGGACCCCCAGCAAACAGAGCCCAGGCCCTGCAGTCACCCTGCAGAAGCTCCCTAACTCCTCGAACCCTGGGGTGTCCAGTGAGTTGCTTTGCCACCTGCCCCGGCTCAACCAGGCCTGGAGCAGCTCCAGAGCTGCCCATCAACGGGGCGCTGGGGCTGGCATCTGCCCCCGACCAAGTGGGGTCCTTGGGGATGTCACTTCTCTCAGCCTGTTTTCTCATGTCTAAAATAGAAGAATTATCTCGAGACAAAATGGGACGGTGTCTGTACAGAGCCAGTGCATTGAACGTTTTGTTCCCCTCTTTCTTCTCACTCACATATGCTGTCTCTGACCCTTTCCAGAAGGTGCTGGAGGGTGAGGTGTTCAGGGATAGCCCATCTCTAGGCCTGCCCACATCCTGGGAATCATCTGGGGAGGGCCTGAGCTGAGCAGCAGAGTGGCCTTCAGAAACCGGCTGATTTGCTGTGTGACCCCCAGAAAAGTTATTCGACTTCACTGACTCTTGTAGTGTCATCTGTAAAATGAGGCCCCTGCTGTGCCTCGTTAAGTGGGTCGTGGAGAGAGTTAAGGTGAGATGCTGTTGCAGAGACAGTGCCTGTGTTTGCTGTCAGGCTAGGCAGGATGGAAAGGAGGCGGGGCCTGGGGAATTGCAGCGTGGCTCAGAATTTTGCCCGGGGGAGACTCTTGGATTGGAAAGGTCCTGGCCGAGCTGAGGCTGAGGTGAGGGTCTGGGGTGGGGCAGGGGCAGATGGGGGCCTGGGGCTGCCTCCGAGACACCCCCTCCCTGGGCTGCAGCACCAGCCAGGGCTGCTCCCTCTTCCCTCTGTTATTCACAAGTAATTGCCCTAAATGCTACATCTGTTGTCATGACAACATATTACCCATCTTTAGGTAAAAGCACCGTTTGCAGGGAGGTCAGGCTGTCTCCAGCCCCACCTCAGGGTTCCGCGGCTGGTCCCCTCCCTCTCACCTCCCTCCTTCCATTTGGGCCTTTTGGAGAGGTCACTCCTGTTTCCTACATTTGCAGAATTTTTCTGTTCCTTTCGTCTTCTCTGTCTCACTTTGGGTCTCTTTCCTCCTCCTCCCTTCCCTCATTCTCTCTCATCTCCTCCTTTCTCCCCTTCTCTTTGCTTTTCCCTGGATCCTGAGCCTCTTTCTTAATTTCCCTCGGTCTCTGTCTCTCTCTCCCTCCTTCTCCCCCACCCTTGGGTGCAGCAGGATAGCATGAAGGTGGGTGGGGGAGAGCCTGCTGGCTGGGATGGGTCTGCTGCTCGGGGAGCCTCAGGAAGCCTGTGGGGCTCCCTGGTGTGGAGCAAGGTGAGCCCGGGGTAGGCATGCCCCGAGAGCCTCCAGCCTGCACGGTGTGTGGTCAGGAAGGCCTCCAACTCTTCCTGAAGAAGTGCGGGCCCAAGGAGCTGACTTTATTCCTCCACCCCCCGCCCCCCACCTGTCCCTCTCTGGGGCTCCAGCCTGATGCTCCCCTGCCAGGGGCCTCACACACTTACTGATTGCTCAGCACACGCTCAGCACTATCCTAAGAGCATCCACACAAGATGCCTTGCAACAGCTTCAGGAGGTAAGTGGCATTCTTCCATTTTACAGGCCAGGATATGAAAGATCAGAGAGGTTAAGCAACTTGCTCAAGACCACACAGCTAGTCAGTAGAGGAGACAGGATTTGAAGCTCCATTCCAGAGCCGATGCTCTTAACCACGGTGCCCTAACGATGACACTGTTCACTGAGCGCTCACTAGGTGTGGGGCGCTATGCAGTTAGCAGCAATTGGAACTCCTTTAGCCCCCACGGAAACCCTGCAAGTTGGGACCATGAGCATCTGTTTTACCAACAAGGGACTCAGGACACAGAGAGGTCAAGCACATTGCTCGGGGTCACACTGTAGTCAGGGATGGGGGGCAGGATTTGAACATGGGTCTTTCTGCCTCCAGACCCTGAGCTCTTCACTCCGAGAGCCGTTGTCACCCCTCTTTCTCTCTTGTGGGGAGGAGGCCACAGCAGAGGGAGGACCGCGTCTGAGGGACAAGGGCATGGCTGCACATGCACCCAGGTCCCTTCTTCACCTCCCTGATCCCCAGTAAAGTCCCCTCTGGGCCGCGCCAGGGGTGTTTTTTGGGAATCAGAGGAGGAAGCCACGTGGTGATAGGCAGGTTCCGGGCAAGTGGGGAGAAAGTTCCAGTTCACCAGGAGAGGCCCCTGATCCCATAGCTCCAAGGCAAAACACAGCACGGCACGAGCACTCCTGGGGCTCCCATCACTGGACCCAAACCCCCAGGATCTCGGGGAGCAGGAGGACTGACGTGTGGCTGGAGAGCCCGAACTGTCACAGGCTGTGAGAGCCTGGCTTCCGGACACTCTCTCCTGGCCTGAGTCGGCTAGGAACATCCACAGCACTTCTTGCCCCATTGCTCCAGTCCCTGGAGAGCGGCCTGGGCTTGGAACACACTGTCCCGGAGCACGGCTGTCAGGATGATGGAGAGGCAGGTTATTTTTAACAGCTGAGACTCATGAACACACAGGGCCTCTTCCAGGCTGGGGGAAGGAGGAGATGTCGACGGAGGGTGGGGACCAAAACTCCAGGTCCCCCCCACCCCATCCCACTACTCACCTGCACCATCCTCCATGCTCCTAGTCCTGAGGACCCACAGACTTTTCGGCAGGCCCTGGGCTTAGCAGGATCTTTGGGCAAAGGGTGGATGCCACCTGGCTGTCAGCTCCAAGGAGGACCTGGCAGTGGTGGGAACCACAGAAGTGCCCCCCGCCTCGGTCCCCAAAGCTGTAGGTCTAGGAGCTGATCAGGGCTCGTGTGCCACCCAGGACTGCAGGGCGCCCAGGCCAGTCCTGGCCTTCTCCTTCCAGTTCCCGCCAGGCTCTTCTGGGCCTCTGAGGGAAGGGGCTCATTCCCTAGACTCCCCAGGCTCTTCTCAATTCGAGCTGGAACCCATGGTATGATGAAGTGTGGGCCCTGTCGCGGCCCCAACTTCCTTAGACGCCTCAGAGCTGTCTCCTGCTGGTCCTAGCATGCCGTTTACTGGGTCAAAGGACACCCCATCACCTTTCACCAGGATGTCTTATGGGAGCAGCCTGCAGCTGAGTGTGAGCTCTGTGCTGGGGGACCAGGACCTGGTTTGTGCCCTGCACGGCTGCCAGGTGCGCGGTTGCATCCCTCCTGCTCCCTGGGCCTGGGGCTCGTCACTGAGGCCGGGGCAGTGTGAGAAAAAGTGCTCCCTAAGCCTCCTCTTGCCTGAGGCCCAGGCTGAGTCCACTCCAGGGTTCAGGTCTGACCAGCCAGGTCATGGAGATGCATGATGGGTGAATGTGCCAGTTTTTAACATGCCCTCCACTTCTGGCAGAACCCCTCCCACTCTGCACTCACAGGGGCTTTTTGAAAGATTACTCAGGTCAGACAGAAATGTGCACAGCCCAGTGACTGTTTCCATATGTGTACCTCACCCGGATCAAGGGGCGGAGCATTTCCTTCACTCCAGAAAGTCTCTTGTCCCCCTTCCCAGTCAATATCCCCGGGAGAGAACATCATTCTGACTTCTATCACTGTAGATTAGTTTTGCCTGTTCTAGAACTTTCACAGAAATGTAATCAAAACATATATGATCTTTTGTGTCTGGCTTTTCTTGCTCAATAGAATGTTGGGGAAAGCCATCCAGGTTGTCTCAGTATTGGTTCAGTATCTCAGTTTACTTATCCATTCCCTGTTGATGGACATGTGGATGGTTTCCAGTTTTTGGCAACTATGAATAAAGCTGATAAGTATGTTTATGGATATGTCTTTTGGTGGACACACGCACTCATTTCTTTTGGGTAAATATCTTGGAGTGGAATTACTGGGTCATATGAAAAGCAAATATTTAGCTTTAGTGGATCTTGCCAAACAGTTTTCCAAAATTATCCTACCAAGTACACTTCTAATCGGCCGTGTCTGAGAGTTCCAGTTGCTCCACATCCTCACTAGCACTTGCTGTTATCAGTCTTTTTCTCAGTCTGGTGAGCATGTAATGATATCAACTTCTGCTTTTTTTTGTTTTTTTAAAATTAATTAATTAAATAATTTATTGCATTGGGTCTTCGTTGCTGTGCATGGGCTTTTCTCTAGTTGCAGTGAGTGGGGGCTACTCTTCGTTGTGGGCTCTAGGTGTGTGGACTTCAGTAGTTGTGGTGCACGGGCTCAGTAGTTGTGGTGCACGGGCTCAGTAGTTGTGGCTCGCGGGCTCTAGAGTGCAGGCTCTGTAGCTGTGGCTCACGGGCTTAGTTGGTCCCTGGCATGTGGGATCTTCCCGGACCAGGGCTCGAACCTGTGTCCCCTGCACTGGCAGGTGTATTAACCACTGCACCACCAGGGAAGTCCTCTCCATCT
Organism: Mesoplodon bidens; assembly: GCF_964165515.1. Lineage (NCBI taxonomy): Eukaryota > Metazoa > Chordata > Mammalia > Artiodactyla > Ziphiidae > Mesoplodon > Mesoplodon bidens. The sequence continues at coordinate 14,454,460 of NC_138170.1, read as the reverse complement.
GGTTTTAATTTGCATTTTCCTGCTGACAAATGATGTTGAGCATTTTTCATATGCTTATTGGCCATGTCTTCTTTGGTGAAGTGTCTGTTCAGGTCTTTTGCCCCTTTGAAAAATTGATTTTTCTCATTGATTTATATATAGGAGTTCTCTTTTTAAAAATTATTTATTTATTTTTACTTAAAAGATTTTTTTTTTGGCTGCACCAGACGGCATGTGGGATCTTAGTTCCTGGACCAAGGATCAAACCCGTGCCCCCTGCGTTGTAAGCATGGAGTCCCAACCACTGGACCATCAGGGAAGTCCCTAGGAGTCCTTTAAGTACTCTGAATATAAGTATTTTGTCAGAAAATGTATTTTTATTGCGATAAAATTCATATAACATAAAAGTTAACCATTTAAAAATGCACAATTCAGTGGCATTTAGTACATTCATGTTGTGTGACCAGCACCTCTATCTTGTTCCGAAACATTTTCATCCCCTAAAAGGAAACCTTATTTCCAGTAAGCAGCCGTTTCCCATTTCCCCCGTCTGCCAGTCCCTGGCAACCACTAAGCTACTTTCTGTCTCTCTAGTGTTATCTATTCTGGATATTTCATATAAATGGAATAATACAATATGTGACACTGGTATCAGAACTTTGTTCTTTCTTATGGCTAATTGTTATTCCACTGTATGGATCTATCACATTTTGCTTATCTATTCAGCAGGTGATGGACATTTGGGTTGTTTCCACCTTTTGACTATTGTGATTAGTACTCATGAATATTTGTGTACCTGTTTTCAATTGTTTTGGGTGTATATCTAGGAGTGGGATTGTTGGGTCATAGGGTAATTCTATGTTTAGATTTTTTTTTTTTTTTTTTTTTTGCGGTACGCGGGCCTCTCACTGTCGTGGCCTCTCCCGTTGCGGAGCACAGGCTCCGGACGCAGAGGCCCAGCGGCCATGGCCCACGGGCCCAGCCACTCCGCGGCATGTGGGATCCTCCCGGACCGGGGCACGAACCCGTGTCCCCTGCATCGGCAGGCGGACTCTCAACCACTGCGCCACCAGGGAAGCCCTATGTTTAGATTTTTGAGGAGCTGCCAAACTGTTTTCTAAAGCAGCTGTACAATTTTACAATGGGTGAATGTTCCAATTTCTCCACGTCCTTGGCAACACATTTTATTGTTCATTTAAAAAATTCTGGCCAGTCTAGTGGATGTGAAGTGGTATCTCATTGTGGTTTTGATTTGCATTTCCCTAATGACTAGTGATATTGAACATTTTTTCATGTGCTTTTGGCCCATTTATATACCTTCTTTGAAGAAACATCTATTCAAATCCTTTGTCCATTTTTTAGTTGAACTATTTTTCTTTTTATTATTGAGTGCTAAGAGTTCTTTATATATTCTGGAAATCAGAATCTTATCAGATCTGTAAGTATTTGATTTGCAAACACTTTTCCTCATTCTGTAGGTTTTATTATTTTCACTTTCTTGATTGTGTCCTTTGATGCTCAAAAGTTTAAAAATTTTGAAGTCCTATTTATTTTTTCTTTTTTTGCTTCTGCTTTTGACGGCATATCTTAGAATCCATTGCCAAATCCAAGGGCATGAAAATGTACTCCTATGTTTTCTTCCAAGAGTTTTATAGTTTTAGTGCTTACATTTGGATATTTGATCCATTTTGAGTTAATCTTTACATATGCTGTGAGGTAAGGGACCACATTCATTCTTTGACATGTGGATATCCAGTTGTTCTAACACTGTGTGTCAAACAGACCATTCTTTTTTTCATTGAATGCTCTTGGCACCCTTGTTGAAAATGTAATTAACTGTAGATACATGGGTTTATTGATGGACTCGCGGTTCTTTCCTATTTGTCTATATGTCTAGCCTGTCCAGATTACAAGTGTATTTTGTTCTCTGAAGGACTCAGGTTTGTCTTCTTCACACTGCCTGTTTCCTTTGCCTGGAATGCACTCTCCTTCAGTTTCACATGACTCCTTTTTTATCATTAAGACCTTCTGCAAATTTCTCCTTAGAGAAGCCTCCCCTTGTCACTCTCCACCATGTACTCTGTTTTATTTTCTTTAGTACTTATCGTGCTTGAATTTGTGAAATCCATGAGAGCAGAGTCTTCTGTCCTAGTTACTGGGCAGAAGGTAGCTGCACAAACAGGCCCTTAAAACATCACTGAATGGACAGTCACTGTTCCCCAGCCTGGAATGCCCTTCCTCAGCTTCTGCACTGATTCAAAGGCTCCCCGTCTTTTAAGATCACATCCAAATGCCATCACCCCCCTGGAGCCTTCCCAGTCTGTCTGTGTCATTGGGAAGGTTGGACAGGTGGGCCTCCTGCATTTGATTAGAAGCTCCCTGAGGGCAAGGACCCACCTCTACATCCCCACCTGCACCCCATAGCTGGAACAGAGTGGGCCCTTGCCAGGGACAGGCGCTGGTCCTGACCTTTGTCTGAGTACGGAGGACTGGGATGAAGGCAGGTTTGGGTGAGGGACTTACCATTGGATAGGATTTAAGCTGAGAGACAAAGTCAAAGATGATTTCACAGTGTTTAGCCTCAGCATCTGGGATGACCATTATTCTCAGGTCAGAAATGTGAAAGTTAAGTGGGGGACCTGGTGTGGAGATCAACAGTGAGTTCAGTTTTCCACTAGCTGGCTTGGAGGAAGAGTCACAGACAGAAGGGCCCCGAGGCAGCCGGGATCCCGGGCAATCAGAGCCAGAGGTGGCAGAGGTGGCAGAACCGGCTCCCAAGGACTGCGAGCCTGGGTGTGGCCTGTGCGGTGGATACAGGATCCTCAAAACCCTGAAAGTTCGTCTCTATTAACCCATCTCCACACCAGGAAACTGAAGTTCAGAGAGGTGCGCAACCTGCCCAGGGGCACACAGCTCCTAAATTGGAGAGCTGGAGTGCACACCCAGGTCTCCCACTCCAAAGGCTGCCTTCCCTGGCAGGACTAGCGCTACAGGAGTTACTTCTGTCTGGGAACTACCCTGGACCTCTGTCCCCTGGATGCATCAGCCGAAGGCAGAGACGAGGTGGGACAAGGCTCACATATGGAGGAGGTGGTAAAGTCACACCTTGGGCACCTGCCGAAGCTGTCTGTGAAGGAATGAGAATATCAGTATTTTTCATGTAGGCGCAGGTTTGAAGACGTGACCTCGTTAGACTCAGTGGCTGGAGTGAGTAGAGATCCTAGGCCGAGGCAGCCCTGGGCCTCCCTTTGGCCTTTTCACACCTCTCCTGTCCTCTTGTCAAGCCCCTCCCAGCCTTCCCCTTCCATCTGGGTGGGGCAATGGGGGAGAGGGCCCCCAGAGCCCACTTGCAGGTAAACCTCTCGGTTGCCAGCCTTCCCTACTTCCATTTGGACCTCTCTCTGGCTGCTTCTGCCAGTAGAAGGTAGCCATATGGTTTTCCAGTGTTCACGTGTGTGTGTGTGTGTGTGGGTATGTGTGTGTGGATATAACACCCTCGGCTCTGCAGGGACCAGCCCACCACGTGCAGCTCCCTTAGACAGAGGCTGGTCTCCTTGAAGTTACTCCTGCCTTCCCTTTCCTTCCATCCAGGGGGATGGAGCCATGAGTCCACCCATCCGGCTGGTTCCCCTCCTCCCAGACCTGAGGAACAGGCTCTGTCCACAGATAATTGCCGCACCCACCAAGGAGCCAGAGCTCCCCTCCCCAGGGAAGGGGTGGGGGATGGCTGGAGCGGGTGAGCAGTGGGCGAGAAGGACAGAGGGTTGAGGAGGGCAGGAGGGGAAGAGGTAGCAATTCTGGCTCTACCGCCTGTTGCTGTGTGACCTCAGGCAAGCTCCCTCCCCTCTCTGGGCAGCTGTCCCTCCTCAGTGGGCTAGGGAAACACAGTGCTCACAAGGTCGTTCATGAAGATGAAGTGAGATAACACAAGTCAAGCCTGAGGACAGGTCTGCGCATGGCCAGTACTGGGGACTGGGGCGGGCAGTTCTGGCAGCCACCGCAGTTAGCTGGGAGGCAGGTGGTGTGGAGTGAGGACGAGGGAGGGGAGCCAGCAGCTGCGGTCAGGGTCGGGGGCTGGGGGAGATCCCACAGGGGGCCCTCCCCCCTCCCCTTTCGGAGCCTGGAGTGGGCTGGGGAGAGGAGAGAGTCTAGAGGGGACGGAGGAGGGAGCGGAGGGGCAGGAAGGGCTGTGAGCTTTCCGGGAGCTGGCACCTGGGCACTAGGTGGACCATGCACATCGGGAAACACCTGTCCTCCTCCCCCGTCACTCTAGAGCCGAGAGCCAGGGCTAGATGATGACCCACCCGCCCCACCCATGCTTCCCCCGGGGGAGGTCCCCCTAGCTCTGCAGTGGCCCCATCACACCCACCGCATCTCCCACTGCCAGGCCCTGGACTAACGCAGCTGCGGGGAGATGGTTTCCCTAACACTCGGTCTGGGTTAATGGCTTCTCGCAGGCCCTGAGTGATGTCCTGGGCGCCTGCAATGAAGAAAACGTGGCTGTTGGTCCCTTCGCCCCCACGGCTCCCAGGTGCTCGCAATAGAATTACAGCCTCAAACCCGCCCTCCTGGACCCAGGGCGGCCTTCAGCTGCCCTCGGGAAGGGACCGGGCGTCCTGCCTAGCACCCCTGCTGGGACCGAGTGGCCAAGGCTTTCGTGAGGGGCTGGGACAAAGGAGGATGAGCGCTGGAGCTGGGGTCCAGAGTCTCAGCTTCTGGGTCACCAGGGACCCTGGGCTGCTCACGTGACCTCCTGGCCTGGTTTCCTTACCCTTTGCTTCCGCCACCTCCCTCTCGTTGGCAGCCGTATCTCTTTGGAGCCCAGACTTGCCCATGGCACTTCTCTGCTTACAGCCTGTCAGTGGTTCCCCACTGCCCAAGGACGAAGTGCACCCTTGGCTGGTGCTGGGGACTCACGTTCAGCCTGCAGCCCTCTAATAGTGGGGGCTATTTCTCCCCCACTCCCTGAGTCTGAGCCACCCCAGTTACTTGCCATGCCCCCAAGTTGCCCCATTCTCCAAGTGAGCGGGAGGCAGAAGCCTATGGTTGAGGGCCTGGGCTCAAGGTTGATTGCTCAGGGCTGAGCCATCCATGCCTCTGACATCCTTGGGCTCCTCTTCTTCCTGAGCACCCGTTAGACCACAATTTCCCAGCCCCCTTGACCTAGGGATGAGTTGGGCAGAAGAGACATATGCCACTTCTATTTGGCCCACAAAAGTCTCCCCCCTGCAATCCTCCACTCAGTTTCCCCTCTGCAGCAACCCTAGAGACCACGGGCTAAATATGGTGGCACCAGGGTGTGAATGGAGCCTGGGTCCCTGAGTCACTGCTCAAAGGAGAGCTGCCTGACTCACACGGGACTGTGATGTGAGCTATTTGTGCTAAGCCACAGAGATTTGTGAGTCCCTGTTATAGCAGTGGGCCTACCCTGACTTACAAAAATCTTAGGAGAAACTGTGGGTAAGTCATGTATCATAAGATGACTCAGTTTTCTCATCTGTGAAATGGGACAATAATACCTCCCTCACAGAATTATGGAATGAGATAACATCGGGCACCTGGCACTTAGTAGCTCTCAGTAACTGAAGCTGTTTGACATCAGCCCTTGGCCTTTGCAGGTGCCATTCCCTCTGCCTGGCTGTTTCTCCCCTGCCTTCTCCATTCTGGGCATCACTGCTGGGAAAGAGCCCCAGCTTTAGGGCTCCCCCAACCTGGGCTCTGCAGCCCGCGGACACACTCTGCCAGTGCTTTCCTTGCTGTACCCTTCTCATTTTGTCTGTCTGCCTGTCTGTCTCTCCCTGGACTGGGCACTGCCAGCAGCCCTTGTGGACCCTGGCACAGAGCAGGACCCACAGTGGCTCTTCGGTTTATAAAATGAGGCTTGTCCGGCCTGTCTCTCAGGCTAGGGCTGAGTCATGAGGGGACTGAGGCTCTCATGGGAAACTGCTTGTAGAAAGTGGAAAAGCCTCTCCAAGACTCTTAGGGGTCGGTTCCCTGATCCAGAGTACCCCCAGCGCCCCACTCTCGCCTCAGCCCCACTCCCCGGCTTGTCCACTGAAGTTCTCAGCCTCCTGGGCTCTCTTTGTCTCTGAGGCCTCGGGACGGCAGCTGTCAAGGTCACTGGCCACAAAAGCGGCACTCAGCTGAGGCACTCAGCTGAGGCACATAAGCCCGGACAAGACTAGTAATCCCCGATATAAGACACAAGACAGCTGGGGGCTCCTACTAACGCTGGGCCTTCCCTCTCTTCCTTCATCTGCTCTTTCTTGCCCTCCTCCAGCAGGTGAGGCGGTGAGACCGCTTCGTCTGTCCCTGTGACTATGGGGTGAGGGTGGGAGCCACCCACAGGAGGTGCGGGGCATGGGGAGGAAGGGAGGTGGGGACTCTGCAGTGAGGGAAGCCTGTGCTTTCTGGTTCAGTTGTGACCTGGGCCTGTGAAAGGACAGGAGGAGACAGTGTTGGGTGGGTGCTGGCCAGCCCCCTGCCACTACGGCCCCAGCTGCCAGGTAAGTCTGGGGCGGGAGCCCTGTCCGGGGCGTGGGGCGTGGGCTGGACCTCAAAGCTATATTTCCCTCCAGCACCACCTCTGCCTCCTTCACCGATGCTTCAGATCCCAGGTGGTGCCTGAGTGGAGGGGCAAGGATGTAGAATGAGCCACCAAGGTCATTGTCCACAGGATGGTTCAAATTTGCTGTGGGGCAGTGATTCACCCCAGACAGAGCCCCAGTTTCTCCTGGGGGGCTCATCCAGCTGGGTGAGGATTCTCTGCTGTGTGTGCAGGCAGGGCTCCTCCCCCCGGAGCCCACGATGGCCCTCGGCCACTGTCCCTGCGGGAGCTCTGCCCATTGACCTCCTATCGCGAGACAGCCTGGGGAGCGGCCATGGTCATCCTGGCTTTCTTTCCTCCAAGTCCACCTGCCGTATGAGGCATCTGCAGGTAACCTGGACACACAGATGACATACCGAGGAACCGATAACACCTTTATTGACATCGATATTGACAGGCTTCTAAATACAGGAGGGAGCCATGCTCCGTCTCCCCTCCCCCTCCTCCCCCACACAGCAGCTCCAATCGTCCCCGCTCCTCTCTGGTGACGTCCGTGGGGCCCCTTAGCCCACTGTCCTCGCTCAGCTCTGGGTCCTGCCTTTCCACCAAACCTCACAGCTGCAGCATTTCCCCATGTTTGTCAGTGTTTTCAGGCCCTGTTTTAAACGGCACAACTGCAGTGTATGTAACTGTTCCCTTGGTTTTTGGAAACTTAGGTGGCTTCTGTTTTTTTCAGCACAACAGAAAATGCTGCATGGCACAGTTTTGAGCATAGTGCTTTCTCCTGCATGAGCTCAACTCTCCAGGCGAGATTTCCAGAACTGGGGCCGCTGGCTCAAAGGACTCCAGTGTCTTGAGTCAATGCACATCAGGGTGGAACGACCCTCAGAAATGACCTGGTCCCTTCATTCGTGAAATGAGGAGATGAGATCCAGAGAGGAGAGGTGGCCTGGTGAAGGTGACCCGGCAGGTTTGTGGGGCTGCTGCTGTCTGGCCCAAGTATCTGCAGCTCCTTCCTCTTCTTGAAGCTTTGTGGTCTAGAAAAGAGGACCAAGCTGCTGCAAATGCTCCTCCAAGGAGATTTTTTTTAAAAAATCTTAATTGAGATATAATTCACATATAGTTATATCTCTTTATTGAGATATAATTCATAATATACTATATAATTCACCCAAGTGCACACCCTAATGGCTTTTAGTATGTTCACAGAGTTGTACAATCATCACTACAATCAACACTAGAACATTTTCATCACCCAAAAGAAACCCTTGATCAGGCATCTCCAACCTCCCACTCCACTTCCTACCCCCAGCCCCTGGAAACCACGGATCTACTTTCTGTCTCTATGGATTTGCCTACTCTGGACATTTCGTATCAATGGAATCACACAATATGTGGTCTTTTGTGACTGGCTTCTTTCCCTTAGCATCATGTTTTCAAGATTCATCCATGTTGTAGCCTGTGGCAGTACTTCGTACCTAGTTATGGCCAAATAATACTTCATTGGATAAATATACCAACATTTGTTTATCTACCCATCAGTTGATAAACATTTGGGTTGTTTCAACTTTTTAGCAGCCTGGAGCCTGCCTGATTCTTGGTGGAGGCCTCAGGCCACTGGCAGGTCTTCCTCTCCCCAGGTACTGGCCCAGCTCCCTCTCTCTTCACCCAACTCTGCTTCCAGTGAGCCTTCCCCTCACAGACTGCAGGAAAGGGCCAGGAAACTGTCCCTCATGGCGCCATTTCCCTGGAGTGTGGGTGGAGGGCACAAAGAGAATACTTCCTGGGAAGGACTGGGACTCAGCTGGAGAGCCTTAGGCCAGAGTTCTGGGAGCAGCTGCCTCACAACATGCAGAATCCAGCACCCAGCACGTATTAATGTGTCAGTCTGTTTGTCCATTCATTGATTCATTCATTCATTTACTCATTTGTTCATTCATTCATCATTCTCTAGATGAGCATGTCCTGTGCACTGGACCCAGTGCTGGGATGAGGCCCTTGGGGAGCCATGGTCTGCTGGGGACATAGGCCTGTAACCAAACCCTGGTGACATAGGGCAATGTTACTGGAATCCAGAGTGGCTCAGGGCCACAGCCCGGAGCAAAGGGAGACCAAACAACAGAAGAGAAGGAGGGCATCAGAATCTCCTTGCACATGTATATACTTGCAATGAATAATCTGACAATGAAATTAAGAAAAACTATTCCACTTACAACAGCATCAAAGCATAAAATATTTAGGAATAAATGTAACCAAAGAAGTGAAAAACGAATACTCTGAAAATTATAAAACACTGTTGAAAGAAATGAAAGGAGATCTCGATTGAGAGTTTGGGATTAGCATATGCAAGCTGGTATATATAGAATGGATAAACAAGGTCCTACTGTATAGCACAGGGAACTATATTCAATATCCTGCAATAAACCATAATGGAAAAGAATATGAAAAAGAATGTACAACTGAGTCACTTTGTTATACAGCAGTAATTGACACAACATTGTAATTCAGCCTGTACTTCAATAAAAAAAATTTTAACTATATATAAAAAAAAAAAGAAATGAAAGGAGACCTAAATAAATGAAAAGACATCCCTTGTTCATGGATCAGAACATTTAGTATTGTTATGTGACAATACTCCCCAAACTGAACTACAGATTCAATGCAATCTCTATCAAAACTCCAGCTGGCTTCTCCAAAAAGTTGAAAAGCTGTTCCTGATATTCATATGGAAATATAAGGGACCCAGAATAGCCAACAAAATAATGAAAAAGAACAAAGTTGGATTTGATCTTTCTGATATCAAAACTTACTACAAAGTTACATTAATTAAGACTGGCTGGTGCTGGCATGAGGTTACAATCCAATCAATGGATAGAATTTAGAATTTAGAAATAATCTCTCACATTTATAGCCAATTGATTTTTGACAAGGGTACCGAGACATTTCAATGTGGGAAAGAATAGTCTTTTTAGCAAATGGTGTTGGGACACATGTAAAGTAGGAATTTGGATCCCTACCTCACACCATAATAAAAATTAATTCAAAACGGATCAAAGATTTAAATGTAAGCCAAAACAACAAAACTCTTACAAGAAAACGTGGACATAAATCTCATGACATTGAAATAGGCAATGATTTCTCAGATATGACACCAGGAGCAAAAGCAACTAAAGAAAACATTGATAAATTGGACTTCTTCAAAATTAAAAAATCTGTGCTTCAAAGGATACCATCAGGAAAGGGAAAAGACAACCTAAGGACTGAGGGAGAGGTGGATACCCAGAGGCTCCCTGTGTTGTCCTGCACGCTTGTGAACGATGGCCTTGAGGGTGGCCATGAAAACCTGACTAGTTACATGATTTACAATTCATTAATCCAAAACAGAGTTAGGCTCAGAAACAGTGCAGTTTGCCATGGGGTAGAAAGCTGTTTCACCCCAGGGTCTTCAGCAGGGCACTCTGTCATGTGTGAAGCAACATCCTCAACAATGCCCACACCTGCCACGTAGTATCAGCCAGGTGTCAAGAGCATCCCCCTGCCCTTGGGATCTAGATAAGATGGCCATGAACCCCAAATCCCATGGTCTGTCCCCCATTCTTCCCAATTTGGCTCCCACGATGATGTCTGGTCCATACCACAGCTACCTTCTGTGGGTCCCTAAGAAGCCCCCTCACACAGAGCATCATGGGAACAGTGGATGCTTCTGAGCAGCTGGTCATCCAAGTCCTGCAGAGCAAATAACTTTAAAATGACATTTTGGGCAACCCCAGATTTGTCCCGGGGGCTCCTCACTTGCCTCCTGCCATATAGCACCTCCGTTCACATCTCCACGCCCACCCTTGTCTCCTTCCCTCGTTTTCCCTCATTTCCCACCTTCTCTGTGGTGGTGGAGAGACACCACCACGGCCCCTCCTGTCGCCCAAGTCTGCCTTCTTTGAAACATTGCCTCCTGCCTTGGCAGGTTGCAAAGAATTTCTCAAACAGGTATGTCCTTTCTCCTCTCATCAGGCTGGCTGTGCAGTCACTCTGGGTGCACCTGACAGCCCCTAGGCTACAAGTATGCCTAAGTCCGTGGGCCACAATCCCCTGCTGGGTATTTCTCCCAGGAAGCTCCCACCCGGGTTTGTAGGAACCTGCATGCAGATGTTTCTTGTGGTGTTATTTACAGCGGTGAAGAGTGGGATTAAATCAGTGGTCCAAATAGGTAAACAACAAGGTCCTACTGTATAGCATGGGGAACTATATTCAGTATCTTGTAATAAACTATAATGGAAAAGAATCTGAAAAAGAATATATATATATATAACTGAATCACTTTACTGTACATCAGAAACACACAACATTGTAAATCAACTATACTTCAATAAAAAAACTTTTTTTAAATTAATGGTACTGCATTAGCAGAACAGACAGGTGTGGGCCACACAGCCGTCAGGAACAAGGTGGCGTACAGTTACCGGGAGATCCTAAAAATACAGTGCTGGATGAAAAACCATGTGATGGACGGAGGCTATACCATGACATCACTCCTGTGAACTGAATACACAAGCACATGAGAATCATACTAGAAAGTTCTAAGGATACATGTGTATCTAAGGACATCCCTGGGAGTTAGGAATAATCCTATGAGTGGGCCTCCCAGGGCCTGCAGGTGAGACTGGGCCTTGCACGGAGGCATGTGACTAACTCAGGCACTCAGAAAGCAAGAGGCGGAGTGGGTAAGGGCCTGGGGGCTGCAGAGAGAAGGTGAGCCGTGACAGGGGAGTGTGAAAGAGTTGCATGCGGACATGCAGGGTGGGGATAAGGGGAGCCCATGCCGGGCAGCAGCCTCAAGGGTCAGGATTGGTCGTGCAGGCCTCTGACGATATGTGCCCGGGCCAGGGCCATGGCTGGGGGCAGGGGGGTGGGGTGGGAAGGGCTTGGAGACCTGGTCTTCTGTGTGCTTCTCTGCTGAGGTCGGGCTTAAGGTCGAGCCAGCCAGAATTCATGGGTCACCTCTGGCTAAGCACAGAAGGCGGCCGTCCCCAGTAGAGGGCTGTGAGCCTTGGCCCCTGGAAACAGGCCTAGCAATGCGGATGCTCAGCAATGTGCAGACGTGAGCTGCTCTGCTGCCCCGGCCAGCCCGGCCTCTGGCTGGCCAGCCCGGAGCCAGGCCTGGCCTGACCTTCCTCCCCATCTCCTGACATCCACCACCCTGGAGGTCAATAGCTCTGCTGGGGGCTGGGCTGGAGCCGGAAGGACCCCCAGGGCAGAAGGGAGGGGAAGGTGCTGTGAAAGCCTCCCAGCTCTATCTCATCTGCCTCTTAATTAAAGCAGCCCTGTGTGGTGTGTGCGAGTTGGTGGGGGCTTGGGGGAGAGGCTGATGGGCTTCCCACCCACTCACAGGCAGCCCGAGAGCCAGCCCACGAGGGGAGTACGAGGCAGGGCCGCCGTGGTGCACTGGGCTCAGAGAGACAGGAGGTGTGGGGCTCCCCATCCCTGCCTGTCCCTTACCAGGGCTGTGGGCTTGGACAGGCTGCTTCCCTCCTCTCTAAGGAAGTTGTGAGGTAGGTAAACTTCCTTTGTAAACTGCTAAACGCCGCCTGAGTGGGAGGTGGCGTGGAGAGCTGGCCTTCCAGCCAAGGATCCGATGACCTCGGCTGGGCAAGCAGAGTGGTCCCAGGGGGCAGGCGGGCATCTGGGCTACAGGATGGACCCCTTCCAGAATGGGCAGCTGGGTCCAGCACCCAGCCTGGGGCGAATGTGAGTCCAAGACAGATCCTCTCCCTGACTGGGACACAGGTTTGGAGCCTGCAGAGGCTCTGTCAGTTTGCATTTTGCAAACTAGAAGGGATTGTTCTCATGAGAAAAGTTATTACGATGGTGAGATGGGTCTGATACCTTTGGAAAGCAAATCAGTGATGAGAGAGCGGCCAGTCTTCCTGCATACGGCAGGCCCACGGTAGGAGCGTGAGCTCCCCAGAGCCGCTGCTCAGGGATGAGGCCCTAAGTGGGTCGTGGGAGCCGCACTGGATAGCTGGCCAGTGCTCTCAACGCTTAGCCGTGACAGATGCACTCAGAGTCCTGGAGACACAGCCCAGGCCCCACTGCTTGAATTACTCACAAGTGCACTAGTTCAGCACCACCTCCCCTGCAGCGAGGCCCTTGCTCAAGGTCACAGGGATGGTCAATAACAGTCCTGGCCAGCATTCAAGATCTCAGAGCCCTGGGCAGCTGCTCAACACTGGGGGTTTCCGCTTTGTGGCCCCTCCCAGAAAGCACGCGTGTTTGGAAACTTGGTTTTGCAGCAGCCCAGCTGGGAGCTCTGAGCCCCACTCTTGTCTGACCACCCTCCCAATACAGGGGTTCCATCCACAGGATGTCACATGGCCATCCAGGGTCTGCTTGCATCCTTCCAGGCACAGGGAACTCACTGCTTTGTGGGCAGCTGGGCCCAGTATTTTCAGGTGGATAAGGAGGGTGGGATGTAATCAGATCTTCAGTACCGGGCACCGTGCTGGGCCATGGAGGTGCCCAGGTCACGTGTGCCCTCTTTGCTCCCAGCGTGGACAGTCCTTCTTGTTAGCAAGTGCTTCCTGTTGTAACCCAAAGCCAGTGACTCCAGCCATTGGAGGTGTCCTCAGGCTACCCTCTGGAGCTGTGTAGAGTGGGTCTCGTCCCCTCACCTTTCCCAGACCTTTCACCATGCCGGTAGAGTCCTTGAGGTTGAGCAAATCACTGTTGGCCATCGTCGGCTGTACCTCTCCCTGCAGGAGGATGGGGTATCTGTGTCCAGCTGAACCAAGGTAGAGCCGTGTTACTTGCTTTGGCCAATGATAAGTGGGCAGAAGCTCTGTACATCCCTTTCAGCAGAAGCTGTGAGGGCCAGTCTGTGGTTTGCCATGTATCTTTTCCTTCTGCCACCAGACAGAATATTCTAGTTGAAGGCTACTTTGTTAGCTTAGATCCCAGCAAAGATGACAAGGATCAGAGCCACAGCCAACCCCCATGAGAGAGAAGCCATTGAGATTTGGGGATCTTTTGTTACTGCAGTAAAACGCAGCCTATCCTGACTCATTTGCTAAGGTCTCCTCGAAAGTGAGATCTCCAGGATCAAGGGGGTGTGAGCAGTGTGGAATAGGATGGGATGCCCTCCAGGAGCAGGGATTATGGAAATATCTATTATATAATAATTCCACATCAATTACAGCAGCAGCACATGTGCTCATAATAACCTTGGATGAAACCCATTCCTTATGAACACGAACTGCTGGTGAACCAGGACTTTCTCATTCCCTGCTTAAGCAAAGGGGCACTTTACACCTGCAGAGACCCCTTGCCCTTCACTGGCATTCAATTTCACCCCATGGGCTCTCAGTCACCTTCCTATCCTGCTGGGTTAATGTTTTGAACATCTTGTTATGAAAGTTTCAAACATGCAAAACAGTTGAAATAATTGTACAGTGAACACCAGTATACTCACCACCTAGATTCTACAATTTATATTTTACTATGCTTGCTGTATCATATATCTATCTATGCATCGTTCTATCCTTCTATCAATCCATCTTACCTTTGGATGATTTTCAAAGTAAGTTGCAGATATCAGTAAGCTTCCCCACCCACCCAAACATTTCTGCATGTACATTGACTAGAGCTCAATATTTATGTTTTTAAAGGTATATACATACAGCGAAAGACACATACATTTCCAGAAATGCAAACACCTGTGTAACCCAAACTGCTCTCGAGATAGAGAACACTGTCACCACCCCAGAAAGCTCTTCCATGCCCCTTCCCTGGCAATGTCCATCTTAACTCTCTAGAGCCAAACGCTGTTTTGATAGGTTTTGCCTAGTCTAGAAACTCAAATCAATAGAATCTTGCAGTGTCAGACTTTTAAAAAATCAGCATAATAGTTTTGAGATTCACCCACATTGTTGCCTATACCTGTAGTTTGTTCCTTTTTGTCATTGAATAGTGTTGTATTTATATCACAGTGTGTTTATCTGTTGTTCTGTTGATGGATACCTGGGCTGTTTCTAGTTGTTGGCTATTATGAATGAACCTGCTAAGAACATTTGTGTACAAGCTTTTTGTGCGGACATATATCTTCATTTCTGTTGAGTAAATATTTAATATTACAATTGCTGACTCATAGGAAGATATATATTTAATTTTATAAGAAACTAACAGATCTTTTCCCAAAGTGGCAATGTCTGAGAGTGCATCCACTGCTCCACACTTTTTTTTTTTAAATATTTTTTTTTTGATGTGGACCACTTTTAAAGTCTTTATTGAATTTGTTACAATATTGCTTCTGTTTTATGTTTTTGGTTTTTTGGCCTGAGGCATGTGAGGTCTTGGCTCCCCCACCAGGGATCAAACCTGTACCCCCTGCATTGGAAGGTGAAGTCTTAACCACTGGACTGCCAGGGAAGTCCCTGCTCCACGCTCTTGGGTTACTTTTTTTTTTTTTTTGTGGTACGGGGGCCTCTCACTGTTGTGGCCTCTCCTGTTGCGGAGCACAGGCTCCGGACGCGCAGGCTCAGCGGCCATGGCTCACGGGCCCAGCCGCTCCACGGCATGTGGGATCTTCCCGGACCGGAGCACGAACCCGTGTCCCCTGCATCGGCAGGCAAACTCAACCACTACGCCACCAGGGAAGCCCTTGGGTTACTTTTGAATCTGGATCCCATCATTCAATGAGCACACCATCCTTTCCAGCCAGTGTGATCCTCGAGGTTGATTAATATGCATACTATGGCCCATCCAACTCACTGCCTAGATTTTTGGGCAGGATGGTCCCCTGTGGCTGAGTATCAGAGGCCCACTCTATGAATAATTAGTTGTTCAGTCACCTATGAAAATATGCAATTGTGCTATAACCTGTAAACATCACCTCCAGGGAGTCATGAGATAAGTTTGTCAAATTGAGAAATGCTGTGCTTCCAACATCCTCCTCCAAATGCCAGTCAAATATCAAAGTGGGGAAGGGGACCATTGCTTTCCTCTAGAAGAGGCTGCAGATGCTGTTTTCAGCTCTTGTAAATAAAGCTGTTGAATAATTTAAGAATCTTGCTAGAGATAAAATTTAGGCTTATCTGTGTGCAGGTTCCTGAATCCCTTCTTTGAAAATGGGCACAAATTTCTCCATCACTTATCCATTGGCACCTTTCATGTCACTCTGATTTTTCAGAGGTCACTGATGGGGGGTGCTTGATCACGTCTGCAGGTTTCTGTAGCTCCTCGGGCCTGGGGCAGGGGAGAGAAAGGAGGGAGGCAGACAATGGATATTACTGAACACGTCAGTGCACTGTGTGTGCGTTATACATGGACCATCTCATCTCAGGTGCTATTATCATCCTCCTTTTCAGATAAGGAAATTGAGCTCCATGAGGTCAAGTAATTGTCCAAGGTCACAGGACTGATCAGTGGCAGACCTAGGATTTGAAAGATTGTTTGACCTCAGATCTTTCTCCTACACACCCTCAAGAGCGCTTTGGTGACCTTGTGTACCAGTTATGAACTTCAAACCTGTTTTTCTGTGGGAGGGGACACTGTTCCATTGGAGTAGCAGGAAAACTTTGCTACCACTGAGGAGGACCCAGACCTGACTGAGGTCAGCGGGGACGTGGGGCTTGGAAGTGAGCTCTCTGTTCGTTACTGGTGCATCTGCTGCTTGTGCCCTGGCCAGTCCTCCCGGGGAGCCAGGAAAGTGGAATACAAATGCCCAAGCTCACCAGTCAGTAAGTGGGGCAGGGGCTTCCCTGGTGGCGTAGTGGTTAAGGATCCACCTGCCAATGCAGGGGACACGGGTTCAAGCCCTGGTCCGGGAAGATCCCACATGCCACAGAGCAACTAAGCCCATGCGCCACAACTACTGAGCCTGCGCTCTAGAGCCCGCGAGCCACAGCTACTGAAGCCCACGCGCCTGGAGCCCATGCTCTGCAACAAGAGAAGCTACCACAATGAGAAGCCTGCACACTGCAACAAAGAGTAGCCCCTGCTTGCCGCAACTAGAGAAAACCCGTGCGCAGCAACGAAGACCTAACACACCAAAAATAAATAAATAAATAAATAAATAAATGCTTTCTTTAAAGCCATAGGAAAGCTCTGGACACACATGCAGAGTATAAATGAAACATGTTACAGAGAGGATCAAGCCCTTCCAGGAGAGAAGAGGCTGGCAGTTGCTTTCACACTGCCTAGTGGGGGCGGCCGCCTAAACTGGGTAGTGGAGGAGCAGGCCTAACAGGTGGAGGGACTTTGCTGGGAAAGGAGAAAACGTCCAAACTCTCAACAACTGGGTAAACCTATGTGGTAGATTAGAATCTGGAGGAGCCCCCAATATAAAGCTACCCCTTAGTAGCTGGCCTGCTAATTCTCCTCCATGGGGTTTGGCTGAATAAGCATCACCTGGAGGCAGGTCTGGCAAACAGAAGGAGAATGAGAGAGAGACAGAGACAGAGACAGTACTTAGATCCAAAGCCCTGGAGGGGAAGGTACTGAACTCACCCTTGAAATATTGAAACCTCCATGAAGTAAAACTAACTCAGCTCCCATCTAGCACAACTCTTTTTTTTTTTATTGAAGTACAGTTGATTTACAATGTTATGTTAATTTCTGCTATACAGCAAAGTGATTCAGATATATATATATGTATACATTTATATATACATATATATACATTCTTTTTTTAATATTCTTTTCTATTATGGTTTATCATAGGATATTGAATATAGTTCCCTGTGCTATACAGTAGGACCTTGTTGTTTATCCATTCTATATATAAAAGCTTACATCTGCTAACCCCAACCTCCCACTCCATCCCTCCCCCAACCCTCTCCCCCTTGGTGACCACCAGTCTGTTCTCTATGTCTGTGATTTGGTTACTGTTTCATAGATGAGTTCATTTGTGTCATATTTTAGATTCCACATATAAGTAATATCATATGGTATTTGTCTTTCTCTTTCTGACTTACTTCACTTCACTAGTTGCATCCATGTTGCTGCAAATGGCATTATTTTAGTCTTTTTTATGGCTGAGTAGTATTCCATTGTAATATATGTACCATATCTTCTTTATCCATTCATCTGTTGATGGACATTTAGGTTGTTTCAATGTCTTGGCTATTGTGAATAGTGCTGCTATGAACATAGGGGTGTATGTATCTTTTTGAATGATAGTTTTGTCCAGATATATGCCCAGGATTGGGATTGCTGGATAATATGGTAATTCTATTTTTAGTTTTCTGAGGAACCTCCATACTGTCTTCCCTAGCGGCTGCACCAATTTACATTCCCACCAACAGTGTAGGAGGGTTCCCTTTTCTCCATACCCTCTCCAGCATTTGTTATTTGTAGACTTTTTAATGATGGCCATTCTGATCAGTGTGAGGTGGTACCTCACTGTAGTTTTAATTTGCATTTAACTAGCGATGGTGAACATCTTTTCATGTGCCTATTGGCCATCTGTATGTCCTCTTTGGAGAAATGTCTAATTAGGTCTTCTGCCCATTTTTTGATTGGATTGTTTATTTCTTTTGTTGTTGTTGAGTTGTATGAGCTATTTGTATATTTTGGAAATTAATCCCTTGTTGGTTGCATCATTTGCAAATATTTTCTCCCAGTCTGTAGGTTGTCTTTTTGTTTTGTTTATGGTTTCCTTTGCAGTGCAAAAGCTTGTAAGTTTGATTAGATCTCATTTGTTTATTTTTTCTTTTATTTCTATTGCCTTGGGAGACTGACCTAAGAAAACACTGGTATGATTGGTGTCAGAAAATGTTTTGCCTATGATCTCTTCTGGGAGTTTTATGGTGTCATGTCTTATGTTTAATTTTTAAAACCATCTTGAGTTTTTAATTGTGTATTGTGAGAGGGTGTGTTCTAACTTCATTGATTTACACATGACTGTCCAACTTTCCCAACACCACTTGCTGAAGAAACTGTCTTTTTCCCATTGTATATTCTTGCCTCCTTAATTGACTATAGATGTGTAGGTTTATTTCTGCACTCTGTATTCTGTTCCACTGACCCATATGTCTGTTTTTGTGCTAATACCATGCTGTTTTGATTACTGTAGCTTTGTAGTATTGTCTGAAGTCTGGGAGGGTTATGCCTCCTGCTTTGTTCTTTTTATTCAGGATTGCTTTGGCGATTCTGGGTTTTTAGCTTAACTCTTTATAAGATCAGTGAGATAAACCCTCATGCTAGCCCTCTGACAGAGGAAAGGGTGTGGCCTCTGCTGGTGAGAGGGTATACCTACTTCAGTGTCTATTATTCTTTTATACACAATGTCTGGCATATAGTACAAAATTATTAGACATACAAAGGAGCAAGAAAATGTTAACTCACAATCAAGAGAAAAAGTAACCAGTAGAAGATTCACATATTACTTAGATGTTGGAAATAACAGACAAAGACTTAAAATAACAACTCTAAATATCTTAAGGCATTTAGAAATAAAATGAACAAACTAGAGAAATGGAAATGCTAAAAAAATTAAGCATGATGGGACTTCCATTTCCAATCTGGTATGTAATGAGCTTGGAAGTCATTACTGCATCCTAACAACAAAGAAAAAACTGAGCAAACTGAAAAAATCAACAACTCTTCTTAGAGTGGTTAGAGAAGTAAGGCCACAGGGCAAATTGCTGTCCCCAAAATTGAAGAGACAGACAGGCAAATGCAAAGAATCAAAACATGCTGGAGCAGGGATTTCCCTGGTGGTCCAGTGGTTAGGACTCTGTGCTCCCAATGCAGGAGGCCTGGGTTCTGTCCCTGTCAGGGAACTAAATCTCACATGCCACAACAAAAGATCCCGCATGATGCAACTAAAGATCCCGCGTGCTGCAACGAAGATTCCGTGTGCCGCAACTAAGACCAGGCACAGCCAAATGAATAAATAAATATTAAAAAAAGAATTATAGGGCTTCCCTGGTGGCGCAGTGGTTGGGAGTCCGCCTGCCGATGCAGGGGACATGGGTTCGTGCCCCGGTCTGGGAGGATCCCACGTGCCATGGAGCGGCTGGGCCCGTGAGCCACAGCCGCTGAGCCTGCGCATCCGGAGCCTGTGCTCCACAACGGGAGAGGCCACAGCACTAAGAGGCCCACGTACCACAAAAAAAAAAAAAAAAAAAAAAAAAAAAGAATTATATATAAAGAAATGAAAAAGAAAAGTAAACCTATAACAAAAAACAAGACAAAAAAAACCCACCAAAAACAAAAACATGCTGGAGCAGGAAGCTCTGTGGGAACAAGGACTGGGGTAGGAAACCTAAAATGTAATTAATGAACTGCTGGAGGGTCAATGTGAACAAGTCTGATCTTGACTATGTTCTCACAGAGAATATCAGAGAAAAATCGTCTCATGCCTCTGGCAGAAAGTGGTTAAAGGAACCACTTTGAAATACGCTAGAGAATTCTGTTCTTAAGGTCTGTCCTCAAGAGAAACTAATTTACCAGAGCCTAAACTGTTGGGATTTTTGTCTAATGGACTTGGAGGAAGTAAAATATCCAGGTCCACTCTAGTCATCTTGGCCCACCTAGCAGGGAAAAACTAGGGAGCATGTGTAAAGTTAACTGTTCAGAGGCACAGGCTCACTAAAAGACTGGAATCTAATAATAGAACTACAGAATACTTTCCCTCCCCTGACACCTTATCACCACATTACTAAAGGCTTATTTACCACAGTACATTTTACTCAGTACATCCTGTCCAACTCTCAGGAAAAAAAAATTACAGGCAAACTAAAAGGCAAAAAACACAGGTTTTAAAAATTGAAGGGACTTCCCTGGTGGTGCAGTGGTTAAGAATCCGCCTGTCAATGTGGGGGACACGGGCTCGAGCCCTGGTCCGGGAGGATCCCACAAGCCGCGGAGCGGCTGGGACCGTGCGCCACAACTACTGAGCCTGTGCTCTAGAGCCCGTGAGCCACAACTACTGAACCCACGTGCCACAACTGCTGAGGCCCGTGCACCCTAGAGCTCGTGCTCCACAACAAGAGAAGCCACCGCAATGAGAAGCCTGTGCGCCGCAGCGAAGGGTGGCCCCTGCTCCCCACAACTAGAGAAAGTCCGCGTGCAGCAATGAAGACCCAACACAGCCAAAAATAAATAAATTAAAAAAAAAGATGATTCTTAAAAAAAAAAAAGGAAGTATAGTTAATTTACAGTGTTGTGTTAGTTTCAAATGTACGGCAAAGTGATTCATTTATATATATATATTCTTTTTCAGATTCTTTTCCATTATAGGTTATTACAAGATATTGAATATATTTACCTGTGGTATACAGTAGGTCCTTGTTGTTTACCTATGTTGTATATAGTAGGATGTCTATGTTAATCCCAAACCCCTAATTTATCTCTCCCCCCCCCACTATCCCCTTTGATAACCATAAGTTTGTTTTGTATGTCTGTGATTCTATTCCTGTTTTGTAAATAAGTTCATTTATATCATTTTTTAAGATTCCACATCTAAGTGATATTATATGATATTTGTTTTTCTCTGTCTCACTTAATTCACTTAGTATGATAATCTCTAGGTCCATCCATGTTGCTGCAAATGGCATTACTTCATTCTTTTTTATGGCTGAGTAATATTATGGCTGAGTAATATTCCATTATATATATATATATATATATATATATATATATATATATATATATATATATAATATCTTCTTTATCCATTCATCTGTTGATGGACATTTAGGTTGCTTCCATGTCTTGGTTATTGTAAATAGTGCTGCTGTGAACATTGGGGTGCATGTATCTTTTCAAATTAGAGTTTTCTCTGGAATATGCCCAGGAGAAAAACCCAGTTTTGAAGAAACAGAGCAAGTATCAGAAGCAGACTCAGATATGGAAGAGATGTTTGAATGATTAGATTAGAAATTTAAAACAACAATGATTAATATGTTAAGGGTGCTAATGGATAAAGTAGACAGTGCACAAGAACAGATGGGCAATGTAAGCAGGTGGATGTAAATTCTAAGAAAGAATTGAAAAGAAATGCTAGAGATAAAAAACACTGCAACAGAAATGAAGAATGCCTTCAATGGACTCATTAGTAGACTGGACATGACTGAGAGAAGAATCTCTGAGCTTGATGATACATCAAAAGAAACTTCCAAAATGGAAAAGCAAAGAGCAAAAAGACAAAAAATGGTACAGGATATCTAAGAACTGTGGGACAAGTACAAAAGGTATAATATGTGCATAAAGGCCATACCAGAAGGAGAAGAAAGGAAAAGAAAGAGGATAGGGCTTCCCTGGTGGCGCAGTGGTTGGGAGTCCGCCTGCCGATGCAGGGGACACGGGTTCGTGCCCCTATCCCGGAAGATCCCACATGCCGCGCAGTGGCTGGGCCCGCGAGCCATGGCCGCGGAGCCTGTGTGTCCGGAGCCTGTGATCCACAACGGGAGAGGCCGCAGCAGTGAGAGGCCCGCGTACAGCAAAAAAAAAAAAAAAAAAAAAAAAAAAAAAAAAAAAGAAAGAGGATAAATGTTTAAAGCAATAATGATAGAGAATTTCTCCAAATTAATGTCAGGCACAAAACCACAGAATCAGGAAGCTTAGTGTCTTAGTTCACTCTGTTATAACAAAATACCACAGACTGGGTGACGTAAATTTGTTTCTCACAGTTCTGGAGTCTAGAAGTCTGAGATCAGGGTGTTAGCATGATCAGGTACTGTGCCTGGTGAGAGCCTGCTTTCTAGTTCATAAGTGACCATCTTCTCACTATAACCTCACATGGTGGAAAGAGTAAGGGAGCTTTCTTTTTTTTTTTTTTTTTTTGCGGTACGCGGGCCTCTCACTGCCGTGGCCTCTCCCATTGCGGAGCACAGGCTCCGGACGCGCAGGCTCAGCGGCCATGGCTCATGGGCCCAGCCGCTCTGCGGCATGTGGGATCTTCCCGGACCGGGACACGAACCCGCGTCCCCTGCATCGGCAGGCGGACTCTCAACCACTGTGCCACCAGGGAAGCCCAAGGGAGCTTTCTTGAGCTTCCTTTACTAGGGCACTAATTCTATTCATGAGAGCTCTGCCCTCATGATAATCACCTCTCAAAGACCCTACCTCCTAATACACTATATTGGGCACTAGGTTTCAACATATGAATTTTGGAGGAATACAAACATTCAGACCATAGCCCTCAGAGAACACCAAGTATGATAAATTTCAAACAAACAAACCCAATATCAACCCACTACACCTAGGCATATCGTATAAAAACTGTAGAAAATCAAAGATAAAGAAAATCTGGAAAGAAGCCAGAGGGAGGAAAAACTTATCTATAGTGGAGCAAAGATGAAAATTATGTCTGAATTCTCCTCAGAAATCATATAATCAAGAAGAAAGTGGAGTGAAATACTTAAAGTGTTGAGAAGAAAAAAAATCCATTAACACAGAATTCTGTACTCTGTGAAATTATCCTTCAGAAGTGAAGGAGAAATAAAGACTTTCTCAAACAAAAATTGAGGGAATTTGTTGCCAGGATACTTACCTTACAAGAAATGTTAAAAGAAGTTCTTTAGAGAGAAGGAAAATGATATAGGTCAGAAAATTGGATCTACATAACTAAAGGAAGAGCATCAGAGAAGGACTAAATGAAAGTAAAACAAAACTTCTCTTATTCTTAATTGATCTAACAGATAACAGTTTGTTCAAAATAATGACAGCAACAATGTATTCAATTATGTACATATATATACTTATGTATGTGTATATACATATATAAATATACACACATATAAGTGAAATGAATGACAGCAATGTTACATGGACTGGAGGGAGGAATTAGGATTATTTTGTTATTATAAGGTACTCACATTGCCCATGAAGTGGTATAGTAATATTTGAAAGTGGACTTGGATTAGTTGTAAATGTATATTGCAGACTCTGGAGCAACCACTAAAAAAAAGAAATGTAAAAAAACAAAACGAAATATAACTGATATGCTCAGAAAGAGAGAAAATGGAATCATAAAAAATGCCCAATTAAAATCACAAACGGCAAAAAAGGAGTGGAAGAAAAGAACTGGAGCCAAGAACAATGTAACAAATAGAAAATAGTAACAAATATGGTAAATATTGATCCAACTATATCAATGATCACTTTACATGTTAATAGTCTAAATACATCAAGTAAAAGACAAAGATTGTCAGAGTGGATCAAAAAACAAGACTTCACTGTATGTTGTCTACACCATATCCACTTTAAATATAAAGACACATATAGATTAAAAGTAAATGGATGGAGAAAGATATACCATGCTAATGTTAACCTAGAGAAAGTGGTTTTAGCTATATCAATTTTAAGACAGAGCAGATTTCAGAGCAATGAAGTTATTAGGGCTAAAGAGGTGCATTACATAATGATAAAGCAGTCAATTCTTTAAGAAATCATAACAATTCTTAATGTGTATGCATATAACAACAGAGCATCAAAATACGTGAGACAAAAACTGGTAGAACTGCAAGAAGAAATAGATGAATCCACTATTAAAGTCAGAGGCTTGAACACTCCTTTATCAGAAATGGACAGATCCATCAGGCAGAAAATGTATAGACTACTTCATTCAACAACAGCAGAATACACCTTCTTATCAAGCTCACATGAAATATTCACAAATGTAGATCACATTCTGAGCCATAAAACATACCTTAACAATTTAAAACAATAGAAATCATGCAATGTCTGCTCTCAGACCAAAATTGAATTAAACTGGAAATCAATAACAGAAAGCTAGCTGGAAAAATCCCCAGATAATTGGAGGTTAAACAACACACTTCTCAATACTATATGGGTCAAAGAAGAAATCTCAAGATAAATTTTAAAATATTTTGAACTAAATAAAAATGAAAATAAACTTATCAACATTTGTGTGATGCAGTGAAAGCAGTGCTTGGAGGAAATTTATAGCATTGAATGTATATATTAGAAAAGAAGAAAGATCTGAAACCAATCATATAAACTTCCACCTTAGGAAACTAGAAAAAGAAGAGTAAATTAAATCCAAAGTAAGTAGAAGGAAAAAAATTAGAGCAGAAATCAGTGAATTTGAAAAGAAGAAATAGAGAAAACCAACAAACTCAAAAGCTGGCTCTTTGAAAAGATAAATAAAATTGACAAGGCTTTAGCCAGGCTAAGAAAGAAAAAAGAGAGAAGACACAAATTACTAATACCAGAAATGAAAGAAGGGACATTACCAGAGATCCTTTATTAAAAGGATAATAAAGGAATATTATGAACATCTCTATGCCCACAAATTTGATAACCTGGATAAAATGAACAGTTCTTTGAAAAATGCAATCTGCCTAAGCTTACACAAGAAGAAATAGACAATTTGAATAGGCCTATATATATTAAAGAAATTAAGGCAATAATTAATAACCTTCTAAAACAGAAAGTGCCAAGCTCAGATGGGTTCACTGGTGAATTCTACTAAACATTTGAGGAAGAAATCATACCAATTCTCTACAATCTCTTGCAGAAGATAGAAGCAGAGGGAATACTTCCCTAACTTATTTGGTGAGGCCATTATTACCCTAATACAAAAACCAGACAAAGACATTACAAGAAAAGAAAACTACAGACCAATATCTTTCATAAACATAGATGCAAAAATCTTCAACAAAATATTAGCAAATTGAACCCAGCATGTATAAAAAGAATTATACACCACAACCAAGTGGGATTTATCCCAGGTATGCAAGGCTGGCTCAACATTTGAAAACCAGTTAATGTAATCCATCAACAAGCCAAAGAAGAAAAGTCACATGATCATATCAATAGAGGTAGAAAAAACATTCACAGACTCCAACACCCATTCATGATAAAAACTCTCAGCAAACTAGGGATAGAGGGGAACTTCTTCAATTTGATAAAGGACATCTACCAAAAATGTACCGCTAACATCAAACTTAATGGTGGGAAACTAGAATCTTTATTGCTAAGATCAGGAAGAAGACAAGGATGTTCCCTCTCATCTCTCCTTTTCAACATCATACTGGAAGTCCTAGCTGTTGCAACAAGACAAGAAAATAAAATAAAATGTATACAGATTGGAAAGGAAGAAATAAAACTTTGTCCACAGATGACATAATTGTGTGTGTAGAAAATCTCAAAAAATTAACAACAGCAACAAAAAAACTCCTAAAACTAGTAAGTGATTGTAGAAAGGTTGCAGGATAGAAAGTTAATAAGCAAAAGTCTATTGCTTTTCTATATGTCAGCAACGAACAAGAGAAAAATTAAATTGAAAAAAATACCATTTACATTAACACCCCATCAAATGAAATACTTAAGTGTAAATCTAACAAAATATGTACAAGATATATATGAGGAAAATACAAAACTCTGATGAAAGAAATCAAATAAGTAAATAAATGGAGAGGTATTCCATGTTCATGAATAAGAAAATTCAATATTGTCAAGATGTCAGTTCTTGCCAACTTGATCTGTAGATTCAATACAATCCCAATCAAAATCCCAGCAAATTATTTTGTGGATATTAACCACCTGGTTCTAAAGTTTATGTGAAGAGGCAAAAGACCTAAAATTGCCAACACAAAACTGAAGGAGAAGAAAAAAGTTGTAGAACTGACACTACCTGACTTCAAGACTTACTATAAATCAGCTTCAATCAAGATGGTATGGTTTTGGTGAAGGAATAGACAAATAGATTAATAGAATAAAATAGAGAACCCAGAAATAAGTCCAAACAGATATATTCAACTGATCTTTGACAAAGGAGCAAAGGCAATACAATGGAGAAAAGACAGTCTTTTCAACAAATGGTACTGGAACAATTGGACAGCTGCATGCAAAAAATTAATCTAGACACAGACCTTACATCTTTCATAAAAATTACCTCAAAATGGATCAAAGACATGAATGTAAAGTGCAAAATGATAAAACTCCTTGACGATAATATAGGAGAAAATTTACATGAACTTGGGTATGGTAATGACTTTTTAGATATAACACAAAGACATGATTCCATGACAGAACTATTTGATAAACTACACTTAATTAAAATTTAAAACTTCTGCTCTGTGAAAGACACTGTCAAGAGAATAAGACAAGTCACAGACTGGGAGAAAATACTTGCAAAATACTTATCTGATAAAGGATTGTTATCCAAAACTTACAAAGAACACTTAAAACTCAATAATAAGAAAATGAATAACTCTAGGACTTCCCTGACAGTCCAGTGGTTAAGACTCTATACTTCCAGTGCAGTGGGCGTGGGTTCAATCCCTGGTCAGGAAACTAAGACCCACTTGACAGTGTGGCCAAAAAAAAAAAAAGAACAACTCAATAAAATGGAAAAAGACCTGAAGAGAGACTTCACCAATGAAGATATACAGATGGTAAAATAAGCATATGAAAAGATGCTCAACATCATATGTCATTAAGGTACTGCAAATTAAAACAACAATGAGATACCACTACACACCTATTAGAATGGCCAAAATCCAAAACACTGACAACACAAAATGCCAGTAAGAATGTGGGAAAATAGGAACTATCATTCACTCTTGGTGGAAATGCAAAATGGTACAACCACTTTGGAAGACACTTTAGCAGTTTCTCACAAAGCTAAACATATTCTTACCATATAATCCAGCAATTGTGCTACTTGGTTTTTACCCAAATGAGTTGAAAACTTATTTTCACACAAAAACTTGCATATGAATGTTTATTAATAATAGCCAAAACTTGGAAGCAGTTTTGTCATTTGGTAGGTGAATGGATAAACTGTGCTATATCCAGACAATGGAATATTATTCAGTGCTAAAAATAAATGAGCTATCAAGCCATTAAAAGACATGGAAGAATCTTAACTACATTTTATTAAGTGAAAGAAGCCATTCTGGAAAGGCTATGTACTGTATGATTCCAACTGTATGATATTCTGGAAAAGGCAAAACTATGAAGACAGTAAAAAAATCAGTGGTTGCCAGGAGTTTAGGGGGGGAGTGATGAACAGGTAGAGAACATAGGATCTTTAGGGTACCGAAACTACTCAGTGATACTACGTCACCACAGTGATACTACAGTGGTGGATACCTGTCATTATACATTTGCCCAAACCCATAGAATATACAACACAAAGAGGGATCCCTAATGTAAACTATAGACTTTGGGTGATAATGATGTGTCCATGTGGGTTTATCAATTGTGAAAAATGTCCCACTCTGGTGAGGGATGTTGACAGTAGGGACAGGGAGAATATGGGAACTCTCTGCACTTTCAGCTCAATCTTGCTGCGAATATAAAACAGCTATAAAAATAAAATAAGCAAATTGAAACTCTGGAATTAAAAAATACAATATCTGGGGGCTTCCCTGGTGGCGCAGTGGTTGAGAGTCCGCCTGCCGATGCAGGGGACACGGGTTCGTGCCCCGGTCCGGGAAGATCCCACATGCCGCGGAGCGGCTGGGCCCGCGAGCCATGGCCGCGGAGCCTGTGTGTCCGGAGCCTGTGCTCCGCAACGGGAGAGGCCACAGCAGTGAGAGGCCCGCGTACAGCAAAAAAAAAAAAAAAAAAAAAAAAAAAAATACAATATCTGAAATGACATATTCATTTAATAGGCTTGATAGCAGATTGGAGACAACAGAAGAAAGGATCAGTGAAAACTGAGAGGCCAGTCAAAATAAATTATCCAAACTGAAGCGTAGAAAGAAACCACCACCAATAGCAGACTAGAGTAAAAATCAGGAGCCTATGGATCCATGGGCCAAATCTGGCCTTCTGCTTATTATTTTTTAAATCTCTTAATTTAATTTAATTTATTTATTTATTTTATTTTTGGTTGCATTGGGTCTTCACTGCTGCGTGTGGGCTTTCTCTACTTGCAGCAAGTGGGGGCTACTCTTGGTTGTGGTGCGCAGGCTTCTCATTGCAGTGGCTTCTCTTGTTGCAGAACACCAGGCTGAGTAGTAGCCTGCAGAGCGCAGGCTTCAGTAGTTGTGGCACACGAGCTTAGTTGTTCCACGGCATGTGGGATCTTCCCGGACCAGGGATCGAACCTGTGTCCCCTGCGTTGGCAGGCCGATTCTTAACCACTGTGCCACCAGGGAAGCCCCCTGCTGCTTATTTTTATAAATGAAGTTTTATTGAGACATAGGCATTCTGATTTGTTTAAGTATTGTCTATGTCTGGTTTAGTACCACAGTGGCATTGCTGAGTAGTTGTGACAGAGACCATATGGCCTGAAAAGCCTAAAATATTTACACTCTGGTCCTTTAGAGAAAAAGTTTGCCAGCCCTTGGAATAGAGCAACAAAACCTATGAAACAATATTAAATAGTATGACATACGTATAATTGGAGTCCCAGAAGACAAGGAGACAGAGAATGGGGAGAGTAAACAGCTGCAGAAAGAATGACTGAACATTTTCCAAAGCTGATGAAAGACGTCAACCCACAGATTTAAGAATCTCAGGAAAACGAGTAGGATAAATACAAGGAAGGCTATTTCTAGGAACATTATAATCAAGCTAGAAAACAGAAGTAAAGAGAAAGTCTTAAAATCCTCCAGAAAGTATAGTCATATTACATTCAGAGGAAAAACAGTAAGAACAATAACTGACTTTTTAAAAAAATACTTATTTATTTATTTGGTTGTGCTGGGTCTTAGTTGTGGCATGTGGAATCTTCATTGCGGCATGTGGGATCTTTTAGTTACAGCATGCAGGATCTAGTTCCCTGACCAGGGATCAAACCTAGGCCCCCTGTATGGGGAGCGTGGAGTCAACCACTGGACCACCAGGGAAGTCCCACTAACTTATTAGAAACTAAGGAAGCCAGAAGACAATTGAAGAACAATTTTAAAGGGCTTAAAGGAAACAAACCCTGCAAACTTAGAAGTCTATTTCCAATAATAATCTCCTTCAAAAATAAAGGCCAAATGAAGACATTTTTAGACAAATAAAAGTTTGGAGAATTCATTGTAAGGAAACCTACACTACAAGAAATACTAATGGAAGTTCTTCAGGCCAAGGGAAAGAATCCCAGACGGAAGTCGAGACTACCAGAAGGAAATGGAGAGCATCAGACATTGTAAACATGTAGACAAATAGAAGAGATGAATTTTTTTTTCACAACAGAAACAAAAGCCTTTGGGCTGTTTGAAGCAAAAAATAATAAAAATGTAGAAATAAAGTATATGGTAACACTAGCACAAAAAACTGAGACGGTAAATAAATTATACTGTTGCAAGGTTCATTTATTATCTTGATGTGAGTGATGGATACAGGGGTGTGTATATATTTGTAGAGATTCATGGAGCTGTACAGTTAAGATTTGGGTACTTCATTATATGATAATTACACTGTACTTCACTATACATAAAAAGAGAGAAATGATGGACACGACAGAGCTCTGTCAGCTGTACTGGACTCACAAACAGAGCGGATGTTTATGTTTGTCAGGGGGCAGTCAGGTCCTGCTCCCTGGAAGAGGTCGTTACAAGCTGAAGATGGAGTTGGGCTGAGGTTCAGTCTGCTTCCTGCCGTGCTGACAAGGCAGGAATTTCCTTCTCTGACTGGAGCCCTGCTGGAACCCATCTTCCTGTCTTCATGGAGAGATACACCAGGACTTGACCCATGACATGAAGGGCCCTGAGGCCTGGCCTTCCTGTCCTGGGACTCGGGGGGTGGGGCTGGGGGGACTGGGAGACAGCCTATCTCCTTCCTGGGACCCTCTTG
The DNA here is from genome assembly GCF_964165515.1 of Mesoplodon bidens. Taxonomy (NCBI): domain Eukaryota; kingdom Metazoa; phylum Chordata; class Mammalia; order Artiodactyla; family Ziphiidae; genus Mesoplodon; species Mesoplodon bidens. The sequence continues at coordinate 14,424,234 of NC_138170.1, read as the reverse complement.
TTTGTGGTGAGGAAAACTAGAATGTCAGCCTGGAAGAGACTTCTGATTCAGTCAGTTCCCTGCAGAGGTAGGACCTGGAGCTCAGAGTGAATAAATTCAAGAAACTGGATTTGAAACTAGGCCTTCTCTTTGTGCTATAACAGCTGCCTTGGGTCCATTTAAGCTTGTCCTGCCTGAACAACAAAGCTAGAGGATCCACAGTTATCTCTTTCTCTGCACCTTTCTTAAAAATCCTCATTCCATCAATGCCCTTGCTTTGTTAGTTCAGGGGGAAGCAGCTGATGAAACTAATTCATACTATAGTATGAGTGACTGATACCCATTTAAAGCCTGCCTGAAAGGGCAGGTATATTAACCACCTCCAAGAAACCATCCTCACAGTGCGATCCCATTCAGCATGGCAGGCTGAGGAGGAATATTTTGGGTCAGGGGCAGGCAAAGAAAGTGAGAAGAGTTACCAGTCTGGAGGCAGCATAGGGTAGGAGGGAAGGCAGAGTTCCATCTCCACTGTGTCCCACCCTGGGCACATGCTATGGCTTCCCTGCGCCTGGTTCTTCCTTTATAAAATGAGGGCTGGACACGAGGATAGCTCAGAAGCCCTTCCTCTCTGACATCCCAGGCCCTTTCACTCACATCCTTCTAGTGTGTTCACTTTACAGGGGTGGTCTTGTTATCAGCTTAGGCTCTCATGACCACCCTAGAGGGTTAGAGCCTCAGGTATGGGGGGATCTGCAGGGCAGAGAAGGAAGGTCATTCTGTGGGGTGGACTCTGAGTTCCTCCCTCCTCCCCGTCCCGCACCCCCCCAAGCTGTCTCATGAAAGGGGCTGGGGTAGCCTTCTTTTCACACCTGAACCCTGGCTGCCTCTCTGGCCAGCCCCAGGCAGCAGTGGTGCCCTCCCTGGACAGCGGTGGAGGTGGAGTGGGGAGCCAGGCCCACTCGAGGCCCCAGAGAGAAGTAGGGGACCCCTTCCAGAGGAGCTCTTCCCGCTCAGCTCCTTCCCAGCATCAGGCGCCGCAGCCACCCGAATGCCCTCACCGACTCCCAGCTGCCCCCCACCCTCTGCCCCCCTGTGCTTTTGCTCACACATCCCCTCCATCTCGGCTGCGCTTCTCGCCTTCTCTGCCTGCCATGCTCTCACTGAGGTGGCTGCCCTAGCAGGGTGCAGTGCATGATGACCGCGGAGACAGGCATTTCTAGCTTACTCAGGGGTCTCCCTTGCTCTCGGGGGACTCCCTGAGGGAAGGACCATGACTTCTTCCCGTCCACCCACTCCCCAGTGCACAGAGCCTTTTAGGGTTTGGAGACACGCATTCTTCTTCTTTTTTTTTTTTTGCGGTACGCGGGCCTCTCACTGTTGTGGCCTCTCCCGTTGCGGAGCACAGGCTCCGGACGCGCAGGCTCAGCGGCCATGGCTCACGGGCCCAGCCGCTCCACGGAATGTGGGATCTTCCCGGACCGGGGCACGAACCCGCGTCCCCTGCATCGGCAGGTGGACTCTCAACCACTGCACCACCAGGGAAGCCCTGGAGACACGCATTCTGATCCCCTCAGTATGCTGGCGCAGCACAGCGTCCCTGAGCACCCTCGAGGTCCTGGCCCAACCCAGGCACATTCTTGGGAGGCTGAGGAAAGGACAGGCTGAGAAGCTACAGAGGCAGAAGAATCTGGGTTCAAATCCCAGCTCATCACACCGGAGCTGGTGGAAAGCAAAATCGTGTTATGTGAAGGAAAATGCTCAATTAATGACAATTCTTCTTCTTACTGTCCACCTGTGAGACCCCGGCAGGCCATTTACCATCCTGTTTTCTCACTGTAAAGGGAATAACGGCCCCAGCACTGCCTGCCTCGCCAGGCCCTGGTGTGCATTAGAGGCAGTTCAGGTGATGACGGCAGTCAGGGGGCCAGAAGAAGTGAGGAGGGCCGGATGGGGCCCGTGGCAGCTTCCCACAGCTCTGGGCCCAGAGATTAGCGGCCCCGCTGCTCCCCTCCGGCCACAGAAGCACCAGCTGCTGTCCTGCCGGCTCCCAGGCTGTGTTTGCTCACTGACTGGGTCCACAGGAGCCTGGGGACCCAGAGCCCCACACCTTCCCCAGAAAGAACCCCAAGGTGGTGTGCTCTTCTCTTGCTCTGGGGATTTAAAACTGTTTTATTTCCAGAATAAAGAGAACAAAGCCCCTCTGACGGCAATAATTATGCGGTAATAAAAGGAGGCTTAATGGGCTCTCATTAAGAGGTGCGCTCAGGGAGTGAGAAAGCTCTGGCAGCTGCCACTGCCGGCTGTCACAGAATCATGGTGCCACTCCTCAAGCGACCAGGAGGAGGGGAGGGCACCGTGGGGGACAGCCTGGAAGGCACGTCTGCCCAACCCCAACCCTGGGCTGCAGATTCTGCTCCGGAAAATGGGGTTCCAGGTAAAAAGGGTCAGGAGCATCGGTTCCTCGTCTGGCCCCTCAGAGCCATCTCAGGTGGCTTGTGGCCGTGTCTGTGGCACTTGCCATCTGATGAGAAGAGCAATGAACATGGGCCAGGACAGGATCTCAGGGGCCATCTGGACTAGGTTTTGCAAATTCTTGGTCACACGTAACCATTCCTGTGCCCATCACACATCCGTCCCTGCTGAGCCTGGGGGCAGCCTCGGGATTCCTCTTAAGATGCCATTCAGACTGCCATGCCCAGCTGGCCTGTGAGTGGAGGCCTGTAGAGCCACAGCCAGACCCCAGGGCCAGTGCAGCCCGGTGTGGGTGGATCCATCCCGCGGCTTGTTTTGCATGAGGAGGAAGCGGCAACCTAGGCCTGGCTGAGGGACCCGGGCAGATGCTTCACGTCTTCGTCCTGAGCCCTGTTTCCTCTGGCTCAGGCCAGGAGATGCACTGAGTCCTCAAAGTCCACGCAAGTGCACATCAGGGTTAGCTGGAGCTCCGGTCTTAAGCTCTGGGAAAGTCAGGGTACCATACCCCAGTTCTTTTTTTCCCCGTTGTGTCTTTCCTCATTGATCTGAGGCATCGAAAGGGTAGGGTTTGTCCCATTTTGGTTCCATGAATGGAAGCTGGCCCCTCTGTGTCGAGTTGAACAGGGGTAGGAGTGCAAACACCCCCCAGGGGTATAACACAGGTCACAGGTGCAGGGAAGATGCATGTCTTGGGGCCAGAGGTGAGGAGGCCACGTAGGAGCCCCCAAGGAGGCAGGGAGGGAGGAGCGGAGGGACAGAGAGAGGAAAGAGAGGGGAGGGGACTGCACACACCACAGTGGAGGCCTTCTGTGAGGCTCCCTGGGTCCTCAGTCATGTGACTGAAACTCAGTAGATGTTCCCTGAGCCCGGGTAGCAGGGTTGGCCAGGAGGAGGCAGTCCCAAGCTGCCCTTAGAGAAGGACCCTGGACTCCCCACCCCAGGCCAAGGACAGGGGGACAGGGAGGGGCTCCAGGCAGTGTCATTGAGCTCTTGGGGTCAAGGGGCAGGGGCAATATCCGGGCTACATTTTTATTCCACAGCAGTGATGTGAGGGGGTGTGGAGCGCTGGGCAAGCAGTGGGTAGACTCCATGGGTGTGAGGCTGGCCTCTACAAGCTGCCATTTTTGGTTGTACAGTAGCCAACCTGTACAACAGGACCCTTGCCATGTGCCCACACATGGCACAGCCAAGGGGTCTTGGGAACCTGAATCCTGAATTCACTCCTATGCTCTTCTTCTCTCTGTGGACCACTCGAGCCAGGTTGTCTGGGTTTGTATCATGTTCACCAACCCAGCTTCTGCCTGGTGCCCCCCAGCCCAGCCTTGGCATTGCTTGTGGAACAAAGACGGAGGAAGAGTCGCCACTTTCAGGAAACTGACCAGTGACAGGTCTGGGCACTGCCAGTGTGGTGACTCTTTCTTGTTATATAGTTTCTCGTTTTGATGGAACATCTCTTCCAAAAGTTTCTTGAGAAAAGGCACAGAAGAGGAAGTTATGTCTGAAAATGTCTTCAGCATTCCATCCCACTTACCGGATGGTTTGGCCAGTGTATTCATCCAGGTTCTTGTAGCAGATGGCTGGCTCCAGGGCGGATTTGACCTCCCTGGCTGGTCGACCCTTTTGGCTCCCAGCTGCAGGGGCAGCATCCCCCGACCTTACGTTCATGTCCCTTTCGCGACGTCCACTGTAACATCCCATCACTCAGAAGCCCTCAGCAATCATTACAAACAAGGCAAATAGGCAAAGGAAACACTAACAAACAGCAACTTTAATCACCAGCAAAGCACATGGAGATCATATTCTAGGAATGTATCTTTTTTTTAACATCTTTATTGGAGTATAATTGCTTTACAATGGTGTGTTAGTTTCTGCTTTATAACAAAGTGAATCAGTTATACATGTACATATATCCCCATATCTCCTCCCTCTTGCATCTCCTTCCCTCCCACCTTCCCTATCCCACCCCTCTAGGTGGTCACAAAGCACGGAGCTGATCTCCCTGTGCTATGCGGCTGCTTCCCACTAGCTGTCTACTTTACGTTTGGTAGTGTATATATGTCCGTACCACTCTCTTGCTTTGTCACAGCTTACACTTCCCCCTCCCCATGTCCTCAAGTCCATTCTCTAGTAGGTCTGTGTCTTTATTCTCTAGGAATGTATCTTAACTACAGGCACCTGCTGGGGAAAAATTGAAAATACTAATAAGAAAAAAAAAAAGCCCGCCCCTGCCTCTGCCATACTTGGCTCTAACAGCAGCTGCCTCCTGTTTGAGAAGACCTACTTCCCAGGAATATTAAATTTTTTGTTGTTCCTTTTTATTTTTTATTTTTTTTTTGTGGAGGGGGTGTTTATTTGTTGAACCAGTAGCAGCAGCAGTAGAAGGAGAAATGGGGGAACTGCAAAACTTGTTCACGGTGTCTGCCTTGACTGGGGGTGGCCCATGGGTGGCTCCCAAGCCCGCTCTACTGGGCCTTGCAGGCCACACAGGGCACACACACTCCCGGTCCGTGTGTGACATTCTTACGGGGCTCATGCTATTAGAATGAATAGAGAAGTGAAGGGGGGACAGGTGTAGTTGTGCCCTGGCTGGAGTTCTGGCTGGTGGGTTTCTGGCAGGAGGGGCCATCTACTAGGAAAGGCACAGCCGATGTGACCCCCTGCCCATCCTTGGGGAGGCTGGAAGGGACAGGTAGACTCCACCCGCCACCCTCATCCCCCAGCTCCAGTGGGGGAACTCAAGGCCGGTGGCTGGCCTGAGGTCACCAGCATCCAGGAGGTGGCAGGACCCTCCTGGGGCTGCCCTAGGTCCCCACAAAGGCAGCTCTCTTTCCTGGCAGCCCGGGTCCCTCTGAATGCCCATCGCGGCACTCCGAGCGCTAATGGCGCCTGGCACAGCAGCCTGGAGCCAGGGTCCCTGTGCTCTTCCCCAGGGTGCCGGGGAAGCTGGAAACAACCCAGTGGTCCACCCTGGGGAGAGGGTTAAACAAAGTGCGGGAGCCAACGCACGATGTGCAAGGAAAAACCTCCGAGGGCGTTTGTGAGAACACCCAGAGGCAAGACTGCATGCTGAATATGACCTCATTTGTGCAGAAAAATAATGATTGTATATTTTATGAGGAAACGACGAACCTCTTATGCCTGTATGTGAGTTTTAAAAGATTCAGAGGAGTACCACAAAATTGTTAATAATGATTATTCGGGCAAGGGAGACGTTTCATCTCAGACATTTGGTATTTGCTTGGATTGTTAGCATGAACATGTATATATTTTTTATGGTGTATTACTTTCGTTAAAAAAAAGAACTAGCTTTAGTCATTACCTGTGGAGACAGAAACATGTTTTGGGGAGGGGGAGGTAGTTGAGAGACACATTAGCATTGTCTGGAATATTTAAGTTTTTTTTTTTTTTAACAAAGATATTCTTGAGCAATTTAAATACATCTTAAAAACCTAGTAAATAAATAAAAAATAAAACTTCTGGCTGTGGCTTCTGAGCTCCCTCCACCCCATACCTCCTTTACTCTCACTCCGCTTGGGAAGCTCAGGTCTTAGGAAGGTAAATCTTTGCAACTGGAAGAGGGCCTGCAGAGGCCTCTCTGGCTGGGCTCGAGCAGGTGCCAGGCCCAGAGAAGCTGTGTGCTCTGGCCAGGGCAGCTCAGCACTCAGGATCCCAGCTCCATGGGGCTCTAGGGGGGCTCAGAGGTCACATAACTTACCCAATCCTGCAGTCAGCTTCAGAGGAGCAGGGCTGGACCCATGAGCCCAGCAGAGCTCCCCAGAAATGGATGGTCCCTGCCCTACTGCATGGGTGAAACACCATTCCAGTCTCTAAAGCCCTCCAAGTCCCCCTTGTTGGGTTCCCCAAGGGGCCCTGGTGGTCCCTGAGCCCACCAGCCCAAGGGTCCACACCTTTGTCCAGAGTGAGGCTTGATCCAGCATGGGCTGGGGGAGGGGTGTGTGCTTGGGGGAGGAGGTCCCAGGTCCCTTCCCAGGACCGAGCTCCCTTCCCCCTCCTCACCCCCTCTGCTCCTCAGTGGCTGGCAGGTCAGCTCCTGCCTCCCGAATTGTCAGGCCAGCTCTGAAACACACCCATCGCCCAGACTTGGTTCTGGAAAGGGCCCTGGACAGGAGCCAGGAAACCCATCTTGGAGTCCTCACTCTGCTCCAACCAGTCTGGTGACCTTGGATCTCCTTTTCCCTGGGGAGTGAGAGATTTGCCACTTTCCTGCCTCGTAGGGCAAGAATATTAGGAGAGCTGAGGGCTGGAGAAGGCAGAGGAAGCAATGTTTTCATTCATTCGATGCTCAGCTTTTACGAAGCACCTGCAGGATATCAGGTACAATGCTAGGGGAGACCCAGATAAAGGAGAAAGGGTCTTTGCCACTGAGGAGCTCACAGTGCAGTGGGGTGGCCAGCTGACAAGTGGACAGAGAATTGTGTGGAAATTTTACATGAAGACATTTGAAGTAGCAAGACAGTCCTTGAGGTCTGCCTGAAGGAGTTCAGAAGCTTTGCAGAGGAGGGGACATTTGATCTGGGCTTTTAGGGATGGCTAAGCCTTCCCCAATTAGAAGAGAACAGAGGGGCCTTGTAGGCAGCAGGCAAAACGAAGAGAAAGCAAAACGCGTTTCTCCTAGAGATGCATTAGAAGGGTAGAGGCGGAAGACGAAGCTGAAGAGGCAGGTGGGCACTAGACAGCGTTGGACCTTTTCATCAGTTAGAGTGCTTCTGGCTGCAAGGAAAAGAATTGCCCACTTAAAGTGTGTAAACACACGTAATGTTTTATTATGTCACATAGCAAAGAGAGACAGGACATTAATTTAAAAACTCATGGTATGGTTCATATATATATATATATATATATATATATATATATTCTTATTCAGATTTTTTCCCTTATAGGTTATTATAAAATATTGAGTGTTGTTCCCTGTGCTATACAGTAGGTCCTTGTTGGTTATATAGTTTATATATATATAGATATATAAATACATATATATATATAATATATATATATCCTTCCCCCCTTCCCCTTTGGTAAGCATAAGTTTGTTTTCTATGTCTGTGGGTTTATTTCAATAAAAAAATTTTTTAATTTTTTAAAAATAAAATTAAAAACAAATAAATAAAACTCCTTAAGCCCCCCCCACAAAAACAAACAAACAAACAAACAGAAAAACCTCATGGTATGGTTAAGGAACATTGTTTTCCACCTTGGGCTGGTTTCCTCATGATCACAAAATGGTTGCCATAGCACTAGACAACGTGCCCGCACACATCCAAAGACACAAAAGGGTAGTTTCCCTAGAAGCCTCAGCAGACCTCTCCCCAGGTCCCCTTATCTAGGATTGGGTCACATGACAAGGCTTAGGCTGAAAAGGGGTCTGGAAAAAAGGCGGCTGGCATTTTCTCTCTCTAATGGGAGGCTGAGTGGGCCAGTAAGGAAGAAGGGTGGAAGTAGAGGACCTGGCAATGGCCATTGTTAGAGAACCAGAGAGTCTACCAGGGTCTTGAATGCCAAGCTTATGAGTAAGGCCACCATGATGAAGCAATGGGGCAGCCATCAGAAGCCTGTGGCCAGGGCAGTGGTGGTGTAGGCTGAGTGCTGGCGAGCTCTCCCTCTCTCTCTCTCTCTCTCTCTCTCTCTCTCTCTCTCTCTCTCTGTCTCTCATACACACACACACACACACACACACAGGAGATCTCACCTTATTCCCCAGAGGAAGGAAGGGTAATTGGGAGGGGATCACCCAGTTCTCAAAGAGCAGTGACCTCACTTGCTCAGTGAGTCCCTGAAGGTGGTGGTCTCGGGGGGCGGGGTGGCGTCTGCAGATGGCAGTGGAGAAGGGAGGGGCCTGGGAGCCCAGGCCAGGCTCGGGACACATGGAAGGGCAGGGGGTCCCACGCCAAATTCTTCCCCACCAATGCCTAACCTCCCACCATTAAAGCTTTACTCCTTTGGTTAAACATTACCCTCCTCTATTTTTTTTTGCGGTACGCGGGCCTCTCACTGTTGTGGCCTCTCCCGTTGTGGAGCACAGGCTTCGGACGCACAGGCTCAGCAGCCATGGCTCACGGGCCCAGCCACTCCGCGGCATGTGAGATCCTCCCGGACTGGGACACGAACCCGCGTCCCCTGCATTGGCAGGCGGACTCAACCACTGCGCCACCAGGGAAGCCCAGCCCTCCTCTATTTTACAATACAAATACCCCTAGCAAGGCAAAGACCACAGTGGGAGCAAGTTGACAGTAACATCGTTATCCCAGAAAGGGCCCAGGGCAGCTGGCTGGGGGAGGCTCTAAGAGTGAGGAAGGGGCCACCCAAGACTACCACCGCTGCCATTCCTGGGTTTTCCTGTTCTTCCTCTGGAGCCCTCACTCTGCCACTGAGGAAGAAGCAGGAGGCCCCCATCATGGTTGTGGCCCCAGAGGCCCAGGCGAGGATGGGTCAGGTGGGGAGCAGTGGGACCAGAGGAAGAAGCCTCATGGCCTTCAGCCTCCCCCGAGTCCCTGTGAGAAAGGCCCCTCTCCTGAGAGTACGGGCACTGTCACCCTGTCCTCCTTACAGACAAGGCAACCGAGGCCCAGAGAGGCCCGGCGCACGGCTGAGGAGCACGAGCAGAGGGAAGAAAGGCAGGATTCTGCACGTGCCTCCTCTCGCTGGTGCTGCTGGGAGGTTCGGGGCTGTGGGCTGGGGGAGGGGCTCTCCCGACCTCAGAGCAGAGCCCCTGAGTTGGCTCCGGGCTCCCCACAGACAGGTGTGAGAGAGAAACAAACTTCCATCTCGTTCAGGTGCTGTTGCTGCGGCAGAAATGAATCCCGTCGGACACGAGCCCCTCGCGTTTGGAGTCCTGCTCGGTGGCCAAGAGCTGACACCACATCATCTCCCTTGGGACCTGCCCTCCCCTGTGGGATTCTCTGAGTGTTCCCACTTGGCAGGTAGGAAGACTGCGGCCCAGGGCAGTGAGGTGGCCTGCCCAGAGGCAGACCCCGCAGGGCGGCTCCAGCCATGGGCTTCCAGATGGGGACGGAAGGGGCAGTGGCCTGGACGGAGGCAGGGTGGTGCGGGGGACAGTAGCTATGCTGTGGGGGGGGGGCAGATTTGGTGATGGGCGGGGTATCAGGGAAGGTGGTCTGGGAGGAGGGTGGGGAGGATGGGGGCCGAGCCCTGCAGCTGGGGACGCGGGTAGGGAGGCCATAGGCCGAGGCCGAGGTTCGACCTCATCGACCTGCCTCTCTCCTGCCATCTCCTGAGATCCCACGGTCTGAGCCGCAGCTGTCCCCCGTGCCCCTCCATGGCCAAGCGCTGTAGCATTCGGGGGATACGGGGTGTTGTGAGGATGAGTCAGGCCACCAGTCACGGAGCCCAGCACAGGGCAGGGGTGAAGAGGGCGCCAGGGAGCCACATGGCCCAGGGGTGAGGCATTTACTGTTGGGCGGGGGGGCGTCTCAAGTGGGTGCCCGCAACAAGTCTGCCGCGAGAGCCTGGCGGCAGCTGTGAGTGCAGGTCTCTGCCAGCTATGCCAGAGCCTCTGAGAGGCCTAGGACGAGGCAGAGGATCCCGCGTGCACGTTGCTGGGCACAAGCCTAGTGGCTTCCGGAGATGAGCCTCCTCCCCACCCGCCCTCTCCCCAATCGTCCCTGAGTCACCAGCACCCTTCCCTTCCACTCGGTTCCCTGAGATGCTTCCTGTCCCCCACTGTCCTGTGAGTCACCTCTCCACCCTCAGCATCCAGCCCACGCGGTGCGATCATCATCCCCGCTCCCCCAGCCCGCTCTCTGCACAGCGCTTTCAAAAGGCTGACTGGAGGCGGGCCGTCAGGCGGGCAGGGCGCTCACTCTGCCTCTCACCTCCCGGTCCATCTTCTGGGCCTTCTCCTGGGCTGTCTCCTGTCAGGTGGGGAGACTGACCGAGTTGGAGGGCTGAGTGCAGGGCCAGGGTTTGGGGAAGGTGCTGGGTGCCCAAGGGCCTCAGACGGATGGAGAAGTTTCAGAAGGTGTGACCTCCAAGGCGCCTGGGCAGGCTTCTTAGTGGTCTGCTGCAGGCCCACCTTCTCTTTAGCTGGCATGGAGCCCACATTTCTACCGTTAGAGGTGTATCCCTCCAGGCTGTGCACTGGGTCTCCAAGAGACCCTGCCGAGATGAATGGGCTCAACTCTGGCAGGGCCTCTTCAGTTCTTGGCCGTGACTTCACTCCTCAGGTGCTCTGGCCACCTGCCCCCAGCTCAGCACAAGGCCCCGCTGGGCAGTGGCCAGGGGAGCGTGCCTGGTGGAAGCAGGCAGAGCCGGCCTTCCTGCTGTCTGCCCTCCATCCTGCTCTGTGGCCACCTTTCTGGACCTCGGGTCCCCTTTTACAGCATGGTGGGGGGAAGGGGTGTTCTTTGAGCTTCCTTTTGTTTCTACATCAGAAACCAAGACCCACTTCTGTTTGCAGCTGTGACTTTGGTCAAATCACTTGAAATTCCTCAGCCTCAGTTTCATTCTGTGTGGAGGAAACAGATAGTAAGAGCCACCGAAGGTGAGATTTTTTTTTCTTTTCTTTTTGCGGTACGCGGGTCTCTCACTGTTGTGGCCTCTCCCGTTGCGGAGCGCAGGCTCCGGACGCGCAGGCTCAGAGGCCATGGCTCACGGGCCCAGCCGCTCCGCGGCATGTGGGATCCTCCCGGACCGGGGCACGAACCCGTGTCCCCTGCATCGGCAGGCGGACTCTCAACCACTGCGCCACCAGGGAAGCCCGCAGGTGAGATTTTTGATGGAAGAACTGTAACACCAGTGATCCCATAGGGCTTTACCATCTGCAAGGTGATTTCATGCAAACTATCTCATCGGGGCGCTCCCAAGGACCCTGAGAGGTGGTGATGCTTTCATCTAGTCCCCACCCCGGCCCCACACTTACAGTTTGAGAAACAAAGGCCCAGCTACAGGGAGACAGGCACAAGGGCTGGTCCTACCTCCAGGTTCCCTGTCACCAGATGAAAGGCCAGATCAGGGGAAGGCCTGGGCACAGAGCAAGGGGCGGCTGCTCTGACTGTTCTTCTCACCTTTCTCTCCCTGGTCGGGCATCTCTGGGAAGGCAGATGAGCAGCGGCCCCACCCCAAGTGTGGCGTGAGGGGGCAGGGAGATGCTTCTGACAGCTGTGCAGATCATCAGCACTTCTCCCTCGCTGCTAATAGCATGTTTAGCTTGCCGACTCCTCTGTTTGCCTGGCGCCTCCCACGGGCCCAGAGCTGGGAGTCTCTTAGCTCTTGCTTGGGGCGGGACAGCTGTGACAAAGGGGGCCTGCCTGCTCCCCAGCCCTGGTCCACCCGGGACCTCGGGGATCCCCCTGCACTTCTGTGCTTTGGCCCCCCCACCCCAGGGAACTCCCCTCAGGCTCTGGGAAAGTGGAAAGGGCCTCTTGCTCTGGGACACCTGGGTGCTCCAGCCCTCCGAGCTCAGTGCTCCATGGATCTCTTATCTCCACGCAGGACCAAGTCTGGGTCCTTCAGCACAGAGTGGGTCTCATGGACCAGCGGGACCGGGGCCAGGCCACCTTCCACCCCTTCCTGCAACCCCGTTACCTCCCCCAGGCCACCACGGGACACATCTCACGCTTGGAGCAGGACGGACCCCAGCCCCTCAGGCCCCATCACTCCTGAGCTCTCACTTGCTAGGTTAGTAGAAAACCCAGCTCACACTCTCAGGGGCTTTCCTCCTCTGGCTGGAGACGAGCTCATCTCCTCTGCAACCCTTAAGGGTTCATGGACTTCCCAAAAGCAGCCTGCCATATTCCCCTCCACGGGGAGAAGACTCTTTGGTCTGGCTGTGCCCACTGTCCTGGGCCTGGTGCCCTCGGACTGGTGCCTTCACGGCAGCCCTGGCTTTTTTGCTCCTGGGCTCAGCTTCTGCGTGATGAAAGGCTTTTCCCTTAGGGGGTCCATGGCCCTCTGCTGACCCACCAGCCAGATGGAACGGACCCCACAGTGGATAGCAGAGGACCGGGGTGAAGACACTTGTCTGTCTGTCCATCTCCTGTCTTACGGGGGACATCACCTCACGATGCTGTGATTCCTTGTTTACCATGCGGCTCAGTGCTAGAGGAAGTGCGGGGGCCTGGCCATTCGCCGTGGTGTCTCTAGTGCCAGACAGGGTGCTCAGCCACCGTCTGCTGACAGAATGAATATGTAAAAGTTTGTTCTCTTTTCCCTTAACATTATTTCACGAAGAATTTTCCAAGTTTGCCCTTTTTCTGGGCTGCGTAATAAATATCCTGCCTTATTGACGCATCATTCCGTTCCCCCCCTGCCACTTGCAGAGCATCTTGGCACAGTCCACTTTTGTACTATCATAAATAATGTTGCTATAAACAGCTGCGCACATACAGCTATTTTTCCTTCTGCAATTATGTCTTTGGGAGGAATTCCAAACAGTGGGATTACTGGGTCAAAGAACATGGCATATTTACGGCCCTGGATATGGTGGGACTGGCTAATTCTCAGCCCCCAGGCTGGCCCTGTTGTCCCCAAGGTTGGTCTCTGAGGGACGCCCACAAATGTTCCTTCCCTTTGGCGCCAGAAGTGACCCCGGCGTGCGGGGGTGCTCCCTCTGGCTCCTGACGAGCTGGGGGCCAGGCGCAGTGGCAGGGGGTGCTGGCAGGGGGCTGAGTGGAGGGGTCAGGGGGAGGTAGCTGTGGGGACGGTGCGGATGAGACGCGTCCCCCAGATTCTGGGGCCAGGAGCCCTGTTTGAGGGCCCAGGAAGGCACTGCCTCTCCCAGACCCCCTTCTTTCTCTTGGATCAGCTCTCTCCTCTCTTGGAGCCCCTACCTACCTCAGTCTCTGAGGCAGGGGGAGCAGTCCCCACCTGGAGGGCCACAGGAAGAAGGGAGGGGGGCTCTGGTGCCTCAGCTATTCCTGACTTCCCTCCTCAAGGCCCTCGGGTGGAGAAACAGAAGCTAGTTTTGAATTAAAAGTCTGCATCGGGCTTCCTTGGTGGCGCAGTGGTTGAGAGTCCGCCTGCCGATGCAGGGAACGCGGGTTCGTGCCCCGGTCCGGGAAGATCCCACATGCCGCGGAGCGGCTGGACCCGTGAGCCATGGCCTCTGAGCCTGCGCGTCCGGAGCCTGTGCTCAGCAACAGGAGAGGCCACAACAGTGAGAGGCCCGCGTAACGCAAAAAAAAAAAAAAAAAAAAAAAGTCTGCATCATTGTAAAAAATGGGTCTGAGATCTCCTCTCCCCCAACATGCTCTGTCTGCCTTCCTCCCGGTCCCCTGCCTCCAGCCACCCCTCACTTCCTCAGCTCCCCGAGCCCCCTTAACCCATCATCAGAACCCGGAGCCAGGGGCCTGATGGGAGAGGGGGAGGGGCCCACATCAGCCCCACTGGGCCCTGCCCCAGAGCCGAGAGGAGGGCAGGGTGCACCCCATCTCAGGCACACCTTCCCTGTACCGGGGAGGCTCGTTCCGTTTGGGGTGTCGGCCTGGCCGGCATTTAATGGGTGCCTCTGAGGCTTCACTCCACTGATGGCGTCGTGTATTGGGAACAGTAGTGCAGTGCAGGGTGGGGGCCGCTGTTTCTGAGAGCTGGCCGAGCCCCCGCCCAAGCAGCGATGGACAGCTGTGGGGCCCCATGTCCCCAGGCTCTCCTTCCCTGGTCTTTCTGGCTTCCAGGTCTCCAGGGCCAAGTTCTGGGAAGTAGCGCAGAACGAGCACAGGACTTGGGAGCTCTCATCCTGTCCCTGCCTTAACTGGCTGTGTGATCCAGGCCCCCTGCCCTCTCAGTCCTCAGCTGTAACAAACACCAGGGTGCTGACACTCACTCCTGCCTTGGGCGGCTTGGGTCAAAGCCTCAGCAGGGTGAGCCTCGCGGGCGGCTGACCCGGCACAGAGCTGGCCACGTGGCTGCAACCCAGGTGGGGTGGGAATCCGGGAGGAAGCTGGTCCCTGCCTCTCGGTGGCACCTTTGGCCTGGAGCTAGGGGCCCCTGTGGGGTTAGGGCCGTCAGCCCCGCTTTCTTCAGCTTCCCCCTCCGTTTCCCACACCTCACCCTGCTTCTCAGAGATAGGGAGCTTTTTGCTGGCTGATGAGGGGAACAATGGTTGTGGGAGCGTGTGGGTGCCCATGGCGGGGCTGTGAGGGTTGTGTGATTTTCCCGGACAGGCAGGCGTGAGAGGGAGAAGAAATTATTCTGTCTAAAATCTCAGAGATGAGCTCGTCTCCAGAGCTGGTAGAATGACTGCTTCGTGTCTGGGCGGGGAGGCATGAGATGGGGTGGGTTTTAGGGGCAGGATCCCAGGAAGGGCCACAAGAACCAACATGACTTTTATGTCTGCCCAGGTGTCACTCCTTACAAATAGCCGTGACAGCCATCATAACAGCCAGTCCTCACAAGGAGGTCCTCCAGAAGGACCTGATATCAGGTGGGTGGGCATTGTAATTAACCCAGTTTACAGAGGAGGATACAGGCTCCGAGGGGTTAACTGACTTGCCCAGGTCACAGAGCCAGTTAGTGGGAGAGCTAGGGCTTGAACCCAGGCCTCTGGGTCCTCAAGTTCCCATCTGCCTGGCACCTCCTCCTAAATGACCACATGGAGATGATGTTTCTGAAGATGAAGCCAGGGTTGGGACCACTGAAGCAAACAGCAGTTGCAGTTTATGTTCTGAATCCTCAGGCAGGATTTGCCAAAGGTTCCCCGCTACCCCGACCCTAACCTCCACCCTCGGTAGTGTGTCTTTCCTGCTGGAGGAGAAGAAAGGTTAGACTGGGGAGAAGCCTGTCCTACTGGGACCCCAAGTCCCAGGGGGTGGACTTGGCAACTCTCTGGGATCCAGAGGGAGTCTCAGGATCTGTTGGACTCCTAGCTCTCTGACATGATGATTTTTTTTCCCACCATGAAAAAGGAACCAGCTAACAATGGCTAGAGACTAAACCCTACTCAGGAATCTCTTGCTTCTTTCCTGGCAACATTTCATTTACATAATGGGAATTCCTGTGGTGACAGTCAGGTAAAAGGAGAGTGGGCAGGGGCTCTGGGTGACAGGTCATTATGGTAGCCATTGGAGCTGATCACAAACGTTCAAGTCTCTTTTATCCCAGGCCCATTGGAGGAGATGACTTTTCTATCCACTTCAATTCAGCCTGGCCATCCAACTTGCTTTGACCAATAAATAAAATTGTGGCCAATAAAAAGTGATGTGGGTATAACTTCCAGGAAGGAAGGAGTTGATGAGAATGTCTGGGGGCCATGGTGTTGACACCCCTTGAATTTGCATATTGCCCTGCAGCTCACAGCAAGCTTTCACAGTCATTTGGGGCTGCATAATGCGGCGGTGAGGGCAAAGACTGACATTAGCCACTCCTGAGTCCATCTTGCTCCCACTTCCTAACTGGGTGTGGCTCATCAGACATCCCAGAATCTCCCAGAGTCGTCAGCTCCTTTCTAGTTAGGCAGGGTCACACCAAAGCATAGAATTCCCAGTGTGTGGGCTCTTCCAGGCAGAAGCATTAAGTGGTCCTTCTTGTCTCTTTCCTTGTCTCTGAGGTCCTGGACACACCTGTTGAGATGAAGCCTCCATCAGATTGGGTCACGAGTGACTATGATGTACAGGGCCTTCCTGCTGACCCACAGTGGACATGTCACATGTGCAAGAAATCAATTTACTGTTTGAGTCATTGAGATTTAGGGGCTGTTTGTTGCTACAGCATAGCCCAGCCTATTGGGACTGATACAATCACCAAGCTAGTCAATAAGAGCCTTGCCCAGGACTTTAGAGTTAGGACCTAGGCCTTTCTAGTGGGCTGGACTCATAAACCTTGCTGCTATATTTTCCACCATGGGAATGTGGGAGCTGAGAAAGAATTTTTTAAAGAGAGAAAAGGCACACATCGAGGAGAGGCGGAGATACATCCCCAGCATTCCATTTCCTGCCTAAGATGCAGATGTGTAGAAGTCCCCTGGGTCCTTTTACGAAACACTTCCCCCTTTATTATACAAGCTTGGGTTGATTTAGGTTGATCTCAACCAAGAGTCCTAATACTGAGCGAAAGGAGATTCGGGACAAGCCTCCATTTTCCAGATGAGGAAGCTGAGGTTCCGAATGGTTAAGTGGCTTGTCCAAGGTTATAGAGCCACTGAGGGCAAATGTTCACTTGCTCCCTTTCTTAGTAAAATAATTCAAACAGTAAAGATAAAATGCTAGTCTTCCCTTCTCACTCTCCCAATCCCACTCTCCAAAATTAACTACTCATCATTTTGGTGGGCATTTTACCAAACTTTTAAAAACTATATATTTACAAATAAAGGTACACCACATTCAAAGAGTTTTTTTTATTAGAAAAATGGGATATTATACCCATTTTTCTGAAATTTGTTTTTTTCACTCATCAGGTTGTTGACACTTCCAAATTCTATCTGTACCTGGCTCATCTGGTGATCTGCCAGGGAGAGAAGTGGTGAATGAGGTCAGGGCCCAGACTCGAGGGACTCAGGTCAGAAAACCCTGGGGGTGGGGAGTGGGGAGAGAGTCTGGGCAGAACCTTCCAGGCACCTGGTTCCGCCCCTTTCAAGGCTCCCAACAGCCCTCGAGGCAGCACCTCCTCCGGCCAGCTCAGCACCAGAGGAGCTTGGCCTTTTGTTTAAATTGAAATCTGCTCCCCTGCTGAGTCCTCCCACTGGCCCAGTACTTTCCATTAATTCCGGGGCAAATCGCTTTAACCGCCTCCCAGCCTCCCACGGTAGATCAGGCAGGGGTGCAGCGTCTCCTGCTGGCTGCAGATGCAACTCCTGCATCCGGGGCCTGAGAAGCAACAAAAACCAGCTCTGCAGAAGGTGGAAACAAACACCAATACTGACCAGGAAGAAGTCAGGAGCCCAGAGGCTGAAAACCAAGGGCCCAGGGGGCATGGAGAGAGCCAAGAGGAAGCCCAGACGAAACCGAGACAGCCAGAAGGCAGGCAAGCAATTAAAGGAGGGGACTGAGTTTTCAATTAACAGGTACCTCTGCTAGCAGTAGATAATTAACGGATTAGCAAGGCTGTTAGTTAGCAAGGCTGCTGCCAGTGAGGACTGGGGCAGGTGCCTGGGCACGGGGAACGAGGGGTGAGACTGGGGCTCCAGATTCCACAGGAATGAAGAGGCAACTTCAGGCTCAGGAACCTGAGGGCAGCTGAGGGTCGTGGGACTCAGCAGGGATGTAGTGTACAGGCTGGACGGTGGGAGGGCAGGCCGGGAGTTGAGGTGGTGACGGTGGTGTCATTGAACTGTCCCCCGGCCTGCAAGGGCCGGTGGTTTGCAGAGCTGTCTCTGCCTGGAGCTGGGCCAAGGAGGGAGTTGATGAGAATGTCTGGGGGTCATTGTGTTGACACCCCTTGAATTTGCATAGCGCCATGCAGCTCACAACAAGCTTTCACAGTCATCTGAGGCTGCATAATGTGGGGATGAGAGCAGAGACTGATATTAGCCTCACCTGAGTCCATCTTGCTTCCACTTCCTGACTAGGTGTAGCTCATCAGACATCCCAGAGTCTCCCAGACTCGTCACCTCCTTTCTAGTTAGGCAGGATCACACCAAAGCATAGAGGAGCCAGCGTGTGGAGCCTCCGGCTGTATCTTCCCCTGATAGGGAGTTTGAGAAGGGCACTGCTCCAGAGAGTGGAGCCTTCATCATCCTGAATCCCTGAGTGGCCTGCGTGGAGCAGACCCCCCTCCCAGCCTTGAGGAGACATATAGTGGGAGTGAGAAATACCGTTTTAAGTTATGAGACTTCAGAGCTATTTGTTACAGCAGGATAACCAAGCCTATCCTGGCTCTTACCCAGGGTGACCCTCACCTCCCTGAGCCTCTGTTGCCTCATCTATAAAGTGAGTAAGAATGATACTCACCTTGAATGATTATTGGGAAGTTAAGTGAGATGATATATAAGTTGGCTGAAAGATCTTCTCAGTTCCTGGGTTGCACGCCTCCTCCAAAAAAGAGGAGTGTTGCCTTGTGCCAAGGTCAAAGGCCAGGGGCATTTGCTTGGCCACTGCTAATGGTTGGAACTTTTATAGTGCTGAGCAAAGAGTTGAAAGGTTGAGCCCACATGGGGACAGGCAAGGTCCATGGGATGCTGGAGGCCTGGGCGGACCCTCCCAGGGGGAAACCAGGCCAGGTCCCTCCCTCTCTGCCTTTTCCAGCTCTCTTTTTTCTGCATTGTGGGGAGAGAGGCTGACGGCTGCTGCCCTTGTCCATGCCTGGGGAGGGCTGGCTGGACCCGTAAGTGCTTCTCCCTGAGCTACTGGGACCCAGACGGGCCTCCCTTGGTTCTTAAAGGCCTCAAGCCGTGTGTGACCCTAGTGAACGGCCAGCAGTAGAGGCTTCCCCTCTGGCCCCTCTCCTACAGCATCCCCAGCTTCCCTTCCTCTCCTGGCTACCTGCTTACCCTACCATCTGTCCATCATCCCTTTCAGCCTATTCCTGGGCTGGTCCCAGTTTCCTCCATAGAAGAGGAGCCAGGTTACAGGAACAGTCAGGAAGCGGCTGACTGTTCTCCACTCCGTTTTTGGCCTATTCCCCACTGTTCCTGTTTGGTCTACAAGATCAAACCCTTTTTTTTTTTTTTTCCAGCTGATCTCATTCCTCCTGGAGTTTCTGATGCTCTGCGTCCAAAGCCTGAGCAACTGTTTCTGTTCACTTTCCAAATATGAAGCCTTCTCGCCCTCTCTCTGTAGTTGGCTCCCTGCTCTGAGCTCACCTGATTCTTTAGAGGCAGAACGTTCCAGGCACAGGCTTTTAAAATTTCCTTCTTAGTCTGAGCATGTTCCGTTGGGGTTCTTCCCCTCTCAACGCAGGAAGCTGCCATACCCCGCAACAAGCAGCCACAATGCCTCTTCTCTGGGGCCTTCCTGCCCACCATGACTGAGCCCAGAGGTCTGGACTCTGAGATATACAAATACAATCAAGGTGACCTCACGTCCACGGAGCATCTTGATCAGGAAAGCACTTACTCACAGCCACAGATCAGCAGGGATTGGCAGTTTCCCTCGTCTCTCTCACAAATGAATCCCTGTTCTGGCTAATGCCAGCAGCTGCCACCCTAACAGCTAGAGGTACAGCCACCAGGCCTGTGCTGTCCAACACAGTGGCCACTGGCCACATGTGGCTTTGGGCACTTGAAATGTGGCTCCTTCCTTTGTGTCAGACAGATGAGACTGCTGAGGCTCAAAGCATTAACTGAGCACCAGGGTCACAGAGGGCAGCAGGAAGCAGTGCTGGGCTGAGTCCCAGGTCTTCTGGCTCATGTGGCTAGTTGTCTACCCAAAAGCCACCCTCCCCTTCCTTTCCCTTAAAGCTGAGGATGGCTATACAACCCAGGATGACTGATGACAGATGTCCTCGAGTGGGGTTTCCAAGATGGCTACTGCTTTCCCGGCAGCTCTAATGGCTCTTCAACTTTGCCCTTCACCTGCCACTTATTCTTCTCTGAGGCATCAACCACCTTGTGACCATGAGGATGAGGTACCTGCTGAGGATGGCAGGATGGCAGAGCTGAAAGGACCCTGGTCTCTGATGACCTCACTCCAACCCTAACAACTTGACTAGCCGTGGCCTCCTGACCTCTAGACTTCTTGTTACTTCAGGAAAAAAACCCCAAACCCTATTTGTTTAAGACACTGCTGTCAGGTTTCTGTGTTTTTGTTACATGCAATTCCAACCGATCCTGTCCCGTGTCCTTTGGGAATTTTGGTCATGGGCAGAATTTTCTGGTAGGAAAGGAAATAGCTCAGGGAATCTCTAATCTCACCATTTGTCCTCTCAAGTTTGCAGGGACAGACAGAAAGTTAGCAGGAACCTAGTTTTCCTCAGTGGCCTGGTGGGTGAATTCTAGGAGGATTCCCTCGTCACAGAGCATGAGAGCCCAGAGGAGGATGGCCACAATCAGAACCATTCTTTTCACATTACTGATGAAGAAACTGAGCTCTATGTCAGTTAGGGTATGTTTGGCTGCAAGTAAAGAAGACTCAAGTAATGGGAGCTTCATTAAACAGGAGTTTATTTTACTCACATAACAAATCTATGTGGTCGCAGGACTGTCCCACAGCCCCCCAAAAGCCAAAGCATGAGGTTGGCAAGTCTGAGATTTTCTTCATATTTCCCTCATTGTCGCAAGATGGCTGCCAAAGCTCCAAACATCACATTCTCATTAAATGGCAAACAAAACTGGAAAGAAGGGAGGACAGAGGAGAGAAAAGGGGAGGAGGCTTTCTTTATAGAAGACAATCTCCCAGAAGGATCCCAGCAGAGTCCTCCTTCTTTCTCCTTGCCTGGGAGTAGGTCACATGGCTACCCCTAGTTGCAGTGGAGGCTGCCCAGGCAAGTAGTTAACAAAGGGCAGAAGTGCTCCACAACCATTTCCAGTCATGATCCGTTCCCTGGCTGGGCACAATGCCACCAAGCCAAATCAGAGTTGTGTCGGCAAGGCATGAGGAGAGAATGCCTGTGGGTGGGGGACCGATGGGGGACCTGACTTGTCCAGGGTCAGACAACGACTGGTGGAGAAAACAGGACTAGAACTCCAGTCTCCTCTCCACCGGTCTCTGAGTGGGAAGAACCTCTGTGTTCTGGTGCAGCAGATGCTGCTAGAGTATTAGAATTCTGTGCTATTGGGGGAGTCCATGTAAGCTAGTCATGGATTTCCTGTGCCCTCTGCTGGAGACTGACCAAGAATGGGTGTGTGATGCCATTCTGGTCAGTGAGCTATGACAGAAAAACTGCTTACGGGGATTCTGGGGAAGTTCCCTTACTCTTAAAAAGACATATCCAGGAAGAGGTGTCCTCTCCTGGGTGCTATCCCCTGCTGGATGTGATGGCTAGAACTGTGGCAGCCCTCTTGTGATAATGAGGGAAGCTGATTTGAGAACAGACCTGGACCACTGAGGCGGGCAGCATGAAAGGTGCAAGAGGCTTGGGTCTCTGTTGATGCCACTGCAGCGATGAGCTAAGCAGCGTCAGGCTGTCCTACCTTGGGGCTTCTTTGCACAGGAGGCTCATCTCCCTTATTGTTTTAAGCCCCTTCTAGGTGGGCCTTCTGTTCCTTGCAGCTGGAAGCATTCTAACTAATCCACCCATTTGCCTCTGCTCTATGTCCTGCTCCAGAGGCAGGCGCAGACCAGCACCAAGCAGCCGCTACCCATTCTTTGCCCACACAGCTGGAGCTCAGCCTCGCGCGTCTAGCTGCTCAGTACATAACCACGCTGCCCACCACAGCCAGAAAGAGGTTGAGAACTACATTCAAAACCCCAGGCAGTGGGCAGGAGTGGTTTGGGGAGAGGTGTTATGGGGGCTGCATAAAAGAAGTTCATTCCTGACCTTCAGAACCCCACCATGGCCCTGCCCAGCCCAGCCTGGCCCCCAGTGACTCTGAAGACAATGCCAGCAGCCACCTTCCAGCTGCTCCCGGGCGGGGTGGGGCAGAAAGGTTGGTGGTTAAGTGCTGGAGAATTCCCAGGCCCTGGGGCTGGCCCAGAATTGGTTTTTGTTGCGGGAGTGTGACCATTCTGTCCCCAAAGCTTGCCTGGCACGGGATGAATACAGGCCAGTTACTTTTCTGGCCACTGATTATATAGATTTGCTTCCACGTGGACACTCTTGCAATGACCCAGGACCCCACGAGGGCCTTCCCCCAGCCATTTGTGTTGAAACACAGCACGCTGGCCTCTTTGCTCTCTAGGAAAGGGACTCTTTGGCAGGAAGGAGGGCCTAGAGGGAGGTATTTCTTGAGGCACTTTCTTTCTTGGACGAAATGCTAGAGGGCCCTAATGTCACTGCTCCCCCATGCCACCCACCACCAGCTGCCAAGTGAAGGCCTGCAAATTTGATCATACCTCACCCCGTCCAGGACTCTGATGGTGCCTGCTGCCCTGGAATTGCCAGGCAGCAGGGAACTTCACATTCTGCTGGTCCAGCTTCATGTTGCTGGGCTTTTTGCTTGTGCCAGTCCCCATGCCATGATCCCCTTACCGACCCAGACCGTTGTGCCACCCTGGTGTGGCCATCAGAGCCATAGGGATTGGTTCAGGCATGGGCATATGTGACTCTTTCTGGGCCAAAGAGCATCAGTCCTGGGGATTCTGTGGGAAACTCTGGGAGAGGGATGCCGACACCTCTAGGTTTGTCAGACGGAGAGTATACAGCTGGCACTGCCGGGGACCATCTTTGTCCCCCAAGGGGCTCAGCCTAAGAGTGAAACCAACCCAGAAGGAAGCAGATCGGAAAAGCTTTAAGGGACATCCTGACGACATTATTGCAGCACCTGAATGCATCGATGCCTGAAAGCTACCTCTGGACTTTTCAGTCACTTGAGTCAAGAAATTCCCTTTGTTCAAAGAAACCAAAAAACAGAAAACAATTTGAGCTGGGCTTTCGGGCATTCACATTAAAAGTCATTCGTTATGGGACTTCTCTGGTGGTCCAGTACCAGGGTAAGACTCGGTGCTCCCAGTGCAGGGGGCCCAGGTTCAATCCCTGGTCGGGGAACTAGATCCCGCACAACTAAGAAGCCCGCGTGCCACAACTAAGACCCCGTGCAGCCAAAATTAAATAAATAAATATATGTATATATTTTAAAGTCATTCATTGTGAAGAGACAGGCAGGACGCCCTATCAGGCAGGATTACTTCCTCCTTTATTGCTCTCCATAAGCCGCTCTCACAGCACTTACCCACTGGGGTAGCACTGGCTGTTTCTTTCTCCGCCTGCCCAACTGAACCGTCCCTCTTGAAGGGGGGGACATTGCTGCCACCTCAGCTGCCATTGGACCTCAGGTGCGGCTCCTTATACTCTCAAGTTGAGTTAAATTCCTTGGCACATTTTCATCTTTGGTCCACATAAAACTCCTCTCTTGTTTTATTTATTCTCTTTTAGCTCTGTATCTCTCTCTCATTCCCTTCCTCTGCACAGGATACATGCAAATGGATCTTCCCCCCACCCGCCCCCGCCACTGTATACGTGCTTGCAAAATGGCTACTGTCTTTACGTGGTTTTTAATGTACGCAAATGGTAATGTTTTGGTTCTTGCAAAATGCCTACTGTCTTTATGTGGTTTTTAATGTACGCAAATGGTAATGTTTTGGTTCTCATGTTGTTTCTTTTTAAACTCAGCATTGTTTACTCATCCACGTTGCTATGTGTGCATTTCATCTCTTCTAGTTGCGGTATAACTCTCCACGCAGCGAACCATGCCCACTTTTCTTTCCATTCTCCCCGTGGTGGGCACCTAGGTTGCCTCCAACAGCCCTTGCCCCGCCCCTCCACAGACAGAACTCTGCAGTGAACATCGTGAGATGCATGCCTATGGGTCTGCGTCAATTTCGTTCGCATCTACACCTGGAAATGAAATTGCAGGTTGTAGGCGAGGTGGACTATTGACTAAAGTACCTCCACAGGGGCCTCTCCAGTCTACCCTGACCAACATCCCCACATTTCCATCCAACACAACCACTCGACTTTATACAGCTAAGTTTGACCTGTCTATAGATTGCGTTAGTTCTCTGCTGCTGTGTAACAAGTTACCATAAATTTAGTGGCTTAAAATAACATACATCTTTAAAATATTTATTTATTTTTGGCCTCTTCGGGCCTTTGCTGCTGTGAAGCTTTGGGCTTTCTCTAGCTGCGGTGAGCGGGGGCTACTCTTCGTTGTGGTGCGTGGGCTTCTCATTGCGGTGGCTTCTCTTGTTGCGGAGCACGGGCTCTAGGCACACAGGCTTCAGTAGTTGTGGCACGTGGGCTCAGTAGCTGTGGCGCACAGGCTTAGTTGCTCCACGGCATGTGGGATCTTTCCGGACCAGGGCTCAAACCCGTGTCCCCTGCATTGGCAGGCGGATTCCTAACCACTGCGCCACCAGGGAAGTCCCCACACTGATTCTTTAATCCACCAACTGAGTATCCACCTTGTATGGGATAACATCATTTTTCTCTATAAAGTGAGTCAGAGTTTTCCCAGTAAGAACAACAACTCTTTCCCCACTGGCTTGTGATGAACCTCTTAGCACATACTAAGCTCCCCTATAACCAGAGATCCAACTCTGAACTCTCCATGCTGTCCCAGCAGGTTGTCTATTCTTTCATTAACGCCACATGGGTTTTTCGTTTGTTTGTTTTTAAAACAACGTCATTGTAGTATACCTGAGTATCTATGGGAGTGCGTTTCCTGCCCACCCCCATTTCACTTAGACATCTATAGACCTTTATTTCTCCTCACAGATTTCAGAGTAAGTTTACATAGCTGGAATTGTTATTGAGATTACAGTGAAGTTTAGGTTAATTGAGGGAGAACTGACATCATCATATATGGGGCCACCCTCCCAAGAGTGTGAGATGACTACTTGGGGAGCGTCTACACCCCCAATTTGTCCCCATCCAGCAATTAGCAGGAACTAGATAGTTTGATAAATCAATGCTAGGGAGGAAATCTCCAAGGGGGAAGGAAGAGAGGGCCTGGAATGTTCCTCAGCACCAACTCCCTCTCTTCAGCCAAGTCAGGCAACAGGGAGGACACATCCTGCTGAGCCCTAGAGAGAGGGGCCAGAGCCCCTCTGCCCAGATGAATGCCAGCCTAAGTCCTCTTTTCCAGATGACGTACAGAAGGAAAGCCCATCTAATTCAGGGAACACTGGCCCCCAACCACAGGGCGGGCCTCTGTCCTTCTGGGCCCAGGGACCCAGTTGTGTGTGTCAGGACATTCTGGGTGATTCGGCCTGGCCTGAGCCCAGGGTGGGGCTCCTGAGGTCCAGTTCAGGTAGGGCCAAGCCCCAGTGAGTTTCTGTGTTTCCCCCGAGGTCTGGTCAGCCAGTCAGTCTGCACAGCAGCCGGCCAGCAGGTCTTGCTGCATGGCAGCTCCATGCTTTCTGCGCACTGTTTGATGAGCACACTGAATTCTCAGTATCCCAACCAAGATGCAGGTCTGAGAGATGTGCTTCTTTTTAAATGTCCAAATTGCAGCAAACAACACAAACAAAACACATTTCTTCCAAAGAAGCAACAGGACTGAGGACAGAAACTCTGCTAGATGACAGACCTGGTCTCTGCCATCACAATCCGTGCAACTTTCAAGTGTGAAGCATCTGTCTAGGGCTACTTCTGAGCGTTAGGTCTCCCTAAGAAGGAATGGTGGGGGCCTACTGGCAGCTGTGAAACTCAGCTGCCTACACAGATGGCGTTCCCAGAACAAAGGGGCCTCAGGTCAATGCAAGTCTGTACTCTTAGGAGGCAACTTACTGCTAATTACAGGTGGTCTTGGGTTTTTCGGTTTTGTTTTTGGTTTTTTTTCAGATTCTGAAGCTGAAGTGTACCCTGATACAAAAGAAGAGTAGGGCTTCCCTGGTGGCGCAGTGGTTGAGAGTCTGCCTGCCGATGCAGGGGACACGAGTTCATGCCCCGGTCCGGGAAGATCCCACATACTGCAGAGCGGCTGGGCCCGTGAGCCATGGCTGCTGAGCCTGCGCGTCTAGAGCCTGTGCTCCGCAACCGGAGAGGCCACAACAGTGAGAGGCCCGCGTACCACCAAAAAAAAAATAAAATAAAATAAAATAAAATAAAATAAAATAAAAAAAAAAGAAGAGTAAGATGGGGGACAAAATGGATTCTGAAAATGCTAAAAGGACACTGCAACCTGGGTTAAAGTGAACGGACAGAAACACATAGCCTACGTAGAGAGACACAAAACGGCACAAAGAAGGTAGAGGGATGGCCACACCCTGGAGGAGAAGGGTGAGGGCAGTCAGATCAGGGCTGTCGAGTCAGAGAGCAGGTGGGGGTGTGAACCCAGCCAGGCTCCGATGTGACTTTGCTCAGTGTCACAGTGTTCTGAAACTGTGGGATCCTCTGGCTGTCACTACATGGAGGGCAGTGTAAGAACAACGCACAATCATCCCCTCCTTCATTTATTCTGTACACCTTGCCTACTACTTGCTGGTCCCCTGCTGTGTCCTGGGAACAGTCAAAACATGAACGAACCTATACAGTCCTCGTTCACCTGAAGTTAGGGCGGAGACAGGGTATTAATCAAATAACCACACGAATAAGCACACTGGCCACAGGGCCAGCTGAAACTCGGGCACCTCATTGACTGCAGTAAGTTCCTGACCGTGGTCTAGGGTTCTAATCAACAAAGGAAATGACACAGAGGAGCCCTGACTTGTTTTTCACGAACCAAAACTGGCTTCTGGTGATCTCTTTTCGAGGTGTCCCCAGCTCGGGATTTTTAGAGAGCCTACACTCCAACTTGGCAGCACGTATACCCTGGGAACCTCTTTCATTAGAACCTGGCGGCACGTGTACCCTGGGAACCTCTTTCATTAGAACGTGGCGGCCCACGCGTCCTTATCCTTCGGGTACCCTGGGTCTCGCACACGACTGCAGGGGTGCCCACGCACCTGCGGGGGGTCCAGATGGGAAGGCGAGCAGCACACTGCTTGGGACTCACTGAGGCGCCACGGCCAGTCACGCAGCCCCCCAACCCCGCCCACACAGGCAGCCCCGCCTGTCCGCAGCCAAGGCCGCGTGGCCACGCAGCGTGCGGTGCGGCAGCACGCCAGGGGCGGGGCTTCGGGCCCAGCGCACGTCCCAATTGGCTCTCAGAGCTGCCTTTCAGACGGCGCTCAGAGGCCGTACGCCATCACTTTTCGGCTGCTGCTTTGGCGGGAGTCGGCGGCTGGTGTGAGGTGAGTACCGCTGGGGTCGCTTCAGGACTGGGCCGTCTCGCACCAGGCCCAGGGCCACCCAGGGGCCTTCCCGCTTCAGGCGCCGACTCGGAGGTCCTTTCTGGGGCTTGGCAAGGATTGGACGGAGCGCTGGCCCTGTAGGGCTCGCTGCGCAGGTGAGCCCCACTGTGGCCTGAGGGGCAGCCCCTCAGAGAGCCGTGCTGTGCGTGGTCCTCGGCCTCTCGTCACTCTGGACCCAGGGCCCGTGCGGCAGACGCCCTTTCTTCTGTCTTCCGCAGCTCAGGGAATGCTCGCCGTGGGTCTTGTGAGGGCCTCGAGTTCTGAGTTCCCCCTGCCCCCGGGTGCGGGCCGAGGGGTGAAGAGGTCATGTTAAAGCCGTGGTTCTTTGTAGGGAACAGACATCACAGACAGGGGAAAGGGTTTGGATGTGATTCTTTGGTCAAGCTCAGATGCGCACAGGGGCCGGGCGTCAGGTGTGATTGACGCGGCGGCACACGGGAGGGCAAGGGCTGGCGGGGCCAAAGGGACATGGGGACAGTGGCGCTGGGCTCGGGACAGCGGAGGCCCTGTGGGGTGCATGCCAGAGACGTCAGGTCACAGGGGTATTTTAACAACAGCCGCTGGAGACCCTGGTTTTGTTTTGTTTTGTTTTTGTTTTTTTAAATAAGCTCTCTAGTTTTGAACATTGAGGTTAATTCGTCGCGTTTTAGAATATTGCAGGGCCAAAGAAAATACATCTGTGAATTGCATTTGGCCCTCAGGCAGCCAGTGTGCCGCCTCTGCTGTAGATGTCCTGCGGGGAGGGGCGTCCAGGCAAGAGCTACAGACTGATAGAGAGATCCCCATTTGGGGGGCGGCTTGGGTGCTAGAAAGATCTATCCCAGAACTGACCTCTGGATTATGTGAGCTGAGTAGTTGACTTGGTTGGCGACGGGGAGTTACCCCTTGCCTTGTCTTTTAGGGTTAGCATGGACCTAGTGGGGTTAGGTTTGAGAGTAGGGGTGTTCTGAGGCTGGGGAGCAGACATCCTCCTTGCAAAGCAGGCAGGACTCCTCAGATTGCAGCTTGGGCTTGGGAACTCCCAAGTGTCTGTGACTGGGGCTGTGAGAACATTTTCAAAGGAGGAAGTGCATTTGGGATGAGGCTACCAGAGCCGTGCACTGGGGAATTGTGATCCTGGTACTGCTTTGGCCTCATGGTTCTAAACTGCTAACTGGGGAGAGGAGAAGAGACCCAGAGGAACTCTGGGAGAGGAAGTTACAGTCAGTCATGTAGCATTTCCTGGGTCCTTCCTCTGGGCAGGGCAAGCTGCTGGGCATACAGAGATGAGTCAGTTGCAGCTCTTGCCCTCAGGATACTTTCAGATGATGTGGGGAAATGAAGTCTCAGCCCTGGAGAAGGCTTCTTGCCCGACAAGCTTGGGCTGGGGGAACCAAGGAAGAGAGGAAAAACCTAGAAGGTGATGCAGAGGCATCACGGACTTAGAGCCGTGGGCAGAATTTGGGGAAGTGGTAGGGAAGGGAGAAGGCACTCCTGGGTAGGTATGTGCGCGCTGTAGTGGGGTTAGGGATAACGTAAATAACTGAATCAGCCTACCCATCAGGGATGTGGTGAGAGATCAGGGTAGAAGGGTTTTTAGGGCCCAGTTTCTGGGCTGGGAGGGGTTCAGTGCTGTCTTATGGAAGATAGATGTTATATTGTGGTAGGAAGGAGGGGGCTGAGGAGATACCAAGTGGGGTCTTCTATGCAGAGTGCTATGTAAGAGGGTACCAGTTGTGGAAAAGTCTGTCTTATCTCCAGCCAGAAGACCATTCCTTGGGAACAGGTCCGTGTGGCATCGCTCTGTGTTCTGACCCCCCCACCTGTCCCCCATCTAGTACCCTCGGCCCACATTGCTGTAATGATTAAGTGGATAAAGGGCTGTCTTCTGGTGCCGAGGGGAAGACCATCTGAGCAGGACCTGGTGGTCTCGTGACAATGGTCCTGTTCCTCTCTGGCAGTCTCACGCCTCCTTCCTGCCAGTGCAGCCTTGTTCCTTCCCTGTGCACAGAAAGGGTCTGAGTCTCTAGTACAGGCCCATCTGTGCCGTGAGATGGCAGGGTGGGTGTGGATGGTGAGACAAACCATCTCCTTCACGTTAGCCTGAGGGAGCCCTGATCTGAACACTCTGAGACCTTTTGAGGATAGCTGGCTCCTTGGTGGGATCAGTCGGGTGTTGCGGGGAAAGCCTTGATCTGAGCCAGCCCCCAGATTCCAGCCGTGGTTCTCACCACTGCCGGCCTGGGTGTTGTCTGTCTGTCCTGGGGTGGGGGGATGGGGCTCACTCCAGGAACCCCTGGTTGTGGCCCAGATTCCAGTACCTCCTCCATCCTTCTTCCTCTCCCCAGGTCAGGTTCCTCTGGAGAGAGAGGGAGGCAGAGGTGGCTGGTTCCCAGATGTTATAGACCCCGTGGACGCCATGTTGGAAGCCAGACTCCAAACCCAGCAGAGAAGCAGCCAGAATGGTCGGGAGGTAGTGTAGCCTTTCCCATTCCCAGAACACCCCCTGCCCTCCCACCTCCCGTCCTGTGCCCCTCACTCCTGGAGCCTCCCTCCCTCTGCCAAGGACTTTGAGTCCTCTCATCTCTGCCTGTGGCCCTTTTCCAGACCAGCCTGTGGTCCTCAGGTTTTGGGATGAAGCTGGAGGCTGTCATCCCATTCTTGGGGAGATACCGCCCCTTTGTGGGTCGCTGCTGCCAGATCTGCACCCCCAAGAGCTGGGTGAGTGATGGTAGCGCCAGGCCCTACCTTGCGAAGCTTGGTTCTGGGAGCCATGGCTCCCACGGCCTTGGGAGGCGGCTTCCTTTATGTCTCCCAACCTCAGCCCTCCCCTGCACCTGCCTCTGCTGTCTTTCATGGAATGGGTGCACTAGGATTGGCTGGTTGTTGGTCTGGGGCTGGCTCCTGGCTCCCAGGCCTGGGAGAGTCGGGTGGGGAAGTGTACAGGGGCCTGAGAGGAGGTGTGGAGCATGGCCAGAGGGCTGGGGTCTGACTGTGCCCGCGTGAGTCCTGTTGTTCAGTTGTAGGGACACTGCCCACTCAGAGCCCGTGAGCGCTCAGCACGTGCTTGCAGAGCTGTGTGTGTCCGTGCCACGTGCTGGTGCTGATGGGACCCAGGGTTCTGGTGGGGATTGAGGCTACACGTTCTCTGCTGTTGATGAGAGAACTTCTCAGAGACTTTACTATGCTATTCTCCAAGAGGGTGATCCTACGGAGGATGCGGCTCTTCCATTTTGACCATGGAACCCTCTTTCCTAAGTGAGCTTCAGGACCTGGGGTCAAACATCTTTTGGGAACTGCTGAGCTATAATCCTGTCTCCCGGTAAACTCTATGGTCCATCAGGCAAAGACCACAGAAGACAGAGCAGGGGCTTTCCTTTGCCGGTTTGCAAAGGCCCCCCAAGGACATGCTGTCCCTGCCCTTCTTGGGCAGGAGTCCCTCTTCCACAGAAGCATAACGGATCTGGGCTTCTGCAACGTGATCCTGGTGAAGGAGGAGAATACCAGGTAGTCAGAGCTGGGGGTGGGGCAGGGCCCTTGGGTGCAGGGCTGCTGGGGCCCTGCTTTGTGGCATCATGTTCTTCCTTCCTCTGCTCCAAACCCACAGGCTTGGAGCTTTCCTGCAGTTCCTTCTGTGAGCTTTCAGGCCCTGAGCCTGCACCCTGCTCACTGGGGGGAGGGGGAGGAACAGGCCACAGGTGGGCAGGCGCCTCCTCTTCCTGCTCCATGATAAGCCAGGCTCGGTCGTTCCCAGTCCATGGGGCTAGGGTGACCCCTTCCTGATGGAATGCCCTCTCTGGGCCCTAGTCAGGGGTGGGCCCGCTGAGAGATCTACCCCCTGCTTGGGGGCTGTGCCCAGGTTTCGGGGCTGGCTGGTTCGGAGGCTCTGCTATTTCTTGTGGTCACTGGAGCAGCACATACCCCCCTGCCAGGATGCCCCACAGAAGGTCGTGGAAAGCACTGGGTAAGGAGGCAGGGACTGGGGTCTGGCTGGTACTTCTGGGATCCTTGAAGGGGTGACAAAGGCTGTAGGCAGGGCTGATTGAAAGGGCTGGTTTCTAGAGTGTTAGCTTGGTCTGGGGCCCTTCCTTAAAGATGGAGGGTGAAGACTGGAGGCTGTGCCCTAGGGCTTCTGTGGGGCTGAGGGAAGTGAACTTAGGCCTGCTCCAGCCTGACACCACTGCCTCCCACACCACAGCGTTCAGAATGTCATCCCAGGGAGGGCCCCAGGAGGGGCTGGGGAAGGCCAGGTACCCAGCCACGTGAAGAGAGAGGTACAGCGCATCTTGGGCCACATCCAGGCTCCACCCCGCCCCTTCCTGCTCAGGTAACTCTGTACTGAAGGGTGTTTTGGGCTGGGGCCTCTGCCCTTTGGGAGAGAGCATTGGCTGGGCTTGGGTAAAGACTAGACTCCCCTCCTGGGGAGCTGGGTGTTACGTTTACCAGTCTGAGTAAGCCCCTGATCTGGACACTGAGAGACCTTTTGAAGACAGCTGCCTTCTCAGTGGGACCAGTTGGATAAGGGGGAGGGGCTTTGATCTGAGCCAGCCCCCGGGTTCCAGCCCACGTTCTCACCACTGCTGGCCTGGTGGTGTGTATCTGTCCTGGGGGTTGGGGCTTGGGGGTCACCCCGGAACCCCTGGTTGAGACCTAGACTCCAGTACCTCCTCTATCCTTCCACCTTTCCCCAGGTCAGGTTCCTGTGGAGAGAGACAGGAGGTGGCTGGTTCCTCCATCTTATAGGCCCTCCTCTTCCCCCCCACATTCATCCCTCACTACCTGCTCCCTCCTGACCTGTCCTGCACAGGTCTGAGCTCCTCTTAGATGCAGGACACTCTTCTGGGGAAATGGAGGGATGCACAGGTTAGAGTGAGGAGAGGTACATACGCCTGCACGAAGGACAGGACAAGGGCTGGGACTGAATACCTGGAGGGGAGGAAGGGGCTTGTGAGCCAGGGACAAAAGGGGGAAGGGAGCCAGCCTTGGGGAGGTGAGGACGTGAGGGGACAGTCCTACCAGAGGGAAGAGCGTGAGCTGTGGCTGCAGGAAAGGGCCAGGCTTGCTCAAGTAGCTGATGTGGTCGGAAGCTGGCAAGTGAGGGAGAGAGCCGTTGGAGACAAAACTGAGAGGTAGAAGGGGCCAGGTATGCGGGGCCATACAAGAAGTTTGGATTTGACTTCCAAGTGCGGTGAAGACCAATGGAAAGGTCATAAGCAGAAAGTGACAACAAGATTAACTGAGGTCAGGAGTAGAGAGCAGATCATCTGGGGAGGCTGTTTTGTTAGTCCAGGTGGGACGTAATGATGGGGGATGGGCGTGACAGTAGAATTTAGGAAGACGGATGGAGAGACCAATATGCAATTATCAGGACTCACTGATGGATTGGAGGGTTGCAGTGGGAGCAGTGAGGGGGAAGGGGGAGCTGCAGGAGAGCTGGGTTTCTGGCTGAGCACCTGGTGGTGTGGTTGGAGGGGAGGGGGCAGGCGTGGGGAGGAGCGAGTTTGGCCCACAAAAGGTGTTCTGGACATAAAGCGCTTCTGACACCTGACATGCTGGTGGAGGCACTGAGGCAGCTGCTTATATATATATATATATATATATGAGTCTGGAGCTCAGAAGAGACGTTGGGGCCAGGAACATGTATTTGCAGAGCTTTAGCACACAGATGGTGCTTCAAGCCGGGGGATGCGTGAGTCATTGAGGGAAAGAGGGCACGGGGCTGCACGTGTCAGGCTCGGCTGTGTTGAAAGTGCTAAGAGGTCAACTGAGCAAGGACAGGAAGTAGAGGTTGTTGGTGACCTACGACCAGCCCTCCATGTGACAATTCTTTGGCTTTTTCGAGACTTCCAGTCCCTTGACCTGAGCACCTTTACACCAGCCATCAGCCCCCGTTTCCATCTTTCCTGCCCTCCAGGCCTAGCTTTGATTCCAGGGCTCCTTGTGAGGAAAGTGCCCTTGTGAAGGAGTCACTGGGCACAACCTGGCTGTGTTTGAACTCAGCTACCTGCCTTCTCTGCACCTAAGCAGAAACACACACTGGGTGGACCTGTTTCCTTTATAAGTGTGATTCTCAGAGGGGCACACTGCACCCTCCAAGGCTCCAATCTAGACTGCTCCTTCTCTAACTTACCCACTGTTGACCACCCGCCTCATGCTTCGTGGAGAAATAGAAGCCATCAGATGAGGACATGCTGTGTGTCCCGCACACCTCCACGCTGCCTGCGCCTACGCTTCTGTCCCCATCTAAAGCCAGTGCCCCACATCGGGCCGCTGGACAACCCCTCCCCAGAGATTTTGCCCCTTCAGTTATCCCCTTTCCTTCTTGTATCACTAACTCCTCCCTTTTTAGTGCACTCTTCCCGGCAGTTTGCAGAGACAAGGCCGGGTTGTGCCTGGAGAGAGTCTTGGTTCTCTGGTCACCTTTGGGGTAAATGGAGGCGGGGATGCTCGGAGGCTGACGTGAGGCAGGTGCACCGTGAGGGCGTCTTGGGAGACGGCAGCACCTTGCCGGCGCAGGCTCTGCTGTCGGGCCCGCCTGCTAGTCCCAGCACCCGCAGCTCTTGGCTTTCTCGCTTATCCAGCAGCTTCTGTGCCCTCTCTGAACCTCACTTTCCTCTTCTGTAAAGTGGGGACAGCAGTAGTGCCCACCGTAGAGGAGTTCTGGCCGGCCCTCTGGGCTGCCGTGGGCCGCCTCGTGGGCTGCGCCCTGCCATGTCTCAGACTGGGCGCTGCTCTCCAGGCTGTTCAGCTGGGCCCTGCTGCGGATCCTGAACTGCCTCTTCCTGAACGTACAGCTGCACAAGGGCCAGATGAAGATGGTCCACCAGGCCGCCCAGGCAGTAAGGCCCACCCTCCACTGGGACGGGGACGGGATGGCGGGGACCGAGGAGCAGGGGCAGGCCAGGCCCTGAGTCGGGAGCGGCCCCACCGGCTGGTGGGAAAAACCCAGTGCTCTTCGGTGACCTCCTCGTTGTGTCTCACGGTCCTGCTCCCACGAGGCTTCCTCTGACGGCTTTTCATCCTGGTCTTAACAACCATTACGTCAGTGCATTACCTTAAAAGCTGTTGACAGAGCTCCTCTGCTTTGGGGAGATGTGCTCAGAGGAAGAACTGCTCAGCTGAACCCTCCCTCCCCCGCTCCCTCCCTGCGGGGCTGCCCTGGGCCTGTAGGCACTAGGTTTTGGCTCCCTGCATCTTCAGGGTGGGGGGTGGATTGGCACTTCCCTTTGGCTCTCCCTGGAGCAGGGCTCGCCGCTCGTCCTCCTCTCTACCCACAAGTCGCTCCTGGATGGGATCCTACTGCCCTTTGTGCTGCTCTCCCAGGGCCTGGGCGTGCTCCGTGTGGCTTGGGATCCCCGCACCTGTTCCCCCATCCTCAGGTAAAAGTCTTGTGCCCTTAGACATACAAGGGAGAGGTCCCCAGGCCGGGACGGGGGTGTGGGGATGTCAGGCAGTATTCTGGCTGCAGCTCCCTGGAGGCCCTCTTCCTGGCCCCTCTGCTCTCAACTTTGTGCCACTCCAGCCTGTGGGGCTCAGATGGAGGGTCAGCTGTGGGCTCTAGGACCATGCCTGGCCTCAGAGTGTTCAGGCAGGACCCAGGCTGGCCCTGTGTGGACCAAGGCTCTCACTGGCCTCCTGCTTGGTCCCATCTCCTCAGCGCCTTCCCTCATCTGCCCTGTGCCCCACAGAGCTCTGCTGAAGAAACTTGGGGGACTTTTCCTGCCCCCAGAGGCCAACCTCTGCCTGGACAGCTCTGAGGGGGTCCTTGCAAGGGCTGTAGTCCGTGCGGTGAGTGCTGTGCCCAGTGGTTGTTTATGGGGTTAGGCCAGGTTACGGGGGCCTGTTGCTGTTCTGGCTTTGACACCTGCCTCCCCCCACCTACTTCCAGGCTGTGGAGCAGCTGCTGGTCAGCAGGCAGCCCCTGCTCATCTTCCTGGAGGAGCTGCCTGGGGCTCAGGGGCCTCGGCTGTCAGCCCTGGGTCAGACCTGGCTGGGACTGGTGGTGCAGGCGGTCCAGGTGGGCATTGTCCCAGATGCTATGCTGGTGCCAGTGGCCATCACCTACGACCTGGTTCCAGATGCACCCCGTGACACATACCACGTGAGACCCTCCTGCCCTGGGTACCCAAGTGGACACCATCTCCAGAGAGGAGGCACAGTATTGTGTCTGTGGCTGAGTTCCCCTCAGGGCTTGGCTAAGGGGGGAGTGCAAAGGAATTTCAGCCCTACGGTCATTATCCTGTGGCACCTGCTAAGGCCGTTACAGTCATCCTCTCATTTCATACTCAAAAGACCTTGCTAGGGAGGGATTTCTGTTTCACAGGTGATAAAATGAGCTTGGAGAGGTCATGGTCATATAGTAGTTTAGGCCCAAGATCAAGTTGAGCAGAAAGTGTGCCCCAGGAAGGCCGGTTCCCCAAACCCCTTTCTCCCTGCAGGCCTCGGCCCCACTGGGGCTGTGGACCGGAGCTTTGGCTGTCCTGTGGAGCGTGCGAGGCTGGGGCTGCAGCCGCCGAGCCTGCGTCCGTGTGCATCTGGCCCAGCCCTTCTCCCTGCACGTATGGACCCCATTGGGCAAGGCTGGGAGTACCTGGGGTCTGTCCTAGGGCTTCTGGCGGCCTGGCCCTCAAGGCCACTTCAGGGGTAGCATTACGTACTTCAGATGGGCTGTACGCAGGTTTCCTGGTGGGTCAGGGCAGACCACCTAAGAGCCTTGTCCTGGGCAGGAATATACCATCAGCGCCAGAATCTGCTGGGGCAGCAGGCAGACCCTGGAGCAGCTGCTGCAGCCCATCGTGCTGGGCCAACGGTAAGGGCAGAGGAAGATGAGGGTCTCAGGGGCAAGGCAGGCAGCTCTTAGGCCCTAGCTCGTGAGCTGGCACCCCCTCCTCCCAGAACCACAAACACGTCACCAGCTCCAGCCTCCCCCCACCACATAACTTTGGGTCATCTCAGACCATGCCAGGCACCCCTCCGTGCCTGTAAGTTGAGTGTGGGTTAGGGCACACAGGCCTGGAAGGGACTAGGGTGACACAAGCCACCTCTTTTGGGGATGGGAAACACCCTCACCTTTGAGAAAGCTCTGGGCTCCCCCGTGACTGTTTTTAGGTTTGGTCCCTTCATCTTGTGATCTGTGTCTCCATCCCAGTACCGTCGTCCCTGACGCTGAGAAGGTGCAGGAGTGGACCCCAGTAACCGGGCCCCTGCTGGCCCTTAAGGAAGAGGACCAGCTGTTGGTCAGGAGGCTGAGCCGTCACGTCCTGAACGGTGAGGGGAACCTCGGTCTGGCCTTTGCGGGAGGCTCCTGAACGCTCTCTTCTCAGAGGGGGCCAGTCGTCAGGGCCGTCCTCTCCAGGTGGGTTTCTGCACCTGCCCGCTCTTGCATGGCCCACTTGGGACATGTGAAGAAGAGTGGAACACCTTCCCCTGCCCCTGAGGAGGGGGTCAGTCAGGGAGGACGCGATGGAGCCTCTAAGTGAGGGCACACAGGCGGCCGCCCAGCCCGGCCTCAGGCGCGTCACTTCACTCTCTTGAGGTGACATCAGCTGAACTGAACAATGTATATAAGGGACGTAACACAGTGCCTAGCCCAGAGGGGGCTCTTAACAGCACTGTTATTACCATCTTCTCAAGTGTCCCTTCTGTGGCAGAGACTGGGGGTTGGTGGGTAGTAGACCTGCAAGAGGCAGGGAAGGTCCCTGAGCTCCCAGCCTGGCTCTCAACATGCACTTGGTAAATGCCACTTCTCCACTGGGGAGGGTGGCACCCAAGGACCAAGCCTGCACTCCCCTTCCCAGGGGTGGAGTTGTATGGGGGTGTGTATGTGGCTGCTGTCAGGGAGGTGTGTGCTTGACTGGGAAGGCTTGCCTGGTGGCGGAGGGCCCGGGCTGTCGGGCCTCCGCCCCTGAGCAGCATCCCTGCACCCCTGGCCCTAGCCAGCGTGGCGAGCTCGGCGGTGATGAGCACGGCCATCATGGCAACGCTGCTGCTGTTCAAGCACCGGAAGGTAGGGCACGGTGGGGTGGGGGCCTGGGGGAGGAGGCGTGGCCCTGCCGCTGAGCCCCTCACTGCCCACCCAGGGCGTGTGCCTGTCACAGCTCCTGGGGGAGTTCTCCTGGCTGACAGAGGAGACGCTGCTGCGTGGCTTTGACGTGGGCTTCTCAGGGCAGCTGCAGTGCCTGGTGCAGCACGCGCTGAGCCTGCTGCGGCCACACGTGGCCCTGCTGCGCGTCCAGCAGGGGGACTTGCTGGTGGTTCTGCAGCCCGGCCCAGGCCTCACGCACCTGGCACGCCTGAGCTCCGAGCTGCTGCCCGCCTTCCTGAGCGAGGCCGTGGGTGGTGAGTCCCTAGGGCCTGGGATGGGTGGGATGTGTGTAGGGGTGAGGGGAATGGCCTCCTTCCTCACGTCCGGCCCCTCCTCCCCCAGCCTGTGCCATGCAGGGGCTGCTGGCGGGCAGGGTGCCGCCTGAGGGACCCTGGGAGCTGCAGGGCACCGAGCTGCTGAGCCAGAACCAGCTGTACCACCAGATCCTGCTGCTGATGCACTTGCTGCCGCAGGACCTGCTGCTGCTGCAGGTCAGGCCTCTCCCACCAGCCCAGCTCAGTCCTGGGCCTCCCCTTCTTGGCTGTAGGAGGGGGCCCACGCTTGCCCGAGCCCTGACCCTAAGATGTCCTGCGGCAGTAGGTCTGGTCTCTGTCTCTGGCCAGGCCCCTGCCTGGCTCTCCTGAGGCCACGTGGATGCCTCTTTCTCCCCAGCCCTGCCAGTCTTCCTACTGCTACTGTCAGGAGGTGCTGGACCGCCTCATCCAGTGTGGGCTCCTAGTTGCCAAGGAGGTAGGAGGGGCAGCTGGAGACAAAGCCCCTGCCTGGGGTCCGGCCTCCTTCAGCCTCCCCCCGAGTGACGGCGGCCTGGGCTCCTCCTCTGGCGTGTGTGTGTGGGGTGCGTCTGTGTTGGGGGGTGTGTATGTACAGCCCTTGGCCTAGCAGAGAGAGAGAAGCCTGGTCCCCGCCTCGCCACTCCCCGCCATGGGACTTGTCAGACCGCATCTGCTCTGGGCCCGTGTGTAGCTACAGTGACAGGATTGGACAAATGCACCCGAGGGTTTCTGCATAAGCCCCGCTCTCCACATTTCTTGTCCACAGGGGCTGTGGCCCTCGAGGGTGGGTGCTCACTTCCTCTCACCCCGCAAGTTGGCTCCACAGCTGTGATGGTCTGGTGTGGCCTGGGGCATCCTCCTGGGCTCCCCAGGTCTGCGTGTGCTGGTTTCATCTCCCTGGCTGGCTATGTGCCCGGCCTGGGGGCCTCGGGGCTGAACCTTGGCCAGCCTGACAGGGACCAATGGCTCCCACGGCCCTCAGACCCCAGGCTCCCGGCCAGCCTGCGACACAGGGCGGCGGCGTTTGAGTGCGAAACTGCTGTGGAAACCAAGTGGGGACTTTACCGACAGTGACAGCGACGACTTCGAGGAGGCTGAGGGCCGGTACTTCAGGGTGCGCTGGGAGAAGCCATCAGGGGAGGGGGCCGTCGGGAGGCGGTGGGAGCCGCCCTCACCCTGGCCTGTCCCCCTCCAGCTCAGCCAGCAGTCACGCTGCCCTGACTTCTTCCTCTTCCTCTGCCGCCTGCTCAGCCCGCTGCTCAAGACTTTTGCGCAGGCTGCCACCTTCCTCCACCGGGGCCAGCTGCCGGATACTGGTGAGGCCCGCGCGACCGCGGCCGTCCTGAGGAGAGGCCGAGAGCTCAGGGTGGGAGCCCTGCCTGCGTGGGGCCCCAGGCCTCAGACCTCTCTCCCCCCCAGAGTCGGGCTACGTGGAGCAGCTGTTGCGGTTCTTAGAAGCCACCGCCCAGGAGGAAGGGTTCTTCGGTGAGTCCCGAGCAGCCAGCCCAGGCCCTGGGAGGTGGGGAAGTTTTGCTGGTGGCTGCCTCCCCCTAGTGGGCAGTGGAAGCCCAACTCCAGGAAGGCTGGCTGAGGGGTACAGAGAAGGCCTTTGGGTCCAACTTGAGCCCTATCCTTCGGTTGTCCCATCCTTAGACAAGAGTAGGAGAGGAGCTGGGCCCCAGGGCTCCCTTCCGTAGCCTTCACTTCTCTTTCCTCCAGAGTGTGTGGACCCAAATCTCGCCATCAGTGCCGTCTGGACCTTCAGAGACCTGGGGGTGAGAGGGGCCGGTCTCTCCACCCTCCTGTCCCCCTGCCTCCCACCCCCATACCCTGAAAGAGCTGCTCAGGGCAGCCCAGCTGTACCCACCCTGGGATTTCCCCAGGGTCTCCCACGAGTAGGTGTGGTGACAGTAGATGTTGGAGGAGGTAGGACAGTTTTCCTGCCCCTCTCAGTCTCCCAAACCCCTGGCTCATTCTGCTCCCGGGTGGGGCCCTGGGGGTGTTTTGAGAGGCAGCATTTGCCCTCAAACACTGAGGCTCACGGGGCCACAGGTCTCACTGCAGTTTTCCAGGGGAGGGGCACAGCGCCCGTGGTGAGCGCTCAGAGCCCTTCTCTGTGGCCCAGGTGCTGCAGCAGACGTCCAGCCCCGCAGGCCCCATGCTGCACCTGTCCCCCACCTTCGCCAGCCGGGACAATCAGGAAAAGCTGGAACGGTTCATCCGGCAGTTCATCTGTAGCTAGAACTAGGAGGAGGGGCCGGCGTTGAGACCTCCCAGCCCCAGAGCACAGCTGTGCCCTGGAGCCAGAAGGCTGGCCTGGGAGGAGCTGCAAACCCTCAGCTGCACTGTAACACCTTTGAGGTCTGACTGCCCCTCGCCATCTCTTGCTTTCTGCCTCCTTTGGTGTGATAAACGAGAGGACTGGATGAGTCCTCTTTTCCCAAGCTCAGCAGTGTCTTTCTTTTTGGTGTGACTGTATTTGCTCTTTGCTTCCCCAGTGTGTGAGAAGGCCCTATCTCACTCCTTGAAACAAATCCTAAAGGAAGCCAAAAAGAAGTTTATTGAGGAGAGCACCACCTCCTCCCCGTCTGCCTGGAAGGGGAGCTACTCAGGGGGGCTGCCACTGGGCCTCTCCCTGTGCAGGGCTCAGTGGGGACGGACGCCCCCACCTCGTCGTAAGTCCACGGCCCGCGGTAGAGGCCGTCACACCACCTTGTTGACGATGACACCTAGTTCTTCGATCTCACACTGGACTTCGTCGCCCTTCTGCAACAGAGTGGGCCGTGAGGCTGTCAGGCCTTTGGTGTGGCACATACACAGGCCTGGACTTCTCAAGTCTGAGCCCACCCTGCCAGGCCTTCTTCCTTTCCTCGTTTAGCCAACCTACCTTGAGAAAGACAGGAGGTTTTCTGAATACACCAACACCTGGGGGGGTCCCCGTCAGGATGACGTCCCCTGGGAAGAGAGTGACGAACCTAGGGCAAAAGGGCCAGGTGAGACCAGGGGCCGAGGTGGCTACAGCCTGCCATGGAGCGCTCGGTTTAGCCTCCAGGTGGGTGTTGGGGGGCAGGGCTCCATCCCACTTACTGGGAGACCCAGGCTATTAGCTCTTCTGTCTTAAACACCATCTGGTTGGTGTTGCTACTCTGGACCACCTCCCCATTCACTCGGCAGCAGATCTTTAAGTTGTGTGGATCTGAAATGCAAAGACAACACTTTGGGGTTCTCTTCTTTCCCTCAAAGCCCTCCCAATAACCAGCTAGAAAATGAAAGCACAGGGAGGCCTGTGACTCGCCAGGTGCGAGGGTTGGGTGCTGGGCTGCCTGTGCTTGGCCCTGGCACTCCCTACCCTGGAGCAGTGGCCTCCTCAGGCCTCCCTGTATCCACCACAGAGCACAGTGCCTGCCAGTGGTCCCTTGGGTGGGTTAAGGAGGGGATGTTCCGGACTCTCAAGGGGGAGAGAAAAATGGCTGTTTCTGCCTTAAGAGACATGTCTACCCACAGCAGAGGCTGCCCTGGCACAAGCAGGAGTAGTGAAGACTCCTGCACCTGAAGGCCTACCTGTAATACTGTCCCGAGTAGACAGTTCCTTTAACTTTTCGGTGTTTTACACATTCACACCCCCCCCCCCACCCAGGGATCACCATTTAACTTCTCTGATGACTGACTGTACGGGGTGCGTGAGGCTGAACTGCATGGACGTGGCCCCACCCAGATGGCTGTGCTCTGTCCTCTTGAGCACCATCTCTCTTCCTGGCTCTCACAGGACCTCACCCAGCCACTGTGTAGGCAGGCAACGGCAGCTACAAGCAGCAAGGGCACGGTGAAGGTGCACCTGGAACAGCCATTCTCTGTGATGCTCAAAGGCCAGCTCTGCTGCTTTCCAACTTGGACTCTCCCAGACGGTGGCAGCTAGAGGAAGCCTGACCCACCCATCCTGAGAGCACTGTGCTTCGTTACTCACTTCATGAATGCAGATTCACCACCTCTGCAGCTGTGGCTCTCTATGGGGCGAGGGGACACGGTGAGGCCCACGCGGAGCCATACCCCTCACTCCCATTTCCCGGAAAGGTGCTTTCTCTTCACTGACGTGTGCAAGAGCGACAGGAGTCACCAAGTGGGCTGTCAGAGACCTACCTGCTACACTGTCCTTGGTCACCAAGGCAGGGCCCAGGGGGCAGAAGGTGTCAAAGGTTTTTCCCAGCAGCCACTGCTTTCCATTGCGTCTCATTTGCCAGTCACGAGCACTCACGTCGTGTGCCACAGTGAAGCCAGCCACATGGGCCATGGCATCTGTGGCCTATGGGGGCAGGGGTTTGGCCAGATTGGAGGTTAAATCATGACGACACCAACCCCTGTAACAAAGGATCTCAAAGCCTTGGTCCCACGTTAGTGGCCAGAGGTGGTGGATGAGAGGCAAGGCAGGGTCAGGAGCAGGTAGATGCCAACCACCTCCCAATGCCAGGGACAGATGGCACTGCCCTTTTCACCTCACCTTGATGTGCTTGCCTTTCTTTCCAATGACCACGGCCAGCTCCACCTCCCAGTCCACCTCCTGTAGAGCGGGAAAGGAGCAGTGAGCTGCCTGGCTCTGGGCCCCGCTCCTCTACCGAGGGGCTACACACTGCCTCAGGGCCAGGGCCTCTTAACGGTGGGGTTGGCTGCCGGCCCCCATTTGTAAGACCTCGAGCCAGAGTGGAGTGAACAGTAGGGGAGGTATCACGTGCAGACCCATCAACTGGGCAGTGGCAGGCAGCACCCCTAGAGGCAGGCAGAGCTCTCCAAGCGACTTCAGAAGAGCAGCGTTTGTCCGGGGAGGGAGTTTTAGAGTCACTCTTGATAACTTCCAGAAAAGGATGAATACCAAGTAACAACAGCTAACCCTACTGTGTGCCAGGCACTATTCTAAATGCTTTAACGCACTAACTCAAGTAATAACAAGAAAAAGATCAACATGCCAAAATAAATGTGGGCCAAAGGCTTGGATAAGCAATTCACAAAAAGAAATACATATACATGGCCACAAAAAGGAAAACATGCTCAGCCCTTTTCATAAACCACAAAGTGCCCTATAAAATAGATAACAATTTAGCCTTTCAAACTGACTGCTCTTTCTAACAGTAACAACCAGAAACACAGAAAAGAACTGGGTTCCTTGGGGAAATGGCTAATTCCAAGTCTGAGACAGAGAGTACAAGATGAGCCTGCAGTAGCTTGGCCATAGCAAGGAAGTACTCAGAAAGTGATATAGATGGGAGTCATCTTGAAGGCCCTCTCATTGGCCAAATTAAGACCCTTTGAGTATCAAAAAGCATGTAAATGATGGACTATGACATATTGAATAAAACTAAAAATCAGGAATTTACAGTGACACTAAAGGGACATGGGTTTAAAAAAAAAAAAGGAGGGAAGCAGTGTTTCTGCAGAGTACCAGCTAATAAAAGTACACAGACAGAAAAAATCACCTTTTTCTAACCCTTACTGCAATAATGGATTCAGGTAAGGATGACCAGATGATCCTTGGATGAAAATTGTGAGGCAATTAAGATAGTCACATGGTTTCAATGTCTACCCTGCAGATTGTTTACTAATTACCACAGTGAAATGTACCTTTACAATGGAGAGGTCACGTGAGCATCAGGTAAACTAAGGGATCAAACTTTAGGGCCCGACAAGAGTCTCCCAGTGGGATGCAATACAAGTACACACCTGTTGCTACAGACTGAATGTTTGTGTCCCACCCCCCACCCCCCAATTCATATACTGAAACCTAACCCCCAAGGTGATGGTATTAGGAGGTGAGACCTTTGAGAGGTGATTAGGTCATGAGGGTGGAGCCTCCATGAAGAGGATCAGTGCCCTTACAAAAAGAGATCCCAGAGAGCTCCCTTCTACCACGTGAGGACATAGTGAAGAGACAGTCGTCTATGGACCAGGAAGTGGGCCCTCACCAGGCACCAAATCTGTTGGCACCTTGATCTTGGACTGCCTCGACTCCAGAACTGTGAGAATTAAATGCCTTGTTTATAAGCCATCCATCCATCCATTCTGTATTTTGTAATAGCAGCCTGAACAGGTTAAGACACCTGTGTAGAACTTGACAAAAATGTTTAACCTGAATCTAATCATGAGGAAACAACTAGACAAATCCAGAGTGTGAGACATGCTATGAGACAACTTGGCCTGGTTTCTTCAAAAAGTGTCATTAGGGCCTCCCTGGTGGCGCAGTGGTTGAGAGTCCGCCTGCCGATGCAGGGGACACGGGTTCGTGCCCCGGTCTGGGAGGATCCCATATGCCGCGGAGCGGCTGGGCCCGTGAGCCGTGGCCGCTGGGCCTGCGCGTCCGGAGCCTGTGCTCCGCAACGGGAGAGGCCACAACAGTGAGAGGCCCGCATACCACAAAAAAAGAAAAAAAAAAAAAAAAAAAAAAAAAGTGTCATTAAAGATAAAAAAGGGCAGGGGGAAAAATTGCTTGAGATCAGGGGTCGGCAAGCTATGGCCCACAGACCAAATCCTTGCTTGTTTGCTGTCTGTTACTGTAGACAGAATTTTCCTGGAACACACCCATATTCATTCATTCACATATCAGCTATGCAGCTTTCATACTTCACAATGGCAAAGCTGAACTGCTGCAAAAGACACTATTTGGCACTCAAAGCCTAATACTACTTACTAACTGGCCCTTTGAGAAA
The DNA here is from genome assembly GCF_964165515.1 of Mesoplodon bidens. Taxonomy (NCBI): domain Eukaryota; kingdom Metazoa; phylum Chordata; class Mammalia; order Artiodactyla; family Ziphiidae; genus Mesoplodon; species Mesoplodon bidens. The sequence goes on along the minus strand of NC_138170.1, from coordinate 14,379,998 downwards.
AAGTCTGTGGATCCCTGTTCTAGATAAAAGGCACTAAAGAGACATAACCAAATACAATGTATGACCTTGACTGATCTTGGACCCAAACCAACAAACAAAACAGGACCCAAATTAAAAGTCACCTTTGGGGGCAACTGGGAATATTCCCAATTGGACTGTATATTAGATATTACTCGTGTTAACTTTCTTAGTTGTGATAATGGCGTTACGGTCACGTAGGACACTGTCCTTATTCTTAGGAGATGCATGTTGAAGTTTCCGTAAGTGAACTGTCTTAATGTCTATAACTCACTTTCAAAGGTTCTTCCCACTCCCCCTCCAAAAAAAGTGTGTGTGTGCCCGTGGGACACGAGGGAAGGAGAGGAAGACGGACAGGGGGAGGAAGAAGGAGGGAGAGGAAAAGCAAATACGGCAGAATTTTAACAGTGAATCCAGGTGAAGAGTCTGTGGGTAGTCACTGTACTTGTTTTCAACTTTCCTGTAATTTCCAAAATATTCCTAAACTAAAAATTTGAAAGTATTAGTAAGGGTACATACACTGCTGGTAGACATGTAAATTGCTTTTGCAACTTCTCTTAAGGTCACTTTGGCTGATTTTTGAAACCCTGCCTACACTCTGACAAAGACATTCAAATTCTAAGAGTTTATGCAAAGGAAATAATCACACATTCATGGATGTGCAAAGTCTTTTCTGTAAGGAGGTTCACTGCAACACTACTCATAAAAGCTAAAAACTGGAAACAACCTATCTAGCAATATGAGGACTACTGAATAAATTATGGCCATTGACACAATAGAAAACTAAGCAGTAACCTAAAAAATGTCAGGGGAGAATATTTAATGGCATGAAAAATGTTCTTGCTGGAGACTTAAGTAAATGGTAGGCATATGTACAGTATAAATAGAAACAGGAACAGAAAAACACTGGGAAGATACACAGCAAAACATAAATGTTGCAAGCCCTGGGCAGTGGGAACATGGGTGATTTTTCTTTGTTTATCTGTATTTTATTAATTTTCTATAATGCAAGTATATTACTTTTGTAATCAGGAAAAGATATAAATTAACTTCTCCCCCCCCACCCCCTGAGAGCAGTCTTATTACTGTATAATCCCCTGGAGTTTCTGTTTAATGCACTAATGAGCAACAGGTGGTTGCTTTAGGCTGGAGGCTGAGCACCTGTGTGATGGGCCCCAGTGACTCGGGGGCACAGTGGGGAGGCACCAACCTGGCTCTCAGGAGGGAGGACGACCTCATCGTAGGGCCCCACGATGGAGCTGGCAAACTTGCTGAAGATGATGGGCTCCTTGGGCACAGGCACATTCTGCTCTTTGCAGTGGTCCACATAGTTCATGCCCACGCACACCACCTTGTCTGGCCGTGTAACTGGGGCCAGGAATGTCACTTCTGACCGTGGTAGGACTGGCAACTGGGCAGCCAGGGCTCTGCAGAGACCAGAGCAGGAGAGAGGGGCACTCTGGGGAGATCCTGCAGCAGCTACAAGTTTTTAAAATGTATTTTCTAGATCAACCATCAGAATCAGCAGGAAAATCAAGCCCAGTTACTGTCCTTTGGTATCAGAGCACTGTTTATATGTATCCAGTGTTGATTTCCTCTCCCCCATTAGGTAATACACGTCCATGTAAGAGAATTCAAAAGGTGCAAATGGGAATAATGGAAAGGTCTCTCTTCTACACCTCCTAGTCACCCTGCTCCAGCCCTGGAGACAACCACTGTGTCCTACGTAGCTCTTCACAGCCACTCTATGTATACTCTTCTCCCATCCTTTTTTATGCAAATGATAGCACAATTATATATACCTTTAAAAAATATATTTTAGAGATCTCACCATAACAGTATACAGCTTCCTCATTCTCGTACGGCTGCCTATTACTGCACAGTAGAGATACACCCAATTCTCTAATGAGGGACATAGAAGTAGTTTCTCATCTTGCGAGAATGTGAAAGTAGGGGAAAAATACTGTTACCAGCACTGTATGCTGTCAAACATCTGTATTTTTTGTCAGTTAAATAGGTGAAAATGACACCTCAAAGTGGTTTTTTGTTTTGGGGTTTTTTTTTTGCCACGCCACGCGGCATGCGTGCTCTTAGTTCCCTGACCAGGGATCACACCCTCGCCCCCTGCAGTGGAAGCGCGGAGTCTTAACCACTGGACCGCCAGGGAAGTCCCCTCAAAGTGGTTTTTAATTTACTGTTCATCAACACCTTTACACCAGATTCCACAGGACTCCTGGCTTCAGGGAGGCCCCTACCTAATCTAGCCCAAACCCAAGAACCATCTTTAAGAACCTCTTTGCAGCCCTCTCTCCTAATGAGCTTTCCAAGATGCCTCTTAGGAAGCCAGGTTCCAGCCCCTCAGGCAAGCAGGAACTTAACCCCCCAGGGAAGGCAGTGTGACAAAGTAGAATTCTGGCTCCACCACCAAGTGTGTGGCCTTCGGATGGTCAATCATCCTCCCTGGGCCTCGGTTTCCCCCTCTGTAGACTGAGCATGTTGTCAGAAAAGATTTCTAAGGCTCTTCACTAAGAGAACAGGTGAGAAACGAAGGCTGGGTTGCAAAAGAGGAGGCGGGTGGGAGGAGAATGGGGCAGCTGCGGCAGGGCACTGCTGCCTGCTGATTTACCTTTTTGCCACTGAGAGAGCGGCCTCTCCCTGCCCCAGGAACTCTATCATCGTCTTGGGCAGTGTGGGGTCAAAGGCGCTGAGGTTGATGACACCTCCACCATTCCCTGACTCCAGGCCCAGATGAGGTCCCGTCAGGTGGGGTGCCCGGAACTGCACCAATCTCATGTCTCTGGAGGGTTGAAAGGGCCAACGCTGAGCCTGCAGCAGAGCCGTGAGCCACCTTCTTCTACCAAAGACCAGCATCGGAGCCTATGGAGAAAAAAGTGGGTCCTAGGGGACGGAGAGAGTCCGAAACCATCACTGGGGTTCCCAAAGCTCCTCAAGCTGCAGCCCAAGTCCTTTTGCCCCATGAGCCATTTTTGGCTCACCACTGGGAAGTGGTCCAGGTTTTCACTTATTTCACATGTTTCAAATGAAACATTTCTAGAGAAGCAACTACTTCATGCCAGCCATTGAGCTAGGTCCCAGGGATTCCAGCCTTCCGTCAACCAGTGCTTTCTGAAAGCTTAGACTGTAGCTGGCACCGCTGGGGCACCGGGCAAACAATGTAGGTCAGACACACTCAGAACTGCCATCCTGCCTGCAGGGGACTGATGTTAATAACGGATGCCGTTAAGTAGGATTCTGCAATTGGGACTGCTGCTGTGTAGATCAAGGGCCCGGTCTTTGTCTAGTTTCTTGAGGAAGTGTGGGCTGGGCTAAGATGAGCAGGGCTAGGAATTAGTTAAGAGTGGGGCCCAGCATGAGCAAGAGATCACAGGTGAAACTGGCTTCACAGCTGCCACAGGTAGTTTTTTAAATGCCAATTTGATCCTGTTGCCCTCCTACTTAAAATGCTTTCCACTGCTCACATGACCAAGCCAGACCCCCCTCCAGGCTGTCGCAGCCTGTTAGGAGCAGCCCCCGCCTGCCTCTCCAGGCAGTAATTATTTAGTGGCTCCTGTGCTGGAGTACAGGCTGCCCTAGGAAAGGGGCTGCAGACAGAGGGCGGGGTCTACGCCTGACAGGCATCACGGGGCTGTCTCCCCTCTGGGTTCTGGGGCCACAACTGTCTCTTTCGCTGCCGAGTCCATAGTGCCTAGCACTGTGCCTGCCACACAGAAGGCTCTCAGCTACTCTCTGTTCAATGATCAAATGCCAGAAGCAGGGGCTTGACTTCTCACTACTTGGGAAAGCTTGGTGATTGTCAGCCTCAGGAGGGGTGGCTGTGCCTTCGCTCCTCAAATCACTTAGAAAGGATCAACAAGGCTCAGGTCCCATTTTGAGTTCTAGGCTCCACGCAAAGACAAACCCCATTCTCTTCTTTTGTTTCTGAGTCTGGCCTCCACCCCAACAGTCCCTCCTCTTCATGGTTCCCTGCCTTTAAAAGTAGCCCTTTAGGGATTCCCTGGTGGCGCAGTGGTTAAGAATCTGCCTGCCAATGCAGGGGACACAGGTTCGAGCCCTGGTCCGCGAAGGTCCCACATGCCGCGGAGCAACTAAGCCCGTGCGCCACAACTACTGAGCCTGCGCTCTAGGGCCTGTGGGCCACAACTACTGAGCCCACGTGCCACAACTACTGAAGCCCACGCGCCTAGAGCCAGTGCTCCGCAACAAGAGAAGCCACCGCAACGAGAAGCCCGCGCACCGCAATGAAGAGTAGCCCCCGCTCGCCACCACTAGAGAATGCCCGCGTGCAGCAACGAAGACCCAATGCAGCCCAAAATAAATAAATAAAATAAAAAATAAAAGTAGCCCTTTTTGCTCAAGCACGTGGAGGTCATCCCAGACTCCTGGTTCTCTGATGATTCCATCTGCCTTGTTCAGTTAAACACTCATTAGATCCACATCAACGATCTGATCGCTGTGCTGGCCGGTGAGTTTAACCAGAAAACCAGGAGTTCTGAACCTCCCACCCTCCTGTCTTACACAAGCACCTACCATGCCACTGTCAGGGGCTGTTCAAGCTAAAGTGTATGCACTCATATACTCCACACACTAAGATTATTATCCCACTGCATGCCAGGTCTTACTTTGTTTTACCTACAATGGCTGATTTAATTCTCTTGACAACTGTGGACGGTAGGGGCTGCTGGTCCCATTTCACAGATGAAAAAACTAAGGCTCGAAGAGGTTAAGGGATTTGCCCAAGTTCCCAAGGACAGGAAAGAACTGGGACTTGAATCCAAGTCCAGGTGAGGAGTTGGACACTTTAGCCCAGAGGTGGTGGTGAGAAGTAGGAACCTCCAACAGGAAATCTTCTGGAGGCACAGCGACACCCTGCATGCCCCGGGAAACTTGATCTCCTGCTGGCTACTGCCTCAGGGATAAGGCTGGTCACCTGCTCTCCCAGATAACCGCAGGCCCCCCGACTGCGCTTCCCACATGACAGGCCCCTGCAGGTTCTCATTCCACCCTCTAGCAATCCCCTCAGGCTGAGCGCCTCATTTTACAGAAGGGGCACTGAGGCTGAAGGAGGTGAAGTCACCTGCCGAGGTACCTGAAAGTGGCCCCGCTGCTCCTGCGGGAACCACTGGGCCACAGAGCCTGAGCTCAATCCAACTGTAGAAAAGGGGCCCTAAGCAAAGAGGCAGGGACATGGAGCGGCAACGGCGCAGGCGAGACAAAGGTTTGCACCTGGGACCGCGTCCCACCATCCACTCGCCTGGGCCCCTGTGCCAGTCTCCCACTTTCCCTGTATGCCCAGCTCCAAGCCCTGCAGTCAGTGGGCGCCCAAGAGGGCCTGCCCGCCCAGTCCGTGTGGTCGGAGCGGCCGGGCACCAGAGTCCAGTCCTGCCCTCAGCGGGAGGCCCGGACGAAGGCTGAGGCCCGGTGCACCCCGCCGTCTGGCCTAAACCTAACCTACCTGGCACCCTGTGTTGTCGGGATAGGACTCGCGGGCCAGAGGCCAAGGTCACCGGGCGCCTGAGCACAGGTACAACGTCCCAGAGACCACGACCGGGCGGGAGTTCTAACGCTGCGGGGCTGGACGCTGCGCGGCTCCTCTAAATAAGGCGTCAGCAGAGGCGGGCGCTCCCTGGTGACGTCACGGGACAACGGCCAATAGCAGGGCGCCTAGTTCGGTGCCGGAAGCCAAGTCGCAGAGGGGGCGGGCCCAGCGCCCGAGGGTGGGTAGTCTCTCTCGCGTTCCAGCAGGCCTGTGGGTGCGGACCTGAAGCTGGCGAAGCCAGCCGGATGCCCCGGACGCCACATGCCCGAAGGCACTCGCTTTCGGGGCGGCGTGCGTTTGCATGAACCCGAAAGGGGGTGCTTATTGACATTTTGCGCCCTGGGCGCCTCGCTGGCCTCGCCCGCGTCGGGCCCAGCATCTGGGCCAGGCCCTGCTCTGATGGTTGAGCGAAATGCGTGGAGACCAAATTCTGGCGCGCTGGTTGACAAAGACAGCTCTTTTTGTCTACTGATTGTGCCATATCAGTAAAGAGAGGAGTGATGATTGCACCGATTTTACATATGGGGAACCTGCGGCCGGAAGTATTTTGCTTAAGATGGCATTCTTAAGCAAAATTACAGCCTTTTACAGCCCTGTCTTCTTATGCACTATACGGGATTGTGCGCAGGGTAGTAGGAGGCATAACCTCCATCGTTAGAAAACAGGCATTCTAGTGGAGGGGTGGTTTAATTAAACAGTTACAATCCAGCTCTCCAGGCATAAAGACATACGAGGGGCTCTGGGCAAGAAGCCCAAGACTTAATCAAGGAGCAGATCATCAAGGGCTTTATTTGCCCCAGAAAGGAGTTTGAGCCTTATCTAAGCACACAGGAGGCCACTGGAAGGTCCTCACCGGGCGGCGGGGGTGGGGGTGGGGTGCTGTGGTTAGACTTGCACTTGAGAAGTTTTGCTCAAGGAAAGGTGTCTGGGTTAAGAGAGGTGCAGCTGAGAGCAGTGGTGGTTTGGTGTGCGGCAGAGATGGTGAAAGTCCAGAGATGTTTAGAAGGCAGAACTGATGGCCCTCAGTGATGACAGGAGGTGGGAGTAAGGTGGAAGGAGGTGCCAGGCCGACTTGTAGGTCTCTGGCCTGGTAGATGGCAGTGCCATTCATGGAGACGGGTTCTGGAGAGGCAGCAAGTCTGGGGGGAGGATGGTGAGCTTAGTGTTGGATGGGTTGTATTTAGTGTGCCCATGGGACATTCAAGGGGACTCTGCAGGGTGGGCCATTGGAGACACGGATCTGGAGCTTTTCCAGTGGAGGAAATCAATGAAACAAAAAGATGTTTCTTTGAAACGATCAATGAAATGACAAACTTCTACCAAGAATGACAAAGGAAAAAAGAAGAAAACACAAACTACCAATATCAGGAATGAAACAGGTGATATCACTATAGACCCTGAAGTCATCAAAAAGATACTAAGAGGCTACTATAAACAAGTATGCACACATAAATTTGACAACCTCAGTGAAATGGACCAATTCCTTGAAATACAGACTATCACAATTCACCCAATATGAAATAGATTATTTGAATAACACTATATCTACTAAGGAAATTTAAATTGTAGTTTAAAAACTCCTGAAAAAGAACTATCCAGTCCCAGATGATTTCACTGGAGAATCCTACCAAATATTTCAGGAATAAACACCAATTTCTACATAATCTATTCCAGAAAATAGAAGAGGTAGGAACAATGCTTAAATTCATTTTATGAAGCTGGTATTACCCTGGTAACAAAAAACAAAGACAGTATTAAAAAAAAGACAACTACAGACCAATATCTCTTATAGATTCAAAACAAAGCAGTAGCAAATATAATTCAGCAATATATTAAAATAATTCTCTGCCATGACTAAGTGGGCTTTATTCCAAGAATGCAAGGCTAGTTCAATAATCTCGGTGAAAGTTTCCTAGACATTCACCAGAAACATAATATAAGAAAAAGATCGATGAAGTGGACTTAATCAAAATTAAAAGTTTCTGCTCTGCAAAAGGATGCTAAGAGTATGAAAGAACAAGCAACAAACTGGGAGAAAAGATTTGCAAACTACGTATCTGACGAAGAACTCATATCTAGGATATTATAAAGAACCATCAAAAATCAGCAGAGAGGGCTTCCCTGGTGGCGCAGTGGTTGAGAGTCCGCCTGCCGATGCAGGGGACATGGGTTCGTGCCCCGGTCTGGGAAGATCCCACATGCCGCGGAGCGGCTGGGCCCGTGAGCCATGGCTGCTGGGCCTGCGCGTCCGGAGCCTGTGCTCTGCAGGGGGAGAGGCCACAACAGTGAGAGGCCCGCCTACCGCAAAAAAAAAAAAAAAAAAAAAAAATCAGCAGAGAGTAAAACAATCTAATTAGAAAATGGGTAAATGACACGAAGAGATGTTTCACTGAAGAAGCTATTCAGATGGCACGTGATCACAAGAAAAGATGTTCATCATCACTAGAGATTAGGGACGTGCACGTTGAGACCAGGATGAGATAACACTGCAGAATTATTAGAACAGGTAAAATAAACAATAGTGACGGGCTTCCCCGGTGGCGCAGTGGTTGAGAGTCCGCCTGCCCGGATGCAGGGGACACGGGTTCGTGCCCCGGGCCGGGAAGATCCCACATGCCGCGGAGCGGCTGGGCCCGTGAGCCATGGCCGCTGAGCCTGCGCATCCGGAGCCTGTGCTCCGCAACGAGAGAGGCCACAACAGTGAGAGGCCCGCGTACCGCAAAAAAAAAAAAGAAAAAAAAATTCTGAATGTTTCTGTGAGGGTGTTTTTTGGATGAAATTGACATTTAAATCAGTGGACTCTGAGCGAAGCACATTGCCCTCCATAATGTGGGTGGGCCTTGCCCAATCAGTTGAATGCCTTAATAGAACAAAGACTGACCTCCCCCAAGCAAAAAGGGATTTTGCTGGCAGATGGCCTTTCAACTCAAGCTGCAACTCTTCCCAGAATCTCCAGCCTGCTAACCTACCCCATTAGAGTTTGGACGTGCAAAGCCTTCACTATCACATAAGCCAGTTTCTTTAAATTATCTATCTATCTATCTATCTACCTATATATCTATGTATGTTGGTTCTATTCTCTGGTGAACCCTGACTAACTCTCCAATCTTCCGTTCCTGTTCCATCCAAGTCCTTGACCATGAAGCCAAACCATCAGCAACTGATCATGAATCAATGACCAGTAGATTCAAACTTCTGCTCATCTGCTGCTCCAGAAAATCAAATAGGCTGCCCAAGTTCTATCCACAGGGAGGCTTTTTCTTTACCATTGACCTTCAGGGTCATCCTTGAATGAAATGGTCATGCTGCAGCTTATAATTTTGGGGAGGTGTCAGCATCGTAACACGCAGACCCATCTTTATTTATCTATTTATTTATTAATTATTATTATTTTTGCAGTACGCAGGCCTCTCACTGTTGTGGCCTCTCCCGTTGCGGAGCACAGGCTCCGGATGCGCAGGCTCAGCGGCCATGGCTCACGGGCCCAGCGGCTCCACGGCACGTGGGATCCTCCCGGACCGGAGCACGAACCCGCGTCCCCTGCATCGGCAGGTGGACTCCCAACCACTGCGCCACCAGGGAAGCCCCAGACCCATCTTTAAATTGTGCTTAGTCTTTTCGTCCTCAGTAAACTGATCCTAAAGAATATCCCAGGAAGCCTCAGTCACGGGTTGAGGCAGAGGAGGCAGCGGGACTGGAGTTGGTTCAAAGGAACCTGAGCCACCTGCTCCTATAACTTAATTGTACCTCTCACACCTGCTGAAGCTCAGCCTCTTCTCTACTGCTTCCACTGATGACAGATTGCTGCTGCACGTCCAACCTTCTGGGTAGGGGGTCCGACAACACCTAGGTTGCTCTGGAAAGCTCAGGCCTCATGGCCACTTGATAGCCCATGGCTAGGTGTTCAGTCTCTACCAAAGCCCAAGAGCAAGCCAGAGCTGTTTCTCGAAAGGAGAGTAGTTATCTCAGAAGAGGGTATGGACAGGCTCCACAGTCCTAGTGGCTGACGTGGTGACTTCCCACCCTGATTTGCCATAAACACTGCAGCTATCAGCTGACCCCTTCCCCAGCCACTGTCTGATCGCAAGTGCACAAGAGACCTTGAACCAGAATCACTGTGGGATGTAATGATAATCCATGACAGCTCTGCAGCGATAACAGACCACATCAGGCCCCTCGGCTGGTTCCCTGCATCCACTCGGCCTCCTCCAATCTGGTGTCCAGTTTCACTCAGAGGGGGATTTTCAAAAACACTCATGTGACAGTACCCTTATCAGTGGCTTCCTGCTGTTCTCAGGACCAGGCCGAAGCCTTCAGGGGACCTTGCCCCCTGCCTGCGTCTCCGTCCTGCTGCCCTCCCCATTTCACCCACTTTTGCGCCCACGATCCGGGCTCTGCCCTCGTCAACCCAGCCCCTGATTCAGCCAGGGCTGTCTCCCCACCCTTCCAACCCTTTACCTGACTCACTCCTATTCATCTGTCAACGAAAAAATAATCAGTTGATCTAAGAAAGAAATGGAAAATTTTATTTGAGCCAAATTGGGGATTATAACCCAGGAACAACAACTCAGAACAAAATGCATTTCCATTCTTTATACCCTCCTTCCACTGAAAACACGCCTCGCATTTTATTTGCATATTGAAATGTTTCCCTGATTATTTTAGTAGCTTTATTACATGTTATAATTCTTAACCTTAACCTCTAGAGAAAACCAAGAAGTAATTGTGAACTGTTTGTCATATCAGGATTTCCTGATTGGCACTTATGAATGTATTTTATAATCTCTAGAAACATACACCTTCTCATAGAATTTCTTTCTTCAATGTGATAAAAGAATTGGTGGGCTTTGGATTATTTCTGGAGCCAGACCTCTGGTCCTGTAAAGACTAGATTTGTAAAACAAGGATAGTTGTTTTTAATTCCTCAAAGAATTGGGTGGCCTCCTCAACGATAGCAAAGGACTGATGTACCCATTCACCTATGCTGGAATGTTTTACTTTCCCTCATTTAGCTTAAGGGAAAAGCCTCCTCTCCCTCAAAAAAAAAATCCCTATCAGGCTCTAAACTTCAGCTATGGTCAGTTTATCCAGACCGGTGGCCTCTCATTTTGGTAATCCATTTACAAACACTTCTGTGGAGCCTCCCTGGGTTTAAGAAGTTCTTTAAACTAACTGTGGCCCCTGGTTCAGCCTTTGATCTGAAGACATTTGCCTACAGCCTCAGGTGGTTCCATTTCTAAAGGTAATGATTTAATAGGGTCTTCTGAGTGGAAAGGCAATTCAGACAGAAGATTGAGTAAAGGCAGATAGAGGGGAGCAGTAGAGTTTTAGGTACCTTTTATATCATTAATCTTTGATTAGCCTGTACAAGTCTTGCAGTGAGGCTATTTTGGAATTTTGAGGCCTTTTGGGGCTTCTGCATACCAATTTAAAACGGTACAATAATTTAAGATGAGAGCTCCCTAAACTTTCAGCAATTTAGATGTTTCTCCACTTCAAAGGATCCAAGGAGCTAGCCCTACACATATTTTTCCTTGCTAACCTAATTTTAGAAAAGTGAAAAACACTTACCACTGTTGTTTCCAGTAGAGCCTGCAGGCGCAGATCCAGAAGACTGCCGGCTTTAACTGTGCACTCAAAATGGTTTAGGAGTGCCCAAAGAACCCCATCTTGGCCATTTTAGGGCCCGATTTCCTTTAGTTCCCAATTAAGTACTTGCAAGTATATATAAATCCAGCTGGTATTCCCATAGGTGGCTGTGTGCATGGAAGCGGTCTGGCCTTTGAGGCACAGTTTCCCAGTATTAATTCTGCGGCCTAATTCAGATATGAGTTACGACCTGAACAACTCTCTGAGGACAGTGTGGTGGATTGCATGTGTGCTGAGGAGTTACCCTTGGGTCAGTTGGACACTTTTACATGGCCTGGCTTCTCCCTGGTGCTGCCAGAGCTGCTCCAGGTCTTTGCTCAAACCTGCCAACCCCGCCTTTAGCCGGAGTTAGTGTCAACCTTTAAGTTAAAGGGTCCAGAGATAAGAAAGGAAGCTACAAACAAACCCCAGATGGAACCAGCTGGGACCACAAGATGGTGATGAATCTGACCTCCAACACACCCTGAGTCTCATTACATGTTGATTTCACTACTTTAGCATATTAAATGACATACCTGGGGCTTCCCTGGTGGCGCAGTGGTTGAGAGTCCACCTGCCGATGCAGGGGACACGGGTTCGTGCCCCGGTCCGGGAAGATGCCACATGCCGCGGAGCGGCTGGGCCCGTGAGCCATGGCCACTGAGCCTGCGCATCCGGAGCCTGTGCTCCGCAACGGGAGAGGCCGCGACAGTAAGAGGCCCGCGTACCGCAAAAAAAAAAAAAAAAAAGACACATCTGGACCAAAAAAGGCTAAAAAGGGGGTGGAGAAAACACCGCCCCTTTCCCAGTAGACTAATGCATATGCCGCCCCATTATTAGCCTCCTCCCTCCTCCCTTTATTTTTTTAAATTAAACCCCTCTCACCAGCTGGGCGAGAAGTTGATCTATGAACTTAGCTCCTGCTTCTCCAGTCTTTGGCCACTGAATGCAGCTTGTGCTGTGTCCATCTCAGCTTAGGTTTCGTTATTTGCCTACTTGAACCCTCAGGGAAAAAGAACCCTCCCCTGCAGAGGCAGAGAGCCTCGGCCAGGCTAGGGCCCGAACAGGGTCCATACGACTTAATTCAGTAACAGTGTGACAGCCTAAAACCGTCAGGGGTGCTCGGAGCGCTAGGTTGCCAGCCTCTGTCTCGCTGCCACCCGGACGAGCAGTATTTACTTAAGGTTTGACTGGGTCTCCCTTATTCTTCAGAGCTGAAGAATTCAGCCTGTCCTTTCAGTAGCAAAAGTTTTGTTCAGACCATATATCAACTCATTTTTTTTTTCGATTTAAGCCAATTTTAACAAAAAGCCACCTATGTTTCCCTGGGCCTCTTACCCAAACCCCCTAGGTCCTGCCTAAGAAATGCACGGGTGCCCATTAAGACTCCAAGTCTTAAGCGAAGCAGCTCAAAATTTTCAGGATCATCACTCAAACAATGAGATCCGGATATCAGGAGAACTCCCCGGAACACCTGAGGAGTACCGAGAAGCCGGTGGGCCTCAATGGGCCATGCTGGTTCTGGTTCCGGGTAAACTCCAGGTGCCCTCTGACAGGTGTCTCTGATATCCTGCCGGCTACGTCATGCATGTCAATGAAAAAATTAGTCGACCTAAGAAAGAAATGAAAAATTTTATTCGAGCCAAACAGAGGATTATAACCTGGGAACAGCATCTCAGAAAGCTCTGAGAACTGTTCCACTCATTAGAAGTCAAGGCATAGTTATATCAGTTTTTTGAGGCAGAGGGCTGGATTAAATGACACATTATTGACAGTTTACACAGTCCAGACCTAAGCGTCATCGTGGCCCCTTACAAGATCAAGAAGGAATGTTATCTTTTAAGGTATTGTCTTGTTGGTGCTAGGAGAATGTTGCTCAGGCCGGCTGAGGTGTCCTACACTGCCAGCCAGCAGAGTTGTTTCAAAGAGATTTTGACCCTGGTGCCGTTGACAGCTGGCCCTTGACCCTGCAGGCTCAGGGCCTGAGACGCCCACACCCCCACCTCCCTCCTCCCCACCCAGGCTGTCGCCGTGGCCTCCTTCCCCATGACCTTCAGTGCAGCAGCCTGACTGATCAATCCCCTCCCCCTGTGCCACCCATCTTGGGTGCCCGTCTTGTTGGGGGCTCCAGGGGGGAATGCTTGCAAGATGTCTACAGCCAGGCAGGGGAGACAGCGCTGGGCATGCTGGCCCCTGGCCCCTCTTCCTTCAGGGCCCGCTGGAGTCTGCCAAGCACGTTCACCACCCACAGCCTGACGTTAGTGGCCGTAGCAGTCGAGAATTTTTCAGCTGAAAGCGCCCGTCAACCCAGTTTTAACTGGCTTCAGGGGGAGGGTGAATCCTATTAGTGACTCTATGACTGAAGAGTCTAGAGATTGGGGAGTTGGGGGTTGCTTAAGGTGTGGTTTGATTTTGAGCTCAAGGGCTGACCCCCTCCCCCTAAGCCCCCAGTCTTGTTTTCTTCCTCTTCACCCCTCAATCAGGCCATCTTCTGCACTGGCTGCATTCCCATGCCTCCTCACAGTGGCAAAACGGCAGCAACAGCTCCAGGCCTCACCCCTCAGCTTCAGATAGTGAGGGAGCAGCGTCTTTCCCCAGCATTCCCAGCACAGGTCTCCCTGGGCCTCATCAGCTGCAATCAGGTTGGCTGCCCGCCCCCCATCCAGCCACTGTGACTGGGGAGTAGGGGGGTGGGTAATGCACCAGTTGACTTGGGCCTGGTCTTGGAGGTCGGGTGGACCCCAGGACTGCACGGATAGAGAGTGGAAGAGGGATCCTCAGGCGCTGCCAGAAGAGGGAGGATGCTGCGGAGGCAGAAGACTGATGTCCAATCAGCTGACCTTCCTCATTGCCCCCATGGTGCCCACATCGGTGGGAGAGAAGCTCCCAGAGGCCTTTTCTTGCCAGGGGAATGGAGGAGGCCATGTCAGGCAGGGGGATGGGCAGACACAGATCCTGCAACCACAGGGGTTCAGCCAAGAAAGTTGAACAGAGGGAGCCCTGTGCCCGGGTCGCAGTGTAAGAGCAAAGACAGGTAGGGCTGGGGCAGGAGAGTTAGAGGGGAGGTGGGCTTTCCTGCTAGAGGAACAGACGGAACAAAAAGGCACACCGCAGTGGGCAGGGAGCCCGGTTCTAAGGCTGGCGGCCCTTGGCAGTCAGGGCAGCTGTCAGGGGGCGATCTGTGGGTTGGATGGTTCCCCGGCTGGTGCCATGACCCAAGAAAGGGCCACGATCAGGTGCCTGCCCAGCAGGCCCTGAATCCTTTCCAGGCCCACACTGGGCCTTCCTGCCAGGCCCACTCCCATTACCCGGTCCCTCCAGGACCTCGCGGCCCTGGCCGACGGCTAAGTAGTTTCTTCCAGTTTCCCTCATCTTGGCTGGCTCTTGTTCCGGCCCACAGACACTGCTCCCTGCGCAGATTGGGCCCTGACTCTACCCCACTCTCTTCTTCAGTCTCTGAACCCCACAGAGCTCACTCTGCAGGCAGCTAGAGCCTGCACATTCTCTGTTCAGGCAAAGTCCACGCGATTACAGCTGATCACGTGAAACCGGAGCTGGCTGGCCTCTGGTGCTCCCCTAACCCGAAGGGCCAGGGCTCCTGTGAATTGGCGAGAGGGCTAGGAGGGGGCCCAGGACCCACTTTGGGTTGGCAACTGGGTCCATGGCCTTGGGGGCTTGTCTGGGATGGAGAAGGTTGATGGGGGCAGCGAAAAGAACGAGGGACCATGTTAGGATGACAAAACCTGGCTCAGGGAGGGCCCGTACGAGGTCTCAGAGCCCTCCTGACTCAGCGGCACGGCTCCTGTCTGGACTGTGTCCACGTCCATGAGGGAAGGCGGGACAGACAAGGGAAAAAAGGCTTCCGAGCACTGTAAACAGACATCCCGAATACTGTACTAACGAGGGCTCTTCCATGCCTGGCTCTGAGCCTGTTTCCTCTTGCTTTCTTCACAATTCTATGAGACGGCCCAGTGCCCTGCAGTCCTCCCCGGCCAGCTCGGTTGCCCAGCCTGTAGCTTCCCTCATGGGCCAACTCACTGCCTTGGAGTTTTTTTTCTTTTTTCTTTTGGCTGTGCCCCGTGGCTTGTGGGATCTTAGTTCCCTGGTGACCAGGGACTGAACACAGGCCCCTGGCAGTGAAAGCGTGGAGTCCTAACCACTGGACTGCCAGGGAATTTCCTGCCTTGGACTTTTTGCCTTCGGTGTCCCCACTGACTTGAATATCCTGAAGGCAGAGCCCGTGTCTTATCCACCGTGGTCTCCTCATGTCTCAGCCCATGCCCGGTGTGTGGATGGTGTTTACTAAGTGTGGAATGACGTCTCCCTTCGTGTGGACCTGGGAACTCAGAACTAGGAAGGAGCAAGGAAGACGGTCATTGGGGCGTCACTGCCTGGTGGGTGGGAAGAGGTAGGAAACGCACCCAAACAGACACGCAACACATGCCTCCTTCCCATGGGGTCTCGGACAGCCCAGACGTTCCTCCAGCCAGTACCCAGAGCACTGTCTCCTGTCTGGCCTTCGAGACCCTACAGGAGCCTGGCAAGTGGGTAAGTGGGGTTTTTAAGCTTCTTTTCAGGATTTTCAAAAGCCTTGGACTTCCCTGGAGGTCCAGTGGTTAAGACTTTGTGCTTCCACTGCAGGGGGCACGGGTTTGATCCATAGTTAGGGAACTAAGATCCCCACATGCTCTGTGGCCAAAAAAAAAAAAAAAAGAGAGAGAGAGGAAAAAAGAAAAAAAAAATGCCTAACGGGTAAGGCTAGGCTGGCTAATCCAAACATGCACTTTATGTGCTTTGGGCTGGCATGAAATCAGCCCCGTGTGGTAACAGTGATGCCGTCTAATGAGAGTTATATGTGTCCTAGTTAATAAAACAGGGCTGACGGTGTGTCCTCACTCCCAGGACCCAGCTCAGTGGACTCTGTGTGTGTGCCTGTGGAATTGTGACTTGATATAATTTTCTGAGGGAAAACCAAGTGGTGAAAGAGGCTGGAATATGAAAACGTCTTTGAGGTCTTGAAAGAAATGACAAGTAGCTTCCCTTCCAAGTCGGTTTCGGGGGACGGTGTGGGGGAGGCGGCGATCCTACGGCAAGAAGTTGGTGACAAGGCTGGTGTGTGGTACCGTCGCCCCCTGGTGGTCAATAGGAAGCAAAGCACTTGGACCCAGAGGATTTGCCTCCAGGGAACCTGAGGTGGAGGAACAGGAGCCGTGGATCTTCTAAATCGTAGACTGGCCAATGCTCTGGAAAGCTGTGCTGCACAGCAGAGTGGGGAAGTGTATGGCTGCCTTACTCAGTGTCTCTGGCCCTCGTTTTTCTCCTTCCATACCGTAAAGTTTGGAACAAGGGCCTTCCTCCATAGGTCTTTGTGAGAATGAAGGAGTCAAGCCAGGCCCATGGGATGCTCAGCTCTTGCTCCTGGCCCTGGGCAGGTCAGCGCGGCCACGCAGTGAGGGGTGGTGGGAGGGTGGGCTGTGTGGATAGCCTTAGCCAGCTGGCCCCCAAATGGGCCTTGGGGTTACCAGGGCAACTGGGGACCATCACAGATTCATTTGCAGCACCTGGAAACTCCTTCTGAAAGGTCTGTCCTTTCTCTGGTGGCTTATCGATATGAATCACCCTTCTATAGAGAGGGAGAAAAATGCATGAAAACTTCAGTGGGATAAGAAGGAAGGATGCTCATGTTTATTAAGAAGCTGGTAAATAAGCATAATCAATCATCAGAACTATCCTATCAGAGACTGTTCTTCTGCTCATTCTACAGATGAGGCAACTGAGGCTCAGCCAGGTTAAGACATGCTTAAGATGAAATAGAAAGCTCCATCATGAAATGGGCAGTTCAGTGCTGACACCTGGCCTGGAGCCACCTGCCTGGGTCCAAGTCCTGGCTCCACTCTTTAACGGCTGAGGGGGCCCCAACATCTTTCAGCCCCGCTTTCCCGGCTGTGCCCAACAGGCTGTGTCCACGGCAAACGTTCTCAGCACAGTGGACAGCCCATGCAAACACAGGACATCCCATCCCGGGCAGTAAGGTCAGGGCTCCCTTGCCTGGGTTGTGCCAAGGCCCTGGGGCTCCGGTAGACTGGAGCCTTCGGTGTGTTTGGTGGTGGAAGGGGGCTCCTGCTATCTATCCTCCCGGTTACCGATGACACACCCATCAGCCAGTGGAGGTGACGTCACATGGCCTGGGGGCTGGCCCTTGAAGCACTAGCAAGACCCCCCAGAAACTCCGTCTCCCAACCCTGAGTTGGGGAACCCCTTCCTCTCCTCCCCTCAGCTTCTCACTTCTTGCCCCTCCTCTAGCATAACCCTCACTGACCCAGGAAAGGAAGATGTCTTCAGGCAAATTCTGCTTCTGCCCTGTGAGCTGCACCCTCCAGCCAAGGGGATACGCAGAAATGACTTCCTGCAACTGGCAGAGAGAAATGACTTGCGAACGAAATACAAAGGGCACCTCAAGCAGTTACCCTACCTCGCGGCTCTGTGTACAGGCTGCAGGGCTGGAGCTTCTCATAAAGGCTTCCCAACCGCGGGCAACTCTTCTTGGCTCCGCCTTCACTGACCGGCACATTGGGAACTTGAAATTGAGTGTGGAAGTCGGCAAACGCTACAATTCGGGGAATGTTAAACATTTACCAGCGTGGCACTGGGCAGAAGCCATTGCTCATAGCAGGGATGGGAGGGGCTGGACCAAATTTCAGAGTCGGGATAAAGCCAACAAGAGTCCCTCTCCTTTGTCAAGTTTATTTTATTAAAATATACAGGACTGAATATTGGTGGGTGCTGAGAACAGGAACCACCCTCCTAGGCTGCTTCCAAGGGAGACACTTCTGCCATGCAGACATGCGGCCAGTTTGCATCCCAGAGTGGGAGCCAGACCCCTCCTGGTTGGACGTGCAGCCAGTCTGACCCAAGGCCAGGGTGGGCAGGGCATGGTGGTGACCCTCTCCTTTGGCCTTGGCCCCTGAGAAGCAAAGCCATACCAGCTGGGAGGGCTAGACTGAGGGGGTGGGGATGGGGATGGGGGAGAATATCCCTGAGCCGGGGAAAGCTGATGCCCTCCTGGAGGAGGGGAGAGGGAGCCCCCAGTCAGACTGGAGACGGGTGTCAGTGCAACTCCAAGGGGGAGGACCACCTGTGTGTGGGTACCAAGGGTCCCTGCGGCCAAGCCAGGCCAATCTCCACGGCCTCCGCCACCCTGCCCTTCCTCTGAGGGCCCTGCTCACCCTAGGGCCAGGCCTGAGCAGAGATGGGGCGGCAGCCGATGGAATGTATGCTTTGAGAATGTTCCTGGGACGGTCTGTACTGCCTGGGACTGGGCTTCTTCCCGGGGCGGCCTGGGCAGGTGGGAGCGGCCTCTCTCTCTCTCTCTCCTGGAAGTTTCTGTTGACCTGCCACCTGGCCTCTGGCCCCTTGGCCCTCATTGTTGGCACTGGCTTCAGGCTGATGCCAGCCTCCATCTTCAGAGCAGAACCCAGCCAAGCAGAATCCCTGGGGTTTGTGCTTTTGAATGTTGGTGAGCTGGGCTGGGCACGGGTGGGGGTGGGGGTGGGGTTCAAGCCCCCCACTGCTCTGAGGCACAGAACTGACTCTCCACAGAACCCTGGGGCCACCTGATGGGGGCTGGTGGCACCCAGCCCTCAGCCCAGCAGGAGGGCCTGGGCTCCCCTCGTGGGCTGTGGCCGGAGCTGCTGGGGGCGTTTGTGCTTTTTGTATGGGGTTGGGGTGAGTCTGTGTGGAGGCATGGCTACAAGGCTCCAGGACCCTAACCAGGAAGAGGGGGCTCATCCAGGCTGCTGGGCTCAGGGAGACGGGGGCCAACAGGAAAGGGGGAGGGAGAAGTCCCTTCCCAGGCCTGCTCTGCGCCCCCGGGCTCCCTGGGGGCCAGGCCCTGAGCCATGTGACCTCTTCTCAGGACCCATGATGACCTGGGTGCCTGAGGGGTGTGAGAAGACCCCCTGCTGCATCCCCACTGAGCCAGCCTGGGGGAGGGGAGGTGGAGTTGGCAGACAGTTCCCCTCAGATTCCCCACCAAGAAACCCCATCCCCAGCTAGAAAGCCCCCTTCCTGGGGTGGAGGAGAACAGAGCCCACTGGCACCTCACCACCGGGGCTCCCACCAGCTCAGTGGCCTGGCAGGCATCCTGGGACCCAGGGAAACGTTTCCAGGAAGCAGCTGCCTCTGTCTAATTACCACCTCTTTCCTAGTCTCAACTCCCTTGACCCCCAGCTGCCCCTCCGGGGTCCTGGAGTCAGGGCCATCCTGGAAGGGTAGTCAGTGGGCAGGGAGTGGCTTGGGGAACAAGAAGGCCAGAGCAGCCTCCGGAGCCTGGCCCCTGGGTGGTGGGAAAGAAGGGTGGGCTCCCACGGGAGCGGCCTTTGCTCTGGAGACTGGACCCTCCTTGGCAGGGGAGGCAACACCCAGCGGCCAGTGGCCTGAAGACACGGCTCTTTCAGCTGCCCACCCGGAGGCCTGGAAGGGGGCCGGTGGGAGCTGTGTGGCTCTCGTCACCTGGACCCAGGTGCCAGCCAGACTCAGCCCCTCCCTAACCTTTGTCCCCCCGCACCTGCGAGCCCAGAGGAAGGATGTGCATGTGTGTGTGTGTGTGTGTGTGTCTGCAGCAAACTATTCACTTTGTGCAAATATATTAGAAACAAGTTTCTCCTGGAGGCTGCTCCTGGCATCTTTGGGGCAGAGGTGGTAACGGCCACTCAGGGACACCCCTCCCCCACAAGCGTCCTAGATGACGTTCTCGAACAGCTGCATGGAGCTCATGATGTTCTCGTCCTGCATGGGGAGAGAGGACGAGAGGCCCGGTCAGGTCCGGGCTAGCAGGGCCCAAATCCAATGTCACTGTGAGCAGATCCTCGTCAGGGACCTGGAGCCCTCCAGGGACTCTGCCTGTCTCACTGGGCGAAGGGGGAACTGTCAGGCACAGCCTGTCTCCAGCCCCATGGCCTGATGGTCAGGCCGTCTGGGAGCTGTTAACTCGCTGATGGACCAGGCCGCCCCACCCCCGGCTGAGCACCCAGATGGAGGCCGGGGGCAACCGAGGGGCCGCCCGGGGGGTGAGGCCGCGGCCAAGGCCAGTGGAGGCCCAGCGTCCTGCCCACTGACGGCGCTCTGCAGAAGAGCGTCAGCAGCAATGCCGGGGGCTCCAGGCTCCTTCCTACAGTGTGACCCTGTCCTGAGGGCTCCACGTCTCTCCCCACAGGGGTCCCCAAGCCCCGACGCCGCCTACCTTCTGACAGGCCTCCAGGAACTCATCAATGGTCACCACCCCGTCCTGATTCCGGTCCATTTTCTGCAACTCAAGCCACGCCCTCAGTGAGTCTGTGTCCCACCGGGGCCGGCCCCCGCCCCAGGCCTGAGGACGTGCCAGGGGGCAGGTGGTGGGCTCCTTCCACCCCAACCCGTCCCCTTTGTCCCCTCCCCGGGATCCAGGCCACGTAAAGTGCCCTCTCCAGCCACGTCCACCACGCAGCCGACCTCTCTGGAGTCTCCCCAGTCTGTCCCCCACCCCAGACACTCTCCGGCAGCTCTCCTGGGCTCACGCTGCCCAGAAGGCAGCCCCGTGCTCGTCGGACCCCCTCACCTTGCTGACAGGCAGCCGGGGCAGGTGGAGCAGCTGAAGTCAGGATGGAGGCATGTCTAAAGGGCCCCCAGCAAGCGGGAGGCGGAGCCCTGGCTCCGTCAGTCCCCATGGATACAAAGCAGTCACCCCAACCCTCTCCTCCTGCAGGGAGGTCCCTGGCGGAGCGGGGGGCAGCTCTTGGAAGGCACAAGAACACGGCTGGGGGGTGTCGGCGACCTTGGAATCTGTGAGCCCCTGCCTGCTCTGAGACGCAGTTTGGCAGATCAGTGAGCGGGGATGGCTTTAATTCACTCCTTGGGATCCGGACAACCAGCCCAATGGGGGACGCAAGTTGAACCTCCTCGTGGGAGCGGGGAGGCCCTCAGAGAGGAGTGGCAGCCCAGGACTGCCCTAAGAGCCGAAGCCCCTTCCCCTTCCGGTCGCCCTTCCCCACGCAGCCCGGGGCTGGAGCGCTCACCTGGAAGAACCTCTCCACGTGTTCCAGGGGCGCGTCCTCCCGCAGGATGGGGTAGGTGTGGCGGCCCATCATGTCATAGATGGACTTCATGATGGCCAGCATCTCCTGCAGGGGGGCCGGAGGGGCTGGCCTGAGCCTGGCTGTAAGGAGGTGGGGTGAGGGTTCGAGGGTCTGAGGGGAGGGGCTGCATCCAAGGGTGGGGGGCACCTCAGGGGTGGTGGTGGGTGAGTGGCCGGGGCTGTGGGAGCTGGAGGGAGGCGAGCTCACCCTCACCCCGTCCGCCCAGCGCAAGCTTCTAACTCTCTAAGAGCAGCTGGAGCTAGATTTTTAATGCAATCTCCAGAATTTGAAACTGTAGCAACTATTTCAGAGACAGAAAAATGTTTGGGCCTGACGAAACCAGACTGTGGGCCTGTGTGGTGAGGGCCCCCCGCCCCTGTTTGCACCCTGCCTTAAGGGACTGCACTGCTCTCCGTCAATTGGTGGGAGCCAAGGCCAGCTCCCCACCCCCGCTCCCAGCTTCCCCACTTGTGTCTCCCTCAGGACCTCTCCGTAAGAAAGGATGATTCAGGACACCTGTTGAACGGGATCGAGACACGTGGGGAGGGGCACCAAGCTCCACGTCCCCTGCACCCAGGTATCCAGGCCTGAGAGCCTGGGACAGGAGAGTTCCTGGCCGCTGTCCCCTCCAAGGCCAGGCTGTGAGCTGTGTCTCTGGCCAGGGAGGGGGCACAGGAAGCCAGGGCAGCAGGAGAGAGGAGGAGAGAGGCTGGGGATAGAGAGCAGTGGGGTGGGGGGCAGCCAGGTCACTCCCAGACTCCCGAGCCACCCCCGTACCTCTTTGGTGATGTAGCCGTCCTTGTTAATGTCGTAAAGGTTAAAGGCCCACTTGAGTTTCTCATGGACTGTTCCTCGCAGGAGGATGGAGAGACCGACCACGAAGTCCTGTGGAGGAAGGGGACGGGGAGGAGTGACAATCCAGCGCTCAGATTCCATTTCCAGTTCGCGGTGTGGCTTCCACTGAAATTCACACCTATATAGGGGAGGCACCTCCATCACAGAGCGGGCAGATGGTGTCCATCAGGTCCGTACGGTGAGAGTGTGTGTGTGTGTGTGTCTGCATGTGTGTGGCGGGGATGGCATAGTGGCTGGAACTGATCATCTCACATAAAGACATTCAAACGTATGGTGTCTTAGACCCATTTAATGCATTGCCACGGACAGAGAAGGCCTCGGGGTGCTCCTTTAATGAAGGGGGTGTCTGCGTGTCAAGGTGCTTAAAAACTTACAGCTTAAAAACTAAACTAACAGTGCTCAGTTCTGGGGTCATGCCATGCCTGTGTGCAGTCACAGGTGTGACATAGTCTATTACTAATGTGAATGAACGTTCGAAAGGCTTCCGTGTGAAAACTTCAACTGTTTTGTTATAACATTTGGTAGAAAGCAAGTCTTTCCTGCCTCTTCCGGAAGGTTTGCAGGTTAAGCCCTCCCTGCCCCTTGGGGTCCTCTCAGGCTGCTCCGAGACAAGGGGAGCAGAGAAGGGCTGTCTATGGGGGGAATGGAGGACAAGCAGACTGTGGAGGGACAGGGCTTTGCACCAAGGGGCTTGGTCCCACTCAAATTTTATTTTT
Source organism: Mesoplodon bidens (assembly GCF_964165515.1). Classification (NCBI taxonomy): domain Eukaryota; kingdom Metazoa; phylum Chordata; class Mammalia; order Artiodactyla; family Ziphiidae; genus Mesoplodon; species Mesoplodon bidens. Next base: position 14,357,112 of record NC_138170.1, on the reverse strand, counting down.
TATCTTTTTGGCCACGCCATGTGGCTTGCGGGATCTTAGTTCCCCCACCAGGGATCGAACCCAGGCCCCAGCAGTGAAAGCGCTGAGCCCTAACTACTGGACCTCCAGGGAATTCCCTCCACTCAAATTTTAGATTTTCTGGATTAGAGGAAGCCTGTATCATGAGAAAGGAAGACTAAGGGAAACAGAGAAAAGCAGTTTGGAAGAAACAAAAAATTATTCCAGAAGAAAAAAATACTTAACATAAACCATTAGATTCAGAGATTAGATATCTGGCATCCCTACAATAAGAATAGGATGCTATAAAAAAGGAATACTTGGGAACAAGAAAGAGCTCTTGGGAATTAAAAATGAGAAAGCAAAATGACAGACTCAAAAGAAGGGCTGGAAAAGCACGTGGAATCTTCCATAAAGCAGCGTGAAAAGGCAGAGCTGGAAAATAGGAGAGAAAAGCGGATAATGAGATCCACTCCAGAGGGACCGAAACTTGACCAGCTGGAGTTCCAGGAAGAGCCGGAGGAAATGGAGGGAAGCGTGTCCAAGAGGCAATGAAGGGGAAGCCTGTGAGTGTTCAGGTCCTGCCGAGGACCTAACGATGCGGGGAAACAGCCCACAGTGTGACCTGCAGGCATATATCACGAGACACTTCAGAAAACAGGTGCAAGGACAGGATCCTACGAGCTTCCAGAGCGAAAAACATAACCAAACAGAAACAACAACAACAGTAACAAGATCAGGTCCTGTACACAGGGTCGGGAATCAGCAGGACGGCTTCCGCCGTAGCTCTGGTCCCACACAACAGATCAAGCAAGAGTGAGAACGGAACGAAGTCACTTCCGGGCATTCAAAGGCTCCGAAATTACCTCCCACATACTCTTCTGTAGGAAACTCCTGGAAGACGTGCTTTTGAAAAGAGAGTAAAGCAAGGAAGAAGATGATGAAGGATTCCAGAACCAGGAGACCCAACCCAGGAGAGAGGGGAAGAGGTCCCCAGAGGGCACCCAGCACCAGGATGATGGAGCTGGTCAAAGGCTAGGGAGATGCCCATTCAGATGACTGGAGAAGGACGGCGTTGAATTACTGATGAGGTCACAGACCCCAGGCAAATGACAAATTGGGACCACAGTTAGCTGAAGGTGAAATAAAAATGTGTGCAGGAAAAGGGAACGTAGTCACAGCTCACTGCAAGGCTCAGCTGGGGAACAAATTCACATCGTGAGTGAACCGAGAGGCTTATCCAATCTGAACTCCATCGTTCTGGAGAGCCAGGGGATGGGAAAGGTGTGTGTGCAGAAGACCCAACTGCTCACCCGTGCAGAGAGTCAACGGGCAGCATCTAAAGCTGGGCAGTCGGGAAGGAGCAATAACAGGATGCTATCAGGCGACAAGAAGACAAAGAGTGACAATCGGCTAAAACAAGGGAGGTGGTTGCTTCCTCGGGTGTATCTGGGGGGTGGTAACTGCTGTTTTTCCAAAGCACATCCTGTAAGTCTACTGGAGCCTGAAAGTCCTGTGTGTGTATAAGTGAAGAAAATAAAGATATACGAAGGGAGAAACAGTGTGATATTTCTTATGTGCCTGAGTTTGAGGAATGCCAACCACTGAAGCTGAGCTCGTGTAGGATTTACAGAAGTAGTGAAGAGTCAGAGCATTCCTGATGCCACATCACGCCCTCTTCCCTGGGGTCTGACGGGCTTTCCCAGTGGGAAGCAAAGGCTCGGACTCCTAAGCTGGGCACCAGGGAACGAGCGGGTCCTGCACAGGACCCATTCTTCCCGTGTGGGCATGGGGGGACCCCGGCACCACTGTCCTCCTATCTAGTCTCCTCAGATGCTGTGTAGCCACACTCAGCCACACTCAGGACTGTCCCGACTCGGTGTCCCTTAGCGGGTGTGTAGTATGATAGTGACGGTGCTAGGAGAGAGGTGGGCCGGAATGTCCCCTGCGAGACCACTGGCCCATCCCCAATCACACACAGATGACCCCAAGTCTAGCCAGCCCACGTCCATGTGCTTGCTGGTTCTAAATTTCCAGCTGCACACAGCACAGCTTCACGTGGCACTGTCACTCGTCAGAGCTGCTTGGTCTCAATGCCGAGGTGTATGAAGCCCGTCATATCCACAGCCCCTCCCTGCTCTGTACTGTCCCTGAGGGGCTCCTCAGTGACACCGGCTGGGACACCCCAGAGTGCAGAGCAGGAGCTCAGTGTGGGGCGGGGGTGATTAGATCACGGGGCTGCAGGCCTTCCTGAGGGTACTGGCCACAGCCATCATTTGGCCAGTGGCACAGGGAGCAGGTTACTGCAGGGGCAGGTAACGGACAGGGCAGCCACCAGTGCTGAGGTCGGCTTGTCCTGCCATTTACTTACTCTTTCGGGTGAGGGCAGGGAAGTTACAATATTTCACCACATCAATAAACTCTAATTAACATGTATGTGTATTATCTCAAGAATATACACAAAGGATTGGGATCATTGTAAATATTGATAAGCTGACCTGACTTTCTTTTTTTTTTTTTTTTTTTTTTTTGCGGTACGCGGGCCTCTCACTGCTGTGGCCTCTCCCGTTGCGGAGCACAGGCTCTAGACGCGCAGGCTCAGTAGCCATGGCTCACGGGCCCAGCCGCTCCGCGGCATGTGGGATCTTCCTGGACTGGGGCACGAACCCGTGCCCCCTGCGTCGGCAACCACTGCGCCACCAGGGAAGCCCCTGACTTTCTGTTTTAAGAGCACGTTGAGAGGTTTGGTCTGAGGTAGCGAGGAGGGCTGAGTGTCTCCCCCCAACCCCTCTGGATCCTTCCTGACCACAGGGATCTCCACCCATGGTGCACCCAGGATTAGGCCCTGCCTGTTGGAAGGCCCCGGGGAGATACACACCCCCCTCCCTTCCTGAAAAAGGCCTCCTAGAACAGAGCACGGATATCAAGATGCCGAAGGTAAACAAACAAGAAGGTCCCCAAGGTAAACAAACCTCCCCATAAGAAATCGGAGGAATTAATTTCAAGAGAGAGAAGCATGACCTTCTGAGAAGGTGCCCAGCAGAAGGGGGTCAGTGCCAGTGCCCCCCGCTCAGCCACTGACAGCACCTCCCCAGCAAAGACCCACCATCGACCACCTTAAAGGGATCGTGGTGAGAGAGGCGACCACAGGAGGGTGATGGAGACCTTCCCGACACCCGCCACTATGCGGGGGCCCTGCTAAGCTGTCTGGTCATCTGATTCCTGAACAAGAGAAACCATCATCAAAGTCCTGGTGGGGTCTGTCACACAACTGCTTCTCACACTTCATTCCCAGAAGCCTCAGGTACCTCTTAAAGGACACACAAGAAACTGGCCACAGGCGTGGGACCAGGGAAGGAAAATGAATTTTCCCTGTTTACTCCTTTGTACTGATTAGATTTTTACCATGTGCAGGCAGAACTGAAAACAAAAATGCTGAAAACACTCTAAGTTCACAAATCCACTAAGAGTGTGGCCCAGGGAAGGTGAGGCCCCTGTGGTCACAGAGCTGGCGGCGGCCTTGGGCTGCCTCACCCCGGCCGAGGGTCAGTGAGCGGGCCAGCTGGAGCGATAAGGGAAGCTGAGAAGCATCTTGAGTTATTATTACCCCAGCTGGTGCAGGGGCTTTCTCTCTCAATTTCCCGTCAGCTGCCCTTGGCCTTGGAAGCCGAGCTGGGGGGTTATCGATCAAGCCTGGCTCTCAGCAAGATTTTCCTCTCCGAAGAGGTTTCAGCTTTTCTCCTGCAGCTATTTTTAGGGGCCTGGGCTCCACAGCTGGGGCCTCAGTGGAGCCCATGTGCTGCCCGCACAGAACCCAGGCAGGGCCCTCCTGGGGGCAGGCAGCTGGGGGTGGGGAGGACAGGCAGGCTCGCTCATAGTGCTGCTGGGATGACCCCTGAGCCTGCTCAGACAGGGATGCTCTGCCTGTTTTCGGGCAAGGGGATAAGTTCCAGGGCGGGGTGCCCAGATCCCCTTAGCACAGACCTCTAGTTAAACTTTGCCCCCTTTTCAAATGCAAATTCACGTTGGGTCACTACCGACTCAGTGTGCCTTAACAGCTCCCTCGGCTTGGCGGGGCTGGCATGGAAGGAAAGGCTGAGAATAGGGTGGCCAGACAGCAAAATCAAATTTCACTGACTTCACAGTCAGGCCCAGGGCCAGCCAAGCAGAGTCCACTCGTTCCCTGGGTGACACACTGGACCGTTTACACCAGGGTCATGTCTGAGCCTCTGGCGGCCCCGAGGGGGTGGCACCGTGGCCGGGAGATGCAGGACCAGGGGACGCGGGAGGGGTTGACAGGGACCTACCTCAAAGCGGATGGCCCCGTTCCCGTCTGCATCGAAGGCGTTGAAGAGGAAGTGCGCATAGGTGGTGGAATCTGGGGAGACCAAGGGCAAGGCTGGGAGTGTCGGGGCCGCCTGAGCCCCCACCCCAAGCACCCTCAGCATATTGCTGCTGAGTCCTGGGCTGGAGTCCCCCACTGCCTGCCGGATAGAGGCAGCACCGGGCAAGGGATGCTGGGGAAGGTGTGTGTGGGTGAGGGTCCCCTCCCCATAAAAGGGATGCCCACCCTCTGCAGGGCTGCCACAGGGAAGCGGGAACTTTGGAGGAACTGGGGGCCTGGCCTCAGACTCACCTCCTTGAGGGAAGAACTGGGAGTAAATGAGTTTGAATGTGTCTTCATCCACCAGCCCCGTGGGGCACTCCTGCAGCAGGAAGGCACCCCTCTCAGTAATCCCAGCCACCCCCGCCCCACACCCTGACTCCATAGGGCCTGGGCTCTCTCCTCCCTCCTGGGGACACCTGCTGCCTGAGGCACCGCTGGGCTCCACCAGCCCCGGGCTGGGGAAAGCCTGGGGGGGTGGGCACGGCGGGAGGGGGTGGTGAGTCCCCTCATGCCGGGTTGGTCCCTCTGTAGGTTCCTCCCCTGCACCAGCATCGAGACACACAGAAGGGGGTGTGTCTTCAGAACACTGACTCTAGGACCTGGCCCACCCCCCCAGACAGCTCTCCCACAAAACATGAGCCCCATAAAGGCCCTGGGATATTCACTGTGCCATGCGAAGTGTCCAGAAGGTCTGCCTGCATCCTGCAGCCAGGGACAGGAAAGCCGGGGGGACCAGGGCCTCTCCTGGGGGGATGGGGGGCACTCACATTCTTGAAGCCCCTGTAGAGGGACTGCAGCTCCTTCTTGGTGAACTTGGTCTGTGCCTGCAGCTGGTCCAGCCCCTCCGGCTGGTGGCGCACCGTGGACAGCTCCAGCTCACTGTCGCTGCTGTCTGGAGGGGGATACAGACCCAGGAGGGTGGAACATGCAGCCCCGCCCCATCTTGCTCCAGTGTGGGCACTGTAAGGGGCGGAAGTAAGGGGTGGAGGGACTCTCCTCGAGCGACTACCATGTACGGTTACCCAGGCTGAGCACTGCACAAATGTCCAGGCTACAGAGGAACAGCACGCTCATGAGTTGTGCCTCCTGGTCTCTCTGCTGCCCTGCTCCTCACATAGAGTGGGCCCTGCCCGCTGGCCTCACCTTGAGCGTGCCACCCTCTCAGCCACACGGTGGGATGGGAATGAGAGTTGGGAGCAGGTCTTGTCCTGGAGAGACACTGAACAAGGGAAGGTGGGAGGGAAAAAAACAGAAGACAAGCACAGGGGCCCTCGACCTTCAAGATCCAATTCCTGGACCACCTCCTCCATGTGCCTCTCCCCGCCCCGTTTTCCCCCAGGAATTGGGAGGGCACTCCTCTTGGCTCATCCAGCCCAACATTTGGTCTGGGGCTTTTATTCACACTTGAGTAGGAGGTCAGACTTCAAGGGTCTGTAGGGCAGGGACCAGATCGTTTTTTTAATAACAACACATCAAAATATTAACTAACCATGGCTACCTTTTGCAGGGGAGGTAGATTTCAGGTGATCTTTAATTTTTTACTCATGGGTTTTTGGGTTTTTTTTTTACATTTTCCTAATTTATTTTAGTACGGCACGTATCAAGTTTATAATATAAAACAAAGCTATAAACAAAACGGCATTGAATACCTCCCCCTCGCTGAGTAGCAGGCTCACATAGTATAGAACTTCCCACTGAAATGGGCAGCGCCATCCCCACTGCTCTGTCACCATCCAGTCTCCCCTCTTCCCCAAGGCACTGTGAGCCCATGGTTACCTGCACAGCTGTTTGCTTGCTCCCACTGCAGGGTGAGCCCTGCAACACGGCCTCAGCACTCAAGGCTCTGTGATGGTAGGAGCTTGGGGAAATTTTCTTCTGTGAAGTAGGAAGCAACTTGAGGGTAAGGATGGGGGGGGCGGGAGGAGGTACTGGAAATTTAGAGAGAAAGAAGGAAGGAAATAGCTCTCTTGCAGAATGAGTGCATGGATGGACCAAGGCAACAGAGCCTGACTGCCGGGTAATTTGCAGAGAGCTCTTGAGAGGCAGTGCTCATGGTAGAGGCCCAGGCACGGAGCTGGCCCAGCACAGGGCTCAGCCGGATCAGGCTATGTGTGTGAGGCTCTGCAGGCCTGGGGTGGGTCGTCAGGGAGGCTGCCTCACAGGGCTCACCCTGCAGCGTGTTAAGACTTTGACCACAGTGATATTAAATTAGAATCTAAAACAATAAGATATATTTAAAATCCCAAATATTTGGAAATTAAAAAACACACTTTTTTTTTTTTTTTTTTTTGGCTGCACTGCATGGCTTGCAGGATCTTAATTCCACGACTGGGGATTGAACCCAGGCCCCAGGCAGTGAGAGCGAGAGCGCAGAGTCCTAACCACTGGACTGCCAGGGAATTCCCTAAACAACACACTTCTAATTAACCCATAGGTTAGAGAAGAAAAATCACAAAGAGAATTTTGAAATATTTTGAATTAAATGATAATGAAAACAACATACCATAATTTTCTAGATGCAGGTAAATCTGTGTTTAGAAGGAAATTTTTAGCTTTACATTCCTTTACTAGAAAAGAAGATAGGTGTAAAGCCAGCGATATAAGCTTCTAGAATCTATAAATAAGAGCAAATTAAACTCAAAGTTATAAGAAAGGACATAATAAAACTAAGAGTAGAAATTAATGAAAAAGAAAACAGGCAAACATAGAGAAAAAGCAATAAAGTCAGTTAGAAACTCAATAGGCAAGTCATAGACTGGAAAATATATCTGCAGTACACATATCTGGCAAAGGCTCATTTCCAGAATATAGAAAGCACTCCTGCAAATCAACAGAAATAAGACTTAATAACTCAATTTTTAAAATAGGCAAAAGACTAGACCACCTCACAAAAGAAGAGATACAACTGGTCAATAAGCACAGGAAAAGATGCTTGACAGCATTCATTGTCAAAGAAATGCAGATATTCCAAAGCAAAATACCCAAGGATCTATCATTTCAAAAACACTGACAACACCAAATGCTGGTGAAGATGTGGAGCAACTGGAACTCTCATGTAATATATTATCGGTGGAAATGTAAAATGGTGTAACCATCTTGGAGAACTGCTTGGCAAATTCTTATAAAGTCAAACATACATCAACCTTATAACCTATTTACCTAGGACAGATGAAGACATACGTCCACAAACAGACCTGTACAAGAATATTTATAGTAGCTTTATTAATAACAGTCCCAAACTGGAAACTATTCAATCAACAGAAGAATGGAACTGTGGCACATTCACATAACAGAATAGTATATTCCATTTAAAAAAAGGATGAACTACTGATATATACAACAACATGGATGCATCTCAAAAATTATGCTCAGAAAAAAGCAGAGATAAAAGAGTTCATACTTTATGATTCCACTTACATGAAATTATAGGAAAAGTAACAGTAACGCATGGCATTAGAAAGCAGTACAGCAGGTGGTGGTTAAAAGGGTGTATACAGTTGTCAAAATTTACTGAACTGAACATTTAACATCTGCGCATTGTATTGTATGTAAGTTATACCTCAATTAAAAAAACATACTGCTTAGACTTTTGCCTTTGGTCATGATGGGGTAGTGAGTGTTAGACTTGCCTTCCCACCACAATCAACTTGAAAACTGGAAGAAATATGTGAGGCAAGTATTAGCAGGCTTTGGACTACAGCACAGGACTATAATCTTTGGGAGGAGGGAAACATATGAAGTGAGCTCCACATTCACCCTGGATATGGGCTGGGGACACTTTCTGTGACATGGGGAAATGCTGATGAGGCAGAGATCAGAGTTTGGGGCTGCTGAGACAGATGGACTTGCAGAGCAGCATCCTGGAGAGGAGGGAACTGCACAGAGATGGGGCCCCAGAAGTCTGTGTGGCATTTCCCTTGGGGCTTTGGCCAAGAGCTGGGCTACACATGTTCTGAATGAGACTCCGTAAGGCCCAGCTGTGAGCAGCTGCTGGGGGTAGTAGGACAGAGACCTGAAAAGACATAACAGAGTTCATGCAATGATGAAAAAAGTTGGGAGTTCTGGTTCATCTAGAATGGAGCTACTTCCCTATGAACTTCAGGCATTCAGCTGAAACCCCAGAAAGGCCATGCCTTGGGAGAAAGCACCATGCTCTAGAACTAAGAACAAAGTTAAAACAAACCTATTCTAACAAAGTCTAAAATAAAGTCTGTGCAGATGAAGGGATCTGCCAGGAATTTAAGTGCCTGTGAAACTAAAATTCAATGGCCTTATGGTGAAGATAATATAGTCCAGATTCCCTACAATATACCACCCATAGTAGCCATCATATAATAAAAAATGAAAAGACACGAGAAGCAGGAAAATGTAACCCAATGATCAGAGATAAAGCAGCCATCAGAATTAATAGGTTTTTAAATGATTAGAATTATTATTTAAGTTTAAAACAATTACTACCAATACGTTGAAAGTATTAAGGGAAAGAAAAGTGAACAGATGGGAATCTTAGCAGAGAAGTAAAAGCTATTAAAAAAACAAGAAAAGAACCAAATGGAACTTCTAAACCTGAAAAAAACCTCAACATCTAAAAAAAAAATTCACTTGATGAACTTAAGTTTAGACACTACAAAAAAATAGGTCAGTGACCATAAAGACAGGTCAATAGGAATTATCCAAATGGAAAACAAAGAGAAAAAAATACGAATAAAATCATGCATAGAGTCTTAATGACAATATCAAGCAGCCTAATATGTATGTAATTAAAATACCAGAAATAGAGGAAAGAGAAAGTGGAACATAAAAAATATTTGAATAAATAATGGCCAAAATTTCCCCAGATTTGTTGAAAAATATCAATACACAGATTCGAAAAATTCAGTGACCCAAAAAGGATAAATAAAGAGAAAACCACACATAGGAACATCATGATCAAACTGATGGAAACCAAAGATAAAGAGGCAATCTTAAAAGTAGCCACTGGAAAAGGGGAGGTCCTACAGGAGAACAGCAATAAGAAAGACAGCTAACTTCTCATGTGAAATGATGGAGATCAAAAGACAATGGAACAACACTTTAATTCTTTAAAGAAAAAAATCTATTAACCTACAATTCTATGTTCAGTGATCTTTCAAAAAAGGGTGAAATAAAGGCATTTTCAGATAAGTGAAGGCTAGAGAATTTGTTGCCAGCAGAATCGAACTACAAGAAATGCTAAAGGAAGAACGTCAGGATGAAGGGAAATGACATCAAATGGAAATCAAGTTCTGCAGGAAAATAACTGGCAGCTAACAGAAATATTTTGAACTGGATGCATATGAAAAGATATATCAGAATTTGTGGGGTGCAGCTAAAACAGTACTTAGAGGTAAATTTAAAGCCATAAATGCCTATTTTAGAAGAGAGAAAAGATTTTAAATAAATAATATAAGCTTCCACCTAAAGAAACTAGAAATAGAAGAGTAAAATAAACCCAAAGCAAGCAGAAGAAAGGAAACAGGAAAAGCAAAAATCAATGAAATTGGACTTCCCTGGTGGCACAGTGGTTAAGAATCTGCCTGCCAATGCAGGGGACACAGGTTCAAGCCCTGGTCCGGGAAGATCCCACATGCCGTGGAGCAACTAAGCCCGTGCACCACAACTACTGAGCCTGTGCTCTAGAGCCTGCGAGCCGCAACTACTGAGCCCACATGCCACAACTACTGAAGCCCGCATGCCGCAACTACTGAAGCCCGCATGCTGCAACTACTGAAGCCCATGCGCCTAGAGCCCGTGCTCCGCAACAAGACACCACAATGAGAAGCCCACACACTGCAACAAAGGGTAGCCCCTGCTCGCCGTGACTAGAGAAAGCCTGCACGCAGCAACAAAGACCCAACACAGCCAAAAATAAATAAATATTTCTAAAAAATCAATGAAACTGAAAACAAAAACCCAGTAGAGAACATCAATGAAACCAAAAGATGGTTCTTTCAAAACATCAATAAAATTTATAAAACTCTAGCAAAAATGAAAAAGAGAGAGAAGACACAAATAACTGCTGTGAGGAATGAAACAGAGGAAGTAAGTATACACTCTCCAGACATTAAAAGGTCAAAAAGGAAATATCATGAACAAGTCTCTGCTCACAGAGACTTCAATAACTTTGATAAAATGAACTAATTCCTAAAACATCACGAACTACTCAAATTCACCCAAGATAAAAGAGATAACCTGAATAGTTCCAACTGATATCTCTCATTAACATAAATGCAAAAAATCTCAGCAAATTGAGTCTATTGATGTATAAAACAAATAATACACCACACCAAATGGATTTTCCAGGAATGTAAGGTTGATTCAATATTTGAAAATAAATCAACATAATCTATTCTACTAATAGTCTAAAGAAGAAAAAATATGTGATCATATCAATTGTTGTAGAAAAAGCATTTGACAAAATTCAGTGTCCATTCATGATAAAAAAAACTCTCAGAAAATTAGGAATCTAAGGGAACGTCCTCAACTTGATACAAGGCATCTACAAAAAATCTATAGGTAACATAATGGCAAAAGACTGAATGTCTTCCCCCTAAGATTGAGAACAAGGCAAGAATATCTGCTCTCTCTTCTCCTATTAAACATCATAATGAAAGTCCTAGCCAGTGCAAAAAGGGGGGAAAAAAAGAAAGCAAGAAAAAGCATACCAGTTAGATTAGAAAGAAAAAAACCCAAATTAACCCTATTTTCAGATGACATGATTGATTGTCCATGTAGATAATTCCAAAGAATATACAAAAAATCTTCTATGGGCTTCCCTGGTGGCGCAGTGGTTGAGAGTACGCCTGCCGATGCAGGGGACATGGGTTCGTGCCCCGGTCTGGGAAGATCCCACATGCCGCGGAGCGGCTAGGCCTGTAAGCCATGGCCGCTGAGCCTGCGCGTCCGGAGCCTGTGCTCCGCAACGGGAGAGGCCACAACAGTGAGAGGCCCGCGTACCGCAAAAAAAAAAAAAAAAAAAAAAAAAACTTCTAATAAGTGAGCGTAGCAAGGTCACAGGATACCAAGTCAACACACAAAAATCAATCACATTTCCACAGATCAGCAATGTACAACTGGAGACCAAAATTTTAAAAACAATACTAATTACAATCACTCACCCCATAAATGAAATAGGGAAAATAGGTTAAAAATACAAAATAAATATAAATAATGATAATATAAAATAAAAATATAAAAATAAGTAGGTAAAAAAATCTAACAAAACATGCATATAATCTGTTTACTGAAAACTACAAAATGCTGCTGAAAGAAGTCACAGAAATCACATAAGTGATGAGACACACTGTGTTCATGGATTGGAAGATGCAACATCATAAAGATGTCAATTATCTTCAAAATGATTTACAGATTTAACATAATTCCAATAAAAATCCCAGGACAATTTTTTCATAGATACAGACACACTGATTATAAAACTTAATGGTTTTATAATCAGGCAAAGGCAAAGAATATAGATTAGGTAAAAAAATAAAGTGGGAGAAATCAGTCTATCTAATTTCAAGACATTATATAGCTATAATAATCAAGAATGTGTGGTGTTGGAGAAAAGATAAACACACAGACCAATGGAGCAAAACAGAGAACCCAGAAATAGATCCACATAAATATGATGAGCTGATTTTCACAAATGTGCAAAAGCAATTCAATGGAGAAAGCTTAATTTTTTTCAACAAATGGTGCTAGAATAATTGGACATCCATCCACCCAAAAAACGAACTTTGACCTAAACCTTATTTCTTATACAAAAATTAACTCAAGGGGCTTCCCTGGTGGCACAGTGGTTGAGAGTCCGCCTGCCGATGCAGGGGACACGGGTTCGTTCCCCGGTCTGGGAGGATCCCACATGCCGCAGAGCGGCTAGGCCCGTGAGCCATGGCCGCTGAGCCTATGCGTCCAGAGCCTGTGCTCCGCAGCGGGAGAGGCCACAACAGTGAGAGGCCTGCATACCGCAAAAAAAAAAAAAAAAAAAAAAAAAAAAAAATTAACTCAAAATGGAGCATAGATTTAAATGTAAGATGTAAAACTATAAAACTTCTAGAAAAAAACAGGAGAAAGTCCTTATGGCCTGGACTTAGGCAAAGAGTTCTTAGGCATGATACCAATAGCATGATCCATAAAAGAAAACACTGAAAACTGTACTTTTTAATAAAAAAAGTTTTGCTCTGTAAGAGATATTGTCAAATAAAAAGAGAAACTACAGATCTGCAAATCACATTTCTAACAAAGGACATCCAGAATATATAAAGAACTCTCAAAATATAGCAGTAAGAAAACAAACAACTCAAATTAATGAAAAACCTGATCAAATACTTCACCATAGAGGCTATACTGATGGCAAATAAGCACATAAAAAGATGTTTAACACCATTTTCAGTTAGGGAAACAGAAATTAAAACCACACTGAGGGACTTCCCTGGTGGTCCAGTGGTAATGAATCTGCCTTACAATGCGGGGGATGCGGGTTTGATCCCTGGTTGGGGGACTAAGATTCTGCATACTGCTGGGCAACTAAGCCCACGCGCCACAACTACTGAGCTTACGCACCTCAACTAGAAAGCCTGTGTGCCCCAAGCTACAGAGCCCATGTGCTCTGGAGCCCATTCACCACAGCTAGAGAGAAGCCGTCACACCACAGTGAAGATCCCGCATGCCTCAACAAAGATCCCGCGTGCCCCAACTAAGACCCGACGCAGCCCCAAACAAAACAAAACAAAAACCCACAATAAAATACAACTACACACCAATCAGAATCACTTACATAACAAATATTGTCAATATCAAGTGCTGGTAAGGATCTGGAGTATCGGGAACCGTTATACTTTGCTGGCAGGAATGAAAATGGCGCCGCCTCTCTGGAAATCAGCTTGGCAGTCATTTACAAGCACACACTTTCCATATGGCCCAGAAATCCCACGCCTGGTTATTTACCCAAATGAAATGAAACCTATTATATTCATATAACAACTTTAATGCAGATGTTTAGAGCAACTTTATTCACAATTGCCAAAAGCTGGAAATAACCCAATATCCTTCAGCTAGTGCATGGATAAACAAACTCTGGTACCTCCGTAAAGTGGAATACTACTCAGCAGTAAAAGCGAACAAAGTGTTGATACACACAGCAGCATGAATGAATCTCAAATGCATTAGGTAAATGAAAGAATCCAGACTCAAGAGGCCACGTAATGTATGACTCCAATTATATGACATTCTGGGAAAGATAAAATTATAGAATATCACAGGGAAGGAGGATATATCAGAGGCTGCCAGAGGCTGGGGGTTAAGGGAGGGGTTGACTCCAAACGGGACAGGATGAGGAGATTTTTTGTGGTGACAGAATTGTTCTATATCTTGACTGTGGTAGTGGTGACATGACTATCTATTTGCCAAAATTCATGGACTGGACATCAAAAAAAAAAAAAAAAGGCAAAGTGTACTGTATATAAATTAGAAAAAATAAAAATAAAATAAAACTTAGAATAATTGCCTCTAGGGAAAGAGGGAAAGGAGGGGATAAAAGGGAAAAAATAAATAAACAAGAGATGGGTTTGAAGTGGGTCAAGACTGATATTGTCTCGAGAAGTTAGTAAGGAGTCAATTAACTTAATCCTCTGCCCCTGGGGGCCAAAAATAAAATAAGACAAAAATCCCAAACCAGCTGCTATTTCTTTCATCGAAAATCCAGAAAACAAAACTCCGTTGACCCTACTTTCCCCTCAAGCTAGTGCCTTTTGCTGTCCTTTAACTCACTGTCTTCACTTCCTCTCCTCCTAGTCTCCCTTGATCTTACTTCTATGGGGCATCTGCCACACCGCGCCACGCAAACTGCTTTTCTAAGATCACCAGTGATCTCCATATTGCTAATCCAGTGATCAGTACAGTCTTCGTGATTCCTAAATCATACAAGGACAACACAAGAATGAAAAGTAGTGACAACATGGATGAACTTTGAGGATATTATGCTAAGCGAAGTAAGTCAGACATAGAAAGACAAATACTGTATGATCTCACTTATATGTGGAATCTAAAAAAAAGCCAAACTCAAAGAAACAGAGAGTAGATTGGTGGTTGCCAGGAGATGGTGGTGGTAGGGGTGCGGTGGGGATTGAGGGATGGGGAGATGTTGGTCAAAGGGTACAAGAATAAGTTCTGGGGCTTCCCTGGTGGCTCAGCAGTTAAGAATCCGCCTGCCGAGGCAGGGGACATGGGTTCGAGCCCTGGTCCGGGAAGATCCCACATGCCGCGGAGCAGCTAAGCCCGTGTGCCACAACTACCGAGCCCGTGTGCCACAACTACTGCAGCCCGTGCGCCTAGAGCCCATGCTCCGTAACAAGGGAAGCCACTGCTCGCCGCAACTAGAGAAAGCCCGCGTGCAGCAACGAAGACCCAACGCAGCCAAAAATAAATAGATAAATAAATTTAAAGAAAAAAAATGTAACTATCCAAAAAAAAAAAGAATAAGTTCTGGGGATCTGATGTACAGCATGGGGATTACAGTTAGCAAAACTGTATTGTATACTTGAAAGTTGCTAGGGGAGCAGATCTTAATTGCTCTCACCACAATAACAACAAAAATGGTAATTATGTGAGGTGATGGATGTATCAGCTAACTTTATTGGGGTGATCATTGCATAAATGTACACAATGCTACGTGTTAATTATATCTCAATACAGCTGGAAAAACAAACAAACAAACAAAAAGAAAATTATGTGCCCATTTCACTTTTGAACATAGATGCAAAATCTTAAACCAAATGTCAGGTAACTGAATCCAACTGTATTTTTCTTTTAAAGTACACCAGGATCAAGAAGGTTTTATTTGTAAGAGTACAAGGAGAGAAAATCATATGAAAATCCTAATACAGAAAAGGCATTTGATAAACATCCACATCTATTTATAATTAAATAAATAGACAAAAATTCTTAGCAAGCTAAGAATCAAAGGGAACTTTATGAACTTGATGCAGCTTATATTTGCAAACCATATCTTTATTTACAGACGATATTAGGTTTAATGGTAAAGGCTCAGACACATTTTCTTTAAAATTTGGGACAAGCCAAGGTTGGCCACAGTCACCACTAATTGATGTCTGGCCAATGCTCTAAGGAAATCTTGAAAAAGGCAAAAAAACCCAAAAAAAACCAACCCCCCAAAACAACAACAAAAAAACCCCAAACAGTGTAAGAGTTGGGAAGTATAAGATAAAACTAACACTATTTATAGATGGTATGGTCCCTACAGTGACAAAAAGAATCAATATACCTGAGAGTTCAGTAAGGTTGCCAGATGCAAGATTAATTTATGAAAATCAATAGCAATTTTCTACACCAGTAAAAACCACCTAAAAAATATAATAAAAAAGATAACATTCATAAGAGCAATAAAAATGAAAAGTATCTAAGTATTAAGCAAAACTCGAAGGACTGCTATATAGAAAGATAATCTGAATAAATGAGACATTCTATTTTAGATAGGACCATAAAAACATTATAAAAGATGTTATTTCTCCTGTAATAAACTGTAAATTCAACACCATCTCAATCAAAAATCCAGTTGGATTTTTTGAAGACCTTGGTAAATTTACTCTGAAATGTGTAACGAGGAATTTAAAAATCCATAAAAATCTAGAAAGGAAGAGTAAAGAGGGAGTTTTCCCTATTAGATACTAACACATATTCATAATCACTGTAATAAAAATTGTGAGGCTGGTACAAGAATGGACGACAACTCCATCCTGTGGGGGCTCATGCCGAAACCCTGGGCATAGACCTTCCTCCCAACCCTCAATCCCCACGCAAACCCTGCCAGCGCTACCCTCAACCTGCACCTGCCTCTGAGCCCCTGTGGCACCTCCACTGCCCCCACCAGGCTCCAGAGCTCCATCATCCCTCCCGGCTTCTCTCCCTGCTTCTGCCCTGGATCCCATCGGTCTATTTTTGAAATCGTGCTGGAGGAAGCTGCTGAAGACATATCCTCAGGTACCCCTCCGTGCAACAACCTCCTGCACCAAAGTCCTTAAATGGCCGGTAAATGTGCTCCCCCGCCCCCAGCTCTGACCTCATCTCCCAGGTCCCTCCCTTTGCCCTCCCGCCTTCAGCCACGCTGGCCCCTCTGGCCCCTCAAGCCCACCAGGCACACTCCCTTGCTCTTCTCTCTGGCTCGAATGCTCTTCCCTTGGAGCCTACATTTCCTTCAGGCCTCTGATCAATCATAACCTCCTCAGGGGTGTCACACACACCCCGCGTTCCTATCTATCCCTCGTCTCTGTTTTACTTTCTTCATTTGGCCATGACTCCCTGGCATAGGCATAGTTCTCTGTTTACTGGTGCAATGGAGAGAATTGTGTCCCTCTCTCCCCGACACATATGTTTAAGCCCTAACCGCCAATGTGATGAGGTCTTTAGGAGGTAATTAAGGTTAAATGAGGTCATAAAGGTGGGGTCCTAATCCAATAGGTGATGGTGACCTTATAAGAAGAAGAAGGAGAGTGATTTCCCCCTCCAACATGAGGGGGAGGAAAGGCCATGTGAGGACACAGCAAGAAGGTGGCCGTCTGCACACCAAGAAGAGAGGCCTCACCAGAAGCCAACCCTGCTGGCACCTTGATCGGGGACCTCCGGTCTCCAGAATTGTGAGAAAATAAATTTCTGTTGTTTAAGGCCCCTGGTCCGTGCTATTCTGTTATAGCAGCCCGAGCAGAACAAGACAACTGGCTCTCCTGCCTGCCCTCTGCTGCACCCAACCCTGGAACAGTACCTGTATGTGGGGCACGCTCTGTAGCACATGCTGGATGGGCGGATCTCCCATGGCTATGTTTGCTTGGGTGGGTTCGTGGATTATTGCCTTGGGTGTCCATTTTAACGCCTCTAGTCCAGGCTTACCTCCTGAAGCAACATGCCGTGTGGTTCACACCTGTTGGGCAGGGAGTGGGTGGGGAATCAGAGAGAAAGGTGATACTCCAAGACTCAGGTGCAATGGCAGCATGGTCAAAGGGCACCCTGGGCAGAGGGTCCAAGGTGAGCCAAGGGATATATGGGCACGGGAGCCACGGAAGGGCCAGAGCGGAGGAAGGGCTTGTCTGATCTTCATTCCAGAGTGGCCACTCTGGCCTTGGGTGTCAAATGAGGTGACACAGAGAAGAGAGACTGGCAGAAGGTGTCAAGAAGGAAGAAGCCACTACCCCTGGCTACCAAGTGGACCAGGGCTTGGCGGGCAGAGCCCAGGATGACCTCATGTTTCTGACCTGGGAGACTAAGTGACTGCTGGTGCCTTCCACCAAGACGCGGGTGTTGATTACCCAGAACTGGAAGATAAGGCAGGAAGATCGCCGAGGGCTTTACAACGTCACACTAGAACACTTGCTTTAGGAAACTCTGCTTGACTTATGTTCTATCCATCAGAGCCCAGGTGCTGCGAAGCTAGATGTCAACCAGACTGATAGGTTGCAAATGACTTGTGTCCACTAGGGACGGAATGATGTCCATCCTTGGAAAATATGGCCCTTAACGTTACTGGCTATTAATTTGCCCTTTGGGACATCAACCAGTTTTGATTCCTATGTAGCATCAGTTTCTGAAACAGCTTTGCTCTCCTGCTTTTCCCTAAACAAGTGAGCGTCAAGTTTTTAACTTTGACACTTGCACTTGGGCCGGCAGAATACAAGAGGCAGAGGAAATCCCCCGTTTCTTGGCTTGGGAAACAGCTACCAGTTCTCTACGCCCACCCGACTCCCGGGCTCTGTGGACCCTTCCCCATCCTCCTTCCTGAGGAGCTGGCTGCCCCGTCCTCCAGAAGCCCGATTCCACAGCATCCTGCCCAGCCCGCTGGCCTCACACTGGGCTCTGTGGGGTCGTCTCAGAAGCAGGGGGCCCGGTTCCTTCCTGACGCCCATAGCGTCAGGCCAGGTGCCAGGGACCCTACCTGCTCCCAGGGGCGCTGGAGGTCTCTCCTGCCTCTTGCACAGGAGAAATCCACAGGTTCCTCCCTCTTTGGTTAGTTTCAGTGGAGACGCAGCCAGATGTCTTAGGAGCTGCCCAAGACATCATACCCTCCTTCTGCAATCACAGGTGCACCGGCGATGAACGGACCTAAACAGCCACCTGCACGGCTTTCCTCAACACGCTGAGGAGCCTTGTTTGGCAAAACTGTGAAGTCAACCTGCCTCTATCGTCTCCCTGTGCTCAGCCCTCCCCTCCCCTCTCTAGGGGCTAGTCCGGGGCCATCCCCTCCCCATTAAGTAGTATTCATTGATAACCAGAGGGTCAGCAATACAGATTTCACCTCTCTATCAAACAAGCATTTTGTCAAAGGAGTGAAAGCATGAGGCTTGAAGAGAACTGTTTTAAGGCTAAACGTCTCAAGGTCGTACCATAGCCTGATAGGTTACAAACCAGGCTTTCTTCCCACTGTGTAAAAGTCTCAGTCCCTGTTCCCGTCCCCCACTCCACGCAGCCCCCTCTGTGCAGGACCCACCTGCAGGGGCCTGGGAAAGGTGGCTCCGAGTCTTTCATTCTCTGAGCTAAGGGCACCAGGTACTGGGTGAGGGGCTCTTTTCACCTGCCCCCGTGCAGGAGCCTTCCCACAACCCTGGCTGCCCCGACACCTCTACGAGGCTTCCCACTAGGCTGCTTCTCCTGCCAGCCAGCACCCAGCTTTGCTTCCCTTGGCAGCAAAACTCCAAGCTGCTGTCCACACTCAATGGCTCCAGTCCCCCTTGAACCCAGCTGCTGGTCAGCATGCCCTCGGTGGGCTGCGGTGCATTCCTGCAGCCTGCAGTGAATGGGCAAATCCAGCCGAAGACTTAGCACATGTAGGAACCAGGGGTGGGGGCACTGGCACAGCCAACAGGCAGACCAGCTCCAGATCAGGGTGCCAGCGAGGCGGGGGCACCAGGCTTTGTTGTGATCGAATTTGAGAATTCACAAGACATCCATGTGGTCATCAAGGGGAAAGCTCAGGGACTTCCTTACACCAAGGCTGGGTTACAACATGAAGCTTAATTTGATTTACCAATGGGAGGCTCTATAGTCCCTGCATTCTTGGGGCCTCTGAGTCCTCCATGTGGTCCCCACACTAGTGACCTAACATCATACCCCTCCTTAGTGAGTGTGGGTTGAGGAAGAAGGCTGCGGTGACTTTGCATGATCCAAATTAAGCCTCTGGGGACCAGGAGGGAAGACGGTCCTAACACTGCCCCAGGGAACCAGCCTCTTAGGGATACAAGAGCTCGGCTCCCAAGAGCCACAGATGAGCCTGGAATTGCCCACAGGTGCCTCTGGCTGATGGTTCACGAGGGCTCAGAGAATAGGAGGCTAGGCCTCCAGCACACAGTGAAACGGGCCCCCACCCGCCCTACTGTGGGTGAGAGGCGCTTTTTGGTCTACGCCAATGCATGGGCCTGGCGTGGACTCTCTGGGCTGCTCCAGACGCCGTTGCAAGGCTCCCCTGAGGCTGCGGCATCTCCTCTTGACGCCTCCAGCCATGGCCATCTTGGTTCACATTCCCCGGCTCCGGCCCCTCTTGAACTCAGCTGGCGGATCTCATCCCTCACTCTCTGCTGGTCAAGTGACACCTAGATCTTGGGGTCCCACAGAGAAGCCCCAGGGACTGCCGTGGGGTAATGGGAGGCCTGTGGAGCAAGACTCCCTTCTCAATCTGAGCAGCGCCCTTTCTATGTGTCGGGGGTACAGGCTTCTAAGTAAGGCTTCTTTTGAGGTTCCATCAAGCTGCTTTGAAACCTCTGACTGTGTCTAGATGTGCAACCACCAAGGCACTGACTTGGGGAGGTGGGGAGGGGGCCTTGCCTAAGTCCCCCAGCCCACAGCAACATCAGGCCTGGGCTCCAGCCCACCTCCCTGTCTTGCAGAAGCCACCCACACAGAGCCTGCCTCTCTCCTTCCCTTTCCCAGGCCCGGGGGCCCAGGAGCCAGGACCTTACAGAGCACACAGTGAAGGACACCCACCGTGGTGAAGTGCCTGTCAAGTGCACCCTCCTCTCCCGAATTTGGGCTAGGACATTTTTGGTAAGAAATGACGAGAGCTAACACATACAGCACTTACTCCACGCCAGGCCCTGCTTTTATGAGCTTTGCGCACATTCACGCAGCTCTACGAGGGAGACTTTTCCCACTTGGGATATGAACCCAGACAGCTGCTTCCACTTTGGACTCCTGACACGTGCACTGTAGGAGGCTGGGACACAGAGCTGTGTGCAAAGCCGCCCTAGCTGTGCAGAGTTAGAAATGCATCCAGGACGGGTGCGCCAGAGTTCGAAAAGGTACTAGCTCTGCCACTCCCTGAGCCTCAGTTTCCTCATCTGTAAAGTGGGCCTGCTGTTGAGGACAAAATTATGATGTGTATAAAGTGCCTAGTGCAGACAGCGCTCACTAGATGCCAGCTACTGTCATTGTCATTAGCATCCCAGATCTGGAAACTCTGCCCAGGGGCTGCAGGAGTCTTGAGGGACTTGCAATTTACCAAGAGTGGTGGACCCCGCCAAGGAGAAGGGAATCCAGGATGCTCAGAACATCACCACGCCCTCAGCAAAGGTAGCAGAGGGTGTTGGGGGGAAGAAGAGCAGGAGAAGGAGTAGGAACAACAGCAGACCCGTGGGCCTGCTCCAAGCCAAGAGCCGGCTGTGGACCCACCGGGCTCCCAGGTCACCTTTGCAAGGCCAGGTCCCCATGGGCAGCTGTGCAGAGGGCAGCTGCAGAGGGCTGGGGCCTCCACCCACTCAGAGGGAGCAACAGGGTGGTGGGCCAGGCTGCGCGTATCTCTGCCGCGGGCACTACTCTCTCTTGCTCTGCCCTCTATACCTACCTGTACTCAGGCCCTCACAATCCAGCCTCCTTGATGCCACCCCAGCCAGAGGGACCCTTCCCTCAGAGGGCACCTCCCAGGGCTGCCCTAAAGGGAGGGTCAAGATCCTGCATTGCTTGCATTCCTGGCAGCGTCACACTACCTGGCATACAATGGGTGCCCAACAACTGTGGCTGAAAATGGCATATGGTTTACACAGACTCAACACCTGCTGTTTGCCAGGCAGTGCTGGGCACACTCTGGGGCCACAAGTTCATGGACACAAGACCGTGCCACCCTTGGAGAGCTCACATTTGGTGAGGACAGGGACATAGAAAATTTCAGGACAGTGAGAAAATTTCAGGACGGTGTCGTCTAATACAACCTGAGGGTCAGGGATCCAGAAGGGTCAGGGCAAGTTCCCAGGGGAGATGGTGCCTCTAATCCAACCGCCCACTTACAGACAAGGAAGCAGAGCTCAGATAGGAAAAGTGATTTTCCCAAGTTAATGACAGCAGGTCAGGGACCACATCAGAGCTGAAAGGCGGTTCTCCTAGCCCCAGGTCAGAATTCCTTCTAGAGCAAGGATGCTCATCCTCACCACTGACATTGGGCCTGACCATTCTTTATGGTGAGGGCTGCCTGTGCTTTGCAGGGTGTTTAGCAGCATCCCTGGCCTCTGCCCACTAGATGCCAGTGGTATCCTCCCTATCAACCGTGACATCCAAAACGCCTCCAGACTTTACCAAATGTCCACTGAGGAGCAAAACTGCCCTTGGTCGAGAGCTACTAGTCTAGAACTTGGGAAATCTGAACCGAGATAAGACAGGCAGCAGCCAAAGTCAAGCCCTGCGCCACAGACGTGGACGAACAAGTCTGGTGTCAGGGCTGGGCCAGCCTTACAAACAGGCACCAGGCTTACCAGCCCAGGCTCACTTTTTACCAGTGTGCCCGCACTTCTGAGATCCCTTAGATTTGAGTCTCGCTTGTAACTTTTTCAAAGTGCGTCAGCTCACCACACCCCTGTGAGGTGTATAAGAGAAAATATTCTGTTATTATCCTCATTCTACAGATGAGGAAATGGAGGTTCCAGAGGCTTAGAGGCACCAAAGTCACCCAGTGAGCTAGTGGCCAACCCCGGCTGGAACTCCCCCCGATGGAGCCGCCCCAAGACAGAGACTGACAGGGCGGAGAGAGGAAGGTCCTTCAACTTCATCTACTTCTGGAAGCCTGCGTTCCTAGAACTCAAATCCATTAGTTCCTAACAATCCCCAGGGGCACCACAACTCTGGTCCCTTACAGATGAGAACTACGGGGGCTCAGAGAGGACAAGGGCACATCCAGCTGCACACGAGAAGGCCTGGAGGGGAGCTGGGCACTAGCCCCCTTCCCTCAGTGCCGGCTCACCTCCAGGCTGGGGCCGAAGGGTCTGGGCCACTCCCAGTCCATGACCACCCCTTAGACACTGCCTGACCAATGGGTCCTTCCAGGCACTTAGCGGGCACCACTCCCCAGCAACATGAAACATCTGGTACTTATAACTCCCTCCCTCTGACGCAGGCAGGGGAGGCCTGTCTGAGTGAGAAACGTTTTCATCTGTGAATCAGTTCTTCTATTAAGAGTAATCATTCTATCGCTAATTATTGGTGATAGCAATGGTTCACAACGTTTGTGCATTTATTACACACCAAGAACAATCCTGGGGGCCACTAAAGCCCTACTGACTAAAGTGTGCCACAGCTCCAGGGGGCAGGAATTATTGGCCCCACTTTACAGATAGTCAAGCTGAGTTTCAGACAGGTTAAGGAGCTTTACGGCCAGTATGTGTGGGTGACAGGATCCCAACTCAGACCTGGTTGACTCTAAGGCTCTGTGCTTCTCCCACTGCATCGAGACCCCAGAACTCCAAGGGGCACAAATGGGCAAATGTACCAGAAAAGACAAACTCATTAGAGCCCGAAGTGGGTTTTTTAGCAAGTTGAATAAACCATCTGTAGTCTTGCACATCCGACCCACCCTGTAAAGAAATCCCTTCTCCTTAGAAATCACAAAGGTAAACTTCAGGCTGCCAGACCTGTGAGCATGTTGGGCTCGGTTAAGAAGGGTTTGTATACTAAGTAGAGTGAGATCGGCTGCTGCTCCCGGCCTCTGGTGGTCCCAGGAGGGCCCAGGAAATGGGGAAAGGGCAACATAGTGGCCTTGGTTTCCCGAGTACCAACCACCCCACTGCAGTCTCCAGATGGGGAAAGGATAGGGGATAGTGGGCACGCTAGTGCCCCCAGGAAGCATGGGTCCTCATGGCACAGCAGTGTGGGATGCCCACCTACCCCTACCTGTATTGCCTATGGAGTCGCCTGTCATAGATTCCTCCTGCCAGCGTCAGCATCCATCCAGCCAAGTGCAGGCCCAGTTTGGGCAATTTTCTTCCCCAACTAAAATGTAAAGTTCAAGGTGGCACTTCTCAGAGCCACCTTGAGCAAGTCCCTTCTCTCTGGGCCTCCTGAACTCACCTAGAAAAGGTGTGATGCCGCCCAGTGGCTTCTGAAGGGCACATGGCCGTGGACTTCAGGTAAAGAGCCAGCCCTGGGCTCTGAATGGAGCCGGGCCTTGCTTCCTGGCCCTGGGCCCCTTCCTGCCCTCAGCAGCCGTTTGCAGGGGGTTGGGGCGCATCCCTAGGCCAGAGAGAGGGGCTGCGGGGTAGTCCAGCGGCAAGGACAGGCTCCTCCTCCTCCCCTCTCTGGGCCTCTGGGTCTCAGTCCCAGGAGCTGGAGCCTGGCAAGGTCAGCAGAGTGCTGAGGCAGGCAGGATGCCCATCCTCCTCTGAGAGGACAGCAGGGGCACACAGGTGACAGGAGCAGGACTGGCTGGCCCCTTCCCCACAGTGCAGAGGTTCAGGGCGCAGACGATAAGTTACAGCCCTGGTGGGTCAAGGTCCCCTTCACAATGGGTGTGCCCTGGAGGGGCTCCTTCTAACCTGCCCAGAAGTGGGAGGGAGGTGCCTAGGGTTGGGAAGCAACTCTAAGGGTCCCTGTCAGGGGTCCCAGAGAGGCCATCAGTGTCTGATTTAAGGGTAGGTCTGTCTCCTCAGTTAATATTTTATTGGGACCGAAATGTGGCGCCTGAGGGTTTGGTTACCTATCCCTGAGCCTTGCCTGGGGAAGGGGACTGTGGGCTAAGAGTCGAAGGAACGGCCCATCACTCAGCAGAGGTTTTATGTTACTCGCTGCTGCAGCCTGACGCCCTGGGCTGAGGGTCCTTCCTGTTATCTTCACCCTGTGCCACCCCCCACCACCGGGCGGCCAAGCCGGCCGTGCTCACTGGGGGCGGCTAAGACCGGCGGGCCTAGGACAGCCAGGGGTGCCCTCTCAAGGTGTCACCCGGCACCTCACTCACACCCACCCCAAGCGCCGCGGCTCCATCCCCTCTGGGACTCTTCAGAGCCCGAGCCTTCTCTGCCCCCTTAGTCCCAGGCCAGCCCTCCGGAGCCGGGAGGGGGCGGCGGCCGAGGCGGGCAGGGCCGCGGAGCGCAGCGTCCCTGAGGGCCGCTCCTCGCCGCACCCGGGAACCCGCACCCCGGAGCGCAAGTGCTGCTCCCTCCCCTCTGACCGCTGGCCCCCGGCGCAGGGCAGCGGAGGGGCGGGTGGCCGTGCGTTACCTTCCATGGACATGGGCTCCAGGATGCCGAACTGCTTGAGGACGGCGATGAACAGCAGTACCACCACGGCCATGGCGCACAGCTCCATGCCCTGGATGCCCATGGCGGCCCGGGCTACCTGGGGCCGGGGCGTGCCCCTCACCCGCGCGCTGCCTCTGGAGGCACCCGGGCGGGTGCAGCCTGCCCGGCCTCTAGGGGAGACCGCGGCTCACATGCCCCAGGCAGGCGGGGCTGCGGGTGTCGGCGGGGCCGGGGCCCCGCGGAGGGTGGCGGCGGCGGCGAGCTGGGACCGGCCAGGAGGTTGGACCCCGCGCGGCGGCCGAGCAGAGCGCAACTTTCCGAGTCAGCCGGCAAACTTCGAGGCGCGGCGGCGGCGGCGCGGAGCGCAGCTCGGGCGGCCGGCGCGGGCCAGAGGTGCCTCCATGCCCGGCGCGGGCGCCGCGCGTCTTTCGCCCCCTCTCCAGCCTCACGGGCTCCGGGGCGCGGGGGCGCGGCGGCTGCGGGGGTCCCGGGCGCTCCCGGGCACTCCCGGCCGCCCCAGCCTCCATCGCGGCTCCCGGCGCGCTCATTGGCCTAGGCGCGGCGACCACCCGGGGAGGAGTCCCCTGCGGCCCACCCCGCGCCAGCCCGAGAAGGGGCGGAGGGAAGCGGCCCCGCCCCGCACGGGCCAGCCCCCACACGGAGTCTGGCTCCGAGCCACCGCTACCCCGCCAGCCCCCGGGAGGCCGCGCAGTCGGCGGTTTCACCGAACCGCCCGTGCAGGGTGGGGCCGAGTGGCTGGGCAGGGGGCCGGGGCCGGAGAGGAAGGGAGCCGCAGCGCCGCTCCCAGTGGGGAGTCGGGGCTCCCCTCTCCTGGCGGAGGAGCACTGAGCCTGGCCACCGCCAATCTCCGCCCGGCGGCCCAGCGCAGAGCTGGCCTTCGGAGGATCCGGGAGGTCCTCTCGCCCCAGGGTATTTCCCACAACCATCAGCCCACGGCCGGAGATTGAACTTGGCCCGGGTCTGGCCCCCGCTGAAAATGGAAAAGTTGGTATCCAAAGTTCTCCAGTTCTGGAAACCCGCATGCGCTCGAGGCTTTAGGAGGGAGTTGGGCTTTGGCATTAGAGTCTATGGAGCTGAGTTCAAATTCTGACTTTGCTGCGTGACCTTGGTCGAGTCACGGACTTGCCGCCGCCTCCTCCTCCTCCCCAAAGAGGGGCTGGTGCCTGCCTTTCCGGCTGTGGGAAAGAGCTGAGCGGATGCCAAGTGCTACGCGCGGGCAGCGCAAGGGAGTGCTAAATCGTCTGTGGATCGATTTCTTCCAGCCCGGGGACACTGGGTAGAAAAGGAAAGCCGCGGAAAGGAAGGAGAAAGGAAGGGGAGAGGAGGGGGCGTGGCAGGGCGGAGCCCGGAATCCTCCAAGCCCCCAAACTCCGGGACTTGAGGGCCGGAGCCGTGACTCTCTGCTGCCCTCCAGCGGGCGCTCCGCACCGCGGTGTCCTCACCAGCCCAAGACTCCAAGCGCTGGAAGCGTGCGCTGCTGTGAACACCAAGTTCTCCTTTTCTCTGTTGTCTTAGCGGAGGGGGAAATCCAGCCCCGTACCACGCTTGTGAGCGTTAACCCTGTTTGGACCTGGGGCCTGAACAATGGCAGCTTCCATTTATGGAGCCTCTGCTACCCACTCTGTCATTCATTCAACAAATACTGAGAGTGTACTGCGTCCCAGGCGCAGGGGACAGTTCCCAGGGCAGGGCAGGGCCGGGCGGGAAACCGCCGCGTGCGCCGCTGAGGGCCCCGCAGAAGCTGCAAGCGAGCCAAGCCTTTAGCTTTACTTGTAATCCTTAAGGGCTCCCCCAGTGGGCATTCCTCTTCCCCCATTTTACAGGTGAGAAAACCGAGACCTAGAGGGTGGATTATGGAAGGGGATATAGGTGCAGCCCAGGCCTGCTGGATTGCAGAGCAGATGCTGTCCCAGGGAACCGCACTGCTCCTGGTGGACGCTGAAGCAGAGAGAGGCTGTGACGTCTCCTTCTGCCTGTGCAGTTCAACCTCACTATTTAACACACCTGGTTAAAAGACTGAGTTACTGGAGATATTTTTAAAGAACTGTAAATGCACAGCTTTCAGTTCCATTTAAGTGGGCATGTGGTGAGTCTCCAACAAAGGCAAGAGGTCTAAGTAGAGATGCTAACGATTGCAGGAGAATGTGGTTCTGTTAGAGCCCATGAGTTGCTTGTGTGTAAAAGTCTAGAAAGGTTAAAAAGCCTCCTGCCATCTAATTTACACACTTAAGTGCTGAGCAAAATCTAGCCTGTGTCGCAGCTAGTTCCCACCAATCCTCGCTCAACAGCCTGGTTAAGAGCCCAGCAATACGAAACCTCCCTAAGCCTGTTCCTCATCCATCAGATGGGGGTGATAATCCAACCTCTCCAGGGGCTTGTAAAGGATTGAATAAGACAAGGACTGGCATGTGTCGCAGGCTCCGATGGCCCCTGTTCTTGGAGCAGGGTGTGTACAGGGTGCCAGACCTAAGACAGGTGGGGCAGAGAAGACAGCAAGCAAAGGAAGCCATCTGTGGGGGGCGGGGGGCGAGGTGCAGGTCCTCCTGAGCTGCCCCAGCCCTGCTCCCTGCCTCAGTTTCCCCTGGTGCTCCCGAGCATCTCCCCTGTGAAAGCTTCAGTGACTGCCCATAAACAGTGAGCTAGAAACGAGACATCGATCTCTGGCTCTGCGGCGTAAAATATTAACGACGCCTAAGTGGATACCAGGGCTGAGAGCAGAATGTCCGCTCGGCATTAGCAGCCCGGGCCAGGGGCCTAATGGATGGGAAGCTGATTCCCCTGCTCGTTCACTAGTCCGGGGCCTGCCAGCTCTGGGGCCAACCTACGTCCACTGAGGCTGTGCTGGCAGCCCTGTCACACCTCCTCTTGCCCAGGACCTGGAGAGGGGAGCTGGCAGACAATCCCCCAAGTCCCATACCTCCTCCCCACACCCATGAAGTGCCAGGCCAGGCCTTTCCCAGCTGCCTCTAGCTCCCCCCAGGGGGGCATTTGCCCTGGCATGCACTCACCCCTCCCCCACCCCCCAAAGGCAGGCTGGGTGTCGGAAGTGCTCCCTGCCAGCTCCCTGCCTTGGGGGAGGGACAGGCTCGGGGGAGGGGCACAGACACAGAAACCTCTGCAGGGCAGGGGGCTGAGGGCTGCCACAGATGTAGAGAAATAAGAGGGAGCCACTGGCTTTTCCTCAGATGACGAGGGAAGCCTGGAGGGCCCTGAGCCCTCGCTGGAGAACTCAAGAGGTGGACGAGGTCCCCGAGGCACTGGTGTCCTGATCTAACTTAGAACGTTTCAGAGACCCAGCTGCTTCGGAGCTGGGTGGGGTGCCCTCTAAACCTAGGCTTGCACCCCGACGCCTGAGGTTATGGTTTTCCTTGGGCCTGGAATTTTGGGGGGTGTTTGTGGCCTGGAATATTTTTGATGCCACTCCAGTTGTGCCTCCAGGAAACCAGCCCGGATCACACCACCAACCACCTGCATTAACCCTCTCTCCCCTGAACCCGCAAGGCCTCTGCTGCGTGGGCCACTCCTTCTGCGCTGTGTGTCTCAGCTGTCAGCCCAGACATCTTCCATGTCACCCGTGCTGCCCCACCGCTCTTGTGGGCAGGGACCCTGTCAGTTTGGCCAACATTCATTGGATGCCACCTGCCTGCTGTTCCTGATCACCTAGCTGCC
Source organism: Mesoplodon bidens (assembly GCF_964165515.1). Taxonomy (NCBI): domain Eukaryota; kingdom Metazoa; phylum Chordata; class Mammalia; order Artiodactyla; family Ziphiidae; genus Mesoplodon; species Mesoplodon bidens. The sequence goes on along the minus strand of NC_138170.1, from coordinate 14,328,525 downwards.
CAAGGATTTCAAGAGGCCTTTTGACTCTTAAGGGAGGAATGGAGACAGACACATACTGTTTAGAGGGACACGTTGCCTGCAAACAGCCCAGCAAGTTAGTTGTTCCTGTCCCAACTCTCTGGAGGGCAGGCCTCCCTTGGTTCTAGTGCATTCTACTGGGCAGAGCAGACGTCATGCAATTTATTCATCCTTCTCATATTTCATAACAACCAGACAAGAATTCCACAGGCCAAAGAAATGCCTCTAGGACTCCTCTCCGCGATGTCCCAGGGCTCCTCAAATGCAGCTCAGCCAAAGCCCAATACTCAGTCTTGCCCCACACCAGCCCCTCCTCAAGCTCCCTGTCTCGACTGCTCAGGCCCAAACCCCGGCTCTTAGACTGGGCTCTGCCTGTCCCCGCTCCTGCCCGGTCTGTCACCTAGCTCTGGCACCGTGCCTCCTTCTCATCCATCTCTGCTCCCGGTGGCAACCGGCCCAGCCACGCCATCGTCCCTCTCCCCTGTACTCGCGACATCACCCACTGCCCCAATGCCTCTCCCCACCTCCACTCTGTCCTCCTATCTCTTCTCCATTCGGCAGCCAGGATGGTCATCTCAAGGTGAATGTCAGGTCCCATCCTTCCCTGGCTTGGTAATCTCCAGTGGCTCTCTGACTCAACACTGGTTGTGTTTGCCTGCTTGGTATCCCTACCCCTGATTTGGTAACAGCACCCTGATTTTCTTTGTTGAAACCCCTGCCCTTGCCAGGCTCAGGCCAGTGATTTCAGGGGTTTGGGGATATGACCGGTCGATCAGCATCAGTTCCTCTTTTCCTACTCCACAACACCCCTCTGCTGCCATGTGATTGGCTCAGGAATGGCCACCACATGGGAGCCAGGATGATGAGAGACCTCACGGGACTGGCCCTGGACAAGCAGGAGAGAAGCAGTCTCTCTTACTATGGCAGCTAAGTGTCCACCCCACCACCATGTGAGGACAGCGAGCCTGAGAATGTAGTCGCCTCATGAGAAAGCAGAGCAGAATGTAGAGAGAAAGAAACTGAGTCCGGTACACAATACTGTGTCCCTGGATCCAGCTGTGCCTGATGGCACATTCAAACCTATATCTTTCAGTTAGAGGAGCCAATAAATCCTCCTATTGTTGCTTAAGCCAGTGTGAGTTGGGTTTCTGTCCCTCGCAACCAAGATGGTCCTGATGAATGCATTTTCCACTACTCACAGAACAAAGACCAAAATCCATAACAAGCCCCATAAGAGCAGCGGACATCTTCTGAACACTTACTGTGTACCAAGCACTTCAACACAGCTCATGTCCCTCATTCCTCACAGATCCCGATAAGGCAGGGGCTTGGCAAGAGGAAGACATTGAAGCACAGAGTGGTTAATGCTTTGTTTAAGGGCACACAGCTGATAAACCACAGTGTTAGGATTTGAACCCAAGCAGTCCAGCTCCAGAGACTGTGATTTTTTTTTTCTTTTTTTTTTTTTGCGGTACGTGGGCCTCTCACTGTTGTGGCCTCTCCCATTGCGGAGCACAGGCTCCCGACACACAGGCTCAGCGGCCATGGCTCACGGGCCCAGCCACTCCACGGCATGTGGGATCTTCCCGGACCGGGGCACGAACCCGTGTCCCCTGCATCGGCAGGCGGACTCTCAACCACTGAGCCAACAGGGAAGCCCCAGAGCCTGTGATTTTAATTCAACGCCACCCTGTCCCTGTAGACCCATGTGGTCAGGCTCCTCCTCCTCTCCTTTGCTCATGTGACCCCAGCCACACTTGCAGGTACCAGGACTCTCCCATCCCCAGGTCTCTGTGCAGGCTCTTCCCTGAGCTGTAGAACCCTTCCTCCTCCTCCCCTACACACATCCTACTCGTCCTTTGGTTCTCAGCTTAATGTCATGTCTGCAGAGGTGACTTCCCTGCCCTCCTCCCCTTTATTAGTCTCTACACGGTCCCCATCCCATTCCCTTTTTGCAGTTATCACAGTGTGAACTTAGATATTTATTTGTGTGTTCACTTATTTGTTTATGCTCTCCCACGAGATTGTAACATTCCTGAAGATACAGGTATTACCTGCCTCGTATGAGTATTTGCAAGATGGCAGATGATGCCTTTTCTCCAATTATTACAGCAGAGGGTGTCCTGTGTCACTAGCAGGAACATTAGACTGGGAGTCCAGGAGAACCAGGGCCAAGTCCCTAGGTCCAACCCTAGCCTGTTAACGGACTTGGCCAAGGCATACCACCTCTCTGAGCCTTCCTTTCCTTCTTGCAAAATGGGGTAACTTGCTGACATTTACCTGCCTGTCACACTATGAGCTATGAGCATCTGATAAGCTGATGGATGTGAAAGAATCCAAAAACACACATGAGGGACCTTGTTCCTGAAGGAGCCTGCTTCCTCGGAGCCAGGACCAGTTCTCTTTGCCTTGTAGCATCACCCAAGCGCTGCAATCAAACAGACCCGTGGGGCCACACAGAACCCATCCACACAAGGTCTGTTCCAGCCCAGCTTCAGATGAAATGTGAGAGATTTATGGCCACAGGTAACAGAAAACCTCCATTCATTAGCTTAAACTATAAGGAACTACAGCCTGTCACACACAGGAAGTCCAGTAGGAGGCTGGCTCCAGGGGCAGTCAGCTCAGATCCAGCAGCATATTTAAGGATCTGGGATCTTGTATCTACCTACACTGCCAGCCACAGAGCATCTACCTTACCCACAGCGTACTGACCTCATGATCACAAGATGAATGCCTAGTTCCAGACATCACGCCCTGACATGACAACGTCCTGGGAAAGAAGGGACCATCTCTTCCTATGTCTCTTTCTTACAGCAAGGAAAACTTTTCCATTAAGCTTCTCATGAACAATCCCTCATGTTTCATTGGCCGGAATTGTTTCACATGCCATCCCTAAATCAGCTGCTGGCAAGAGGAGTGAGACCACCACTGTAGCAGAGACTGCTAGCCCTCCATCAAAGCTCATTCTCTTCTCTTCTACAGTAAAAAAATGTCTTAACCAGGGACATGGCTGCCTGATAGTGACAGCATTTCTCAGACTCCTTTGCAATTAGGGGTGGCCATGTGACTAAGTTCTTGCCAGTGGAAATGATAGGCTGCTTTGGGCACACTGTCACTTAAGACAGTGAGTAAGTCTCCTACTCATTGTCTCTTCTCTTTTCCCACTGGCTGGAACCCAGACATGTTGATGACCAGACTCAGCCATGTATATCATGACAAACTTGGGAGGGGGCTGGGGGGATGGCGCCACAAGATGGAAGGGCTCTGGCTCCCTGAATGACCACATGGAGCACAGCCTCCCACCCATCTGGACCACTCACCATGAGCTGTTAAGGGAGAAAGAAATAAACTTTTAAAAAGCTCAAGTGAAAGTTGGCTGTTTTGAAAGTAGACATGGAAGAGAAGAGGGAAATACCAGATATTGAAGGCTTCACAGTGCTGGAAAAGGAAAGTGCTTTTGGACCAAACAGAAGAGAAAAGTGCAAAAAAGCATCTTTCAAGGGTCCTTTAAGATTTACCAGCCAGGACTTCCCTGGTGGCACCATGGTTAAGAATCCGCCTGCCAATGCAGGCGACGTGGGTTCGAGCCCTGGTCTGGGAAGATTCCACATGCCGCGGAGCAACGAAGCCCGTGTGCCACAACTACTGAGCCCATGTGCCACAACTACTGAAGCCCGCATGCCTAGAGCCCGTGCTCTGCAACAAAGAGAAGCCACCACAATGAGAACCCCGCACACTGCAACGAAGACCCATGCAGCCAAAAATAAATAAATAAATTTATAATAAAAAAATAAAGATTCACCAGTGGAACATTTAGCCAAACAAAGGTGAGAGGAAGTGATGGGTAGGACAAGGAAGCTAAGAAATAGAGCAGCTATCAGAACTATATTCGGAAAAGAACTTTGGCAATGGTTACTGACCAAGGAACCAACTGGAAGCAAATGGATCAGAAACTGACCAAGTCTTTGAGGGAATTATATTGTGGTCAGAAGCCTAGTCCCCAAAAGCCTGTGACTAATTAAGACTTACAATAACTCTTGGGCCTCCCAACTTGCACTAGCAGAAAACTTGGGCAGCTCTATGGCCTCAAAGGAGGGCACACCTCCCAACACCTACTTCCAATGTGGCCAAATGAACACAAATGGGAAATGGAGAGGGAAGGTCCTCCTGGAGGGTAAGGCTGGGACCTTGGAGGAGGGGACATGGTGGGTGGTCTCAGAGAGCAGAACTGGGCCGATTGAGCTTTCTCATTTCACTGCCAGGGCAGGTAGCCCAGGAATCCTCACTATACAAATCCTCACTCTACGTGTTTCCTGAAGTCAGATAGTGAGTTATTTTTAGTGAGTTTCTTAGGGAACCATTGACTGAAACCGCCCACCCTGGCAAGTCAGGATAAGGACAGCTTGCATGAGGTATCTCACAACAGGAGGTCCCAATAAGGAACAAAGAACTAACAAGCTACCGCCAGCTGGAAGAATTCGGGAGGGGCCAACAGGAGGAAGGAGACATCAGCCCATAATATGTCCTGCCAACCTCCCAGAAACCTTCGAGCTGGAATCCATCTTGGCTGAGAGATGTACGCACCACCAGGAAGGACTCTGAGTCAGACCAAATATGGGCACAAGCAAGATGATTGGCCAGAGACACCCTGGAAACGAACCCCATTACCATAAAACCTGAGACTGCGAGCCACGTGCAGAGCAGTTCTCCTGGGTTCCCTTACCCCACTGCTCTCTGTCCAGGCGCCCTTTTCCAACAAAGTCTTTTGCTTTGTCAGCACGTCTGTCTCCTCAGACAATTCATTTCCAGGTGTTAGAGAAGAGCCCACTCTCGGGCCCTGGATGGGGTCGCCCTACCTGCAACAAGTTCAGGTCATGAGTAATGTGTTACCCAAATCGATCAGATTCCTGAGTTTTGGATAACAAACATGAGAGTCCATGAAGGAAAGACAGCTCAAAAATTTATCTGAATCTGTGCAGTTCCTGAGTTTGGATAGGGAGAGTTCTGACAGCAATGATACTTCTATTTGTAATTTCCATCTAGCAGGATTTGATAATTGCAATGGACCACTGTCTACTGTGTGTTTCCCGTTCTTACCTTATCTCCCTTAGGTTGGGAGGAAGTGTGCTATAGACATGGAAGAAGGATGGGCACAGGTGTTTGCTGGTGAACAGGGACAGAGACTGCCAGTCCCCCACCAAAATTCATTCTACCCTTCTGTGGTGACAAACAGAGTTGTTCCTGAACACATGGAGCTTGGGACTGCATTTCCAAAACGCCCATGGCCTGGGAATGTGATTAAGTTTCCTCCAGCAGAATGTGAGCAGAGGTGAAGTGCGCCCCTTCTGGGTGGAGCCCTTACTGCACTGGGCCTAGCTTCCCCTCCCCAACCCTACCGCTGGAGCCCACAGGCGGTGGTGACCAGCCTTAACCACGTTAACAGTGACACAGCTCTAGAGGTTGGCAAAGCCACAAGGTGGAAGGCACCTGAATATCTGTATAGAGCAGAGTCTCTGACCAACCTGAACACAGAGCTCAAGATGGTCAAGGAGAGAGAAATAAAGTTCTTTGTTCTTAAGACACTGGGTTTTGGGTGTCTCACTGTTACAGCACCTGAGCTACCCTAATTAATACAAATGTGATGGCTCAGATCAATCAGGACTACCCCCTGGGGCGAGGAAAAAGGCTCAGCTCTTCTCATGGTTGAATCTGGGGCTGAAACCAGAGCTCTCTAAAGAGGGAGAAGGTAAGGGGTAGATTGGGGCAAATAAGCAACACTGTCTTCACTAATACCCCTCTCCTTATAGTATCTAAGCCCAAGGCCCACGGTCTCACCCCTCTACCCTCTGAGTAAAGAGATATTGAGTAAAGAGAGTCAACTTCCTCCAATGCAGAGTTTTAAAAAGGGCTGTGTCTCACCAGCCTCTACTGATAGGCCTCTCCTTGGGTGGGGCTTAGACAAGTCAATGCCGCAGTATTTATTGAGCCCTCACTCTATGGGTGGTCCTGGTGAGCGGTCTGCAGAGGAGTCAGCCTCTTGTGAAGACATTTCTTATTTATTTATTTTTTTTTTGGCGGTACGCGGGCCTCTCACTGTTGTGCCCTCTCCCGTTGCGGAGCACAGGCTCCGGATGCGCAGGCTCAGCGGCCATGGCTCACGGGCCCAGCCGCTCCGCGGTATGTGGGATCTTCCTGGACCAGGGCACGAACCCGTGTCCCCTGCATCGGCAGGCAGACTCTCAAGCACTGAACCACCAGGGAAGCCCTTGTGAAGACATTTCTTAGATGGGCCATTACAAAAGTTCAAGTTCAAGAATACTCACTGCCACTTACTGAGCCAGGTACCTGCTAAATGCTTTATAAGAATTACCTGGTTTCATCCCCACATCAACCCTAACAATGGAGGAAACAACATCATTTACCCTTGTGGCAGAGACTTCTGGTTACATAGACTTAGTATCTGTTCTTCCCTTCTTTCTCTCTAACAGAATCCTAATTTTGTAGAGGGGTAACCATGTGTTCTGCTAAAAAAACACTACATTTCCCAGCTTCATTTGTGGATAGAGATGGCCATGTGACTCAGTTTGGGCCAATGAAATATAAGCAGAAGGCATTGGGTGGGGCTCCTAGGAAACCATCCTAAAGGGAGTGGGACAGACATATGCCTTTTTGCATTTCTTCCCCTGCTGCTTTCTGGAAGGGGGTTATGATGGCTGTACCGGGAGCCACGAGAGAAGAATACAGGATTCTGCTGACTTGAGCTGCCAAACTAAACCTAACAACTACCTACCTCTGGATTTCTCATTATTTGAGAAAACTAACCCCGTCTCCTTTAAGTCATCATTACTTAGGTTTTCTGTTCCATGAAGCTGAGGAGAAACTGAGGCTCACGAGATGTACCCCAAGTGTTCCCAGCTGGTAAGAGGTAGAGCCAGGGCTTGAAGTCACTCTAAAGTCAGTGCCACAGAGAGATGGCTGTGTGCCCCACAAGCCCTTCCCCTCCATCCTGTCCTTGAGGCCTCTTCCTTGCCAGTCTTCGAGGTGAGAACTTCCTTCTAAAGGTCCAGCCCCCACCTGAGGTCTCCAGCTGTTTGTCCTGCTGCTCCTCACCACCTCCAGGTTGCCCCACTCTCTAGCCCAGTGGCTGAGTGGGTTTTCTTGGCCCCAGTCCTCATCAGCACTCCCCAGCCTACCTTCCTGCCTTTCCTCTCTGGCCCTGCTGCTCCAAGAACAACCGTGGAGGCACAGAAGCCCACGATGAGGACAGAGGAGAGCTTGGCTGAAAGATGAGGGTGGCCTGGATGGAGGGAGAGGCGGAAGGTCTGGACAGGAGGGAACCTCACTGAGAGAATGTATGAAGCCGACAGATTCTGCACATCCCAAAGGCAGCTGGGGAGGAAAAGCTGTAGCTTTTAAGTCTCTGCTGCTGATACAGCGATACAGTGATCTTCTCATAACTTACTATTTATAACAAAATGGTAAAAAAAAAATTGAAATTGTTTTTAAATGGCAGTGAGGTGTAGAGGTTAATAGTGCAGGCTTTGTAGTCAGGCTGCATGGGTTCAAATCCTGGCTTTTCCACTTAGCCATGTGATCTTAGGCAAGTAACTTAACCTCAATATGACTCAGTTTCTGCAACTACAAATGGGAATGGTAATACTTATATCACAGAGTGAGTGTGAGGGTAAAATAAATTAGTACATGTAAAACACTTAGAACAGTGTCCTTTGCCAGTTTGAGGGCTGTAGCTTCTGTTGTTATTACAGAGAAAGGATTTATGGCACATCCTAATGACACTCAGAGACCAAGCAGGAACATGGGTGAGTTAGCATACATCGGTGTTTTTAACCATACAAATGTCACTACCTCAGCTCCCTTGAGTGCAGAAAAGGAAGTTCCAATCACAATGGATTAGCTGGCATCAGACTTATCTTACCACTAAAAACAATTGGACAAAATATGTAAAACAACTCTATGCAGGCACTGGACAGCAATGAACACAGAGTAATGGTCCTTGAGAGAAGGAATCACATTAAATGATTCCCACGTTCATTTCATCTTTATCCCTGAGCATATTTTCCAAAATGCTGGGCAGTAAAACCTCCCAGCACTGGTGGTCACACTGGGTGGATGAAAAAGAGATCAGAGTTCAGAACTGTTAAAGTGGACATGATTTGAGGGGGCAGGGGTCTGGAAAGGAAGAAGCCACTGACAAAGATCAGCCCCAAAAATCTACATGAAACTATCCCCTGCATTCCTGGTCAATTCTTAGGCTGTGCATGAGCAGGGAGAGACTCCAAGATGGCTTGCAGAGAATAACTGCTGGAGAAGCTGATTGCTGAACAGAGATTTCAGAGGTCATACAGCTCCAAGGAAATACTGAGGTTCAGGCCCAACCAAAATGGAGGACACTGGTGAACCCCTGTGCTTTCTTTTGAGATCCCAGAAAGGCCACACTCTGGGATTAAGACCATGCCTTAAGAAAAGAGCTACAGTCTATAAATAAGGAAAAAAGCTGAAACAGACGTGCCTTAACAAAGCCTAAAAGCAAGCTTTGACAGAATTAGTGTGACTTGCCAGGAATTTAACTGCCTGCCGAAACAAAGCTTAACACTCTTTACAGGGAGAGAAACTAATCCAGAGGATCTACCACATATCATTTACAATTCTCAGCTTGTAATAAAAAATTGCTAAGGGCTTCCCTGGTGGCGCAGTGGTTGAGAGTCCACCTGCCGATGCAGGGGACACAGGTTTGTGCCCTGGTCTGGGAAGATCCTACATGCCGCGGAGCGGCTGGGCCCATGAGCCGTGACCGCTGAGCCTGCGCATCTGGGGCCTGGGCTCCGCAACGGGAGAGGCCACAACAGTGAGAGGCCCACGTACTGCAAAAAAAAAATGACCAATGGGCTTCCCTGGTGGTGCAGTGGCTGAGAGTTCACCTGCTGATGCAGGGGACACGGGTTCGTGCCCCGGTCCGGGAAGATCCCACATGCTGTGGAGCAGCTGGGCCCTTGAGCCACGGCCACTGAGCCTGTGCGTCCGGAGACTGTGCTCCACAATGGGAGAGGCCACAACAGTGAGAGGCCCGTGTACCGCAAAAAAAAAAAAAAAATGACCAATGACTTAGGGGATGGAGAATCTCAATAAAGTGATAGAAAATATAAAAGAATCAAATGGAAATTCTGGAGATGAAAAGTGAAATAACGGAAATTTTAAAATTTGTTAGAAGGGTTCAATAGCAGATTTGAACTGGTAGAAGAAAGAATCAGTAAACTTGAAGACAGATTAATAGGAATTATCAAAACTAAAGAACAGAGAGAGAAAACATTGAAGAAAGATGAAAAGATGTGGGCAAATATTAAACATACTAACAATATTAAACATACCAAATTAAACAATATTAAACATACCAAAAGATGTGGGCAAATATTAAACATACCAACATATATGTGATGAGAGTCCCAGAAGAATAGGAGAAAGGAGCAGAAAAAATATTTGGAGAAATATTAGCCCCAAATCCCCCAGTTTGATGAAAAACATAAATCTACAGACCCAAGAAGCTCAAATAATCCAAAATATAATCATGAAGATATCCACACCTATACACATCATAGTCAGTAGTTGAAAAACAAAGGCAGAAGAGAAAAGCTCAAGAGCAGCAACAGAAAATTGACACATCATATACAGACAACAATATGAATTTAAGCTGATTTCCCATCAGAAATTATGGAGGCTGGAAAGCAGTGGAATGACATAATTAAGGTGCTGAAAGGAAAGACAAACTATCATCCAAGAATTCTTTATTCAGCAAGAACTATCCTTCAGAAATGAAGATAAAGACATTCCCAGATAAACAGAGACCGAGAGAATTCATTGCTTTCAGACCTGCCTTATGAGAAATACTAAAGGAAGTCCTTCAGGCTGAAAGAAAATAATTCAAATCCACAGGAAAAAAATGAAGGGTGCCATTAATTGTAAATATGTGAATAAATTTAAAAGACTGCATAAATATATTTTTTAAAAGTTCTACTCTTGGGCCTCCCTGGTGGCACAGTGGTTGAGAGTCTGCCTGTCGATGCAGGGGATACGGGTTCGTGCCCCGGTCTGGGAGGATCCCCTATGCCGCGGAGTGGCTGGGCCCGTGAGCCATGGCCGCTGAGCCTGCGCATCCGGAGCCTGTGCTCCGCAACGGGAGAGGCCACAACAGTGAGAGGCCCGCATACCTCAAAAAAAAAAGTTCTACTCTTAAGTTCTTTAAAAGACTTAAGTCTGCATAAACCAATAATTATAACACTGTATGCTTTGGCTTATAACATGCATAGATACAATATATGTGATGATAAAAGGAGGAGAGAGAAAAAGAAAATATATTGAAGGAATGTTTTTATATTTTACTGGAATTAATTTAATATTATTCTGAAGTAAACTGTGATAAATTAAAATGTATACTGTAATCCCTAGAAGATCCACTAAGCAAGTAACTCAAAATAATATTTTAAAAAATCAATAGGGGGATTTAAATAGTACAGTAAAAAAATATTTGTTTAATACAACAAACGGCAGTAAAGGAGGAAGGGAGAACAAAAAAGAGACAATTAGAAAAGAAGTTATGGGCTTCCCTGGTGGCGCAGTGGTTGAGGGTCTGCCTGCCGATGCAGGGGACATGGGTTCGGGCCCTGGTCTGGGAGGATCCCACATGCTGTGGAGCGGCTGGGCCCGTGAGCCACGGCTACTGAGCCTGCGCGTCTGGAGCCTGTGCTCCGCAACGGGAGAGGCTGCGATAGTGAGAGGCCTGCGCACCGCGATGAAGAGTGGCCCCCACTTGCCGCAACTAGAGAAAGCCCTCACACAGAAACGAAGACCCAGCACAGCCAAAAATAAATAAATAAATAAATAAATAAATTTAAAAAAAAAAAAAGAAAAGAAGTTGTAAGATGGCAGAGGTAAATCCAACCATAACAATAATTACGTGTGAATGGATGAAAAATGAATGCAAAAAAAAGAAAAAAACAACAGAAAAGAATATAAGGAAGATATGGGACAAAGGCAAAGTTTAAAAAGCCTAACAAATGTGTAATTAGAGTCCCGGAAGAAGAGGAGAGAGAGAAAGGGACAGAATTAAAATCTGAAGAAATAATGGTAGAAAAATTCCCAAAACAGATGAAAGATATCAACACACAGTTTCAACAAGCTCAACAAAACCCAGGCAGAATGAATACAAAGAAAACCACAGCTAGGCATGTCATGGCCAAACTGCTGAAAACCAAACGGAAGGAGAAAACCTTAAAGGCATCCAGAGGGAAAAAGACATCCAAGGGAATAACAGTACAAATGATGATAGAGTTTGCAACAAAAATCATAGAAGCCAGAATACAATGGAATAACACTTTTTTCAAAGTACTCAAAGAGGAAAAACTGGCCAACTTATAATTCTATACCCAGCAAAAATTAAGACATTCAGAGTTTAAAACTGACAGAATTTGTCATCAGTAGACATGTTCCACAAGAAGTACTAAAGAGATGAAGTTCCCCATGTTGGAACCAGCTTCTAGGAATAAGTCTTTGCCCATCACAGGAATCATGGGATCTCTCAGCATCTCGGACCAGAATCAGGGCCAGTGGTCTCTGGGAGGAAAGGAACTTCCTGTTCCTTAATTAAGCAGTTCTAGGTCCCACGGTTCTCATGGTCTGGAAAGACTTAGAAGGCATGAGAGAACTGAGCTACTTGACCATGTGCACACATCTCCAAGTGTCACTGTGATGGTGGACCCCTCACTGCCTACTGAAGGGAAAACTCTCTTTTGATTGTCCAGTGACCTGTTTGATTCCCCCTTGGTCAGAAGGAGAGGATCTCTCTTCATGCCTCCATCCCTACACCAGGCATATCCAAATCCCCTTCTAATGTCCCAGGGGTTTACAAGAGTCTAGTAATACTAAATGAGTGATGGAAGGAGGGATGCTTGAGGGCACCCTGTTCTCAGGGCCCCTCATCCTATCCCTGGTCCACCATGATGGACAATTCCCATTCCCTCTGTCACTTGGAGGACTTCTCATTTCTTCCTGTGTCTTTTCTTAACCTTACCCAGCTCCAGCCCAGGGGAACCAACCAGCTCCAGAATGACAGGACTGGATAAAGCCATCCGTAGCTCTTCTCAGCAACTTCACTTCAGACCCTTAGAGTTTATGCAATGTCCACCATGTTGATTTGTGTCTCTTTGGGTAAATTTATATTTCTTGGCTGAACTTGGCTTTCCCATCTCTCTGTACTGGCAAGAGGATTGGGTAATGGTTAGTCAGGAGATCTAGGGCTGTGTAACCTAAGTTACATTGCTTCTCACTTCCTTGGGCCTCAGTTCTTCATCTCCAAAGTCGGCGATTCCTTAATCCCAAGGACACCACCTCATATGTTTTCATGAGACTCAAGTGCGCCCAGGCACGTGAGAGTGCTCTCTGCACTGAGGGGGTCCATGGACATAATAACTACTGTCGTGGTATTTTAACGCCATGCTGAATTAAGGCCGGGGCCCTGTGTGCAAAAGGTACACGGGAAGCATCACTGGCCAACTCAGAGTCTGCTTGTTCCCCCTGGCATTCACCCCAGTCACAGGGGCTCATCAATCCTCATGTTTTATGACACCGATGCTAAGTGCTCCTTGTTGCTGATCTGTGAAGATGTCTGGACATAAGCATTTCTTTGTTTGAACTTGAGCTGAGGGCCCAAGGGTGTCCTGGGGAATTTCCATCTGGGATGCTTGGTGCCTGTTTCTCGTCTTCTGCGGTGGCCTCGGGCAGCTCAGGGAGGTATGTTTATTACAGATGCTCTGAGTCAGCTGGATGCAGATGAATGACTTGGGATCTGAGATAGAAAACAGCAGGGGAGAAGCCAGAGCTCCAGACTGGGAGCTGGAAGTCCAGGATCTGAGTCCAGCCTTTGCCTCCAGCCTGTGGCCCCAACCTGTCCATTCTCCTCTCTGAGCTCAGTGAAGTGAGGGAATTGGGTAATAATAATCATAGTAGCAGCTTCATCTATTGAGTGCTTACTGTGCGCTAGGCACTCTCCTAGGCACTGACATACATCATAGCATTTAATCCTCACAACGCCCCCATCAGTATCCCCAATCACAACTGCAAATAACAGAAGCTGCAGGACTTGCCCTGCATACTGCTCTCCAGATGCATCAGGATTCTAACCTGAACACGCGCACTGAGAAGTTCCTTGGAAACACCCAAGCATTCTCCCTTCTCAGAGGGCTGGACTGCCCAAGGGCGGGTCCTTGTGAGGCCATCACGGAGGAGAGGTCAGGGCCCAGAGGAGTCTGTTAGCTAGACCCAGAGGAGGAAAAATGGTTTTTGATTCTTCCTTCAATCTGGCGAGTTCAGAGTTAGAAGAGTCTTCATTCGTGCGTTTACCCATTCAACATATATTTTACCGAGTTCCTACCTTGTGCCTGGCAGATACAGTATTAAATGTGGCAGACACAGCCACTGGCCTCAAGGAGCTTACATTCTCGAGGGGAGACAGACAATGAAACAGTTATAATCGACATGGCAAAGACTGTGATGGGAGAAATACAACAGAGGAGCTCCCATCTCAGACTCGAGGCCCAGAGCAGGTTTCCCAGAGGGAGCTGGGATGTGTCCAGGCAGAGGTCTGAAGGCAAAGAAGGGTGAGAGGAGGATTTGGAGCGGATGGGCCAGGCTATGGAGCTCCAGGGCAGAAGAGTGCCCCACAGCGCGAGAGCAGGGGTGGGTGCGGTGTGGGACTGAAGGGGTGCCGGTAGCGTGGTCGTAGTGAGCAGAGGCCAAGGTTGTGGGGGGAGTAGGAGCCTGGGCCAGGGAGGGGCCCAGGGTCAAGCTTGAGTTGGGACAGGGCTTCATCCAGAGGGCAAAGGAGCATTTGGTCTGCCTTCTCTATAGCAACCACTCTAACTGCAGTATGTGACATCACTTACTGTAGAATCTAAAAAAACACAACAAACTAGTGAGTATAACAAAAAAGAGGCAGACTTGCAGATATAGAGAACATTCTGGTGGTTACCAGCGGGGAGAGGAAAGGGGGGAGGGGCAATATAAGGGTAGGGAAGTAAGAGGTATAAACTATTAGGTATAAAATAAGCTACAAGGGGGGCTTCCCTGGTGGCGCAGTGGTTGGGAGTCCGCCTGCCGATGTAGGGGACGCGGGTTCGTGCCCCGGTCCGGGGAAGATCCCACATGCCACGGAGCGGCTGGGCCCGTGAGCCATGGCCGCTGAGCCTGCGCGTCCGGAGCCTGTGCTCCGCGACGGGAGAGGCCACAACAGTGAGAGGTCTGCGTACCGCAAAAATAAATAAAAAATAAGCTACAAGGATGTATTGTACAACACGGGGAATATAGCCACTATTTTATAATAACTATAAATGAGGCATAACCTTTAAAAATTGTGAATCACTATATTGTATACTTATAATTTATATAATTTATATAATATTGTACAGCAATTGTACTTCAATTAATTAACTAACTAAATACAGTAAGTCCCCCACATACGAACAAGTTCCATCCCAAGAGCACATTTGTAAGTCCAATTTTTTCATAAGTCCTAGGTACCCTAGGTACCTAGGTACCCTACTAACGCAATCAGCTATATAGTACTGTACTGTAATAGGTTTATAATACTTTTCACACAAATAATACATAAAAAACAAACAAACACAAAAAATAAAGAAAACATTTTTAATCTTACAGTACAGGACCAAAAAGTACAACCACTTGTAGAGGATGCACGCACGTGACAATGTATGCCAGACACGTGAACTAACTTACGTGATTGGACGTGCAAATGCACGTTCGCATCTTTGAAAGTTCACAACTTGAAGGTTTGTACGTAGGGGACTTACTGTAAATAAATAAAACCTGGAAGCAGCTTGAGGGGGTGGGGGGAGCACGCACAGCCCACGCCACCGCAGCAGCAGGAGGGACGGGCCTCTGGCTGCCCTGTGCTGTACCCCAGTGTCCAGGGCACAAGGACAGGTGCCGCCCAGGGCTTCCCTGAAGTGAGCATCCTGGCCTCTTCTCATCACTCACATGTTTACCAAAAGAACAGACTGGAGTCCAAATAAATTGTGTGTGAAACGTTGAGTCTGTACAGCTGCCCATCATAGCCTGAAGCAGCAAGTAGACAGAGGATTTAGTGACAGAACTCACGGGAGACAGGATGTTTTGTATTTGTACAATCTTATACGTTAGGGGCAGTTTCACAGCAAACATTTCCTCTGGCCCCTAAAGCCTGGAAGACATCCAGGGATGTCAGGGATGTAACTATGATTCCTATTTAACAGATGGGAAAACTGAGGCCTGGCAGGGTGGGAGGGTAGGGTGGTGGTGCAAAATGTCTTCCCAAACGTCATCCAAAAAAAAAAAGAAAGAGGCAGAGAAACATTGAGAACCCAAGTCTGACTGATTCCAAAGCCAGCCAGGGCTCTTAGCCACCACATTGCTTTCAAAATATAAAGAGGGCATCAATTCATTAAACCACCTCTGCTAGTACTTCTCAAATGTGTTTGCAACAGAACCCTTTTCACGGAACACATATTAAGGACCCATGGCCCACACTTGGAGAAACTGTTCTCCCGTGTAAGCTTTGTAGGGAGTAGCCAGCGTGTCTTAGCGTGAGCCCAGCTCTGGAGTCAAGCAGACCTGGGGGCAGATCCTCGTCCTAGCTGTGGGGACCTGGAAAAGCCCCTTTCCCATCTCCTCTGGGTTCCTCACTGCCTTGTTGAGAAAATTAAATAAAATGACGCTCAGAATTTTTCTATTAATAGTTCCTTCTCTCTGTTCTCCCAATGCCTGCTTTCTGGAACTCCTTTTAGATGAAAATTGGACCTACTGAAATCTCCTCCATGACCTTTAATTCTGTTTCATATTTTCATCTCTTTATCTTTCAGTATATATAACTTGATAGAAATTCTAGGCTACAGTGCCTTGCCTTTTAGGGTAATCATTCTGCTATTCAACCCATCTACGACATTTTCTACATTTCAGCAATTATAGTTTCACCTCTAAGATCGCTGATGCTTTTGTATGCAGATAACCTCTTCTTGGATCTCTGAGAATATTAATTATACTCATTCTGTTCTATACTTTTTCTCTTGTTGGTCTTAGTAACTCTGTGTTATCTTCATTTCATTGAGCTTAACGCCTCTCTTTGATGTTGTTGGTTTTCCTCAAATGTTGGGTGGCTCTCGGGCCTGTGTCCACATCTGCTTGTAAAGCGCGTATGGACCCATCCCTGCAGAGAGGATGGGGCAGGTGGGGTAGGCGGAGCATGGGGTGTACCCGTGGCCCGTCTTCTGGGACTAGGATCCCTGTGCTTCTGGGGCGTTGCCAGTCACCCCAGGCAACTGCTCTGCTTCTGAGGTCCACATGCCCACACTTAGCTCTGGTCTGGTGTGGGCACCTCCACACACAGACGGGTGGTAGGGGCGGTCCTCACCGGGACGCTGCTCCTTCTGGACCCCTTCTGCCTCCGCCCAAGTCCAAGGGCTGCGGCACTCTCTCAGTCCCTTTGTTCGGTGGTTTCCCTCTTCAGTGTGATCCCACCTGCCTTCTGCCTTTTGGGGATTCCTCATAATTTCTGGCCCACTGAGGGCACCCCTTCTACATTCTTTTCTGGCTATCTTTTCTGCCTTTCTAGGAGAGCTGGAAGCACATATGCAGCGTGCTGTCTTGGTCCCGTCTCCTAACACGTAAAGCAATAGGAGCTTGATCTCAGTAACTCCCACCTCTCTGAGGTTTGTGAGAAAGATTCACGAAGGCGACACTTGCCGAGCCCTGGTGTGTGCTGGGCCCTGAGCAGGGATGCCCATCTCGGTTCAGCTCTCCAGGTGCATGCAGTCTGGTTTATCCATTGCTAAGGATGCACCAAACAAGGGACCTTGTAAAGGCCTGAGCCCAAAATGCGAAGGGAGCACCCCTGAGCCTTCAACCCCCAAAGGACCCCCATTACCTGCAAATGAACCTAATCCATATATTCATCATTTCCCTGATTCTTAGTGGAGGAAATGAACAAACATGGAAAGTCAGACCTCTGTCGGGAACCCAAATGAACCAAGATAGGCCTTACGTATATTTTAAAACAGTGGACTCCGAGTACAGTCGGATCCCAGTGAAGGCTGCCTGGCCTCAGTGACCACTGGTGTGTCGCATGCTCCTCTTAGGCTTGGCTCTGGGCAATCTGTCCAGAGCTTAGGAGAGTCGGTCTTTCCCTTGTGTTCTGGGCATCCCTGGCTCCCCTGTCCACGCCTCCTCTCTCCATCTGACTGCTGAGATGCTGTATTAGCGTTCCCTAGATCGAACTTGCTCAGCAAAGGGATTTACCAGCCCTTAAACCAAACTGCAGGAAGAGAAAGGACAAGAATGACCAGACACATGGGCTCAAACTGGGTCTCACCTTCTGACTCTGCATGTCAGCCTCTCTCTCCCCAAATGGCTTCTTCCACGTGGCTACTAGAAGACACCAGGCCTGTAAGTCACAGCCTCTCTGTTCCAGACCTAGGGCCACTCACTGTCAAAAGATCCGAGAAAGGCTGTCATTGGCCCAGCCTGGCCTGCCCGTGGAGTTTCCCCTCCATTACTTGGCCGGCTGGTTCGGGGGTCCACCTCTAGACCAAAAAGCATGTGAAAAGCTGGGGGCCCTCATCCCAACCAATGTGTAGCACAAAATGAAGGTCTGGAACACGGATAAGTGCTTTTCTGGATAGAATGAACAATAGAACCCTTCTGCAGATGCCAGGGGCCAAGCTCTGGGGGTGGGCACAGGAGCCAGAGACCTTTAAGTGCTAATGATTCCCAATTTTCTCTCTCCAGTCCCAACCTCTTTCATATGCCAATTGCCAAACGCCTACTCAATACTTCCGGTAGGATGTTTTTAGATGTTTCAAACTGAACACACTAGAGCCGAGCTACCGCGCCCCACCCGCGATGGGGAAACGGAGGGTTTTCCCACCACAGTAAATAAGCGCTCAGATCTCCAGATGCTCAGGACAAAAACCTTGACCCATCCGTCATCCTGGACTCCTCTCTTTCTCCCTTACGCTCTACAAGCTGTCCATCGGTAAACCCTTTCAGCTCCACCTTCAAAATGCCTCCAGGACCCGCCTGCCTCTCATACTTCTGTTACTTCCACCCTGCCCCAACCCGTGGTGCCTGGTGACCGGTGATCGCACAGCCCGGCCACCCTCCCAGCCCCTGCGGCCTATTCTCCACCAGCAGCTGGAGGGGCAGCTCCCGGCACGGCGCTGCTCAGATCCCTGGGTTCCACCTCACTCCTACGAACAGCTGGAGCCTCCACAGGGGCGCACAGGTGCTTCTCCACCTGCCCCCAGGCTCTCTGAGCATCTCCACACGGGCCACCTCTCTGTTCCACAGACACACCAGCTTGCCTCCACCCTGGGGCTTTGGCCCTGGCCCTCCCTCTGCCTGGAAAGCTTCCCCTCTGGCTCTTCTGTCACCGCCTGAGGTCTGTATTCAAATGTCACGTTCCCTCCAAGCCTTGCCCTGGGAGCCCCAATCCATCTTCCCTGCCCTGTGTAATTTCTATAGCCCTACTCTTTTCTAACTATCATTTATTTATCACTCATTTTATATCCTATAAACTCTAGGGGGATTTTGATCTGTCTAGTTCCCTGTTGTGTCCCCAGGGCCCAGGACAGCACCTGGTAAGCAAACTCGAGGGTTTGCAGAGTGAAAATACAACTGGATGCTCTCAGCCTGGCCTGGGGCTGGAGGGCAGGGGGTCCTGGAAGTTTACACGGGGCCAGGACCAGCCCAGAGACCTCGCTGGGATGGGAAGCCCTGGCCCAGTTGTTCTGCAGCAGCGGGTGCTGGCCTAGGACAGGCCACCACCGCTGGTTCCCTCCTGACTGCTCCCACCATGGTGTCCAGCCCAGCTGGGCCTGGCCCAAGTGGCCATGAGGATTTCACCGGGCAAGATGCTCTGCCTGAGGAATCAGGTAACTCTTCCTTAGCACCCCTGTGTCAGCTTGGCTGGACCTCGAGGAAGAAGGGATGTGGAGCTCAGAGTGGTGCTTCTAGTAGCCCCTGCTCACCCAGCCAGGCAGGGGTGGAATCCAGTGCAGGCCCCCGGTCCCCCCTTTATGGAGATGGCCCCCAGAGGGCGCTGGAGAGCACCGCTAGCCGGGAAACCCAGCACAGGAGACCTGGCCCGGAGATGCTATAATATTGATTTGGCTCCACCCGCAGCCCCCTGGCCCAGGCAAGAGAAGTTTCCGGCCTGAGGCTTTTCCAGGGACCCATTCAGGATGGCCTCCCCTGTCACCCCAAGAAAGCTGGTGTCCTTGCCCCTCCCCTCCATTCTTCAGCGCTGCAGGGCTGTAGCCGCACCTTCCTGCCCCTCCCAGCTCAGCCCTGAAGCTCAGCAGCTTGAGCTGCTCCTCCCTTTGGCCACAGCAGCCGGAGCGGGGAAACACCGGAAACCTGGGCCCCTCCCCGAAGCGATCGCAGGCCAGGCAGGGGGGCAGGGTCTGCAGCAGAACCCGGGTGAGGGCCCCACCCCCCGCCCCCGGCAGGGAGGACGAGAGAAGGACCCGAGCGGGGAGGAAACCTGAGTTGGCATTTTCGGGTTTGTGTTGGGAGCTGAATTATTAAAGCTGTGTGAGAGAAGAGGCCGGTTTTAAGAAAGCGTGAGTAAGCGGGACTCTCACAGCAGGGCACGGGATCGAAGGCAATCAATTGCCATAATGGCTGCAAATATTTACTCGGCTTAATTGTGAATTTGTGCGCCAGCCACGTACTTAACACGGGGCGGGGGTCCTGCCCAACAGACCCCCATCAGGCTGCCCAGAGGGATACACCCCCTGGAGACTGGCCAGTCCTGTGTGAGGGGCCCCCATGCCATAAGCTCCCCCGGGGGCACAGGCTGTGCTTGGTCACATCTCACGGGCTGCTCAACCTCCCGGGTCTTCTGGACTCATCTGTGAAATGGGTTGATGAGGCCCACCTCAGCGCACGTGAGCCCTCCCAGTGCAGCGCCCAGGAGGTCAGCACTGGGTAAATGCAGATCCTGTTGGCAAGGGCCCAGTGGGTCAGGAGGTGGAGGCCCGCCTGGGAGCAGATGCTTGGGGCTCCAGTCTTACCCTGGACCCTTGCTCAGTTAAAATACAGGATCAGCTTAAGTCTCAGAAGTGGGGTGCTCTAAATAGGAGCCCCAGAAATGTGAGATGGTTGGTGTGGGGCTGCCCTGAGGCTTGGCCTTGAGCCGGGAGCCGGAGCATTTACTATGTACTCACTGTGTGCCAGACACTCCTGGGCTAAGTGCTGTGTCTTATTTAATCTTCACGGCAGCCCAGAAAGGAGAGTTCTTTGTCTTCACTCCCTATTTTACAGATGAGGAAACTGAGGCTCAGAGAGGTGGAGTGACTTGCCCAAGGTCACACAGCTGGTAAGTGGCAGAGCTAGGACTGGAGTCCAGGTCCCTCCCGCCCTTTCTAGGAGCCCCGGGGCTACGCTGGGACCTACCCATTCTCTGCTCTCTCCTCCTCCTCCGTGGCGCCCCGTCTTCCTTCCACAGGCCACTAAGAGGTGCCCCAGCCCCAGCCAGCCGCCCACATGCCTGAGGGCATATCTAAAGGCCGGTCTTCTGTTTATTTCTCTGCCAGGTGTGTTCTACCCAGCAGCCCCTGCACCCGAGATCCACGCTGGAAGGGGGCCTGCACGGACCAGGCTGTCCCAGGGGGCGCTCAACTGATCTCTAAGGACCCTCTCGGGACCTCCCTGGCGGTCCAATGGTTAGGACTCCTCGCTTCCACTGCAGGGGGTGCGGGTTCGATCCCTGGTTGGGGAACTAAGATCCCACATGCAGTGTGGCGTGGCCAAAATTTTTTTAAATTAAAAAAATAAGGACCCTCTCGTTGTGGACTGAGGATGTCGCTCAAGGAAAAGCACCTGGTCTCTTCCTCAATGAAGCCCACGTGGATCGCAGCGGACATGTAGATGGTGAGCACGTGTGCATGCACACACACACTCTCACACACGTACACATGCGCACACCCACGCGGCGGAGACAGCGCGTAGTGGTTTCCAGCCGCCCCACAGACTCACCTCAGCCACCTTCCAGCCGCCCACTGCACACCCCACCGCCCTGCTCAAAGCGCCTCCCTGTCTGGGTCCCTCTTATTTCCCAAACAGGGACACTGAGGCTAAGACAGCTGCGTGGAGTAGAGGGCAGAGCACGGTCCTGGGAGTTCCCAGACCTAGAGCTTGGCCAGTTCACATTGTCTTCCCAGGCCTGTTTCTCCATTTGTACCAGGAAAGCTCGGCAGGTCCAAGAGTAAGGAAGGCAACAGGGGCTGGGGAGGGGCGGAGGCTGCCGTTGTATTGATTTCTGACGCATCTTCCCAGGCCCAGGGGAGATGGGGGAGGGGGGATTTTGAGATCCTGGTGGGGGGCGAGGATAAACTGCTCCCAGACCCTTGCCTCTGTTCCCACATCCCCCCTAGAGGGTGCAGGGCACCTGGAGCTCCAGATCTGTCCAGCACAGGCTGGCAGCAGGTCTTCAAATATCCCCAACGAAGGCCAGGCCCCGACAGCCCAACCACAGCAGGTTCCAGGTGTGTTTGGGGGGACAGGTCCGATGGGGCCCTGCAGGCATGGGGTGGGCAGAGGGCAAGGCCTCCCCGGCTCCTGTTCCCTCCCAGCTGTCCAAGCCCTGCTCTATGCCAGGTGCAGTAGGTGCTTCATAGACGTGCATTGGACGGATGGACAGATACTTCCCTCTGTCAACCTCAGGCACTCCTGGAAGGCGAGGGTGATGGTGATGCCCACCTTGCAGGATCAGCGTGAGGATGAGCTGAAGGCAAAGGCGTGGGCACCAGCACCTGGCCACTCCGGTCCCCTCTTCACCTGGGACGGTCCCTTGCTCAGGCCACAGCAGGTGCTCAAAGCCGCACAGACTGTGGCTGTAAATGAAACAATGCCCCCCCCCCCGCTTCCCGGTGTACCAGGAGGTGTGAGTGTTTATGTGCGTGCCTGCGTGTGCAGGCACGTTTCCTGAGTGAGCCAGCAGGGGGCCTGCCTGTCACCTCAGAGTCATTGAACTGGGATCCCTGAATGCAATGGGGCCATGAGGATCCTAGGTGGCAAAGCCAAGCAGTGGCAATGAATGGCCAGAGATGAAGTGGACGTGGTTAGCGTAACGCATAGGCAGCAGTGTAGTCTGACTGGCAGGACGTCTGGCCTTGGCTAGTTGACCCAGGGTCCCCAAAACTGAACTGGATGAGCAGCCTCCTAGATGTGCATCTAGCTCTAGATCTAGTGAACAGAGTCTGGCTTGAAGCCCCAAAAGACACAGAGCGATCTTTGCAAATGCCATTTGATCAGGCACCTGGTATGTGCCGGGCATGGTGGTGATGTGACGGGGCAAGTCCTTGGAGGAGCTGACATTCGAAGGGGGAGAAAGACCAAGAGGATGGCCCCGGCTCACATCCTCCCGGGGAAGAGCAGGACGACGGCGGGGCCAGAACTTATTCAAGGTTCAAGGGAAACCACCAGGGGGGTTTGGCAAGAGAGTGACTTGTTTCAGTTTGCAAAGCTGCCTCTGGCAGGAGAGACAGAACTGAGAAGAGGCAGAGAGGAACAAGCAGCTAACCTCAGGTGCTTTCCCCACCTTTACAAGTGCGGCCAGAGGCTCACACAGGTGAACTGGTCCGCAGGGGTTACTGGCTGATGGAGCAGACCTGGCGGGGGGCCCTGGCCTCCCCAAACCCTCACACTCCAGCCCAATGCTCCCAGCCTCTCCATCCACCCCTGACCTGCCCCCGCCCTGGCTTCTCCCTCGCCTCTGGGGGCAGCCCCTCTGTTTGGGGGTGGGGAGGGGACGTGGTAGCCTTGCCCTGTGAGCCTCCTCTCCGGCTGGGGGCCCCCCCCGCTTGCAATCGCCCCGCTCTCAGCCAGACCCCGGGGCTGCCCATGGCTCGTGAGCTTCTAGTCACCCTGTCACTGCTCTCTTTCTCTTTTCTTTTGCAAACTTGGAGATGGTTCGAGGCTTCCGTTAGCTTTTCCCTCCTGCTGGGCTGTGCTGGGTCAATGCTCTGGACGACTGCTTCCTTGGTTTCTCCTTTCTCCCTTGCCCGGCCTCACTCCCTCATTCATTCACCTACTCGGGGCTGTGCTCGGTTCCAAGGCCGGTGTGGTGTCTGTCACTCCCCTCCCCAGTCCCAGGATTCTGGTCACTGCTCAGGACCGATCCTAAGCTTGTCCTTCTCTGGGAGGGACAGCTCTTGGTCACCAGAGTGGGGGGCCCAGGCCTGTGGACCCACCAGCATGGCTGCCCCCTGCTCTGCAGGGAGGCCCAGCCAGCACACCCGCCCTCCCCACCTCGTCCCTGGTCGCTGCCTGTCGCTCCTATCACTGGAGCCCCCTTTCGACCCCCCAGCCCAGCCTCAGCCAGGCAGGGCTATAGACCCCTCATATTTCCCTCCACACTGGGAAGAGGTCATAACAGTGTTGTCTTTTATTTTGCAATGCAAGGGCAGGAAAAACAAACATATTTTTAAAAACCCTAACTACTCTCTACCTTCAGCATTATTTCAAAAGAGAATGAAGAAGCGAAATTGTTCAGTTTACTGACAGTTCACTGCCCATCTTTCTGAATTTCACCTTGGAGACCCGTACCAGCCTACAGACTGGCAGTCAGGAGCCTGGTCTGTCCATCGTGGGAAGCATTTCCTATCAGATCCTTATAGGCTCCCCCCACTCCCCATCTGGCACAAACCCATGGCTCCTGTCCGAGCCTGGTCCCTTATCCACAGGAGCAGGACAGCTAAAGAAGATCTGCTTTGTGACACACTATGATCCACCCTGCCCTCCTGAGGCCTCTGGAGGTGACCTGAGAAGGCAGTACTGCCACCCAGGCACACCCCGGCTCAGTGACTTCATGGGCAGCAGCAGGAGGGGAGGGCTGTTGGGGAGAGGATCCCCAGCCAGCCCTGGGCTTAGCTCAGGACATCAGGAGACAGGATGTGTCCTGGAAGAGAGGCCCGGGAAGCCCAGATCCCTCTGTCCTTAAGCCCCAAAGGTGTGAAGATGCGGGGTGGATGGGGCAGGTTGGTGACAGAAAATGCAGAGCTGGTGATTTAAGATTAAAATAGTCCTGCATGGTGGACATGCTGGTCTCTGCCCCCTGGTGGGCACATGGGAGAATGCCTATCAAGAGAGACTGGCAGGAAAGGAGTGAGGCAAGCAGTGGTGGCCAGGCCAGTGAGCACCAGGCTCGCCAGCCTGTAAGCGTCTGCCCAGCAGCTCCAACCACCTGGTCACCGGGGTTCTGCCTTTTCCCTGAGCCGCCCCAAGTGCAGCACAAACGTTTCCTCCCATCCTGGAGCATCTGGAAGCTATTGTTTTCCCTCCCCACCACCCCAAATAACCCCCAATCTTCCTCCACCCCAGAGGGCAGGGAATTGGCTCCCACAGCTGCAGGGCCACCTCCCCAGTACACACACCATGTGGACACAGGACCATTGGGCCCCTGTGTCTGGGCGGGTGGCTCCCAAACACCTTTCTAGGGTCCCCCTGCCCACCCTTCCAGTCAGTGCCCAGTGACCCCTTCCTCTGTATCCCCATCCACCCCCTCCTGCCTTTTTTTTTTTTTTTTTTTTTTGCCGTATGCGGGCCTCTCACTGTTGTGGCCTCTCCCGTTGCGGAGCACAGGCTCCGGATGCGCAGGCTCAGCGGCCATGGCTCACGGGTCCAGCCGCTCTGCGGCATGTGGGATCCTCCTGGACCGGGGCACGAACCCATGTCCCCTGCATCGGCAGGTGGACTCTCAACCACTGTGCCACCAGGGAAGCCCCCTGCCTATTTTGATATGGACATTTGGAGGCCGGCAGTCGGGGAGGCCAGGTGGGCAGAGGCCGGTGCAGAGGTGGAGACCACAGCAGCCCATTATATCCATCTGGAGAATGCCAACCTCCCTGCTAACGCTGAGGAAGAGAGTCAAGGTGCTCAAGGTTGACTTTTAATGAACTTTACCTTGTTAGCAAGGCCCTGGGGAGAGGTTTGGGAGGCGTTCTGAATGCTGGAAGGGCACAGAGTCTCTCAGGACCCAGAAGGAGCATCTAAGGAGAAGCCAGGAAGAGGCAGGAATGGGCAGTGGCTGTAAAGGCAGGAGTCACAAATATTTTGGTTGGCCAAAAAATTCATTCAGGTTTTTCCGCAAGATGTTACAGAAAAGCCCGAACGAACTTTTGGGCCAGCCCAATACATCCCAAGCTCCCAGGCCCCTGTGCCTGGGTAAAGGGGATGGGGAGAAATCACAGATTTTCGAGCTGGTTCTTGGCCTTGAAAATCGCCCTCTCCAGCTCTAATTTCACAGATAGGGAAACTGAGGCTCAGAAAGGGGGAAAACTCCAGCTCAGAGTCACACAGTATATCCCCATTATCACCAGCGATGCCTCTAAAACCATAAGGGATAGCGTTACCCTAGCCCTTTACAGACTCTGGTAGAATCCCCAAAACCACCCTCTATTGTATCTATTCAATGGATGAGGAAATTGAGGCTCAGAGAGACCAAATAACTTGCCCAAAGCCACATACCAACAAAAGGTAAGCCAGTACAGGAGACCACCATGGTATCACAGTGGAGAAGGTAAAAAGCCATGCCACAGGTGTAGAGGTTTTCGTGTGCATATGACAACAATCTTCTTCTTTTTTTTTTTTAAGATTTCTTTTTTTGATGTGGACCATTTTTAAAGTCTTTATTGAATTTGTTACAATATTCCTTCTATTTTATGTTTTGGTTTTTTGGCTGTGAGGCATATGGCATCTTAGCTCCCTGACCAGGGATCGAACCCGCACCCCCTGCATTGGAAGGCGATGTCTTAACCACTGGACTGCCAGGGAAGTCCCGACAACAGTCTTCTTAATGACCTCATTATTCTTGTAACCATTTTACAGATGAGGGAGGAAACAGGCTCAGAGAGGTGAGAAGCAATTTGCTTCATGCAGAGCTTGGTTAAATATTTAAACAAGGAGGCCATTGGACTGAGGTGCCTCTAATGCCTTGGTAGCCTATGGAAGCAAGCCAAAACCTTAGTCTGAGTCAATGTACTCAAGCTCGAGAAAATAAAATTTAAGAACAACCAATCACAAACAGCGAATTAGGCTTTCCGAAATAAGACAACCGCGTATGCTATAGCCAATCAAATAATTTCCTTGCCTTGCTTCTGCATCTCCTTTATAAAACCACTCCCCTAGCTCCTGTTGGTGGAGTGCTCCCAACCATCTTTGGTTTGGCACTGCCTGATTCAAATCAATGTTTGCTCAGATAAACTATTGAAAATTTTAGTGTGCTTATGTTTACCTTTTAACGGCTCTGGTGTCAAAAGTGGGATATGAAGGTGACCTCCCTCCAGTGGTTCCCTGGAGCAACATGCAACCAGGCATAGCCACCTGCTGAGCCCTTTGCACTCACTGCTTTCTCAATGCACCTAAAGGTCATGGGTAAGTCCCTCTTGGATAACTGAGCTCCACAGTTTATGCATCATGAGCTCCCTCACTTTGAGCATTTCTCTTACCAGACTGGGTCCAGAGTTGCACTGGGTCCACCTTAAACATTATAAATGTTTCTCTGACTTAAACTGGAACGGGTCAAACTTAAACTGGACTAAGGCCTCAGAAAAGCAAATTTTGTTTTAAGGAAAGGAGAGGAAGGAGAAAATGGGTCCCTCCGAGTCCAAAGAGTCTGGGACTCCCCTATCTGGTCTAACTATATGTATAAAAATTACAGGCCCAGAACCTGTGTCTGTCTGAACAAGTGGGTTAACCTAACTAAAGATAATCTTGAATCACAGTGGCTGCAGTGGGGAACTTTTAACTAGATAAGCTTATCCATTTACGAGATGCCCTAGAGATTAAAGGAGCCCCCCCAAAAAACTCCCCCCGAAAAATGGGATGCATTTTTGATTGGTACACAGAAGCTTCTGAGACTAAATGAATCAAAATTGTCTCTTTTAAAGAGTTCAGTACTGCCAGGAATATTTACTGTTTGTCCCAGCTAAAACCTGATGGTAAGATATTGGAAAGGATTTTTTTCTTTAAGAGGAACTCTATGGTCAGAAGTTGGCTGAATTGGAGACTGATATTCAGAGCCTGATAGGAACTTTTTTGAAGCCTTCTTTCCTAAGCTAAAATAGAACTATGGGACTTCCCTGGTGGAGCATTGGTTAAGAATCCGCCTGCCAACGCAGGGGACATGGGTTCGAACCCTGGTCCGGGAAGATCCCACATGCCGTGGAGCAACTAAGCCCGTGCACCACAACTACTGAGCCCGCACGCCTAGAGCCCGTGCTCCGCAACAAGAGAAGCCACCGCAATGAGAAGCCCGTGCACCGCCACTAAGAGTAGCCCCCGCTCACTGCAACTAGAGAAAGCCTACGCACAGCAACGAAGACCCAATGCAGCCAAAAATAAAAATACAATAAAATAATATAGAACTATGTATCCAGAGGGAAAGACAGTATTCTGAAGCCTCTGTGGAATCATGTGTTAAAATGTTCCAAAGATACACAGCTCTAAATCTAGAACATAGAAACCTTTTAATTTCCATCTTAGTTGGAAATCTCCCTGATATAAAGAAGCAAATTGGATGGGTGGGTCCAGCCCTTGATATCATTTAGGCTGCAACCCAGTTCTTTGAGGAACTGAAAACGAGTGCTCTTGCCTTTCAAATTGCGTCTTTACAAGAACAGAAAAAGCAGCTATAGAAGCAGTTCTAAGCCCACCTATTCTTTTCACCAGTCCCAAGGGAGAAGAGCACACAGTGCTGGTTTCCAATCCCAGGGAAGGATCCTAAACACTTCTGCCCACTGCATCTTCTTCTATTGGCGTCTCCAAGGAAAACAACACGGTCAAGCACTGGATGGAACGCTTTACTTACATAGAGAAGAGACCAAGCAAGATAGATTCTGATCATGGAGGCTGGTTCCCCATGGCCAGCAGGTCTCTCCTGGCAGTGGACACAGGGCAACTGACCTATGAGCTCTCTCCTCTCATGCCACAAAGGAAGAACCCTGTCCCCTCCTCGCAGAGGACAGATACAACAGTGGGTCGGCCAGCTACCATAGGACACACACGCTTTAAGCAGAGACAAAGGAATACTCAGAAAGTTAAACAAGGAGGGATATTCCCATACAAGGTGAAAAGCCCAGCACAAGCTGTGTGAGCTCTTTATCTCCTGGTAAAAAAGTGTTCTGGGTCCAAGGCCCATTCTCATGCGGCTGAGTGAGGGGCTCAAAAGACTGCATATATGAGTCTGCCTTCCCAAACAACTTTCACATAAGATAAAATACTGAAACACAAAACATGTTTATTAATAGACCCAAATATCTTTAGTCCCTCTGTGATAAGAAGCCAAAAGTAGATAAACCTATGTTCAGTAATTAATGTTTCGGGATTTTATCTCACTATGAGGAAGAATATGCTTCTAGAAATTATGAAATGTATTGATAAGTTTGCCAATGTACAGAATGCTGGTGTAACAGTCCACAATTGCTCATTTCTTGGTTTCAATAGAAATTAAGGTTTCTAAGGGTTAAGAATTCTAATCAATGTATGTAATCAAAACTACAAGAAGTAATAAGAAAAATGACTCTGTGTACAATAAAAGTAGGATGTGTTTTGGTAAGAAAAGGTATGGAATGTGGAAATGCAATTTTAAGGGAAAACAGAGTTATTTTGTTTTAAAGCAGAATAACTGGTTGTTTTAGAATGAGAAATTGTATAAAATTCCTAGAGATCTGACATGTCCTGGCATAATATAATCATAATTCTACTTATTATCTTAAAATGTACGTCACAGAAACAATAAAAATTCCTTCTTAACTGCATTATAATGAACTCTCATCAGATATTTAGCCATGGCCACTTTTAAGTCTTTTGACATTTACAGACAGTTATGGTTTTACTCTGATCCAATTGCAAAAGTGCTTCCTCTTCAAAGAGCTTCATTGAAAGAATTCTTACAAGTACAGATTTCTGATAACTTTAAGATCATACCACTGAACTGAATCAGAATTTTCAGAACTCTGATGGAGAAACTGATGAATTCACAAAACTACTGACCCAAGGTCAAGTACTAATCAAGAATTAATTACATGGTGTTGGTGGGAACATAAAGTGGTATAGCCACTATGGAAAACAGTATGGAGGTTCCTTGAGTTGCCATATGATCCAGCAATCCCACTCCTGGGCATATATCTGAAGAAAACACTAATTCAAAAAGATACATGCACCCCAGTGTGTTTGCAGCAGCACTATTTACAATAGCCAAGACATGGAAACAACCTAAATGTCCATTGACAGATGAATGGATAAAGAAGATTGGTATATATATATATATATATATATGAAATAGAATACTACTGAGCTATAAAAAAGAATGAAATAATGCCATTTGCAGCAACATAGATGGTCCTAGAGATTATCATACTAAGTGAAGTAAGTCAGAAAGAGAAAGACAAATATCATACGATATTACTTATAGGCAGAATCTAAAATATGACACAAATAAATTTATCTATGAAACAGAAACAGACTCACAGACATAGAGAACAGACTTGTGTTGCCAAGAGGGAGGTGGGGTGGAGGAGGGATGGATTGGGAGTTTAGGATTAGTAGATGCAAACTTTTATATATAGGATGGATAAAAAATAAGGTCCTACTGTATAGCACAGAACTGTATTCAATATGCTGTGGTAAACCATAATGGAAAAGAAAAGGAAAGGAATTAATTACATGAGAATGAATGAACTGATGAGGATAATTATAAATTTTATGACTTTGAAACATTGCTGATTTTTCAGTGGTTTGTTTTCAGATTTAAAGAACCCCCTTTCTCCTTTCATTTAAGTAATCATAGCAATTTGGTAAAGTATACTTTTGTAAACAGAAATGGTATATATTTATTTTTTTCTCTCTACCTGATCTCTGCAGGATTCAGAAACTCTTATTGAATATTCTTATTTTTTTATGACAATGTAGGTATTTGCAAAAGTTCAATAAGAATCTGTCCTCCTTGTAACAGGACAAAATTGGACAAGTCCTTGACTTGGCTTCTTAGACTAAAGAGGCTTTTAAAAATGTAATAAACTAGGGTTGAGCCAATAAAGACCCAAGGTATTACCAAGCTTTAAGTGGAATATCATATTTAAGAATAGGCATACGGGCTTCTCTGGTGGCGCAGCGGTTAAGAATCTGCCTGCCAATGCAGGGGACACGGGTTTGAGCCCTGGTCCGGGAAGATCCCACATGCTGCGGAGCAACAAAGCCCGTGCGCCACAACTACTGAGCCTGTGCTCTAGAGCCCGCGAGCCACAAGTACTGAGCCCACGTGCCACAACTACTGAGCCTGCAAGCCACAACTACTGAAGCCCGAGCACCTAGAGCCCGTGCTCCACAACAAGAGGAGCCACCGCAACGAGAAGCCTGCGCACCGCAACAAAGAGTAGCCCCCGCTCACCGCAACTAGAGAAAGCCCGTGTGCAGCAATGAAGACCCAACACAGCCAAAAATAAATAAATAAAATAAATAAATTTTTAAAAAAAGAATAGGCATAAAATCACTATTCTTGCTGCTCTTATGCAAATAATCAGGCCAAGTTCAATGAGACTAGGCTTATTTTGAAAAGAAATTCATCTTACTGTGATTAGAGGGGTAATTGTAGAGAGTAAAATTATGTTTCTGTAGAAAACTTTAACACCCCCTTGTGGAGGTCAGATTCATTGTCTCGAGGTTTTGTTATCTACCTGTAAACTGCACTGGATCCTAAATTCTTCTAGTTTCCTCCAGTATCTGGCTACAACCCTCCAAACTAATGTTTCCAATTTTCTTCCACCCTTCTGACTTAGAATCTCTGAGAACAAAAACTGTCCTTTTCCCCAAGCTCTGCAAACTACAGCTGAACGACTTGATACGAACTTCAGAGAAATCATCACACCAGCTCACGGATGGATAAACTTTGTGCCTGTTGTTGTGTGGTCCACTGAGAAAGTTCACTAGAACATCCAATGATATCACCAGAGACATTCAAACTACAAAAGATGCTTCCAGCCCAACATCCAGGAACCCAGCATCCAGAAATCTTCTCAACTGGCTGTCCTCTGGACTCAGAAACTGATCTATAACCTGTTCCAACCCTTATCCTTTGTTTTTCTTTTGTTTCCATAGAAACACGTCTTATTAAATACGATTGCTTGTACCATATAGGCTTAATTTTGGAAACCCACCAGCAACACCTCTTCCTGAAATGAGACTCAACTGTTTAACTGAACTGACCTGCTGTCAGGAATAAGAGACTGGTTCAGTGAGACGGAGACATCTACCAACTCGAACTCTAGACTGTGAGACTTCTTGGAGAAATTTCAAAGGCAAGGAACACAGGGTAACAAACTATGCCGCCCCAAAATGTGCCTCTTTGGCTTATGGGTTATTTTGAGCTGATAAAATGGTTTCAGATAACAGAACTGCTTTAGATTATTTGCTGGCTGAACAAGCAGTCTGTGCCATAGCAATGACCTCCTGCTCTACCTGGATCAACAGCTCTGGTATAGTAGAAACTCAAATACAAGAAATTAGCAAACAAGCCACTTGATTTAAAAAGGTTGATGCCTCTTCAGGTACGTTCTTTGATTTACTTGATACCAACTGGTTTGGTTCATGGGGACCCTGGCTAAGGAGCACACTCAGTCTCTTGATATTATCCTCCTGACATTCACCACCGTAGTCTCCCTGGGGACCTATGTTCTCTTAGGGGTCTTAAATACAAGTTTGAAGCCATCTGATGTACTGTACTCTCTCTATATAAAAAATAGAATACCACTCAGCCATAAAAAAGAATGAAATAATGCCTTTTGCGGCAACATAGATGGCCCTAGAGATGATCATACTAAGTGAAGCAAGTCAGAAACAGGAACAAGATGGACAACGAGAAGAAAAGCAAAAACAATTCTCCCATGGCCCGACATCATAACCTATGAATTTCACGATGACATAAGTCCCCTGAGGGTGATGGACAGTGGCAGTAATACCAAATTGTTGGTCAGTCTCTCATGCATGAGAGGATGACCAAAAGGGAGGAATTGTTAAAGTACTTAAGAGGCTGTTGGACTGAGGTGCCTCTAAGGCCTTGGTAGCTTATGTAAACAAACCAAAACCTAAGCCAGAGTCAACACACTTAAATCTGAGAAAATGCAACTTATGAACAACTAATCAGAGACAGGCTCTCCCAAATAAGACAACTGCTTAAGCTATGACCAGTCAATTTCCTTGCTTTGCTTTGCTTCTGCAACTTCTCTATAAAAACCTCCCCATTAGCTCCTGTCAGTGGAACACTCCTAACCACCTTTGGTTTGGTGCTACCCAATTCAAATAAACTCTTGAATTTTTTTTGCCCACACGGCAGGACTTGTGGGATCTCAGTTCCCTGACCAGGGATTGAACCCAGGCCACAGCAGTGAAAGCCCAGAATCCTGACCACTAGGCCACCAGGGAACTCCCTTGAAATGTTCAGTGTGTTTTTTACCTTTTACCCTTTAACAGCTATGAGTGGCAGAGTTAAGATTCTTTGCTGTTTAAAAATTGTTTTTAAAATGTGGAAATAAAGCCCAAGAGCATTGCATGATCTTCCGGGCCCTGCCTGCCCAGGGCATCTGACTGGCCAGGGGAGCAGAACTAAGCAGTGCAATTGATTAGGGCCCAGACATTGTACAAGCTTGTAAAGCTGATAAGATGTGATGATTTCCTCTTCTCTGTGTCAGAGGGTGGTGGTTTCACTGCCCTGGATCTTTCTTAGTCTCATACCTGAGCAGTAATACCTCTGTGTTCCTTTTATTTCCATCCTCTCTAAAACTCCCTGTGTTTCTTTCTCTTTTGCATCAGCTTTGTCATTCTGCTGGTTGCCTCATTAAGGACTTCAATAGAACCTGACACACGCTGTCTATTTGTAGGAGAATGATATTTTTAACACATCGAGAATGATGCTTTGACAATTCAACCCAGCTGTGCCCAACTTTGTCTGTAACCTTGGGTCTCTGCCATCTCAATCTGGAGCCCAAGCCCTCTCTCCTGGCCCCTCCCAGCCTCTGCCCCATACCTGCCTTGTCCCTGGGAGCCCCGGGCCTGGGCACTTGCTGCAGGGTGCGGTGAGAGGCCCAGAAGACAGGGCTCTCCCCGACTTACTGTGGACTCCATGTCTCATGTCCAGGTATTAAATGTGATTTTTTCCTGTTGAGTTTGGGCAGAGGTCCAAAGGCAAAGATCAGCTCTGCAGGTCACACTAGGGGACTGAGAAACTGACTCTGTGACTCACCCCTCCTCACCCAGAGAAGAGAAAGGTTGGCGAGGCAAAGGAAGGGAATGTCTCTGGAAAGGCTGGTTGGTGTGCTGGGGTGTCACCCCTCCTCCTCCCACAGGGGGGCTTTGGTCCTCTGTCCAAGTGAGGGGCTTCTGAGAAGCCTGTGGGGATCTGGGCACGTGTCCCTGGAGTCTGGGGGATGCAGGGCCAGGTCGGTCTGACCCACACCTGGAAGAGGTCAGGGTGATTGTCATGGCTACACTGGTCAGAAGTAGCCAGGGTGATGGGAGGGACGTGGATACCCACATAGCAACAGTCATGGAGGCAGAGGGTGTGTTTCTGCAGGGCTCCCTTGGACCCTGTGGAAGAGGGCTGGGGGCCCATCCTCCTCCAAGAAAGACTGCCTGGAGAGGGGAAGTCTCAACAGTTGGGTGTGATAAACAACAACTGGGCGGTGGCATTGGCCTGGCCCCGGCACCCCGCAGGAACAGAGTGGAGAAAGAGCGGAGATGCTCAGAGATGCCCACGCCCTGCCCTCTTGCCCTGCCCTCTTGCTCCAGCCGTAAACCTGAAACAGTCAGGGGGAGGGGATTCCGGGGTGAATGAAGGTCTGGAGCTCTAAGGCTTCCCTGAGTACCCGCTAACACCTGAAAGATGACCACAGGATGTGCACAAAATTTCATCTGAATGGCTGGGAAGAGCAATTCCACAGAGCAAACTGAAAGGCTCAGAGGTGACAAAGAGCCGCACTTCCTCCAGCTTGTTTCATACGTTGATGTCAAGTATTTGTGCTTTAGCAGCCGCCCACGTCCCACCTCCCCGCTTCCTGCCCCCAGGCAGCTCCTCCCACCCTGGCCATCCTAAGAATGCCGGAACCAGCATTCCCCGGAGCTGGAAGGGGCTCAGAGGGAGCCCAGGCCTTTGTGATTGTTGTCAGATGAGGGACCTGAGGCCTGGGAGGCAGACTGCACCCTTAGGTGACACAGACCTGCAGTATCCCCTCCTTCCCTTTCTAGAAAGACTGAGACAGAGAGAGCAAGAGAAAGCACCCATGAGCCTGCAGCGGTATCAGACGGGTAAGGTTTAGAAAAGGTGCATAAAGCTACCAGCAGTAAAGACACCCATGGATTGAAGCTCCACTAAGCCAGGGCGCTCACTGACCCTTCCAGATGCCCTGCGGAGCAGGTGCCGTTTCCTACACCCCTGCCGGGTTGGACAGATGAGGAGGGGGCTCAGTGTGGGCAGGAGAGATGCTCCAAATCACCAGCCAGCAGGAGTATGTGGGAGTAGCTAGAAGGATCATGGCCAGAGGCTTCGAGACACACGCCAGGCACCTCCCTCTGCCCCTGGGCCCAGCCCCCAGGCATCTCTCTTCAAGGACCACCATCTTCAAAGTTCCATCCTCCCCCAAAATGACAGCTTGGAGAGAGGAATTCTCAGCAGCTGGAAGGCAGGGCTTAGAGGCATCATGGGCAGAGACGGCATTTCCCTTCTTTTGAAAAGCCCGGGGTGACCCTGGGCTCCCATTCCCAGCAGCAGCGGTGGTCCAAGTGCCCCCCGGAGGTCCCTGAGGTTGCCCCTCTGCCTTAGACTCACATTCCCATCTGAGCTCCCTCTGCAAACCTTCACTGTATCAGAATCCTGTCTTCTGATTCCTAGAGATTTATTATTGCTTTTGAGGGTTTTAAACCATTATTATTCGACCAATTTTGAGATGATTGATTATATGCTCAATTTTTAATTTTGATCCTTCTTAAAATAGCATTCATTAACTTGGCAAGTATTTGGGGCCTGTGCTAGGCAAGCACCAAGCTCTGTGCTAGGCACTCGGGACAGGGCAGGGAACAAGATGGGGGACCCGCCCCTGGAGAGGGGACAAAGGTCAGGTTTTCCAGCCCAGCCCCACTCGGCCTTGGCCCTTTGTCCCTCAGTGTCCATGAGCTTCTTTGAGCAGCATAAGCAGCTTTCAGCTTTGGCTAAAAAGCCAACATGTCACATGTCTACACTGCCTCATCTTTATGTTTTAGAGATTGAATTTGATTTCTCTTTAGGGAATCATGTGATTTCTTTAGCTTCCTTCGCATTCCTCCAATAACAGGATAGAACAAAAGGACACACAAGACCCAAGCTGCTGAGGGTCTCTCCTTCCAGGGTCTGAAGCTCCTGACATCACCCCTTCCTGGGGCGTCCTGCCAAGGAAACTGCAGGGCCCCAGACGCAGGAGCCCCTCTCCCTGTGCCTGGTCTGCATGGTCCACATGGCCCAGCCTGGGACGAGGTCCTGCTCAGCCCTTGAGCACCTGGCTCAGAGGGGCAGTGGGACCCAGCCTGCTTGGAGTCACTCCCACTCAGGCCTCCTCCCGCAGGCCTGAGTCTGAGAGCACAGGCTCCAGGGGAGCCCCCCGCTGCATCCCTGCTAGAAATTCCAGGTTGGTGGGTTTTATAGATTTTGAAAGATGGCTATCACTGATTGAGCACTTTCTAGACACAGGCCTTTCTACACGCTTGCTCGTTTTATTTAATCCTTGCTACAGATGTCATATCTGTCTTTGCTAAGGGAGGAGAGGGGTCCCCAGTGAGGGAGGGAAGAGGGGAGAGGACCCCCGGCCCGAGAGCCGCCAGCTCCCTCCCAGCCTATGCTCGCTGTGCCTGAGCCGGTGCTCCCTGGAGAAGGAAGCCCCCCTCCCACCTGCTTTCCCTCCCCAGACCCACGGGTGGGGGAGCCCCGGCTTGGCACTCACCGTCCACCGGTCACAGGGCAGGACTCCAAGGCTGGGCGTCCCTTCCAGTCCTGCTCTCAGGACCGCTGTCCCCCGTCCCCCCTGCCCCATTCAAGGTGGGCACAGTTTTAAACCCCAAGCCTGCCCCTTCCTGCCCCCTTGTCCTCAGTCCTGCCAGAGCAGTCCTCAGCTCGAGCCAGGTTCCCAGAGATGAAGCGGAAGGAGAAGCTGATGATGTTGCCCAGGTGTTTCTTGCAGCCATGCTGGCACACCTGCAGCCTCAGGGCAGCCCCCTGGGCCGGGCCAGGGGCCTCGCCGCGCCCCGCCATCGCCATGCCTGGCCCAGGGGCCCTTCTCCTGCCCTCGCTCTGCTCAGCCAGCCACAGTACCGGCCCCCCAGCCTGCTCTGTGCCTCCTCTGCCTGCGTCTCCCCAGCTTGGCACTCAGTCTTTCCTCTAGAACCCTCTCTCTCTCCCGCCTCTGGTCTGTCTCTCAGTCTCAGCACCAGTCCTGTGGGTCTCAGCCTGTCCCTCCGTGTCTCGGCCTCTCTGGTCTCTCCTTCTCTCCTCTGATCTCTGGCCCTGCCCTCTGCCCTCTCTTGGCCTTTCCCAGGGCCGCCTGTCCCTCAGCCCAGCCCAGAGCCCCCGGGGGCCGGCTGGTGCCCTGCCGGGGTCAGCCCTGCTCCTGCCCCAGGGCCGGCCACTCCCCTGGCTCCTCGGCGGGGCCCAGTGCTCACTCTCCCTGGAGGCAGAAGGGCTCCTGTGGCTTCCTGGGCTGGGAGGGCGTGAGGGCGGGGGTGGGCACTGCTCCTGAGCTCCCAGCAGCAATGGGGGAGGTGCCCCTGGTGTGATTTTCGGCTGAGGCTGTGATCTCATTGCACAGGGGCCTCATCCAGGTCCTGGGGCTGCTGTGCAGCCAGAAAGGGAACAGCCCTGCTCCCATCCACCCCCTGCCCAGGAGGCTCAGGGGCCAGGGACCCTGGGCAGAGCTGGGGGATGAGTGGGGGCCTTGGCCTTTGGCTAGCTCTTCACCTCTGCCCTCTGCTCACTGACCCCAGCCCCCAGCCCTGCGGGTGCCTCTGTGGAATGGAGAAAGGGGAGATGGGAAGGGATCCCTGTGTTGAGGGGGATAAGGAAAAACCAAGGATGTGACTGGAGCAGGCATTGCTGAAGACCCACAGCCCACATTCTCGGAGCACCCGGTGCGCACAGGCAGCTCGCTAAGGCCCTTCTGGGCATCAGAACAACCCCACGAGGTACGTGTGGCGGAGAACAGCACTGCAGCATTCTCCTCTGCTCTTTCACCTACAGAATTCAGATTTCGTTGGGGGTGGAAATGTGCCCAGCTTGAAAAAAAACGCCATCCCCCGCCTTCCTTGCAGTTCGGGTGGCTCAGTTCTAGCCAGTAAAATGTAAGCATAAATCTTCCAGAGATTTCTGTGAGAGTGTTGCTTTCCTGATGTAGGCATTACCACTTCCTCCTTTCCCCTGATTTCTCCTTTCTCTTGTGGAGAACAAAGCCATGATGGCTGGAGCCAGAGCAACAACTTTGCACCTGTGAGGGAAGAAGCAAAAAACCCCAAAGACCTTGACTCTGATATCCCCAAGCTGCTAAACCAGTGCCAGCCACTGCCTAGCCCAGATTTCTCAGATAGGAGATACATACCTCTGTCTAAATTAAACTACTGTTGTTTGGGGTTTCTGTTGGCAGGCAAGTAAAAACATTCCTTCCAAAGTGAAAGACCAACCGTTGTACCTTGCACTCCTAGCCAGTGAAAGGACGTACACAAGGGGCTTCTTGTGTACCACAGGTGCTGTGCTGCTCCAGACTGTTTCCAGGCACAAGAAAAGGCTGTGCGGCAGGTCCAGGCTGCGTACAAGCAGCTCTCCCCTTGGGCCTGACGCAGCACATTCAGTGGTGCACAGTGTGTCTGTGGAAAGTTACGGTGCTCTGCGGGGCCCAGGGTAGGCCCCGATAGGAGCCTCTGCTTTTGAGCAAAGCCATGCTTTCTTTGGAAGAAATCTCTTCTTCTTTTGACACTACTTCTGGCTCACTCCTGGGCCCTCGGGGAGATGGAAGGCCTGACTGTGGGACACCAGGTGACCCTGAGACCTGAGCTGCCCATCAGGAACTAAGTGTCCACCTCTCCCCCAGCTCTAAAGGGGCATGCACCGCACGCCACCATCACACACAGGTGCTATGTATAAGCTCAGGGTCTGGGGTCTAGAAGGCTCAGGTAGGTGTCTGCTCATACATGGGGCTCAGACCCCCATGGTAACAGCTGCATCACCACCTTCCCCTCAACCCACACTTGTGGCCTCATGGGGAGTCCTAAGACCGTTAGAGGAGGAAAAGCACGTGTATGTAGTTTATAGACAGAGCTGCAAGAAATGCTGGCACCAACTAAAAGTTGACATGGCAGCCCACTCAGTGGGGAGGGGCAGTGGAGAAGGGACATCTTCCTGGTGGGCAGGACGTTGAGCCCATCTGCTTGCTCACGTTGTCTGGAAGGAGGGGTGGCCTGAGGTACAGATGGACATTGACTCAGGGGTGGGTACTAAGCATGCGTTCAGGGGTCGAGGAGGTGGAGGGAAGAAGATTGGAGGAGTGGTGACTAGGAGGTGTGAGGATGTCACAGTCCTTTGTGGATGCTGTCCAAAGGGCAGCCAGGCCTGAGGAGGCACTGAGCGTCTGGTGGACAAGATGGCCTGTCCGTGCACATCAGTCAGCCTGCATTCCTGGCCATGAACAAAGGGCCATGGGGGACTAAGATTACTCACAGGTCCACGAAATGAACTTCCCCTCACCGGGCTGATCTGGCTACCGCTGTTGTCGGGTGCCCAGCCTGCCAGCAGGGTGACAAGCCAGCCACCAGGTGGCAGGTCAGCTCCACCCTGGCAGGGACCATCATTTACTCTTTCTGGAATTGACATTCATTCTGAGTACAGGCCTCGCTTTCTGCCCACCTTGCTTCTGCCAACAACACCGCCCATTGCTGTGTCTTACGCATCATTGTTACTGACTCAAAGACTCCCTTTACAGCAAAGAATTGTGGCCAAAGGCCAGTGCTTACAAGACCCACGGGCCTCCCCCTATTCCCCGTGCCCAGAAGCGGCTGGACTTACAGAACAGTGAAGGAGCCCGCCGTACACTGGTTCCAATGCCAGTGGTGAGGTTCAGGTGCTGTCCTGGATGTGCCACCATATATGGGGCTGCTCCTCCAGCCAGAAGAATGGGTCCAGAACCAAGGGAAGCACCAGCCCCCAACCACATACTTGCAGCATTTTTGCTTCTCATCTGCAATACTTTGGGCTCTGGATAAGAGGTTTTAGATCCCTAAAGAAGAATGCTGGGACTTCCCTGGCAGTCCAGTGGTTAAGACCCCGCACTCCCAATGCAGGTGGCGGGGGTTCGATCCCTGGTCAGGGAACTTAAGATCCTGTATGCCGCACTGCACGGCCAAAAAAGCAAAAGAAGGAGAAGGAGAAGGAGAAGGAGAAGGAGAGGGAGAGGGAGGGGGAGGGGGAGGGGGAGGGGAGGGAGAGGGAGAGGGAGAGGGAGAGGGAGAGGGAGAGGGAGAGGGAGAGGGAGAAGGAGAGGGAGAGGGAGAGGGAGAAGGAGAGGGAGAGGGAGAAGGAGAAGGAGAAAAAGAAAAAGAAGGATGCTTCCCCAAATGGGAGACACCAGTGCATCTGCTGAACTGGAAGCTGAGACTGTCCCCTGACCATCTGGGGCTCCCCACACCACTCAGGCCAACTGACATGAAAGGGCGTTGGCTGGGATGCTGATTATCCAGGGGAGAAGGTGTTAGCCCTACATGGGGTGGAGGATGGGAACTATGTCTCAGACCTAGTGAATTCACCACACAACCTATTCATATTGCCAAATCCAGGGATCAAAGTGAGTGGAGGTGGGGTGGAGTTATAGGTAGGATGACCAAGGGCTCAGAGCCCTCAAGAATGAGAGTTTGGATCACTCCACCATGGGTTGGTTCTTAGCTGAGGGCCCTGTGGTGGATAAAAATGGCCACAGATTTCATACTGCAATTCCACGGAAAGGTAGTCTATTTCCCCTCCCCTAGGCTGAGCCTATGATTGTTTTGACCAATAGCATGCAGCAGAAGTGATGCTGTGTGAGTTCTAGAGCCTCAGCCTCAAGAACTCTCTGCCTTACTTATTGGAACACCCCTTCCTGGAAGTCAGCCATCTTGTACCTGAGTCCACCATGCTGTGAGGGTGCTCAAGCAGCCATATGGAGAAAGACAGGCACTGAGGCACCAGACGTGTGGGTGGAACCTTCCTGAACCTCCCAGTCCAGCCCAGTCACCAGCTAAGCAAAGGCAAGTGAGTAATCACAACTGATGCCATGTGCAGTAGAAGAACCATCCGGGGGGAAGGTAGGGGGGGCCCGCCCAAATGCCTGACCCACAGAATTGGGAGAAGAAAATGGTGGTTGTTCTAAGCCACTACATTTGGGGGTATTTCGTTAGGTAACAAAAGGTAACTGAAGCATCTCTCCTTCACACTGGGGGGTGCTGAACTCTCCAGAGAAATCCTCTTCACAAATCATGTTCCCGCCAGGCTCTAACCATTCAACTTTCTATACTTTTGATAAGGGTAAAAGCTTCAAAAGCCATGTACAGTTTTCAGATAAATCCTTGAAAATTTGCACCTGATCTGGCATCTCACTTTGAAACATGATGTTGAGTATATCTTGGTGCTTCAAACACATTAAAATTCTGTTAGGGACTTCCCTCCTGGTCCAGTGGTAAAGAATCTGCCTTCCAATGCAGGGGACGTGGGTTCGATCCCTGGTCAGGGAGCTAAGATCCCATGTGCCTCGGGGCAACGAAGCCCACGCACCACAAGCGCCTCAATGAGAGAGCTCGCGTGCCGCAAACTACAGAGCCCCGGCGCCACAACTAGAGAGAGAGAACGCTCACGCCGCACCTAGAGAGAAGCCCGAGCGCCACAACGAAAGATCCCACGTGCCTCAACGGAGATCCCGTGTGCCGCAACTAAGACCCAACACAGCCAAATAAATAAATAAATAATTTTCTTAATTAAAAAAAAATCCTGTTAGTATATAGTTTTATATCCTTATGTATTATAGACAAGCTAATTTACCTTTTCATCCCCGTACCTTTCTACTACCACTCTTTTTTTTTTAACATCTTTATTGGAGTATAATTGCTTTACAACGTTGTGCTAGTTTCTGCTGTATAACAAAGTGAGTCAGCTATATGCATACATATATCCCCATATCCCCTCCCTCTTGCGTCTCCCTCCCACCCTTCCTATCCCACCCCTCTAGGTGGTCACAAAGCACCAAGCTGATCTCCCAGTGCCATGCGGCTGCTTCCCACTAGCTATCTGTTTCACATTTGGTATCTACTACCACTCTTTTATCATGCGTGCTAGTGGTGGTGGTGGTGACTTTATGATTTTACATGGAGGTGACAAAACCCCAGGAGAAATGAGTATCTCCCAGAGATGGAGGCGGTGGCTGAGAATCTGGGTCTCCACTTTGGGGGAAGGCGCAGGAATGTGTCCCTTTGCGTGGGGAATGGTCACACCGTGTCACACAGGAGCATGTGGCTGCAGCTCCGGCGTCCCTACCGGAATGGGCTGGGACGTGGGGCGTTTCCCATAGCAGCAGGCAGGGCCCTGGCCTTGTCACATCCAGGCCTCCTTCTCTGGTCCTGTAGTTTCTGCAGACTTCCCAACAGCCGAGAGTAAATGCCTCTCTGCTTAAACCAGCCAGCCTGGATTCAGGCGTCTGACACGAAGACCCCAGGTTACTGTGTGGGTGATATCATTATTCCAGGCTTACAGTTAAAGGCACCCAGTCCCACTGTCCTCATGGGAGCCAGACTTGAGAAGTGGGTCTGTCCGGTTGGTGGCTCAGCCGTGCCCCTGGAGAGGGGGCCTGACATTCTGATGTCAGAAGGACATCACCCAGAAGGACTTTCAGGTGCCGGGGAGATAAGCAGAGCAGCTCAGAGTGCCAGCCTCTGGGTCACTGAGGATGGCCTCCCAGCGCTGGGGAGGGATGCACTTCTGGGGCCATGCCAACAGCTCTGAGCGGCCCGGTCCCAGGCCCACCCATCTTAAAAGGCCACCGCTGCTGACTGGCTCCCGACTCCATGCTGGGGCTTTTACAGCCCAGGAGTGACCCCCAGGGCGCAGCAGCAGCAGCTGGCCTGGCCCCCTGTCCTGGTGCCACCCGGTCCCTGAGTCCCGCCCACTCCTTGCCGAGTTGCCGAGGCTCAGGCCACCCTCGTGTTCCACTGGGCCACGCTCCTCGGGTCCTGCTCTAAGATGTCCCAGAAATCTGTGGCTCAGGCCGCTTCTGCTGAATGGAAACCACCCCTACCGCCAACAAGGGTGCAGTGTCCCGGCCACCTGCCCGCCTTCCGCAGGCGCCAGCCCAGGACACCCAGCTGGGCCAGGCTGAGCGTGGGGACAGAGCCACACTGAATGGCACGATTGTCCTCTGCACCCAGAGCCCCGGGAGGCTCCTGAGGAGCCGAGGCACCTCGTCTGCACACGGCTGATCATTTCACGAGCACACGGAGCCCTTGGTGTGAGCAAGGTGTCCTCAAGGGATGTGATGGGACTGCAGAGCGATGCTCAGTGGAGAGAGGGGTGCACTGGGGTCCCGGCTCCTCTGCCAAGGAGGGTGGCTGCAGCCTCCGCAGATCCCAAGCCCCGCCTTCCCGCAGCTCCCGAGAGAAAAGTCAGGGAAGACGCACATCAGGGTGGGCGCCCTGCCCGCAGCACATGGAAGACGCTCCAGGTCAGAGACCTCGCTCAGCCCCTGACCCGTGGGACCCGCTGACTCGTGTGACCTTCTTGAGGGTCTGTCTGCTCTTTTACTTTTAGTAAAACACAGTGACCCTCCGTGCCAGCCTCACACAACTAAGGATTGCGTTTTCCTTGTTCCACATGGCCTGGCAGGGTGTCTGGTAAACATGTCACCAGGGGAATGGGCAGGGCTGGGCAGAGCCCTTGGTGGTGTCCTGGGCCCTGCACCCCTTCCCCACCCCCACTGCTGCATGGCCGTGA
This sequence comes from Mesoplodon bidens, assembly GCF_964165515.1. Classification (NCBI taxonomy): domain Eukaryota; kingdom Metazoa; phylum Chordata; class Mammalia; order Artiodactyla; family Ziphiidae; genus Mesoplodon; species Mesoplodon bidens. The sequence goes on along the minus strand of NC_138170.1, from coordinate 14,285,378 downwards.
CCAGCCATTCAGCAAAGGCTTCCACACGGCTCTAGAAGGAGCTGACGGGAATAGACGCTGCCATCTAGGAGCCCACTGAGCTAAAGGTGGGACCTGTGGGCGTGGTCCCCTCAGCCCTGTTTCCTCTCGTTGTGACCCCAGACACACCCAGCCTGCCCCCCGGGCTTGCTCTTCCCCGTGTCCACGCACACTCAGGTGTGCAAAAGGCCTCAGCAAGGGGGGCACACGACACCCCAGCCCCATCCTGAAGACCACCGTGTGCCAGATGTTTCTGCTGGAAGTTGGAAGCTGGAGCCAGGGCTCAGCAGGAGAGAGGCCTGGGAGTGGGGTGGGTGCTGGATGCCGAGGACCGGGGAGGGAGAGACAGACACCGGGGTCAGGGAGGGGTTGCAAGATCCACAGGAGGAAAAGGAGGAGCCTGAGCTGCTGCCAAGAAGACCCTGGAGATGCAGGCCGGTAAGAATTTGAGCCTCGAATGAATGGAGAAAGATGTGGTGTACACATATATGCAATGGAATACTACTCAGCCATAAAAAAGAACGAAATAATGCCATTTGCAGCAACATGGATGGACCTGGAGATTATCGCACTAAGTGAAGTAAGTCAGACAAAGACAAATACCATGTGATATCACTTATATGTGGAATCTAAAATACGACACAAACGAACTTATCTACAAAACAGAAAGAGAATCACAGACATAGAGAACAGACTTGTGGTTGCTGAGGGGGGAGGTGGGGTGAAGGAGCGAGGGATTGGGAGGTTGGGATTAGCAGATGGAAACTAGTATATATAGAATGGATAAACAAGGTCCTACGGTAGAGCACAGGGAACTCCTGTGATAAAACATAATGGAAAGAATATGAAAAAGAGTATATATATATATGTATAACTGAGTCACTTTGCTGTACAGCAGAAAGTAACACAACATGGTAAATCAACTATACTTGAATAAAATTGGTGGTGGTGTGATGAATTGGGCGATTGGGATTGACATGTATACGCTGATGTGTATAAAACTGATGACTAATAAGAACCTGCTGTATAAAAATAAATAAGTAAAGAAATAAAATAAAATTCTTCAGATCGTAAATCTAAAAAAAAAAAAAAAAAGAATCTGGGCCTCCAGAGAGGCGAGGCTGGGTCCATCAGAGCACACCCGAGCCCGTCGGGCGCACAAGGCCGGCCACACGAGGGCGCCACGGCTCACCTCTGCTCCCTGTTCCTACCCTAATGGAAAACAATTGCTTTTACTCTGCTGCAGAATAACAGCCCTGTGAAGATGTGAGCTTCCCAGTTAAGCTGTTTGTATGAAATTGTAGTAACCTCATGTTTCTGCGTCGTCCCAAGAAGCTGGAGAGAGAGAGCGCACATGGACCCCACAAGTGTATTCACAGGCCCCAGGGCCTCCACGGAGGCTGCTCTGGGTAACGGAACGGTCAGAAAAGGGTGACGGAGCAGCACAGGGGGCAGGGGCTCAGGGAAGCAGAAGGCAGGGGACTGGAATCATGCTGGGAGCGCCCTAGAGTGGGTGTGCAGGTAAAGGACAGGGGCCTGGCCTGCACATACTGCTGGCGCCACCCCCATCAAGCCTGGGAGGCTGGGGCCATGAATATACCCATTCTCCAGGCAAGGGGCCTGAGGCTCCCTGGAAAACACAGTGTCTGAGACAATGAAAAAGACACAGCTGTCAGGGTCCAAGTCTGCACCTTTTCCTTAAAGTCAAAGAGGCAGAGTCTCATGCACGCCTATGTGTGTGGTCACAGGAGTGTGCATGGTGTGGTTGTGGTGTGCACACCTGTGTGTGCACCCACATGTGCTTGGTGGGTGTGGGTGTGCACAGGGGTGAGTGGGTGGTATGTGCACACTTGGTGGGTGTGCACAGGTGTGAGTGTGTGGTATGTGTGTGAGAGTATAGGGGTTGCATGAGGTTCCCCCTGCATCTCTTACTGCATCACAGACACCAAATATCGCCAACAGCAAGTGCCGGCCAGCCATTTCTGCCACAAACTCCCAGAACGCAGCATGAGGTAAAGAGCCAGCCCCAGCCCCTGGGCTGCACTGGGCAGGACCGAGGCGGGGCCGAAGCCCGGGCCTTCTCCTCACCAGGCCCCTGCACGTGTTAGCACCCTGCAGGTGAGTATCAGCGCCCCTTTTCACAGAGGACGTAGAAAGGAAGACTGTCACCCAAGGTCATCCGGCCGGCGAGGCTCTGAAGCCCCGCTCCATCCTCCCAGCTGGGAAAATTCCAGCACAGTCCTAAGGATCTGTCCCCACCTCCCTGGGTCCCGCCTTGAGGTCAGCACCCTGCTCGGAGCAGGCACCGATGAATGGGAACAGGCGTGAATGAATAGAAACATGTCCCGGCAGAGGCAGAGGTGGTGTGGCCCAGGCTGGGGTCCCAGGGTAGGTCTCTGCGCTCAGAACAGACCCCCACCTTCTTCCCAGCCAGCCCAACCCCTACCTGAGCCCTGCGGGGCTGTGCTGGACAGGATCCACTTCACCAGGCAGCACCGCATCAGGGCCTGGCGGGTGAGCCTCGGCCGCTGCCACTTGACGCCCTCCTTCTTGCTCAGTGGTGTGCGCCCGGGGTCCCCCAGGAGACTGCCGTCTGACACCTTCATCACCTCCTGCAGCAGGAACAGGCAGAGTGGCCCTGAGCCCTTGCTCCCCCAGGGGACCTCCAGGTCGTCCCCAGGCCAGCCCTGAGGGGGTCCTTCCCTCCTCCCAGGGTCTTGCCTTTCAGGGATGCATGCCAGGAGCCCGCAGTCCCACTGCTGCCCCCGCCCCTGGTCATCTCCTGCCTGGTTTCTTAGCAGCCCCACTCTCTCCAAGAGCCCTTGGTCACTGCGTGGCGAGGCCACCTTGCAGGCACGGACAGTGTCCGCTAGAAAAAGCTGTGCCAGTGATCCAAGCTGGAGGAGTGGGTTGAGAAAGACGTTAAAGGCCACCGTGGGGCTCTGTGCACCCTGTGCTCCTACACACACTCCCCACCAGCCACAGCAGGCTGCTCTGTGAACACACCCCTTCCACACTTGAACCCTGCTCATGCTTTAAGATCCTGCCAGCAAGTCACCTCCCCCATGAAGTCCCCCTGGCTTCTAAAGCTGAGGGAGTTGGGGCTGTCCTTGCATCGATAGTTCCACAACAGCACGGACCGTGCAGTGGGAATTTGCTGGAAGAACTCCCGACTGAAGGCAGGGTCTATGGGCAGGGTTTCCCCCACTGGGCACCCTGGTCTGTTACGTGATGGGGTCCCTGGAAGGAGGGAGGTGAGGGTCCAGACTTTCTCATCAACACCCCCGACCCTGGCACGGGCCTGGTTGTCAGAGCCAGACAGTCCCTTAGAGATCACAGTCCAAACCCCTCACTGACTAAAGCCCAGAGAGGGGAGCAGATCTGCACAGGGTCACACAGCAAAGTTGGTCTCCTCACTTCACGCCAGAGCCCTTGATCTTTTTTCACCTGGAGGCAAATCAAGGCCGCATCAAAGGCCCGAGGACCTCCCCAGGAGGGGGCACATGGATGCAACCCACTACTGTACCCTGTGCAACCATCTGAAGAAACGACTCAAACAACTGATGGGGGAGGGACTTCCCTGGTGGTCCAGTGGTTAAGACTTCGCCTAATGCAGAAGGTGCAGGTTCAATCCCTGGTCCCCTGGTCGGGGAACTAAGATCTCTCATGCCTCACAGCCAAAAAGCCAAAACATAAAACAGAAGCAATATTGAAACAAACTCAATAAAGACTTTAAAAAAAAAAACCAAAAAACAAAACTGACGGGTAGAATCTTGGAAGAGGGAGCTGTGGGTGGGATGTTAAGATGCCGGGCTGTGAGTGTGGCTAGGGAAAGGACAGCCCGGGGTCACAGTGGAGGCCCGGAGTGGTGAGAATTGTTTTCCTACATCAATATTTTGAGCACCCTCACCTGGCCTGCCAGTGGCCCACCACCCTCAGTGCCCAGGCCGGCAGCAGGATGGCCCTCTGGGCATCTGTTGAGTCTGGTTTGCTGCCCTTGTGCCATGCCTCCTGCTTGGGGCGGCTGTGCCATAGGTGTGGCCTGGCCCGCTGGGTCGCTGCCGCAGGTAGCCCCAGGTCCATGGTACCCAGGATGTGCGGTCTGAGCTCCAGACGTGGGAGAAAGCAGCGCACCCCCGTGGGTACCAGTTCTGAGTGGGTGGGTTGACTGGCCAGGACAATGGCCAATGGGGTGACGGGTTGGTGATGTCCCTCCAGGGTTGTGGGGTGTCACGTGGGCTACATTTGTACAGTCCTGAAGAGTATATGGGTGTCCGAAATAAATCACAAACAGATGTACATTCGAGCAAGTTCTGCAGATGCTGAGACCCCAGCGCAGCCCCTGCCTCGGTCAGGTTCTCAGGTACAAGGAACAGAGAGACGGACCCAGGCTGATGGTAACTGGAAAGGAATCAGCAGTGGGGAGCCCAGGCCGGTCCTCCCCGGGAAGGACAGAGAGCCCAGGCTTGGAAGACAGACCAGAGCAAAAAGCAGGCTGCTGGATAGCCAGACCTCAGCCACGCTCACCCACGGGACAGCAAGGGCACCTCCGCTGCTGCTGAATAACCCGACCCTGGGGCTAGCACTGCCATCCCAGGGGCGCTGGGCCTGGGACCCCCCACGGGTGTGATGGCCCTGTTGCCCCTGGAATGTGGAGGCTGCTGCTGGGGGAGTCTCGGTTGAGGCCCTAGCTCCAGGTTCAAGGTCAAGAGCAGAGGGGTCACATTGTCCCAGCCCAGGCCATATGCCTAATCCCTGGCTGCAAGGAGAGCTGGGAAAGCAAGCTTCTGGCCTTTTAGGTTCTTTCATGCCCTCTAGGGAGGCTTTCCTGACCTTGAGGAATAAGAAAAACCCTACAAATATCCCCTAAATTGTGGAGTTTGTGCGAATGCCCAGGTGAGGGGAGGCTGGTGCATGGCCTCCTGCAGGCTCTGGTTAGGAGGGAGAACTGTCCAGGTGCTGAGCTGGCTCATGACCCCATGAGGCCCGTCCACATTTGGGGCTGGGCGACTGGCCTCCTGGTCAGCTTTCGGTGAAGTGGCCGTCTAGACAGGACAACACCCAAACCCCTGATCCTGACTTTCAGGACCTTCCAGCCAGGTCCCAGCTGCCGGTTTTCCCTCCTGTAGTCATCACCCCCCCAAGCCACCTCCCCAAGACACACCCTCGGCGGCACCCGCCACATTCTTCCTCTTCTCCAAGGCTCAGCTTGCCAATGGGGGGGGTGGTTAGTGGTGCCCAGAGCTGCCGTTAGGGTGGGCACTCACCATCCCAATGGGGCAGAAAGAGGGGGTGAGCGGGGGTGGCCAGGGGCCCCAGGGTGCCAGGGATGCTGAGGGAGGTACCCTATACACACGCACGTGCATCCACACACATGCACACGCACCCACACACGCACATGCACACACACGCAGCCCATCCACACACACATGCACGCACACGCACGCACATGAACACACATGCATGCATGTGAACACACACGCATATCCACGCACACATGCACGCACATCCACACACATGCACACACATCCATACACACGCACACGTGCACACAGGCACTGCCCAGGCTGTCAGAGAGAGAGACCTTCTCCATTATTAATGATCTGCTTCAGCAGAGAAATGGCCTCGATGAATAAAGTCTTTCTTTCGGTCCAGGAGGCGGGTAGGGGGAAGTCAGGCAGCTGGTGCTTCGTTATTTCCTGAATTCTTTGCTGTAGGCTCTGAATATGGGCTTAGGAGAGAACATCAGAGGGAGAAACTGAGGTGGCCCTCAGCATCCCAGGCAGGAGCTGTCTGTAGGGACCCCACCCCCCATCTCAGGACGGCGCTGGCGCTGCTGGCAGGGGCCGCCCTGGCAGAGCCTGCGGCTAGTCCTGGGCACTCTGTCTTGCAGCCAGGCCTGAGCTGATGTGGAGAGACCCAGCTGGTGGCCCAGGGTTCTGTCCTCCTGGGATGGCTGGGAGGGCCCACAGGGAGGGGCTGAGAGCCCCCCTCATGCATGTCTATTCTGGGCCTTAAGGTCACCTCGTTGTCATGACAACCCCAGGAGGTTGGCAACACCATGCCCGTTCTAAAGATGAGGAAACTAAGTCTCAGAGAAGCTTGGGGGCATGCCAGGGTCACACTGCACTCATGCCCTCCTGGTTCCAAAGTTCAGGCAGTCTTGGCCACAGGCTGTGCTGCTTAGCTTTCCTGGGCCAGGCCCCTGACAGGCCTTGGAAGATGGGGAGGGGCTCCCAAGCCCCCCAGCCATGTCAGAGTAATGGTTTACTAATGTCCCAGGCTAAGGAGTACCTCTCCTGGTGGAGAGGGTGCACGAGGGTGGAGGAGCCCTGGGCCATGTCCTCCAGCTGGCTGAGGGCCAGGACCCCGCTGTGAGGCCCACAGGCAGGGCCTGGGATGGCCTCCCGCTTGAAATGGGTGAGGGGGTCCTGACAGCGAGGAGAGGAAGGGCCCACAGTGGCTGGGCACGAGCAGGGCCACACAAATGCCAGGAGGGGCCGAGGCCCGTGTACTTGGCCCATCAGAAGGTGGGGGAGGGAGGAGGCCGGGGGAGTGACCACCGGCTCATCCTCAGGACTAGTTGACACTCGTCTGTCTGAGGGACGGTCTGCCGGGGCTGTCAGGGAACGGTAATGGCCACTCCAGACTCCCTCCTCCTGAATAGGGGGGCTCTCGGGCATCGAAGGGGGGAGCCCCGCGAGGGGACACCACCTCGCTCCCTGACGCTTCTGTGCAGGGAGGTGACAAAGTTGACGAGGCCTGGGTTGCTGAGGAGACAGCAACAGAAATTAAATCCCCGGCCAGCCTGCTTTGAGGCCCCAGTGGTTTCTGCTGCGTGTCAGTAAGACCCAGGGCCTGTGCGGGCCTGCAGACCCCTCCGTCAACCCCGCCTGACCCTGCGAGTCCATCGCACCTCCACTGCCCGCCTCAGCTGTTCTGCGTGTGCCCGCATGCCCGGCTGGAGCACCCCACAGCTGTGCACCTGCTGCTCCTCCGCCACACACTCCTCCCCGCACCTCCACACTCCTCCCCCGGGCCCTGCACACGCCTCCCCGTCCCCCTGCACACTCCTCCCCCTCCCCCTGCACACTGTTCCCCCCTGCACACTCCTCCCCCTGCACACTCCTCCCCCCTGCACACTCCTCCCCCCTGCACACTCCTCCTGTACATTCTCCCTGTCAGGCCTCAGTCAGACCAGGTGATGGGAGACCCCTCTCTCTAGGTTGCCGTTCATCATCCATATCAACACCTGCTGTGCTTCCCAGCACACTGCTTATGAACCTACCCCATTTATTTGTTTCCTGGTGCATTTCTTTCTCTTTCTCCTGGAATGTCAGCTCTGAGAGCTGGCCCTGGCCTGCTGTGTGCGCTGCTCTTCCGCATCACAGAGTCCGACACCCAAGAGACCCTCACGTCCAAAACTCAACAGTAAAAGAACAAAGCATCCAGTTAGAAAATGGGCAAAAGACAGCCACAGGCATTTCACCAAGGAAGACATGCAGGTGGCAAATAAGCCCACGAAAAGTTGTTCCACATCATTAGCCATCAGGGAAAGGCAAATAAAACCATAAGGAGATATCACTTGTACCATGGGAACGGCTAAAATCTCAAAAGGTCACATACTATATGATTCTATTTATACAACATTTCAAAATAACATTTTAGAAATGGAACAGATTAGTGGGCCAGGGGTTCAGGATCGGGGGAGACGTGGAAGGGGGGAGGTGGGTGTGGATATAAAAAGGCAACACGAGGGGTCCTCGTGGTGATGGAACTGTTCTGTGCCGTGACTGTGGTGGTGGAAACACAAATCGACATGTGATAAAAGTGAGCAGCACTACACACACACGAGTGCATGTATTATAAAACTGGGTAAAGGGTATTTAGGGGCTGTTTTATTTTCTTTTAGTTTACATCTTTATTGGAGTAGGATTGCTTTACAATGGTGTGTTAGTTTCTGCTGTATGACAAAGTGAATCAGCTGTACATACACATATGTCCCCATATCTCTTCCCTCCTGCGTCTCCCTCCCTCCCACCCTCCCTATCTCACCCTTCTAGGTGGACACAAAGCACTGAGCTGATCTCCCTGTGCTATTCAGCTGCTTCCCACTAGCTATCTATTTCACCTTTGGTAGTGTATACATGTCCATGCCACTCTCTCACTTCGTCCCAGCTTACCCTTCCCCCTCCCCGTGTCCTCATGTCCATTCACTATGTCTGCATCTTTATTCCTGTCCTGCCTTAGGGGCTGTTTTATTTCTTACAACTGCAGGTGAGTCTACAATGATCTCAATAAAGTTTCCATTAAAAAAATACTCTCGTACATACAAAAAAAAAGAATACTTAAAAAATATAAACACACACAAACTCTTCAATGAATACCCTAAAATGCCCCGGTGAAAGCCCCCTAATGCTCTCGCCATAATTTGCCTGAGACCTTCTCCCCGCCTGCTCTTGCCTGATGCATTTTAACAGCGGATGGAGCCATCCCTCCACCCTCCATGGGCCTCAGGGGATGGTCAGAGTTGGGTGGCAGAGACCAGTGAAGCCAGAAGATCTGGGTCCTGAGGTCACACAGCGTCCCCAGCAGTACATCTGGCCATGTAAGCATTGTGGGCCAGGTCCCAGAAATGGCCCTAGGCTGGCCCCAGGGACCTGCAGTCTCCTCGGAGCCTCACAAGGTCCCCTCAGGGCAGGGGCTGCAGGTGGTCTGAGCCATTTCCGGCCACTCACCCCAGACTTGCAGCTCCTGCCCAGCCAGTGGGGTCCAAGGGCAGGTCTCAGCTTCCTTCCAAGTCCCCGGGTCTGTGGGCAGCAGAGGAGGGACAGAAAGGGCACTGCACTGGCGATGCACCTACTTTCCAGCAGGTACTGAGCTGGGTGCTTTATTTAACGCTCACACCAATCTTTCGAGGTTCCGTAGGCCCTCCTGCAAATTGCCCAGCTGAAGCCCAAATCCTGTAATAGGACTTTCTCACACCCTCTCACCAAGCTCACCACGTTACCTGTGGTGTGTGTTCTCTCTCGGCCAAGGGCAACAAGGAGTCAACCAACTTGTTCACCTTCAGGTGTGTCCTGCTGGGCTTTGGCTGGAGGGGGTGGAGCATCTGGGAGAATCTCGTGCCTGGTACAGGGGATGAGTTAGACTCTGGGTGCCCGTAGCATCCCTCTAGCTCCAGCTCTGAGACTCAGCAGCCCACATAGTGGGGGAGGGTGGGAGGGGCTGGAATTTAATGCTGTTGTTTTGTTTTCACGGCGTTGTTATGGTTACCTCAGCGCCTGCTACTAGCTCTCCTTTTACGATAATGATTTACAGGTTCCCTTTTAAATGAACTGACTGAAATTTAAAATGTGAGTTAATTGAAAGGAAAAACAAGAAACAATAGCACAGGTTGTAGCAGATAAAACCAAATCGGGGGCTTCCCTGGTGGCACAGTGGTTAAGAATCTGCCTGCCAATGCAGGGGACACGGGTTCAAGCCCTGGTCTGGGAAGATCCCACATGCCGCGGAGCAACTAGGCCCGTGAGCCACAACTACCGAGCCTGTGCGTCTGGAGCTTGTGCTCTGCAACAAGAGAGGCCGCGACAGTGAGAGGCCCGTGCACCGTGATGAAGAGTGGCCCCCGCTTGCCGTAACTAGAGAAAGCCCACGCACAGAAACGAAGACCCAACACAGCCTAAATAAATAAATAAATAAAATAAAATAAAACAAAACAAAAACCAAATCGGTGAAGGCAGAGTACAAACAGCTAGGAAATTTGGAGTCTGATCACGGACTGAGGTGTCCCGTTCAGTGACCACTCCCTGCGTGTGACTACTGAACATTTGAAATGGGGTTAGTCCAAACTGAGATGTGCCATCAGTGCAAATACACACTGGGTTTCCAATCCTTCTTCGTAGAATGTAAAATAGCTCATTAATAATTTTTATATTGATTACACGTTGAAATAATATTTACATTGGGTTAAATAAAATATATTATTAAAAATAATTTTTTTTTACTTTCTTTAATGTGTCTGCCGGACCATTTAAAATGATACCTGTGCCTTGTAATGCATTCCTATTGGCCAGCACTGTTCTAGATGGTTCTCAGAGCTGCCAGTTGGGGGGTTTGGGGCAGCCTCCCGCTGCCAGGGCACACCCTGACCCCAGCTCCCCTTTCCCACCCAAGTCCAGGCTAGTGTCAGTCAGAGCTGTTTCAGAAAGGTGGTCTGGTGGAGTGTGGAGGAAAACTGGGGGACAATGAGGCAAGTGGCTAACTTGGGGGGCTGCCCAAGTTGAGGGGACGACGGTGCGGGGGTTGAGCCAGGCACAGGCAGTGGGATGGGTGGTGGAAATATCAGTGTGATGAGTATTTAGGATCTGCTGTAGGTGTAGGTAGTGATGGAGGGGTCAAGCTGACTTCTCAGTAACTGTGACACTGTCACCATGGAGATGGGTACCGGAAGCGGAACAACCCCTCATGCCTTCCAGCTCCCCACACATATGGTCCAGATTCTCCACAAGGACACTCCATTCTCAACCATCATCTGAGAGTTTTCACCACCCCATAGAAAGAGGCCAGATCACTTTAAACAAACCACTGGCACCTGGACCGGGACATCCCACCTGGTGGCTCCTCAGCCCCAACAGGCCCCCAGAAAGGCCAGTAGTCCACATGGTGGCTGCCCCTGCTCACTGCCCCATGCCCAGCGTGCACAGCTCCGTCCTGTGGAAGCCCATCTGGTCAGGCTGTTAGGGGCACTCCAAGGCCAGACCATTGAGCAGCTGGCTCAGCTTCTGTGGTTCTCGTCAGCTGGGCTCCAGAGAACCCCCAAAGAGTATCTCAGAGAAGGCTCGGCAGAGGTGACCTGTGGGCACGTGGCAGCCTTTGGGGCGAGAACATCCAGGCTCCCTTCCTCAGAGGTAATGTTATTGAGTCAATGCATATGCAAAAGGCACAGCTAACTTCTCCCAAATGTTTACAGGCATTTATGCAGGAGACACAGCATGAACAGTTTCGTAAGAGCCACCAGGACCCACTGGATGCTGGTTCAGAGACACACTTAGCTGAGGAGGGGGAATTTCAAGCTGCTTGATGTTATTGCAGTCAGGACAGTGGGAAGAGGTCTGTGGTCAGCCAGACAGGGACTTGATTCCTGGACCCTCACCTCCTGGCTGGGCCACCTTGGACAGAGTACTTGACCACCCTGATCCTCAGTTTGCTCATCTGTAAAATGGGGATAATAACAGGGCTTCACGGGACCATGGAGAAGGTTAAACAAGGTGACATATACAACCCCCCCAAGCAGGAGTGATTAGCACTATTCTTCACCCTTCTGATGCTCAGTGCAAGGGGCAGGCCAAGCCCAGGGCCCAGTGACATCAGCGGGGACACCCAACTCGCTCCGCTCAGCTGGCTGCACATGAGAATCACCTGGGAGACTTCCCCATCTCTGCCTGCCCGGGGGGCTGCATTATTGACTCAGTGGGGCCTGTGCTGCTCTATTTTTATAAAGCTCCTCAGCCAATCTGAAAGTGCAGCTAAGGTTTAGAGTGCTTATCCCACCGGATAGGAAACTCTTGGCCTTGTCTGTGGGAGGAAGGACTCTGGGGTTCGCAACCTCCCTCCTTCCCGGGGTGGGGGGGAGGGCGGGGCGGGGCTGGAGCTGCCTCGAGGCCAGAGCCTGGGCCAGCGGGGGACGTGTAGCCCTGCTGAGCCGTGGGTCTGCCTGGCGCCCTGACCCCGTCCATGGGTGCTCCTGCAGGCAAGCTCACTGAGCGCCCACTCATCTTTGCTTGCTCTATTTCCAGCACTTGGGACAGATGGCAGGAAGTGGCAATGGGCGTTGTGTCGTGCGGGCCCCAAGGATTTGGGATAGGGAGGCTTCGGGGAGCCTCGATTCTCCTTCCACCCCTGAGCACCAACAGATACGGGCCAGGCACCCTGCCTCCTGAGAGGGGAGCTGAGATCGTCACGAGTCCCTGAAGAACACAGGCGTGCGCGCGCGCGCACACACACACACGCGCGCGCGCGCGCCTGGGTGCCGCCCCTCCCAGAGCACTGGAGCAGGGGAGGGGAGGACTGGCTTGTCCCTGCCCTGCCTCTCATGCTGCCACCTCGGCCAGGACACTAGCTCTTCACCTGCCTTCTGCTGCCCAGGCAATGAGGGCTTCTCATCGACCCAGGGGTGGACTCTGAGCTACTCACTGACAGCATTCTCCCGTCGGGGTGCCCTTCCCAGGCTCTACTCAGTAATCCCAAAATGATAACACTGACACTCCAACCATTTACGGAGCTCTTGCAATGCGCCAGGGGCTGCGCTCAGCGGGTTGGTGTAGGATCTTATGTATCTAGGAGGTCGATGATATTTCCTCCTGGAAAACGAGGAGACCATGGAACAGGGGAGCTAAATAACTTGTCTGAGGACACACAGCTAGGGCAGGAGGGGGCTGGGACTGAGCCCAGATCTGCTGATGCAGAGCTGGGCTAACAGCTGGTGAGGCGCAGCTGTGTTATCTCCGCAGCCACCTTCGCTCCTGGCCGGGCTGGTCAATTACAAATAGCGGGCGTGGGCCTTGTGACAGGCCAGGAGGCATATGTGTGGGGCGGGGCGATCTGCACCACAGCATCCTGGAGCTTTTGGTGGTGGCCTCCCCACCTCTACACCCAGCCCCCACTGCTCAGCACAGGGCCCGACCTCAAGTGGGGGCCTGGCAGAGGCTATGAGTGCATCTGAGGCTCAGATGGGGTGACTGAGGCCCAGGGAGGGGATGGACCCTGCCGGAGCTCACGGAGTCACTTGGGCAGGGTTGGGGCTAGAATTTGGCTCTCTGGGCTCACCGCCCAGAGTGCCCATCTTGAGAGAGGATTTCTTTTTGGCCTCACCCCACAGCATGCGGGATCTTAGTTCCCCAGCCAGGGATCGAACCCACGCCCCCTGCAATGGAAGCGTGGAGTCTTAACCACTGGACCACCAGGGAAGTCCCAAGAGAGGATCTTAAAACAGGGCCAGGCATAGCACCAGCAGTGAGAATTCGGATTTACCCCTTGCCTGCCCTGGAGGCATGTGCTGGAAGCAGGGGAGGACCGGGGGCGGCCGCAGAGCCGGAGATGAGGCCGGCAAAGGCCAGCAGCTGCTCTGCCTAGCTGAGGCAGAGGGCCAGCCTGATGGAGGGCAGAGCTGGGCAGAGACTTCAGGCGACAGATCAGAGCGGGGAGGCTGGGCCAACCGGGAGACGGGACAGGCCCCTCTCAGCTGTCCTGCCCAGCTCAGCTCAGCAATCCCCCTCCAACTCAGGTGCTTGCAGGTCCCCTTGGTTCTCTCCCTGTCACATGGCCGCTCTGTGGCGCTCTAGGATGTGGGCTGATCACAGCTGACAGATGCACCCGTTCCAGGGAAACATCAGTCAGCTGGGGATGGGGAGATGGGGAGGGCAACACAGTGACTCACTCCACACTGCACCCTCCTTTCTGTTCTGTCTCCTTCCGGCCCGGGGCTGGAGGACCAGCAAAGGAAGACTTGCCAAGTTCTTTCCCTTCTCCTTTCTTTGCCTTGGAAACCAAACTTGCCCCTCTTCCTCACAGAGGCCACATTCAGGGCTCTGCAGCCGCTCCTGGCCATCACCAGAGATGCCTTGGGGTGGGGCGGGAGAGTAGATGGGCCCCAAGCCAGCCCGAGGTGGCAAAGCAGCTCCCTCTCTGGCAGAAGATTTTGATGAGAAAAGGGCTCCTGATATCAAAATGCTGGGGTCCTTTCCTTTGCAGCTCTGGATCTGCAGCCCAGACAAGGGGCTGTGGCTGGCTCAAGGTCACATGGCTAACCGGGAGACGTGGCCAGGGGCGGGATCTGACTTATGTGCACTCTCCAAAGGATTCGGAGGGTGCAACAGGCCATAACTCCATGGAGCCAGCCCCCACAGGGATGGGGCACCTCCTCAGCTGCCTGGTCACAGGCACGCCCCTCTCTCCCTGTAGCCTTCTCCCATGACCTCCCCATCCATCCCCCCAAGCCCTAGGCAACTGAGCTTTAGAGCAAGACAGAGCAGGGTTCAAATCCCAGCTGTAACACTTTATAGCTTGCAATCATGGGTGGGCCTCAGTTTCCTCATCTGTAAAGGGAGCGCAATACCAAGAGCGACCTCAGGGCTGCCTGGGGGTCCAGGGGAATAATGCAGGTGCAGAGCCTGCTGGAAAGACCACGGAGGGAGGAGTGGCCACCTCAGGGCTCCTGCCCTTCAGCCTTGGCCTTGTCCCAGGCTCCACCTAGAGAAGAGTCAGAGCCACCACACTCCCCATTACAGTTCAGGGCTTTGATTACTTTGGAAATAGGGGAGAAGATTAGGGCCCACCTCCCACAAATGCCCCACAGGAAGGCAGGAACCGGGGCAGGTAGCGGGTCCCGATGGACATGCCGGGTCATGAAGACATCCCTCCCTGAAGACCCAGGAGCACAGCCTGCAGTTCTCTTTGCTCCTTTCTCCTAAGAGTTCACGGAGCTCAAGTCCTGGTGCTGGGCTGGACGAGCCCCTCCCACCGCCCCCCCGTCCCCACCGCACTGGAGCCTCGTGTCTGTGAAAGGGGAAGTGGCAGTGCCTGCCCTCCCAGGACACTGTGAGGATCCACAAATGACAGTGACAGGCACTGAGGGTGGCTGAGTCAGGCAACTCCCAGCCTGTGCTCTGAACTGTAGTCCCTGTTGCCACTAGAGGGGAAGGTGATTTTCATAATCCTCCTGCTGACCTTGGTGAGGGACCCAATGGTGGCTTCCCTCAGACCGCTGGCCCTGCCCGGCCCAGCACCAGAAGGTGAGGGGCCCACTCCAGCCTCTGGCCAGCCCAGCTGCAGGAAGGCCCCCGGCAGGCACCGCGAGATCCGCTGGGGCCCGACTGTGAGGGAAGGCGGAGGCCAGTGTGGGGTCACAATGGCCAAGGGAAGGGGAATATGCACCTGCGGGACTTGAGCCACTCACTCCACCCATCCGGCAGGGACAGGCAGTGGCCTCCTGGCAGGTAGGGCCAGCAGAGGAAAGGCAAGAGAAGGAGGACTGTCCCATGCCTGGTGGACGGAGTGGGCTGTGTGCACACCTGCGTGCCGCCTGACTCTGTAGAAGTCCCCACCCCTGTGTGCACACGGGCTATGCAGCACGGGCAGCTGTGGGCACAGTCGCAGGGCGTGGCTGTGCATTGCACGTTCATAGTGACGACCCTGGATGCATGGGACCTGTGCCAGCTGTGGCACGTGTGTGCAGCGAGCACATGGCACGTGAGCGTGCGTGCAACAAGGCGCTAAGTGTCTCTACTTCTGCCCTGTCTGCCTGAAGGTTGTGGGAGAGGCTTAAGGTGCCTGGAGAGAAAATACCTTTTCAACATGCCCTGTTGCCTGCCTCGAAGGGTTTCCTGTCAGCACTTCTGCCAATCCTCCTGGCACCCCTGAGCAATGGAACAGATAGAGCAGGGGTGGCCTGGGGCTCTGGGGTAGTGTGGCCTGGAATCAGCAGCCACAAGCCCACTCTGGGCTGCTTGTCCTCACGGGTGACAGAGAGGCAGGAATCCATCTCTGGGCGGGGGGTGGAGTTGGGGGAGACTGCCACATGCCAGCCCAGTATCCATTCTTCCTCACCCATAAAACCCTGATTTTAGTCGAGATTTATTTTTGCCCTTCTTTCTACTTCCTGCTGCCTGTATGTGCTGGCTGGAGCTCCAGCAGCCATTTTGGACCTTAACGTAACCTCAAGAATAGAAGCCAGTGAGACAGATGGAGCCTAGTCCCTGCTGACCGTAGGGCTTCTGTGCCAGCCTTCTATTGCCTCCCTCCGGACTTCTGCATGAGAGAGAAATGCAAGCAACCTTGGTCAAACCACTGTTATTTGTTCTGTTACGAGCAGCCAGATCTAATCCTGGTCTGTCTTCTTCCCTCCAAAGCAAGACTGTCCCAAACACGTGGGGAGCTGGCAAGGCATCAGGACAGATTTTCTGAGTGTTAACTATTCTGGGGGTTAGCTTATTTTCCTTTCCCTCTTTATTTTTCATTTAATTATCCTTCATCCTTCCCAACACCTCGCTACCATCTCTTGAACTTTGTTCCAGGCATTTTCCTTGCACTCTCTGTCTCCAACCTCCCAAGCGCCCCACAGAGTAGGAACTAATCACATTCGTCCTTGTCAGGGGTCTCCTAGCCCTTTAGGAAGTGGATATTCATTAATTACTTGGATAATTAAACGATGCACTCACTGACCAGCCTTCAAGAGTAAGACACCGCCTCCCAGCACTCAGCCTTCCCCCAACGCAAAAGGCCATGGGCCCAGGCTCAGGGTCAGCACTCTGGCACCTGCCCCAGGGACTTAACTGTACCAGGTGGCTGACCCCAAGCTCCTCTTCCGTCCAGCTTCTGTTCCACAAATACCTAAAGCCCCTGCCGTCCAAACGGGGCCCCAGGAGTCTAGCCTCCCAGCCAGGACACCCCAACACTTACTTTCCCAAAAGCGACCCTACAGGAGACAGCAGGGGCTGGGGTCAAAGGAGGAGGCACAGCAACGCTCCCTGGTCCTGGGCAACCCCCAGAAGCTCCCGCTCTCCACCCGCGCCGGCGCCTACCTTGGCCCGCTGCATCCTGGGCACCAGAGGAAACTGTTGCCGGCTTCCCCACCGCGCAGCCGAGGAGAACAGGACTGCCGGGCCGGGCTGGCAGCTGCCTCATGTTTGCTGGGACCCAGACGTAATTGTTACCGGCGGCTCCGCGCCCGCCCCCTGTCCACCCGCCCTCCCTGCGCGCTTCTACCCTAAGCTCCGCCCCTTCTGCTCTGTCTCCTCCCCCGCTCCACCTCCCCCCACCCCGTGTGTGTCTCTCCCTCTCCCTCTCGCATCTTTTCCGTCTCTCTCCCAGGCTCTCCGTCCCACTCTCTGGGTATAAACCACTCCTAACCCTGCCCTCTCAGCCTGTCGCCGGGGGTCTCTCTCTCTCTCTGTGTGTCCCCCTCCCCCGCCCCGTCTGTCTGTAGCACACACTCTGCTCCCCAGCCTTGGAGCGGGGAGGGGTGGGGGCTTACCGAGAGCCCGGGCTGGGGGCAGGGAGCTCCGGCACAAGTTCCTGTCCCAGCACGGGGAGGTCAGCCCTCCCCTCCTCGCTGCCCCCTCTCTCATCCTACTGGTTCCTATGGACACCAGGTGGAGTGACACCCCCGCCCCATGACCTCGGGCCATTGCAGTCAAGGTGGGCTGTGGAGGGGGATCTCCCTGGTGTCCCTCCAGCCACCCTGCAGATGACCCCTCGTATCCAGAGCATCCTCCTGGTGGGGACATCGCTCCGGGCACTGAGCCCTCAATGGCCCCATTGATGGGCTCGCACCACCCAGAGATGGTGATGGCTACCAGGGCCACGTCGCGTGGGTCACAGGCAGGGGTCCTTCAGCTAGTTTCATGGGTGCCCCACCCTTACTTATCTCCTTTCACCGCACGCGGGGCCTTGCCGTAGGGGAGCCCTCTCCAAACCTGAGCTCCTTATACACTCCAGGGAGCCTGGCATCTGTTCCCATCGTCTGTGTCTCAGGTTGGGACCACATCAGGGCAGCTGAGGGACCTGACCAGACCTCCTGGGGGTTGTGGTGGTGGAGGAAAGGGGTGAGGGCCCCTGAGCATCCTGGGGAGGGGGGACCCTTGCCCCTCAGGAGGGCAGACTCCTGGGCATTTGCTCAGCCCCCAGGGAAACCACCCAGGAGCCAGGTGCCTGAAACCTCAGCCAAGTTTCTCTTTTCTGCACCCTGAGGAAGGAGCCAGCTTGTGCCACTGGTTCCCCTGGAAACAGAGCCCTGAGACACCCCCTCTTCTGGGCACACAAGAGCACTTGCACGTCCTTCTTTTTTTTAGTTTTTTGTTTTTGGGTGTTTTTTTGTTTTTTTTTTTTTTGAGCCAGCCAATCAGCTCCAACTTTCAGATCGTGGGAGGAAGAAAATAGTCTGGAGCTGTTTGCCCATGGAGGGAGGAGGACTATTTCTAGACAGGAGGCAGCCCGTGTGTCTGGCCCCACTGGACTTCCAGGACCGCCTGGGCCTCATGCCAGGCAGGAACTCAGCAGACCCTGGCCCCCCTCCCCGCTGCCCATGGCTGTGTCCTGGAAGAGGTGCGGGCAGCTGTAGGGTGAGGCTCAGAGGCTGAGCTCCTTGAGAACCTGGGGCCCTTTTCACCTGGTGACCTTGGCTCTGAGCAAGCAGGGATTCCCTGAACATGTTGAGTCCTCACAGTGGCCTTGGCAGGGAAGTGTCATTGTCTCTGCAGATGATGAAAGTGAGACCCAGAAAAGTTAAAGGATTTGCCCAAGGTCATAGGCTAGAAAGTGACAAAGCTGGTGCAAAAAGCCTTTTCCTTTCACCCCTAAGTGAACACATGGCTAAGACCCGCCAAACTTCCCACGCTCCATACATCAACTTGGACACTTGCCAGTTGTGCTGTCCAGGACAGGCCTGGCCTTGGTTATGGCCTGGTGCTCGGAGGTAGAACCAGAGAAGACCCCTGACCCCGGGTTTGGCGTCAGGACTGAACTTCCACTACCCAGAGATGCTTTCTTCTGAATTAACAAGTTAATGAGCTTCCAGCTACAAGAAAACAGGGCAGCCGCCCTCCCCCGCCAGGCCCCCATGCCCTTGGGCCTGGGGTACCTCCCACTTCAGCTGCCACCAAGGGGGTGCACCTCATAAAACACACATGGGGGGGTGGCTCGCCGTGATCTGTGCCCCCCACCCTCCCTCCTCCCCCAGCACCCTCGGGGGCTTTTCTAGAGCGCTTCCAGCTGGTCCCACACAGGCCTGTGGGGAATGCAGGGATGAGAAAGGGCAGGAGAGCGTGGAGGTCAAGGACACCCCAGAGCAGGGCTCCCCACGTGGGCCTCAGCGGGCCCGACAGTGCTGTGGGCACATGGGCAGCAGCTGACTCTCCCTGAGAATGTCTGGGAGTTTCCGGAGATTCTTTGGCAGCGCATCAGACCCAAAAAAGATTAAGGAAGGCTTCAGGACGACCTTGCCTTGTCGGCCACGAACTCTTCAGCCTGATGGGCTTCAGCTGTGGTTTTCCTCACACTGCGGAGTGGCGAGCCCGAGGATGCGGGAGTTTGGAAGGGGGAAGGAGGGGTTCATTTCAAGCCTGGAGGAAGGCTGAGTAGCTTGTATCTGAGAAGAGGCATGCCATCTGAGCTGGCTCAGGGCCTCACTCTCATCCCATCGTGGTGAGGGGCTCACACCACCCCTACCCACAAGCCTTGGGGGTCTTCCGGACCTTCCTCAATTGTTACACACAATCCTCTCCACTCCAGGCCCAAGTTCAAGCCCCTCCTCCTCGGTACCCCACACCTGGCCCCGCGGAGTCCCCAGTCTGTATGTTTCTTCCGGACCCTTTCGGGCCCTGGTCCTGCCTTCCCCTGGCTGAGGGGCACAGAGAGACAGACAGACAGAGACAGACAGAAGGATGTTCAGTACAGTTTCACGGTTTGGGCCCTTGCTCCACCAAGAGCCCTTGCCTGTGAGGAAGGCCCCCTCTGGGTGGAGGTGGGTCTCACCAGGCATGTGGAAGCCCCTCCCCACAGGAGCTCAAGAAACGTCTGTTGCCCCAAAACAGTGCTTCCCCGGACACCACAGCACTCAGGTGTCACCATGAGCTGGCACAGCTGTGGAATTGGAAAGCCACCGAATGCAGCCTTATTTGTGTCTTCCACTGGCCCTGGAAACCTCTTCCGCTGCCCGCCGTCCGGCGGCTGGATGGAAACCTAGCAGACCCGGGATGCCGCTTGGTAGGGAGATACGGCGGGTCACTTCACCTCACACAACAGCCTCAGCTGGGGTCCAGGCCCTGCTCAAGGCCAGCCCTCCTGCTGCACAGCCCAGGCCTCCGCCCAGCTCAGGTGGGCTGGGGCCTCCCACTGGAGCTGTCCTGAACGTCACTCTGGCTTTGGCAGAGGTTGGAAACTATACCTCTCCCTCCTGCGGGCACCTCCCTGAGTCCTCAGAGCCTGGCCACCACTGGGCACCTCTGCAGCTTCCCCCTGACCAGCGTACTTCACGTAGGTCTCAGGGGTGCCAAGGAGCCCCACCCCCCCAGGCAGCTCCATCTCCGCACAGCTGAGGCTTGTCCACGCCCCCCCCCCCAGGCAGCCTCCAGCTGACCCTCCCTCCCACGAGGCCCTTGTCTGGGCCAGCAGCCTTCTTCCTGGCTCTGCCGGCAAAGCAGCCAGCCTGTCTCTTGAGCTTTAGGCCTCGCAGGTGGGGCTGGGACTCGTCCGCTGGATTTCTCAAAGTGCAGGGGACACGTGGAAGGCTCTGAAGGCTTTCTTTAAAGCCCCCTCCTTCTGGCTTGATGCCAAGGGAGGGTCCCCCACCCCTCCCCTTGGGCTCATCTCACCTCCCCCAAATCTCTCCCCCAGCCTCAAAGCCTGACTCCTGGGTACCCTCAGTATGGTGAGGGCTCGGGCTGCTGAAACTGTGCATCGCTGCTGGGCAGAAGTCAGGGGCCGGGTGGCGTCATCTCTGTGCACACCCTGCCTTCCCCTCCCCCGGTGCTGCAGTGCTCAGTGTTTGTAAGATGGGTAACTGCTAACTGCTCCAGGAGTGGCACATCCGTGAAGTGCAAGGAAGGATTAGGGGCCATGGAGAAGAGGCTTCATTCCAGCATCCTAGGGTGTGGCCCAGGCTGGCCACCAGCCTCCTGGTTCAGTCCCTGCGTTCAGGTCTGGAGAGACAGGGCACTAGGAACTCAGAGCCCTGGGTCCAGGAGGGTAAGAGGGATGCTGACCTTGACCACCCAGAGAATTCAGGTATCACCTGACTTATAAAGTGCCCCCCTTATCAGTTGATTCTTTGGGGTACGTTGTGCCCTTTCTACTCAGCCCACATCCAGTCCTGTGCCTTAGCTTTCTCACCCATAAATAGGTAAATAACAGTGTCTATCTCGTAGCTAATACATGTGAGTCCTCAGCACACTTCCCGATTTATACTCAGAGCTCAATAAATGAAACTGTTTGTCCCCTCAGGGAGCCTAAGCAGGCCCCTAACCGTATGGCCCTTCCTCTGCACACCTGGGGCCAGACAGAACTACACTGGCCAGCCACCTGGGACCCGACACCCTGGCCCATGTAGCATTTCTCTGGCAGAATCTGCCACTCATTGCTTATGGCCTTTGCTCTGGGATGGCCAGGCTGGCAGAACTCCCAGGGCCTCCAATCTGTCATCCCTCCTGCTACAGGGACAGCAAGGACACTTGGATCACACCTCCTGGGAGACGGAGCCTCCCTCCCACACACCCACAGGGAACGCGGCTGACAGCGTGCCCAGGAGGAAACCTCCAGGGCCCAGGGTCAGGGCATCTGAATCAAGGCCTGGCGGGGCTTCAACTTATGGGACCTTGGATCAGCCACAGAGCTTCTCAGAGCTTCATCTGCTCAACCGTGAAACAAGGATGACGATCCCCACCTGCTTCAGGGAATGTCGTAAGAACAGATGAGACTGTGACCTCGAAGGGGCTTTGTTTCACACATAACATAGGATGAGCGTTGTAGGATCGCAGCATTTTAAAACTGGGAAAATATGTAATATTATTTCTCTCTGTGGCTATTTCTGTCTGTCACCTGCTGAGTGCCACCCCACCCCCAGGTTACCAGAGCCCAGGGTGATGCTCTCTGAACTGAGCTCCTTTGAAAAGTCCATGTGCAATGCCCTAGGCCAAGGTTTCTGGATACTAAATTCAATGAGTGGCAGCCTTTCCCAATTCACAGGGGGAAAATCAGTTAATTTTTTAGGACTATTAACTTCTGATCATGCTGGACTAGGTAATTTGGACTAAATTCCCAACTGAGGACAACTAAAAGCTGCTCAAAAAATATACTTTTTAAAGTTTGATTCAGGGGTATCAGGGAACAAACAAGGCAGTAAAAACATCACAGGGCCAAGATCTGGGAAAAGAAGGAAACCCAGAGATGTGTGCTGGCAGCTGGGGTTGCTTTCTCCCTAGGGGGTCTGCTGATCCCAGAAGATACTGCAAAGGTGCTGAGCAGAGCTGTTAACAGCCTCTGGGACTAAGAAGGTCAAAACTAGGCCCACCAAGAGCAGGGGGTACCCGGCAAATCTTTCATGCTTTGGGTTGGGACCCCAGAGGGTTTCACCCCCAGAATATGAATGAACTAGAAATAGACAAGTGCTCCGAGGGACTGCAAATCATCTCAGTCCCTGAAAGTAAAGTAAAAAAACCTGGTTTGCAGGATCCCAAGGCATCTGCCCAAGGTCAACATAATCCTCATGGAGCAAGATAATTTCATTCTGTGCCTCAAATTATTTCTACAGGTTTTCATATAAAATGTGTGGCACTCCATTTTTGCCAAGTATGCGAGGAGACAAGACGATACTAACAAAAACCAAGAGAAACAACAGACACTGGAAACAGACTCACAGAAGGCTCCATATCAGGGAGTTATTGAACTTTAAAATAACCATACTTAGTTTGCTCAGATACATAAAAGATAAGATGGCAATTTTGATAGAGAACTAGAAATGATTTTTAATCATTTTCTAGTTCTATTTTTATCCCATCAATCTCATTCTTAAAATGCAGGGTGCTACAGTGCCCCACACAGGGCAACATGGAAAGCAAGCCAAGAATCCTCTGGGAAAAGCCCAAAAGAGGCGATTGTGCTACATTCAAGGATGCTGGTCTGAGAGTGTGCGTGCAATAGTGACAATACATTGTGTAGGCACCGTCTCAATTTCTAGTAGCAAATTTGTTGCTGGTTTGTAAGATGCAACTAAACATAGACACCCTCTGAAACTCAGCAGACTCTAATCTTGAAGGGCTTTGCTCCTTTGAACAGGGACCCATCTCCCTCTTCGCTTGTATCTGCCCAGACCCAGCTCTGCCCCTGGCCCAGAGCAGTCATGGCAAAAAAAAAAAAAAAAAAAAGCAGCATTTGAGTATTTGTTTTGTGCCAGGCCCCTGCCAAGGGATTTCCACACATTGTCACATTATTCACAACCCTAGGAGGCGGCTATGACTATTTTCCCCATTTTATAGGTGGAAAAACTGAGGTCTAGGGGGCCCATGGGTCATGTTCAAGGTGCCCTAGTTACGTTAGAGCCAGGTGTGAACCCAGGTCTGCCTGCTCTCAGTGTGGGCTCCACTCCCCACCTGCTGATTACTGGGGGGACCCCTGGATGCCTGTGGTCAGAGGAGGCCTTGGATTCTCCTCTCCA
Organism: Mesoplodon bidens; assembly: GCF_964165515.1. Lineage (NCBI taxonomy): Eukaryota > Metazoa > Chordata > Mammalia > Artiodactyla > Ziphiidae > Mesoplodon > Mesoplodon bidens. The sequence continues at coordinate 14,262,154 of NC_138170.1, read as the reverse complement.
CAAACACTCACTAAGCACCAGCCACATCCAGGGCCCTAGCCTTGGAGAGCTGAAAGATCCAAGGCCAAGACTTAGCCAAGTGAGAACATTTTAATGCATCCGAGGTCCTGTCCACCTCTTCTCCTCTCCCCTCCTCTTCCCCATTTCTGGAACTCAGGGTCCAGCACGCAGGGAGGGCACAGGGATGGACTAGAGGTGATGCCCAGTCACGGGCACAGGATAGAAGAGGTAAGGGCCACAGTGCAAAATCCTCTGTGGCCACCAGATCTCTCCTGGGAAAGCTGGGTGTTGACTGTCGAAGAAGCTACCTTCTGGGGAGCCGAGGGGGAGCCCCCGCTCCAGCCCACATCCCAGGTCCCTTCTTAGGGAGTCAATGCTCCCTAAGCCGAGGACAGCAGTGTGACTTCCAGCCCAAGGTGCAGACGGGGGCTCAGCCTTCCCACGGGCGTCCCACACCCCCTGGGGGCCAGACATCCAGGCCGGGGCCTGTGGGGGGTCCCACCCCCTGAGCAGTGGAGGGCTCAGGGGCCACGAGGCAGAGCCTGCAGCCGGCCCAGGCCCAGGCCATGGTGGCCCCTGGCCTGCTTGGTGGCTTTACCTGATTAGTGTAGTTGGGCAGGAGGGGTCCCCGTGGCCGACAGGTAGTGGCAAATGGTAAAGAGGGGACAAAGCGGGGAAAGGGCTTCCCTGGGGGGAGGAAGTGAGGGCTGGGGAGGGGATAGAGTGAAGTGGGGCAAGTGGGGGGTCAGAGGAGAGGGGGAAAGGGGGCAAGGAGCTTGGAGAGGTGTGCGAGGCAGGGGGAGGGGCAGATGGGACAGACTGGGGCTGGGCAGGGCCTCTGTCCTGCCCAAGGGGCTGAGGAGGAGGTTCCACTGGGTGGAGAACAGGCTCTTCCTGGAGCTAACATATTGCAGCAAGGAGGATGAGGGAGACACACCTGGAGGAACCTGCTGGCTCTGAGATTCAACAGAAGGTAAGTGTGTTTTTGAGCATGAATGAAGGGATCATGAGCAAAAGGGGTGCAAAGGGAGTAGCAAGATGGGCTCAGGTAACTGGAACTGGGGGACAATCCAGGCCTGGATGCCAGCCTGGGCTCTGGTGGCAAAAGCGACAGAAATCCTCTGGTCCAGGCCAAGTCAGCAGGGAAGGCAGGCAGCCCCATGCATCACCTTGCGGGCCATATCCCTGTAGCGGATTAAGAACAAACAGGGGAGGGGGAGGGGGAGGGGGAGGGGGAGGGGGAGGGAGTGGGGGGAGCTGAGCTCAGGCCTATCAGTCCCAGCCAAGTCCCAGAACCTTCCTGCCCTCCTGGGCCCTGGAGACCCCAGATCCCAAACCCTTCCCTTCCCTTCTCAGTCCCACCCTTGGCAGCAAGGAATTAAGCGGGGGGAAACTCACTCACTGGGGTCCTAGAGCTTCAGGGAGGTGACCCGGGGGATGTGGAAGGGCTGAGTGTCCTCAGAGCTGGTGGAGCTGCAGCATCACAGGGAATGAGTGAGTGAGGCCCCCAGGCCCAGGCCCTCAGCCCCGACACAGGAACAAGCCCAGAGCCCGGAGTTTCCTGCCTCAGAAGCTCTTCAGGGGTAGCAAGAGTGCCCAAAAGTTAGGTCTGGCTGATGTGTTGCAGCAAGCAGGATTCGGGGCAGACACATGGAAGAACTTTCTGGACCTGGAGCTCCTCAGATTGTGTGACTCTTCAGGGTTAGGCGTAAGCCTCCCCTGCCTGGAGGTCTCAAGACGGGGTGCAGCAGGGCCCCGGCCCAGCAGCTGGAAGGGCTCCTTCCTGGGCCCCTGGCAGCCTCCTCACCTGAGGCGTTTCCGGATGGGACGGAAGTATTTGGAGGTCTTGACAGCAAAGATGACGCTGGGGATCAGGAAGAAGGTGCACCAGCCCAGGCAGAACCAGAAGGCGTTCTGGAACAGAGCAGGGGAGGTCAGCGCACGGTGTCTGGGCAGTGGCGTTTTCCCACCCCACTCTGCACCCCCAGTCCCCCCGCTGGCTCAGTGTGGGGCACGGGGACGCATTCTCAGAGCTGAGGGAAAGGACGGGGGTGCAGGCCCGGGGCAGGGCCCCGCTCACGCTGCTCCTCCTATGGGGGCCTCCACGTCCACGAGCCCTGGTGGGCGGGGGGTCACTCACCCAGGGGTCAGCCACCATGTCACACAGGATCACACGGCCATTGTCCAGGGCTGTGGACAGGGGCTGGCAGGTGGCGATGCGCTGAGTCACCTGTGGTGTCAACGTGAGGCAGGTACATGCAGACACACCCAGACCCACAGGTGCTCAGAGGGAGGTTGCCAGGGACACAAACAGGCCCAGGGACGCAGTGGGGAGCCACTGCACGGCTGTACACAGACACACGGATGTGGCAACACAGAGAAGGGAGGACACACTCCATCAGCTCGTCACTCACCTCCTGCCTTTCCCACCCTGTTCACCAGCCTGGGTTAAGCCCCTACTGTGCGCCCAGAGCTGTTCTCTAAGTCACACTCTCACTGGGAGGCAACACGTGTGCACACACACACAATGCACTGCACACACGTACATACTCGCACACACATGTACAGACACACCCAGGGTTAAGCGAGACCCCTGCCGGTCCAGTGTGGGTGGTAGACAGCCCGGTCCACGCTCAGGCCTCAGAGAAGGGCTATGGCAGAGGTTGGGGGATGGGCAGAACCCAGCCAGCCAGATGCCAGGTTTGGGAGGCTGGGTTCAATCCTGCAGGCCTAGGGCACCCCCAGGGGCTCTCGGGGGGCAGAGGAGGTTGAACAGCTGGCACCGCTGGAAGCTTGCCTGAGGCCAGGAGGCTCTGAGCCCACACTCACCTCCTCTCTCACCCAGGCCACGTACTGGGAGAAGTAGCCCATCTCCCGGGTCAGGAAACACTCACTTTCCTGCAGGGAAGACAGGAGCCCTGGGCTGGTCGTAGTCTCAGGGCCAGCACCCCTGCCCCCCATGCCTGGCACCATCAGAACAGGCCAAGCTGGCTTTCCTGGGAGTCATGGTGAGGGGGCAGGGCTGGAGAATCCTGGGGTGGGAGCCCTGCGAGCCTTAACCCTTCAACTCACCTCTGACTCTGAAGCCCCACCCCCACCCCCGCCCCATCCTCCCACTCACATTCTTCAGGATGCGGGTGGCCCAGGTAGGCAGCTCCCCTTGCAGGTGAGTGACTCTGTCCAGGACATCTGAGGTCTCCAGCTGGGGGAGGGGAGAGGGGCTCAGTCAGGGGACAGCCGCTCGTTCACTCATCCATTCATTAACTCAACGTACGACACACAACATACTCACCTTGGGGTGGGCGGTGTTAGGCCCTAAGGACAGAGGCCACCTATGGTGGTCCTCAAGGAGCTGCCCACCCACCCTCATTTCTTCCCACCCCACCCTCAACTTCCAGTGCGCCTGGGCAGAGCAGGCGAGGCCCCAAGCCAGCTGGGCCCGCACCATCTTCCTCCCTCTGCTGCCCACCTGCTCCCCCCCCACACATCCACCCCCAGCAGCCACCTGGAGAAGTGGGGCGGAGGCGGCCAGGGCATGGACACTGAGGTTGAGCTGAGCCTGTGAAAAAGAGATCAGGGCTGGTCAGGGGAAGGAACTGGTAGGAGGGAGCGTTCCAGCATCCCTCTCCTCTTCCTTGCCCCCTGCCTGCATCTCCTCTCCAGGTCCCGGCCTCCCTGAGCCTCCAGACTTACCACAAGCCTCTGCTGGAGGAGGAGCTTCTCCTGATGGAGGTTTCTGAGCCCCTGGGCCTCCTTCTGCAGCTGCTGCCCCAGCACAGTATTGTCCTGAGGGGAGACAGATCAGAATGGCACTCTGCCCGGGCCGAGACAGGCTTTGGCGACACATCCTTCACCAAACCGTTCGACCAGACATACTGAAGGGATGTGGAAAGTGCTGGAATCAGAGGTTGGGCTCAGAGGCAGAAAGCTGAGGCCTCCTTAAGTTCCTTGGCCAGATCTGGGTTCGGGGGCCTGAGCCCAAGTTCCAAGTCCGGCCCTAGCTTGCTCTGAGCACCGTGGCGGGTAGGGGAGGGGTGTCTATGAGATGTCTTGAAGAGAACTTTTTTTTTTTTCTTTTTGCGGTATGCGGGCCTCTCACTGTTGTGGCCTCTCCCGTTGCGGAGCACAGGCTCCGGATGCGCAGGCCCAGCGGCCATGGCTCACGGGCCCAGCCGCTCCGCGGCATATGGGATCCTCCCAGACCGGGGCATGAACCCGTATCCCCTGCATCGGCAGGCGGACTCTCTCTATATTTATAAATACAAAGTGCTACTTTTCCCAGTACATTTTAAGCTAAGGCAACTATCATGATATCTGATCCATCGGGCTGTCCTCACAGCATCTGTCCCAGCAGATTCCACAAGCGGTGTGCACCTAGCAATGCTTGCCCAGCTGTGCAATGTCAGACCACATCTGACGTCATCTGATCTGAGGTGGGTGATAATCCACTTTAGAGATGAAGATGCCGAGGCCCAGAGGTGAGGAATGATTTGCCCAAGGCCACACACAGCCAGTTGGTGGTAGAGCTTGAGCCAGAACTGATGCTACAGAACCCTTCATCCCAGCCGGGGGTCCAGAGTCTCAGCCCTCGGTGGCAGGGGCCCTCAGTCCCCTCCCCAATCCAGGCACTCCCACCCCGTCCCCCCTCCCAGGCCTCTGGCTCCAGCCTGCCAAGTGGGGTCTCTGCTCCCTTCTCACTTGGGCCTGGGCCAGTCCCTCCAGCTCCTGGGCCAGCTTCTCCACGCTGATATTCACCACAGGCTTCTGAATCTGGAGACGGACAGGAGAGGCCAAGAGGGGATGAACCCCGGCTCCCCCAGCCCCAGAATTCCCAGTCTTCTCAAAAGCACCCACACCAGCTAAGTCTATTGTGACACATCAGTCACAGTGGGTCTGACCTGAAATTGTGAAACACATGAGACACTTTCCATTAGGAAAGAAAAAAAAATGAGGCGCCCTCTGGTGTAACCCAACGGAGAGGTGACGTCCCACCAGCATTCACCACAGCAGTGGGTTCAGGACCATGGACAGCAACACACGCTGTTGGGTGGAGGCACACTCATTCTCGCCCAGCCCATGTGCTGGCAGCTGGGGCACGTGGTCTGGAGACACCCCCAGCAGAAGAGGCCCCAGGGACACGTGGAGGAGTCCAGGGACAGTGGAAGGCCAAGACAAGGCGAGACAGCTCCCCGACCCCCAGCTCCTCTGCGGGCCCCTCCGCTCTGCCGTGGTCTGGCCCGAGGTGCCCACTGCTGACCTCAACAAGGAAGCCTGGGTAGTGGATGCTCTCGAGCCCACTGCTCTGCAGGGCCTCCAGGTCCTGGCGGGCGGCTGGGCTCAGCAGGTCCAGATTCTTCACGTCCACTCTGAGTTTCTGCAACTCCTGCTGCAGCTTGGCAGTGTACTGCGAGGGTGGGAGCAGGGGGGAGCGGTGCTCAGTGGCTGAGCCAGGACCCCAGAGTTGCTATCCTAGGTGAGGGGTCAGCAGGCCCTCAGCGCCCTCCTTCTGGATATCCAGGGCCCCTACCCTGGACACTCCCAGCCCCAGAGAGGCTCCCAGACCTCTGCTCCCCACCCACCCCCGACTCCACCTTACCCCCACCAAGACCCAGCTCTCCTCCAGCACCTATCTGTCTACCGGACAGCAGTACAGACCTTCCCAGGCCACCCAGAAGAAACATAGCTTCCCCGGCCCACCCTTATCACGTCACCTTGTGTTAAGGTCTTCACGGCACCTGATCTGGGTACTAGTTTACTGCCACCAGCTCCACAAGAATGGCACCTCACCTGCCCACTGTGTACCAAACCCTCAGCGTCTACAGCAGAGGCTCATACGTGGTGGGTGCCGTACAGGTTTGTTGAATGTGTAAAAATGAGTGAATGAATGAATGAGTGAATAGACACGATCACATTTCTAAGACAGAGCACAGTTTAAAGAGGGACTCGAGGGCTTCCCTGGTGGCGCAGCGGTGGAGAGTCTGCCTGCCGATGCGGGGGACACAGGTTTGTGCCCCGGTCCGGGAGGATCCCACGTGCCGCGGAGCAGCTGGGCCCGTGAGCCATGGCCGCTGAGCCTGCGCATGCGGAGCCTGTGCTCCACAACTGTGAGAGGCCCGCGTACCGCAAAAAAAAAAAAAAAAAAAAAAGGGACTCGACATTTTCCAACCGTTGCTGGGAGAGATTTAAAGGGCATGAAATTCAGCCTCATGTTTCACAGGTGAGAGGTTGAAGACAGGGAGGAACCTCAAAGCATGGAGCCCAGCTCAGCTCACCTCTCACCATCCCTCACACCGCCTTCCCCAGGGGGAGAAAAGGCCCATCCTCTCAGAGGCAGGGGTCTTGGACCAGCATTTCGGGCACCAGTAACACACAGGTAAAGGAGAGGTCTCAAGGCGGGCAGAGTCCTCCTGGTGCCGGGAAAGCACACCTGTCTTAATTATCTCTGCATCATCAGCTCACTATTATCTCCTTCGAGGACAAGTTCTCCTAAGGTCACATTTGGTTTGTTGCCAGATGGCCCCCAAGGACTGACCAGTCCCTCTGGACCTGAAGCCCTATCTGTCCAGACTCTTCTGTGACCTGGACCCCTCCCTTCCCTGGACCAGGGCTGAGAGCCCTCCCCTTTCAGCCAGCAGAGCACAGGGCCCCCTCCTACAGCCCTCCGTGGCCAGCCTTTACCCCGTGGCCTTGCACCAGGACAGTGCCGGCTCAGTGGACCTCTCCTCTGATTAGAGACGCTGAAAGAGGAGATGGCTACGGCATTAAGGAAACTGCCCCAGGTTATAGTTTAAGGCGTGGAGTTGGGACTGAAATCTGGACCACGTGGCTAGGCTACCCTGCGGACTAGGGGCAGGTGGTGGGTTCAAGAGGAGTTGGAAGGTTTCCGGAGACAAGGCAGAATTAGGAGTTAGCAGTTTAGGAGGGGTCGGGGGAGAAGCACGTGGGAGAAATGTGGTTTTCCCAGAATATGCTTGGGAAGGGCTCCTGGGGGACCCTGGGAGCCAAGGCAGCTCTCCTCCCACCTCATTTAGGCGTGAAGACAGGAAAGGAGGGGGTGTTTTACAGCTTCTGTGCACCCTTAGGAGAACCACGTTCTCAAAGTACGTCTCCTCTCATGAAGGAGCACTTCCTTTTCTTTGTTCTAGAACTGTCTCTTGCCAGTGTGAATAAATCTCTCCAGTTCTACATTGCAAGTTCTGGCAAAGTCCAGTGGTTAGGGAACAGGCTGTGGGGAGCCCTTCTCCAGTGGCACCCAGCTTCATCACCGTCGTTTTTACTGTCACACTCCCTCGCCAACCACCCCCCACCCCACTCCCAACTGGAGCATCCAAACCAATGCCTGTCCTCAGTCAGGACACACACCCTAGTCCTCTCACTCACTGTCACCACCCTGTCCGGCCTCAACCTCACCTGTGTTCAGTTTTTCCGGGAGCACAGTGCTCAGGGCTGGTCCGAGCCTCCAGGCATGCATGCACTCACCCACACACTCTGGAAGCTGCCCTGGGCTCTAGCCCCAGGCAAGGTCCTGAGCTTGCACCTGGGTTCTCTGCCCCTGAGGCACCTCAACTGCTCTTGCAGACTTCTCGGGTTCAAGGAGATGGTCCCTCAACAAGGCAAGATCAGAAGAGGGGGGATCTGCAGGAGGGGTCCCCACTGTGTTCCAGAAGTTTCTCTCACCTGGCTGATATCCAGGTGTTTCTCCAGGTCATAGGAGTCATTGAGCTGCAGGACCGTCCAGAGCGCAGCCCCTTGCTTGCACTGCCTGGGGAGGAACGACACGCATCAGAGGTGAGAGGAGGGAGGGCAGGTGGGGGCTGACGTCATCCTAATGGGATGCCCACCTCAGCCCCTCCTCACACCCCGTCCCCCAGCCCAGTCTTCCCGCTCACTGATAGGCCAGGAGGACGCTGAGGTTCTTCTTCAGGCCAAGAAGTTGGGACAAGTTCATGCGTGACGGCAAGTTCCCCGGCGTGTCTGCAAACTGGGGAAGGAACACAGAGGAACGGGCCTGGAGCAGGGAGTGGGGGGCAAGGCCACCCAGCTTCCCAGGGCCTAGTCCCACGCCGCCCTGGCACAGCAGAGACCACAACCCTGTGACTCCAGCCCACACCTGCCTCTCACTCAGATCACTCCTGGGCCCTAAATCCTGGCAGGGACCCTCCCCGTGACTCTCCAGGAGGGTGGCCAGCCTGGTCTTCAGCAGAGGACCCAGGCCAGCATCTCGGCTCACCTGCTCAATGCAACAGAAAACAAGGATCCCCAACTCCCAGACTCAGTGTTAGGAGGGCGGAGGGCCTCAGGTCTGGGCGCCATCCTTCGAGGTCCCTGCCTGGGGCCTGGGCAGCCTTCCGGGGACTCACCGGCTCTCTTCTCTCACTGGGGGTTTTCCATCTCTTTCCTTGGCCATCTCCATCATTCCTCCTGTCTCTCTCTCTCCCTTCTAACCCCTCGGGCTCCTACGTCCCTCTAAACCTCCTGCTCTGCCCACAGCTCTCTCCACGTCCCCCTGGGTCCCAGAGCGGGGCAGGCCCACCTCATATAGCTCCCCGCTCTCCCAGCTCCGGCACACCAGGGTCTGCACGTTGCCACCCAGCAGGAAGGTGGCGAAGACGAGGAGGATGAGGGGCGCGGCGAAGAGGAAGCTGAAGCCCACACCCCTGGGGAAGGCAGAGGAACAAGGTTGAGACAGGAGGGAGGATGCCCTGCACCATGCCCTCCATCCCCATCTCCATCCCGGGGCCAGCATGGTCAGTGAGTCAGCCCCGGGGCAGAGCCCTTCGGGGAGAGGAGCCGGAGGAGTCAGCCTCCAGGGCAGGAGAGAGGACTCAGAACTGCTCACCGTCCCCACCTCATCCTCCCCCATCCCCACCCTACCGCTGCTGCCCTGGCTGGCCCTGGCAGCCTAGAGGAGAGCACAGCTGTTTTGCTCAAAGAGCCAGGGCTGCCGGCCTCTGGGCCGAGGACACATGGAGGTGACCAGCTCCAGAGCTCGGCCTCAACAGGGCCACCTGGCATGGCCAGCCATGACCCACCAGCAGAGGCAGCAACCTACAGCATCTGAATAGGACCTGTGCCACTGACCAAGGCTTCTTTGTGAGACAGGCATGGCCCCGTGCCAGGATTTGAGGCTTGGAGAGTGAAACATGGGCTGGATTTCACTCTCCCCTTTGGCCAGGCACCTTTATACAGTGACCCTCCTGCACAACTGAATGTGGCAGCCCTGGCCTTAGAGACTATCTAGTTCACGGCTGGCAAACAGACTCTACCTCTGGTGCCACCTCCGAATGGTAGTGCTGCCTGGACACTGGGTTAAGCAGGATTCTGAGGCTGTATCTGGGCTCAGAGAGAAAAGGTGCCCATTAATTATTAAAGTTGCCACTGGTGTGGGAAGGGGAAGTGCTTCTTATTTGCATTCCTGCTCTAGGCCAACCCTTTTATACAAACGAGGACACTGAGGCCCAACTGGGTTATCATTTGCCCAGGGCCACCCAGCAAGTCAGCCCAGAGCCAGACCACAGCTCAGTCTCTTGATCCCCAGGACTCGCTCCGGCAGCTACACCAGAAGCTGTCCATGGGCATGAGAGGAATGTGCCAGCCCGGGGGTGGGGGGAGAGACCCTCCTCCTCTCCCCAGCCCTTCTTACACCATGAGGAAGCGGGTTCCAGCCTTGCCCTTGGCTTCCGAGTGGCTGGGGTCTTCCCCGTTACAGAGCCCCCAGATGCCCAGGTTGAGGCCCAGCAGGTTACAGACCACCACAAGCAGGACCACGGAGCACAGCACGCAGCCCACAATCCACCTGCCACAGAGAAGCTGGGACGTCACGGAAAGGGCAGCAGTGGGCACAAGAGGGGCTGGTGGAGGACCTAGTGGCTGGGTGGGGCCACTACCCCAAGGCTGAGGCTTTAGAAGTGTGACTTCCTATAGGGTTCCCAGGCTCAGATCCCCAGGGCACACAGCCAAGGTGGGGACACGGAGGCCCAATGAGAGAGGGGTCTTGGCTTAAATGGAGGCGGAGACTTAGTATAAGGAGGGTTGATGAGGGCTGGAAGTTGGTTCCAGGGTGGCTGAGAAGCGGAGCTGCCCGTTCCACCCCCCTCCACGGGTTCCCAGGCACCTGTATTTCTCGTATCTCTGCATCTCCTTCAGGTAGGGGCGGCTGCTCTGTTCCATCTCCTCCAGTGCTTGGCTCCAGCGAGAAGCCGCCTCCCAGCCTGGGAATGCTTCGACCAGTGTCCTCAGCTCTCTAGGCTGCTGGGCCACCACCTTCTTCAGCTCTGCCCAAAGCAGCAGGGGCTTATGGGATGGGGAAGACCCCCAGGGGCCCAGGGAGGAGATGGATGCACAGGAAGAACATCTGGGATGCACAGAGATGGTTTACTCTCCGTCCAGGCCCAGCCAAGAGGACAGCCTTCACCTCCCCCACCCCACGACCCCACTCGTCTCTCAAGAAGCCTCGTTGGTAGGGGTGGGTTGGGGGGCATCCTAGGCAGCCAGCCTGGCCCCTGGGCAGGGCCTCACCTCTGATCACGTCGGCCGTCTGCAAGGTAGCCAGAGCTGGGAGGGCGTTGAAGGTACTGTTCTCCTGCCGGAACCAAATGCAGCTGTGCCTCCTGCTCTCCGCCCGGGTGTCCTAGCTTGGGGGACCCCTGCATCGCCAGGTCCAGTGGGAGAGCATCCCCCCTCGGTGCTCCCAGCCCAGGAAATCAGGAAACAGGCTTCCCTTTGCTCTCTTGGTCAGTGCCTTCTTCTCCCCTCCCTCGGCCTAGCCTGACTCAACTCCCCCAAACATTGCTCCTTTCTGTCCCCACCCCTCTTGCTTAGACTACTGCAGTAGACTCCTAGCCATCCTCTTATCTCTCCCAGCCACTCTGCACAGGACCACCAGGTCTATTTCCCTGAAGCCCAGCTCCAGTCTATTCTTCCAGCCTCAGGCCCCATTTCCCTGCTCCTGGAACATTCTGCTCTAGTTACCCAGCACGACTGACTCACCGTTTCCCCAACCCCGGCATTTTCCAGGCCCTGGGTCACAGGTGCTGACTCATGCTACACCTTTCCCCTCAGCCCGTCTCCACCCAGGAGAGCCCGCTTGTCGTCTGGGGCTCAGCTTGCATGCTCGCTCCTTGGCCAACCCCAGACCCCACCCCCTGAGGGTCCTAGCTCTTCCTTCTGAGCTCCAGGCCTGCCTCCCCGACCAGACCCCGTGCACACAAGGACCAGCATCGTGAGCCTCCAGCCCAGGGTGCCACGTGGTAGGCGAGGCCCTGATGTGACCCAAGTCTTAGGTTCAACTGGGTTCCCACCCCAAAAGAGAAAAACGGAGGCCCCTCACATCAGAGTTCCCAGCCAGGTTGCAAAGAAGTCGGGTAGACTGGGGCAGGCACTCACCTCCTGCACCATGCTGGCGAAGTTGGCCTCTGGGACACCCTTCAGCCGATGCAGGACATCATCCACAGAGGGCACCTGAAATGGTTTGAGGGGGTTGTTATGACAAAGTCCACGGAGAGGCCTGGGAGGGGTCCTTGGGGAAAGGATGGGGGCAGAGGTCTCTGAATACTCAGTGTCCTCGTGTGCAAGATGGGCACCACCACAGCCCCGAAGGCCCTGGCTGGCAGTGAGAGCTCAAGAAGCGAAGTCACATGAGGCTCACGGCACAGTGCGTGGCCCAGGGAAGCTCTCACCCCACTGCCAGGCTGACCATCATTAACCCTGGGTGCGTGGAGAGGGGAGGGGCAGCCCAGGGAAAGGGATCAGGAGTCCACTTCAGGAAACACCCAGAACAGAGGCTGCCCAGGGATTCCTGGAGCAGTGGGCAGAGCAGCCCCCTTCGCCCCAGGGGCCTCAGTCCTGGGCCTGCACCTGGCTGAAGTCGGCTCCCAGCTCCAAGGCGTGGGCTCTGTCCAGGGCCCCTGCACAGCCCCGGCAGCCAGGCTCCTGCAGCAGGGCCAGGAGGCGCTCCCGGTGCCCCTGGACAGCCGGCGCCAGGGGCTGCTGCCCCTCCTGAAGTTCCACGGAGGTGGCGTTCAGGGATTGGAGGTGGTCCACGGCGACCTGCAGGGCTGCGAGACCCACATTTGGACTGACTGGTCTCCAATGCTACAGCATCCTTGGAGATCTTGCAGGAGGCAGAACATCTTTCCCTCCCAAACCCAAGGGACTGGTGATCCTTAATCTCTGTAGTTATAATGGAAACTGCCCTGGGGCACGTTAAGCCAGGAGTGGGCAAAGGTGCCAGAAGGGATCCTAGGATAAAGCAGTGAGAAAGTCAGGGGTGGGGACCGCTGACTTAGTGTAAGAAATGCAGGGCTGGGCGAGGGCAGGGCCTGCCCCCCAGCGACACTCACCCTGGCCCAGGCTGAGCACGGAGGCCAGGACCTCATACACAGTGCTCTTGAGCTGCGTGTGGATCGTGTTCCCAATGCTCCTGTGGACACCTGGAGAGCACAGGGCAGTCTGCAGGGCTGGCCCCCAGGAGACTAGGGGCCTCCCCACCCAACCATCCTCCTCCCCTGGGTTCCGGAGGGTGGTCTTGCGGCAGAGTGGCTGCCGTGCCCCCCAGCTGGACCCTCTCCCCGCCTCTGCGAGGGTGTTCCCAGGTGGAGCCCGGGATGAGGGGATGAGAGGCCTCCCCAAGGCAGGCCTGAGCTGGAACCCTCACCATCCAGTTCCTCCAAGACTTGCTCCTGAGGAAGGGAGAACTGCTGTGCCACGGCCTGCAGCTCCTAGGCAAACACAGGGCCGTGAGGCTGCTCCTTCCTGTCACTGGACACCCCAGCTCCCGTCCCTTCCCCAGCCCTTATTCCCTACTACCCGCCACAGCTGGGCGTCTGTCCTGAGAATACGGTGGGTGCCGTCGTGGATTACAGTGACTCTCCAGCAGGGGGCAGTCAGGTGCGTGCTGGAAGGGGCACCCTCTCTAATTCGCAGGCTACGCACGAATTTGCAGGACCTACCCTGCTCTGTCCCGCCCATGGCTGGCGCTCATGGGGGCACGTGCGGGGTTACTCGGTGCTCACCTGGGGGACATCGGAGACCAGGCCCCGGAGGCTGAGCAGAGTCTCCGGCAGGGCCTCGGCACTGGGGCCCATCTGCTCATGCGTGCGCTGGTTGGTGACAAAGGCAATGACCACGCCGATCCTGCAGGGATGGGGGAAGAGGAAGGGGCTGGCTGGATGCCCGTGGGCACCTTGGGCCTCGGCCCACGCCTCCCGCCTGACCTGGGCGCCCCTCACAGCAGCACGAGGGTGGTCAGCAGCAGGAAGGCCACGAGGGTGCCTCGCTCGCAGGCCGCCGTCTTGTGCTCCGTCTTCACTCGGCCCCCACAGCACCGGCGGCGGCGGCAGCAGCAAAAGCAGAGCCCAGCGGCGGGCACCACCAGGAGGTAGAGGCCGGTGAGCACGGCACACAGCACGTAGCCTGCCTCGTACCGCACCACCTGGGCAGGGCAGCAAGGCATGAGGACTGTCCTGAGCCTGCCATCCCAGCCGTCTCCCGCCTGACTCCGGGGGGAAACCCGAGGGGAGGGAGGCACGCTCGGGGGCGGGGGCACTATGCACACATCTCGCATCTCCTTTAACTCTTGTGAGGGGCACCGGGTCCTTAGTGTTATTTACCATCCTACAAACAAGGGAACTGAAGTCCAGGGAGGCTATAGGGCTCCCTGCAAACCCCACAGCCGCTCCGTGGTCAGAAATCAGGTGCGCGGACTGCAGTGCTCACGGAGAAGGGGAAGGGATGCCAGAAAACCCCACCCTGGGGCACACCCAGCAAGGCGGGCTGAGCCGACGAGGCCCTTCTCAGGCTCACCGATGAACACCCTCCCCTCCCCCGGCAAAGCCCCCAGCCGCTCACCTCATCCGCCTTCACGGAGGATGGCTCATTCAGCAAGGCCTTTATCAGCTCTAGGAAAAGAGTCAAGCTGGGTCTGGGGGCAGCGACTGCCCTGCCCCTGAGTCCACCCCCAATGCCAGGCAAAGGTGGGCTCTCCGAAGGGGGTCCTCCCACCACCTGGGCACCCTCGGAGAAGGCTGCGTCACCACAGCCCGGAGCCCTCGTGCCTCAGCCGGGCTACAGGAGGCTGTGTCTGCAGGGAGGCCTGGCTCACCCCGCCTCCTGCGCCCCCCAGGTAGGCCCTGCAGCGGGGAAGCCGGCAGCCCGGTTAAAAGCAGAGAAGGGGCCTGGCCTAGCAGCAGCTCTTCCCTTAAGAGGCAGGGGACAGGCTGGGAGCTGTCCTGCTGGCCACCCTGGTCCTCACAACCTCCACGGCGCCACCAGACCCAGAGAAAAAGCTCAACCGCCTCTTGGAGAGCTTAGACTGTAACTTCCTCTACCTTAGGACAGAGAAACCGCGGCTGCGAGCGGGAAAGGGGCTTGTGCAAGGTCACACAGGAAGGTGATGCCCTGGGTGCCCGGGCCTTCTGGGGAGGAAGATGGGGCTGGGGAGTGCTGGGGACCCTGCCCTCCAAGTGCCTGCCGACGGTGGGTGCGCCCCTCGGTGGAGAGAAGATTAGGGTGCACAGGGGGGACCCAATACCCGCCGAGGCCCGCCCGGGGGAGGAGCGCACTCACCGGCGGGGAAGGAGTTGAGCTGCACCACGGAGAGGAAGCGGCGCACGGTGCCGTAGAGGGGGTCCAGGGGCCCCGGCGCGCGGACGCGAGGGGCCAGCCAGCGGGTCTTGGCCGCCGGGGCGAACGCCAGGCGCTCCGCCGGGCCGAGGGCCCCGCAGTCCGCCGCGCCCGCCCGCCGCAGGGCCAGGGCCAAGGCCAGCCCCAGGCCCAGCAGGGCCGCCAGGAGGCCGGGCGCACGCACCATGGGGTCGGCCGGTGGGCTGCGGGCCGGGCGGACGGGGCTCAGGCGGCCGAGAGTGCGGGCCGCGCACGGGGCAGGCCGTGCATCCTTCACCAGCCTCCGTCCCGCTGCTCTCGAAACCGGCCCGACAGGTTTGGGCTACCTGGGCACCCGCCCGGAGCGCGGCCGGGGCAGGGGCGGAGGCCTGGGCTGGGGGTGGGGTTTGCGGGGTGGGGGGCAGGGCCTGGTCCAGACCCGCTCCCAGCGGCCTGGGGTGGGAGCCTGGGCGCCCTCTCCCCTCCCCAGATGCTCCTGGGAGGGCTGCCTCCGGAGCTGGGTGGGGAAGGCACCTCAGTACCTCTGGGTTATCTAGGATAGCCCAATTTCAACTATTACATCCTGCGCCCAGACGCAGCCGCCAAATCTGGGGCCTGGGAAAACAACCACCCCGTGAAGGTCTGGCCCACAGTGCGGCAAGACCAGCCACCGGGCCCAGGAACCAGGCTCCTCCCCCAGCTTCCTCTGGGGCCTGCTCTGTTTCCTCGGGTCATGCCTGCGCCCGTGCCAGGTCATTCTGGAGCACAGAGGCCACAGGGCTTTGTCCAGAGCCGCTCTCTGAGGGGCCACTGAGACGGGCACAATCCTTTGGGAGAGTGAATCCCAGCAAAGCTGTGCCCAGCAATGTCCCATCCAGTCATCAGCTGAAAGAACTATCAGGAATATGCCCAGAGATGAAGTGAGAGAGAGGCATGGACATATATACACTACCAAACGTAAAATCCATAGCTAGTGGGAAGCGGCCGCATAGCACAGGGAGATCACCTCGGTGATCTGTGACCACCTAGAGGGGTGGGATAGGGAGGGCGGGAGGGAGACGCAAGAGGGAGGGGATATGGGGATATATGTACATGTATAGCTGATGCACTTTGTTATAAAGCAGAAACTGACACACCATTGTAAAGCAATTCTCCAATAAAGATGTTAAAGGAAAAAAAAAAAAAGAATATGCCCAGAGATGTGTCTGCACAGGCCTCTGTTTTGTCAGTGGCTGTAAGCCCAGTACCCAGAGGGTGCCTCTGGGGAAAATATTGCTAAATGGATGGAAGATGTTCCTGGCAGCATTATTCATGATACCGGAAGCATCCCCGATGGCACTACCGTGAAAAAATTGGTGAAATGACCACCTCACACACTGGGCTGTCATTAAAGAAAGTGATGTGGAAGTGGCTCTTTTGACCTGAACGATGCTCACAGTGCACTAACAAGTGTGAATAGCTGATGACAAATGGCTATTGAATACACGGAGTGAAGGCATAAAACGACGGTCATCTCCAGGTGGAATCACGGGCACTTTTTAATTCTCTTCTGCTCATCTGTGCTTCCTAATGTGTGTGCAACAAGCATGCGTTAGTTGTGTTCAGAGAAGTATTAGAAGTTTGTGAGTTTCCATAGCAGCCCCCATGGGAGCCCTGGAGGGGGAGGCTGGGCCTGTCCCTGCATCCCCCCAGCTCAGCCCTGGTCTGTGGGAGGTGTGAGGGGCACAGGGGTTTTTGGCCGCTCACGGGAGTCTGCAGTAGGGAAGTGATTTTTTTTTTTTTGCGGTACGCGGGCCTCTCATTGTTGTGGCCTCTCCCGTTGTGGAGCGCAGGCTCCGGACGCGCAGGCTCAGCGGCCATGGCTCATAGGCCCAGCCGCTCTGCGGCATGTGGGATCCTCCCGGACCGGGGCACGAACCCGTGTCCCCTGCATCGGCAGGCGGATTCTCAACCACTGCGCCACCAGGGAAGCCGTATTGTTAATTCTTTTTTTTGTGGGGGGGAAGTGATTTAAATTCAAGTCACGGCTGGGCCTGCAGCAGAGTGCCTACGCTTCCCACTGCTGCCCTCACAGTTTTCTCAGAGCCGGGGGATAAGGGTACGCAGTTGTGGAAGGAATAGTCTAGTTAATAACGGGGTGCAGACGGGAATCGGAACCTCATCAAAGGGTGACTCAGAGATGAGGGTCACGGCTGCAGTGGGGAATGGGCTGGGGGTGCGCTAGTTCCTCAGGTCCAGGGCGGGGGGTGCAGTCCAGGGCCAGCACTGACCCCTGGAGCCCAACCACAGTCATGGAGGAAGGCCCCTGACCCCTCCACCCTCTGACTGTGCTGAAAAGCTAAACGCAGGCCGTGCCCACCCCTCACCCTTCCCATCTGACTCACCTGAGCTCAGCAGCTGTGCTGGGGGTATCTTGGCCTCCTGGAAGCTGCCATCAGGAAGGGCTGGTCTCCCCACAGCCGGCCCGCCCCGCCTCGATCTCCTCCAACGTGAGCTGTCAGAAGGAATGGCTCCTCTGGCCATCACTTTCTGTCAATAACTTGAGTCCTGCGACCAGCAGCATGGAAATAGCCCTTTCCCAAGTTGATATAATCCACCTATGTGATTTAGTAACTGCCATTTAGGCTTTTTTGTATTTTCTGACTTGGGTGCACCCAAGAGAGTGCAGGAGGTTTGAGGTCCCAGCTTCCTGGGGAGGATTAGAAATCCTTGGAGCTTTGGGAAATAAGCAGCCCAGGCCCCCAGGTCCTGTCTCCCCACCAAACTCTTCTCAGCTATTGTAATTAAGCCAATCAGTTGTTACTGCTATTGTTTTCCTGTGTCTCTAATAAAAGCACTGCACTTTGAAGATAAAGCGTTCACCCAAGAAAAAAACAAAACATACCAAGCCTCTTTTTTAGCATAGGGCCAGGAGGGTTGATAAAGATACTGAATCTGCCTATTTGATAGGTGGACAAAGTGAGGCATCGAAGAAGGGATTTTCCCAAGGCATTGGCCAAGCCAGGAATCTCCTTCCTGAGCCAGATCCTGATGGAACAATCTATCATCAAACTGGCTGGTCAGCCTGAGTCTCCTCCCCTCCCCCAGCCCTAACTGGGAGAGCAGGTGGGGCTCAGGGGTCAGCCCTGGGTGCTGGGCAGAGGAGGAGATGAAATTGCTGCTAGAATTGAATTCCTTGGAGGAACAGCCCGAGCAGACTGTGTGGGGCTGGGCCCCTCGGCAGCAGGGATACCCCTGCAGCAGCCTCTAAGGGCATGGGGCTGGCAGGCAGCAGGGCTGGAGGGCTTCCAGATGTTGGGAAGGGGGTCCAAAGGAGGTTCTGTCCTGCGCCCTCCTGTTAGTCACGCCCTTCTGGGCACACCTGCACATCCCTGCCTCCTGCTGCTCCTGGGCCCCGCTACCATCCATGGAAATTCTTTTTTTTTTTTGCGGTACGCGGGCCTCTCACTGTTGTGGCCTCTCCCACTGCGGAGCACAGGCTCCGGACGCGCAGGCTCAGCGGCCACGGCTCACGGGCCCAGCCGCTCCGCGGCATGTGGGATCCTCCAGGACCGGGGCACGAACCCGCGTCCCCTGCATCGGCAGGCGGACTCTCAACCACTGCGCCACCAGGGAAGCCCCATGGAAATTCTTTGGTTGATCTGGGCTAAGCTGGCCCTTGTTACCTTGGGAACACTTCCCAGGGCCACTTTCCCACACTTGACTTCAAACATCATCAGAAGTTTGATGGTCCCCAAACCCCACAGCCCTGAGGTCAGGGAGGGGAGAGTGGAGGTGGAGACCTGGGGGTGAGGAGAGGGACTCTGCCCTGATTCAGAAAGCACTTGGGCCCAAGGACACCAGGTGCGGCCCTCTGGGCTACCTCACGCCGCCCACCCTTGAAACAGAGAGGAGGAGATATCCAGCAAGGAAGCAGCAGGTGAGAGGGCTGGTTCTTCTTCCTTCTGGTCTCAGGAGTCGATGCTGTGCCCTGGGAATGGGATGTAAGTCAACCCCAGGGAACAGATCATCGAGGCTAGAGCACAGCGTTGCCTTAGTCAATGCCCTTTTGATGGCAGGAATCAGAGATCCACTTTGGTCGCTGAAGGACCTGCTGAAGGATCTAAAAAGTGAGCATTTACTATAGGGATACGGGACATCTGAGGAGCCCAAGCATGGGAGGTGGAGCCGGGTCTCAGGAGGGCTTGGGGCTGGAACAGGAGACCCACTGAGTGCCCCCTGCTCTGTCTCTGGGGGTCTCTGGGTGGAGGCCTCCCCCGCTGCACGCTGGCCGGTATCCTCTGCAGACCAACAGGGCAGAGAGGGCCGTGCTGCCAGCCCAAGGCTACCTGTTCTCCCAGGTCTGCTGGTGCCAGAGGTCATAGCACCGCACGCCACATCCTGAATCAGAGCCGGAAGAAACCGATGGTGCCAACCTGAGACAGCGTCCCCCAGGCCACGGCAGTCCGGCCCTTGGAGACAGCCTTGCGTGGTCCAGTCACTGCTGCTGGGCCCACTGCGGTGGCTGGTGGGTGTGTGGGGGGACAGTCCCCTGAGGAGGAGGTAACATCTGAAAGATGTCGGTCCCAGTCATGGGAGCTGGACTCTGGTTCCAAAAATCCAGCAGTGTATCCTTCTGAAACGCTTTTGGTTCAGAACTCAATGAGAGGAGAAGGGGTAACTGGGGGTATATTTTGGAGAATTTCTACCATCGTGAACCCTGACCCACGAGAGCATCCCTGACTTCTCGTCCCTCATACCTGCATCCAGCCACTCAACAGTGTCCTTCCAGTGCCCCCTCCTGGGCATTTCTTCAGAATCGAAAGTGGGTATCAGGCTATGTGACTCCTTGGCGTCAAACCCTCCAATGGCTCCTGCACCAGCCTCGGGATAGAAGTGAATTCCTTCACTCGGCTCACCAGGCCCTGGGCCACTGGTCCCACCTCGGTCCCCCTGGCAATTTCCCGAGTACTCTGCCCTCCCTGTGACATTCCCCCTGTCCTGTTCCTGTCACAGGATCCCCTCTTCTTCACTCTTGTTCCCATCTTGCACCCCACTTCTGTTCATCCCCTAAGACTTGGCTTGGTGGTCATTTCTAGGAGGTTCCCCAGACTGCACCCCCAGGCTGAGTTGGGGGCCCCTTCAGGCTGCTTCCCCATCACCTGTTCACCAGTCTGTCTCCCCCACATAAACAAGCTGTATTTATTCATTAGGTTTTTTTTTTTAATTTATTTTTTGACAGTGCAATGCGGCACGTGGGATCTTAGTTCCCCTTCCAGGGATGGAACCTGGGCCCCTGCACTCAAAGTGCAGAGTCTTAACCACTGGACCACGAGGGAAGTACCAACAGGTTGTATTTTATTCACCTTCACCTCCTCCTCAGCCCCATGCACTGTCCCTGGCACACAGACTGTTCTCCATAAATGTTTCCCTAGGCTTGAGGAAAGCAGATTTCAAAACCTTTAAAGATAAGATTCTCTTGTAGCCAGAGACTACGAAAGTGAATGTGATTCAAGAATAGATGGGAGACGGGACTTCCCTGGTGGTCCAGTGGTTAGGACTCTGTGCTTCCACTGCAGGGGGCACGAGTTCAATCCCTGGTCGGGGAACTAAGATCCCACATGCTGTGCAGTGTGGAAAAAAAAAACCAAGAATATGTGGGAGAATTTCCCCAAACCGAAATTCCCCGTGGTGGTGAGTGAAGCTGGCGAGGAAGGGGTGGGGTGGGTGGGGAACGGGAGTAGGCTCTTTGGGGAAGAGTGTGTCCGTGGGAACGTCTTCATGAGCCTTGCCCAGCAGTAAGGATGGGGCGCAGCCCAGAGGGAGGCCACAGGAAGCACGTGGGGCTTTCAGCAAAGTGCTCCAGCATCGCAGTGATCACTGCTGCAGGCCGGGTGCAGGTTTCAACATGGCCAGCTAGCTGTGGCCAGAAGGCAGCAGGTGTGTCGGGACCTCAGGCAGGCAGCTTTGTCAGAAGCAGTCAGAGTCAGGAGGGCAGGGGCCCAGGCAGACAGAGATGGCCGCGCTCTGGTTTGCCATGGCAGGATGAGCTTCTAGAAGAGGCAGCCCAGAAGTGAACAGATTCTCCAGGCAGACTTGCCGTAGGAAGGTTCTTGGTCAGCTGAAGACTTCAGTCTTTGCAGCCCAGGGCCCCTGGGTGGGCTCAGCATGGCCAGGGGAGTCCCCTTGAGACCTGAGGGTCACCATGTCCTCAAGGCTTGACCTCTGTGTCAGTTGGGAGGACAGCATCTTCTGGCCTGAGCCAGACTTCCTCGGCTGCCCTCTCTCTCCAAGGTCAGGGACAAGGGCTTGTCCCAAGGTCAGGGCCCAGGCCTCATGTGACACTGACATCAGCTCCCTCCTCACCCTGTGGCACTTGCGGCCATGGCCTCTCGGGGAGAAGACAGAGGCCTGGTTTGCAGAACCTGGGGGCCATCTGGGGAGTCGTGTGGTCCAGGAGCACCACGGGAGCCGGCTGCGCCTCCCCTAGAGCCTGACTTAGAAGGGAAGGAGGCCCAGGTTGGAGATGGGCCGCCGGCCCTATTCTCCGGTGCAGCCTCCTCCCTTCACCACAGTAGGTGCCAGGGAAGGTTGTTGATGGCCCCTCTTTGGAGGTGCCATGTGTCCATTGCTTCCCCTTGGGTGCTTGTGACAGTACCACTGACCGGCCCCTCAGGAGCTCTGCTGACCCCTCAGTCTCCTCTTGGGCACATTCAGGTGCCCAGGAGGTCCAGACCCAAAGTCTTAAAGAGCAAGATCCTATATTGTAGCTCGGAAAAGATGGCTTCTCCCTCTGACCCCTTGAGACAGCTCTGCGAGGACACAGGCTATAGATGCAGAGGCTCCCCGGGAGTGGAGGCCTGGGAGAGGGGGGTTAAGCCCAAAAGACAAGCCCACCCAACCATGACCAGCAGATGCGTTACATCGTGGAGAGTTGAAAAGTGATATCTAAAGTCCACGGGGTAGTTTCAGGTGGCGTGTTGCCTGCTCTGAATCAGAACCTGTGTCCTGTTCAACATCGACTACGCGAAAGCAGGAGGAATGGTGTGTGGTCCTGATAACAGAGTGAGGATTTGAAAGAATCTCGATCCACTGGACCGGGGGGTTCAAACCCGCAGCATGAAATGGAGCCAGGAGAACTATAATAGGCAATTCACAAACAGATTCCTAGATTCATAACTGTTTGTGGAAACAAAAAGACCATAATGGGCCAGCTGACCACAAGGTAGCATAAGGTAGCACCTCAATAATGAGGTCAGACAGCGAAGATGCCTTTGTAATGCTAGCCAGCCTGAGAGGTCAGAGGTCCCCCCTGCCGAGGCCCAGGGCCATTGTCCTGTGCTGCTCAGCCCTGCCTGCTCAGCCCTGCCTGCTCTGGAAATTTAACTCCCTCCCGTGACAGCCACGACTAGGTAGGTGAGGCAAGGCCAGAACACCAAGCCAGGAGCGGCCACCTGTGCCCAGGAGAGGACCACCCCCAGAGGGCAGGAGGAAGGACAGGAGAGTCAGGGAAAATACCCCGTTGGCTTCCAGTCTTCCATGCTGGAAGCAGCCAAGAGACCTGCCCTGCCTGTCCCCCTAGCCCCGCCCCGACACGTCTCCTTCCTTCTCTGCCCCACTGCAGACCGGGCCACGAACCTGGTCACAGCCACTGAGGACAAGGTCGGGCACACGCAGCCGGGGCTCCACGCCAGCAGCATTTCCCCTTTTCCATGCTGCTGGTGTGTCCTCCAGGCTGACGATGGGGCTGAACACGTCAGGGTCCCCCTAGACCGTGGATGAGGACATAGGAACCCCCCTGACACCCAAGAGGTCACAGGCACTCCTGCACCCCTGCAGCAGGCCCCTGAGAAGTATGTCTGCAGTGACCACCCTCTAGGGGGCAGGACGCTCTCTGCAGGAGGGAACTGGGTAGTTGCCTTTCCGGGACTCTTTTTTTTTTTTTTTTTTTGCGGTACGCGGGCCTCTCACTGTTGTGGCCTCTCCCGTTGCGGAGCACAGGCTCCGGACGCGCAGGCTCAGCGGCCACGGCTCACGGGCCCAGCCGCTCCGCGGACATGTGGGATCTTCCCGGACCGGGGCACGAACCCGTGTCCCCTGCATTGGCAGGCGGACTCCCAACCACTACGCCACCAGGGAAGCCCATCCGGGGCTCTTTTGAAAGGGAAGGTCTTTCCTCTCTGGGTGACTTACAGTGAGAGCACTGCCCTCACCCCCATTTCATTAAAGAAGGACAAATCCAAAGTGAGGGTCTCATCACGCTGTGCATTTATCCGACGCACGATCACTGCTAATTGAAACACAGGTACCACAAAAGAGAAAGTGTGGACATACTCTCCTAAGAGTGTGAATTACACATCAGTCTGTGTCTTTAAAACGTAAGGAGGCCACATAAAACTGTGGGAGGGGCTTCTGAATCACATACTCTCACCCAGAGAAATGCCAGCTTTTGAGGAATGGGGACAATGGCAAAAGCATTCAGTCTCACCGGAGACCTTCTCTTCCTGATAAGATGCAAGGCCCCACACTTCAGTGTGGAGAACTGGTGTTTTCAGGGCTGGGAGGGAGCTGTCCTCTGAGCCGGAGGCTTGGGCTCCGTTAGCAAGAAGAGCAGAGACGAAGGCTGTCCATCCACACAGCTGGGGTGTGGGGCTCTCGATCAGGCTGCAGATGCCCAAACCAGAATCACCGGCAGAGATCTGGGTAGCATCCCACTGAATTAGAATTTTGGGGTGGGGGGGCTCAGGTGGATGCAGGTTCGTGAGCTCCCTGGGGCTCCTGATGGGCCAAGTGGACCGAGAGCCATTGCCGTGGGCAGTCCAGGCCCCGCCCCCCAGGTGAGCAGCCCTTGTCCTGGAGGACAGGGGTCTCCACACCTCACACACTTGGAAAATTTCCTGCGGGGATGTGGGGAGGGGCTGTCGGGACTCCATTCCTGCCTGCGGCCAACTCCATCTCCACCCCCCATAGGAAGGTGCCGCGGTGCCAGGCTTCAGGGACCAAATCAATACAGGTCTGGGGAGTATATGTGAGAAGCGGGGATCACGTTGGGCCCCTCAGCTGCTCTCAGGGTGTGAGGGGCAGGAAGCAGCCGGGTGGCAGGGAGGAGCTTGGTCGTCAGAAGAGCCCAAGAAGCACCTTTTGGGAAGCCTTCAGTTAGATGTGGACCAGCCGGGATTTGGGGAGTAACACCTGTCCCCAGAATGTTTGGAGATGCGGAGACCTCCCTGCCAAGGCCCAGCAGCCTCTGGGGTTCCTTGGGGGGGCGCTGTTGGGGGCCAGTGAGGCCACAGTGAGCTCTTAGGGATGGGCTACTGTGCTGGCAGGAAAACAGATGAGTCAGTGACCAAAGCAGTGGAGTCCCCACCACGCGCCAGCTGGTCCTTCAGATGCAGAGGACAGTGGGAGAAGGACCTCGAAATCAAGACGACAAGGGGGCAGTGACGTCCACGTGCAGTGGACAATGGAACAGTGTTTTCGAAATGCAGAAGACAGTGGGGGCCGTGCCTCCTCTGAATGCAGGGGAGGATGAAGGGGTCTCTCCCAAACGCAGGGGAGACCGGCACAGCGCCCTGGGGATGCAGAGAACTTGGGAGCAATTCCTTCAACAGCAGAGGACCGTGGAGCAGCGACCCCAGACGCAGAAGATGGCAGAGCAACGAAGGGACGTGGAGAGCCGAGCGGCGCCTTTGCATTTGTAGAACAGTGGGCAGTGCCTTCGAAATGCAGAGGGCATTGCAGCTCTGCCTTCAAACTGCACTGGACAGGGGAGCAGGAACCCCCAGCGAAGCCACGAGAGTGGCAGGGATGTCTTAGTACAAGAGACCGTCGAGCAGAGGCTCCGGACGCACAGAGTGTGGTTCAGCACCTTCCACACATGGGGGAGAGGGGAGGACCACCTCCAGATGCAGAGGATGGTGGAGCAATGACATCCAAAATAGTTGGCAAAGGAGCAGTCCCGTCAAAAGGCAGTGGAGGGCTTCCTTGGTGGCGCAGTGGTTGAGAGTCCGCCTGCCGATGCAGGGGACACGGGTTCGTGCCCCGGTCTGGGAAGATCCCACGTGCTGCGGAGCGGCTGGGCCCGTGAGCCATGGCCGCTGAGCCTGCGCATCCGGAGCCTGTGCTCCGCAATGGGAGAGGCCACAACAGCGAGAGGCCCACGTACTACAAAAAAAAAAAAAAGGCAGTGGAGCAGTGCCTTTTCAGTGCAGGTGATGGGGAGCATCGGCTTCCAAACGGAGAGGAGAGGGCAGCAGTGCCTCCAGCTGGGCCCCCACTTCCTGGCGGGCTGTCAGCCTTGGGCAGATCCTAGCAGCTGCTCTGTGCTCCCGCACGTGGGCCCCTACATCCCTTAGCCGGCGATGGTGCCTCCGATCCTTCCCGTGCTGACTTCCCCATCAGTCATATTTCTCTTGCCTCTTCTACCTCATCTCTCTGGCCAACTCTTCTTCCCAGTCTGTGATTAGGGACTCGCAGCTGGATGTTCCAGGACTGGCTTTCTATCTTAAAGCCAGAAGATGAGTAACCTTAATTACATCTGCAAAATCCCACCACAGCACTGCCCAGAATAGTGTTTGTTTAATAACCAAGGGACAGGAATCTTCAGGGGATATCTCTAGATGTCTGTGTATGATAGGTTTCTTTATTGTAAAGCTTCTCATTTGTCTTTAATTTGCTAATAGGAACTCTGAGTCTCCCAAAAGGAAGTCTTCTATGCCAGCCGTTTCTGTTAAGATTAGAGGGCTTCCCTGGTGGCGCAGTGGTTGAGAATCTGCCTGCTAATGCAGGGGACACGGGTTTGAGCCCTGGTCTGGGAGGATCCCACATGCCGCGGAGCAACTGGGCCCGTGAGCCACAACTACTGAGTCTGCGCGTCTGGAGCCTGTGCTCCGCAACAAGAGAGGCCGCGATAGTGAGAGGCCCGTGCACCGCGATGAAGAGTGGCCCCCACTCGCCACAACTAGAGAAAGCCCTTGCACAGAAACGAAGACCCAACACAGCAAAAATAAATAAATAAATTACTAAACTCCTACCCCCAACATCTTAAGAAAAAATAAATAAAAAAGATTAGATTCAACTGACTACGTCAGAAAATCCAAAATAACAATGTGTAAACCAAAACAGGAATGTAGTCTCACAAAAAGTGAGACTGGAGGTTGGTCATCCAGGGCTAGCCTGGCAGTTCCATGAAGCAACAACACCCAGGCTCCTCTCTTTTGTTTACTCTGGCAGTTTCTAA
Organism: Mesoplodon bidens; assembly: GCF_964165515.1. Lineage (NCBI taxonomy): Eukaryota > Metazoa > Chordata > Mammalia > Artiodactyla > Ziphiidae > Mesoplodon > Mesoplodon bidens. The sequence goes on along the minus strand of NC_138170.1, from coordinate 14,236,335 downwards.
TCTGGTGATTGCCTCCTGGAACAAAATGAGGGTTGGAGGTCCAGTCGTCACATTGACATTTCAGGCTGGGGAACAGCTGGGAGGGGCTGATATCCCTCCTGGCTAAGGCAACTTCCTTTAAAGCAGCCTCTACCCCCCAACAACCCACGCCCCCATGTCACTCCCAGACCTTGAATTTACATTTCATTGACCAGAGCTTGATCAGAAGGCCACACAGAGCTACAGGGAGGTTGGGAACATGCTCTTTGGGCTGGGTGCTCTATGCCTGGAGTAAAGCCAGGGTTCTGTGGCTCAGGAAGAAGTGGGGTGTGGACACTGGGTAGATCCAGCTTTCACTGCTACCCTGGGTGCTCCAAGCATATTTGACTACAGATGCCTTTGTTCTCAGAGCACAGTTCAGAAAGTGTGTTTTCCTTTAACCTGCAGAATAATGTGTTACGTCTAGCGGCCCAATACATTTAGGTTCTATTCCTCTAGTCCCCAAGTAGTGAAAGTATTTTAAGACCGAATTATATAGTACTGAAGAAAACATAAACATTCATCCCTAAATTGTATCAGAACAGGATCCTGTGCTTGCCAAACCCAAGCCACATCATTCGGGTCTTCCCTTTCCCCTTTCACTCGTGTTTGACTCTGCTGGTACTCAAATGTGGTACAGCACGCATGGCGGGTACAACAGCTCCAGGCAAAACCTTCAAGGCGCAGGGGAGCTGCAGGTCCTGCATTGGGGCCCATCCTGCCAGCTGCACCCTCGGGACTGGACCCCTGAGCAGGGACTGCTGCCTGGAGGTCCCCAGCTCCTCCTCTTCTCTCCTGTCCCGGTCATACGGCTCAACTCCTGCCCCTCATCATCCTCCTCCACTTCCTTTCAAGGTCACTTCTCTGTTGGAGACCTAGGAGCAAAGGAGGACTATCTCAGGGCCCCTGTTCACCTTGCAGCAGTCACCACCTGGCATCTGGGGAGCTGGCCTTTTTTCTTCATCCCTGACTCACCACTAAAACAATTATGTAAAGATCTCTGACTAATGGCTAGGGGGTAAAGGAAGGTGACTGCCGCAGATGAAGGAAAAAATCCTCAAACTGAAATGTCAGTCCTCACGTTCCTAGCAACCCGCTCAGCTCCCGCCAGGAGAAGTTTCTCCGGGTCTCTGTCCATCCTCAGGCCCTTCCTCCACCGTGTTGTCTTAAGTCTTCCTCCTGTCTCAGGTCCTGGTACTGAAAACCCCAACTTGTAACCTGAGGGTACTGTCATCAAGGGATTCTGTTCTGGCTGGGATATGAGCGCCCTCCGTGTACACAGCAGGTGACACTTCAAGGACACGTCTGTCACACTCAGAGAGGTCGGCTCTGGGTTCCGGCCTCTCACTTCAGACTCATTAACCTTTAGGACCTCAGTTTCCGCAAATGCAAAAGGGAGGTTTGGTCTTGCCTAATTGCTGAGGTTGGCCCCTCATCCCCATAAAGTGACGGCTGACTTCCGCTGATGGCAGCAGGACGAGCTGTGGCCCAGACAGCATCGTTCCCGCAGAGGAGGCAGGCCTGGGACGAGAGGCAAGGGTGCCCGTTTCCAGGGTTGAACCAGAGCCGGGGTCTTTCTGGCCCAGAGGGAGGGAGGGTGCAAACCCAAGAGACGGAGAACATCAGGGCGTCGATGGAGGGGCCGCCGGGGTGAACGCTGATGCCCCGCGAGGTGACCCGTGGGATGAACGACTGCAAGCTGGGAAGGGGACTGCTCGAGGATGGCCAGGCCAGGAGCACACTTTGGGGATGAGGGCACTGCGCCCCAAAACAGGCTGGGCCCTTCGAAAGGAGGCGGGACCACGCAGGGATGTGGGTGTCAGCAGGATAGCTCAACGAGAGGAAGAGCTAAGGGAATACACTGGGACCAAGGATCTAGACTAAACTGGGGACCAGGCAGGGTGTATGGAGTCCAGACACACACATCAGTGTCAGCGTAAGGCGATGAGGTGGCAAACCTTCGGTGGACAGAAATTCGGCATCGAGGGGCAACAGCACGGGAATTCCCTGGCGGTCCAGTGTTTAGGACTCCGCGCTTTCACTGCCAAGGGCGCGGGTTCAATCTGGTCAGGGAACTAAGATCCTGCAAGTCAGGCTGCGAGGCCAAAAACAAACAAAAAAGAGGGAGCAGCAGGCTAAGGACAGCAGGAACTAGATATGCACGTGGGACCCAGGTGAGTGCAGATTCCAAGACACCAGCAGGGGAGCGTAAGTCTCAGCAGGCAACAGGCAGCCAGGGCAGGAAAGCTGTCCCAGGGTGGCGGGAAGAAGGAAACCCCGGCTCTGGAGCCGGCTGGGAGCCCTCCAGGGTCAGCTCAAGGACTCAGGTCCCTCCAAACCCAAGTTGTCGTCAGGAGGCTTGGGCCAAACATGGCTCCTCTTGGGTAAATGTAAGGCACTCAGGAACACCTGGAAACTTTCAGGGAGAAATGGCCTTTGCTTCAGGTCGGGGAAGTGGGCACAGCGGGAATCCCTTCCCCTGATTCTCTGGCAGATGAAAATCCTTGCGATTCAGCAGCACCTGTGGAGCCCCTGCACCTCCCATCTACCTGTCCTGGAGAATGGCCCACAGGGGACCGCATCTGGTCATAACACCCCGCTACGTGAAATACTTCAGGGCTGCTCGTGCCCCTAATAATGTTCCATCCCCAGCGCTGGTCAGATGCTGCAGCAGAGACAGTGTCCACGTTCACCAGCCCCAGCCCTGGTGCAGCCGCCTCTCCCGGAGGCCGAGGCAGACTGCGTTTCCCAGCCTCCCTTGTAGTTGGGTTGAGGCCATGTGATTGGTTAACCCTGGTGAATGGGCTGTGAGCAGAAGTAGAGGGAGTTATTCCGTGGCCAAAGCACAGGAGGGCAGGTATGAGGTCCCACAACTCTCTCCCTCTGTGTCGGGCCCCTGAAGCCGCACATCAAGATGAGGATGTTACAGGACAGTGGCACCTCCATCAGCCTGGATCCCGGGGCCTTGGCAGAGCTGCCAAACCCACACCCTCCACCCCTGCCCCAGACTACACTGGCCCCCCAACCCTGGGCCACCAGAGTGAAAAACAAATCCTCGTTGGATTAGGCACTGAGGTCTGGCGTTCACCTGTTACTGAAGCGTAACCTAGACGATCCTAACTAAATACATTCCCTCCACCCACACCCCGTGGATCAGGCGCTCTCCACAGGGCTTCATGTGCTGGTCAGACTTTTCATAATCAACCATTATCTCCAGAGACTTCTGCCACACGCCTCCAACCCCAGACAGCCACGCTGAAGTTGCTCTGCCCCCAGCCTGCCGGTGTTTCATGCTTCTAGTTCTCTGCTGTTCAACAGGCTGTGTCCCGACCCAAGTGCCCTCCTGAAGTTCCTGGCGGCTAAGCCTCTGACTGCATCGCCCAGTGGGGCTGAGGCCCGAGCACCTGTCTTGCACCTCGGCTCTGAGAGTGTAACTGTTTCTGCTCCTCTCTCCACTTGACTCAAGTTTCTGATAAATGAGTCTACAGCACCAGATGCATTTGGAGCAGGCTCACCAGGATGCTGGACTGGGTTTCTGTGTGAAGGCCTCACTTGGACCAGAACCGCCCAAGGGCATGTTTCCGGGCAAGGGGTCTTGGGCCTCACCTCAGCACACAGTCAGAAGAAACCTCAACTCAAAGGCACGGGGCCCTCCTTCTTCCTGGCCGAGAAGCCGGGGTCAGAGCTACCTCCCCACAGCAGGTCATGTTCTGCTCCCCCATCCTTAGGCCTCCGGTCATCTCCGTGGCAACGACTTTACAGACCTGACTCTGTGGGAGACGGGGTGATGAGCCATGTGTCAGCTGTTGGTTCTGCGGGGCGGCAGGAGCACAAAGCAGCAGCCCCAGCTGAGCAAACGTGTATATTGAAAAGGAAAAGAACTATTAAAAACCTATGTGTGGGACTTCCCTGGTGGTGCAGTGGTTGGGAGTCCGCCTGCCGATGCAGAGGACATGGGTTCGTGCCCCGGTCTGGGAAGATCCCACATGCCGCGGAGCGGCTGGGCCCGTGAGCCATGGCCACTGAGCCTGCGCGTCCGGAGCCTGTGCTCCACAACGGGAGAGGCCACAACAGTGAGAGGCCCGCGTACCGCAAAAAAAAAAAAAAAAAAAAAAGAAAAGAAAAAAAGAAACCCTGGGCGAAAGTGTGCTTCTAAAATCTAAAACCATAAGCCTCGAACGTGACTTGAAGTCAGCCCCGGAGAAAGCGCATCTTTCAAAAACAATGAGTCCAACAGAGAACAGGACATCCCACATAATGAGGCAAACTATCATTAGAGAGCTAAAAATAATTTCAGGTGTGTTTTGCCAAGAATTCAAAAGGCCTTTCAGTCCACAAACCTCCACTGAGTACCCACTGTGTATCCACCACCATGCTGGGAGCTGGGAGCATGAGGCGATGGAGGAATATTTCTACAACTCTGTTTCTTGAAGATATAAAAGGAACAGCCTAAATTAGCAGGAGCCATGGCAGGGATCTCGGTACAGAGATGTGCTCAGTAATGACAAGAAAAGACAATCATTTTCCTGTTGTGGTTTCTCCATAGACAAGGCTTCAAAGAGACCAATCACCTCATTCCTCTTTGAAGCAGACAAGCTGAAAATCCTGTTGGCAAGTCCACAGGATGTCCTAAGAATGACATGCACTGAAGTGGTGAAGCCACCCCAGAGTTTGGAAGGGATGAAAAGCAAAGTCCTGTCATGGAAACGTCAAGCAAAACTTGTCTCCTATTGTTTTGCTCAGCAACGAGACCAGGAGAGTCCCAGGTCCACTCGCCTTGACCGTGGCCCCGGAGCCCGCTGCTGGGGACACGCCCAGCTCCCCTCTGCCCTGCACTGGGACATCACAGGACCCTTTTCATCTGTTTCTTCACCTGAAAGTTTGGTTTATGAATAGTCCCTCCCTCCGGAAGCAGAAATGACATAATGTATATTCAGCATTTACACAGCTCCTGCTGCGTGGCAAACGCTCAGTAAATGTTGGTAATTATCCGTATAATGAGCCTGGGGCTCATTAATAAATTGAAAATCGCGGGGGCATGGCTCTGTGAAGGTAAATCATTTTCCAGACTCCTCCACAGGCTGGAAAAAGATGAGTCATTTTCAGCTGAGACTGGTAAATTAAATAGGTAATTGAGATGAGTAATGTCATCTGCCCAAAAGTGGATGATGATGATAATGATGACAAAAAGGAAACCAGTTCTCCATAGCAGCTCTGGACATCACAGGTATCTCCAGAGTTCTGACTGGTCCCCGCCCCTGACTGATTGGTACAACACTGCCACCTGGTGAAGCCAAAGGGAACTACAGGGCAGTTCTTAAAAGGACAACAAGCCGCTTAAAAGGGCAAAACCGAAGCTGAGCTCCTGGACAGCAGTGCCGGGGGATCCAGCACACTGCAGAGATCTCAGTTCCCCCTTTCGCCTAATCTTAAATTAATGTGATCTACTCAGTAAATTCTGAGTCTTTGCCAGGCAGTTAATATTTCCTTCCTTCAAGGGTAAGCTGGGATGAAGTGAGAGAGTGGCATGGACATATATACACTACCAAATGTAAAATAGATAGCTAGTGGGAAGCAGCCGCATAGCACAGGGAGATCAGCTCTGGGCTTTGTGACCACCTAGAGGGGTGGGATAGGGAGGGTGGGAGGGAGGGAGACGCAAGACGGAGGGGATATGGGGATATATGTTCATGTATAGCTGATTCACTTTGTTATACAGCAGAAACGAACACACCATTGTAAAGCAATTATACTCCAATAAAGATGTTAAAAAAAATTTCCTTCCTTCCCTGTTTATCTCTTTTTAAACGTGGAGATGTGAATCATACACACATACTCACATACATTTATTTGCATTTTAGAAAAATGTCACGTACCATGCATACATAAACCTTAACTGTACAGTTTTGACAAACAGATACACACTTGTAGAATCCACATCCAATCAAGAAAAGGAGGAACATTTTCATCACCCTAGAAAGTTCCCTGTGCCCCTTCCCACGCAGTGCTCCCTCAAGAAGCAGTGACTCTTCTACCTTCCATCACTATAGATCAGTTTTGTCTTTTCTAGACTTTCATATAAATGGAATCGTATTGCATGTACTGTATGTTGACTTCTTTCACTCGCATGATGTTTTCTAAATCCGTCCATACATCAGTAGCTCATTCTTTTTATTGTTGAGCAGTAGTCCATTGTGTGAATATGTTGTCCTTTAGTTTTCTATTACACTGCTGGCGGACATTTGGGCTGTTTCCAGTTTTGGCTACTAAGAACACACTACTAGGAACAATCTTGTGTAAGTGCTTTTGGGAACAAATGTTTTCATTTCTCTTGGGTAAATATTTAGGAGTCAGAGTTCTGGGTCAGTGGGTAGGTATATGTTTAACTTTCTAAGAAACTGCTAAACCAGTTTCCAAAGTGGTAGTAGCATTTTTACCTTCCCACCAGCAGTGTATGAGTTTCTTTTTATTTCTAAAGTTTGGAGAAGTCCAATTCTATATGAGCAGCAAAACAAGGAGAATCAACGTTCATATAAACTATTATGTCAGCATTCAGTGAGGCAGATGTTCTTTCTAAAACTCCCCACACAGGTGGAAATGCTGGATTAAAACATCATAAGTGGGACTTCCCTGGTGGCGCAGAGTTTGAGAATCCGCCTGCCAATTCAGGGGTCACGGGTTTGACCCCTGGTCCGGGAAGATCCCACATGCCGCGGAGCAACTAAGCCCGTACACCACAGCTACTGAAGTCCACACGCCTAGGGCCCATGCTCCGAAACAAGAGAAGCCACTGCAGTAAGCCCGCGCACCGCAATGAAGAGTAGCCCCTGCTCTCCACAACTAGAGAAAGCCCGCGTGCAGCAACGAAGACCCAAAGCAGACAAAAATAAATAAATAAAATTTAAAAAAATAATAAAACAGCATTTAAAAAAATAATAGGTCTGCTCATAGAAATGTAAGAACTACTTTCAGACGTCAAAACCAAAATAAATAAATTAAAAATCGGGCCTTCCTTGGTGGCGCAGTAGGTAATGCAGGGGGCCTGGGTTCAATCCCTAGTCAGGGAACTAGATCCCACATGCCTCAACTAAGAGTTCGCATGCCACAACTAAGGAGCCCACATGCTGCAACTAAGGAGCTGGTGAGCCTCAACTGAGACCTGGTGCAACCAAAATAAATAAATAAATATTTTAAAAAATCATTTCTCATTAAAAGGAACCAAGGATCCTTGGAGAATGGCTGATTCCAGCTTTGGTATAAGGAAGGAAAAAAGTAGGCCTGGAACCTTCTCCCGTGTCAGACAATAGGACAGAACAGCCAGCATGAAGGGCTCCCAGTTTCCACATTTCATCATAACAAAATGATGGGAGATAATATTCCCAATACAGATATATGCAAAGAACTTGTATCAAGAATATATACAAAGAACTTCCACAAATGAATCAGAAAGACAGAATCTTTTTTTTAATGAACAAAAGACTTGAATAGTTGTAATAGGGAAGAAACTTTGTGTTCTATTACAAGCTAATCACTAAAGGGATGTTACCTATAAGCTTAAATTATACATAATGGTCCATCTCTGAGAACCCTGCCTCCCAGGTAATGAGTTTTAAGCTAAAATCATTTTGTTTAGTTCACAGGAAGCATGCTGACCAGACCTGCCTGTGAATGGCTGCAGGAAGGAAGAAATTAACACATCCCCTCTGAAGTCTGGCCAGAATCAGGACTTTACCTCTTCCCCTTTTAGTATAAAAGAAGCCTGAAATCTAACTCGGGGAGGATGGTTCTTTGGGACACTAGTCCACCATCTTCTCAGTCTGCTGGCTTTCTGAATAAAGCCTTTATTCCTTGCCCCAACAAGTCATCTCTCGATTTATTGGCCTGTCATGTAGTGAGCAATAAGAGGTTGGACTGGGTAACACAGTCACTTAAAAAAAAACCAGACATCCAAATATCCAATTAGAATTTGAAAAAGTGATCAGTATCATTAGTTATTGGAAAAATGAAAATTAAAACCACCATGAGAGACCACTACACATGAACCGGATGGTTAAAATTTTAAAGACTAAAATTACAAAGTGTTGACAAACTGGAACTCTCATGTTTTACTGATAGAGGTATTATAAATTGGTAAAAGTCATTTGGAAACCATTTGATATTATCTTCTAAAGCTAAATATATGTCTGCTCCATGACCCAGGAATTCTACTCCTAGGTATATACTGAAGAGAAAAGCATAGGCCTATCAGGAATGTTCACAATAGCCCCAAACTTAAACAATTCAAATATCTATCCACAGTAGAATGGATAAACAACTATTGTATATTCATACAATGGAATACTACACCATCAGTGGAAAAGAACAAATTACTGATACATCCAAGATGGTTGAATCACACAAAATATGGAGTGAGGAAGCCAGATATAAAAGAGTACATACTATATGATTTCATCTGTAATTTTATTTATTTATTTATTTTTGGCTGTGTTGGATCTCCGTTGCTGTGCATGGGCTTTCTCTAGTTGCAGCAAGCCGGGGCTATTTTTCGTTGCGGTGCATGGGCTTCTCATTGTGGTGGCTTCTCTTGTTGCGGAGCATGGGCTCTAAGCGCCTGGGCTTCAGTAGTTGTGGCTTGTGGGCTCTAGAGCACAGGCTCAGTAGTTGCGGCTCATGGGCTTAGTTGCTCCACAGCATGTGGGATCTTCCTGGACCAGTGATCGAACCCGCGTCCCCTGCACTGGCAGGCAGATTCTTAACCACTGTGCCACCAGGGAAGTCCCTATGATTTCATTTCAATTATGATTTAAAATATGTAAAACTAGTTGAGGATAATAGAAACCAAAACAGTGATTACCTAGTGGGGGCAAGGAGGTGAGAGGTTAGGAAGATGAGGTGGGGTGGGTGCATTGACTGGAAGGAGGATGTGGGAGACTTCAGGAATAATGGACATGTTCTGTATCTTGACCTAAAGCTGGTTTGTTGTTACATGGATTTATGCATATGGAAAAATTCAGCAAACTGTATACTGAAGATTTATATATGTTAGGAATGTTAAACCTCAATTAAAATAATTTTTTAAATCCATGATTCATAATGATACTGAAAAAAATAGGTGGGAGGTAAAGATGAAAATCTCTTTTGTTTTCATAATAATGTCAGCTACTAAATATAGAAGAAATAACAGAGTTAGAAAAACACCATTTTGTAAGCAATAATGTTTACAAAATGAATTCCGGCAAGGATCTTCAATGGAGTCCAAAAACACTGTGTGAAAGTTTGTTACGAAACAAGATATTCATAGATGACTTACTAGGTCGAAAAGGAGAGATGATTAATTATAATGAGGGAATTTGGACAACATGTGAGGCAAAGTAATAAACTTAGCATTAGGAACAAGAGACAAATTGGCATCTTGAGTTTCTTGATGTGATTTGAGGATTACACAACAGCTACATAGCTTTCTTGCCAGAAATACTTAATCTGGATCTAATCATGAGAAAATAATCAGGAAATACAGATTGTGGGACATTCCACAAAACAACTGGCCTGGACTCCTCAAAATGTTAATGCCATGAAAGACAAAAAGAGGTTAAAAGACCGTTCTAAACTGAAGCAGACTACAGAGGCAGGACCAAAACAATGCAATGTGTCATCATTGATTGGAAACAGACGGTGGAGCTGTAAATGACATTTTGGGATAACTGTGGATAAATTAAGACTGACCAAGGACTTCCCTGGTGGAACAGTGGTTAAGACTCCACACTCCCATTGCAGGGGCCCGGGTTCGATCCCTGGTCAGGGAACTAGATCCTTCATGCTGCAACTAAAGATCCCACATGCCGCAACTAAGACCTGGCACAGCAAAATAAATAATAAGTATTTTAAGAAAAAAACTGACTACATGTTAGATAATATTATTGCATAAATGTTAGATTTTTAGGGTTGAATAATGGTATTGTGGTTATGTCGGAGAATATACTTGCTCACACGCTGATACATATTCTTATAAAATATATGACATCAGGGCTGAAACTGGATGTCAGCAATCTAGTTTCAAATAGGTTGGCAAAGGAAAAACATACACAACCAAAAGTAACTAAATAAATTTAAAAAAAAAAGATCAGGAAGATTTAAGCTCACAACTCATGACTATGAAACCATGAAAAACGAAACCAGAATAAAAGTAGAACAATATCTTTAAAGTGCTGAGGGAGGGAATTCCCTGGCGGTCCAGTGGTTAGGATTCAGTGCTTTCACTGACAGGACCCAGGTTCAATCCCTGGTCTGGGAACTAAGGTCCCGCAAGCCAATAAAAAAAAATGCTGAGAGAAAAATAACAGTCAGCCTTGAACTCTATACCCAGTGAAAATATACATCAAGAGCTGGGGCAAAAATAAAGACATCAATCAACAAAAAACTGACAATTTACCACAGATCCTCACGAGTAACCTCTAAAAGATATCCTTCAGGAAGAAAGATGATTCCAGAAGGAAGGTCTTCTGGAATGCAAGAAGGAATAGAGATAAATCTGTGGGCAAATCTAAATGAACATTGACTTTACAAAACAATGACAATGTCAGTACTTATAACACTAATATTTAAGATGGGAGGGTGAGTGTGGTATATCAGTTGCAAAGACTGACCCAATTCCTCACCCCTCCATGTCCACAGCCTTTGTAATGTGACTTTATTTTTATTTTTTAAAATATTTATTTTCCTTTTAAAATTTTATTTATTTATTTATTTATTTTTGGCTGTGTCGGGTCTTAGTTGTGGCACACGGGATCTTCATTGAGGCACGCGGGATCTTTTTTTTCCTTACGGCGAACGGTCTGCTCGGGTTTCTCTCCAGTTGCGGTGCTTGGGCTCCAGGGCACATGGGCTCTGTAGTTTGCGGCACGCGGGCTTAGCTGCCCTGTGGCACGTGGGATCTTAGTTCTCCGACCAGGGATCGAACCCTCGTCCCCTGCATTGGAAGGCCGAGTCTCTACCACTGGACCACCAGGGGAGTCCCTGGTGACTTTAATACAGAGATAGAATCTATTTCCCTACCTCTTGAATCCAGGCTGGCCTTGTGACTTGCTCTGGCCCAGGAATGTGATGAAAGAGATGGTGTGCTAATTTCTAGCCTTGCATGCTTCCACTCTCTTGGACCCCTGTCCCCAGGAGAGCATGCCTGAGCTAGCCTGCTGGAATGGCCGAAGGAGTGCAGTGCCATCCCATCCAAGGCCATCCTCGGCCAGCCAGCCTGTCTGCATACACATGACCGAGCCCAGCTGAGATCAGGTCTGTAGCACCATCCAGCTGACCCAGAGATTCATGGAGAATAAGACACAGTTATTGTTTTAAACCACTAAATTTTAGAATGGTTTGCTACGCAACAATAGTAGCTGATATAGGAGTGATTGAAGTTAAAGGATTCTGAGGTCCCTAATTTCTTTGTAGGAATGAAATTGATTAACTAGAGTTTCGGTCAAACATGCTTTAAGCTAACTCAGCTTGTTAAACTATTAACAGTAACCACTAAAAAGAATAGAAAGAGGGATATATATGTTTCAAACTCATAAAGTGAAAAAAAGACATTTAATAAAATGTATTAATTAATACAAAAGAAAACAGAAAAGTGGAGAGAGGCAAAAAAAAAAAAAAAAAAAAAAAGAAAGCACAAGACTAAATGGTAAAACTATACTAGTGTGATGGCCAAGTTTATGGATCAATTCGACTGGGCCTGGGGATGCCCAGATAGCTGGTTAAACATGGTGTCTGTGAGGGCGTTTCCAGAAGAGATTAGCATTTGAATTGGTGGACTGAGTAAAGAAGAGTGCCCTCCCCAGTGTGGGTGGGCATCGCGCAACGTGCTGAGGGCGTGAATGGAACAAAAAGGCAGAGGACAGGTGAGTTGGCTTTCCCTGCCTGAGTGCTGAGCTGGGACACAGGCCTTCTCCTGCCCTCAGCACCCCTGGTTCTCAGGTCTTCAGAATTGACAGCGTTGTTCTCTGGCTCTCAGGCCTCTTCTAACTATATACCAGCTTTTCCGGGTCCCCAGCTTGCAAACAACAGGTCATGGGGCTTCTCAGTCTCCATAAATGCAGGAGCCAATTCCTTACAATAAATATCATTATTTATCCGATTGGAGATATAGATATCTATATCTATATCTATACCTATATCTATCTCCTATTGGTTCTGTGTCTCTGGAGAACCCTGACTAATACAGAGTTTGGTACCAAGAGTGGTTCTAGAAAATCAAAACTTTAAGGATGAGATTCCTGAATTGGTCCTAGGGGTTCTGGAATCGGCTCTCTAATCTGATTAGATTTAAAGACCCTCATGACTCTATTTCCAGTAGTAAAGAGAGCACCGATAGTCTATGATGTGATCTGGCCACAGAGATATGCAAAATATCTGCCTTGGATACTCTTAATCATTTCAACCATTTGTAAAAAGGCAAGAAGCTGGGAGGAACACTTGTAGAAAACTAACTGTTGTATGTCTGACATTAAGCTTTTGATTGCCAAGACATCCACTTCAAAGATATCCATCTCAAATAGACGCACTGCCAGTTGTATGACACACTTACTAGTAGAGCAACTAGATAAGAAACCGGGCTGCCCCACCCATGATGTATGTTCCCCTTTTAGAAAGCCCTAGGCAACCTAGGTAACTGACTACTCCAATGACCCTGCTTTTCTCTTCCCCTGCACTAATTCCTGCTCTTATGTTTTAAATTCACAAATAAAGAATAAAACTGTGAAACCCTCAGACCCCAATAAAGGCAGAGTCCCAGGTCCACACTCTCTCTCTTTCTACCCCTGACCATGCTGTATAGCCCTTGGGCCTGCCAGGTACCCTCTACGACCTGTGAGTAACAAATCTTTTTTTCAAAGTACTCTGATGGTTGTTGCTGAAGTGCATCTTGCAGTCATAACAAGAAACACAAGGGCTGGTCCAGCCACAACATTGGCTCTGGGCTCCCTACAAGTAGTATGGGCCTACGTGAGTACCTCAGGCATTTCTAGCCAATAGCATCATTATAGGCTGAGACTGACAACACAAAAACAAACAAATAGAATAAAGTTGGCTGGTTACTCCTGATGTTGTTGGGCAAAGTGGTAAAAGAAAAGGATAAACTCAGAAATTTAAATTCCCTTCTCAAGTGCATATGGAACATTCTCCACAATAAATCACATTTTAGGTCATGAAACAAGTCTTAAAATTTTTAAGATTGAAATCACACTAAGTATCTTTTTTGACCACAGTGGAATGAAACTAGAAATGAATAGCAAAAGGAAAACTGGAAAATTCACACATATGTGGAAATTAAACAACACATTCTTGAACAACCAATGGGTTAAAGAAGAAATCACAAGGGACTTAAAAGATATCTTGATCAAAAAAAATATATCTTGAGACAAATGAAAATGAAAACACAATATACTAAAACTTATGATTTGCAGCAAAAGCAGTACTAAAAGGGAAGTTTATAGTAGTAGCTGCCTACACTAAAAAAGAACTCAAATCAACAACCTAACTTTGTACCTCGAGGAAGCAGTAAAAGAAGAACAAACTAGGGACTTCCCTGGCGGTCCAGTGGTTAAGACTTTGCCTTCCAATGCAGGGGGTGTGGGTTCGATCCCTGGTCGGAGAGCTAAGATCCCACATGCCTCGCGGCCAAATAAAAAACCAAAACCAAAAACAGAAAAAAACACCAAAACATAAAACAGAAGCAATATTGTAACAAATTCAATAAAGACTTTAAAAATGGTCCACATCAGAAAAATCTTTTAAAAAAAAGAACTAAGACTAAAGTTAGCAGAAGAAACTAATAAAGATTAGAGCAGAAATAAATAAAATAGAGAATAGATAAACAATAGAAAAAAATTCAGTGAAACTAATAGTTGGGTCAATGAGATTAAAGGAGGAAAGAGAGAAGGAAAGAACCATACTATAAACACACACACACGTTTGGTGGTTAAACAGGTAGTATATTTATCAAACTCACTGGACACTTTAAATGGATTAATTTATTTATCTAAAAGTATATTTTAGTAAAGTTGATTTTATAAAATGCCCAAAAGCCAGGTTTTTTTTTGGAGTAGTAAAACTGACAAACCTCTGGAAACACAATCAAGAGAAAAGGAGAGGATAAAAAGAAGCAATTCCAGGAATGAAAAAGAGAACATAACTACAGATAAAACAGGGATTTTAAATAAAATAAAAATATTTGAACAACTTAATGGCAAAAAAGATAAACTTTTAGAAAAGCCTAACTTAAAAAAATTCAAGAAGAGATAGAAAATCTGAATATCCCCTAAAACCAGTCAAAACACACACTATACAACAATAATCCCAGTTTAACAGGTGAATTTAACTAAACATTCAAGGAGCGCAAACTCTTCCAAGGGTAGGGAAAATCGTTAAGCTGTGTAAATCCCAGGAATGCAAGTGTTCTTTAACATTAGGAAATTTATCAATGTAATTTACTACATTAACAGATTACAGAAAACCATACAATCATCTCAAAAGATGCAGATTTTACTACTGTTCATTAAAAAAAACCTTTTTTAATACAAGATTAAAAGACACATGTTATATTCATCATCATGTTATTGGGCTACACCATCATAACGCTTACATGATGGACAGGTCATATAAACAGCTATACCAATACCTAATAGTCATACAGCACTTGATAGCTTACAAATCACTCTGCACCCATTATCTACCTAATCTAGCCACTCTCAAGGAGGTATGACATTTTAAAATATATATAAATGAGGAAACAGATTTAAAAGGGTGATGTGATTTGTCCCAAATCCCAATTATTTTCCTTCTTTATTTTGTTGGTTCTCTGTGATATCCACACATAGATAATACATAATAGGAAAAAACCCACAAAATTCTGAATCTAATTCTCCAGTGGTTCTCACATGTTCTTGGAGCAAAGATACAAATAAAAATGTTTAACCTCATAGTTTATATTCTTAGTCATATCTATCCTTCCTTCTTGAATTTGTAAACTACCATTAAATGCCGGTATTTCCTCAACTTAAAAACTATAGTTCCCTCAAAGCTAGATGACGCTTGCAGCCTGATAGTTTCTACCTTCCAACTAGGCAATGTATCTTTGGGGAACAAGTGAGCATTCCTCTTGGTCCTTACTTGGTTACAAATGCCCGGTGTAAGGTACAAACCTTTGATGCAACATGACCTGCCATTTCAGTGTCAGATGGAGGATGTCATGGGAAAGATGGAGTGGTGACTTACCCTATTTTTCTAAGTATAGCTAAAACCCCTGCATGTTCTATAGAAAAAAAACATAAGATTCTGAAAGGTGGAGAGAATACAGACAGGCTGGGGACCTCTTGACCTGAAGAACAACACAGGGCTCCTTGGGTTTTCTTTTTGCTTCATTTGTCCCAGACTGGGTTCTGAAGAAGCAGGCAATCCAGAAACAACAACAAACACAGACCAAAAAAAAAAAAAAAAAAAAACCCAAGAAAAGTCTGCTCTTTCTAGCCAAAGGACTAGGAAAAGAGCAGCTTAGCAAGACAGAAAACTTTTAGACAAGAATCACCCTACTCCGGCCAGAGACCATGGAAAAACACTGTGCTCTTATCCACAACCAACAAAAGCCAAGTGGGGAGCCTACAGATCCACCCTCACAGGCTGTAATGAGGCTCCTCAATGCCCCATCCCCACCCTGAGTGGTGTCAGAGAAGGTCAAGTGCGGGACAGGATTGTCAAAGCCAACCCCTCCCCCATCCCACCCCAGCAGTGTCACTGGGGACCCTCTGGGGAGACTAGGCTTCCAACCCTACCCAGGGACAAGACGTCTCTCCCCTTCCTTACAGGTGTGGTGTCAGTGGAGGCCACGTGGGGAGCTGGAACTCCTCCCCACCCCCAGCCCAGCAGTACTGAGGATCCCTGTCCCACGTGTCAACAGAGGCCAATGATGGACCGGGACTTCCAACACCAACTTATAGTCATAAGGCAGTGTCCCCCCAACCCTTTCCACCAAAGCAGTGTCAGAGGAAGGCTGCCCAGACAAAAGCTCCAAACAGAGTCAGGGCCTCATAACACTCAAAATGTCCAGAGTTCAATGGAAAATCACTCATCACACGAAGAACCAGGAAAATCTCAACCTGAGTGAGATGATCCACAGATGCCAACACTGACATGGCACAGATGTGCGAATTACCTGACAAGGATTTTAAAAGTCATTAGAACAATGCCTCGGTGAGCAATTACAAGCACACCTGACACAAATTTAAAAAATAGAAGTCTCAGCAGAGAAATACTAGAGGATCAAATGCAAGTGAAAAATACAATAACTGACGTAAAACCCAATAAGGGGCTCAAATAGTAGAATGGAAGGGACAGTGGAACCAGTGAGCTTGCAGACAGAACAACAGAAAATACCCAATCTGAACAACAAAGAGAACATTGCTATGGACTGAACTGTGTCCCCCGAATTTCTATGTTGAAGCCCTAACCCCCAATATGACTGTATTTAGAGATGGGGCTTTTAGAAGGTAATTAGGTTAAATGAGGTTATAAGTATGGGGTCTTAATGTGATAAGACTGGTAGACTTCTAAGAAGAGGGAGAAAGAATTCTCTCTCTCCACACCCATGCACTGAGGGAAGGCTGTGAGAACACAACAAGAAGGTGGCCACCTGCAAGCCAGGAAGAGAGTTCCTACCAGAAACCAAATCTGCTGGCCCCTTGAAACCAAATCATCTTAGCCTTCCCAGCTCCAGAGCTGTGAGAATTAAATCTCTGTTTGAGCCACCCAGCCTATGGTACAGGCACACCTCAGAGATATTGTGGGTTCAGTTCCAGAAAGCCACAATAAAGTGACTATCACAACAGTGAGTCACATACTGTTTTTGGTTTCCCAGTGCATATAAAAGTTATCTTTATACTGTAGTCTATCGAGTGTGCAATGGTATTATGTCTAAAAAACAAGTACGTACCTTGATTTAAAAATACTTTATTGCTATGGGCTTCCCTGGTGGCGCAGCGGTTGAGAATCTGCCTGCCAATGCAGGGGACACGGGTTCGAGCCCTGGTCTGAGAAGATCCCACATGCCGCAGAGCAACTGGGCCCGTGAGCCACAACTACTGAGCCTGTGCATCTGGAGCTCCGCAACAAGATAGGCCACGACAGTGAGAAGCCCCCGCACCGCGATGAAGAGTGGCCCCTGCTTGCCACAACTAGAGAAAGCCCTCGCACAGAAACGAAGACCCAACACAGCCAAAAATAAATAAATTAATTTAAAAAAACAAAAAACAACAAAAAAAAACTTTATTGCTAAAAGATGCTAACTTTCAGCGAGTCATACTAGTAACATCAAAGACCACTGTTCACCAGTCACCATAACACATATAATAATAATGAAAAAGTTTGAAATATTGAGAGAATTACCAAAATATGAGAGAGATACGAACTGAGCAAATGCTGTTGGAAAAATGGCACCAATAGAGTTGCTCAACACTAGGTTGCCACAAACGTTACATTTGTAAAACAAAAAACAAAAAACAATCCCACAGTACCTGCAAAGCGCAAATAAAATGAAACACAATAAAATGAGGTCTGCCTGTATTTTGGTTTGGAACCCAAACAGATTAAGACAGGTTTTGGTACCTAGAAAAGGGATGCTGCTCTAACAAATACCTAAGAATGTGGAAGTAGCTTTGGAACTGGGTTACGGATAGAGGCTGGAAGAGTTTTGAGGTGCCTCCTAGAAATATGGGTAGTAAAGGCCGTTCTGGTGAGGTCTCAGACCTCAGAAATGAGGAGCACATCATTGGAAACGGGAAGAAAGGCAATCCTTGTTGTAAAGTGGCAAAGAACTTCACTGCACTGTGTTCCAGTGTTCTGTGGAATGTAGAACGTGTGAGCAATGAAACTGGATGTTCAACAGAGGAGATTTCCAAGCCAAGTATTGAAGGCACAGCTTGGGTCCTCCTTACTGATTAGAGCAAAATTCGAGAGGAGAGGGACTTCCCTGGTGGCGCAGTGCTTAAGAATCCGCCTGCCAATGCAGGGGACACTGGTTTGAGCCCTGGTCCAGGAAGATCCCACATGCCGCAGAACTAAGCCCGTGTGCCACAACTACTGAGCCCGTGCGCCACAACTACTGAAGCCCACGCATCTAGAGCCCACGCTCAGCAACAAGAGAAGCCACCACAATGAGTAGCCCACGCACCACAACGAAGAATAGCCCCCACTCGCCACAACTAGAGAAAGCCTGTGCGTAACAACGAAGGCCCAACCCAGCCAAGAAAAAAAATATTCGAGAGGAGAGAGATGAATGAAAAAGGAATTGTTAACCCAAAAGGAACTAGGACTTGGAGGTTTGGTAAATTCTATCCATGTTGCAAAACGTGAGAAAACTTGTTCTGAAGAGAATACTAAGGGCGAGGCTGAGCAACCATTTGATAAAGAGATCATGGGTGTGACTCGTAGATTTAATCAGCAGAAGCCAGGGACAGAAATGGGACTATACCAGCAGAAACACAGCCGGCTGGGACTAAAGGGGAGCGAAAAACCAGACAAATGAAGGAAGGCTGTTGGACTTCTTAGATCCTATAGGGCCAGCCAATAGAGCTTATTCAGCTGCAAACGTGCGCCGTGCTTCAAGAAAGGGAAGAATGACTCTGAAGTCCACTCAGAGATCTTGAGGCTGCCTCCTCAGTTTCAAAGGGTGGGGACATCACCTTGGTTTCAACAGGCCAGACAGCCTCCAACCACAGTTTGGAGGCAGGGCTGCCCAGCAGAGCTTGGCAGCAGGATGGGCTGCATGAGCAGGTCTCGAAGGTGGGACACAAGCCAGAGAGGTTTATCCTCACCTGAAGATCTCATGGGGTTTGCTTTGCTAGGTTTTGGGCTTGCTTGGGATCCATCAGCCCTTCCTTCTTTCCTATTTCTCCCTTTTGGAGTAAGAATGTCTATCTCATGCTGTCCCACAATCGAATTTTGGAAGCACATCACCTATCTGGTGTCACAGGTTCACAGCTGGACGTGAATTTTGCCTCAGGATGAATGATACTTCAAGTCTCATCCGTATCTCATTTATGTGATATTTAGATGAGACTTTGAACTTGACTTTAGAGTTGATGCTGCAATAAGTTAAGACTTTGGGGGTTGTTGGGAGGGAGTGGATGTATTTTGCACGTGAGAACATGAATTTGGGGGACCAGGGACGGAAATGCTATGGACTGAATCGTATCCCACCAAAATTCCTATGTTGAAGTGCTAACTTCCAATGAGACTGTATTTGGAGATAGGGTTTTTCAGAGTAAATTAAGGCTACATGAGGTCATAAGGCTGGACTCCTAATCGGACAGGACTGGTGGTTTTACAAGAGGAAGAGAGCAAGCGCTTTCTTTCTCTCCTTCCATGCTCAGGCACCAAAAGGTCATGCGAGGACACAGCAAGAAGGCAGCCATCCGGAAGCCAGGAAGAGAGCCCTCATCAGAGACCAAGGCCGATACCTTGATCTTGGACTTCCAGCCTCCAAAACGGTGAGAAATTAATCTCCGTTGTTTGAGTCACCCAAGCTATGGCACTTTGCTATGGTAACCCATGCAGACTAAGATAAAAACGTACCAAAAAGTAAGTAAACAGAGTCTCAGGAACCTGTGAGACTAAAGATCTAACATTTGTTAGAAGGGGTGGGGGTGGAGGCTGAAAATGTATTCAAAGAAATGGTGGCGGAGAATCCCTCAAATCTGGCAAAAGACACACACCTACAGCCTCAAGAAGCACAGAAAGCAGGATAAACTGAAAGAAATGCACACTAAGACATCACAGTCATACTTGTAACCACTAAAAACACAGTACTCAAAATGTTTGCAAAAATAATCTTCAAAGTTTCTGTGAAAAAAACAAATATAAAGATGTCACCTGCCTCTATTTAAGAGTAAAATGATGAAAAGTATTTCTAGTGTTTTTAAGTTGTTTACAACCTAATATGCAGCGTCAGTTCAGGTCTACAGGTAAATTAAACGATGGTATGAAAAAGCCTAGGGTACAAACTACATACAACTGAGGCAAATTTTTATAAATATGCACATTCTCAGGTAACTCAGCTTAAAAAAGATTGAAAGCATCAGAGGTCCCTTCTGTAATCCCCCTTTCTAGGTTGTCAGTCTTGACCCTTGGAGTTAATGTGATTCTTAGTCGGTAACTTCTCAATGAACATGGTCTAAAAGACCAAAAGTGCAGAAGTGGACTTGCCAGGCCAATATTCCTTGACTTCAAGATGGAAACTTTGTGACCAACTAACAAGCCTGACTGATATTTTTCCTGGTTCTTGGTACTCATTTGAGTAGTTATCTTTCTATCCACCTCCTAAGTGCTCTGGTATTTAAGACTAAGGACAATGTCCCTTCCACCACCACTCTCAACCCCATACAGGTTCATTGTGAACTGCCAACCTCTTATTTCCACCCTTGCAATTTGCCTAAAAGGACCATTTATCCCTTCAAAACTTCATCTCCTTCGCATTATGAGACCACCTACCCCAGCCAAGACGGCCTCTTTCCATCATGGCACACCCTATTTCCCTCGCAAGGATTTGGTAGCTCACATACACATTAGGGTGTTGGAAATAATTTTCCTCTCTCCCCAGGGAAATACACAACATCCTCTGTTACTTTAAAAAATGTAAAACCCTTCTTTCACACTCTAAATAAGCTATGTCCCATATCAACAATGACTTCTCAATTCAATCTTTTTTTGTAACACAGTCTTAAATTTCTTTGTAGTCCTCACAGCATGTATAGTAATTGTTCAATAAATATGTTCTGAACATACCACATGTACAGGGCCTTTATCCAGTATGAATTCTCTTTTGCTGGCCAAAGGCTGAATGCTCACTAAAGGCTTTTCCATATTCCTTGGTTTTCCCTCCAGAATGAGTTTTCTGATGTTGAGAAAGGGATGAACTCTGGCTGAAAGCTTTTCCACATTCCTTACACTTATAAGGTTTTTCTCCAGTGTGAGTTTTCTGATGCTTTGTAAGAGATGAGCTCTGGCTGAAAGCTTTTCCACAATCCTTACACTTGTAAGGTTTCTCTCCAGTGTGTGTTCTCTGATGACGAATAAGGGCTGAGCGGTCACTGAAGGCTTTGGCACAATCATTGCATTTGTAGGGTTTCTCCCCAGTGTGAGTTCTCTGGTGTTGAGTCAGGGCTGAACAGTAGCCAAAGGCTTTCCCACATTCATTACACTCATAAGGCCTCTCCCCAGTATGAGTTCTCTGGTGCTGAATAAGGCCTGAACGATCACTAAAAGCTTTCCTACATTCATTACACTTATAGGGTTTTTCTCCAGTGTGAATGACCTGATGCTGGGTAAGGAATGTGCTTTGGCTGAAGGCCTTCCCACATTCATTACACTCATAAGGTTTCTCTCCAGTATGAATTCGCTGATGTTGAGTGAGGTATGAACTCTGATTAAAGGCCTTCCCACATGCATTGCATTCATAGGGTTTCTCCCCAGTATGGATTATATGATGCCGAATAAGGGCTGAGCGGTGACTGAAGGCTTTTCCACATTCGTGACATTTGTAAGGTTTCTCTCCCGTATGAATTCTCTGGTGTAGAGTAAGGTGTATGCTCTGACTAAAGGCTTTACCACATTCATTACATTCGTAGGGTTTTTCTCCTGTGTGAATTCTCTGATGTAAGACAAAAGCTGAGTAGTAACTAAAGGCCTTTTCACACTCATTACACTTCCAAGGCTTCTTTTCTGCACAAATTTTCTCATGTTTCATTAGATCTGAATTTTGTTTCAAGTTCTTTTTAAATGAATCACCATTGTGTCGTCGCTCTCCTTGCTGCTGAACAAGTAATGTCCTCCGACTAAAATTTCTTCCAAATCCATCACGCTGGTAACTTCTCTCCCCAGAAGGTTTCTTCTGAGGGACAACCTCTTGTATTAAATGTTTCTCATGGTTTTCCTGCTGACTCTCTAAAGAATCCTCACATTCACTGGAACTTTCCTTTGGAAATCTCTCTATTAACACCCCGGTGTTAACAGGGGCTGATTCTTCTTCAGAAATGTCCTGCTCTGGAGTTAGCTCCTTGCATTCCAGTCCTGTATCCCAGTCTGAAAGAAACAAAAATACAATGTATCATTTCCTACACTCAGAGAAAAATAATTGCTGTGGTAGGAAAATAATGAAACAAACAAAAAATGCTTACAGGGGACAGAGGAACTTGTAAATTCTCAAAAATAGCCCTGCAACCTTGAGAGAGCATGAGAAAAGAGAGATGACTGGGCAAAGCAGTGCTCCACGTTCCTGTATCCAGCAGGGGAGGAAATGAGAAAGAATAACAGAAGAAGACTAAACAGAGGTGATGGGGGAAATAGCAGATAAGAAACAGGGTCTGGTGGAGATTGGACTGGGATCAGGAAACGATGGTCTCCCATGATTGCCCACTGTCGCCACCTCACCAGAGCATCATGCCCTGAGAATGTCCATCATTAGCTGATCTTACCACCAATCTTTTCTTGTTCCAATATGTCCCAATCACTGCTAGCAGACTAACCTTTTAAAAGCATACCTCTTGGGCTTCCCTGGTGGCGCAGTGGTTGAGAGTCCGCCTTGACGATGCAGGGGACACGGGTTCGTGCCCCGGTCCAGGAAGATCCCACATGCCGCGGAGCGGCTGGGCCCGTGAGCCATGGCCGCTGAGCCTGCGCGTCCGGAGCCTGGGCTCCGCCACGGGAGAGGCCACAACAGTGAGAGGCCCGCGTACCGCAAAAAAAAAAAAAAAAAAAAAAAAAAAAGCATACCTCTTACACAAAAATCTCTGTTGGCTCCACTGTCTCAAGGTGAGACACAAATCCTAGAAGCTAGCATTCAAGGTAGTCCAGATCTACAAATTCAATTAGTAATTAAAAAGCAACTGATCATCTCTGATCACGCCACACCGAACAAATTGGAAACAGCAAAACAGAACCAACCTTTACAAAAAAATAAGTAGTGTGTGGGGAGGGGAAGGTCAAATCCCCACATGCTCAGATTGGTCCCCAACCTGTCAGGACACCTGTCCCCAAATTCCAGGCTTCTTAGGAAGAGTTTGGGGGAAAAACCTGCACTGCTAGAAATGTTTAAATATTCTAGGCTTAAATGGTCATTAATATCCATTCCAACCATGACTCTCCATGAAATAAATCAATACAATACAACGTTCTCAATGACGTATCATAATCAAGGAAGTGGCTAGGATTTTAAGGATAAATAGGTAGAGACAGCTTAAAGGCAAATGGACTTTCAGCTGAGGCGAGTGGGAGAATTGAAGCCCCAAACATTTGCAGAAAACACATGGTTAGCGGAGGATAGTCAAGAGACTTGCCTGTCTCGTGTTAAGGGTTCAAGTTGAACAGAGAAGATAAAATGACTAGGCAGGTAGGTCTTGAAGGCAGGTAGAGGAATACAGAACCGGCAGAGTAAACAACTCACTGTGGGAAATCTGGCAGTATTATGCTGCCTAATTAGACAAGGATAAGAAAGTATAATTAAAAGCTAAAGAAAGTATAATTAGCTGGTAGTCTATTGCAGTATCCAGTTTGACAAAAGTGATAGGCTCAAATCCATGACATCTTTCAAAAGAAAAGTTAGCAGGACTTAATCATTAGCTATCATTTGCTTAGCATATAGCCAGGTACTGTTCTAAGCATTCCCTTGGATTATTTCATTTGATCCTCACAACAACCCTATGAGTTAAGTGCTATCATTACCCGCATTTTACAGTTGGGGAATTTGAGTCACGGAAAGAATAATTAATCTGTTAAAGCTCACAGAGTTAGTAAGTAGCTCAGATTGGCTTTGAACCCAGGAAGAGTGGTTCCAAAGTCTGCACTCTTAACCACTATGCTATGCTACCTCCACTTAGACAGAGAAGAAGGCAAAGGACGACTCAGAGATCAATTTATAGTCATTGTTCTGAGACAAAAAGTCACGTTATCCTGCAGAGATACAATAACATATATGAAAAAAACTGGTTTAGAGCCTTGCACCCAAACAAATTATTAACAAACATTAAAATGTTGATTTCATTTCACCTTATTTGGGAAAAAGAATTGGTTTGAAAGGGTGGAAAGTACTGACTTTCTAAAAAATAAAGTTATGACTCTATAACAGATCAGCATCCACAGAGCTGGAGTATGGCCCAGGAGAAGGGCACTTCACTTCAAGCTTTCCATGGGTCTAGCGAAATCTGCAAAGGCTCCTCCACAAGCATTGCAAAGATGCTTTTCCCACTGACCATCTGGGTTTTACGTTCACTGTTTCCAAAAATCACTCACCTGGACTAGTTGCTTTTGAGACTTCTCTCTCCAGCTCCTCCCCACACTCTAACTGAGAGATTACATCAGGCTTGGAAATTGGAAGCCCTGTTCGTGGGGAAAGAAAAAGGAGTCTGGTAAAGAGCTCGGTGTTAGCTCCTTGGTCGTTAGAAAAGACAGTCAGTATAAGAGAGAGAAAGGTCGGTTCTGGATTTCTCCCCCAACAGCGCTCAGAAGAAGGTAGGAAGATTGATATGGGGTCTATTTGAATTCAGAATAATTGAATCACTTGTTTTTACCTCTCCCTATCAAAAGAATAAGCACCCATCTCTTAAGAGGTGTTTTTATTAGAACTTTGTCTCAACATCCTTGGTCAGGGAGTAGGGAAGGATGCTACCGCCTAGGCAATTACGATATAAAGGTGTCCACTTCGGACTCTAGAAGGTTTAAACTTATATCCAGAAACAAAAAGAAGAAATTGCCTGCATCAGACCTTACACAGGGATTAAGAATCTTTGAATCTAAGAATGTCAGAGCTCCTAGGAACTGAGGAAGCAAAGGTACCACACTGGGTAAATTCCCACACTGGGTGGGGGCCGGGGTGATGCTTACCCAGCAAGACCAGATTCCTATGCTTCTCAGGCACATCTCCTTGAGGAGTGTTCAGCTGCCCCCACTGGGTGAGAGCCTCAGCCATACCCCTGATCATCGACTCCTGAAAAACCGAACACATCAAGTGCTCACCAAGGGACATCCTTCCAGAAGCCTCTGGGCAGGACTCAAACAGACGGCATAAGAGGAGAAAGACAGGAAGGGCAGGAAGGTTAGACAAAACGACCTCTACCATCCCTTCCAATACTAAGGTTCTCTGGTGTATTTGGAGCCACAGACTCACTCCTTACCTCCACGCATCAGAATCGCATGTAACCTGCAAGTGGGAGAGAACACCTGCGGGGTAAAATCTGAAGGTACCAAGTTACTAGTTTACGTGGTGAAAAGTTAAATTATAGAACTACAGAAATCCTTACTATTTAGATATGGGGAAGTGGAGAAAATAGAATTATGAATTAAGTATTTTCTTTATGGTATGGTTTTAAAATACAAGAGAGTCAAGAAATATGAATTATTTTCCTCTCTCGTTTTCCTTTGAGAATAAAACCAGTCCAATATAGTTTCTAAAAATTAAGATGTTTGCTACACATGTCACAGTACATAGATTTGTAAAACAGTATTTCAAGCCCAAATTATCAGCGTTCCGAAAGCATTCTTGCCATTTCTCCCCAGTCAGTCTGACCACTCTCCCCCCGCCCCCACCATCTCCTCTCTACCCCATCATACACTGCTCCCCCTGCATCCTCTGCGCTCCAGCTGCCGGCTGCCCTTTGGCTGCCTGAAATGTATGTCACACTCCCTCCCGTCTGCCCCTTTACACACACTGCTTTCTGTCCCTGAATGTTCCCGCCTTGCCCCATCCTTTCAGCTATTTTAATCCTACTCACACTTCGGATCTCAGCTCAGGGGTTACCTCCTCAGGGAAGCCTTCCCTGACTCTCTGGGTGGTAGCACCATGTCCCTTCCCTCCTCTTGGGTTATGCACGCAGCAAGGGGACTTTGTGATTAACGTCTATCTGTCCCGTTAGAAGCTAACCTCCAAGAGAATAGAGGCCAGGTTTAATTCTGCTCAGTGAAGCAGCCCTAGTCTTTGGCACAGAGCAGGAACACTGTGAATATTGGTCAAAGAATTAAAAAAAGGTGAAACACTTGAACAAGAATTAATAGAAACAAGAATTAAGCTTAAATGGCGTGTTCTATAAAAGTGTGCCTGGGAACAGAGGTGGGAGGGGAACAGAAGTGTATCAAACATTGAAAACATTACAGGAGTGTTTACTTTACCTTACCTTGACCTAGATGACAGGCACAAAGTTTAGATCGTCTACTAAAATGTAGGGAGAGTAAGCAGGGTGGGTAATGCTCCTTTGAATCTAGAGCTGAATCTGTTTACTGCTGATAAAACAAATGTCTAATAATTTTTCTAAGTCTATTAAAATTTTTTTCTCTACAACTTCAATGTAATGGAGTCACATTGAAACAGACCAGTCCCTGGGATGCGAGCAAATGAACCAGTCATGGCTTTCTTTGAAACACCACTTTTGCCATAGCCTCTGAATATATATGTATATACATATATACATGTTATATGTATACACACACACGCATATATGTATACATATCCTCCAAAACCAACTGGTAAAATAATTCACATAATGACATAAAGTTAAGAGAACTACCTACTTTGAAAATCCCCTGCTCAAAATAATTTAAATCTTCTTCTAATACTTGAACTATGGAATCACTTCCCTTTTTATTTAAGTTATGGTCCCTTAAGGCCACATGCCTCAGGAGTGCTCAACACAAGCCATGTAATTTGTACAGTCTCTTTTCTTTACAAACAATGCAGCAGTAACAGACTACCTAGCAGTTCCTTTCAGACTTTAGTTCTGAGAAAACCTCAGCCATCAAACTCATTTAAGGAGCTGCTGCTCAGTGTGAGTATGTGGGGGGCTGGAGGGCACAGGTAGACCAATCGCCCACTGTCCAGCAGAGGCTACTGACTCTCTCCTCTTCCCTCTGAGAGAGATCTACCCATTCAGATCAGAAGCAGTACTGGTGTTGCTTCCTAGCGTTTTGCATGGACTGTCAGCACCTGGATGCTGCTGTGAGGCAGGTCTGAGGTTGACAGGCAGCCCCAGTGCCTTTACCACGGGGTCTGCCATTCCCCCAGTATCCTAGGCCAGATCCTACAGAAGTATCTTGACTAATCTTCTCTCTCCAATCATTCACGGCATGTTTCGTCTTGCTGGGCCTCTAAACATTTTCATGGGGCCTCATCTGCCTTTGGAATAAGATCCTGCGTGGAGTTTTCCTGTGGTCTGGCTACAACACGCCTACTCTTCCCTCATCACACTCCAGCTCACTCCACAGTGACACACATTCTCCCTGAAGACCTCTGACTCTCTCATCACTTGGAGACTTTTGCCAAAGCTGTTCTCTCTCTTGGAATATTCCCATATTCTATTTTCCAACTATGTACTCTCTCTTGTCTTCCAAAATGCAGCTTTTATCCCAGCATTTTACCCCCCAATACTCTAGAGGATGGAAAACCTCTTCTAAGGTCTTTTATGACTTGTCTGTACTAGTAATTTCTCTATTAAAAATATACATATACATATTTCTTCTTGCTGTTTAACTATTTTACTTATCTATATCTTATTTCCTCAGTAAACTTCACAAGGCAGAGGCAACTGGCTTTCATTCCTTTGCATCTCGCCAGGAGGCCAATTACAGCACTGAAGAGCTTATAAGTGTGCATCTAGCACGAAGCGGATAGAGAAGTGACGCCAGGAGGGAAGGTTCTGTCCATGTGAGGAGCATTTACTATCAGGTTCACCGCTCATCATTTTATTAGGATGAAGCCAGTGGTCTAGGAACCACGGCTGAGCAAGTCCATAACAATGCTAGAAACCATATTCATGTTCTGAGAACAGAAAAAAAAAAAAGAAGAAATTTAAACCCACCTGGTATGCAGGGGTCAGCACCACAGTGGTCAGGCCATTTTCTTTTGGGTTTCCAGCGTGGGGAAGGTCTGAATTCTCAGAAAGTGACCCTACAAGTGGACATAGGAGCCCCAGTGATTACTCTTGCTTGCAGTATACTCACAGAAACTGCCACACACAACTACTTGTCACCTAAGGAAAGTCAACACAGGGAACCAAGGGACAATCCCACAACGTCTCTTATACAAGACAGTCATGACCATGGCTGCCTCAGGTTCCTCCTATACTCCTCTGCCCTTAAACTCCAGTAGAACTCTGCTACGAGATCCTGGACACTTAAATACATATTTCCACTTCTCATCTGCTGAGTGTAGTCAAAATAATCTCAAAGTCTCGGTGTGTCAATCCGTGCCTCAATGAGTCACTCCTGTTCTATTCCAGGCTCACAGGATGAAAGACTAGTTAAATTCTTTTTGAACATTGGCTTTTCAGATACAAAACTGGCTTTCTCAGAAAAGTAATGGGCCTGTGGGGAAAAAAATCCAAGTACTCTAAACAAATCCTGTGACTTCTCGAATCCTCACTTTCCCCATCTGCCAAATGGGTCTATTTGATAGTCTCCTTCCTCCATAACCGCCTTACGAGGTTCCTGTGAGAACAAAAGAAAGTCATTATCAAAAGCCAAATTGTCAGATCTGGTGATTTGGTGGGGGGCGCGCAAAGGAGGTATACATCATCCTAAAGACCAGCAGGGCAATGGAGGTAGCGGGCTCCCTTTAAACCCCAACGTGAGACCAACTGGTAGGAATGGGCTCTCTCCCAGAGAAGACGTGATGCTTGTCCTTCCAGAGCTTGCCCCAGCCAGAGGGCAGCCTTTCTCCTTTTTTCTCTCCAGCAGGCGGCATCCCTCTGAAATTCTCACCTCTGCCCTTAGGCTCCATGGCGACTTCCTCCCCGCCGGCGCAAGTGACGACCGTGGGAGAATGGCGCGACGAACGCACTAGGGGCCGGGGGTCCACAGCTCTAGTCCACCCCGAGGCCCGGGAACACGCGCGCGACCCTATAGCTGGGCAGCCCGGTGTCCTCCACCCGGAGGCCCTCCACCGCCCTCCTTCCGGCCACTCAGACTCCGAAGGACACGCGCTCAGCCATCCTAGAGCCCAAGCTCGACCTCG
Organism: Mesoplodon bidens; assembly: GCF_964165515.1. Taxonomy (NCBI): domain Eukaryota; kingdom Metazoa; phylum Chordata; class Mammalia; order Artiodactyla; family Ziphiidae; genus Mesoplodon; species Mesoplodon bidens. The sequence goes on along the minus strand of NC_138170.1, from coordinate 14,207,282 downwards.
CGAACAACGCTGTGAAGGCCCGGCTAGCGACAAAGGCATCTATGAGCCGGCCGGGCCGAGTCGCGCCAGCCCGAACTCGCTAATGAACTACAACTCCCAGAATCCTCCGCAGGGCGCGGCGCGCGTCACCGGAGGACGCTTCCCAGAGGACCCCGCGGGGCCGCCTCTCCCTCCGGCCCTGCATCTCTGCGATGGCGCGGGGCCGTGCTGCGTCTATAGGAGCGCTCGGCCCCTCGGAGAGCTCTTTCCTGGACGCTCCAGGGGCCGCCCCTTCCTCAGTGTGTACTCTGGGCTCCGACCCCGGAGGATGTGTTCGGCCGCGCCAAACCCCGCCTCGAGAGGGAAATTCACTCCCCGCCAACTGTAACTGGCAGAGGGCGGCGCCCCACTACCCACTCAGGATTCCTCCCTGGCTGCCGTGCTCCCTCGGAGGGAAGGCGCCCGCGTTCCAAGGATGTTCACCCCACCACGTCGCTTCCCCTGTACTGCGCCTCCACGACTCATTGTCGGGGGGCAGAGATTACCTCAAGTAACCAAGGATGTTTATTCCATGCTGCACTTCGAAATACTGAAAAGCAGAATCTCAGTCCTGGAAAGCACCTCAGGCCGGTCCCCAAGAAGCTATTAGTTAATAGTTGGTACCGCTGACCTTAAGGTGCCTGGAACATGAAAGTCTTTCAAACTCCCAAGGAGCTCTAGGAAACGTCAGCTGGGAGTGGGGTTATCTTCAGGCTGGTGCATGTTCTCACCTTCCTTCCCACAATAAAGTGGCCAATTTTCTATCCAGCTCAAGTTCCCAAGAAAGAAAATCAAAGTACCTAACTGTCCCTGCTTGGGTATAAGCCACAACGTCTGTTTGCCCTTTCTCTAATAGAATCCCCAACTTTTAGCTAGGCTTAAGGCTGCCTGGAGTAAAAATGACATTTCTCATCATCCCTACCTCTTGCCAGGGGGATGAGAGCAAAGTGATTCTTTTTTTTTTTTTTTTTTTCCGGAACGCAGGCCGCTCACTGTTGTGGCCTCTCCCGTTGTGGAGCACAAGCTCCGGACGCGCAGGCTCAGCGGCCATGGCTCACGGGCCCAGCCGCTCCGCGGCATGTGGGATCTTCCCGGACCGGGGCACGAACCCGTGTCCCCTGCATCGGCAGGCGGACTCTCAACCACTGAGCCACCAGGGAAGTCCTCAATTTACTTTGAACAAGGCAATAAATTAATAAAGATTCAGAACTCTCAGAGACAGTCATCAGCCAAAAGTCTATCAGTAGTTTCTTTTATTTTGTACTTGACATTATTAAATAATATTATCCACTTCTGTAGATTCTGCACTCTGTTTTTCCTCAAGTTACTTTGAAAGCCCACATGTGAAAAGTCTTCCTGCCGCTTATCTGCTTTAAGAAAGGTGGATCAATAGGGTTGTGAGTAGATTAGGGAAGGGTCTGTTTGGAATTCCAGCTTCTTGAATCAGACTTTTTACTCCCAGGGAGAAATGCATGTTGGTCCACTGGGATTCATGCAGGGTGAGGTAAGTTCCAGACGGCCTTTCAGAATCAAGTCCTCTTCTGGGCTTCACCTTAAGCAAATAGAAAGGGAATGCAGAGCCTAGAGTCAAAGCTGCCTGGTGCCTGACTGTCAATAAAATAAAAATATAGGACTGGGCCCAGGGAATAGCAGGGTTTTGGGAGTCGAGATTTCAAGTTTAGCAATGTGGGATCACCTCATGGCAGACCTTAAATATTCAGAGACGTTTTCATTAAACAGGGAGCTATTTTAGGTCTTGAGTAAGGCAATGATGGGCAGGAAGGGATCATTTGGAAAGACCGGCCTAACAGTAATATGGAAAATGTAACTTGTGACAGAGGCTGTTTATATTAACCAAATGCTGAGGTGCCTGTTGACTTTCCAAGTCTCTTGGTGCTGGGTTCTGGTTTATGAGATATAAACAGAAGTGATGGCCCTTAAAAATATCCCAGCATACCCCCCAGCTTTCTCTTCCATGATGACCTTGGAGGCAACATGTTCTAAATGATGAGGATGAAGGAAGAAAGACTCACATCTGAGTTTATGTGAGAAATGAATCTTTATTTGGGGTTCACTTATTGCCCCATAGCTTAACATCCCCCTCCTCAATAATGAAGAGGAAAGAATTCAAATCAAGGAGTGTCTACTGCAGTAATGGGAGCCTGAGATGATAAAGGTACAGGCTGGACTGTGAAATTCAGAGAAAGGATGTGAATCTAAGAGGTGTTTTAAATAGAACTTGGTAAGTCAAAGAGTCATTAATTTAGATAACTATTTATTGAGCACCTATTATTTGCAAGGCACTGTGTGAGATACAGACACATATAAGTCACAACTCCGAGTGCTTACAATCTGGTTGAGGAGATAATACATGTAAATAAATTATAAAACAAACCTTATAGCATTATGGTAAAGACAACAGACTTTGAAGGGAGACCTGTATTCAAGACCTGGCTTCACCTTTTACTAGCTGTCATATTGGGCAAGTTATTTAATCCCTCTAAACTTCAGTTTGCTCATCTGTAATATGTGGGTAGTAACAGTACCTACTTCAGAGGGTTAGTGAGACGAGCAAATAATCTACTCCTTGCAAAACTCTCAGCTGAGTGCTTGCCCCATAATAAGCGCTCAATAAGTGCTAGTTACTAGTAGTAGTATTAAGAGATCTAGAAGCTGGGACACAACAGAACAAGGTCAGTGCCCAAAAAATCTCCAAGAGAGAGGGACTAACAGCTATAAAGAAAGAACTGTTCTGGAAACAACAGTATTGCTCTGACATTAGTGTGCCTTCCCCTCCTGCTGTGGCCTCCAGTTATTTAAAGTGTAGTGATACCTGGGGCCTAGGACGAGAGGTCTGAGGATCGCCTCCTAACGTTTGTCCCTATCGTCTGACAAACCTCTGCACAATGTTGACTCTAAAGAGTCACATCCTAATTTCTGGCATCCCACATCAGCTCTACAACACAGTGGGTAGAGAGTGTTCCTTCACACACTGTGGTAACAGAGGCAGATAAGGAGAGTAGTAGCCAGAATAGGTGCAATGACCGGGAGATGGGTTTAAGATGGGGAAGACCTATCTTGAGTTTGCATGGAGGTCCTTTAACTAAAGCTTTTGCTCAACTCAGTCTATTCCCTGTTTGGCATAACGCCTTTGATGTTGAATAACTGATGATTTGGAACTGAAAACCTTCCCACACACGCTGCATTCAAAGGGCTTCTCTCCTGTATGAACCCTCTGGTGTCGCGTAAGCCGGCACCTCTGGCTAAAGGCTTTCCCACATTCGCTGCATTCATATGGCTTGTCTCCAGTGTGAATCTTCTGATGTTGAGTAAGGGAGGAGCGGTCAAAGAAAGCTTTCCCGCACTCGCTGCACTGATAGCGAGGCTCTCCAGCGTGGGCTTTCTGATGTCTATTCAGTGATGAGACACCGTAGAAGGCTTTCCCACACTCATTACATTCATATGGCTTCCTGCCCGTATGGATCAGCTGATGTCGAGTAAGAATACTTTTCTGGCTAAAGGCTTTCCCACACTGATTACATTCATAAGGACTTTCTCCGGTATGAATTCTCTGGTGTCGAGTAAGGGACGAGCGGTCAAAGAAGGCTTTTCCACACTCGTTGCATTTAAAGGGCTTCTCTCCAGTATGAATTCGCTGATGTACAGTTAGGGATGAACGGTCGAAAAAGGCTTTCCCACAGGCATTGCACTCGTAGGGGCTCTCCCCAGTGTGTGACATCAGATGTCTACTGAGACTGCTCCTGTGACTGAAGGCTTTCCCGCACTCAGGACAGTCATAGGGCTTCTCTCCAGTGTGAGTCCTCTGATGGCGAATAAGGGAGGAGTGGTCAAAAAAGGTCTTCCCACAGTCACTGCATTCCTGGTCTCTCTCTTTAGTGAGAATTTTCTTGGGAGGGGTTGCCCCATGCTGCAACCTTTCCTCCTGAGAAAGGGATTTCTTGCAGGCCTCCACTGCAGGGCTTTCCTTCTCTGTTCCCAACCCACCATCCATTGCATGAACTTCAAATTTAGGAGATGGAGGACCTTTCATTCCAAGCTTTTCCCTCAATGTTCTTTCTGATTTTTCTTCTTCTGAAGCACCTTGAATCTCAGGCTTAGTCTCCCAGTCTGGAATGGACAGAAAACACAGATGCATGTTTCTTTCTTGGGCTAGGAAATGTTACAGCAGAGAGGAGAGATGCTATGATAAATCTGAAAAGTCATGTACAGTCACCGCATTGCTTGCTCCCAGAAATACTGTTACACTCTAGGGAGAAACCGAGACTTGGGACCGAAACGGGGAATAGAACTGGTAGTGGAAATCTCAGAAAAGAGGAGAATTTCCATTGGGAGCATGGCCAGGTTAATTAGGAGAGGTGGCTAAGTGGAGGGGATGGTGAGGAATAGGAATATCAAAGCGTGAATGGATAATGTGACAGGTCTGAGAAAGTAAACATTTGGTGAATAATAGTGAACAGAACTTTAAAGGTGTAGAGAAAAAGAAAAAAAAAACGCTTGTGGGGGACAGAGAATAAATAATAAAGCAGAAGATTTGAATTTGAGAAAAAGGTGATACCCAATACTCCGTCCCACATACACCTAAATAACAGCCACAAAACAAAACAAAACTCTGCCCTGCCCAGTTCATACTCAATTACCTTGATAGACATTCTCTGCACATTCTTTCCCCTCAGATCCATGAAGCTCCACTATCCAAGGCTCATCCCCTCTCTTCAACTGAAAAATCACATCAGGTCCAGGAACTGGAAGTCCTGCTCATGGAGAAAGAAACAAGCCAGGTGGTCATGTGTGATTAAATATACAGTATGATTCCAAAGCTAATCCCAACCTCTAAGTCTTTCAGAGAGCAAATGCAAAAGGCAGAAAGTGCACACCAGGAATACAGAGTATGAAGTCATATAAGGAATTCAGGAAACTCTGAATGGAGGTCAAGACTGAAGTTCTAAAAAGGAACAAATAGCATTTGGTCAGAGAATTGATAGACTCCATTTGAATTAATGTGTTTATTCTTCCCCACGAAGTGAATGGGATGATCCTAGCTTTAGCACTGGTAGGATGGGGGGAAGAGTCCTTAACTCAGAGAAGATGAAAATGAAGAAAGGTCACATTGAATAAGAATGTGTAATGTGGGGGCTTCTCTGGTGGCGCAGTGGTTAAGAATCTGCCTGCCAATACAGAAGACACGGGTTCGAGCCCTGGTCTGGGAAGATCCCACATGCAGCGGGGCAACTAAGCCCATGCGCCACAACTACTGAGTCTGCGTTCTAGAGCCTTCGAGCCCATGCTCCGCAACAAAGAGAAGCCACCATAGTGAGAAGCCCGCGCATCACAACAAAGAGTAGCCCCCGCTCACTGCAACTAGAGAAAGCCCATGTGCAGCACCAAAGACCCCACACAGCCAAAAATAAATACATTTATTTTAAAAAAAGAATATGTAATGTGTATTATGTAGGTGCCCATTTTTGTTTGTTTATTTACCCTTTACTATTGTGATTTTATTTAAACAAGTGGATCATGTTCATTGCAGGAAATCTAGAGGCATGTACAAGTAATAAGAAAAATCACCTTTCGTACTTTGCATTCATTTCTTTCTTTCTATTCACTTTGATACTGAAAGATACCTATAGATACATTTTGTTAAAAACTGGATAATGACAATTATATCTCAATTTTTGAAAATAAAAAAAAACGACTGGAGAGCGATTTTGGAAAATAACTAAGACTACCCCAACTAAAATCATTCTTATTTGATTTATTTTGACATTGACAAGTAGATAATTTCTAAATCCATAACGATTCACTATATATAATATATGTCACTCCAGGCACTTTTACACGTAAAACATCATTTTGGGCAGAAGACTCTCAATTAAAAAAAAAAAAAGGAAAACCCCCAAATAACTGGATAATGAAATAATGCTAACTTTTAAACTTGATTTTTTCACATAATAATAAATTTAAAATATTACTTTAATTAGCACAGCTCTACCTCACCATTTTAATGGCTACATGGTATTACATTGTATGGAATAACGTCATTTATTGAATTAATCTCTTGCTGACAGACATTCCAGACTGTTTTCAATGTTTTGCTAAAACAAACAATGGTATGATGAATATCTGTGTACACCACAGGCTGCTAATCTTATATTTCCTTAGGACAAATTTCTAGAATTGCATCTGTCCATCTTTGGTTACATTTAAAAAACAGATCCCTTCCTAGAAATAGTCTTGAGGTCTAAACTTCCCCTGCATTGGGACCCCTGACTTGGGCAAGAGAGGTACTTTCTTCTTGGGCCCAAGGATCATCGATCTGGTTGTATGCTGACTCTCTGCTGAGAACGGCCACATCCATCACCTGCCCATGGCTTCCTGTCTCTGTCCTTAGATTTCTATTTTTCCCACCAAAGTGACAAAGGCTCAGCAGTCTCCCTTAATGCTCCCTAAACATTCTCTTCTATTTCCAGATTTGGCCTGTTTAAGCTTATCCAGGGTGTTGTGCTTGCTTTTTTGACCTGCCTTGAATGAAATCTGCGATGTGACTCCTTTTACTGCCACCTGCTGCTGATTTTAAGTCTATTCTAAATCTGTACACACTCAGCCTCTTATTCTGGAAGCTCCTGACAGGTTCTCCTTACAGGAGCCCAACTTTACTCTCACGAATACCTCACATCAGCAGTAGCTCTTAATTTTCCTTTGGTCACACAAGTCTCTATCATTGCAAAGTGCCTTCTGCAGGCATCTAAGATGTCCTTAAGACAAATATTCAAAATCAAACACATTTCTAGTGACCTACTCTGAGCTACAACCTTATAATCTCACCCCTACATGCCCTCTTTTTTTTTTTTTTTTGGCATGCACATGTGGCATGCAAGATCTTAGTTCCTGACCAGGGATCAAACCCACGCCCCCTGCAGTGGAAGCGCAGAGTCTTAACCACTGGACTGCTAAGTAAGTCCCCCTCTTTTTTTTTTTTTAATTGAAGAATAGCTGATTTACAATGCTGTATTAATTTCTGCTGTACAGCAAAGTGACTCAGCAATATATATACACATTCTTTTTCATCAATAGATTCTTTTCCATTATGGTTTATCCCAGGACATTGAATATTGTTCCCTGTGCTAAAGAGTAGGACTCTGTTGTCCATCTGCCCTTTTTTTAAAAAAAGGAAACACTTCTTTCCCCCTCCTCTGTTTCTCTGAGGAACAATTTTCCCTCAACGAGAATGCCCCTTGCACTCCCCCTTAGTACTCTGGATGGAGCTGAGTTAAGTTACTGCTGAGCTGAGGGAAGACCTGGGCATAGGTAACTCGGCCTCTTCTGCTGGCCCCAACCCTCTGGAGAGCAGTTCCCTGCAGCAGGCTCTCACATGCCCCGCTCCTCCTGGCCCTGGCCCTGGCCCTCCGTGTTGCAGGGCCAGGCTTCTCAGCAAGGGCCCCTTGGTTGTCCAGTCTGCTTACAGCTCAGGGAGCAAGGCTGTCCCAGGCTGGGGTTCAGGATTAAGAAACCCACTCTTGCTGTACACCTAAGCCACATCCCTCTGCTCTTCGATCCTGCCTCTCAGGGGTTCTGACTTGGGTGGGAGGAGAAGAGGTGGCAATTTATTAGCCTCTCAAGCCCACATCAACACAGTACAGAGTGTACTCCTGGTGGGAAACTCTCCTTACCCAACGAGACAATGCTCTTATAGTTCTCCAGCATCACCTCCTTGTAGAGGTCCCTCTGAGTAGGGACCAGACGCCTCCACTCTTCATCTGTGAAAACCACTGCCACGTCCTCGAATGTCACTGAGTCCTGGAAACACAATTACGTTCTCCTTATTCATAACCCTTCTCTTTACATGGACCAGACAAAACTGTCATAATAATGACAGCCTGGAGGATGCAGAGGGAGTGGAAAGAAAATGGTTCTGACAAAGTAAGGCTTTGAAGCATTTGGGGAAAGTGCTATAATCCCCCGAGGCATGAAGTTCTTGGTCACAACCCCACGCTCCCTTCCTAGCCGAGCCTCTGAATATCAGGGGCTCTTTTTTCAGACTTACAGAAAATGTGCAAGAACAGAACCAAGAATTCCCATGTACCCTTCACCCAGCTTCCCCTAATTAACATTTTCCACACTGGCTTTATCTTTCTGTCCCTCTCAGTACAGCAAATTCACCTACCTTCTTCCTGAACTTCTTTAGAGTAACTTGTAAACATGATGTCTCTTCACTCATAAACGTTTCAATGTGTATTTTGTAAGAACAAGGATATCCTCTTGTATCATCACAGTATGATTGTAAAAATCAGGATAGCAGTGATATTATATAATTATCTAATCTACAACCTTAGTCAAATTTCACCAATTGTCTGTGTGTGTGTGTGTGTGTGTGTGTGTTTTAACAAATCCTCCAAATAATGGTGTAGATTAGATCATCTTTAAGATCTCTTTCATTTCACTCTGCTGTTCTGTGATTCTGTAAGGTTGCATCTTTACCCCCAATCCTGAAACCCAGAGGAGTCTCCATGGCGTCTGCAGAAGCTCTAAGCCAGAGCATGGAATTCAAGACTCTCTGCCCTTGGGCAGGAAGGGGGTAAACCACATGTCTCTACCCAGACAAAACTCTCTTCAGGACTCTTTCAACCTCACTGAGGTGCTTTACAGTATGTGCCACGTTCTCCGCCTAACCCAACAACTCCCTGGGATGTGGGGGCCTACTTTCAGTCCATACATAGTGTATGTACTAAAGGGAAGTCAGAACTAGAAACAGCCCGCTGTTCCCCAAACCTTCCAATCAGACGCGTACCATTGGTTTTTAGGCAAAATTGCTCAGGGTGAAGGCCACAGGGGCTGTGTGCCTGGTGACAGGCTAGTGGGCACATATTCAAGGCAAGGAGGCATCACTGAACGATATCACAAATCAAATGGGAAGGACACACTCCCTAAGGAGTCCTTCCTCCACCTGGTTGGGTTTGATCAAAGAAGCTCCAAGATAGAGAAAGAAAAGTGGTTACACTCTGGAGCCTGATAAGAGTATTTCAGAAACACAGAGTCCACCTCACCTGGAATCTGGCAGTTGGAGACACAGAAGCCATTCCCTCCCGAGGGCTCTCCTTGCAGAGAAGAGTCGAGTCCTAATGAGGCAGAGGTGTGGGATGAGAAAGAGGGTATAAGAGCAGTCTTGTTTTGTAGTTTTGTGACCCATGAAGCAAGAAATCTCCACACACCAATCTCCACACACCAGTGAGTTATGTACTCACCTTCATTCTCAATACCCTACAAAAAGGGAAGGCAAGGTAAAGCAAGGCCAAGAGCAAGCCCACCCCATCCCAGAATTAGAGCGAAAGGCCATGGATATTGCTATGCAGAACACAATGTGGTGCTTGTTTTACCATAATCTTAGAGGCAAAGTTCTGTTCCTGGCAGTCAAGAACATATTAAGGCTCATACCGTCTTTATAAATTCACATTCAACATTTCTCATAATGATTAGTAGACAAAAAGCATAAGAGGGCTTCCCTGGTGGCGCAGTGGTTGAGAGTCCGCCTGCCGATGCAGGGGACACGGGTTCGTGCCCCGGTCTGGGAAGATCCCACATGCCGCGGAGCGGCTGGGCCTGTGAGCCATGGCCGCTGAGCCTGCGCGTCTGGAGCCTGTGCTCCACAACGAGAGAGGCCACAACAGTGAGACGCCCGTGTACCGCAAAAAAAAAAAAAAAAAAAAGCATAAGAAATTTTATGAATGGCTATACGGACAAGTCCTGTCAAGGAAATACCCATAGCCTCTTCAAAGGAAAAATGTCCCATTCACAGCAATACCCGATGCTAAAGGAGCAGCCCTTGGGCAGCCACAGTTTGTTCCACGTGACCCTGTGTCTCACTCCCGGAGCCACACTGATTAGGCCACAGGTGGGCAATGCACAGGCTGACCAGTGGACTGACGTATGGTCTGGCTTGAAAAGATGGCATCTATCCTCAGGATCGTGAACTAAGAAATGTTGGGACAACGAGTGGGTGATGAGCTGAAAGGATACCACGAGGGACAGAAGTAGCCACGGGGCTCAAGGAGCCAAAGGTACCAGGAAGCAGAATCCATGAGCATGTGGAGGCACGAGGTAGAGAACAGGCTGTAACAGACTAAACACAGGCGGGCACGTTGGTGGTGAAGCACTGAAGCAAAGACCCAAGAATTCCTGGCCTTGAAGGCCCTAATTCACCTAGCACCACCCCAGACAGCAATTTGCATGCAGACCAGCCTTACTTATTCTTAGATTTCCATAAGACTCTAACCTCTCAGGCTTTGTGTGAATCTTTATCACCAAACTTTACTTGCATTAACTGAGTACATCTCAGTTTCTCACAATCAAGAGTCTAATTAAGACACAGTCAAATCAAGCATTTTGGGGATTCATGAGTGGGGTGTGGAGAGAGTGTGGTCCTGAGAAGGAGAAGGAAAGGGTGTGTATGTGGCTCAGTGACTACTGTCCTGCAGCCAAGGGAATGTATTCATTGATCCTTGTTATTCGTTCATCCATCTATCCAACCAACATTTATTCAGCACCAACTGTTTATACCAAAGCAAAAGAAGTATGACACAGTCCTTGTCTTTCAAAAGCTTATGGACTACTACGCAGGACAAACAAGTAATCAAGTTAATACTTCACTACAGGATGAATAGATGCTCTAAAGAGACGTGCACAGCTAACGATGAGATAGAACATCAGAGGCTCGCCTAACCCAGACGGGAGGCAGGGAGGAACACTGCCGGTTTCTTGGCAGAAGTGGGACCTAAGGTAAGTTTTGATTTGGGGGAGGCATTAGAACATTCTAGGCACAAAAAAATCAAGTTTTCCAAAAACAAGGAGGCAGGTCTTTGCAGCGAAAGGATTAACAACTGTAATGAGTTTAGAATGGCAATGTCTAGGTTGGGGCAGTGCTGGGGGGGAACATGGGGTTGAAGAAGCAGGCAGAGACCAGCTAGATCAAGGAGAGCTCTGCGTGGTCCTACTCCCACTGGCATGGGGATCACAGAAGGATTTAAGCTTGGAAGGGTCACCACCAGATTTGTGTTTTAGAAAGATCTTTGAAATTTGTATCAAGGGCCTTAAAGCACATATCTTTGACCCAGCAATTTTCTCCTTGGAGTTTCTCCTAAGGAGCTAAGTAAGAACACATGCAAAGCTTTTTAGTAATCATCACTAACACTAACCTTTACTGAGTGCCATGTGAGGCAACCTCCTAAGCACTCTACATGTGTCATCTCATTTAATCCTTACAATACAGCAAAAATTTGAAATAGCCTAAGTTTCTAAAATAGGAGATTTGAGGGCTTCCCTGGTGGCACAGTGGTTAAGAATCCCCCTGCTAATGCAGGGGATACGGGTTCGAGCCCTGGTTTGGGAAGATCCCACATGCTGCAGAGCAACTAAGCCCGTGTGCCACAACTACTGAGCCTGCGCTCTAGAGCCCACGAGGCACAACTACTGAAGCCCACGCACCTAGAGCCCATGCTCCATAACAAGAGAAGCCACCGCAAGGAGAAGCCCACGCACTGCAATGAAGAGTAGGCCCCGCTCACTGCAGCTAGAAAAAGCCCGCGCACAGCAATGAAGACCCAATGCAGCCAAAAATAAATAAATAAATAAATTTATTAAAAAGATAAAATAAAAAATAAAATAGGAGATTTGATTAAATAATTTATGGTCCAGACCGTACATACAATGGAATGCCACTGATATTATCATATTAATATGATAATGTTATCATATTTTAAGTGTTATTTTATATGATAATTAATATCATATTAATAATAACTAGCATTTATTGAACTTATGCTACTTACCAGGCACTGTACTAAGTACTCTTTATAAGAATAGTTTAATTCCATCCTTATGAATCAATAAGGTATGTACTGTTTCACAGATTAGGAAATTTAGGCTTTGTAAGAGGCTGAGGCAGAATTTGAACCCCAGTCTGGCCAGCAGTTTTTAACCTCTATGCTGTAATGATTTATTTTCATGAAAAGATAGCCACACAGATAACAGACCAATAGACTAGAAAATACCAAAACATATCCAAGCAGGTAGGAAAGCTTGATACATGACAGAAGTGGCATCACAAATCACTGGGGGAACGATCACTAGTAATAAACTGCAAGCAACTTACATGTTCATCAATAGGATAAACTGTGATTTTATATGTGTATGTGTGTGTGAATATTATACCTTGATTAAGGTGAATGAACTAGAACCTCATGTTAGTAATATAAATTTCAGAAATATAATTACTGAGCAAAAATAAAGTTATAGAATGACTTACTATGTAATAGTTATATAAAATTTAAAAACAGGTAAATGATATCTACAAAAATCTATATGGGACAATAAGCAACAGATTGTGAATATCTCTGGGAAAGAAGGGATATAGGACTGGGGAGGGATACCGAGGAGACTTCAACTTTGTAATGTTTTGTTAAAAAAAAATCTAAAGGGAAAAAAACCCAAAGAAATTCACATAATATTAAGTGAAGAATGCACACTTTTAAAATTACATAATTGAGCATGCACACACGTACAGAAAAAAGACTGGAAGAATATATATTAAAATGTAAATGGAATTTGAGTGGTGGCATTACAAGTGATTTTTATTTTATTTCTTACAATTCCTTATATTCTGATTTTTTTTTTACAAGAGTTATGTGTTTACTTTGGTGTACAGGAAAAATAACAGGAAGGAAGGAAAGGAGGTGTGCAGAAAGTTACAGCAGACCTGAGACTGCCGTTCTTGGGAACATCTACTTGCAATGTTGGCCCTTGGCTGGGGTCTGGGAACTTCAATTTTAAGAGTGTTTCCTACGAGGTAGGGTGGGTCATTATGCCTAAACTATTTGTGCAAACAATATGGTTTCTGCTGAACACCTGCTGTCCTGCTAGAGGGCCTGGAATTTTGGTATATGTTAGGCAGGAGGTGCCTACGTGACTATCCCTCACTAAAAAGCTTGGGCTCTGAGCCTAAAGAACTTATTTGGGCTGACACATCATACACATGTTGCTGCATTTTCATTGTCGGAGGAGGAAGTGCTCTGTGTGACCCCTCATGGGAGGGAGAGAGCATGAGAAAGACTTCCCATGGATTCCTCCAGACTCTGCCTATCTGTCCCCCTTATGATCTGGCTGTGTATCCTTGCGAGATCACTGTCATCATCTTAGCCATGAGTACAACTGTGGGCTGAGTCCTGAGTCCTTCTAACAAATCCCTGAACGAGGGGTGATCTTGGGCACCCCCGACACAGGCGGCCATACCACTCTGGGTAGCTGTGGCAGAATGGGAACAGAGGAAGTGAGTAGACCGGTGAGGAGACTATGAACTAAGCAAGAAATGATGAAGACCTGGACAGCAGACATAGAAGGGGAATTAGTGTTGAGATATTAAGAATAGACCATAGATTGGAAGCGGAGGCTGAAGGTGATGGGAGAGGCAAGGCTGACTCCAGGCCACAGATCTGAGTAATGTGTGAATAATGGCACCATTCATAGAGATGAGCGACAGAAAAGTAGTTTTGGAGGGAAAGTTAAGAAGTAGTTTGGGGCATTTAGAATGTGAGCTGTTCCCACATCTTTGGATAGGAAAAAAATCAGATGACTCTGGCTCCCACTGACCAAGTTGTAAAAATTATTATTGCCAAATGAAATCACTTGAATTTTGAAAAACTGTGAGTTTCATTCAAAATAGAAAAGTTAATATAAAGTATTTTAAAAATGGTTATAATACAAAGAAGGCAATGTTCAAGCCTTTAGTTATATATAATAGTACTTTGTTTTTTTCTATTATTTGTAAGACTATTTATTGAAGTATAGACGTACCCTTGAGATATATAGTTGTATTCATTCACATAAGCATGAAAAAAGAAACCTAGGAAAAGGGGATAAGCAAAGTAATCCCAGAAATAGGAATTCCGTACCCAAAACAGGAAGGGCTAACCAGCAATGGGACCAGGTAGAAAGAACATGGGCTCCTCACAATGAACCAACCTCAGGTTCTAAAGAGGCAAAGTAACTGCAGACTTAATCCTTCTTCCCTTAGGAGATGAGTCCTCCAGCTGGTCTTATTAATTATAAGATACTAATAAGGTATGTTTTCAAAAATGCCAAAAGCCTAGATCAATATATACTTACTAGACAACGGGTTAACACCGGCCAAGCAAACTTTAAAAGAATATTGCCTTGGGCTTCCCTGGTGGCGCAGTGGTTGAGAGTCCGCCTGCCGATGCAAGGGACACGGGTTGGTGCCCCGGTCCGGGAAGATCCCACACGCCGCGGAGTGGCTGCGCCCATGAGCCATGGCCACTGAGCCTGCGCGTCCGGAGCCTGTGCTCCGCAACAGGAGAGGCCACAACAGTGAGAGGCCCGTGTACCACCCCCCCCCCAAAAAAAAAAGAATATTGCCTTGAGGGTGAACAACAGTTTGCAAAAACTAAAACCTATGTGAAAGGCAAAAACTTGAAACAAAACTTACTGGAAAAAGAAGTTTGGTGTAACTATAAAAAAGAATCTCAACCTGAGGAGAGATTGGGGTTTGAATCTTGCTAGGAGGCCAAGAGGATACCTGTACAAATGGAAACAAATATACAACATCAGTTGGCAACCAGAGCCTCCAACTTGTGTTGTCTGCGGCAATATGTATTCTTATCCTTGTTGGTCTGTCAAGATTCCTCCATCCCCAGGAGGGTCTCAAAATATTACCCTTGGGTCCTATGGAGATGTCAAAATTAGCATTTAGAGATACAGGAGAGTATAGGAGTAAAGGCTCTGGCAGACCGCTTGAAATCAAAGTCCAGCTCTGCCTTGTCCTACCTGTGTGACCTTTTCTTTTTTTTTTTTGCGGTACGCGCGCCTCTCACTGCCGTGGCCTCTCCCGTTGCGGAGCACAGGCTCCGGACGCGCAGGCTCAGTGGCCATGGCTCATGGGCCCAGCCGCTCCGCGGCGTGTGGGATCTTCCCGGACCGGGGCACGAACCCGTGTCCCCTGCATCGGCAGGCGGACTCTCAACCACTGCGCCACCAGGGAAGCCCGTTAGGTAAGTTTCTTAACCTCTCAGTTTGCCCATCTGTAAAATTGTGATAGTGAAAGTACATTATCTCATAAAGTTATTGTGATGCTTAAATAGGATAATACGTGTAAGGCATTTAGAATAATATGCTAAGTAAGTGTTAGGAGTCCTAGGAAGGTAGAAATAAAGAAAATATTAATTACACTGTGTTGCTGCTGTTTGAGTGGGTTTTTTTTTATTATTAGCTTCTGCTTTATAACAAAGTGAATCAGTCATACATATACATCTGTTCCCACATCCCTTCCCTCTTGCGTCTCCCTCCCTCCCACCCTCCCTATCCCACCCCTCCAGGCGGTCACAAAGCACCGAGCTGATCTCCCTGTGCTATGCGGCAGCTTCCCACTAGCTATCTACCTTACGTTTGGTAGTGTATATATGTCCATGCCTCTCTCTCGCTTTGTCACAGCTTACCCTTCCCCCTCCCCATATCCTCAAGTCCATTCTCACGTAGGTCTGTGTCTTTATTCCTGTTTTACCCCTAGGTTCTTCATGACATTTTTTTTTCTTAAATTCCATATATATGTGTTAGCATACGGTATTTGTCTTTCTCTTTCTGACTTACTTCATAGAGTAGGTTTAAGTGTAAGTGTAGCCACAATATTGGGATCAAAGTATTTGTATATGTTGTCTAAAGCATTAGAACTTTTTGAACAAATCACTTGAACTACATCTGAAATTGTGGTTGAAACTGCCCAATGTTTAAATGCTTAAAGACAATTTTCAAAGTTTCATTTATTAGATTATAACTTTAATACACTGAGCATTAACCAAATTACAAACGAAGGTGAGCATAAAAGCTCCCCAGCCATTAAACGACCAGCTAATATTCCCAAGGTGCTCATCATCCGTGGGCTCCCTGCCAGGCCAACTTCATTCCCCATCAGGTCTAGACTCCACCAGCAGTCACTTCGGTAAGCTCTCAATGGTACTCAGGACTCCTCAAATCCACCAAATTCACATGGAATCACTGCCAGCAAAGGGTCACCTCTGTTTTTCCTTTCCCTGTTTCTGGATCTCAGAGTATTTCTGGAGAAAATGCTTTTCAAATTCTTATTCTACACCTTCAAAGGGTGCTCACCTAGAAAGCTTTTACTATTCCTATCTTAGCTACACAGCTATTCCAAACCTCCATGGCTACCCTTCAATTTCAGCAGAACACTGTCTTTCACGACACTGAAGCTTCGCAAGAGTGAGTTCTGAGCAAGGCAGGACTGTGGTAGAAAGCATTCCACAGGCCTGGATTACTGACTGTGAAGGCTTGGGCAAGTTACTTAAGCTAACGGTTTACCCCCCCATCCCCTGTTTTTTAATACCTATTTCACAGGGCAGTTATAATAGTAAATGAGACAATTAATATAAAGCATTTATCTTACAGTCTGTTCAGTAAATGGAAGCTTCTTTCCTTTCTACTGCCCAAAACCAACCCATTCAACCAATATTTCCAAGTACCTGTTATGTGCTAGGCAGCCTGGGTGTGAGGCCAGCAAAATGGAAATGTCTCTTCTCCAGGACTTTACCTTAGTGTCCTACATCTGTGTCCTACTTTCTTTTCCACCATTGTTTCCTCTCAGAATCTGCTTCCTGCATGACCCACTCTTCCTTTCTCCAGCATCTCCCATCGCTTCAGTAGCTTCTTCACATATCTTCAAACAGATATAATCCTCCTCGATGTGAAATTATCTTCACTGAATCCCAAGGCCTCCCTCTGGCAAAACAGTTCTCATTTAGATTTTCCTTTCATGATCAAACTTCTACATACCTACTGACGCCACATCATCACCACCTACTCTTCTCAAAGCCATTTTTCTGCTCCTGCCACCCTCACACACCTGAAACCGCATGCTTGAAAACTGCCAATGCATTTCTGAGCTCTAATTCCGATAGTCCTTTTCTCCTTATTCCTCTGCAGCTTTTTGACTGTTTTGATAAGTTTCTGATGCTGCCCAAGGCTCAGACTGTGTACAGTATTCTTCTCGCTATCCTGCAGAAAGTCCATCCACACCTGGTGCTCCATTTCCACCTCTACAGAAATGCTTCCCGAGCCTAGTCCCAGTCCCTCTTTCAAACTCATCCTGCATTTCCAAATGACTAAGAATTTTGAATTAGGCATTTTGTTGGCATCTTAAAACCACCTTCCCCTATGCAAGTCCCCACATGAGCTCCTCTGCCTGTCCTTACATTTCTAGCAGATGTTCTATTATTCTCCCAGGTGCCCCAAACTCAAACTCCTACCTAGCTCTCTTTCCTCCCAAATCTAGTTAGTCACCAGATCCTTCTGAGTCTTCTTTTGCAATGTCATTTGTATCCTTACCCACCACCGACACCATCATAATTCAGGTCCACAACAGCTTGCTTCAGGACTTCTACCACTACCAAGCATTCCTAACTGGTTCCCTGCACTAGTCCCTTCCCCTCTCTAGTCCTGGATGGAACCTCTAGAATAACTGTACCAAAATAGTTTTAGCCCTGTCAGTCCCCGATCCGTCCCATACAATCCACCCTGCTGACCGTGTCTTGTCCTGACCCTCTATGCTCTGACCCCACTGTGCTTTTCCCCACCCTTGTCTCCCACTATTCCTCGATACTTCACTCTTATATATAGCATTTCCTTCTCACATCTGCCTAATGCTTCGCTACTTCTTTCCTATTTTTTTTCACATCAAATTCTACCTCCTCCACGAAGGTCCCCTGATCTAGTGCGGAGGCCTATGGTAGGGAGCTAAACGAGACAATCTGATGCGGTTTCTGGGAAAGACAGAGGGACTGAAGTGGGCGGCACCCTAGGTTTAGTGTCAATTCCACCCACGTTTATTAAGCACCTATTACGGGAAGAAGGTACGGGAGGAGCAGAGGAAGGCTCCAAATTTCCCACGGAACACACGCACACACGGGGGCTGGGGGGTCAACTTTCCGTCCGCACCTGTCCGAGCCGGGACGTCGACACACACACGCACACACACGCACACGCACACACTCACGCACACACTCAGACTTCTGCAGGTTGGCTCCGCCCGCGTCACCTGTTCTACTCCCACAGCACCTCCCCCAAGTTCTCAGTGTCCCCTTCTCTCGGCCGCTGCGCTCACTCGGCTCCGCCAAGACACACACCCACAGCCCTCACCTCCGGCACAGACTGCTCGCGACCCAGGAAGACGGCGCCTTTTCAGGTCGGGAAAGCAGTGCGCCGGCGCAGGGGGTTCTGACGTTCGCGCTCCCCACCAATGCTCGGCTTTCGCAGACTCCATTTCCCAGAAGTCTCAGCGGTTGGCCAGCTTTAATTTGATGTCTAACGATCTGCGCAAGCGTACCCTTCTAATGAAGGGGTGGGCGGTGCCGAACCGGATCCGACGCGGCAGTGCGGCAGCCTGAGAGCGGAGAGGGAACCGTCGTGGATGCCAGGGAGGCTTGTGGTCAGCCTGGAAGTACTGCCTATGTGTGATGTCACGTCCCTCCAGTCCTCCGATGGGAGGGCCGTCCTAAGGAAATGTGCCTCTTTTGGCTTTGGGGGCCGGTCCCTACTGAGAACGACTTCGAGTCTTCTGGCCCTCGGAAGGGGCTTGTTTCTGCTTCAGCTTGTTCACTTTAAGGAATTTGGTTGTAAAATTTGGGCAGGAGTGACGCAGAGTTTGGTTCTGAGGATGGGGCTGGGTATGTGCACACTTTTGTGCAGAAAAGAGAAGAGCCCAGGAGCAGGGCAGGTAGCCCGACTCCCGACATTTTGACTGCACACCAGCTTGTCTTCCTTGGTGCTACTGGAAGGACCCTCGTTGGAGTCTCGCAGGGCTTCTCAACCTTGACTGCACGCCGGAATCACTGAAGAGCTTTGGTATATTGATTCCTGGGGCCCACTATGAGGAGTAAGAGTTTGAAAAGATCTGCAGGTGATCCTAATGTGCAGCTAAAGCTAAGAATCACTGCTGTATAGCTTCAGGGAAGACTTGAGATTAGACAAAGAATGTGGTGAAGTTCTACAGTTAGGAACAAGTCTACACTTGCACTCAGAAAACCTAAATTGCCTGCCATAGGCAAGGCATTGTTACAAATACAAATAGGACACAGTTACTGCCCCAAAGGAACTCGTGTTCCAGTGGACAAATCAGAATTTGAAATTTCAAACAATTTGAAATTGTTACAACACAAAGCAGTGTGTTCTACAATTAGGTCACTATTGGGAGACACTATTGGGAGTACAACTGAGGAAGCAATTAACTATGGCCGAGAAAGTTGGAAAAAGCTTCCTATAACTGGTATACTTGAAGAAGAGTAATTAGAAAAAATGCAGAGAGAACAGCATCTGCAGAGGTATAGGCTAGAGGATAAAAGTGCAAAGAATTAGTAGCAAGATGAGTGGCTGGTGGATAAGGTTTAGGGGCTGATAACCGTAACTTGGAGCCAGATGGAGGGCGATTTTTTGCTATAGCAAGGGGTTTGGACCTTCCAAGAAGATTAGGATTTGGAAAAGTTACGATGTCCAAGACGAATTTTCTTGCTGTTCCCTTCTGTGGGTGGTTTTTATTACTCGTTTAGCCTTATGCTGAGAGTGGAAATTTGGGGGTCCTGGGTGAGTTTCTTAGAGTTCCCTACCCTTGGGCAGGCCTTAGGGTTTCATCGCTACCTTAACTCCCCAGGTTGCTGTCAGAGTGGGAGCTTAAGTTCTCCAAGGTTTAGCAGGGTAAGAGTTGGATATGCTGCTCACTCACCTCTCAGGGCTCTAGCTCGCACTTCCTTACTTTTTCAAATTGAGATATAGTTGATTTACAATATTACATTAGTCTCAGGTGTACAACATAGTGAGTCACAATTTTAAAAGATTATACTCCATTTATAGTTATTATAAAATATTGGCTATATTCCCTGTGCTGTACAATATATCCTTGTTGTTTATTTTTTACATAGTAGTTTGTACCTCTTAATCCCCGATCCCTATCTTGCCCCTCTCCACTTCCCTCTCCCCACTGGTAACCAGTAGTTTGTTCTCTATATCTGTGAGTCTGTTTCCGTTTTGTTATATTCACTAGTTTGTTGTATTTTTTAGATTCTGCATATAAGTCATATCGTAAAGTGTTTGTCTTTCTCTGTCTGACTTATTTCACTAAGCATAATACCCTCTAAGTCCATCCATGTTGTTGCAGGTGGCAAAGTCTCATTCTTTTTTTATGGCTGAGTAGTATTCCATTTGTGTGTGTGTGTGTGTGTGTGTGTGTGTGTGTGTGTGTACGTGTGTACACACACAAGTCCTCTGTCCTCCTTGGCAGCAGATGCCCATTGAAGGAGACCCAGCCCAACCTACCCCCATTCTTTGCTGGAATATTTTATACCACATCTTATTCATCTGTTGCTGGACACAGGTTGCTTCCGTATCTTGGCTATTGTAAATGATGCTGCTGTGAACATTGAGGTGAGTGTATCTTTTTGTTTTCGTTCTTTTTTTTTTTTTAACTTTGCAAATTCCTTACTTTCATGACTGTGTGTTTAGAGAGATGATTTATAAGTTTTCAGCATTTTTAGTTTTTTAGTTTTTTTCAATTAGGGTTGTTCAGGGAACCCAATCTGCCATGTTGCTGGAAAGATTAAGAGAATTTTAGCCAGTTTTCTTAGAAGAGTTAGGAAGGGCATATGGATGCTGAACAGCCAAGAAACAACGTTGTTTAGAATAAAACAAGGCCTGCCAGCTGGGGACTCTGCCAAATTGCAAGATGTTATGGCTATCTGCTGCTGTGTAACAAATCACTTAAAACTCAGTGGCTTAAAACGTTTATTATGCCAATAACTTATGTGGGTCAGAGACTTGGACAGGGCACAGCAAGGGTGGCTTGTCACTGCTTCACACTGACTCCATTGGGAGGACTCAAGTGTCTTCATCACTTGTGTGTCTGGCACATGGACTGGCATCTGTGGCTGGGCTCACCAGGACTGTGGACCAAAGTCCCTACACGTAGCCCCTCTTTGTACTTGGACCTCCTCACAGCGTGGTGGTCTCAGGGTGGTCAGACTTCTTACATGACAACTCAGGGCTCCGAGAGAGAGTCCCAGTGAACAAGACAGAAGCTGCATGGCCTTTTATGACCTAGCCTCGAAAATCAATTGTCACTTCTGCTTTACACTGTTGGCTGAAGCAGTCACAAGCTTGCCCAGATTCAGGGGTAGGGCATTACAGCCCACCTCTCAAAGGGAGGCATGTCAAAGAAACGATGGTCGTTTAAAAAAGAATCTGCCACATAGGATTTTAGCCTTCCCCTTTCATGGGTGTTTCTCTATGAGACAGGTGGGGCGGGGGTGGAGTGTGGCCTTGCAGTGTCCCTGTTTCAGCGGACAGTTTTGCTGTGTCTCGTTGTTTTGCTCAGCTGTGTTGCTGACTCCTGAACTGCTGCAGTTTGCTTCTAACAGCAGCCCCTGCTCCTCCCAGGACCCCTCTTGCAATTCTAAGACCCCTCTTCTTGGACACCCTTTGACCTTATTTCTCTGAGCGTCTCTTCTCTTTGCTGCTACTACCTGGTACTCTGTATCCAGATCTACATCTCTCCAAACTCTCTGTCAAGAGAAAACATCATTCTTTTATATCATGTGGCCTTTTAAGAGGTGTTATCTTAGCAGAAGAGCATGGGCCCTTAGTGATAAGTTTTCAGTTTTACCACTCAGTCTATGGGGTAGAGGATGGTTTGTCCCCTAGCAAAGGGATTTGGCTACTTAGCAGTAATATTCTTTATTTTCTACTATCACCTGTCTTTTCCTGGGGTGCATGTGTATCATCAGAAGCTGGGTAGATGAGGTGGAAGAGAAATATTCAGGCACAATTTTACACTATACCTGAAAAGCATTGCTTCTTCTGATGCCTAGGTCTGATTCCAGGTCAGATTGGTAACTTACTTCTATACCTTTGTTTAATATATTTTTTTCAAAATAGATAGCATCGGGTTTTTAGTCCACTCTAAATGATTGTGTATGCCTGAACCCTAATTGTGAACAGGTTCCTGCTTTTACCGTGGGACTCCTTACCCAGGTAAGTCAGATGGTGGTGCTCTAACATCCCACATTAGTTAAGGAGGCTCTGTCTGCCAGAGCACACGCTGGACCTGCAGAAATCTCTGTGCTTCAGTTCTGCCTTTCAAAAGCACCAGCCAGTCTTTCACATTTTTGTTTCTTTTAATTAGTTCTTAAAATTCCTTTAGCTCTTTATTTATTTATTATTATTATTATTATTTTTTGCAGTACGCGGGCCTCTCACTGTTGTGGCCTCTCCCGTTGCGGAGCACAGGCTCCGGACGCGCAGGCTCAGTGGCCATGGCTCATGGGCCCAGCCGCTCCGTGGCATGTGGGATCTTCCCGGACCGGGGCACGAACCCGTGTCCCCTGCATCGGCAGGCGGACTCTCAACCACTGCGCCACCAGGGAAGCCCCCTTTAGCTCTTCAAGCTAGAGTAAGCCATCTCCTTCGGGCTAATGTGAGTTAGAGAGAAGCTCTTGCTCTCTGATTTTCCTCTGGATAAACTACAGTTTATCAATATTGTTCTTAAAATCTGATATTTCCCATTATTTTTCTGTGGTAATAGAATTTTAGCCAGGCACAAGAATAAAGACTACATTTCCTGGTAGCTAGATGTGGTCATGTGTTCTGGTAAATAGGATGTAAGTGGATGTGTTGTGCAGCACCTTCTGACAACCTTCCCTAAAGGAGAGCTGGACTCAGAATAAAAAGGAATGAACGACTGGTACACATGACAACATGGCTGGATCTCAAGGACTTTATTCTGAGTGAAAGAAGCCACTCTCAGAAGGTTACATACTGTATAATCTTGTTTATAAGGTATTCTGGAAAAGGAAAACTACAGCACAGAATAGAGCAGTGATCACAAAGGGTTGGGATGGGGGAAGGGTTTGAGTACAAAGGAGCAGCAAAAGGGAATGTCAGGGGTAATAGGGAAACCTATCAGGCTGCTGGGGACCAGGGCTCCCCTGACTGCACTTGGCGTCAAATGGCACACCAGAGCACTGTGAGTCGGGGAAGAGACATCACTGTTAAGCTACTGATTAACTCTCCAGGGTAACAGATGAGCATTGTAACAAGGGCCTCTAGCTCAAGGTCTGTCCCAAAGGACGGAATTTAAGAGTGGGAAATGTCAGGCACAGTAGCAGGCCAATGCCTAAAGGAAAAGGTATCAGGGGCAGGCAGCGCCCCTCAAGTTCATCTGAAACAGTTCCATTTCTAGTTATGTCAGCCACCAATGAGATGACGCTCTTTTCTCATGTGTCCATACCCTCCCCTTTTTGGTTCCAGAGCACAGAAGAGAACAGAAACTCCTGTGCCAGCCATGGTTCCCAGGCAGCCCCCGCTTTCCACACCTCCTCGGCTTGGGAGAAAGAGGGCTTACTTGCCAGGCAGTTGCTGTACCACCCTGTGCCGCGGACCAGCCAGAGAAAGAGGATTTCACCGCCCAGGGTCAGCAGGGAAGGGGTAAGGAACTGAAATAACACCGACGAATGCGGTCTGAAGGACCAAGACAACTGATGGTTGCAAGGCAAATTTTATTATGCTACAGTTGCAGATTATATGGACTAGAAAAAGGGAGGTTGGTTGCCAGATGGTGGTTTACATCATCTACAGACTGTCTCGGCTTCAAGGTTAACTTCCCTGGGAGGAAACCCATAAGCCCAGAATCATCCAAAATAACCTGCACATGCAGGGGGGAGACAGCTTTGCTTGTCTCATTTTACATTCTTTCTGATCTCTGGGCCCTGGTGATTTATCTCCCATGGAATGAAACAAGGAGGGGAACAAGTAGGCACAGTCCCTTCGAGCAGCGGCAGCATGCCTGGCATGTCCGCAGCTTGCTCTCAAGGCCGACTGTTTCCCAC
The DNA here is from genome assembly GCF_964165515.1 of Mesoplodon bidens. NCBI lineage: Eukaryota > Metazoa > Chordata > Mammalia > Artiodactyla > Ziphiidae > Mesoplodon > Mesoplodon bidens. The sequence continues at coordinate 14,183,304 of NC_138170.1, read as the reverse complement.
AACCCTGGCCATCTGTGCCACCGGAAGTGCTGGCAGAAAAGTGAAACAGATTGAAAGAACAAGAAAGGAGAATGGGGACTTCCCTGGTGGTGCAGTCGTTAAGAATCTGCCTGCCAATGCAGGGGACATGGGTTCTAGCCCTGGTCCGGGAAGATCCCACATGCCGCGGAGCCACTAAGCCCATGCACCAAAACTACTGAGCCTGTGCTCTAGAACCCGTGAGCCACAGCCACTGAGCCCGCGTGCCACAACTACTGAAGCCCGCACACTCTAGGGCCCGTGCTCTGCAACAAAGAGAAGCCCCTGCAATGAGAAGCCCATGCACCACAACAGAGTAGCCCCCCTCACTGCAACTAGAGAAAGCCCACGCGCACAGCAATGAAGACCCAACGCAGCCAAAAATAAATCTATTTAAAAAAAAAAAGGAGAGTGGACTTTTTGCCCTGATTTAATAGGTTATTCTTCCTTGAACCCCTAATTAGGGTCTATAAATCAACCTCTCAGTCCTCACAAATCCCCTCTCTGGTTGAGGAGTGCCCCCAGAGAACCACTGTTTTAATATCCAGACCATTTCTCCATTTCTTTTAGGTCCTAGATGATACGTGTTTCCAGAAGAGGAGGGAGTCCAAAGCCCTCCCTTCTTTGAGTTCACCCTTTGCTGAATCCAAAACTGGGGGGCAGTGGGAGAAAGACAGACAGGCACGTTAACAGCATGTAGAATAGCAGTTAGTAGCCTGCAATTGATCTCAGGTGACCTCGGCCTGCAGCAGCTTGAAGCAGGATTTCAGTTTGAGCCAGAGATTGAAGTCGGGCCGTGGCAGTGAGAGTGCTGAATCCTAGCCTCAGACCACCAGGGACCAGTGGCCAGTGACAAGGCCCTGGCCCATCAGCTGCGTAGAAATGAATTTCCACATAGAGTCAGAAAGTAGTGAAACAAAGTACTTATTAGGAGGAAAAAGGGTACGTGTGGATAGGCACACAGGTGGGCTCATAGAGAGGGTCCTGCCCCTGTGGTAGTTTGAATCACTTTTATGGGGCATTTCTTCCACGTTTCCTTTGGCCAATCATCTTGCTTTGCCTGGTTCTGAGTTGGTATTTGGTATATCTCAGGGTCCTCTCACGTGTGTGCATGCACCTCTTAGCCAAGGTGGATTCTAGCGAAGAGGCCTATGGGTAGGTTGACATCCCCTACTATGTGGTGGCGGCCCCTCCCTTTTTGACCTTCAAGGAGCCTTTCTGCGCATGTGTAGTCAGGAAGGTCTCCTTGACCTCGAGATGAGAAGTAAGCGGTCTCTTATCTGGGCAGGGCTTAGCTTCTCCTCCTTCCTGCTATTTTGGCCCCTTCCAGCCTGGGATCCATCTATCTCCTGCCTCACCATGGGCCATCAGATCTCCTGGGCACTTTATAAGAAATACACATGTCTGGAGAGCCTCCTAGAAATTCTTATTTGGCAGATTAAGGGTAGGGCCCAGGCTTTTTAACAAATCTCCAGTGACTTCTGTTGAGCAGCCCCAAGCCAGGCTCTCCGGCCCAGGTACTAAAGGCACTCCCAATATGGGGATTGCTTCCGGTTCCCTGCCCGTGGCTGGGAGCAGGGTGAAACCTCCATCCACGTAGCTGATGCCCTCTTTCCCCACCCGCAGCTGCGGGAGCGCAGCACCCAAGAGTCCCCAGTTGCCAGGGCGCAGGCGCTGCTGGGTCCCGCCCTGCAGCCCCGCCCCCCCGCGTGGCGGCCGGTCTGCGCAGGCTCAGGATGGGTCTCGGGAGGTGGGGCTGGGGCTGGGGCTGGAACCCGGGCGTCCCTTGGGTCTTTGTGGGTTTAGCGACTCCTGGCGCGCAGGCCTGACCTGGGCACCGCGCCCCGAGCCCGTGACAGTGGGGAGTGTCCCTTCGTGTGCCCGCCTGCGAGGGGCTGAGGAAGCCTGGAGCTGGGCGCAGAGTTGCGGGGCCGCTCGTTTCCCTGTGAGGCTCTGCCCAGAATCCCTGCTGCCTCCGGGCAGTGGAGGAGCGGGCACCGAGGTCGCAGGTGTGGCTGTGGCCGTTTTTCCTGGTGCTCTGCGTGAGAGCTGGGTTCCAGAGCCTGGTCCCTAGGAGGAGAGCGGCGGAGCGGAGCCCGTGGGCGGAGGCCGGGCGCATGAGGGGTCTGGGAGTGGGAGCGGGAGAAGAGCATCGTCCCCGCAGCCATGCTGCGCGCCGCTGGGAAGTGGACCCGGGTTTGACAGCCCTGCTCTGGGCGCTGCGGGTTGCCTGGGCGTCGCTGCCGGAGTGGGAATGCCTGGTGTCACCCAGCTTGCTCCCCGCTCCCTGAACCCCGGGAGGACCGCAGGGACCCGGCCGAAGGACAGAGATTTGGACCTAGTGAAAGGACATCGCTCCTTAGCACCAGCTATGGACTCCACAGCATCAGGTTTGGCTCTCGAGGGTGCTGCGGGCCAGGCCCCTCCTGGGGGGTTAGTGCTGTGTCGAGGAGGAGGGCCCTAGGAAAGGGCCTGGGAATCCCACTGGAGAGGCAGAGCCAGCAACCGCCTTCCCTGTGGCGGTGCCTTCCAGGCTAAGCAGCGTGAAGTCCCAGCATCCGGAGACCATGGAGGGCATGGCCATGGGAGACTTATCCTAAAGGACAGAGGGGAGAGCAGGAGGGGATCTCTTCCTGCTGTGGCAGGGAGACGGCAATAAACCTGTGAGGGAGTGGCCCTTGGCCAGGGATCAGAGGACAGTGGGGCCATTTGGAGCCTTGCCACCCACTTCCTTTATTACTTCATTAAGTAGTAATGTTCTTCCGGAGCAGCTGGGTACCAGGTCAGCAGTGTACACGGTGGGCACCTCCTGTGACCACCGTCCGCCCCAGTGTTGGGGAGAGCGCAATCCAGGTGACCCAGGAGATTTTAAGCCATTCCTTTCTTAGTTTAGAATCTCCTGTCCTTCACCAAGTGGGCATTTTATTTTATTTTTGCTGCGTTGGGTCTTCGTTGCTGCACGCGGGCTTTCTCTAGTTGCAGCGAGCAGGGGCTACTCTTTGTTGTGGTGCACGGGCTTCTCATTGCGGTGGCTTCTCTTGTTGCGGAGCACGGGCTCTAGTCGCACGGGCTTCAGTAGTTGTGGCACGTGGGCTCTAGAGAGCAGGCTCAGTAGTTGCGGTGCATGGGCTTAGTTGCTCCGCGGCATGTGGGATCTTCCCAGACCAGGGCTCGAACCCATGTCCCCTGCATTGCCAAGTGGGTTCTTAACCACTGCGCCACCAGGGAAGTCCCGGGTGGGCATTTTAGTTCTTCAGTGCACATGCTCAGGGTCATAAAACTGGCCAATGACAGAACTGGGCTAAATCTCTGGGACTCTCACCCCCTCTTTTTTCCTGTATGCCTTGTGGTCTATAGACCAGCAGCACAGGCTTCCCCTGCAAGCTCTCTAGAAATGCAGACTCTCACGCCCTACCCCACATGCCCTGAACCAGTCTGTTTAGCAAGATCCTCAGGAATCCATATGCACATTAAAGTTTGAAAAGTGCTGACCTGTGCTATACCACGCTGCCTGCCTACCTCCCTGCTTTTGTTGGTGGTGGCTTTAGCCACTTCTCTGGCATGTTTGGGGTTAGTTTTTTGTTTGTTTGAAGACTTTAAAAAGAGTATGATACAAAGGCCTATAATAGAGGGGCTCTCAAAATACACTCTAGAGACCTAACGGTGGTTAGAACATAGAGGACAGCTTCTCAGGAAGAGCTGGCCTCTGCGTTGCTTCCCAGGGATAAGGAGAGAGGTGTAACTTCTTCCCCAAAGTCCTATATCCCTATGTGGCCTCGTCCTAGGCCTTATTTTGTATTGTTAACCTGTCTTATACCCTCAGGTTACATTAAAATTCCTTGAAGTTCTTATTCACGTTTATATTTTCAAAAGGCCTCGTAAATGACCTGCATACTGGAGGCCCAGGAAATAACTCTCCAATACAGTGACCTGACTGTGGTCACACTTCAGCTACCTACAGCTTGCTGTGGCCTATGGACAGGTGGGGACCTCACGCAGCTGTGTACAAGGCCAGCCTCTAGCCCGTCCGTCAGCTCCCTTTGGCCCAGCCTTGTCCCCAGAACCATGGAAGTGACACACTGACTTGGGGAGTCTGGGAGCTGTAAATCTCATGAGGGTTAGCCTTCCTTATGGCTCCTTTTACCTTCCTAGTTCTCCCTTCTCAGGACCCTGCTCTTCCTCCAGAGAGATGCCCAGGAGAAAAGGGAATAGCCAGCTTATGCATGAAAGCCAGGCCCCAGGTGAGTTGGGGTTCTCTTAATTTTTCCTCAATTGCCTGAACTATGGATAGTTTTGCCTCCTTTTCTCTGGAGCCTCCTCGTTTGCCAGAGGGAACTGACCCCAATTCCTGCTCTGCAGGAAGCCAAGCCCATCAAGGCTTTTGCTGGCCTCCTTGTGCCTTGCCCAGGGCCCTCTCCTCTCTGCTCAGGGTGCACTCACTCAGATCCTTTGGTTTATTTCTGTAACGGGCACTGTGGTGAGTACCAAGTAATGTAAGAGCACCCTGGCCCTGAAGGAGATGTCACAGCCACAGAGGGGAGAGGACCCGGGATGCAGCCCCAATCACAGTAAGGATGTGCGTGGTTTGATGGCAGATGGAATGGCACAGACAGGCCTTTCCATCAGAGTTTGGGAAAAGGAGAACCAGCCTGTGCTGGAGAGGTTGGGGAAGGTGCATGGACAAGTGGGGACAAGGAGTTTCTGAGGGTCAGACAGGTGAGGAGGTCATTTGAGGTGGGACCCCTGTGCAAATGTTATCTTCCCGGATTAGTGTGGCAACGCGCTTAACTTCACTGCTTCTGGCTGCGTGACCTTGGATGAATCACCTAAACTCTCAGTGCCCTGGTTTTGCCAACTGTAAAATGAGGATGATAATCATGTTGATGATAATGATGAAAATAATAAAAGCTATTATTTGCTGAAAACCAAATAGGCATCAGGAACTAGTCTACACAATTTATTTATACTAATTAATTTCATCTTTAAAACAGTCCCATTTTGCAGAATGGCAACTGAGGCACAGAGAGGTAACCTGAGGAAACCAAGGCACAGAGAGATAAAGTAACATGGTCCTGGTTAGCTAGCTAACGATGGGGGGAGCCAGTTTCAGATCTGGGTTGTCTGGCTCCAGACTCAACCACTCAGTAATACATCCACCTCATGTAGTTGTTGGAGTCTTCTGGCAAATGGAGTTGCCTAGTCCTTGTCAGCTTCAGTTGTGATGGGGATGAAGGGGTTAATGGTGACTGACTGTAGAGGTGGATTCAGGTTTGGCTGTAGGAGGCTGGATGTGGAGGGAGAACCAAGTGGAGGGCTGTGAACACCAGCCTGCATCGTTTCCTATCCATTTCCTATCATCCAAGATGGTGGTTTAGTGGGATTCTGGCTTGATAATAGACACTTATAATTAGTTTTCTCGTCAGTAGGGGAAACCCTCACCAATAAGGAATTCTCTCAAGTAATTAGTAGAGTAATAAAGAGCTTAAACCTCTTTGGCCTTGAGGTACACCATTCAGAGCTTCGTCTAGTTGTGCTGTGGTAGCAACAGCCCCCAGCTCTCACTGGCCCACAGTAATGAAGTGTGTTTCCTCTGTACGTTACCTGTCATTAGTGGGCTGGCTGTCACTCTGCTCCATACCCTCTTCACTCTGGGATTCAGGCTGAAGGATCAGCCCTCCTCTGGGGTGTGCCGTTCTTGTGGCTGGGGGAAGGTGCAGTGTGAGGTTCAGGAGACGGCTCTCCAGGCTTCTGCTGAGAACTGGCACGTGCTGCTTCTGCTCACAAGCCATTGGCCAGAGCAGGTCATGTGGCCATGCCTAATGTCCGTGAGGTGGGAAGTATAAGCCTCCCATAGTAAGGGGCCCAGAGGGAGGGGCAGTAAACATTCTGAACAAACAATTACACTGTCTGTTCTCTTGCTCACAGATGTTCACTTCCCTCCCTCCTGCACACAAGATTTCTCCCCAGGGGAGATAACCCAAAAGCCCCATCCGGTCAGAGCATCAGGATTCAAGTCCTGGATGGTGTGATATTTTGGACATCAGGTCTGGATATTTCTCCTCTGGATATGGAGATCTATGAAAAAAGACAGGCTGCCTGAATCCATATATCCCACATACAGTGGAACAATGGGGCTGGATAACCACAATAAACACCCCTGTTCAGAAAGGGGAAAATGGGAGGAGCCCAGTAGTCCCTGGTCTGTAACAGTTATGAAATTCCACTGGGCAGAGCGTGCATATGGCTGATTCACTTTGTTGTGCAACAGAAACTAACAGAGAATTGTGAAGCAGTTATAAAGATCTCTTAAAAAAAAAAATTCCACTGGGCAGATTTGGTGAGGACCTTGGCCTTGGGAGTGGGGAAGTCTTTCGGTTAGATGCGGGGGTTCTGCTCCCTGGGTACAGCTCCCCAGTCCAGTGTTCTCCTTGGCTCTTAGCTCTGCCCTCCAGCAGTTCCTTCCTTTTGCAGTATCCCCCTCGGTCACATATGAAGATGATGTTGGAGAATAAACTCTTTTGAGGGCTAAGCAGCTTTTTCATTCTGCCTGGGTAGGTTGATGGCCCACGGATTGTTTCAAGTCATGAACATTCAGTGTGACTCTCAGAAACTCGACCAGCTTTTTGTGTACCTCCTTCCATTAGCTCCCTGTGTCAATAGCTGTTCCCACAGTGCTTGTTGAAATATGCCCCTCTCTTTAGACTTAATTGTGGAGCTTTTGGGGTTTCCTTGGGAAAACCATACTTTTAGTCACTCTGAACAGATTGGTCCCACTGAAAGGATTTACTGGGAGCCAGCTGAAATTAATAAGAGGTTTAAACAAAAGGTTTGACAATCACACCCATGATTTGGTCCTTGCCATTAGGCTGAGTTTTAATCATCCTTTGTCATGCAAAAGCCATATTTATATTGTCTTTGACCAGCTGGAAATGAGAATTGGTTAAATCTCCAACCCTGCGAGTCCTGGAATTTCTGGACACTTTCTTTGGCCTTCCATTTTTATTTTGCAAATCAGCAAACTCTTGAGCTCCTTTTTTTTCTTCCTGTAATACTGTCAAATGACAGTGCCAATGACAACCAACTCATACTACCGATATTAAGTTTCCCTCCTTTTTTTTTTTTTTTTTTTTTGTGGTACGCAGGCCTCTCACTGTTGTGGCCTCTCCCGTTGTGGAGCACAGGCTCCGGACACGCAGGCTCAGCGGCCATGGCTCACGGGCCCAGCCGCTCCGCAGCATGTGGGATCTTCCCGGACCGGGGCACGAACCCGCGTCCCCTGCACTGGCAGGCGGACTCTCAACCACTGCGCCACCAGGGAAGCCCCATGTTTCCCTCCTCTTTTCATAACATCACAAGCTCATGCTTGCATTGTTCATCTTTCAAGTTACTGCAGCAACAGCTTTACCCCACAGTTCACCACCAAATTACATGGGTTGCCATCTTGCCAATAAGTTTCCTCACTGCCTGGCCCTGAAGACAGTGTCACGTATTTTAGGCTTTTTGTCATGGCAGAACCCTACTTGGAGTACCAGCTTTTTTAATGAGTCAGTTCAGGCTAGTTATGCTGTGATAACAGCAGCAAACCCTGAGAGACTTACCCCAGCAATGGTTTATTTCTTGTCCACATTACACACAGGCTGTGGTTTTGCCCCACATCTTCACTCTGGGATCATGTGCTGTTCTCAAAGCAGAGGAAAAAGAAGCAATTGCAGAACCTCCACTGACTCTGAAGGCTTTTGCTCATTAAGAAGCTCATGTCACTTCCTTCACATTCCGGTCTGCGAAAGCAGATTATTTGGCCACACCTGAGTCAGTGGGATAGGAAGATCTATTTTGTAGGGAGGGCCAATGACTATTTTGAACAAATAATAGTATAATCCATCACAAGAGGTTACTAAAGTAGTGAGTTTTCCACATTTGATTATTCTGGACTGCCTTTAACTTAATATAAAATTGTTACTTTGGCTTATTCTATGGAAACCTTAGCATCCAAATGGGATTTGACTTTTAAACGTTTTGGGGGGAAAGTAACAGTACTACCTTCACTTATCTGCTTTTTAGTTCATAGTTGATGGATTATTGTACAGTGTAAGTCAAATGAGAGTGTTGCTGTTATAGTGACAGGATAGTTCTGGTTGGGACCCACAGAATGGTTGTACCTTGTGAGGACCTGAGATCCAGGGTCTCACTCTCAACTTTGCACATTCAGGAACTGAAAAATGATTAGGCTTTGGGGGAGAGGATTTATGTTAATCAAACTCACAGAAGTCTTAACTGATTCACTATAAGGCCACTTGATATACTTTCAGTGAACTGTGTGCTGGCAGGCTGTTTTGGGGATAAGTTATTCTAAGCCCCAAATGATTTTATTTGGCCTTAGCAACAGTTGTCATTGAAATCCTAGGTCACAAGTTTCAAAAATACTTAATTAGAAAACTACTGATACCATTGCATTTCAGAATGCAGAGCATGAGTTTGTTCCTTGTAATTGATTTTATTTAAATGTCACTAAATTGAGAGTGAAACCTTTTGAAAACTGAGGAAATGGATTGTATTTCTCTCTCCCATATAAGCAGAGTGTCTCTGTAGGCCTGATTCTCCTGAGACCCCGATTACATTTCTGAGCAGCTTGATGTTGACATATGTGGGCACTGGGTGGGATGCCAAGTAGTAAGGATGACACAATCCCTGGAGCAGCTTAAAATATTTTTGAGATGATAAAACCCAGAACAGGGGCATTGCGATAGCTAGGAAGTCTCGGAATCCCTTCCTGTACATCCTGAGGTTCTACTCGGACACCAGTCTACTCTCCTTCCCAGGGCCGTGAGTGTGCTCCCCGAGGGTGCAAGAGTGTCTTCTGTGTTTCAGGACCTGATGACATTTGAGGATGTGGCCGTGGAATTCACCCGGTGGGAGTGGGGGCAGCTGGACCCTACTCAGAAGGACGTGTACCGGGAAGTGATGCTGGAGAATTTCAAGAACCTGGCCTCCCTGGGTGAGCTCAGCTCCTCCAAAGCCCAAAGCCTGCCCATCATGCCATCTTGGTGTTTAAAAGCTAGGGGTGTCTTGGCCTGTCGGCTGATTTTTGCCCTGGGATTCTGGAATTAGACATTTACGTTCTCTTTGGGGCCCAGAGATACAGTATTTCTACTCCTTGCTCCTAGGAAAAGTCCCACTCCATCTGAACTCAGAGTAAGAAGTTTCATGACTGCTCCTGATACTTCACAGTGCTTGTTCTTTGGAGGCTGTCTACAAGCCTTGACCTCTGGCATACACAGTCCTGATCCTTTTCCTTTCCCACCAGGGTTTCCAGTGCCCAAACCGTATGTGATCTGCCGCTTGGAGGACGGGGAAGAGCCCTGTCTGTTGGAGAGAGAAATCTCAACAGGTGCCCCCGCAGGTGAGTGAGTTGGACCAAAGCAGATAATAAGGTCCAACTGAGAGTGGGAGGTTCCCCTGAGCCCTTGGTCAGGGGGCTTTTCTTTGAAAAGGTGAGGTCACTCGCCAGGAACCCTCAACACCAGTATTTTGAATACCTGTAGGCTTTTATAGTGTTTTCTGGTGGGAAACGAAGAGATGTTCCTTTTCTTCTCTAGTGTTTATATTTCCCTTGTTACCTAGGTCTGCCCACCCTTCAGGGTTCTTGGGGCTGTGCATCATCGCTAGATGTCACACGGTCAGTATTAGATGGAATCTAAGGATCAACAGATGTAAGTGCCCAGCAATCCTATATCAGCAGGGCTAAGAGAGTGAGCAAGGGACCGGACTGAACAGTTAAGAAGCCCAGAAATTAAAGGGTTACTGGCAAGGACATCCTGATGGATAAAGTCAGGAGGATCAAGGTGAGGAGGCTTTACGCTTGGTTAAGCTAAGCTGCAACACAGGTAATTCCAGGAACAAAGATGACTCCTTACTGGCTGTTGATGGAATCTCTTTGAAACTGTTTATTCCTAGGTGATTTGAGAGTTCCCTGTAGGCTCCACCCCTTAGGGTAGAATTCTGGACACAAAGCTCTCCTGACTCCCACGTGTAGCCCGAGCATACTGGAGGTGACAGTCTGTGTCAGTGTCCATCTCTGAGGCAGAGTCAGCCTCAGGCCAGAGCTAACGCTCCTGAAAGCAGGGCTCAAATCCTGACAGCACAGGCTGGGCCACGTCATGGGAACCTAAAAGAGAGGAGAGACAGGGAGGATGCTGATCTCCTCTATTTAGTACTCTCTTGATCTTGTTTCCTTCCAGAATGAGGGCAAGGGTCTGACATCTGGATCTAGTCTCATCACAATATCTGTCTGTTTACAATGTTCTGCAAACACGGCTGTGTTTCAGGCTCTCTCGGGCAGCTTGATAAACATGCATATCCCCAGGAGCCACACAAGACCTACTGGCTCAGAATCTGGCCTCTGGGAGCCCTGGTTAGGCATTGCCAGTCATTTTACTCTTCAGAAGGGTCACTGTTATTGTATTAGCTTTCTGTTGTTGCTGAAACAAACTGTCACAAACTTAGCGGCTTTAAGCAACATGTTTATTATCTCACAGTTCATAGGTCAGAATCAAGCATGGGCCTCACAGTGTTACAACCAAGGTATCAGCAGGGCCGAGTTCCTTTCTGGAGTGTCTAGGGAAGAATCTGTTTCCTGTCCCTTTGGGTTGTTGGCAGTACCAATTCCTTGTAGTTGTAAAACTGAGCTCCTCATTGTCTTGCTGGCTGTAAGCTGAGGGGCGTTCCTAGCTTCTAGAGACTGCTACATTCCTTGGCCCCTGGGGCCCTTCCTCCACCTTCAAAGCCAGAAATGGTGGACTGAGTCCTTCTCACACCACATCTCTCTGACTCAGCCAGGAAATGTTCTCTGATTTTGAGAACTCTTGTGATTAGATTGGGCCCACCTGAATGATTCAGGATAATCTTCCCATCTCAAGGTCTGTGCCCTTAATCACATCTGCAAAGTCCCTTTTGCCATGTAAAGTAACATATTTATATGTTCCTGGGATTAGAGCGTGGAAATCTTTGGTGGGTAATTATTCTGCCCACCACAATTACATACAGTAATATAATACATGGTATATGTATATTATATAATACATAATAATGTGTGGTGTGGACTGAGGTGTTGAGGGAAGATTTTTGTGGAGGGCATCTTCCTAACCCTCCTCTCGTCTTTACAATCTTTGGACTTACCTTGTGTCCTGCAGTCCAAACACTGTTCTCTCAGGTTTTCCTAATCTCCAGCCACCTGCTTATCTTATTCTTGACACCTCCAAAACTTTCTTCAGACATACACCATTCTTGGAAGAAACTGTACACCTCTTTTAGATATTATTTTATTTATTAAAATTTTTTTTAAATTTTTATTTTCGGCTGCATTGGGTCTTCGTTGCTGTGTGCGGGCTTTCTCTAGTTGTGGCGAGTGGGGGCTACTCTTTGTTGCGGTGTGCAGGCTTCTCATTGTGGTGGCCTCTCTTGTTGCGGAGCATGGGCTCTGGGTGTGTGGGCTTCAGTAGTTGTAGCACGTGGGCTCAGTAGTTGTGGCTCGCGGGCTCTAGAGCGCAGGCTCAGTAGTTGTGGCGCATGGGCTTAGTTGCTCCATGGCACGTGGGATCTTGCCGGACCAGGGATCGAACCTGTGTCCCCTGCATTGGCAGGTGGATTCTTAACCACTGTGCCACCAGGGAAGTCCCGAGATATTATTTTAAAGGTTAATTATCTTACGTCTATTATAGGACTTTACTTCCTCTTGGCACATGGAACAGGTAATAATAGACTGTCTTTCTTTTTTTTCCCCAGACTGGGAGAGAAGGCATCAAGCCAAGGAATCAATGCTAAGTCAGGGAATTTCCAAAGAAGAATTATTCCAGATAGCATCAGTGGAAAAACACATGAGAGGTGAACTCTGGTCCTCCAAACTGAAAGCAACTTGTGGTTGTGATGACCAGTTAGAGATGCATCCAAAAAAGCAGGAGAGACATCTGAAAGAAATGTCATTCACTCACAAATCTACTACCACCCTTAGGAGAGATCATGAGTGGAGTGAATTTGGGACAAGTTTAGGTTTAAGGTCAGTCCCTGTTAACCAACACAGTGTTCTCATGGGAGAAGGATACTATAAATGTGATACAGATTTCAGAGAGACTTCAGGGAGAAATAACTCTCAGAGAACCCATCCAGGGAAGAAATCTTGTAAATGCAATGAATGTGGGAAATTGTTCCATTTCCAGTCAGAACTTAGGCGCCATCAGATGTCACACTGGAGAAAAGCCCTATGAGTGCAGTGAATGTGGAAGAGCCTTTGGTCATATTTCATCCCTTATTAAACATCAGAGAACTCATACTGGAGAAAAGCCCTATGAATGCAGTGAATGTGGGAGAGCATTTAGCCAGAGTTCATCTCTTGTTCTACATTATAGATTTCATACTGGAGAGAAACCCTACAAATGTAATGAATGTGGAAGGGCCTTTGGTCATACTTCATCCCTTATTAAACATCAGAGAACTCACACTGGAGAAAAGCCCTATGAATGCAGAGAATGTGGGAGAAACTTCAGCCAGAGTTCCTCTCTCATTGTACATTACAGATTTCATACAGGAGAGAAACCCTACAAATGTAATAGATGTGGGAGAGCCTTCAGCCAGAGTTCCTCTCTCACTCAACATTATAGATTTCACACCGGAGAGAAACCCTACAAATGTAATGAATGTGGAAGAGCCTTTGCTCACACTGCATCCCTTATTAAACATCGGAAAAGTCATGCTGGGAAAAAAACCCTATGAATTCAGACAGTGTGGGAAGGCTTTCAGCTGGAGTACACACACCACTAAACCTCAGAGAATATATGTATATTATATGAGTGTAATGTATGTGGGAAGGCTTCTGGTAGGAGGACCTGTCTTGTTAAACATCAGACAGGACATACTAAACTGAAGCTCTGTTAATATCAAGAGAGGGAGTGGGCTTTTGTCACAACTCCTCCCTTATCAAACACCAGAGAATTCAAACTAGTAAGAAACTGTGTGAACCTAATGGATTTGGACACACATTATTCAACATCAGACAATTTATACTGGGGAGAAGCCTTATCTGTGTAATGAGTATAGCACAGCCTTCAGTTACATATTATTCCAAAAAAAAAAAAAAAAAAACAAACCAACCAGACAACCATACTGGAGAGAAACTCCTCAAGTACGGTAAAAGCTGTCAGTAATACTTCTCTTGCCTTACTAAGCATCAGGAATACATACTAAAGAGAATCGCTGAGAAAGCAGTAAATGTGGGAAGGCCTTCAATCACAGCACATCCCTTACTAAGCATCAGAGAATTCGTTCTTGAGAAAAACCCTGTGGACATGGTGAATGTGGGAGAGCCTTCAGCCAAACCTCTTCCCCTTATAAACATCAGCAAGCTCACCCCACTGGTTAGAAACCCTGGGGATGTAATGCATGTGGGAAAGGCTTTGGTGGATGTTCTGCCCTTTTTGCACATCAGAGAATTTGTACTAGAGTGACTCTCTGAATTTAGTGAAACTGGGAAAGCCCACTAGCCAGAAGCCAGAACTACACATATTGTATAGTTCCCTTTATATGAACTCCACTAGTAATAATGTGTGTCCTCTAACTAAGGCCTTTCCAAATCCAAAACCCTCAGCATACATTAAGGCTTCACCCAAAAGGGAAACCCTGGGAGCTTAATGAATGTGAGGAAAGTTGATTCATAAAGCTAGAGCTGAAAGGAAGCTAAGAGACCACCTAGTCTGGTGATTTCCTACCTGCTGGGGGTTGTTTTTATAACCATTTGTGTTGTCTCCCCATCCTGTTACTGATGGGAGAGGGGGTGCTGTGTGGGTGAAGAGAGTGAAGGCTGAGGAAGGTGGAGGCACCAGTGACCTAGCCCAGCCATATTTTACAGCTAAGGAATCTGAGGTTCGGAGAGTGCCACGCCCTGGTCTATACACCTAACTGCTGGACTTCTTTCCTCCTGGTTCACAGCTATAGTTTGGGGTTTGAGAGACGGCCTTCCCTGCACAAAAGCTCCATGCACTTGTTTCTCTATAATGTTACTTTTATGAGGCAGTAGAGTACTCTTAGTAAAGTTTTTGTGAGCAAAAAGCAATTTTAATAGATCTTGACGCTACTCGATTTGGGATTTTTGAAATAAAAAAATTTTAAACATCAATTAAAATATGGGTATTATTAAAATCAAAACCTCAACAACATTATCCTAAGTGAGAGTAGCCAGATGCCAGGGACCACATAGTGTATGGTTCCCTTTATATGAGATGGCCAGAAAAGGCAAATCTTCAGAGACAAAGTAGATCAGTGGTTGCCTGGGGCTGGGAGTGGCAACTGGGAGTGACTGCCGATATTTCAAGGAATCTCACTGGGGTGGTGGGGCTGTCCTAAAACTGGATTATGGTGATGGCTGAACAACTTGGTAAATTACTAAAACTCACTGAAATGTGCAAATAAAATGTAAATTTTATGGTATGTAAATTATACCTCGACTGTTTTTCAAAAATCAAATATACAGACATACCAACTATTGCTAAACCAATTTTCCTATCTCGTCTGTTACTTCAAGCCATCTGAGTGTCTTTGCTATCACTTTCTATTTTCTGTAATGGTTATTCCTAGGCTTACTGGGTCTCAAGTTCATACCATGTTGTCTCTGCAACCTATGTGGAGAAGCCTAGACCAAGAGCTGTCATAGGCCAGAGGAGTCTTGACTAAAGGAATTAACTTGCACTAAGGACAGTCCTCCAAACACTTAAAAGTCCAGATGAGGCAGCTGAGCCCAGAATTCAGGGAACCAGCTCAAAGTGGGGCCATGCAGACAAGCAGGATCTAGGGGTACAAGAGGTTGGCAGAGGGGAGTAGGCAGGTAGAAGGCACAGGAGGCATCTGGACAGCTAAGATCACGATGCCAGCCTAGGAGCCTGAAAATCATGGGAAATTCTTCCCAGAGGTTCAAAGTTCACAAGCAGAAATAGCACATATTTTACATTAGTAGCAGCTCAGTTTGCTCTGTCACACTTTTTCCCTCCAGTGCCCTTCTCTAGCCCCCGCCCAGGTCACTTTATGTACCTGGGTACCTGCAACAACTTTGTAGCTGGTCTTTGCCTAACATTTGTCTCTTCCTCTTGTATCTCGGCCACGTTAACCATTCTCATCAGCGTGCACCCATTCGCACCCCTGAAAGCCTTTGTACTGCCTACAGGATAAATGCTCGCCTCTCCGTTGAGCATTTACTGCCCTCTTCAGTCTGCCCTAATCTCCTGCTGCTCCTGACAAGAACCTCTATTTCAGAAAAACTAGCTTGCCTGCCATACTTAAGACATGCCTCTGCACTTCCCAGCCTGGGCCGTTCTGCTCAAGCCGTTCCACCAGCCTGGAATGCCCCCTCCACTGTCTAAAGCCTAATAATCAGTCAGAACCCTGTTCAAAGGTCCACTCCTTGGGGAATAATTCTCTTGAACACTGATGAGAAGTCAGGTCTTATTCATTTGCAATTGTAAAAACATTTGTTGTATCCGTAAGTATTTTAAAATGAACAATATATACATGGGGGTAGTTCTTATCACTGTCTTGATCTATTTAAGTCACGGGGTTGCTTATCATCCTGCCACTTTCTTGTCTCCTGAACCAGATTATCAGCTGCTTCAGGTCATTTCTCATACTTGCTCTCAGAAATGAGCACCCAGTAGGTCCTCGCTAACCATGTATTAATTTGAAAAACAACTTGTATTGCCCAAGTTTTCTCAGTGCTCTGACTACACAGTTTCTACTAGATGAAAACCTTTCCTTCTAGAACACTACCAATCAAAGGTTTTCTTAGAAAAATACTACATTGCTCCTGTAATTATTTTTCAATTTCAAATATAGATTAGCATTGTTCCATCTTTTGGGGTTGTTGTATGCGTATATGAAAATTCACTGCTGTTTTATTATTTATTTTTTTATTTTTTTATTTTTTTGCGGTACGCGGGCCTCCCACTGTTGGGGCCTCTCCCGTTGCGGAGCACAGGCTCCGGACGCGCAGCCTCAGCGGCCATGACTCACGGCCCAAGCCGCTCCGCGGCATGTGGGATCCTCCCGGACCGGGGCACGAACCCGTGTCCCCTGCATCGGCAGGCGGACGTTCAACCACTGCGCCATCAGGGAAGCCCTCTGCTGTTTTATTTTGTAGCACTACAATGACTTCTCATTCCAGCTACCCAAAGGTGGGCCAAACTTCACAGGTTAAGGAAACAGTCACCCACAAGGCTGCTCTCACTTTAGATACCAGCCATGAATTAGGTGTCCCTAAGTCACCCTTCTGACTATCTGGCTACAAATTTGGGAGTTCCCACTACTCTTTCAGACTTGGTAATTCTATATAACTACTCTCAGAACTCAAAAAAGTGCTGTATTTATTATGATAATTTTATTATAGCAAAAGGATACAAATCAAAACCAGCCTAAAGAAGAGACACAGAGGGTAAGGTTTGGGAACAGCACAAATGTGAGGCTTCCCCAGGAACACATTACCCTTCTGGCATATTGTTGTGTAACAACAATACATAGAGTGCTTCCAGGCCAGGAAACTCACCTGAGCTTTGTTGCCCAGAATTTTATTGGGGTTTCATTACGTTGGCATGATCAATTGACCACACAGTTGAATTCCATCTCCAGTGCCCTCCACCCCGAGGTTGGGCTGATACCATGTGGCTCAAAGCCCCAACCCTCTAGTCACTTGGTTGATCTGTCAGGCATGGCCAGTCCCCATCTTGAGTCATCTCATTTGAGTGAACTAGGGGCCAACCACGAGTCACTTCATTAGCATAAACTATCAGATATGGTCTCTGGGGGGGTCACTATGAATAACAAAGATATCCTATCCCTGGGGGGGGTCACTATGAATAACAAAGATATCCTATCACTCAGGAAGTTCCAAGGATTTAGAGGTTACCTCCTAACACACACTCAAATCAATGTAAAAATGCTTCTTCAATTATTTTTCAAATAAGTCATAAACATAAAGACTGTACTTTAAACATTCCTCATCAAATAATTGCAATATACCACTTCTGCTTGCAGACCACTGGCAAGAACTTGAACATAGGACTATGGCTGATGGCAAGGGAGGCTGGAAATGGAAGTGTTTGTCCTGGGCAGCAATGGGGCCAATGAAAATTGGGGGATTCTATTACTAAGGAAGAAGAGGAGGATGGATATTGACAAATGACCAGGAATCTGTGCCTGAAGACCCCAATACTTCAAAGCCATTTGGGAATGAGATCATATCCATGATCCTCTCTGGGTCTCAGTCTTCTCCTCTGTAAGATGAAGGGCTTTGCACTTGTGGAAATAAATGAAGACTACCCAAATGAGAAGAAACAGGCTGTTTATTCAGAGCTTGCCATAGCAAAGGATCAGCCACTATCACCTGCACCTGGCAGAGACCCAAAGGCGTGAAGGGATTAAGAAAGCTTTACGATGAGAAGAAAAAAAATGAAAGCTTCAGGTATGCCCTGACTGGAAGTTGTCGGCATGGGAAAACTGGAGGGGGGCTAACTCGGAGCAGGATATCTTATGTGATTGGTTTG
Organism: Mesoplodon bidens; assembly: GCF_964165515.1. Lineage (NCBI taxonomy): Eukaryota > Metazoa > Chordata > Mammalia > Artiodactyla > Ziphiidae > Mesoplodon > Mesoplodon bidens. Next base: position 14,165,713 of record NC_138170.1, on the reverse strand, counting down.
GGCAGCACATTTGGTTTTCTGTGTTTGGTTCTAAGTTGGAAGTGAGGGCAAAGAATAGGGGGGAAGTAGCAGTCATCTGGCTGTTCTGAGCTGATTGCTGCAGAGGCTGTGGTCTGGCATCCAGGCTGGTTGCTGCAAAGGTGTGGGACAGAGTTCTATTGTCATATAAGGTGTATCCATTGTCCATTGGTATATTTAGTCCCTCAGTTCTCCCTTTTGGTCACTTTCTGGCTTGAGAGAGGCTGACCAATTCAGAGATGCTGGAGAGCTAGACCTTTAGGGAGGATTGTTTGGTTTTGTCTCCATAGTAAACTTATCATGAGATCTTTTTGATCTTTTTGTTGTTGTATCATCATGGCAATCAGATCTGATGAGAGAGAAGCTGTGCCGAAGCATTGAGCCAAGTAGTGTTTTCTTTAAGGTGATGTACTGCCTGTTCTACCATGCCTGTTTCATTGAGCCAAGTATAGCAATGGCATAGATGCGCCCTTGATTAGTCAGTAAGAGGTTTAGTGCAAAGCAATCGCCCATAACTACTTGAGCCAACGAGCTGAGACAAAAGTACAGATCTTCACTCTAGGGAAGAGGTGCTGTCATAACTTCTGGCAGAGTTAGTGAGTCATAGGCCTCTTATAGTCTCTTTTGTCTCCCACCGTTGGAAATACGGCTCTGATGGTTCACATAAACAATGGGTCAGCAATTCCCCAAGGCAGAGTGCATGAATAATTAAGGGTGGCCACATTTTGGAGCTCTTGCCCGGGTTGGAATTTCCAGCACTGGTGATTTATAAAGTTAGGATTTCTAAATACAGTTTTGGGATGCTATTCCTAAAGTGCATGAAGTTTTAGTCTGAGGAAAACGAGACCTGTTGACCTGGTTACAGAGGAAGTAGAATCCAGTAAGGGCACATAGAGATCCAGGAAAAAAGTCGTTCATGACATGAGATTGGAACCAAAGCCTCACATTAGCTCTGCTATATATTTGGATCCCTTTACTGTCTTCCTGCTGATAAGTAACTGGCCTACTACCCTAATGAAGGTTGTTGAATTCAAATTCAGAATTACCTGGATTCTGATAAAAATTGGCTCTTTTTCTGGGAGAGTGGGACACTGGCAAAGTCACAGGTTGATTTGTTTAAGGTCATTTGTCCCTGTAGGTGCTAATGGAAAAACCACTGGCTTTAATTCTCTCTAGTCTCATTTGGTGAGACCAGAACCGTTCATATATATTTATCATGATGGTCTGCCAGTGGATGGCATATCCAGCAGTTGGTGAGATTTAGAGTAGTGGCTACTATTTAGGATAATCTAAGAATGGCATTAGAATGAGTACGCTCTGGGGACTTCCCTGGCGGTCCAGTGGTTAAGACTTTGCCTTCCAGGGCAGGGGGTGCGGGTTCAATCCCTGGTTGGGAAGCTAAGATCCCACATGCCAAAAAACCAAAACATAAAAGAGGAGCAATATTGTAACAAATTCAATAAAAGACTTAAAAAAAAAGAATGAGTACGCTGTGACCTAACAGTTATAATGAAGAGGGAAGAAAAGAGAAAACGGGTCATTACGGGTGGATGACAACCAGGAATCAATAGAAATGAGAAGAATAACTATAAGCAAGCAGATGAAAAACAAAACAAGACTTTTTTTGAAGTATAGTTGATACAGTATTGCGTTAGACAAAACAGGGCTTTGACACAGGTCTTGGTCTGACATCTTGGGCAGAAGCTATCTGTGATCTGAAGTCATCTGTTTATTCCAAAGGTCTTTGGTCAGCTGTATACTTCTGAAGACCAGCTGCTTGTAGAGCATCTGGGAGAATCCTCAGTTTGAAGTCCTCTACTGGAATAGGCTTCCAGTTGTGTCATTTCGGAAATTCTTCTTTAGTTGTAAAATAGGTATTGAAGAATTGAGCCCCTGGAGTTTTCACTGCTGTATTTGTTAACAGTACCCAAGAAGGTTCAAGAACAATTTTTCTCTGATGTCTCAGACAAAAATCTCATGGTTGAAGATCACAAAGAGGCTATTTAGGAAGATGCTGTGGGAAGATGTCCTTAACCTGCTGATGATAGGACTGGGTAGAGTACATGAATCCCCTGTAATATTTTGCCACGTCTGCATGCAGCAGGGTAGAGTCTAGTATTGGAAGTGGAATCTCTAAATAAATGGGTTCAGTTCTTAGATAACTGATGTATCCCCAAGGGAGTGAACCATATGGCCATAAGGGCTTCTGGGAGTACCCTTGGCCAGGGAGCTAAAGGGTTTCTGGGATTTTTGCTAATTTTAAGTTAAGGATGTCATTGATTCCTGTAAAGTGTGTGCTTTGATCACCTGATATAAAAAATGGGATGTGATAGGTTGGATACACAGAATCAAGCAGCTTTTAGTCAGGACTGTAGCTTTTCATAGCAACTAAATGCTTCAGTCCATCATGAAAACAGACATATTAAAAACTAAGACACATTCCCATTTCATGAAGGGTAGGAGCTGGATAAAATCCAGCTGAAGGTGTCCAAGGATCTTGGAGGCTTTGGTTCCAGGCCATGTCCCACCTTTAGTTTTTTTTTTAATTTTATTTATTTATTTATTTATGGCTGTGTTGGCTCTTCGTTTCTGTGCGAGGGCTTTCTCTAGTTGCGGCAAGTGGGGGCCACTCCTCATCGCGGTGCGCGGGCCTCTCACTATCGCGGCCTCTCGTTGCGGAGCACAGGCTCCAGACGCACAGGCTCCGTATTTGTGGCTCACGGGGCTAGTTGCTCCACGGCATGTGGGATCTTCCCAGACCAGGGCTCGAACCCCTGTCCCCTGCATTGGCAGGCAGATTCTCAACCACTGCGCCACCAGGGAAGCCCCCCACCTTTAGTTTTGTCAAGATTATGATTATAGGTGACACGTGACCTAAAAATAACCTGTTAAAAAGTTTTCTTTTTAAAGTTTATTTACCAATGTTAATTTAAGATGGTAACCAATTTGTATCATGATGTGTAGTTTCATGGAAACATTTAGCTATCATCTGAAATCATCTGGCACACCAAGTGGCCATCTTGGGAGCACCAGTGATGATCTGAGTGAAGGTTACATTTTTAAACATTCTTCTTTTTCAGAATCAGGGGCTAAACACTGATATTCTATACTGGCCTCTCTGAATTCCTCCAGAGAGTTATCCTTTGAGGGTTTCGTTAGGAACCTCACCTTGGTTAAAGCTGCTTGTCTGGCCTAAAGACCTGCTGGTGCATTTCCTTCCACTTCCATATTATCTCTTTTGTATAAGCCTCAGCCCTTATAATAGCCACCTCTCTAGGAAACAGGAGTGAATCCATAAGTTCTTGTTGTCCATTTTTGATGGGGATTTTAGGAGAGGCTAGGAAACCTTCTTTGTTTCAAAGTATCTCAAAGTCATGTTCTGATCTCAAGCCTATCTCCTATGTGTGCATATGCTTACCCTCTGGTCTTTGGCCAGTCGACTAACTGTATATAGTAAGTGCAATAAGTTCTGCCATCTGGGCTGATTGTAACTCAGGTAGAGGACTACATTCTAAAGAGAACTTAAATTAGTGACACCATATCCTTCTTGATAACCTTTGGTTTCATATTTGAGATATGCTTCATCAACAAAAAATATTAGTTCAGAATGCTTAATTGGAGTCTAGTAAATCCGAGCAAGGCACAGAAAGTTTCCTAACTAAGGTAAGACAATCATGAGGTTCTCCTTCTGTTAGGGGCAGGAGTGTGGCAGGGTTCAGGATGCTGCAGTAGTGAACAGAAATGTGAGAGGGACAGAGTAACAGAATAGAACATAATAAGATGTTAATTAGCAGGCTGACAGTGTAAACTCTCTCTTTTCACAGATGACATGATCTGATATGTAGAAAATCCTAAGAAATACACTAAGAACCTATTGGAATAAATGAATTCAGCAAAGTTTCTGGATATAATCAGATCAATATACAAAAATCAAAAATATTTCCATACATGATCCATAAAAGAAAAAAACTGATAAACTGGACTTCATCAAAACTGAAACCTTTTGCTTGGTGAAAGACCCTATTAACAGGATGAAAAGACAGGCTACAGGCTGGGAGAAAATATTTGCAGACAACTTATTTCAAAATGTACTCCCATCTGGAATATACAAAGAACTCTCAAAACTCAATAGTAAAAGAAACCAAACAATCCAACTAGAGAGTGAGCAAAGATTTCACCAAAGAGGACATACAGATGGCAAACAAGCACGTGAAAAAACATTCAAACATCATTACCTATTAGGGAAATGTAAATTAAAACCATGATGATTTATCACTACACAGCTATTAGAACAGCTTAAAAAAGTGTTTTTTAAGTGACAATTCTAAAAGCTAGTGAGGATCAGAGGAACTAGATCTCTCACACATTGCTGGTGGAAATATAAAATGGTATGGCCACTATGAAAAAGAGTTTGGCCATTCTTAAAAAACAAAACATACCTTTACCATGCAATCTCACTGCTTGGCATTCATTCCAGAGAAATGAAAGCTTATGCCCATACAAAAACATGTACATGATGGTTATATACCTCTAAGTATTGAAAGCAGGGACCTGAAAATCTATTTGCACCCCATGTTCATAGCAGTCTTATTCACAATAGCAAAAAGGTAGAAGCAACCCAACTGTCCATTGGCAGATGGATAGATAAACAAAATACAGTATATACATACAATGGAATATTATTCAGCCTTTAAAAAGGAAGGAAATTCTGACACATGCTACACAAGGATGAACCTTGAGGACATTATGTTAAGTGAAATAAGCCAATCACAAAAGGACAAACACTGTATGATTCTACTTATAGGAGATAGTTAATCAAATTCATAGAGACAGAAAATAGAATGGTGGTTGCCAGGGACTGGAGAGAGAAAGGAATGGGGAGTTTCTGTTTTGCAAGATGAAAAGAGTTCTGGAGATGGATGGTAGTGATGGTTGCACAACAATGTGAATGGACTCAGTGCTCTGAACTGCACACTTAAAAATAGTTAAGAGGGCTTCCCTGGTGGCGCAGTGGTTGAGAATCTGCCTGCCAATGTAGGGGACACGGGTTCGAGCCCTGGTCTGGGAAGAATCCCACATGCCGCGGAGCAACTGGGCCCGTGAGCCACACCTACTGAGCTTGCGCATCTGGAGCCTGTGCTCCGCAACAAGAGAGGCCGCGGTAGTGAGAGGCCCGCGCACCGCGATGAAGAGCGGCTCCCGCTCGCCGCAACTAGAGAAAGCCCACGCATAGAAACGAAGACCCAACACAGCCAAAAATAAATAAATTAATTAATAAGTTAAAAAAAAAAAAAAAAAGCAGAGCAATAGTGTTAACTGGAGCTTTAAAAAAAAATAGTTAAGATGGTAAATTTTATGTTACGTGTACTTTAGCACAATTTGAAATTCTTTAAATGTCAAAAAATGCACATGAATATTCACAGCAGCTTTGTTTGGAACAGCCAAAAATTGGAGAAAAACTACATATCCTACAATGATGAATGGTGGAACAAAAGGAAGAAACTATTGATGCATTCAACAACTTGGATGGACATCAACGGTATTATGCTGAGTGAAAAAAGCCAATCTCTCTAATTCCATTTATATAACATTCTCAAAATGACAGCATTTTAGATATGGAGAACATACTAGTGGTTGCCAAGGGTTAGGGATGGTTGGGGAAGACAGAAGAGGGAGAATGTGACTCTAAAGAGAAAGCACAAGGGATCTTTGTGACGATGGTCCTGTATCGTGATTGTGGTGGTTATCGAAATCTACACGTGATAAAGATTGTATAGAACTACACACCACCCCCAAGAATGCATGTAAACTGATAAAATCCAAATGAACTCTGTGCGTTGTATCAATGTGTACAATGGTTTTGATACTACTGTATTATAGTTATACAGTTGACCCTTGAACAGCATGGGTTTGGACTGCATGAGTCCGCTTATATGCAAACTTTTTTTCCATAAATACTGCTGTACTACATGATATGCGATTGGTTAAATCCATGGATGCAACACTACGAATTCAGAGGGCCAACTATGGGACCTGATCACCCGTGGATTTTGGTATCCGTGGAAGGTCCTGGAGCCAATCCTCTGTGGATACTGAGAGATGACTGTATAAGACGTCACAACTGGGAAAAAGTGGGTGAGGGGGTGCATGGGACCTTTCTGTCCTATTTTTGCAGCTCCTTATAAGTCTGTAATTATTTCAAAATGAAAAGTTTGAAAAAACAAGCCAACCAGAACTTGACTGCTTGGCCATGGGCCAGCAAGTTCCCTTGTGACCTGAGCTGTCCATCATGAACTGGGTGCCATCTGACCCACCAAGCCATAAAGCTGGGCACACAGCAGCACGCCATCATCAAATGGAAGTGGTATATATGAAGCTGGGCTCAAGCAGATCCTGAAGGCACAAGAAATTGTATGATTTCCTCATGACCATGGCCTCTACTCTTGCGACATTATCTTCTCTCTCCAAACCCACCTACAGCTTCACGGTAACCTCCCTCTCACCAGTTGCCTGAAGAGGAAAACTCTTGGGTTCTGCATAGTATGCAAGCATCACCTAAAAGGACACAGCTGCACAACATCTCACTTTGGGAAGGCTCTGCGGGACAGCGATGAAGGGAAATCCTCTCAGTGGGCAGAACTTTGAGCAGTGCACCTCACTGTTCATTTTGCCTGATCAGAAGCACAGAGCTATACTTTTTCACGCGCTGTGGCTATGGCTTGGCTGGATGGTCAGGTACTTGAAAGGAGTATGATTAGAAAATTCAAGGAGGTCTGACAAGGAGTCTGGGGAGAGGTGTGTCGACAGACTTCTCTAATTTGGCACAGAATGTTAAGATAATTACGTTCCATATGAATGCTTACCAAAGGGTGACCTCCACAGAGGAGGATTTTAATGAGGTGGACAGAATCACCAACCTGTGAATGTCAGTCAGCCTCCTTCCACAGAAATGGACTCGAGAACAAAGCACTAGGGATGGAGGTTACGTTTGGGCTCAGCAACATGGACTGCCACTCACCAGGGCCAATCGGGCTCCAGCCACTGCTTAGTGCCCAATATTCCAACAGCAGAGACCAACACTGAGCCCCCAATATGACACTACTTCCCGAGGATTAGCCAGCTATCTGGTTGCAGATTGATTACATCGGGCCCGTTCTATCAGGGAAGGAGCAGCACACTGTTCTGACTGGAACAGACACTGGATATGGATTTGTCTTCATTGCCCGCAATGCTTCTCCCAAAACAACTATCCAGAGCTTTGCTGGAGTTGGGTATGAATAGCTTTTTTATTTTCCTATTTATTCCCCCCTCGGACCTTCACTGAGACCCTCTCCGTGCTCGTCTGTACCTCGCACTTCTGGTTGGGAAGAGTCCGCAGCATGAGCTCCGTTCCGAGGGAGGAGGATGTCACCGGCTCGCGGTCCCGCCGCCCTGTAGATCCCGACGGTGCCGCCGGGTCCCTGGAGAGAACACCATGAGCCAGCCCTGCCCACACCGGCAGCCAGCCCAAGCCCCGCCCCTGGGTCCTAACGCGAGGTCCTCCGCGGGGGCTGTCCGAGGCTGCGCCGGACTCATCCCACTTTGTTTCCCGTCCAGACAACCCTTCACTCGGGCCTACGCTGCGGCGCGGCCCCCTGGCCTCGAAAATTCAGTCTCGGGCCGAGGTCCGCGGCCGTTGGACGAGGAGCAGTCGCGGCAGGCGGTGGGAAGGCTGCCCGAACGGAGGCGCTCGTGGGTCTCCAGCATGGCTGCGACGGTGCGCGCTGCGGGAATTCTCCCTGTGCTGTGTGGCGCGTCGGCGGGTGAGAGCCAGGACGCTGGGAGCAGGGGCTCTGAGCGGGGCGGGAGTAGGGGTTCGCCGGGGCCTGCAGACACCCGGGTGGAAAGAAGCGAGAAGCCGCGGCCCCGGCCTCTCACGCCCGGCTCTTGTCCCGCTGGGACCTGCTGTGTGACCTTGCGCGCGTCCGCATCCTCTCTGGGTCCCAGGGCCCGGGTCTGTAAAGTGAGGGTGGACTGGACGCTGTCCAGAGTCTCTTCCAGTTCACCAGGCCGCTCGTGCATGCTCGGTTAAAAGGGACAGGGTAGTGGCAGGCAAGCATCGCCTTCCCCGCGGGCGTGATTCACAGGTTCATTTGGTGATGTTGATGTGGGGTTCGAGGTGGATGGCGGCCAGCGAAGCTCGAAAGGGAAATAGGCTGTCCTCCAGCTTGAGTCGGATAGGATTAGTGTCAGTTATTTTAGATTCCGGGCTGATCAGTGCCCTTTATTAAAAAGAAGGATGTTTGGAATGTCAGTAGTTTTTGCTCTTATTGTCCTCCCCCACCCCTAGTTGGTTGTTTGCAGCCCGAGGAAAGGCAATCTGCTATTCTCCAGCCTGATGTTTATCTCTAGGAACCACTTCGTAATTAATTGGACCTCTATTCTCTCTATTTTATTGTAAACCCACAATCCAGCACTCGTAATTCCAAAATCCAAAGATCTGTAAAAATCGAAAAGTTCTTTTTATGAACTCATTTTGTTGGGAAATTTGACCTGCAATCGTTTGTAGGAAAATCTGACCTGAGCATTTTTTACTTTTGTTTATGTTGTCACTACCTCCTCCTTTTCCAAAGCCCCGATCAAATAGCACTTAGCACGTGTAGCTTTCTTTCATGAGCTCTTATGTGTAGCAGGGACTGTCTTAAACTCTTTATGCTTTTTTCCTTGCTTCATCTTCACAATGCCTTTGTGAGATAGATGCCTTTATTCCCATTTTACAGATGAGGGAATTAAGGCACACAGAGGTTGAGAAACTTGTTCAAGATTAGACTGGGAGGATGTCAGGTTTTTGCACCCACACCACCTGGCTCCAGAGCCTCTTTCTTTCTTTCCTTTTTTTTTTTTTTTCTTTTTCTAGTGTATAAACTTTTTTTGGTAGTGGCTTTATTGGGATGTAATTTACATACCACAGGATTCATCTTAAAAGTATACAGTTCAGTGGTTTTTAGTGTATTCACAGAGCTGTGCAACCATCACAGCAGTCAATTTTAGAACATTTTCATCACCCCAAAAAGAAACCCTGTACTCTTTTAGCTAGCATCCCCCCAGACCCCCATTGCCCCCATCCCTGGGCAACCACTAATCTACTTTTTTTCTCTATAGTTTGCATGTTCTGGATATTTCATATAAATGGAATCAAGTAATCCGTGATCTTTTGTGACTGGCTTCTTTCACTTAGCATAATGTTTTCCAGATTTGTCCATGTTGTAGCATAAATCAGTACTTAATTCCTTTTTATGACTGAATAATATTCTGTTGTGTGTATATGCCACATTTTGTTTATCTATTGAGCATTTGGGTTGTTTGTACCTTTTGGCTATTATGCCTAATGTGGCTGTAAATATTTGTGTGCAATGTTTTTGTATGTACATATATTTTCATTTCTCATGTGTATACACCTTAGAGTGGAATTGCGAGATCAAATAGCGACTCCATGTTTCACTTTTTGAGGAACTACTAGACTGTTGTCTAAAGTAGCTGCACCTTTTTACATTCCGACCAGCATGAGGATTTTTATTTCTCCACATCCTTGTCAACACTTGTTATTTTCTGTCTTTTTGACTGTAGTCATCCTAGTGGGTGTGAAGTGGTATCAATTTGTGGTTTTGATTTGCATTTCCCTGATGGCTAATGAAAGTCTTTTTTTGTGCTTCTTGTCCATTTCTATATGTTCTTTGGAGAAATGTCTATTCTAATCTATATCTATTTTTAAACTGGGCTGTCTTTTTATTAGTGAATTGTAAGAGTTCTTTATATTTTCTAGATACAAGTCCCTTTTCAGATAAATGATTTGTAAAAGTGTCTCCCCCTCTGTGTGTTGTCTTTTCATTTTCTTGATAGTGTCCTTTGAAACACAAAAGTTTTAAATTTGGATACTGTCTGATTTACCTATTTTTGGTTTTTGTTGCTTGTACTTTTAGTGTCATATCTAAGAAACCATTGCAAAATCCAAGGTCATAATTATTTACCCTTATGTTTTACTCTAAAGGTTTTATAGTGTTTGCTCCTACCTTTAGGTCTTCGATCCATTTTGAGTTAAGTTTTATGTATGGTATAAGTAGGGCTCCAACTTCATTCTTTTTGCATGTGGATACTCAGTTGTCCCAGCATCGTTTGTTGGAAAGATTATTCTTTCTCCACTGGTTTTTCTTGGCGCCCTTTTCAAAAATTAGTGTCCAGTGAATGCTGTCAGAGTCTGTTCTGAAGTGCTGTACTGTGTGAAGTGGTACACAGTACGGTTACAGCCTGGCGCTGCAGGGGCTCCTGATGAAAGAGGGGAGCAGAGTGCTGTGGGGATTGGGGAGCCTTCACCGGGGGGTGGTGTTTCAGGCAAACCAGGAGAACCTGTCAGAGGCACACTAAAGGATTCGAGAGCTGAGTGTGTTCCAGACTGACTGCGAGCCTGGTGTGGCCAGAGGGGGATGGAGAAGGAGAGTGGTGGAGATGAGGCTGATGTGGAAGGTTGGGGCCAAGTCGCAGCCCTGTAGGTGATGCTGAGGAGTTGTGAATTTGTTCTGCAGATAGTAGGGAGCCAAAGAATGATATATCAGGGCTGTGCGGTGACTAGACTTGTAGTTCTAGAAAGGCCTGCCTGTTACCAAAGGGAAAAGGGGAGGGGGGTAAATTAGGAGTTTCAAATAAGCAAAAAAAAAGAAAAAGAGAGAGAGAGAAGGGCCTGCTTGACAGCAGATGGTGAATTAGAGGGAGACTGGAGGCAGACTGGAGACCTGTTAGGAGACTGTCAACAGGAGACTGTCCTTACCATGTGGCTGAGGGATGGAGCCTGAACAAAGAGGGGCAGTGAGACTGTAGGAGGGTGTGCAGCTGAGAGGGGGATTGATTTTTGAGGAGAATTTATAGGGCTTGGTAACAGGTCAGATGTGAGAGTGAAGGAGCCAATGTGATGTGATTTCATTTACTTGGGCAAGTGGTCATGGAGCCCAGAAATTACTCATTTACTTGTCTTGGTTCTTTTATTCTATAGATAATACTATTCTTTAGGTGTTAAAAAATTCCTTTTCATGCAGAAATGGATCTTAATTTTTTTTTTTTTAATTTATAGGTCATTTATGGTCCAGGCAGCTTTACCTAAGCAGCTTTCCAACAGCTTCCATTTTGGCATTGAAGACTGTTCCCAGCAATGGTGAGATTTATTTATCTAACTACGTTTTCTTATAAGAGCTAGTGTTAAGAGTACTTTATGTAGTTTTTTTAAAATGTAAAGGAATGAAGTACATTCTTTGTAATAGAAATGGATAAGGTCTAAAGAGTACTTTTCAAATTTTTAATGATTACAGCTGTTATAATTCAAGGCTTTAAAAAATAATAGCCATGATTTATTGAGTAATGACTGTGTCAGGTTTATAGTATGTTATCTTGGTTAATCCTCACCCCAGTTTTTGTGGGGAGTTGTTATTCCCATTTTACAGATGCTGAAGTGAGTCTCTGAGAGGCTAAGTGACTTGCTTAAGGTCACACAGCCAGTAATGGCAGGACTGGGTCCTGAGCTGTCTCGGATACTGTGATGTGTTCTGGAAACACAGTGTTTGTAGAAGGGGTGGGAAGAGTGCTGACTGGTGGAATGACCGCACGGTTCTCGGCTCCTCCACTTTCTGCCTGTGCAACCATGAACTAATGACACCGCTTGGACCCTCAGTTTCCTCTTCTATAAAATGAGGATGGTAGTTCCTACTTTAAGATTGTTATCTTAAAACATTGTACTTCCGAAGAGTACTAAAAGGTGTATATCTTAAAACCACTTCCCTTTTCTAGGCCTTCTCATCTTCCAGTGACACCTTAACTTCCATCTGGTTATATTTCTAAACGGATAGTGTATATACTTGTTCTTTTCTCTGTTAACATCGTTATGCTAATTGAAGATTTAATTAGGCACCATCCCTGCTTTTTCTGAGCATAGTTGTAAGCACAATTTTGGTCGAATCTATAGGCAGTTATGTCTTTGTTCTTCACAGCTGATCTAGGTAGTACAGTTGACCCTGTACGACCAGAACGGATTTGAACTGCACAGGTCCAATTATATGTGGATTTTTTTTCAAGAAATAAGTACTACAGTACCATGCAATTCGAGGTTGGTTGAATCCAAGGATGTGGAATCGCAGATAGGGAAGGCCAACTATATGTTATACGTGGATTTTTAACTAGCGGGGGGGTCAGTGCCCATCACCCTCACGCTTTTTAAGGGTCAACTGTATTCTCTTATTACGTTTCCTTTCTCCTACAACATTTTCTTTTTCCTAGAGTTAGTAATTGCCTTGTTTTGCTTTGTATTCTTTGTACCTGTTGCAGTATTTTCCTGAAGGCTGCAACAGATTGGTCAGAAATAGCAACGATTTTTCTAAAATCCCTGAAACACATCACTAATTAACCAATTTGGTTTAATAGAAGAGATTTAAATTAGAAGGAAGAAATTCTTCGTGGTGAAAACTGTTAAAACACTGAAGTGAAACCTTCAAGGGCAGACTCTGTCTTTGAAGAAGTCCACCCAAAGGAGCTTCCTGGGCTTGCCCCTCTGTGGACTCCATGCTGTTCCTGAGATGGAGACTTCATGGTCCGAAATTAATAAGCATTCAAAGGATCAGAGCAAAACTGTTAATGGATCGTTGGTGGATGATGATCTGTAATTGAACTTCAAATGGGATTTAGCATGAGTTGCTGCCACCTGCTGGTTTAAAAAGCACAATGCAATTTGAGCAAACTCAGTTGTAGCCACAGTACATTAAAAGAGATTATTTCTGAATTCTGAAGTTGATTTCTTTCTACTTTTGACAGTTGGACCTTTGTAGGCTAACTACATGATTATTTGTGAATAGTATTTTGGTCTTTTGAAAAAGATTAAAGAATTCTAAATTTGATGGTAGTGATTTTTACACTCTTAAAGTATGTCAAGGATTGTAGTTCTAAACTACAAGAATAAATTCATGTGCACTTGATATTTTGTTGAAGGTTAAGAAGGCTACAAGAAAAACTAAAATGTGTCCAACATAATGGGATTTAGAATGATTATTGAAGATCTGAATTTATTTAAAATGAAAAGCCAGTATTTTCTATTTACTTTGAATTGAGTAATTTACAAAGTAAGCTGATAGGTCCAGAGAGACCTCACTATGTCATCTGGGCCAGCCTCCAGAAGTTTTATTTTTTACAGAAAGACTGTCCTCAAAATATGATTCTAAAAAGTTCAGGATTTTAGTGACTTATTTTTATTAGTAACAGTTAATTTTTTGGTGCTGGCGGTGTTTCTCCATAGGTGTGGATCATCTAACAAAGTTTTATTCCATCTACCCTGCAGGCTCTTTGTCATCTCCAGGAACCAGAGACAACGGTCATTTTATCAGCTTGACCCGTGCGCTACAGACACAGTGCTGTATTTCTTCTCCCAGTAACTTGATGGGCCAACAGTATAGATTCTATAGTTTCTTCACTAAATGTACGTAGACTGGCCACAAACTTCCCATTTCATGAAACAGGAAAATGAAAGGTGCTTTTGTATCCTAATTTTTCTTCTTTTTCTTTTTCCTCCTTAAATGAATTAACACTTCAGAGATTAATATATGATGTACAGGCATACCTCATTTTATTGCACTTCACTTTATTGTGCTTTGTGGATATTGCGTTTTTTACATATTTGAGGTTTGTGGCAACCCTGTGTTGAACAAATCTATCTGCACCATTTTTTCCAACAGCATTTGTGTATTGTCTCTGTGTCATATTTTGGTAATTCTTGCAATATCTCAAACTTTTTAGTTATTATATTTGATATGGTGGTATGTGATCAGTGGTCTTTGATGTTGTTATTGTGACTGGCTGAAGATTAGCAGTTTTTAGCAGTAGAGTATTTTTTATTTATTTTTTAAATTAAAGTATATATATTGTTGTTTTAGACATAATGCTATTGCATGCTTAAGACTGCAGTATAGTATATACATAACTTTTATAGGCACTGGGAAATGAAAAAATTTGTGTGACTCACTTTATTGTGATATTTGCTTCGTCGCAGTGGTCTGGAACCAAACCCACAGTATCTCCAAGGTACGCCTGTGCTATTAAAATAAAAATGTTCCTCCGTGTACCTCCTAGAATTATCTCACATGCTACCAGTTGTACTGTGCACACTTTTGGGAGTACTAGTTTACTTTAATCCCCTCATTTGGGGCACCTGAGGTCTAAAGGACCTGTGGAATCCCTGGAATTCCGGGATGGAATTGTGGCCCAAATCCCTGCTGATTTAGATTCACACCAAGAATATACTCAAAATCTGTTTTCAGTTGCACTTTAGTTGAGGAGATAGGACTAATCAGGAAAAGTTAATTTTAAGTAGATGTTGTTTTACTAAGATTACTCCTATCTGAGATAGTATTTGAGAGTCCAGTCTGAACTGAAATTAACTTGTAATAAATGGAGATTGAATCCACGATTCAGCATTAGGCAAATTAAAAGAAATTAGGATTATAAAGCCAATTCATTTTAGACTATTTGGTAAATACAGAATCAAAAAGCAAAAAATCACTTGTAATCCTACTACCCAGAAATCCTGGATTTGCTGCTATTTTCCTACAGCAGTACGCTATACATTTTCCCATGACAGTACATGGGCTCCTCCAGTGCAGTGTCATAACTCTAGAATATTTCATTGTGTGGGTACAGATCACTTTAATTTGGATTAAATTAAATAATGACCTACTAGGTCATTCATGTAGCTATGCAGAAAAGAGGACCAGATGATGGGGAATTGCAAGTAACACAGTCTTCCTTGTATCAGAGGATTTTGGTGGAAAGAGAAAAGAGAGGTGGGTAGAGCTGGAACCATGAGGCTCTTCCTTGGTGCCCCCAGCCCCAGTGTTTTCTAAGAGCTGACTTTGTGCTTTGATGGTGGTGGTTGGGGGGTGTCGGGTGGGCGTATATCAGACTTACAGGCCTTTTTAAAAATAGTCTTTTCCCTGCCCTGAAAGGCCTTTTCTCTAACTCTTCTTGTTCTAGAGGTGCCCCTTGCCCTCTGAGACCCCTCACACCTGCCTCTGACACTCCATTAGCCTCCCTTCTTCCTCAGTCATAGGACTCTGTACCCTTATGAGTTTATTGTTCCCAAGTCAGGGAGGGGTGGGGGTGAACTCAGTTGAAACCAGCATGGGGCTAGTTTTTGCTGTTTTAATAGGAAATAGTCTTTGACTTTCTAAATCTCTTCCAAGAAATTTAAAAAAAACATAATTTTTTCAAAACTCTATAAGATTTCCTAAAAATGTTTAACATTGTATTTGTAAATCTATCCCTCTGCCATAGAGGGTCCACCATTAAATGGTGGAGTCTTTTAAATCTTCGTCTTATTATTGTTTCTTTTAAAATCGAATCCCTTTTAGTCTTAATGAGTGGTTTGCTTATTCTGATTCTAAGAGAAACTGTAAGTGATTGACCTCCTTATGCCTCCATTAAAAGTGCTCTCACTGTGAACTTTCAAGTTTTTGATGGCATTTATATATACCATCATTTTTAAGCAATTAGGAAAGAAAATCAGTCTTTAGTGAGAGTTTAGTTTGAGGTTGGTAATTTTATTTCAAACCTGTGGTTCTTTTAAAAGAATCAGTGTCAGTCTAAAGTTTGAAGTTAACCCTTTGGTTTGATCAGGGATACACAAAGCAGCATTGATGTGGAAGCTTACTTACTTTCGTGAGCTTCAGTTATGCAGATCATCTGTAATAATACATTTGTATTTTTAAAAACAGCGTACTGTATAGCTATAAAGCATTAAAAAATATTCTAAATCCAAAGCATTTTTCCCTTTTCATGTTATCTACCCAAAGGATCAAGGTGTAAGGCCTTCCAGGAAGCTAGCAGGTAGAACTTTCATTTTTATTTTTATTATTTTTAAAATTTTTTATTGGAGTATAGTTGCTTTACAATGTTGTGTTAGTTTCTACTGTACAGCAGAATGAATCAGCTATATGTATAATATATATCCCCTCTTTTTGGGATTTCCTTCCTATATAGGTCCCCACAGAGCATTGAGTAGAGTTCCCTGAGCTATACAGTAGGTTCTTATTAGTTATCTGTTTTATGCATAGTATCAATAGTGTATATATAGTGTATATATGTCAATCCCAATCTCCCAATTCATCCCACCGACCCACCCTTACCCCCTTGGTATGGTAGAACTTTTAGCTTAAGGACTCAGAAGAGGAGAATGAAGATACTCATTTGAGTTCTAGAATATGTTTAATATTTCAGGCACGTAGATATATGTATCTTAGATTTTTGACTAGTACAACATTTGTATGGCTCTCATTCTTTATTAAATTGGTAATGGAACAGTCTGTGGTCATAAAATCAATTGGTGATACTGTGAAAGGTAGAAGTCCTTGTGAAGACAATTTAAATCTAATAAACGGCATAGCTATACCAATAAAATTCAGAAGTGGTCAAAAGTAAAGAATCTGAATATTCCACAAGTACAAAGGGGAAAATACTGCTTGCAATGTATGATAGAAAAAGATCTGGGGACCCTGGAAATTCACAAATGGAAATAACTCAGCAGTCTCAGGGTCTATATATAAAGAAAAAGACAACAACAATGATTTAAGAAATACACACATACACATGCAGGTATTAACTATCAGACCTCCACATACTCATTCTTTCGCAAGTATTGGTTAGGCTATAATCAGAGTTGAAGGTGAATTTGGGCATCTCATTTTGAAGGATATACAGAGATGTTTAGGGCATTTACAGAATAGAGCAGACAATCCAAATTATTAAGATTTTTGGGTTCAAATTGCAGTGTTGGTACTTTGGGCTAAGAGATCTGTATTTTGGAAGTCTAGTTACTGATTATCTCAATAGTTATAATGGAGGCAAGAGGGCAGGGAAGAGACCGGTCACACAGTTGTTAAAATGTCTGGGAAACAAATCTACTGGAAAGTAACAGGGATTGAAATATGGTTGTCTTTTGTGGGGGAGGGCCATATTCTGTAAAAGGAGTAGAATCGCTTCCCCTTGGGCTTTCCAAATGTAACCATGTGATGTGTGCAAAGAATGTTTTAATTTTGCTTTCATTGCCGTAATGATATGTGACCCGACTTCTTCCAGCCTTTTGTATTCGACAGGAATAAATCAATAGACCGTCGATCATTGCTTGAAGAAATTTTTTAAAACCTATTTCTTTACAGTGACAGCAGATGAGCTGTGGAAAGGTGCCTTAGCAGAGAGTGGTGCCGGAACAAGAAAAGGAAGAGGCAAAAGAACTAAGAAAAAGAAAAGAAAGGATTTGAACAGGGGTCAGATCATCGGTGAAGGTAAACTTATTTATAAAAGCAGCTCATGTGCTTTCTAAGATGTTTTCTCCAAAATTTTACAGATATTTTACAAACTAGAAGCATAAAACATTTCTCATGAAGGGTATTAGGTTCTGTGATTTTAGGGTCCAGCCAAATGGCTTAATGCCCCATGATTCAGGGAAAGGAAAATCCCATAGAAAGGGATTCATTCATTTAGTTATTCGTTCAACAAGCCTTAAGTGCCCTGTGTGGCATCTGCTGCAAAAGTCCCTATCCTCAAAGAACTTATGATCCAGAGGTAGAAGGTGGAATAACTGGAGAACTGGCTTAACTTTCTCTCTGAAGGGCCAGGTAGAAATACTTTTTTAGCCTTATGGGCCACATGGTCTCTGTTCCAACTATTCAACTCTGCTGTTGTAGCACAAGAACAGTCATAGACAATACGTAACCAAATGGGCATACCTGTGTTCCAATAAAACTTTATTTACAAAAATAAGTGGTGGGCTAGGGCTTCCCTGGCGGGGCAGTGCTGAAGAATCCGCCTGCCAATGCAGGGAACACGGGTTTGAGCCCCGGTCCGGGAAGATCCCACATGCTGCGGAGCAGCTAAGCCCATGCGCCACAACTACTGAGCCTGTGCCCTAGAGCCCACGAGCCATAACTACTGAAGCCTGCGCACCTAGAGCCCATGCTCCGCAACAAGAGAAGCCACCGGAATAAGAAGCCCACGCACCGCAACGAAGAGTAGCCCCTGCTTGCCACAACTAGAGGAAGCCCACGCGCAGCAACGAAGACCCAACGCAGCCAAAACTAACTAACTAACTAACTAAATAAATTTATTAAAAAAAAAAAAGTGGTGGGGTAGATTTGGATTGTGGGCCTTACTTTGCCAACTTCTGGAACACATGATTGTTTATACTTGTGTTTTTTAAAGAATAAAAATAGTATACTTGAATCAACATTCTTTACTGTGGTTGCTGACAAATTATCTTTGATAGTAATAGCCTTTTGGATGTAAAGAAAACACCTTTCACTGCACTTGTAGCTGTTGCATGTCTACTTGGATGTTTTCCTCCATGACTTCCCTTATATCTTATTTATTTATTTATTTATTTAACATTTTAAACAATCATATCTGTATACTTTCTCAACTAAAAAAAATAGAGAAACCTAAAGTCCCCCTTGATGCCTTTTTTATCTCCCCCAATCCCAGTTGCCTCCCCTAAGGAAACCACTGATTTCATTTTGATGTGTTTCCTTCTGACATTTTCTAATGCTTTTATATATATAAATACCCTAAAAGGAGTATATATTTTCTTTTAAAAATAATTAGATTATGTACAATATGGTACATATTGTCTTATAATTTCCTTTTTTTCACTCAGTGATAGGTCTTGGAAATTGTTCTATATCAGAACCTATAGTGCTACCTTATTCTTTGAATTTAGTACAGAGTATTTCATAGGTTGGATATGCCATAGTTCATTTTACTGTTCCAATATTGCTGGACATTTAGATTGTTTCTGTTTTTTGCCTTTACAAATAACACTTCAGTGGACATCCTTGTCCAAGCACACATATGCCTCATACCTGCATGGGAGTGTTTTTCTAGGCAATACCAGTAAGTGGAATTACTAGCTGTTACGGTAGGTATGTTTAAAATTTTAATGAACAGTGCCAAGTGGCCTGTAGAGTGATTATGTTAGCTTAAGCTCCCACCAGCGGTATCATTATCTATATACACATTGCCTGGCATTTTAATACTCAAGAAATGAATGCTTTTAAAAAATCCTGATTTATGTATGTTTTTAAACCTTCAGGGCGTTGTGGCTTCCTATGGCCTGGTCTGAATGTCCCTCTTATGAGAAATGGAGCTGTGCAGACCATTGCCCAAAGAAGCAAGGAAGAGCAGGAGAAGGTAGAGGCGGATATGGTCCGGCAGAGAGAAGAGTGGGACTGGAAGAGGAAGATGAAAGTCAAACGGGAGCGAGGATGGAGCGGAAACACATGGGGAGGCGTCAGTCTTGGCCCCCCTGACCCTGGTCCCAGTGGAGGTAGCAGAGTCCTGGTTTTGCTTACATTGTGACAGAGAGAGCACTCCTATTTCTGGAATTCTTTGATACGATTTTATTTACTCGTCTGTTTAGATTGCCTTCTTCCTAAAAAGGATTTGAGCATCATTGAAATAACTTCACATTATTACCCAAATGTATTTTATGGAGCACTAGAGGCCTATAAGCCAAGAAGTATTCCACAAATAGGGGGCAAAGCACTGGGTTCTGGTGTCTTTATTGTGTGGCTTCTCAGAGCATTTGAACATGGTGGTGTGCATTATGGCTCTATATAAGTCATCTGTGGGATGCAGTTTCCCAAATGCTATTGGTCATGGGGTATGGAGCAGCATGGCTTGGGAGTGCTATTTTGATAACAGAAGAAACCAAATAGTTGTCATTAAGCCTCATCAAAGTACACACGAAATAAAAGTTGATAATATTTATCAGGCTAAATTAGAAAACAAAGTCATCTCCCACTGCTTCCTGAGTACGTAAAGAAGTAAAAATCACCTGAAATAGTCATTCTTGTCAATGAATAGGAGATGAAGGAATAGACAAGGATTCCGCTGCTTTCTTTAGTTTGGCTCAGAGAGGAGACGAGAGGTTGAGGTGGAGAGACTCAGGCCAGCATGCTTAGGACTGAGCAGAATGCTTGCATTGGGAGAATGAAGATACGGGAGGGAGAGAAAAAAACCCATAAACTTAAGTCCCTAGGGAGGGCCCAGATTTAGAGTGTAGATAAATGGAGGAACTTGTGATGGAAGAAAGGGCAGGGGACAGAGTCAGGTAAGCTGTGTTGGTAGTGGAAGGAGTGGGTGGGGCCTGTGTGAGCCTTCAGTTAGTCTGTGAGGAGGAGATGGACATGGATGAGCATGGCCACCAGAATATTTTGATGAAAAGGTAGGGTATCTGGGATGGGCCTCAAAATTATCCAGTGGAGTGGGACTTGGACAGAGTTTAGAGGAAAGAAGATTGGCTGTGAGTTGATAATCGTTGAAGCTAGCTAATGGTACATAAGCTCACATTTTGCTCTTTTGGGGGGGGGTTGCCTATGAATGTAAATTTTCTATAGTAAGAAGTCATTAAAAATAAAAGAACACAGAGAGTGTTTGAAATGGCTGCTGTGGTGAGAGGAGAGAGACCTAACTAAAAGGATGTAAAAGGCCAGCAGGCAGCAGGGAGGACTTGACTGAGTTGGAGACCATGAGTTTTTAGTGGCCCAAGTGTGTCCCATGCTTTGACTTCTCTACAGCAGCACCTGGCAGGTCAGGTGTGCCCAGACAGCTGCATTGATTCCATCCTGGATAGTGTGGTGGAGAGGGGAAGAGGCGAGGGAGTTGAGGATATTCACAAGACCTGGTGGAAGTGTTGGACTGTGGTGTCTTGACTGACTGGGAGAGACTGGAAGACCAGAGGGGTGATGGGGAAGGGGAACAGTGGTCAAGAGTCTGGAGGTGCTGGGGAGCCCCAAGGACCATCACCTTTCAGTCACTGAGTGAGAGCTGGAGAGGTGGGAGGATGCAGTCAGGGTGGTCTGAGTGGTTGAGTTTATGAATTTAGTGGTAGAACAGTTTCTGGTGATGATGGAGGATCAGGGTGTTGCTTTGATTGTGGCACCAAAGTATCTGAGACTCTTTCTTAGTTAAAAGTCAGTGATGGGGCTTCCCCGGTGGCACAGTGGTTGAGAGTCTACCTGCCGATGCAGCGGACATGGGTTCGTGCCCTGGTCCGGGAGGATCCCACATGCCGCAGAGTGGCTGCGCCCGTGAGCCATGGCCACTGAGCCTGCGCGTCTGGAGCCTGTGCTCCGCAATGGGAGAGGCCACAACAGTGAGAGGCCTGTGTACCGCAAAAAACGAACAAACAAACAAAAAACTTTCATACACTAATTATATAGACACATTTATCTGTATACCTGTTTCTTTTCTCCCTACAGAAACATATGATGATTTCGATACCAGGATACTTGAGGTGGGCATGCTGAATTAAATACCCAGTTAAGCCTTGGGAGAAGTTGGGATGGATGGAGTGGGGTGGGTGGAGAGGGTAAGGGGAACAGTGGGGAAAAGCCTTTGATGAGTGACTTTTTCTGAGCCACAGAGCTGCTTCGGGTAAGGAAATGATGGAACTTTAATTTCAGTTACTTGATCATATTGGCTTTTCTGACTGCTGCCCTTTTGGGGGGCCACCCATTAAGGTCTCAAAACAAAGCAACTTCAGTGGTATTGTTGATAACAGAATTTGGAGATTGCATTTACGTTTCCTCCTTAAAGGTTGCAGTAGCAATTTCGCCTTGAATTCGGTGTATCTGGCACTCAGTTCAGTGGGCAGAGATTGAGGGGAGCCATGGGGAAGGGTAGAAAGCTTGGAGTTACTGTGTATGTCCAGCTCTTGGTGGGGAAATGATCTGCTGGGCTGCTTGTAGGCCCTTGAAACTGAAGCCTGTATCAGGTAAATTGCAGTCACTCTTTCCAGGGTGTTTCCTAAAATAGTCAACTTCCCTTTGAGCTAGTGCTGCACACTTAGTGTTAAATGCCATATGGAATAATCATGTATTGAGTTTGTGATTGAATGTGTATATTGTTTCTTCAATATCAATTGCATTACAGAGTTTAAGATATATTTATGAGTATTTTAAGTCTTTGGGTCCTAGCTTACACCCTTTTGAAATTAATTCCTTTGAAGAACTCTTGTCTATGTGGGTGATTGATTTCCTGTAAGATTATCCACAGGAGTGGGCTTGAGCTCCCTTTTCTTACCTTATGGGAAAGGGGCTGCCATGTAAGCAGTTTAGTTAACGTTTCATAGTTCTTGGTAAATTTATAAATATGCTCAAAAATGCAGATTTTCTTGTAGTTCATAATAAGCAGGTATTTCCAAATTTTCTATTTTCAGTTGAGCCTAACCCACAGAGATCCGGTCCTGTGCTAATTATTTCTATACACTGCATTTTATCATTTCTAAGATGCACATTTTTTCATATTTTAACATCTCTGATATTGGGATGTGATTGATTGGCTGATGGATTGACTTTTGGCTGCTCCACGCAGCTTGTTATATCTTAGTTCCCCGACCAGGGATGGAACCCAGGCCCCAGCAGTGAGAGCGCAGAGTCCTAACCACTGGACCTCCAGGGAATTCGAAGGATGTGTTTTTATAGTCAGTTAGTTGTAAACTATGTCAGAGTTTAATTGGCACCTTTGTATCTTTCTTGTGGTGCATTCATTAAAATAGGGTGTATCGAGTTTTACAGTTCCAAATCCTTTAAAAGTTGTCTCAGTCAAACTTTCTAACAAGCCTGTGAAATAAGAAGAGAAAGCCTTACTTCCATTGTACTCCTGAAGAAACAGTCCAGATGGAGGTTTCCCATTGGAGAAAGCGTGCTGTTGGTGCTCGTAGGATTGAGGGATGATGTGTGTATTCATCACGTGTGCCTGTGTGTGTGTGAGGAGGTCACTCCAGTTCCCTACTTCAGAATTTTCTTAAGGTGTAATATTTATGAAACACTTTCTTTTAGGTGAGGAATGTTTTCAATATGACAGCAAAAGAGGGAAGAAAGAGATCATGCCGTGTCCTGGTCGCTGTGGGGAATGGCAAAGGAGCTGCAGGTGAATGGGGGTGTGATCACATACGAAGAGCTAGTGGTGGAGGGACAGCTGTGGCCTGGGCTCAGCCGTGGAGTCAGTGGGTTCAGGCTTTTTTGACTAATTAAATCTTTCAGCAGCTCACAAACCTTGTGGTAAACCCATATAATCCCTTAGAGTCAAAAGAAGGATCTTCCTACATCTGCCTTTTTCCATGAAGACAATGAATATTTTAAAAGGCTTAAGACACTATAGTGAAAAACAAGGCGGGGGGAAACACTAAATGTTCCACAGTAGGGACACAGTTACAAGAAGAGTATAGCTATACATTATAATAGTCTATAGCCTTAAAGAATTATGGAAAATTACTTACAAAATAATGGTAAGTCAAACGAACAGACAAAAACCCACTTCATATAGAACTGTGTAATATAATCCCAGTTTTTTAAAAGTATGTTTATATGCAAAGAAAAGACTGGAAGGATTGCAAGGATATACACTGAAAAGATTAAAAATGTTTAATTAGTATGTTTGCCAATCATTTAAATTTCTTCTTGATACTTTTCTCTAAAGTTTCCACAGTGAACATCTGTTTTTGAAATGTATACATGAATACATTTCAAAAGGGAAAGAAAAGTGGAAAGAAAAATGGAAAACTGCCTATTTAAATCCATACTGACACTTTCAAAACAAGTAATACCTATAGATAGTATGTTGCCAAAGGAAACCACTCTTAACAATTACTTTTGTATCTTTTCAGAAATTCTTTGTTCCCATATCACCATATATCTTTTTAAAAAAATATATACAAAGGGTCATATTACATCCATAATTTTATAGCCTTTTTTTCTTGCTTAGTATTATACCCAGAGATTTATATATTAGCATCAGTGGATTCCCCCTCATTTTTTTGTATTGATTGCATAGTGTTCCAGTGTATGGATAGCATAATTTTTGTAACCTTTTACCTATTGCTGAATATTTATGTTGTTTATACTTTTTTTTTTTTTTTACTATTTATAAAAACAGTGAGCTTCTTGTACATGTCATATGTTGTACTTTTGCAAGCATATCGATAGGGGAAATTTCTTGCAGTGAAATTGCCACCTCTAAGTTACATACATTTGAAACGTTAATGAGTATTGCCAGATTGCACTCCCAAAAGGCTGCATCCATTTGTTTATCTGCACCATCACACCCTTGCCAGTCCTGGATAGAGTCACACTCTACTGATTGTAAGTAAGTGACGATATGAAACTTAACTCTTAGTTTTGATCTGTATTTCTTTAGTTATGAGAGTTAGGACACCATTTTACATGTCTGTTGGCCATTATAATTTCCTTTTTGAGATCTGTTAGTTCATGTGTTTCACCCACTTTCTGTTGGGTGATTGTTCTCCTCATTGATTTTTCTCTTTGTATGTTAAGGACATTAGTCCTTTATCTATCATATATTTTGACTTAGTTTTAAATTTTTTCCACACGAAAGTTTTTAAATCACAGAAGCTTTACACCTTTAAATAGCAAGTAAGTTCACCCATATATTCCTCAAGGACTTACATGGTTTAATCTGTTTTTTTAAACTAGTAATTGTAATCCACAGCCCCTTTTGCCCCAGCTTCTCAGATGTCTTGCATATCTCATGGAACAGTATTATGTTACTTTTCTGTGTATAATTTAAAAACAAAATACATTCTTCAAAATAAATAATGGTGATAGCAAATAATGCAAACATTTTCTTAACTTGTGGTAAACCTCATTTCACAGGAGTAAGCATTTACAAACTCAGGAATCATTGATTTTTATTTCCGGGTTAACTGAAATCTGAATTGCGTTTGAAAGTTCCAGTGAAATCGTGGTTTTACTCTATAGCAGCGTATGTTTTTTTCCCAACTGTTCTGGTTATTTTAATCTGTTTTCAGAATTTGTGAAAATCATTTACCTTATTAATTTAGCATGGTTAGGGTTTTTTTGGGTTTTTCGTTTGTTTTTTTATTCAGTGTAGTTTTATCTAGAAATTTATAAAAGGTAATGTTACGCATCTAACCTTGAATTTCTTAGGTACGTTCAAATGTAATGTTTCCAAAATGCCCCAAAACAAAGAAGCAAATCTCTGTAGCCTCATGCTTTGTCATTTGTTTTGGATAGCGGGTTTTCTGTGGGCAGAAGAAAAATGAACTACTGTGAAATGTTGTAGGAACTGAAACTTGAAATGTGGTAAAAGACATTATGTGCCAAATTTATGCCCCGTTTCATATTTTTGCTTTTTCTTTTAAAGGTTTTGCCATTGGGAAAGCCACTGAACGGGCAGATGCTTTCAGAAAAGTATGTACATTTTCCCTTTGTTAACAGTAAAAGACCAATAAGCTATGTGCTAGACATTGTGGGAACCACAAAAAAATACTTACTGTCAAAGGTTACTTACTTACTGTCATATACTTACTGGCAAAGGTTACTTATCTCAGAAAAAGCAAATTTAGAAGTGCCTGTATTCTTGCATCATCTCTATCAGACTTGTAATTGCTTACCAAAATTACGAGACAACAGGGAATGTTTGAACACTGTCAAAGATATTAAGGAATTGTTTGGGGTTTTTTTTCTGGTGTGATAGTGATGTTATACTTATGGGTTTTTTAAAATTAAATCCTTAGCTTTTAGAAGTATATACTGAAATTTTTGTGTAAATTTGAAATTTTCCGTAATAAAATATTTTATAAAAGGTATTTTTTGAAATCCCTGAAGAAATGTAAATTCTAACAATAGATTTAAGAAAAATATTTTCCTTCTTTCTTTCAGGCAAAGAACAAGGCAGTTCACTATTTGCATTACATAGAACGATATGAAGACCATACAAGTGAGTTTTAATCTTTTCTTTTAAAATTTGCAGGATTATATTTGTTTCATTTATGTGTGGCAGTATATCTCTGTGGGTGTTTCTGTGTTTCCCTGCTTGTTACTGCATTCTTACATATAAATATATAAAATGTAGAAACAAACTTTCTCTCCTGAGAAGGTTAGTAATGAGTGAAATCGGAGTTTGTTGCTCATCCTTGGCCAACGCGGGGTGGCTGCTTAGGGTAGTATTGGTTGCTTTGTGATATTTGCAAGGGCATTAAAGCTATACCCCTAACCCTTCTTATGTTTATGTTTTTACCCTCCAGTATACCATGATATTTCTTTAACATTTAAAAGGACGCATATCAAGATGAAGAAACAACCCAGAGGTAACTAAAAAAACTCATAATTTGTTGAAGATAAAGCAGAGAAACTGTACCAATTTCATCCTGCCCTCTATTTTTGCTCACCTTTACCTGAACTCATTTTGAAAACACCAAAATGTAAAGGCCTAAGTTAGATTTAAGAAGATTGAGGCTTTTGGGGAAATAAAAAGCAGTCATCCTACCCAGGCTCTCATGATTACAAACACTTCCAGGGGTGATTGTAGGTGGGAAGAGCACTGAATGAATAAGAAACAATAACTGAGTGAGTGAATAGTTGGGTTTGTAGTGGGAACATTGGTTACTCCTAGACAATTCATTGATGCTACTAGATGTTTTTTTTTTTTTTTTTTAATTTATTTTTGGCTGTGTTGGGTCTTTGTTGCTGTGCGTGGGCTTTCTCTAGTTGCAGTGAGCGGGGGGGCTACTCTTTGTTGTGGTGGCTTCTCTTGTTGCGGAGCACAGGCTCTAGGCACGCGGGCTTCAGTAGTTGTGGCGCACAGCCTTAGTTGCTCTGCGGCATGTGGGATCTTCCCAGACCGGGGATCGAACCCGTTTCTCCTGCATTGGCAGGTGGATTCTTTTTTTTTTTAAATAAATTTGTTTATTTATTTTGGCTGCCTTTGGTCTTAGTTGCTGCACGCAGGCTTTCTTTAGTTGCAGCGAGCAGGGGCTACTCTTCGTTGCAGTGTGCGGGCTTCTCGTTGCAGTGGCTTCTGCTGTTGCGGAGCACGGGCTCTAGGTGCACGGGCTTCAGTAGTTGTGGCACGCGGGCTCGGTAGTTGTGGCACGCGGGCTCAGTAGTTGTGGCTCACGGGCTTAGTTGCTCCACAGCATGTGGGATCTTCCCGGACCAGGGATCGAACCCGTGTCCCCTGCATTGGCAGGCGGATTCTCAACCACTGTGCCACCAGGGAAGTCCCTGGCAGGCGTATTCTTAACCACTGTGCCACCAGGGAAGTCCCAGGTGGTTCTTTTCTTACAGCTTGTTCAGTTCCACTCAGTTATTCTCATCATCAAGTATTGATTGAACATCTTCTGTGAACCAGGTGCTGCACTGAGCTCTGAGGTTCCAGAGGTGGACCTTCTTCCTGTCTTGGAAAGAGCAGGCAGGCAGAGTTCAGGGTCATGGAGCTATGCCAGTCATGCCCAGTGGTCTCGAGGTGTAGAATTCTTGAACATTCTGATTTGTGTTTCACTTGTGGTTCTACAGTAAAAATTATTTCATATAACTCTAGGTATACTTACAAGGTCTGGATCAGAAGGTAAAATATTAAACAGTATTTAAATTTTTCATGTCAAAGCTTCTCATACAACTTTGCTAGAGCTATGGCACGGAAATAAACCAAGAGAAAAAAAATCAAATACAGTACCAATTGTATTAGCGCACCAAAACTTGTCTTCTGCTTTAAAGTCATAATTGATCATTCATATGCCAGATAAAAACTGTTTATCTTATTATTAGAAAAAGTATTGAGTTGAACACTTAGACATTAAGGTTTAGACCTGTGCTAAGGTGTGTCCCATGTGGTAGTTGCAGCCTGTGTGGCTATGGAACACCTGAAATGTGGCTTCTGAGAGACCCTGTAAGTGTCAAATACCACCAGATTTCAAAGACTTAGTATAAAAAAAAAGAATAAGAAATATCTCAAAAATATTACTGTATTGATTACATGTTCAAATGATAATGTTTTAGACCTACTGGGTTAATTAAATATATTACTAAAATCAATTTTACCTGTTTTTAAAAACACTTTAAAAAACGTATCTGCGAGAGAATTTAAAATCATATATATGGCTTACATTTGTGGCTTGTGTCATGTTTTTGTTAGACATGTTACTTTGGATACATCTTTATCTGAATGATTTTCAAAAGACTGCTACAATTTTAACTGCAGAGGTTACCTTTTTTATCTTCCCTGTCTTCTAATCAAAGCTGTATTTTTCAGTCCTGCCTTTAAGGCATGTGCTGAGGTCCATGCCTGGTTAATCAGAATGTTAAGAGTCTAAATTTGGGCCTTTTCTCTACATCATTCCCACCTGCATTTGCCAGGTGCTGATCTAGGCTCTGGAGATACAGCAGTAAGCAAACAATATCCTGGCTCTCGTGGAACTCGCATTCTGCTGAGGGGAAACATCGGATAACAAGTTCGGCTGAGTGCTTGAAAGCAGCCATCAGGGTCTGGTTTGCAGGGGAGGGCATGGGGAGGGAGGGAGGAGGCCACCTTCACTAGTGGTCAGGGAGGGTCTCTTTGAGGAGGACATATCTGAGTGAGACACTGAAGGTAAGAAGGGGTCATGCAGGGAGAGCAGGCTGAGGGAAACACTGAGTGCAAAGTCCTTGCGGCGGGAAAGCCAGCACACGGAGGGTGGTGTCTCTGGATGAAGTCGGTGAGATGTCGGTCACAGAAGGCTTTGAAGGCCGTGGAGTTCTTTGTTACAGTCGACCCTTGAACAGCACGGGTTTGAACTGCTCGGGTCCACTTATACTCGGCTTTTTTTCTAAATACTGCAGTGCTTCACGGTCCGTGGCTGGTTGAATCCATGGATGTGGAACCTTGGATATGGAGAAACTGAGGACATGGAGGGCCGACTATAAGTTAGACTCAGATTTTCCACTGTGTGGAGGGTCGGCTCCCCTAACCTCCACACTGTTCAAGGGTCAACTGTACTTATTTTAATTCAAGGGACAGTGCGAAGTGAAGGGCTTTAAATGGGGAGTGATGTGTTTGCTTTGTGTTTTTAAAGCTCTCCCTAGGGAAGGGGTTACAGGTAGACAAGAGTAGGGCGAATGGCTGGAGGGGAAACCACCCAAGATTTAGAGGCCAGCAAGGAGGTGAGAAGGATGGGCCAGTAGCTAGGAGGAAATCTGGGAGAGGCTGTGTTACCGAAGCTAAAAGAGTTTTTCCAGGAGGAAGTGGATGTCTCTGCTCAGTGCAACTGAGCATTCAAGGAGGGTGAGAACAGATGTGTCCATCGAGTCTTAGTTAACATGGACATGGAGCGCCAAGAACCTTCAGGCATCTCTGTTAATCTTCACAGCCCTGGTTTTTTTGCCCATATGTTTAAGAAACTTATATATTATTTCTTTAATCCTTACAACATCTCATTTAAATAAGTGTCATTGTGGAAGTTAAGTAAGTTGTGAAGTGTCACCCAGCTGGGAAGTGGTGAAGCTGGAATGTGAACCAGCGGCCCCTACACCCAGAGCTGGAAGCTGTGCGAAGCCAGCAGGTGATGCCGCCTGCACTGTGGGCAGTGGGCAGGTGTTTGACTTGTTCTTCCTCTTTCTAGGCTATGGCCTCCGCTGCCACCGGGCCATCATCACCATCTGCCGGCTCATTGGCATCAAAGACATGTATGCCAAGGTCTCTGGCTCCATCAACATGCTCAACCTGACCCGGGGCCTCTTCCATGGGCTCTCCCGCCAGGTAACTTCCCTGGGCTCTGAAACAGAAGGGCTAGTTTGTATTTCATTTGTGTGCTCTGAGACCACCGTCTCCTGGGCTGTCCTGGAGTTGCTCTCAGGCCACCTGAGGACTGGGCATTCTTTGTTGTCTGTGACTGCATCAGGTTAGTTAATCCAGCTGACAAGTTAGTTCATGAGAATTATCCTGTAGAAAAATACTCCATGGGTGTTTTGAAGTTTTAAAATTAAGTATTTTTAAAAGCCAGTAATTATAATCTGTTTTATTATGGAAAGAATACCTGCTTGTTCTAAAGCTCCAACAACATAAAGATGTAAAGTAAAAAGAGAAAGTCTGTTTCCTAATTTCCTCTGTTCCTTTGGAACTGGGGTGAAGCCCCTCAGGCACCTCTACTCGAGAGCGGTCTTCAACTGAAGCACAGTCAGTTTTCAGGTCACCTGTATAGGTAGTTCAGAGGGACATCTGAGTCAGTAGGAACATGAACATTAGTAGTTCAGGTAATTTCTCCACATAGATGGGAGCTCTGGGCTCCTGCCCAGCTCACCCCCTCAGCCTCGGCTAGGCTCACAATCACTCCAGCAGTAGGGAGGCAGGGCTGTCGCTGCACGGGGCCCCCCTCTTCTGGGCTGCCTCTCTGCCAGCTCGGTGGGGCTGGCTTGTGCCTTGAAAGGATGGGTGGACCTTAGCAGAGCTGGGTGAGCAGAAAGACAGCCAGCTTCAAGAGACATTTGCTGACCTCCATTTGCTGAGGACTTTGACAGGCTTCCTGACAGAGTGTGATGGCTGTTTCTGAATAAAGGGATCCATGGAATAATTGTAGCCATCTCTGTTTAAAATAGGAAAATTAATTGAAAGAAAAAGCTTTGCTTAAAAAACCTTTTTTGAACGCTGTGTTCGTGTGTGTGTGTGTGTTTGTGTGTGTGTTACTACTGTCTAAAACGTGTGTGTGTGTTACTACTATCCAAAACGTCCTTCAAAAGCACTTCTAAATTTATACTTACTGTTAAGAGGTTTAATTGTTTGATGTAGCTAAGATATTTGTTTTAGATAGGTCATATTTATGGTCAAATAGACCTGTTCTAAAATGCCATCAGCTACAAAAAGTTGCATTGTGCTACTCAAAGAAAAAAAATGACACCAGTGTAAGCAACATGCCACTGATTATAAGACACTCCAATTTAAGTTATTTTATGGTTTTTTTTTTTTATGAATCAGCTCTTCTCTTTTCTAATTTCAAACGTATATAGAATTAGAATAGTACAAGGTGTGCATAAAGTCTGGAAACATGAGATTGTACATTTCTCATGGTATTTTAGGTATTTTAATTACTATCAATAAACCATCCATTGAGTTTATTCGCCTTTTTCTGACTTTTATGGCTACCTTCTGTTATGAATCCCCATGGCTCTCTTATACAGCATCAACAGCAGCTCATGGCTAGTTTTGTTTCTCTAAACCACCCCCAACCAGCCCTAGTCATTTTGACCCAAATCTCAGATATCAATATATTTCACTCATAAATATTTTATCATGTATCTCTAAAAGATAAGGATTAAAAAGGACCCGA
Source organism: Mesoplodon bidens (assembly GCF_964165515.1). Classification (NCBI taxonomy): domain Eukaryota; kingdom Metazoa; phylum Chordata; class Mammalia; order Artiodactyla; family Ziphiidae; genus Mesoplodon; species Mesoplodon bidens. Next base: position 14,134,521 of record NC_138170.1, on the reverse strand, counting down.
CAGGGCCTCCCTGGTGGCGCAGTGGTTGAGAGTCCGCCTGCCGAAGCAGGGGATACGGGTTCGTGCCCCGGTCTGGGGGGATCCCATATGCCGCGGAGCGGCTGGGCCCGTGAGCCATGGCCGCTGGGCCTGCGCGTCCGGAGCCTGTGCTCCGCAACGGGAGAGGCCGCGGCAGTGAGAGGCCCGCATACCGCAAAAAAAAAAAAAAAAAAAGGACCCGACAATACTACTATCATACGTAAAAAATTAACAGTAACAAGATATCAAACATCTAGTCAGTGTTCATAGAAATGTATCCATTTGTCAGATTAAAAAAATTTTTTTTAATTAATTTATTTTTGGCTGCTTTGGGTCTTCGTTGCTGTGCACGGGTTTTCTCTAGTTGTGGCGAGCGGGTTGACTCTTTCACTGCGGTGCACAGGCTTCTCATTGCGGTGGCTTCTCTTGTTGCGGAGCACGGGCTCTAGGCGCGCGGCTTTCAGTAGTTGTGGCACGTGGGCAGGCTCAGTAGTTGTGGCGCACGGGCTTAGTTGCTCCGCGGCATGTGGGATCTTTTGGGACCAGGGCTCAAACCCGTGACCCGTGCATTGGCAGGCGATTCTTTTTTTTTTTTTTTTTTTTTGCGGTAAGCGGGCCTCTCACTGTTGTGGCCTCTCCCGTTGCGGAGCACAGGCTCCTGACACTCAGGCTCAGCAGCCATGGCTCATGGGCCCAGCCGCTCCGTGGCATCTTCCCAGACTGGGGCACGAACCCGTGTCCCCTGCATCGGCAGGTGGACTCTCAACCACTGTGCCACCAGGGAAACCCGGCAGGCGGATTCTTAACCACTGCACCACCAGGGAAGCCCTAAAAAACTTTTTTTAATACAATTTGTTTGAATTGGGTTGCAGAAAAGGTCCATACATTTTAAATCTTTGCTGTCTTTTAAGTCACTTTTAATCTGTAAGTTCCCCTCTTTTTTTTCCTTGCATTTTTTTATTGTTGAAGAAATCAGGTTGTTTGTCCCAGTCTGGTGCTAAATATCTGAGGATCCTTAACATCTTCTCTCCCTGCATGTCCTATAAATTGGTAGCTAGAGCTGGGACACGATGAGGTTCAGGTTCAGTTTTGGGCACAGTATCGCACATGATCAGGAGGGTTAGGAAGGCAAGAGACCAGAGGGCAAGGCCCTTCCTTTATCCCATGGGGGTGGGGAGATGAGGCTGAGATGATTCTGCCCACAGCAGGTCACCATAGTTTAGCCACAGCAAGTTCCTCCTCTTTAAGTTACAGACTTAAGTTTATTGTGTGTGTGTTTTTTTAAAGTACAATCTTGTTTTTAATCACTCTTAAATAATTCAGTAAGCAAATAAGCTTGATATTATATTACCTGGGCCATGTTTCCTGCTGTAATAATCACCCTCAGTTAATGAATTTTCAAGAGTTGCTACATTTTAATCAACCAAACAGTTTTGGCCATGTAAGATAAGTATCAGGGGTGGACCATGTTAGACCAACCTCATAGACCTAACCTCGTGTTCTCAATTTGGTCGTGCCCAGGAAACCCATCAACAGCTGGCTGATAAGAAGAGTCTCCATGTTGTGGAATTCCGGGAGGAATGTGGCCCTCTGCCCATCGTGGTTGCCTCCCCCAAGGGGGCCTTGAGAAAGGACCCGGAGCCGGAAGATGAGGTTCCAGACATCAAACTGGACTGGGAAGAAGTGAAGGCCGCACAGGGTATGAAGCGCTCTGTGTGGTCAAATTTAAAGAGAGCCGCCACCTAGGCCTCCCTCTGGCCTGGCTCAGCCTGGCATCTCTTGCTTCGGGCACCTGGGAAAGACTCAACCCCTCACCCTTTGGATTGTCACTTTTTTTTTTTTTAAAGGAAAGGCCAACCTTACATTTCTTTATTTACAAATAACAAATAATTATAGATTTAATTTATTGAGCACGTCCTATATACCAATTACTGTGATAGGAACTTTACATACATATCTTAGTTAAAAACTATTTTAAATATTCATTTAAACCAGCAAATTAGGGAGGCAGGGTTTCTAGTCTGACCTAATAAGAAATAATATGCAGTCAAGCTATAGTTACTTGACTGTAGTCACACAGCTAGAAAGTAGAGGAAAATGGGCAAACTTTGTTCTTTTTGACTCTAGAAATTCTCCTTTTTAGTAAACCTCTTTGTATCGATGTTTTAGTGGTTGCTCTAGGTATTATGTTATACCTATATCACTTATCACCAGTCTACTGGTGTTGACTTTTTACCAGTTTGAGTGAAGTATAGGAATCTTACTTCCCTTTAAACCCCTTTACCCTCACCTGTTTCTATAATTGTTTTAAAATTTCCTCTGCCTATACTGAGAACCACATTAGACAACATTATAGTTTTGCTTCAACCATGAAACTTAATATAAAAAACTAAAGAAGAAAAAAAACAGCCTATTATATTTACCCATGTTTTTGCTCTTTCAGTCGTTCGTTCTTCTTTCCTGATATTCCGAGAGTCCTTTTGTCATTTTGAGTGGGGAAAAGGCAAGATCCCCTCCTGTGTGTCTCCTTAACTCTCACAGTACTACCACACTCCCAGCACTTCTGACAGCAGATGTGGGGGGTTTCCCCTCACCAAGCAGTCCTCTGCAATACCAGCTGCATGTCCTACAGTTTAACTCAGTTCTGACACTGTCTACCTGGAGGTAACATCAAATTCCCCTGGTTAAAGGCTCAGTCCCACAAGACTGCCCCCACCCCACTTCACACCAATTGCAGGTCTGGTGGTCACCTGTGCTTCTGTCTCATCAGCTGTAAATCAGAGGTTCCCATGACTCCCTCATTGTGTTTGATTAATTTGCTAGAGTGGCTCACAGAACTTAGGAGTACAGTTTATTTATTGCCTACCAGTTTATTATAAAAGGATATGATAAAGGATACAGATGAACTTCCAGATGGAAGAGATACAGAATTTTAAAATTTTCATGAAGTCTAATTTGTCTGTTTTTCTTTTGTTGCCTGTATCTTTGGTGTTCTATACAAGTAATTATTGCTAAATCCAGTGTCGTGAAGCTTTTGTCCTATGTTTTCTTCTAAGAGTTTTACAGTTTTGGGTCTTACATTTAGGCCTTTGATTTCTTTTGAGTTTGTTTTTGTGTATGGTGTTAGAGATCAACTTCATTCTTTTGCATGTGGATATCCAGTTTTCCCAGCAACATTTGTTGAAAACACTGTCCTTTCCCCATTGAATGGTCTTGGCACCTTTGTCAAAAATCATTCAACCATATATACAAAGGTTTATTTCTGGGCTCTCTATTCTATTCCATTGGTTTACATGTCTGTTTGGGTGACTATACCTTTGTTGGATATTTTGAAATCAGGAAGTATGAGTCTTTCCGTTTTGTTCTTCTTTTTCAAGGTTGTTTTGGCTAGTCAGGTGTCCCTTGAAATTCCATATGAATTTTAGGATGGGTATTTCTGTTTCTGCAAAAAATATCTGTGGGATATTGATAGGGATTGCACTGAATCTGTAGGTCACCTTGGGTAGTGTTGGCATCTTAACAATATTAAGTCTTCCATTACATGAACGTGGGTATGTGTTCACTTACTTACCTCTTCTTGAATTTCTTTTAGCAAATGTTTTATAGTTTTCATTCTACTTTCACTGCCTTGGTTAAATTAATTCCTACGTATTTTATTCTTTTTGATGCCATTTTAAATGAAATTGCTTTTGTAATTTCCATTTGATAAGGGATATTGGTCTATAGTTTTCTTGTAGTGTCTTTGGCTTTTCTATCAGGGTAATGTTAGTCTCATAGAATGGGTTAGGAAGTATTCCCCCCTCTTCAATTTTCTGGGGAAAGTTTGAGAAAGATTAATATTAATTCATCTTTATATGTTTGATAGAATTCAACAGTGAAGCCACCAGATCTAGGGGTTTTCTTTGTCAGGAGATTTTTGATTACCTACTTAATCTCCTCAGTAGTTAATAGGTCTATTCATATTTTCTATTTCTTCATGATTTAGTTTTGGTAGGTTTTGTGTTTTTATGAATTTGTTAATCTCATCTAGCTTACCCAATTTATTGGTGTACAGTTGTCCAGTATACTCTCTTATAATCCTTTTTATTTCTATAGAATCAGTATTAACAACCTTACTTTTATTTCTAATTTTTTAGTAATTTGAGTCTTCTCTCTTTTTATTCTTAGTCCATCGAGCTAAAGGTTTGTCAATTCTGTTGATCTTTTCAAAGAACCAACTCTTGCTTTCACTGATGTTATTCAATTATTTTTCTATTCTCTATTTTGTTTATCTCTGCTCTAATCTTTATTATTTCCTTCTTTCTGCAAGTTTTGGGTTTAGTTTATTCTAGTTCCTTAATTTATAAATTACGTTGTCAATTTGAAATCTTTCTTGGTCTTCAGTGTAAGCATTTATAGCTGTGAAATTCACCCTTTGCACTGCTTTGTTGTGTCCCATAAATTTTGGTATGTTGTATTTTCTTTTCTATCTATCTCTAAGTATTTCTAATTCCCTTTGTGATCACTTTTTTGATTTATTGATTGTTTAAAGTGTGTTGTTTGATATCTACAAATTTCCAAGTTTTCCTTTTGTTATTGACTTCTGACTTCTTGTTGTGGTTGGATAAGTTACTTTTTATAATAGTTATCTTTTAAAACCTGTATGACAGTTTCTGGCCTAACATATGATGGAGCCAAATTTTCTGATGAGATTTGCTGGTAGTTTTAATGAGGATCCCTTGTATGTGATGATTTACTTCTTGCCTCTGAAGATTGTCTCTTGGTGCTTGTCCTTTGAAAATTTGATCATAATGTGTCTTGGTGTGGATCCCTTTGAGTTTATCTTACTTGGACTTTATATTTTAGATGTTTATATTCATGTCTTTCATCAAATTTGGGAAGTTTTCAGCCATTACTTCTTCAAGTGTTTTATTCTCCCCTTTTATCTTTTTCCTGGGAGTCCCACAATTTGCGCGTTGATCTGTTTGATGCGGTCCCACAGGTCCCTTAGCGCTGTTCATTTTTCTTCAATCTTTTTCTTTCTGTTCCTCAGATTGATAATTTCTGTTGTCCTGTCTTTAAGTTAATTGACTCTTTTGCCTGCTCAAACCTGCCTTTTAATCCCTTTAATAAAAATTTCCAGTTCAGTTATTAAAATATAGCTACAGAATTTTTTTGTTTGCTTCGTTTTAGGTGTTCGATATCTTTATTGGTGTTTCCATTTTGTTCGGACATTGTTTTTTTTGGTTTTGTCCCCATCTTCCTTTAGTTCTTTGAGTGTCTTTAAGACAGTTGTTTTAATGTCTTTGTCTATTAGATCTGCCATTAGGTCTTTCTCAGGGACAGATTCAAAAGTAGACATTTTAATCTAATAATGTGGTAACTCCAGAAATCAGATTCTCCTCCTTCCCCAGGGTTTGATGTTTTTAAATGTTTTAAATTTATGTATGTATGTATTTATATTGTTGTAGGTTGCCTCTATGTCAAGAATATGCCAAGATGTAAACTTAAGGTCTTCTCAGGTCTTTTCTGAGTCTGTGCCTTTCCCTGGGTATGAATGGTCACTTTATAATGTTCCTTGTATATGCAGCTCCTTTTGAACCTCCTACTCTTTAATGTGTGACCCCCAAAAGATGAAAAAGAGAAAAATGAAGAGAAGGGGAAAAGGGCATTATCCCTTTAAATTCCCTTAGAGTCACTTCAGCTGGAGGTGGAGGGACTTCGAACAGTTGTGGGAGGTGCAGCAAAATTAGCCACCAGCCTTTTTGTCTACACCTCTGTGATCAGAGGCAGCAATCAGTGATCAGAGCAGAGATCCCTGGTATTTGGGGGACAGGGTCCTTTTTGCTCACCCTGGCTTCAGCAGGCTGTGTGCAGGCTGCTCCAAGGACACTTGCACAGCTGCCTGCCACGTGGCTTAAAGCAGGGGTGGGTAGCTGCTACTGTGCTGAGTGACGAAACTGACCAAAATTAGCCACAATTTACCGTCCATGCATTTCCCTGAAAGTCAGAAACCTTCAATAGACTCCACAATTCCAAAACAGTTACATCAGATTCTGCCAGCCCAGTTGTTGTTTAGATGGGGAGACAGATTCCTGGTGCCTCCTACAACCAGGGGGTTCTGAGAACCCTTTCTTGTTGCCCTTGTTCTCTGTTCCTATTGTTGTCTTCCACCCCTGTCTGCTTTGTGTGTGTGTGTGTGGTTGTAATTGAGCATTTTATATGATTTCATTTTCTCTCTCAGCATGTCATTATACTTTTGTTTTTTAGTGGCTGCCCTAGAGTTTCCAATATAAACTTACAACTAATCCAAGTCCACTTTCGAATAACACTGTACCACTTCGTGGTAGTGCAAGTACCTTATAATAATAAAGTATTTCTAATTCCTCCCTCTCGTCCCTTAATGTCATTCTTTTCACTTATACATAATTTATAACCAATGATACACTGTGACTATTTTTATTTTGAACTAACCGTTATATGTTAGATACCTAAGAAAACATTTTTATTTTTCCTTCACTTATTCCTTCTTTAATGCTCTTCCTTTCTTTAGGCAGACCTGAGTTTCTGGCCTAGATCATTTTCCATTTTTCTGAACAGCTTCTTTTAACATTTCTTGAGAGGCAAGTCTACTTGACAAATTCCCTAATTGTTGTTTGTCTGAGAAAGTCTTTATTTCTCCCTTGCTTTTGAAAGATAATTTTACAGGATACAAAATTCAAGGTTGGTGAGATTTTTTTCCCCTCAACACTTTAAACATTTCATTCCACTCGCTTCTTACTTGCATGGTTTCTGAGAAGATGGATGTAATTCTTATCTTTGCTTCTCTATGGGTGAGATATTTTTTCCTTTGGCTTCTCTCAAGACTTTTCTTTACCTTTGATTTTCTGCAATTTCAGAGGGTACTTTTTTTTTTTGGCCATGTGGCTTGTGGGATGTCAGTTCTGTAACCAGGTGTTGAACCCGGGCCACAGCAGTGAAAGCCCGGAATCCTAATCACTAGGCCATCAAGGAACTCTCTGATTTTCTGCAATTTCAGACTTACACATATATGGTCCGATGATTTTTGACAGACTCCAAGGTAATTCAAGGAGGAAAAGAATAGTCTTTTCAACATTTAGTGCCTGGAACCCGTGGATATTCATATGGAAAAGAAAAAGCTTGACCTTACTTTAGGCTACACACAAAGGTTAACTCAAAATGGACCATAGACCTGAATATAAAAGTTAAATCAATAAAATTTCTAGAAGATAATCTTGAAGACCTCAGGGTAGGCAATAACTGATGTCTTAGGAACACAAAAATATAAATCATAAAAAAGATACATTGGGGGCTTCCCTGGTGGCGCAGTGGTTGAGAATCTGCCTGCCGATGCAGGGGACACGGGTTCGAGCCCTGGTCTGGGAAGATCCCACATGCCGCGGAGCAACTGGGCCCGTGAGCCACAATTACTGAGCCTGTGCGTCCGGAGCCTGTGCTCCGCAACAAGAGAGGCCGCGACAGTGAGAGGCCCGCGCACCGCGATGAAGAGCGGCCCCCGCTTGCCACAATGAGAGAAAGCCCTCGCACGGAAACGAAGACCCACCACAGCCAAAAATAAATAAATAAATAAAGCAAACTGTCAACAAGTAAAAGTAAACACTATTATAAAAAAAAAAAAAAAAGATACATTGGTAGACCAGTTTTCATAAAAAATAAATGTTCTGCTTCTCAAAAGACAGAAAAAAAAAACCCAAAAAGTCAAGCCACAGACTGGGAACAAATATTCACAACACATATAACTGACAAAGGACTTGTATCCAACTTGGGTCATGCATCCCTCTGACAATATGTACACTTGCTTCTCATTATTTGTTCTGTACTGTGAATTTGCCAACTTGCTAATACTCATTTGTACCCCTGAAGTGGATCCTTATGGTACTTCTGGGTCATTTGTGGTCATGTGCAGAGTACTTGGGAATTTGAGTTGCCAGATGTGCACATTCTGGCTGAGGTTGAACAAGGTGATGCTCTGCTTTCATGTTTCAGCCCTCGTCCTGTAGCCAAGTATCCTTTTCACGGTCTGTTTAGCGCCATGTGTTTTGCATTTTTGTGCTTTTTGTTGGTGATTTTACTTTTTAAAATGGTGCTCAAGCACAGTTAGTGCTGACTAGTGTCCCTAAGCGCAAAAAGGCTGTAATGTGCCTTATGGGGAAAATACCTGTGTTAGATAAGCATTCAGGGATGAATTATAGTGCTGTTAGTCATGAATTCAGTGTTAGTGAATCAACCAAATACATTAAATAAGGTGTCTTTAAACAGAAACAGATAAAACAAGGTGATGTATTTGCCAATTGGTGAAAATGTAGTGACCATAGGCTTATAGAACCTAATGCTGTATTTATCCTAGGAGCAGTAGTTCAGTATTTACTAAGCCAGTGTTTGTGGTGACTTTATAGAAGCTAGTTATTGTGAATAATGACAATCAAATGTATATCTGCCATGTATATGTGAAGCATTGCTCTGTTGCATTCAAGATTTCAGAGCTATTTATTTGATGATTGGAGGGAAATTATTTTTAACCCAAATTGTATATGCTGCTGAACTATTAATCAAGTGCAAAGGTAGAATAAAATATTTTCAAACACAAGCAGTCTAAAAGCAATCACCTCAGTCCCCATTGAACTATTTCCTAGGAAGTAACTAAAGCATGTGCTCCCCCAAATGAAGGAGTGAGCCAAACAAGGGGCAAGGGTTGTATGGACCACAGGAAACCAGAGAGCAACGTGGCAGGGAGATGAGGGAACATGCAGAGTGATGATGAGGGGACAGCTGGGCACAAGGTCCCAACAGGACAACCAGTTCAGATTGCAAAGCTCTGGGAGAGACTAACGTCCAAAAAACTGAGGGAATATCCGACACATCTCACAACTTGAGAGATTTAGAAAACTGCTACAGTATTTTGGTTAAATTAATGATAATAGAAAAAATAAATCCCTCCCCTTTAAAAACAAACACAAAACAAAAAAACCACAGATATTAACCCTATGGGAAATAAAAAAATTATTTTAAGGAAAAGAAAAGTAGCCATGTTACCGACACTTTGGATTCAGGCCCCAACAAAGGTCCTTCTGGCCGACATCACTTGTGCCAATAGAACGAGAGGGAGTTCCATTCGGAAGCGAAGGGAAGTTTTGTTCTCTGGTAAAAGAATGGAGAGGGGTGAGCGGCCTCGAAAGGCTACGGGCTGGGCTGCTCAATCGGGTTCTCTTCCATGGAGGGCCGGGTGGGCTCCTGCAGGTCCAGCGCAGGCGCATTGCTCACGGCACTTAACACTGAAGGGCGGGGCAACGTCTCTGCACACCGCCCGCCGCCGCCATGTTGGATTGAGTGTCTTGTGCACCATCTGCACACGGCCCGCCGAGCTGAGGTGTCAGGTGCACCCCTGGCTGTGGGAACTCTGAAGTGCCGGGTGCGAGGCCTCTGCACGAGGCACCCTTTGACGAAGTAACACCAGACTAAGCACAAAGGAAAAGAGAAGAGGAAAATAGATTAGGCTTTATTATTCAGATTCTGTTTTTATATACTAGGAATTGTTAATGAGCTTTGCCAGTGACGCTAGTGCCCACCCTCTGGGCAAGTGACAGGAGAGCCGTCTTGCATGTCGCTTTGGTGCCCTTGTCCCGGGCACCTCTCCCTGCCTCCTGCCAACTCCGGACCCCGGCGGCTTCTGCAGCCGCGTCTGTTCCTGTTCACAGCTGTTCTGGGAAATGACTTCTCTGGGCCCAGGAGACCGGAGCTCGCGGAGTCCAGCTGGGGCTCCTTACTGCTCCTCAGGGTTGGGGGTGTGAGGGGGGCGTCCATTCCCTGTGGGTCTGTTCTCTCACCCCAGCGGGAAGAAGAGTCTCCTTGAGAGAGAGGTTTCGGGGCCGGGAAGGATGGGATCCTGGTGGCCAAACACCCTTAAATCCTTCCTTGCAGATTTTCAGGGTCTCCTGCTAAAATGCAACATCCTCGGGGGCCGTAGTCCCTTTAAGCCCCGAAGGTGAACGGGGGCAGCTGAGAACCTGTATGGAGCTGGGGGAGCGGGGGAGGCAGGTGCTCGAGGGGACGGGGGAAGGTGGGGAATGCGATGCTTCTTTGGGGATGGCTCCTTCCCTGCCTGGGCGCCCGCTCAGCCTGCCTGCTTCAGGGCTGGGCTCAGCCTCTCAGCAGCGGCCTCCGCGGGGCGTGATCCAGAGGCTGCACCGTGGAAACGGTGATCACACCTGCCCGGTAGGATCGCCGCGAGGTGACGGCAGAGAACACGTGGGGAGCTGTTAGCTTCCGTCCCACTGGGGATGCACGCCAGCCACTGGGGGCCCTCGTGTGGATCCCAGGAGGGAGCAGAGACGAGCGGGTGGTGAGGGGGCAGGATGGGGCCCTATGGTGACCACGTGGCAGCTTCCTCTCCCCCTAACTCTCCCCCACCTCCCTGCCTGGTGAGGCCAGAGTCCCCTGCGCCTTCCATTACCACTGAGGGCTGTGCCGGGCCACGGAGGACACCCTGTCGCGAGACCCCCGAAAGGGTCCAGGATCCTTCCCCTGTTAGAGTCAGAGGCCAGAAATCCACCTGACTTAGGAGAGTGGGGCGAAGGGCGGGCAGCCCTATCAGAGCATCTGGTGGAAGAGGCCCGCTCGCCAGGCACGCTGTCTCGGGGTGCATTCCAGGCGTTGTTTGCCCAAGGCAGGGCACAGGCCGAGACTGGAGGCCCCTGCCCCACTTTCAGAAGTGAGGGCTTGGCAGAAATATGCTGTCTGTCCACCTGCACTTGCCTTGCCTGCCATCCCTTCCCGACCTGGACGATAGGAATGAGTTCCACGGGGGGCCCTTGGGACCAATTCACTTCTTCCTCCTGGGAGCTGCTGAGAGCCCCTCGGTCCTTCTAGTCTCCCTGTATCCTGCTGGGGGGTGGGTAGGGCGAGCATCTGCAGAGAAGCAACCAGTCAGGGCATCTGCCTGGGAGGTGGGGGTGGGCGAGGTGCGTGTAGGTTTAAGCAGCACAGGCCGGCGGTGTGGAGAGCAGGACACCGGGAGCACGCTGGGTGTGGGGACGCGTCGGCAGCGTCACAGACGTTCGTGGTACAGTGTTCGAAGAGTGGGCTGGGTGATCTGTGCATGGCTCCCGGGGACGGCCGTGCCCCTCCCGAGCCGCTGGTGGATGCTGTCCTGTGATCCGCAAGGTTGTCAGCCGTTCTTACCCCAGAAACTGAAGCCCGCAGGGCAGCTGGTGGGCCCCAGAGCCCGGGCACGGAACCTCCACGCTCACAGGGATGGCTCTTTTTGAGCTCCTGCCCTGTCGTCAGTGCAGGTTGCTAATTTAGCCCCTCTCTCTCTGTTCTGCCTCAGTGCAAGTGGCAGAAAGCGGTGGGATATCTTCAAAGAGGAAGACATAACGCCCTCAAGTTCCTGTCAGTGGACACTTAGATCGTTTCTGTGTCTTGGCGACTGTAAACAATGCTGCAGTGAACATGAGGGTACAGGTGTCTCTCTGGGATAGTGATTCCCTTATGCTAAGTGAAGTCAGTCAGAGAAAGTGCATGATCTCACATATGGAATCTAAAACCAACCAACCAACCAAAACTAGCTCATAGAAACACATCAGTTTTGTGGTTGCCAAAGGTGGGGCTAGGGCGTGGGAGAATTGGGTGAAAATGGTCAAAGGTACAAACTTCCAGGTAGAGATAAATAAGTACCAGGCATGTTTGTACAGCATGATGACGATAGGCGACAACACTCTTCTGTATATTAGAAAGGTGCTAAGAGAGTAAATCTTACAAGTTCTCATCCCAAGGAGGAAACATTGTGTCAACTATGGGAGGTGATAGATGTTAATTAAACCAGTTGTACCATTTCGCGGTACATACACAGCTCAGATCATCATGTTGCACACCTGACACTTCTACAATGTTATATGACGACCGTATCTTATTAAAACTGCAGGGACAAAGAGGAGGGCAGCAGGGGCAGGACAACAAGGGCGGCAGCTTTCAGAGCAGGGTGCCCAGGAGCCCTGAGGCTGCGTGCCCACTCCAGCACTAACTTACTGGGTGCTCAGGTGAGTCTCTTGGCCTCTCCAGCCTCCTGTTCTCCATCTGTAATGTCCCCGACCCCTCCCATCACTGCCCCCAGGAGGGAGGAGTGAAGCTTGTTAGGTCTGGCTACTCATGCCTGGGCAACTAAGGGACTGAAGGGTCTGGTCAGATGACCATGACCATGACAGTGACCTGCACTTGGTGGTCAGAGGGCTCTGGCAGAAATGGCTTCCTTCCCAAGGGACTGAAAGTCGGTTTACTATGTTAATCAAAATTTGGGGAATGAAGACTTAATGCAAATACAGAGGCATTTATTTGGGGGTTTTTAGGACTCCTGCCCAGGAGAGCCAGATTCAAGAAGCACTTGAAGTGTCTTCTGCTGGACTACAAAATGGGAAGCGCTTATAAAGGCAAAACCCGCAAGGCCAGAGTGAGTTACGAGTTCTTGATCAAGAATTATAATTAGAGGGCTTCCCTGGTGGCGCACTGGTTGAGAGTCCGCCTGCCGATGCAGGGGACACGGGTTCGTGCCCCGGTCCGGGAGGATCCCACGTGCCGCAGAGCGGCTGGGCCCGTGAGCCGTGGCCACTGAGCCTGCGCATCCGGAGCCTGTGCTCCGCAACGGGAGAGGCCACAACAGTGAGAAGCCTGTGTATCACAAACAAACAAACAAACAAACAAAGAATTATAATTGGAGCTGGCGGGACGTAAGGATCAGTTGGAGTCTGCAATGATTGTATAGTTAGAAGGGGGAACAACCTTGAGACCACAGTTTTGCAGCTGGCAGATGTTGTTTTAAAAACAACTGGTGTCCTTGGTTTGACATAGTTAAGAAAGTGTTGAAGTTCCCAGTGGTGCAGGGACGTGTCTGAGACAAGATTCTCAATGGCCACCTGCCCTGTTTTGTATTCCTGAGCTGTGATTACTTCCGTATGATTTCAGTCTGTCATCAACTAAGTGGGGCTATTTTTTTTTAACATCTTTATTGGAGTACAATTGCTTTACAATGGTGTGTTAGTTTCTGCTTTATAACAAAGTGAATCAGTTATACATATACATATGTTCCCACATCCCTTCCCTCTGGCGTCTCCCACCCTCCCACCCTCCCTATCCCACCCCTCCAGGTGGTCACAAAGCACCGACCTGATCTCCCTGTGCCATGCGGCTGCTTCCCACCAGCTATCCACTTCACGTTTGGCAGTGTATATATGTCTATGCCACTCTCTCTAGGTGGGGCTATTTTAAAGTATGTCATGGCTGATTAAATGTTCAGTTCTGTGGGGAAAAACAAAAGTGTCAGTCCAAGTTTCTGACAATGTCAGGAACATGGTTAATTAATAAACACAATGCCAATAACCATCATCTGCCCAGGTTAGAGACTTAGGATCATTCTAGACCTTTCCCTCCTTCATTCCCATGATGGTGAGCCCAGCTGACACTTCCTCAGCCTTCCTTGGTCCTAGGTGCTTACCTGGACCAAGTTCTTGAATCCTCCCAACAACCTGTAAGGCAGGATGAATATTCCCCTTCTGCAGGCAAGGGCCCTGAGGCTGAGAGAGAGGTCACACACGTGTGCAGGCTCAGGGTCCGTGTCCTCAGCTGCTGCCTTCCATGGGACCTCTGTTCACCAAACCTGGTCAGGTCTATCCCACCTGCCCAGCCCAGCCTGTCCGCCGCTCTTTCCCCACCACCCCTGCTCCTGCCCACAGCCATAGCGTCTCTCACCTGGAGAGCTGCACCTGCCAACAGGTACTCGCCTTCAGGGCCATGTCAGACTCTCCTAACCTCTGGAGGCCTCCCCTCCCCCACCCCACCTGGCTGGATCATTGTCCTGGCTCTGCTTAGGGAAGACTCCTGCCTGCAGGTGTTCTCATCTCAGACACACTTTCTTGGCAGGTTGGGCTTCGGTCTGCATTTCCCTGAAAATCCCTGTGTGTAGTTTGGAACCTTCAGTATCGTCTGTCAGTGTTGTGGGTTTGAAGGACTTGCCTGGCAAGTCCTTGCCCCCTGGTCCTATGAGATGCGGCACATGACAGGTAACACTGGGGGCTGAGGAGCCAGACCCTTGGAACTCGAGTCACACCTACTTGCTCTGTGACCTTGGGTAAATCATTTAACCTCTCTTCGCCTCAGAGGCCTCATCTAAACAGTATCCACCACATAGGGTTGTCATGAGGATTAAGTGAATAAGTGAAGTGCTTTAAGCAGCACTGGGCAGCCAGTGTTGTTGGCAAGGCTTCTCCCATCATGTCCCTGGGCGCCTGCCTCCTACCAGGCTCTCCCTGACTACAAATTGGCTGAAGGACATCTTGGAAGCTGAACTCCCTGCATGTATCAAACCTCTCTGGGTACGATCTCTAGAGCCTGGCACTGGGATTGTCCCAGATTACCTGTGAGAGAAGACAGAGGGCACAGCTAGGAGCCCCAGCATCTGCCTCCAGCACCCCAGTTCTTAGAGGCTGCCATGACCATATGATGGAAGCAGAACAAAGCCCATGAGAACAAAGCCCATGAGTCATGCGGAGAGTGGGGAAGATCACTTTAAATCTTTTTCTCAAGTCGTGTTATTCTAAATGCCCTGGGTGGATGCCCATGTGTGCAGGAACACTCAGCCAGGCCAGAGGCACTTTGCCCCTCAGAGGCCCCATTGTGACCCCGAGCAGGCCCCAAATGATCCCGGGAACAATAATCCCTTGTGTGGGCCTGAAGGCTGCACTGGCCCGCGGCCCACGGGCCACGGCTGGCAGTGCAAAGCCTCTGTCTCTTTAAGGTCAGCATGAGGAGGCCTTAAATCCCCCATGTGGGCTGCTGCAGGGGCTCTGATAAGAGGTACTTTTTTTTTTTTTTTTTTGCGGTACGCGGGCCTCTCACTGTTGTGGCCTCTCCCGTTGCGGAGCACAGGCTCCGGACGCGCAGGCTCAGCGGCCATGGCTCACGGGCCCAGCCGCTCCGCGGCATGTGGGATCCTCCCGGACCGGGGCACGAACCCGTGTCCCCTGCACCGGCAGGCGGACTCTCAACCACTGCGCCACCAGGGAAGCCCCTAAGAGGTGCTTTCTAGAGTTCGGTTTGGGCATGTCGGTGAAGCCCAGCTCCTCTAAACTTTGTCCTCTCCAGGAGAAGGGCAGATCTGGTGGGACCCACTGGGAGCACAGCAAGGGGTAGGGGCTCGGTTCCCGGAAGAGGACTACGTGTGATGAAGCCCCTCCCAGGCCACCTGCCCTGCACAGGGAAGGGCCTTAGGATGTGTCCCCGGAGCCCCCATAGAGCAAGGGGCCCACAGGCACTGAAGTCACAGGTAGGAGCATCCAGAATATCCCGGTGGGATTTGATCCACGGCTGCCTCTCCTTCTTTCCGTCCAGAGATGCACACCCTCACCCAAGTTTGTAGTCACCATGGTTGGTTCTGTGCTGCAAGCTTTGTCTCTTGGTCACATACAGACATTGACTTCTTACTCCTTTCTCAGGCCCGTGGAGGGACATAGCTCTTTGTTCTATGAACTTAGAGACACCCAGTTTTTCACCTTCTTCACAAAGCATCAGCTGGCCTGGGGGGCCTTTGGCTTTGTCAGGGCTGCAGCGTGGAGCTCGGCAGCTGCCTGGACGGGCCTGGTCATGACTTTGCAGCTCAGAGCAGCCAGCCTCTTTCAGGAAGACAGTGGTGTCCAGGACCTGGACTCGGCCATGTGGCCTCCTGCAAGCCCTGCTAGTGGTCCAGGTCTGTCCCACATGCCCGGCTTCATCCCCCTCTGACGTCCTCTGCCCACTGGTATCAGGTCTACTACAAGGTCTTGTCTCACTGTCACTTCCTGAGAAGCAGCCAGAGAACAGACCCTCATGGGGACAGGTCTGGACACCTGAGGACAGTGAGTGAGCACAGGGCTTCTGGGACAGGACAAGTTGGCTCCAGACCCAGCTCCAGTTCTCATCAGCTGAGTGAGTCTGTCTCCTTACCTGTACAAGGACAGTCATAGCTGTCTACTGTGCCCACTGGGAGGATGACAGGAGGCTCTCTATATGGGAGGTGCTTCCACAGTGCCTGACCCAAGGCAGGAGCTCCGAACATGGCAGCCAAGGTGGTCACACAGTGCAAATTTGGGTCCTTTGTGCAGTCACATTTGGGTGTTGGTGTGACTTGCCCTTTGGTCCAAGTCAGGGCCACCAAGCAGGCAACCTCTAAGGCGTGTCCCACCTGCCCTTGGGGTGGCAGCCAGATGTGCCCCATAGGAGGTTCCTTCTTGCCCAAGACCCAGAGGCCGAGCTGAGGCATGCCAGCCACGAGAAGCTTTGGGGGGCAGACACCATCCCACACCTGGAGGGACCAATGGTCCCAGCACACAGTAGGTGCTCAGTTGACGCCCAGTCTCTGTGATCTGAGGACCTTTCTGCTGTTGCCCAGCAGGCTTCTTAAATGCCCCCTTCCCCAGGCCACGTGGGTTCCTGGGAGCACTGCCCTCAGCAAGGAGGCCTGCCCACTGGCCAGAAGTTGTACCTGCAAACACTTCCTAAGTAGCTGGATGCAGATGGAACTGAGCAGTGAGATGCACCAGCCGGGAGACTGGACCAGGGTCTGCTGGGGGTGGGGAGAGGCGGGGTGGTCTGGGTGAAGGAAAACAGGACCAGGAGAGGGCATTTTTTGAGGCTGCCCACGCTTATGACACCCAATGCAAGAGAAGGCAAATCAAATGCCTAATGAAACTGCAAATTCTAAAAATGACTCAGGATAGAAGGAATGAGAAGGTCATGTCGGAGACTCTTCTGCAAAGCTTGGGATTAATGAGGGTTTAGAATTAGACAATTCCCAACTGAAAGAGGGAAAATAGAGAAAGAGCACATCAAATTTCCTTTAAAGAGGATAACTGAAAAAACATTGAGAAACCGTTGGGAAATTCGACTAAGCCTCTGGTTTCTTTTTTTTGATGGGGTCGAATATGAGCTTCTGTTAGCATCTTGGTGCATGATGAAAAAATTATAGCCTTCCCTCAGTCAACAGCTGGTAGCAAATATTGTTAAACACGTGACAAACTTCCTATCATTTCTTAACTTGTATTTTTCAGGATATAGCCCCAATCACCTTTTGCTCCTAATAATGTAAAATTTTACCTTAAATTTAAGTGGACTCCGTGAAAGTGGCCTTTTCTGGTACAATTACCCTGGAATAACAGCTCCTGAAGATACCACTGAGATCCAGTTTAGTCACAGGGTCCCCATGTTGGAAGGGGAGTAAGATGTCAACTAGTCAGACCCCTGCTTGAGGCTTCAATGTTAGCTCTGCGTGCCCGCTAGCAAGCAGTCGTCCAGCCTCTGCACCTCCACCTCCACACTGGAACGTGACCAGCTTTTGAGACACCTGTTCTGGTGTCCCAGCTCTAGAATATCATTACCTTCCTTTAATGAAGGGATAAAGGAGCATTTCGTAATGGGAGGCGGAGTTTTCAGGATTCCTTACTGAGTGCCCTCCTTCCTAATCATCCTTTCTCCTCCCGACCCAGACATCTCATACCTGAAAGGGAGCACTGCCACTTGTCATACTACTTCCCTTCACACTGTGGCCCGGTCCCCTTCCTCTACAACAGTGTGGTCCAAGGAAATTCGAAAAACAGTTTCTCATCCACGTTCTTAATGGGAATAGAACATGGAAGATACTGCCCAGAAAATTTCTGATCAGCTTCACATAGAGTGAGAAGAAACTTCTGCCCCTGTTTTCTTTTGGCTTAAGGATTTTCTAATTTAGCACAGACCCACCCCTCTGTTTTGTAGGAAAAAGAAGGGGTCCCCCAGGCTGATACTTGGTTAGTTTCCAGAGATGGTGAAGCCCTCTGACCTCCCTGGTTCCTGGGGAGGATGGGATACCCACGGTGGGCTCTCTGAGATGCAGTGGCTGGGCACACTGTCACCTGAACTGCCCTTTGATGATGCCCCTAGAGATTTCGTCCAAACCAAGGATTCCTCAGAAAGCTGACGTGATTGTGTTCTCTATACTGGAGAATTAAAAAAAAACAACAAAACAAAACCGAAAAACACCCCCATAAAAGTATTGAACATGAAGGTACTTTATAAAGTATTTCAAAGATTTATCACATCCCACTGTGGACATCTGCAAATATTTCTTGGGTGAATTTTATTCCCCATGACAGGTAGAATATTCTTGAAGACAGAGAAACTTGCTGCAAGATGGACACTCAAAAGAGCCGGAGGAAAATTCCAGTAGACGGTTCTCACGATCCGCTCCAGGAGTCAGCAGTCCAGTTTTGTGGTCTCTCAAATCACAGTCCTCACTTCCCACTCCCACTGCCCCCTTTCAAATAGGAAACGATCCTGGAAAGACAGCTCAATAGCTGGAGGATAAATGTAGCAAGCCTCCTACTCTGACATGAAGGTATATGGGAGAGTAAACCTCTTTCTTTATCCACTATCAAGAACATTTCTGCATTCTAAAGTGTTATGCTGGAAGGCGGGCCGATCAGTTAACAGCCTCTTGGTTTTCAGCTAAAGTTCTTCTGCTGCTTTAGGAAGACTTCCATCTGATTAGAGAAAACACTGCGTGGACCACGTACAGCAGAGTGACTACGAACGAAAACACCTGAAACCAAGATAAGTGACAATTAATGGCCGTGCATGGGGGGAGGGAGAGGCATGGGCTGCCCACACTGGGGTCGCCACGTGCGTGGCTTGCGGTTGACAGCCCTTAAGTCTGTGGACTGCCACTGCTCCCCATCACACACGCAGATGTGCTTTCCCGCAGAGCCTAGGTGCGACCCAGAACGCTCTCAGCACAGACTCCAGGTGACCTAGTGGTATACTGAACTTGGTGTGCAAGGTCAACTATTTGCCATCACACACCATCATATTGGTGCCATCCAACTGGAAACGAGGGCCCTCAGAGACCCTTCAGGTGATCATTGCAGGGAAGGATTCCCCTGCTCTTCATGGAAGACTTCCTTCCTGCACACCAATAAGACCAGAGTCCACCAGCTGTGACCCCAGCGGCCTTGGCTAAGAGAGTTGGAACACATGGGTTTGCTGCCTGGACGTCTTCAGACCCCGACCAGAATTTTATTCTAAGATTCTGAATGACACAGGCATGAGCCAGGGAGCCAGGCCCCAGGAAGTGAGGGACTGGGATGGAGAGGAGGGATTTTGAGCTTTTGGCAAAAGGAGGGAGCTTACTGAGAAAGCTGCTACTGGGAACAGAGGCTGGGAAATGTGGCAAAAGGTCGCTTTGTGCCCTGTCAAGGCTCTGACCTGCCGTTGTGCACCTGGGCACCATCTGTCCTATCACCCTGCTCTGGGTGGCCGGCCCTGAGGGCTGCTTGCTCCCAAGCCAATATCTGCACCTGGCTTGTGACCTTGGGTGTAGGGTCAAGAGTTTCTAACCCAGGCATAACATCAGGGAGGCTACACTCCCGTGACTGCTGAAAATTCCCCTAAACCCAGCCGTAACTGTGCCTGCTCTTCCGCTGCCTCCACACCTGGGCGCACCCTCACCCTCACTGCCGGAGGCGGTAAGTCACCTGAGTTATTTAATAACCAAGGTAAGAAAATGCATCTGGGAATCAAATACCCTGTCTGAAGGGAGCAGTCACACACGAGTGAGAAGCCCCTTGAAGACCCCCCTGCCCATCAGGAGGGAGCAGTGTACTGTGTCGGGGACTCCGAGCCCAATGGAGACCCTTGGCAGGAGCGCCTCAGAGGTCCCCACAGGAACAGGAAACACTTACTTTAAAGGGGGGTCAAGAAATGGCACACGGGACATTGAGAGCCAGGGCCATGAATGGATATGAACTCAGGCCCTTATAAACCCCTCTCCCGGGCTTCCCTGGTGGCGCGGTGGTTGGGAGTCCGCCTGCCGATGCAGGGGACACAGGTTCGTGCCCCGGTCAGGAAAGATCCCACATGCTGCGGAGCGGCTGGGCCCATGAGCCATGGCCGCTGAGCCTGCGCATCCGGAGCCTGTGCTCCGCAACGGGAGAGGCCACAACAGTGAGAGGCCCGCGTACCGTAAAAACAAAACAAAACAAAACCCTCTCCCAGGGATCCCTCGGGTGCAGCTTCTCTGCTGCCAGCCGAGGAGAGAGGGAGAAGCTCAGCTTTTGAGACAGGTGAGGAATCCCAGAGGGGTGAGAGGAGGCCAGATGCTCCCAAAGGCCAGGGGTGTGCGGGAGGCCGTGAGATGCCTGCTCACATCCCCAGACTGCCCCAGCCCCGCCCCCCTCCCCGGAGACCATGGGAGGGGCATGTGGGTGTTGGGCAGGGTCTGGGGTTAAATCCTGAGCGTGTCATCATGATCCCGTCTCCCATGTGCACAGACACAAACTGATATTTTGAACAGAAAGGCGTGAGTTTACATTGAACTGGGCTCATATTTCCCCCGGGGGGCTCCAGCCCAGCGTTTCCGTCTGCTGGCAACATTTAGATTCCTGGTTCCAGCCCTGCTGACTTTGCCTGGGCCCCCTCATGGTTCTCCAGCTCAGCTCCCAGAGATGTGGGGACATGATCAGTCGTGGAAGGGATAAATAGATGTTGGTATAGTCCTCAGTGGAACACTAAACACTAAACAGCAAAGAGAAAGAACCTCTACATCCCCACCCAGCCACGTGGATGAGCCTCACAGACCTGAGGTGAAGAGAGAGAAGCCAGACATGGGAGGAGGCACATCACGCTCCTGAAGATCCAAAGCAGGTGAAGTGGAACCTGAGCTGGAAGTCAGGACAGTGCTTATCCTCAGTTAAGGGGCACAGTGACTGCAGCGGGACAAGAAGGGGACTTCTGGGAGCTGCTTATTATGTTGTTTCTTAATCTGGATGCTTTGTTACACAGAGGACTTCTGAATTATGAATAATGGATGGATTATGGAAATTCATCAGGTTGTACACGTGCATCCAGGTCACCTCTCTGGATGCCTGTTTACACTGCATTTTGATGGAAAGTAAAAGGGAGAAGTCAGTCAGAATATGGTAGAGCCTGGTAGAGCCCAGTGGTTCCCAACTAGATATCTGCCCAGTGGGCAGGTCATTAACTCCCCCCTCCTGCATTGTTCAGTCAAGGGCTGGCCCACTATCCACATTCCATCTACATTTCACTGCCCTCGTCTGCAATAATTTTACAGAAATGGTTGTCAAATGCCTGGCTGGAGTCTGTTCAGAGAGAAGGCTTCTGGGGTTGGGATGGGGGAGGTGTGTATGGGTTCTCTTGTGAGGGGGTGATGAAATCGTCATTTGAAGGTGACAGAGGAGGCAGTCTCCCAAGAGAGGGAAGAACAACCAGGGTGCTGCCTGGCTGTGCTCCGGGTTAGGAACCAGCCATCTTGGGAGATGAACCCACATGGGGGAGGGTCCCACACGGTGGGACATTTGAGGGGATGCCAGGGACCAGGAGGTGGCCATGCTTATGGAACTGGAGAGTGGCTGGGAGCTGAGGGGAGTGTGTGGCTTCCCCAGGAAAGGGGGTGGGCCCCTGGGGACCAGCAGACAGGCTTTGAGGAGCTTTCCCCCAGACCCCTCCCTCTGGGAACAGGAAGGGCACCCTCACTAACCCCCTTCCCAGAGCCCACCTGCGCCCACCCTGTGGGTTTTCTCTCAGCCTCTGCTCTACCCTTCCCAAAGAGAGGCGGGGGTGGCACAGATTTGGCACCTGGGGCAGACATCTTGTGGTGTGTCATCACATTTGACCTTGGGATTTGCTTAATTCATAGGTCGATCGCTAGAAATCTGAATGCTATTTCTGAAACTTTTTCTTAGTTTTTAAGCAATATCCATGGTTAGAAATACATCTGATGTCATGAGTTAGCACACTAGTGCAAGGACACACATGCACAACTCTGGGAAAGAGTCTCATGAAACAATACATTCTCATATTCCCTGTCATTCTGATCCATTCCATCAACAAGAAAATCAGGTCATAACCTCACAGCCCGCCATGGATCTGGTCCCCGAGTTGGAGGTTGTTCCTTTTAAGGCTCAGAGACCTACATGCAGCGTGCTCCCCAGACACACAGTTTCACCCCCATCTCACCTCCTAATAGGGTGAAGGAGGTTACAGCCCTGTTCCACCCATTGCTCATCATGAGGCCTTGGACGGAAGTGGTTTAAGAGCTGCCTCATTCTCCAGGGAAACAACAGGAATTACTGTCCCATTTTATAGATGAGCAAACCAAGGCTCAGAGGGCACAAAGGGACTTGCACAAGGAATGGGCGAGTGTGAACTCCAGGCTTCCTCCTGCACAGGTTCTCAGAGCTGTCAGGCAAAGAGACACCGTCATCAAGAGACGAAGGCCTAATCCAAGCAGCAACCATCCACGGCTGGGGGTCTGGACATGCTGCACATGGCAGGGCCTCCCCACAGCCGCAGAGCCTCCCCACAGCCGCAGAGCCTCCCCACAGCCACAGAGCCAGGGCCTGGGAGACACTGGCCACTTGACTTTCCATCTGTGGTCTCAGCACTGGCCCTGCCCCGACTGTGTGCTTCCCTGGAAGACACTCATGGAGAGCCAGGAACCCAAGTGGCCAGATGTTCTGCTCACACTGGTGCTAAGAGTGTGGGGGAAAGAGCACCTGGCCTCTCCAGTTCCTGGTGACCCTGGGGCAAGTTGTGCATGCTCTTAGGGCCCTAGTTCTCCATCTGTGAAATGGGTATAACGGCACTTCCCTCCTAGGGCGGTTGTGAGGGGTAAACAAGATTGTTCACTAGGGCTCAAGACAGTGCCAGGCCCCACGGTCATGTCTTCTCCCGCATCTGCCTCAAAGCCCGCCCAGGCTTGGACCCCTGGTCAGTGCAGGCCTGGGCAGTGCAGCACTGACTGGTGGCTGAGGGAGTCTGGGGCCCATCATTTCCCTTTTCTGAGGCTTTGTTTCTTCAGAAATGAGGAGAAGGTTTATTTTATTCAAAATTTAGTGAACTAAAAAACTGTGGGAGGGCCGGGCAGCCTTCCACTCAGAACCTTTTCAGTGGGAGCTGTGAACAGGGCACATTGACTGGGGACTCACCACAGCAGCGATGTTTTCATGGTAATGTTTGTAGGTGAAGCCCACTTGAAGCTGGATGGCGGCCAAAGCTTCCAGGACAGAGGCACCAAAGTAAAACAGGGAGGCGATACAGTGGTAGGCTGCATCCTGCAGGGTGAGAAAGGGCCATTAGAGAGCTGGGGCACCCAGATATGGAGATGTGGAGCAGCTGTGGCCCCAGCAGGGCCTGTCCACCCCACCTGTCCCTGCCTGGCCCGGACCAGGTCCCCCGTCGTCATCTGCTACTCCCTTTGACACCCGCCAACCCTGCCCCCCTTCCTCAGAGACATTGATTCACCAGAGCTGCCGAGCTGAGTAATCTCACTGGTTTGGGGCCACAGTAAGGACTTCGATGGAGGAAGGATACTGCTTTCCCTTGAGCTGGGATCTAGTAAGGGGTGGGGAGGTGGCCCTTTGGGATTGGTGGAAATTGGTTCTGGACCTGAGAAGTGTCAGCTGCGGTCACAGTCCCCAGTTCGGGTGTGGCCGATACAGAGTGACAGGCTCAGGCCATTTTCACTGCTGTGTTGTAGTTAGCTTTTTCTTGGGGAGAGCCAGGGACTGGGGCTCCAGGTATGTTTTAAAAGCAAAAAAGCACTAGGACAGGGTTTTGAGTA
This sequence comes from Mesoplodon bidens, assembly GCF_964165515.1. Classification (NCBI taxonomy): domain Eukaryota; kingdom Metazoa; phylum Chordata; class Mammalia; order Artiodactyla; family Ziphiidae; genus Mesoplodon; species Mesoplodon bidens. Next base: position 14,110,850 of record NC_138170.1, on the reverse strand, counting down.
GTTACGACTTGGAGGTGGTTTCTAAAGTCTAGGTCGCAGGCCCCTTGAGACTAAGAGGCCTGGCTAACAGCCCCGCCCCCTTCCAGGGGAGGTAAGGGAAGGTGGCCCCCGTGTAAGTTTACCCCCTTCATGGGCCTCAAAGCAGAATTCATGTGCAAGAGAGATCACAGGACTTCCCTCTTCCCGGGCCAAGTCCCTCTCTGGCGACCCTGCTCTAGAAGGTGGTGACTGGGAGCTGGGCAGTGAGCGTGGCGTCACGCTGGGCAGCCAGGACCAGCCCTCAGCATCCTGTCCCCTCCCCCAAAACGGAAGCCAGCCCTCCTGGGTGGTGGGAGATGCCAGCTGGCCCCTGGCAGGTGCAGGAGGTACAGGGAGGGTTGTTGGACTGCCGGTTAGCATGAAAAGGGCGTTCACCCAGGAGAAAGCAGAGCAGGCCCACAGAGGATCAGGCAGCAACAGTGATAGTCAGCTTCTGCCTTACCCTCTGCCCGACCTCCTGCGCTGGGGAACCCTGGGCTTCTATGGGCAGCGCGGAGCTGAGGGCCTGGCCGGCTCAGCCTTGGCACATGGGTGGGAGACGTGTACAGGGCACCTCACCCAGCACTGGCAAAGCCAACCTGCCAGGGGAGAGGCTCCAATGCCGCACCCCACCCCCACCCCCACCTCAAACGTCGCAGGACTGGGACTCACCAGGGTGATCCAGGAAGGTCTGCTGCCGTGGGCACCAGTTACATACAGGAAGTACAGGAGAGTAGTGGCTATGAAGCAAAACACAGACGTGAACATGACCCAGCCCTGGATCAGTGGGATGGGCACATGGGACGAGGCAATCAGGATCCACACCAGCCCCCCAAAGACCTGCAGAGGGAGGGAGAGAAGGGGTGAGGGTCAGACCAGGAGGGCCCATGCCCAGGTTGGGCCAGACCCAGAGGTCCCGCTGGGGAACCAGGGGCACTCTATAATTAACTCAGTTAATCCTCACAACATCCCTGTGAGTGTGGTACTGACCCATTTGTGAGATGGGGAAACAGAGGCACCTTTGAGTTAAAAATTTGTTATCCCTAGAAAGGACTTAGGCCATCCAGTTTTTGTTAGTAGAAGGGCAAACTCTGAGATTATATCCTTCCTAGTATTTTTTATAGAAAAATATCCTTTTTGTTTTGTTTTGGCCACGCTGCATGGCTTGTGGCCCAAGGCTTGAACCCAGGGCCATGGCAGTGAGAACCCTGAGTCCTAACCACTGCACCACCAGGGAACTCCCAAAAGTATTCTTTCTTTTATAAAATGGTAGTGGCCAGCTGATTCTTTTGGTCTTTACTTGGCAAAACAAATTAGCCATACTATATATCATTAGCATTTAAGAAAAAAACTTGACCTTTCAATCCCCAAGTCCCAGAAGTTCTCTGACTTTTGGAGATGGGGTTGGAGTGGGGAGGGCCCAGGTCAGCCTGGTCTCCTCAGAGGTGAGAGAGGCATTCCTCCCCCTGTCATTATCCAGAAGACAACCCACTTGGTGTCCTCAGGGTCAGGGAGCCCCATGTTTTCAAGAGAAGCATAAGGACAGACTAGGGATCATAATCTCAATGGTACAGTCCGGCTCCCCCTGTGGACAAGGTACAACCCAAGCTGGGATTTCCTGTACTTGTCTTCCCTTCTCCTTGTCCCTCTCCATCCCGGTGAAGTCACCTCAGCCTCCTCCACCGCCCCCCGCCCCCCCCAGAGAAGGACTGGGCTGGGACACGGGTGGAGATAGTCACAGGGTCCAGGGTACTGCAGAGCTTAGCGCCATCCTCCTAAGGGTCTGGGGGCTAAGGACGGGCTGCCCTCCCAGCCCTGCATCCCCTGGGGTGTAAATGCACGTGGTACCCTGACCTTGTCTCCCTGCACCTGCTGCCCACTTGCTGGGTAAGAGATAGCACTTCCCCAGGTGTTCTCTGAGCCTCTTAGCAGAGAAGCTTCAGGAGACCGTCATAATTGGGTAGAAAAATCAGTGCAGTGAAGAATCTGGAGTTATCAAAACCAAGTTGGGTCTGAGGAATCATATGTGGGCATCTCTGATCAGAAAATTCCTCTACTGATGACTGAGAGGCAGTGGAACACACTTTCCAACTTACAGTAAGTGGAGCAAAATCGATTGGATAAAAATCCTCAGACTGCCGTAGAGTAAGATGTGTGTGTAGATTCATCCACAGTTGCCTTTAAGATCAAACAGGTTGCTGGGCCTTTTTCATAAGGGACGCTTAACAAAAGGGTGTGATTGTGCCAATGGCTGAGACAGACTTGGATTTAGAAGGCACGAGAGTGTGGCACGGAGAAGAGGGTGGGCCTGGCTTGCCCATCTTGTGAGCAGAGGGCTGCTGGTACACGGCGTGAGAGGGCCTCTCCACCGAATCCGCTGGAGGATGCTGTAGCATGTGGTTCCACCTCTCGGGCCCTGGCTTCCTCCACTGTAAATGGCACTTGGCAGCTCACTCTGCATGTTGCCGGCTGGTGCGAACCGCCTGAAACTGTGGGTGTGAGTGTGACGCTTCTGGCCCTGTGCCCCCTCACCACCCAACAGCAGAGGGAAGTCTGCTCACCCAGGATGCCGGCAGCCCAGTGCAGACAGACGTAGAGTCAGCCAGTGACAGCGCAGGACGATTGGGAAAAGCAGCCCCGACTGGGACATGGTCCCAACTGTCTTGAAGGGAGAGGTGGACTTAGGCCAGAAGGTCAGGACGAGGCTTTCCAGGGGAGAAGAGGGTACATGCCAAGCCCAAAGGATGCTGGAGCAGCAGTGAGGGCTTGGGAAGGCCGTGAGCTGGCAGGAGGTTGGGGAACAAGGAGTGGCAGGGGGTGGGGCTTGAGGAAGGGTGACCTTCACACAGCTGATCGTGGGGCCACCTCAAAGGCGTGCCAGGCCCTGCTCAGTGGAAAGCCGAGATTCAGCACGAATCATGGGGCAAAGCCAGTGCCTGCCTCACTCCACCTGCAAAGTTTGCAGAGAGCAAACAGAGCAAGTACAGCACCCACACCTAGGAGATAAGGCATCCCAGGCAGGGAGCAGTCCAATTGGAGATAAGCCATCCTGGGCAGGGAGCAGTCCACTCCACACTGGTCTCAGAACGCTACTGGCCAAATATTTGTCAAGAGCAAAGGTGTAGGTGAGGGTTCAAGCACTTCCCTTCCTAAAGAGAACCCGAAGGGGCTCCCAGCTCTCAGGAAGCACACTGAGAGGCAATCGTTTTGACACATCAGTTACACAGGTGGAGGCATGGCTCCAGTTTCTGTTCATCTCCGTCAACAGGCCAGATTCCCACCACCCGCACCTGCGCCCAGGTCCCCGTCTTGCATAACATCTCTTAGCTGAGTGGCCCAAGAGCCACCAGGATTGAGCTCGCTCTCTGGGTCCCAGATCCCCAAGCTAGAAAACGGGGGTGGGGCCTGGACTAAGGCTCAGTGGTCCTCAGCCCTCATTCTGCACTGGAATTGCCTGGGTCACCTCGAAAACCCCAGTGCCCAGGAGAGAAGCAGAGTGATAGGAAAAGAAGCAAACACCCCAGGCTCTTTGCCAAAGGCTTTGGAGTATGTTTCCATAACACAAGCGGTCCATGGATGGAGTTTTGGTAACTCCTGTCAAACAAGGAGAAATGGCTCCTGTCTCCAACGTCCAGCAATGCCGTCCAAGATGCCTCTCCAGGTCCTGACTGGCTCTGATACGAAGTTTCCTTTCCTCTCCTTAGGCTTCCATCCCTGTCTTGCTCTGAACATGAGAGTCGCTCATCCTTGGGTGTCCTCTAGACACGGGGACACAGCCTCAGTGTCCATGAAAGGGGTGGAGCTGGGGATCTGAGGCCTCTCCCCGCCCTGGTGTTTCAGGACTGGAAACCGCCCATCTTTCAGTCAGTGTGCTTTTGGAGGCTGAGCAGAGGTGAAGTTCTGTAAGAACCAAGGATATTGTACAAATCCAGACAAAAAATTTCCAAGGACTTAAAAAAGTTTGAATCTGCGGTCTACCTCATCAAATGATTTTTGGGGAAAAAATTTCCTCAGGAGATGGTCTTGGGGAAGGTCTCACGTGAACTCAAGAGTAGGTCCTTTCTTTTCTTTTCTGAATTAATCCAGAGGAGGCAGGCAAGGGTGGTTAAGGGTGTAGACTTCAGAATTACTGAATCTGAATCAGCTCTGGCACATTTTGCTGGGTCACTGGTTGTCTCTGGGCAAGTTACTTCCTCTCTGGTCCCTATCTGAAAAATAGTGATTGCAGTGGCGCCCACCCAATGGGACCGGGTGAAATGAGTTTATATCTACAGGTGCCTGGCACACGGCGAGTGCTCTAAATACTTGCTGTCATAACTGTCGTACGATGGGGCGAAGGCTCTCTTGCAACCACGTGGAAACCCCAGTAGGTCAAGATCTCAACATGCACAATTATCCCCTCCAGACCTTGTGGGGGCCCAGAATTTTAAAATAACTTCAGAAGTATCAACAAGAGAAAAACCTACAATCTCCCAGAAATCAAAAGCTGAGGAAAATGTGTCTGCCTCTGCCGAAGGGAACACAAAGGACATAAACATATGAGAAAGGCTTCCTTCCAACAATGAGCTTTGGTTACAAAAGTGGGAAAAGGACTCCTTCGGCACATTCTTGAGATTGGCAGAGTGTCTCCATTGCTTGTGCAGGGCTGAGAGCTCTGGGTCCACAATTGTCCAGTGTTTTTGCTGCAAGACTTGGATCATTGAGGTCAAGGCAGAAGAATCGCTCAAATTCTCTGAATATTTTTCTGGGGCTCCATTTTACTCTGTCAGGGTTGCCACAAGCAGGCAGCCTTCCAATAACAAGGCAAGGCGTGACCCAAGGAGGACGTCCACGTGGGGCTGGTCACACACACACCTGGTAGTAAGTCCCTGGGGGCCCAGCGTCAGAATTCCCAAGCTCCGGGGGCACGGTGTGGTCTTGAAGGCACATGTGAACAGGAGCTTGTGCCTTGAACTCTTGAGAAGGAAACTGGCCACAGAACACGGGGGGCGCACCCAACCCTGAGCAGTCAGTCCTGCTACTTTGGTCAGGTGGGCAAAAATTACCTCCCCAGGAGGGAGAAGAGAGATGGACACACCAATGAGACTTGTCCCGACTGCCGAGAGCTCAGAGCCCTTAGGTGCTCTCCCAAGGCCACCAGGAACAGCAACTCCAATTTGTGTTTCTGGAAGTGTCTCTATCCACTGAACTCTTTTGGCAGTCAGGGTTCATTGCAATGCTGGGAGGGCCTATGCAGATGACTTGACCAGTAGAGTAATGGTGTTCCAGGAGAAACAGCAGTCCCAGCTCTGAGCCTTGGTTGACTAAAAGAATCAGTCATTCCGTGAGGTAGAGTAGAGGGCATTTTCTTGTGCGTGCGTGTCTGGAGGCTGAGCTACTGCAGAGAAGGGATTAGGCACCAAGTCAAGAGGACATAAGCACCAGACAGCAGGAGAGTATAGGGACAGGGAGGTCAGAGCACTGAAGCCTTCCCAAGACCCACAAAAAGGGGTCTGAGAGGGAGGCTGGGGACTCTTCCTGTTCTGAAAAGCAGAGGGAGCAGGAAGCAAACACTAGTCGTCATATGAACCCCACCACCCTTGTATGGAGGAACTGGGCTGCCAGCAAGTCAAAGGAAAGGCTTCCTTCACTTGTTCACTTACTCAGCCACCCATTCATTCATTCACTCACTTATGCATTTCACAGATACTGAGAGGAAATGGCAGCACCAGGGGCAGGTACATCCAGGGAGACAGACTTTATTCTAAGACACACAAGTAAATGGAGCCCATCTCTCCCGTCCTGGCCTCTCTCCTCCAGTCTTGCTGCCAAGCCCCACTCAAGCAGCTCTGGGGCCACCAAGGGCAGAGGCAGGTCCTGGTGAGTGTCGGGGCCCCAGTGAGGGTGACCAGCTGAACACCTCTGCCCAGGAGAGGGAAGGAGCCCAGAAATTCGCACAGCGTCCTCTCCTTGGACCTCATGGAGGTATCTGGGGCAGGTCAGAGATGCTCTCTGTGGGGACCCTCACCCCCTCTGCCAACTGAGGAGTCTGACCTCTGAGTCTACTTCCGCGGTGAACACCAGGGGTGCTGCTGAGGCTCCGTGACTCAGTTTACCTACGCCAGCTGCTCTGCCCTCCTGGCCCCATTGTCAGCAGGCTCCTTCCTTCTGGGGAACCGTCGTCACATGACCCTCCCAATCTAGACTTAGATAATGTCCCTTTAATCTGAGGGTGAGACCAGGACTCAGGGGACCCTGAGTCTGTTTGTGAAGAGGAGGATAGAGGTCTGGGGTTCAAAAAGACAGGGTGTGAGTTCACGTCTGTAGTTGATATAAACAGGGTGAGTGTGGACTGGGAAGTGGCCGCCTGTCCAGGCCTGAGTCCCTCTTCCCCCAGGTGAGTACCCACCCCCCATAGCACTGGTCATTAGCATGCGGGGGTGCTTCTCCTCCTTGCCCCCGTCCCTCTCTTTCTGGCCCCTCCCCTCCCAGCCTGACTGTATTCTAACAGGAACCAAGGCTCCAGTGTGGAATTTCAGGTCAGCTGAGACTGGCTGTGTGGCCCTTTTTCTCACTGCACATGCACCTCGATGTGTGATGGCTGGTGATAAGGCTTTTCTTTTAGTTCCTACATGTATCTTCTAGGTCCTAGGACCTTGGTGTATTAAAATGATTCAACACAGGGGTTGTTTTGCCCCAGCATGAACAGAATATTTTTCACATGGTGGGAGGGACAGAGAGCCTTGGCTAAGTATGGCAGAGAATCAAGGCCACTACATTAACCCTAGGAAGTAGTTATGCCACTAGAAGCTACCCACCCAGAAGCTACCAGGAACCACAGCTTCCCACCAGAATGCAGAAGACAGGTCAGAGCCCCACGATGCAGAGAGTACCAGGGCCCTGCTTCATGCTCTGAGGAATAATCTGGAACCTGTGAGGAGTTGGCCCACACCTCCCCAAGGCATCAGTGCTTCAGGGACCAGGGCTGTCATTCATCTGCTGTCCTCACTTTCATCAGCATCCAGAGAGAACACCTGCTGGGGCATCTCATCAGTGCCTGACCCTGGTGGCCTCTGGTCCAAAGCACCAAGTCCAGGGACCTATACTTGAGAGCCAAGAAGAAGTGCAGCTGGGCTTGTATCAGGGGTGGAAGCCAGGGCTCAGCACGGAATCCAGGAGGAGTCAGCCCCCAGCCCCCATCCAGGTCCAGCCTGGCTGGCCCCATCCTGCCTGGAGGCAGGCCCCAGGTGGCCCAGTTCCCATGCCCAGCCCTTCCCTCAGATAAGGTGTCCTGAGTCCAGAGCAACGCCAAGCTATTCCTTGGATAAAGAAGATGCGGTACATGTATACAATAGAATACTACACAGCCATAAAAAAGAATGAAATAATGCCATTTGCAGCAACATGGATGCAACTAGAGATTATTATACTAAGTGAAGTAAGTCAGAAAGAGAAAGACAAATACCATATGATGTCACTTACCTGTGGAATCTAAAATATGGCACAAATGAACCTATCTACAAAGCAGGAAAAGGCTTACAGACATAAAGAATAGACCTGTGGTTGCCAAGGGGGAGGAAGGGAGAGGGATGGACTGGGAACTTGGGGTTGGTAGATGCAAACCATTACATTTAGAATGGATAAACCACGAGGTTCTGCCGTATAGCACAGGGAACTATATCCAATCTCCTGGGATGAATCATAATGGAAAAGAATATTTAAAAAAAGAATGTCTGGGGCTTCCCTGGTGGCGCAGTGGTTGAGAGTCCGCCTGCCGATGCAGGGGACACGGGCTCGTGCCCCGGTCCGGGAAGATCCCACATGCCGCGGAGCGGCTGGGCCCGTGAGCCATGGCCGCTGAGCCTGCGCGTCCGGAGCCTGTGCTCCGCAACGGGAGAGGCCACAACAGTGAGAGGCCCGCGTACCGCAAAAAAAAAAAAAGAATGTCTGTATGTGTATAACTGAGTCACTCTGCTGTACAGCAGACATTGGCCCAATGTAAATCAACTATCCTTCAATTAAAAAAAAAAAAAAAAGCAAAGCCATTCCTAAGGTTCTGCAGAACCAGCCTCAGCTGGCAGCACAGCACACCTCCCCAACGCTCCCTGGCAGCCAGCATGGAGGGAATGGGTGCAACAGCCAGCCTCTGTCCTGGCCTGACTTGAGTGTGAGCTGTGCCTTGCAGGGGCATCTGGAACCTGCCTACTCTCTTCTGAAAGCACTCGGACAGAGAGGGGGGCCCATCTGCATCGAGTTGGGGGTGACCTATGGAAAGCGTAAAAGCAATCTTTTTCAAGGCAGCTTGGTTGTGATGACGTATGCATGAGGATCCTGAGCTGCGTCATCACACTTAGCGGTTTCCAGAGAACAGCTCAGAGTCACTGACTTCTGATCAAAGCAGGCCTCCCGTTCTTGAAACCCTGGAAAAGTCACTTCTCAGCTCCAAGGACAAACCCCTGAGAGACCTCTACCTATAATTCTTCCCCTCCCTTTAGAGAAGAGGAAAGGAGAAAACCCAGCAGTACCTTTACCTCCTTCTAAACAGCTCCAGGGAGGGGACTGCAACACGAGGAGAGACACAGGGCCAGGAGCCATTGGGCACAGCCAGGGAAGTGAGACTCAGCCACCGCCCTGCACTGGCAGCAGGGCCGGCCCGCACTCTCTGGTGACTGTAGGAGAGGTCCCTGGCTAGGACAGCAGGAAAGTTTCCCCAGGAGCAGAGACGGTGCTTCCCCTGAGCCCAGGAGAACCTCGGGGCACCTGGCTTCTTGCCCAAGCCTTTCACTGAGAGCTGTCTCCAGTATCCTGTCGCCCATTTAACGTTGAGGGGTAGACTGGCCTCCCGCTGACCACTGCAAACCTAGCTGGATGATGCGGGCCGTGCAGTGCTTATCAAATGCAGATTCTTGGGCCGGCCCAGGACCTAGTGACCCAGGACCTCCAGGGTGTTTTTTTTTTTTTTAAAGAAGATGTTGGGGGTAGGAGTTTATTAATATATTTGATTTATTTTTGCTGTGTTGGGTCTTCGTTTCTGTGCGAGGGCTTTCTCTAGTTGCGGTGAGCGGGGGCCACTCTTCATCGCGGTGCGCGGGCCTCTCACTATTGCGGCCTCCCTTGTTGCGGAGCACAGGCTCGAGACGCGCAGGCTCAGTAGTTGCGGCTCACGGGCCTAGTTGCTCCACGTCATGTGGGATCCTCCCAGACCAAGGCTCGAACCCGTGTCCCCTGCATTAGCAGGCAGATTCTCAACCACTGCGCCACCAGGGAAGCCCTTCCAGGGTGTTTTTGACAATAAGGCCTAGGCAGCTGTGAGCTCCCCAGTGGCTCCCTTCACTCCCTGGGTGTGGGGGTGGGGAGAAAAGGGAACCGGGCCTTGCCCAGGACTGCCGGGTGGGCAGTGTGGTCCCTTCTGCTGCAGGCGGAAGGTCATCGTGGGTGTTTGGGTGAATGCAGGAACCCGCAACAGCTCTGCTGTCACTGCAAGAAGTGCCACTGGAGGGCCTCCCTGGTGGCGCAGTGGTTGAGAGTCCGCCTGCCGATGCAGGGGATACGGGTTCGTGCCCCGGTCTGGGAGGATCCCACATGCCGCGGAGCGGCTGGGCCTGTGAGCCATGGCCGCTGAGCCTGCGCATCCGGAGCCTGTGCCCCGCAACGGGAGAGGCCACAACAGTGAGAGGCCCGCGTACCGCAAAAAAAAAAAAAAAAAAAAAAAAAAAAGAAGTGCCACTGGAGACGGAGGTACCCGGCGAGCTGCCTCCCCTCTCTGAGCCTCAGTTTCCCCTCACCTCTTGAAAACTAGGTTTCTGTGATTCTACATCTCTCATCTCCTAGGATTCCCAGTGTAGCCAGAATGTGGACCACCCGTCAGAAAAGTGCTTTGTCATCCTGCTCCCCCCCGCCCTGCCAGGTGCTGCTGTTCCCCAGACAGGTGAAAATCTAGGGCAGGTCCCAGGACTTTTCTGGTCACTCTCAAATAATAAAAAGTCCCCAGTCACTTTGGGTGCTAGAAGCAGTCTCATTTCAGTAACTACTACGTCCATGTCACTGTAAGAATCGACACTGCCAGCTGCTTCCGGGTGGCTTCCCACGCCCACCCCCGCCCCCCAAAGGGCACACGGCAGGCTTTGCCCTGAGCCAGCTGACCTTCTCTGGTCCTCCTGTGCACTCTGAGGTGCACACACTCTTTCCAAAGAAATGTTCTCTCGAAGTCCAGCCATTCTATCAGCGGCTCCACCTCTAGCAGGCTGGGGAAGAGGCGGCTGGGTTAAAGATTCTTACCTAACCTGTTTTCAGGTATCCCCTTCACAAGTTTCGAAAGGGAGGCGTCTCTCCCAGCACTTGGGGAGACCAGAGCTGGCCAGAGCTGAGACAAAAACCACCCTATGTTAACATCCCATTTTCTGAACATGTCCCAAGTGTCACGAAGCCCCTGGCTTAGAGGGAAGACGAGGAAGGGAAGCCAGAGCCTTGGCTCCAAAAGGAAACATTTCCTTGGGTGGCAGTGGGGGAACAGGCCAGAAGCAAAGCCCTGGGGGGAGTTGTTGGGGGAGGGGACACATTGGGCGTTCCACCTGCACCTGAATGGGGGTATACCTGTGACCCCACCGCCCGCAACAGCAGCATGGCCTCTGCGGTTCTGGGGTGCTTACGGAGGCAGGGTCACAGCACCTGGTTGGGCCAGCCTTCCCCTTCCTGTGAAGACCCTGCAGCTGTCAGAGGTCAGGAGCTCAGGGGTAGGGGCGCAGGGCCAGAGTTCAGCGGCCCTGCGCCACCCTGAGCTACCAGCCTTCCCTGCCCTGTGGGCAGTTTCCATGTCTTGGGAGCTGGGCAGAGCTCCACCCTGTTAGTCCTGGAGGCTGAAAGTTTGGCATCTGCACCTCCCAGGCTATTGGGAGGTCAGGCATGAGAATACGGACTGGGAGTCATCAACGACTCGCTGGACCACAGAGTTAAAAAATAATCAAGCATTTCACAGCCTCTGGACTAGCAGAAAATGACAGTCTGACTCTACCAAGTGTGGCAAGATGAGGAACAATGGAGACTTTCATAAGCTGCTGGTGGGGTCAGGAAGTTCTACAATATGGGGACCCTCTTTATGAAAGCATGCAGAGTGAGTCAGAGTCTTGGAAGGGTCCTGAGCAAGTGGGGGTCCTGAGCTTAATTAAGCTTCATCAGCTTCCTGGAAACTTCACTTCTGGCTGTGTAAGTTGGAATAACCCTTTTGGACATCAGTGTGCTAACATCTGGGAAAACAAGGGTGTGCATTCCCTATGACCCAGCAAGTCAAATCTCTGTGTGTTCCCACAAGAAATTCCCAAAAGTAAAGAGGCAAATACAAGGATGTTCTTTAGCAGTTCCATCTGCGCTACCAAAATGCAACAAATTGGAAATTGCCCAAATGTCCATGAATAGACGACTGAATAAAGAGTGTCAACATGTATAAACCTCAGAACAAGGTTGCATGAAAAGCATTGCAGAAGGATGTATACGGGGTGATAATACTTTCAGAAAGCGAGAAAATATATAAAACCACACCGTGTGTAGTCATAGATAGTTAGGGGTGCAGTAAAGGTCTAATCCTGAACACACATTCAGCTCAGGGGTCGTCCTGAGGCTGGAGGGGAGGAGAGATAAGATAAGATAATAGCAGAATATCCAGGGGGCTTAGATGTCATCTGAAAGCTCTATTTCCTTAATACTGAGAGTAAATAAGGCAAAATATTAAGATTTGACAAAGTTGAGTGTTAATTACATGGATGCCTATTAAAGTATATATACTTTTCTGTCATTTTTGAAATAGCTCTTAATTTTAAAAAAATTGATTTGAAGTTGGTACAACAGACAACCATTTAAAATGGATCAGTTCGATGGCATTTAATACATTCACGATGTTGTACAACCATCACCTCTAACTCCAAAACATTTTCCTCACCCTGAAAGAAAAGCCCATACCCATTAAGCTGCTCCCAATTTCCCTCTCCTCTCAGCCCCTGGCAAACCACCAATTTGTGTTCTGTCTCTATAGATTTACCCATTCTGGACATTTCATATAAATGCAGTCATACACTATGTAACCTTCTGTGCCTGGCTTCTTTTACTTAGCACAGTGTTTTCAGGTTTATCAACCTGTATCAGCACTTCATTCCTTTCTACAGCTGAATAATATTCCGTTGCATGGAATATTACAGTTTGCTTATCCATTCACCCGTTGATGGGACATTTGGGCTGTTTCCACCTTTTGATTATTGCGACACACTTGTTCATGTACCTATTCAATTCAGGGCAAGAGGAGGAGGGTGTGCTAGAGTCTTTTGCCTGAAGCCCAATTAACACACTTTAAAAAAATTATTTATTTATTTGGCCATGCCGTGTGGCTTGCGGGATCTTAGTTCCCTGGCCAAGGACTGAATCCGGGCCCCTGGCAGTGGAAGCACAGAGTCCGAACCACTGGACCACCAGGGAATTCTCAACACACTTTCTTATGATTCTTGTTATAATGCTCCCCAAACAGCTACAAAGGCAGAGTCAAAAACTCATTAGGGCAACTCAAGAGATACTAGCAAGCCATTCTGTTGCTCAAAAATCTCTCTGCCCCATCTCACCTCACCTTTAGCCATCATCACTTACAGTCACCAAATTCTGCCTTTGTAAATAGAGTAGCCTCTGAAGGAACCACCTACTACTCATCACACATGCTCATTTTCAGGCTAAGTGCGACTGGAAGCGCAGAGATGAGCCATTTGGGGAAGGAATGTTCCAGTGACTGCAAGCCCCTTCCACTTTGGGCCTGGGTGTCCCTGCCTATAAATGGTGTGGCTCAGCTTAGAGGTGTGTCCAGGGTTTCTCCTAGATGTTACTTCCTCGATATGGTGCCATCAAGCGAACTTAACCCCCCCTTCCCTCTCCCCCAACCCTCCACGGATGACAGAAGCTGCTCCCTTTGTGCTTCTCACCCTCCCTGACCATCAGGAGATAAGAAGCTGGGGTCCCGTTTTTAAACAGGCTTGGACGTTTTCTTTTCCAGCTGACTCTCCAGGCAGCCACTTCTGCGGTGGGGACGCAGGGAAAGGAGTCTCGGAGCCCGTGGAACGGCACCTACAGAAGAAATACTGCACCCGCCCCCCGCCTTAGGTAAGGCCCTGGGGCCCTGGGGAGTTTAGGCTGAAGGCGGGTCTGAAGCCTCCCGGCAGTGAGCACTTTACAGGAGCCCAGAGTAGGAAGCGCTTTCCCGCAGCCGCGATCTGAGGCTGTGCAGCTCCAGTGTAGGGAGGGACCAGCCGCGGTGCAGAGGTCTCCAGACTGCTCAAGGTCAGCCAAGGCAGCGGACGGCTCTCACAGGTCCCTCTCCCCTCGCACACCCCACACTGGGCACCATGGCTGTGGCGGAGCAAACGACAGCGTGTTTTATTAGTTCCAGATCAAAGTTGTCGCAAATACTTTCACCAGAGACGTTCAAGAGAAAATAATCCGGATTCGGCTCCTCCTATGACGCCAACCCAATCTCCACACTTCGCTTGGTAATCCTCAAATTTCTTTGGATGATTTTTAAATTTTTAAGCAAAATCCTAACCCTGGAAAGAGCTGGGCCCCTCTACAGGACGTCGCTCTCCAATAAGGGCCTCCTCTGCGCGGCCCATAGGACACAGGTCGGGAGCGCAGCATCGGAACCGGCGCGCAAAGAGTGGACCGGGGCCGCCTTCGGATATCTGACCCGTGTTGCGAGTTCGTTTTTTCCACCTAAGTCTTGGAGACGGTTTCCCCATGGCCGTTAGCTAGAACGGGCCAAAGCATTACTGCGGGGTGGGCGTGCGGGAGAGTGTTTCCTCCCCGGGCCCGGCTACCGAGGCTCAGGGACCCTCGCTGCTTGCGGATCAGTCGGCGCGCTGTGCGGATCCCTCAGGAGAGCGCGCGGCACGACCCATCCCATCCCGCCCTCCCCGGCGCGGGCGCGGGGCGCGCCAGCCACTCACAAACTCGAAGATGAAGAGCATGTCCGGGAAGGTGATGAAGACCGCGAAACCGCTAGGCAGGCTGCTGCCGCCCGGCGCCGCTGAGGGGGCCATGCTGGTGGGCTGGCGACGGCCTCGGAACCGGACGCGCGCAGCTCTGGCTCTGCGCTGAGCGCTCTCTTGCTCGGCGGAGCTCAGTGGCCAGGGCGCCCCCGCGCGCGGGTTAAGAGCAGGGGCGCCCCTGACGAAGAGGGAGGAGCCCGGGCCGCCGCCCGGTCCCGTCCTAGACTGAGGGGCGCACCCCAAGGGACCTGCCCAGCGCAAAGGGCGCAGCCCTGAACCACCCCGAGGTTGGGGCGGGGGGTTGACACCTGATTCCCACGTCTGGGCGCCACCTCCCACCCGGAGCCAAAGCTACCGCGGTGAGGCGCTTCGCACACTTCGCACACTTTGCACTCTCTGCAGGTGATCGCCATTTCTTAAGAATGATCACCAACAACCACTAGGCCCCCCCAAACTCTCCACCGTGGCACCCCTCGGGTCACCACTGCTCGAACTGTTCTTAAGTTGGAGCTCTTTCATCTTTCTGCTGGGTGAGTTAATATGCGTGACCTCTGGGTCCAGGCTCACCGTGAGACCAGTTCCCTGCCCTGCAGAGGCGGTGCTGAGACCAGCTCCGGCCACCCATTCCTTCTCCCTGCACCCTCAGAGCCCGGAGCCCGGAACGCTGCACCCCGGTCCGCATCACTCCGTGGTGGAGCTGCTGGGCGATGGATTAAGGACAGTCACAGCTGCCTTGGACATTGGAGGGTGGAGGAGAGCCAGCATTGCTGAGGGCCTACTAAGTGCCCAGCACTGCCATAGGCTCTTTGCACACATGACCTCATTTAATCCCACAGAGCATTTCCAGTAGGTGTCACCCCACCTACAGGCTCAGAGTGGGGAAGGAACATGCCCGGGCCACATGGAGGGCAACTGGGCCTCTTGACTCTAGAAGGCAGACTGTCGCACTGCCTTCGTGCCCCCTGCATAAAATCCACACACTTGAAAACTATATCAGTGAGTCTGCTTCTTTTATGTTATATTCAATAGTTTGTTGTATTTTTAAAATTTCACATATAAGTGATATCAACAGTATTTGTCTTTCTCTGTCTGACTTATTTCATTTAGCACGTCTTCCAAGTCCGTCCATGTTGCTGCAAGTGGCAAAATTTTATTCTTTTATATGGCTGAGTAGTATTCCATTGTGTGTGTGTGTGTGTGTGTGTGTGTGTGTGTGTGTGTGTATCTCACATCTTCTTTATCCATTCTCTGTTGATGGACATTCATGTTGCTTCTATATCTTGGCAATTGTAAATAATGCTGCTATGAACATTGGGGTGCATGTATCTTTTCAAATGAGTGGTTTAGTTATACCCAGGAGCAGTGTCAGATGGTAGTTCTATTTTTAGTATTTTGAGAAACCTCCATACTGTTTTCCAAAGTGGCTGCACCAATTTACCTTCCCACCAACTGTGTATGGGCTTTCCCTTTTCTCCACATCCTCGTCTACATGGGTTGGAAGAATTAATATTGTTAAAATGACCATACTACCCAAGGCAATCTAAAGATTCAGTGCAACCCCTATTAAAATACCAATGGCATTTTTTGCAGAACTAGAATAAATAATTTTAAATTTTGTATGGAAACACAATAAACCCTGAATAGCCAAAACAATCTTGAGAAAGAACCGAGCTAGAGCAATCATACTCCCTGACTTCAGACTATACTACAAAGCTACAATCATCAAAACAGTATGGTACTGGTACAAAAAACAGACACATAGATCAATTGAACAGAATAGAGAGCCCAGAAACCCACACACTTATGTTCAATTAATCTATGACAAAGGAGGAAAGAATATACAATGGAGAAAAGACAGTCTTTTCAATAAGTGATGCAGAGAGAACTAGACAGCCACACATAAAAGAATGAAATTAGAACATTCTCTAACACCATATACAAAACTAAACTCAAAATGGATTAAAGACCTAAATGTAAGATAGGAAACCATAAAACTCCTAGAGGAAAACATAGCTGAAACATTCTTTGAAATAAATTGTAGCAATATTTTTTGGATCTGTCTCCTAAAGCAAAGGAAATAAAAGCAAAAATAAACAAATAGGACCTTAGTAATAAAACTTAAATGTTTTTGCACAACAAAGACAACCATTGACAAATGAAAAGACACCCTACTGAATGGGAAAAATATTTGCAAATTATATGACCAATAGGAGTTAATATCCAACATATATAAACAGCTAATACAACTAAAAATAAAGAAATAAATAAACCGATTTAAAAATGGGTAGAAGAACTGAATATACATTTTTCCAGAGAGGAAATGCCTACGGCCAAGGGGTGTGAAAAGATGCTCATCACTAATCCAGGAAATGTTAATCAAAGCCATGGTGATATATCACCTCACACCTTTCAGAATGGCTGTCATCAAAAAGAACACATATAACAAATGTTGGCAAGGATGTGGATCCCTGCCTTTTTGAAGCTTACCCTAGGGAAAGGAGAGAGAGAGATCAATCAAACACTGCATGATAAATGTGTAAAGGGTTTGGTGCTGGAAGGAGAGTGCAGGGATCCTCAAGGGCACCCAGCAGCCCAGCCTGCTTGGCCTAGGGGTGGAGGGAGCTTGTGGGAGGAAGTGACCCTTGAGCGAGTGAGCAGTGGTTAACTAGAGGGAGAAGGCGGCCTTCCCTACAGAGGAACAGCAGGCACGAGCCCTGGAGGATGGTCAGGCCCTGCTCCACGTGCTGCGAGGGCTGCAGGATAAATAAGCGAATCCTTGATAAGAGTCAGAGCCACTGTCCTGGGAGAGAAGGGAGAAGAGCCATGGACATCTAGGGCAGAAGGAAATAGGCACAGACGGTGGGTTCTGGGAGAAGACAGGACAGATGCTGATAGGGGAGTCTGTGCAGGAAGAGGGAGGCAGGGTGCACCTGGAAGGGTCCTGGAGGCTGGAAAGCCTTTGATCTCTGTGGGGAGCAGGGTGGCTCCTGGGGCAGAGCTGGAAAGGCCAAGGGCAGGTTGCGCTCAGAGGAAAGGGGCAAAATCTAAAGAGTATTAAGCATACCTCAAGCTTAGTCATTTCCCTCTATTCAGCCCTGAGAATAATCAGGTTCATGCTCTCTGCCCCAGAGAGGGGTGGGGACCCTGCCACTCTGCAGGGGAGCTCACAGCCTGCCCAGTGAGTTACACCCAGAGTTTGGCCCAAGTTGCCCAAAACATCAGGAAGCATCAGATGCGCAGAGAGGGCTGGGCCAGTGGGTCCCCTGGATGCAGACTCACTACTCAAGCTGTGCAGGTTGGGGCTTGGAGGCTACTCCCTGTTAAGCATGTTCTTTCCAGGTTTCACTGACAGCACCTCTCAAATAGCCTTTGCCATGCAGCATGCTTCTAAGACTCCAAAGAATTGCTGAGAAAACACCAGAATTTAGCAGGTGCATCCTGGAACAGCCTTGATCCTGGGCCTTTCACTCTCAAACTCAGGCTTCCTCCGAAGGCCTCCCCATGGGAACTGACCCCCTCTTGGATGACCAGGAACCCACCACCTTCTAGAGAAGCCACTTGCCTCCAGGTATTGAGAAAGTAAGAGAAACATTTACCCTCCCACCTGCTGTGCCAGAGGGACCTTTCTTGTTATCTTTTCTCTGCATTTGTTTTCTTTTGGAAAAAAATACACTTAAACTTAGAAAACACAGAAAGGAAAATTGTACTAATACTCCCTGATTCTTCCAAATCAAGGCAACTGTTTTCAGCTCTGCATGTTCCCTTTTAGGAGTCATGAAGGAGCAGACTTGCTACCTCTCTGAGCTTCTGTTTCCACCTGGTGACTTGTCCGTTCATTCAACCTAAAATGTACCCTCAAAGTGCCACGCCCAAGCCGTCTGAGCACAAGTGACCAGGCTGGAGAGGGAGGTATATGTGGGAGCCTGGGTAGTGGAGGTGAGGCCATTGTACCTGGGAGCATTCCAGGTGGCAGCCATGATGGCCTTTGACAAGGCCATTGTGAGTTCTCCTCCAGGGAAGAGAGGGGATTCCAGCAGGTCCCCATGTTTCTTCAGTTCTTGGAAGGCTTGGCCATTGCAAAGCACTTGGGACAGAGCCTAAAGAAACAGGGGTCCAGGGACCAGCCCATAGTTCTCTGAATCAGCGTAGGGACCCTCGATATCTGGGACAGCATGAATTCAGAAAATACAATAAAACTATAGAAAACCTCAACCAAGTGGAATTTGAAACTTGGTGCAGAAGAAGAATGGCATGTCCTTATGAAGAGTAGTAGAAACTTGTTAATTCACCTTTCGGTGCTCAGTACTTACCCACAGTGCCTGGTACATGTGAAGGGTGATGAGTGTTTGTTGAAGGACAGGGAGAGAGGGTGGGGGGAAGGAGGGACAGAAAGAGGGAGGGAAATATTAAGCATGCAGGCAGGTTTCTGGAAAGCCCAGGAGCCTTCCGCTTCCACAGGGGCTGTGTCCCAGTGGTTTCCTGAACTTGCCAGGAAGTGTGTCCTTTGGGTGAATTGATTCCTATCACTGTAAACAGACTGGCTTTTCCAGATGTGGGGAATAAAAAGGAGGAAGAGCTCTTGGCTGCGCCAGGTCTTGGTCTATGACTTGGAGCAGCCAAGCCCTTGCAAGGAAGGGAGGGCGCCTGTCGCTGCTTCACCTGGATGACAGAGGAAGCTCCGGAGAGCTGCACCCAGAAGTGTGCAGGACACAGCCTGGTTGAACAGGTTGGACAGTGCCACAGACCCTGGGGATGAGGCCTGGCCCTCATCTGACCAGCCCAGCTGTTTTGGTCAGCAGTCGTGACTGTGCAGAGCAGCCATTGCATCATGGGGGGTGATTCAGACCCCAACTTAAACATCAGAAGGACCAGAATCCTGGCCTTACCAGGTTCTCTGAGACACGACATACCCTCCCCACATCTGGTCAGTCGATGGGAGGGAGCAACTCTGTGGGAAAGACAGCCCATTCTCAAGAAGCCCTGTGACCACATCCACTCAGAATAGGACAAGTCACCCAGACACACGAGGGCTGTGTCCATTCTGTGGGAGGCCCTCTCAGAGCTGCAAAAGGCACAGTAGACATCCATGTGCTGACACAGGAACGTGAGCAGGAGATCATAATTTGGAGGTGAAAAGAAGAAGCTGCAGACCCGTACATAGAGACGTGAGGCTGAGCGTAGAAGAGAAATGACACTTTTTCTTGAATAGTGGACATGGAACATAGAACTTGTCGTTGGAAACCCCATTCAGGAGAGCGCATCTTGGCTCTTTGCTTGCTTGGGCTGCCTCAGGTCCGCTGGTTGTCACAGTCCTCTTGCCTGGGTTTCCTTCCTGCAAGACGGACCCGAGCACTCAGGCATCTGGCGGTTCTGAACTGTGGCCTCTGGCTTTCTCTTCTGCATCTTGTGTTCCGCAAAGACAGCCACATATGGGTCAGGGCTGCACCCCTAATTTTATCACAGTCATGGCCCTCCCTCTGGTCCCATGTTGAATATACAATAGATACTTAGAGACCTTGGCGAGCCCTCAGCTTATAGAGTGTGAATGTGGAACTTGGGTTAAAAATCTCTCCTGAGAAGAAGAAGTAAATAGAAGTAGATAGAAATATACTCGCTGCAACTTTAGATGAATTACTTCATTTCTTTGCCTTGGTTTGCTTGTCTATAAAATGGCAAGAATAATCCCTCTCTCACAGAGATATTTGTGAATTAAATGAGGTAATATGTGTCAGGTGCCCTTTGCAGTGCCTGCCATGAGGTAAACTGCAAGACTTGGAAGTTTGTATGCGTAGATGCTCACAAAATTCCCCTGGGATTCATCATTGCCATGTGTGTGCCCTTTCACACACCTTCATTCTGGGTCCAATAAGGGAGAGGATAAGTTTTCTCCCTTATTGAACCCAGATTCCATTAGAGAACATTCTGGCTTTTATTCACATCCCTGCATCCCTGCCTGGTTTCCTGGTGGTCACTTCCCGGACCTGAGCCTGTTTCTGTCCTTTCCTCTTTCAGCAAGTGGGAGTTTCTGTTCTGGTCACTCAGGAGACACTGATAGTGAATGCCTTTAACTCAGAAGATGCCAAAACCCTGGGGCCCGATCCACATTTGGCCTCTGAGACCTATACCGAAGGATTATCCTTGTGCATCACCACTGTTTCACTTTGTACTCTTTAAGGGGTCCTCCTGGCCTTCTAATCCCAGGGAAGTAAACAGGTTCAAAAAGGTCCTAGAATTTTCATCAGCAAGTAAAATGTCTCAGCCCAGGAGAGGCCCACCCTTGGCGGACTTGCTCCTCCATGTCTCACTCCCATTGTGCCCACTGTGCCATCAGCTGGCATCATCTCATGATGTGAACCAGACGCCGGCCAGGGCGGCAGCAGGCAGGTGCATCCTCCCCACCCCGCCAGCCTGCTCTGGATATTCCACCCTTGGGTGACCTCCTGGGCCTATGGGGTGAATAAGGGTCCACCCAGCTTGGAAGCAGGGGACAGAAGCAGAATTCCCCCTGGCAGCCCCTCGGGCTTGGCCTTGAGTCAGGCCTGGTCCCTTGGGTGCTGGGCAGCTGCCTTCAGCCCAGGAGGCTCCATCTTGCCTCCACGAAAACCTCTGGCCTCGGCTCCAGCACCTCCGGCTCAGGGGACCTGGGTCCTCTCAGCCACCCTACGCCTGCACTCAGTTTGCGTCTGAGTCCCGGCCCAGGGAGGTGGGGGAGGGCGAGTGCGGCCACCCTGTCACCTGCTCCTCAGCGCTGTGCTCTCCACCCCCAAGGCCTGCTCACACTTCTCCTGCCGCCCTGTCCCAATTACCATCTGCAGGAGCCCCTCCCAGCCCCCAGGCCCCTCCTGTGCAGCCAGTCCAGGCCCAGCTCAGTCACAATTTCTCTTTCCCTCTCCAGAGATATCTTGCAGTTCACACAATAGATTTACATCTTTCTTCCGGTGATACAGTGTGGGAGTGTGTGTTCCTAATTGTGGGAACAATAAGGGATCCCTTTTGTTAGTGTAATTCCCTGTGTTCATTAATTTACATACATTCTCTCATTAACAATTTTACTTAGAAAACAACTTTTTTTTTTTTTTTTGGTATGCGGGCCTCTCACTGTTGTGGCCTCTCCCATTGCGGAGCACAGGCTCCGGACGGACGCGCAGGCTCAGAGGCCACGGCTCACGGGCCCAGCCGCTCCGCGGCATGTGGGATCTTCCTGGACTGGGGCACGAAACCGTATCCCCTGCATCGGCAGGCAGACTCTCAACCACTGTGCCACCAGGGAAGCCCACCTTAACCATTTTTGAGTGTGCAGTTCAGTGGTATTGAGTACATGCACACTGTTGTGCCACCAGTAGCACCATCCAGCCCTGTGACTCTTTTCCTCTTGTGAAGCTGCAGTTCCATAACTATTAAGCAAAAATTCCCCACCCCCCTTATCCCCAGCCCCTGGCAGCCACCATTATACTTACTGTCTTTATAAATGTGACTACTCAAAGTACCTCATATAATTGGAACCGTACAGTATTTTCTCTCTCTCTCTTTTTTTTAACATCTTTATTGGAATATTTTGTCTTTTTTTGTCTGGCTTATTTCACGTAGCATACTGACCTTAAGGTTCATCCATGTTGTAGGCTGTGTTAGAATTTCTTTCTTTTTTAGGGCTGAATAATATTCCACTATGTGTATATAGCACATTTTGTTTATCCATTTATCCTTAGATAGATACCTGTGTTGCTTCCACATTTAGCTGCTGAGAAGAATGCTGCTATGAACCTGAGGGTACAAATATTTCTTCAAGACCCTGCTTTCAGTTCTTTTAGGTTTATACCTAGAAGTGGAATTGCTGGGTCATATGATCATTTTCATGCTAATTGTTTGAGGAATCCACTATACTGTTTTTCTTAGTGGCTGAACCATTTTACATTCTATATTAGTTTTAACAGCTTTTTCTTTTGGTAGAATATTTAGGGTTTTCTACATGTAAGATCATATTGTCTACAAATAGAGATAATTTTACTTCTTCCTTTGCAATTTGAATGCTTATTTCTTGCCTAAATGATCTTGCTAGAACTTCTAGTACCATGTTGAGTAGAAGTGGTGAAATTGGGCATCTTACCTTGTTCCTGATCTTAGAGGATACACTTCTAGCGTTTCACCACTGAGTATGATGTTCATCATGGGTTTTTCGTATATGCTTTTATTATGTTGAAGAAGTTTCCTTCTATTCCTAATGTGTTGAGTGTTGTTATCATGAAAGTTTGTTGAATTTTGTCAAATGCTTTTTCTGCATCAATTGAGATGATCATGTGGTTTTCTCCCCCTTTGTTTTGTTGATGTGGCATTACATTGATTGTTTTTCTTATGTGGAGCCATCTTTGCATTCCAGGAATAAATCTCACTTGGTCATGGTGTATAATCCTTTTAATATGCTGCCAAATTCTGTTTGCTAGTATTTCATTGAGAATTTTTCCATCGGTGTTCATAGGGGATATCACTCTATGGTTTTCTTGTAGTGGCTTTGTCTGGCTTTGATGTCAGTGTACTACTGGACTCATAGAATGGGGATTGAAGTGTTCCCTCCTCTTCAGTGTTTTGTAAAATTTGAGAGGGATTCGTATTAGTCCTTTTGGTGGAATCTACCAGTGAAGCCATCAGGTCCAGGGCTTTTCTTTGTTGGGATATTCTTCATTACTGATTCAAATTCCTTAATAGAAATAGACCTACTCAGATGTTCTATTTCTTTGTTATTTAGTCTTGGTAGGTTTTGTGTTTCTAGGAATTTGTCCATTTCATGCAGATTATCCAATTTGTTGGTATACAGTTTTTCACAGTACTCTCATAATCCTTTTTATATCTGTAGAGTTGGTAGTTATCTCCCCACTCTAATTTCTGATTTTCGTAATTTGAGTCTTCTCTTTTTTTCTTAGTCTATCTGTCTAAATGTTCATCAGTTTTGTTGATCTTTTTGAAGAACCAACTTCTGGTTTCATTGATTTTGTCTATTGTTTTTCTATTCTCTATTTCATTTATCTCTGCTGTAATCTTTATCATTTCTTTCCTTCTCCTAACTTTGAGTTTAGTTTGTTCATTTTTTCTAGTTTCTTAAGTTGTAAAGTAAGGTTGTTTATTTGAGATATTTCTTATTTTGCAATATAAGAGTTATAGCTATAAGTTTCCCCCTTAGCACTGCTTTCACTACACTCATAATTTTTGGTATGTTGTGTTCTAGTCTTCTTTTATCTCTGAGTATTTTCTAATTTTCTTTCTGATTTCTTCTTGATTTATTGATTGTTTAAAAGTGTGTTGCTTAATGGAGAAAAGACAGCCTCTTCAATAAGAGGTGCTGGGAATACTGGACAGCTACACGTAAAAGAATAAAACTAGAACACTACCTAACACTATACACAAAAATAAACTCCAAATGGATTAAAGGCCTAAATGTAAGACCGGACACTATAATACTCTTAGAGGAAAACATAGGAAAAACACTCTTTGACATAAACCACAGCAAGATCTTTTTGACCCACCTCCTAGACTAATGAAAATAAAAACAAAAATAAACAAATGGGACCTAATGAAACTTAAAAACTTTTGCACAGCAAAGGAAACCATAAACAAGACGAAAAGACAACCCACAGAATGGGAGAAAATATTTGCAAACGAAGCAATGGACAAAGGATTAATCTCCAAAATGTACAAACAGCTCATGGAGCTCAGTATCAAACAAACAAACAAACCAATTAAAAAATGGGCAGAAGATCTAAGTAGACATTTCACCAAAGAAGACATACAGATGGCCAAGAGGCACATGAAAAGATGCTCAACATCACTAACTATTCAAGAAATGCAAATCAAAACTACAATGAGGTATCACCTCACACCAGTCAGAATGGCCATCATCAAAAAATCTACAAACAGCAAATGCTGGAGAGGGTGTGGAGAAAAGGGAACCTTCTTGCACTGTTGGTGGGAATGTAAATTGATACAGCCACTATGGAGAATAGTATGGAGGTTCCTTAAAAAACTACAGATAGAATTACCATATGACCCAGCAATCCCACTACTGGGCATATACCCTGAGAAAACCATAATTCAAAAAGAGTCATGTACCAAAATGTTCATTGCAGCTCTATTTACAACAGCCTGGAGATGGAAACAACCTAAGTGTCCATCATCGGATGAATGGATAAAGAAGATGTCAAGCTCTTTAAATTTCACCAAACCAATGGGTCTGAGATGTTATATAGGTGTTCTTTATATTTTCAAGTACTAGTCCTGTGTCAGTTTTATCCTTTGCAAATGTCTTTTCCCAGTCTATGGCTTGTTTTCTGACTAACAGAAATTTTGTTTTTTGGTTTTCGTCTTTTACTTGTTTGCTGTGCCGTGTGGCACGTGGGATCTTAGTTCCCCGACCAGGGATCGAAGCCGCACGCCCTGCATTGGAAGCACGGAGTCTTAACCACTGGACCGCCAGGGAAGTCTCAAAGTTTGTTTGGGTTTTTTTGTTTGTTTGTTTGTTTTTTGCGGTACGCGGGCCTCTCACCATTGTGGCCTCTCCCGTTGCGGAGCATAGGCTCCGGACGCGCAGGCTCAGCGGCCATGGCTCACGGACCCAGCTGCTCCGCGGCATGTGGGATCTTCTCTCACCAGGGCACGAACCCGTGTCCCCTGCATCGGTAGGCGGACTCTCAACCACTGCGCCACCAGGGAAGCCCAGTTTGTTTGTTTTTAATGAAGTAGATACATTTTTTCAGCCTTCTCCCTTATGGTTTGTATTTTCTGTGTCTTAAGAAATTCTTCCCTATCCCAAGATTATGGTTTTTCTTTTCTCATTTAGGACTTTAATCCACAAAGAAGTGACATTTGTGTATGGTGAAGGTAGGGAGCCACTTTCATCTTTTCATACGATGGACCACTGTCCCAGCAACATCCACTGAATTGTCTGGACTTCCCCCACTGTTCTTGCACCTGCTTTTAGATGCCTGTGATATTTTGGACACACACACAGGGGCCTAGTAGCTGCAGCTGCCTCCTGGGAGGTAAGCTGGGTGCCTGGGGGAGACAGACGGAAAGAAACTTATTTTTCCCCATTCACCCTTTTGTACCTTTTGAGTTCTATTTGAACTAATCAATAAAATAAAAAAGGATGATTTATTTTAACAACTTAAAAGGCTATGCTTTTCTCACCATAATTTGATGCTACTTGGAACCTGAAATCAGCTGGCTCAGAGACCCGATTCTCTCGGAGGGAGGGAGAGAGTGACAAGGAACACGTTTACACCCTGAATGGATGTAAGTATGGGGGCCCCTGGGGAATTGACAGGCCAAGAACTGACGTAACAAATCCCCTGAATCTTTCTTGGTTGTTGCTCTTCCTTCCTCCCTTCCTTCCTTCCTTCCTGCATTGGGTCTTCGTTGCTGTGCGCGGGCTTTCTCTAGCTGCGGAGAGCGGGGGCTACTCATCGTTGCAGTGCGCGGGCTTCTCATTGCAGTGGCTTCTCTTGTTGTGGAGCACGGGCTTTAGGCGTGCGAGCTTCAGTAGTTGTGGCGCACGGGCTCTAGAGCGCAGGCTCAGTAGTTGTGGCGCACGGGCTTAGTTGCTCAGCGGCATGTGGGATCATCCTGGATCAGGGATCAAACCCACGTCCCCTGCATTGGCAGGCGGATTCTTAACCACTGCGCCACCAGGGAAGTCTTGGTTGTTGCTCTTCTTAACAGGCAAAGGACAGCTGGCTTCCTGGAATTTCTGAATAACTTGTGGATACGCCGCAGGGACTTTGTAAGCACTGCTAAAGTCAGTATTCATAAGTGATAAGTTTGGTACTAGAGTTTTCTGAGGCCTTGTTCAGTATTTCCCTAAGAAATCTGTCTGCGAGGAGTGTTTAGCTAAGGTGCCCATTGCTAGGCCTGAACATACCCACACGGTGGTTATAATTTTTATAATTTTGAGAAAGGTCACCATATCACAGATGTCACCCTGAGTTTCTCATGGGTTTCAAATGCTACTACACTTGTATTAATTAACACAGCCTTAGAGTAATTTACTGCTTTCTCTTGTTGATTGCTTTGTTCCTGTGTCAACGCATCATTTCCACTTTGTTGTGGTCTTTGTGGGCACCAAGTTCTCTCTGCACCAGAAAGCAGGAACCACTCTGGTGGCTGGCCACCAAAAACCTTCCAACTCTTGGTTCAAAAGCCCACAAGCTGGGGCCAGAAGGAAAGCTGTATTCTTAGCTCCCGGTTCTGGGTTCTGTCTGCCCATACATCCAGTAGAGAAAAGTAACAACTTGGGTTTGTTTTTATCACCTGTGGCCTGATGGGCAGAGTTGATGGCGTGGAGAAGAGAGCCCAGCCCTTGAACGAGCAGTAGAAACTGCAGCTCTGGGCGGGGCAGGGGGGCAGGATGGGACCCGTGCATAAGCGGATGGTGGGAAGGAGGGCGCGTGGAGCCCTAGAAAGCAGCAGTGAGACTGAGGCCAGAAGGCACCGCTCTCCTGCCAGATCCCCAGATTTGTGGACACTGTCGGGCGGCTTGACTTCCCTCTCGTCATCCTCACACCAAAGCCCGTGGAGACCCCAGAAGATTTCACCCTCCGTCCAGTCTCTCTCCCTCCCCCACCACCCTGGTCCAAGCCCAAGGCCTTCCTCGCCACCGCCACTGTGCAGCCTCTGTGCTGGTCTGGAGGTGCTTTCTGCAGCCGTGCTCAGGGCACATCAAGCCTGTGCTTACAGGCTTCTGGTGGCCTCTCCTCCCCAGCGCTGCCTGGCTGCCCTGCCCACCCCCCACCCCGACCCGTCCCTCCTCTCCACTCCTCGAGCAGAGGAAACAGGTTCCCACGTCCAGACCTTTGTGCTCTCCCCACCTGATCACCTCTTCCTGGAGGACTCAGGCACCTGATCTCTTAGAGACCTTCCCTGAGGAACCCTCCTCCCTAGATCATTTATTCTGTCCCCTGATCACTTCTCATGGCACTTTCTTCAATTGAAAATCATCCACTATTTACTTGTTTAATGAATGCTTGCCCTCTGGGACACCTGCCTTGTTCTCCAAGCCTGGAATACCTCTGACACAGAGAGGGTCCTCAGTCACAGGTGTTGCGTGCGTAGATGAATCTCATCAGGTAACATGGTGAGATCCTTTGAGAAACGGGAACGAGGGATTCAGGAAGCATTGCTGGTCCTTCATGTTTCTACACACGAGAATGAGTCTGCAGTTAACAGGATGCTGGAGTTGCCTCAGAGCAAGCGTCAGCAGCTGCGCCCTGGGATGGGGACTGCGGGCTTGTGAGCGGGTCGGGAAGCGGCACGTTCTGAAGTGCCTGGAGTCTGGTTCATGATCTGCGCTGCCTACACGAGGCTGCCCTACTTTCTAAGATTTCCGGTCAGCATCTCATTTTCTCTGTTGATGCGCATGTCCCCTCCCTTGGAGATCAGCCGGAATTCCATCCACGTGCACTCATTTTGCCCTTGAACTGATGTCTGATGTGAGGCTCACAGGTGACCAGAACCTTCCCTGCCTTGTCTGCTTCTGTGCATTCACCTCCCGCCTCTCCTCCACTTGTTGCATCTTGACTCCAGGTACCCACTCCCTGTGTGGTCCCACTATCTCTCCTTCCCACACTCCCAGGGCAGCTCCTTCCCAGGCCTCTGCTGGCACTCTATATTCACTCAGCATTTCTCCTATAGTAATATCTCCTATAGTAAAAAGCAGTGAAAGCACCCAGATCAGTATTAACAAGACCAAGAGTTAATAGCGTGGCGTGTAGTTGTACCAGACAGGCTTTTCGGGTCTGCTGTCGATTTTCCCCCGGCATGTGTTATTACAAATGAGGGATTGGCTGGTTTCATCATTATGGGATACAGTGATTTTTATTTACTGAGTGGACCTTTGGTCTTTTTATCTCTCTTTCTGGTAGTCCACACTATCTGTGGGAACGGCTCTGAGGAAGTAATTACACTTTCCTGGAGAGGGTCCTTGGGGAAGCCCGGGTGAATTATGCACCCTTAGAACCCAGTCATTAAGGAAGGAGTGTTGGACGGTGGAAATTTAGTTTCCAATGGGCCCCATACCAGATGGGCAGGTGCCTGGCCCATGAGACAATCTGTGGTCAATGCGTCCCGAGGGAATATAAGCCCCCGATCTGGCCTCCAGCCCTATGGGATGGGGGCAGGATTGAAAATCCATACAGATAAGGAGAGATGTGAGTAAAGGGCCTCATGTGTAATGAGTCTTCATATATATGAAGTTGAGACATATCTCCCTTTAAATATAGGAAAGGGGAATGGGAATGTATTTTTAAGGTTGGTGTATAATTTCTATATATAATATACATATATATGAACCTCCTTCTGTATCCAGGTTTCTTTCTTCTGGGGGGCTTCTAGCAGCCTAAAGCTGTGGTTTTGTAGTCTTTGTCTGTGATAACTGATAGTGTAGGCCTTCTAGGAGGTTAAGGAGAAGGAGTGGGGAAAGGGCCTCCCCCTCCCAGAGATGGGGCTTTGCATTTAGAAGAGCAATAGCGGCCTCTCCTTGGGACAGCACAGCTGGGCCCTCAGTCTGAGGGATCAGTCCCTTTGCATGTTAATAGTTGGGGGCGCTTCGTCAGGC
This sequence comes from Mesoplodon bidens, assembly GCF_964165515.1. NCBI lineage: Eukaryota > Metazoa > Chordata > Mammalia > Artiodactyla > Ziphiidae > Mesoplodon > Mesoplodon bidens. The sequence continues at coordinate 14,082,245 of NC_138170.1, read as the reverse complement.
CCAAGCACCCGTGGCTTGGGCAGGGGCTGGGGGTGGGTGGGAGAACGTGTAACTCACAATACCCCTGAGGGTCTGGGGAGCGGGGAGTGTGCAGGTGAGAACAGTGAGGTATGCAGCCACAAAGACACAGAGGCCGCCAGCGCCACCTGAGCAACACCGACAGTGAGACGGGGCCCATTTCTCTACCTCGGGTGGGGGGGTCCAACCAACACATCTTTCCACGGGGATCACCCAAAACACACAGACAAACCAGAGTCCTGCCCCAAAGGACAATTAAAAAAACGGCACCGAAGACAGGATGAGGTCCTGGATAAATGCTGGAGACACATTGGGACAACCAACCCAGCAAGTGCTGCTCTGGTGACCCACATCACTCCTGTGGCCCTGAAGTGGGCCTCCTGAGGGGGTAGGCAGTCCCCAGAGCTTGGCCAGTTGGCACCCTTCATTTGAATGTTCCCATGCTGAGGACACTTGGGTGAGGGGAGAGGAGCAAGCACACAGCAGCAGCAACAAGCCCGACACGCGAGCCCCAGTCCTGTCCCAAGCCCTCTCACCGTGGTCTACAACCAATAAATAAACCAAGAGCGGTCTCCCGAGAAAGCTCTCCAGAAGCCAACGGTCAGGGCCCCGCCATCCTGCTCACAGCACCAATTGTTTCCTAAGACTTAAAGGTCCCTTTGATGCTGGCCCTAACACAAAGATCCTCAGATATATGAAAGGCAGACTCTGTTACTTACGGCTCCAAGCTGCCAGGCAAGGCCACACAGGGGCTCGTACCCGGGGACCAGGCAGCTGGAGCTGTAGAGGGCAGCTTGTGTGCAGCAAACGGTTAGCTAGGTTTCTCGGGCTCCCTGTGGACTGGCTGGCTTGAGGAATTTCTCATCTCCTAGAGTGAAGCCCTGGGCTTTCACTCATGGTCACGGTGACCCCACCATCTCATCTCCCCAACTGCAGAGACCCCCGCCCCAGCCTCTGATGTGCAGGGAGCTGGAGATGCACAGCGGCCCACAGAGGTGGGGTCACCAACAGGCTCCAGGGTGTACAGCCTGGCGAGAGACCCTGGAATGTAATCTGGGTTTCTGTCATTCCACAGCTGGAACAGGACTGGCCCTCACCGGCCCGTGCTGGGCTGGGCCACAGGTCGCTGGGTGCCTTTAAGTCTCTGTCCGTGGTGGAGGACTGGAGCCCAGTGAGCCCACGGTGGGACGGACTGGGGCAGAGCTGGGCCCCCACCCCTGCAGCTCCACCACCTGCAAGAGTGTTGCACCAAGTGCTCATGGGAAGGCCTGTTCCGACTCCTGGCCCCTGGGGTGGATAGTATGGGAGTTGTAGGGCAGGGACAATGGGGATCTCAGGAAGGGGCCCTCAACGGGTGCTGTGAAGTCTGCTGGGTGTGGGTCACATAGCATGAGTTCAAGTCCACTTCTGTCACCTGGAGGCTGCGTCAAGTCATTTCACGCCCCGAAGAAGCCTCAGTCTCCTCACTTGTGAAGTAGACACACTTGTGGTACCTCCCCTTGGGGCTGCTGAGGGATTAAACCAGCCTTTCCTACCTGGAGCCCATCCCACCGGCGGGCTAATCAAGGACTGCCTCAGGCACTAGTGATGATGCAGATGCCTTCCCGTCTCTCCTCCCCTCTGTAAAGCCCACCCAACCTGCATTCCCCCCACCCCGCCGGCCTTCCCTGTGTCCTGGTCCGGATGGTCCCTTCCTCTTCACCCCCAATTCCTGCTCCTCCAGCAAGCTCTTCCATGAGCCTTCCAGACGGCAGGGACCTCAGGGCACAGGTTGGAGACATCATCTGAGACACTGCTTTGACTGCAGTGGAGCCAAAGGAACAGTGTGGTGTTGAAGAGGCTATTTCCAGGTTGAAAGATGCCCTCATGCACCCCAACCTGCCAGGGAGGGGAGGCTGCTTCCCTCTCAAGGTGCCACACTGCTTTCTAGACAGACAGCTGCCACAGAGACAGGGGACCGCAAGCCAAGCTAGAGGCGGTTTCATCACCCCTGCCTTGCAGAGATTCTGGGATCTGCCATGTGGAAACTCTAATATGAACCTACAGTGACCTGGAGAGATGTTCAAATCTACTATATGGAAGGAAGCGTGTGTAGTAAGAACCCATTTAGCTGCACACGTGTGCGGCGGATGTTAGCACAGAAATGTCAGTTTAGGCAACCATGGACAGTAGATGCTGCGTTTCACAAGAGAGGCCAGACCCCACTGGGTAGAAGGAGGAGGGGGCCAAGTGCAACCTACTAGAAGTCAAGAGGCCTGGCTCTGAACTTGACTGAGGACATGGAGGATGTTGGGGCCCCGGTGCACAGCTGCATGAGAAGGAAAATGTTCTAGAACAGAGACCAGAGCGACTGCTCAGAGTGGAGCCATCTTCATGGGAGTGAGCACAGCACCGTGAGGTCACGTGTGCTAACGTCCATGCATTTACTCGACGAGGAAACCCGGACAGGGCCCAGGGAGGTCATCCCTGCAGCAAGGCCGCCACTTTAGGTCACACTGCGGGAAGCTTTGGCCTGGCAGAGAGGGAAGTTCTCATGGGAACCCCCAGGCACGCTGTGCCCTGGAGCTTTGGAAACAAAGTGATGAAAATCAGTTACAAGACTCCTAACAGTGGGCTCACGTCGCAGGGTAAAAGGCTGAGAGTTGGAAATGAGAAGGAGTTTGGTGGGCCTCAGGAGCTGATCCCCAAGGGGTGGGAGGGGGTATTATCTGCTTCCAGGGCAGGGCTTTAAGGAGCCTGCTTGAAGAGGCTAACATGTGACCCCACGGTTTGGGGAACACAGGGACTAGTCTGGGATTCCAGCCTGAAAAATCCAGAGAGTGAGTGACTAGCTGGTGGTCTGCTCTCCTGCTGGAGCCCCCAAGGGTCGTGGCAAAGGATGCTGGGAAGGTTGACTGTGGACCAGAGAGCGAGGGAGGGGCCTCGCATGGGCTCGCATGGGAAGAGGGCCACACTGAGGGGCTGGAGGCAAGGCTGGCTGCCCAGGGCTCCTCAGTCAGCAGCCAGGGTGCACAGAGACAACCTCCCTCACTGCGGATCTGTGGGTCACAGGTGCACAGCAAAGCACTTGAAGGGGGTTGGGGATCTCCCTAGAAGTCATGAAAACACCTGTCTAAGAAAGAGGCAGCTCCCATCTCTGCCAGTTCCGGATCACACCACAGGACCCGTCTGGTAAATCTGGTAAAACCTTTCCCACTGCCATTCCTTCCTCTTCCCTGATTCACCTGGAAGCAGCAGAAACTGCATTGGCAGAGGAAGCGACATGACCAAGGAGGAAGAAGTCTGCAGCAGGCTGGAGCTGGAGCAGGTGGGATGGGGGGAGTGGGAAGGGATGCCTCATTGGATCCAGTCTTTATCACCTAAGAATGACCTGACCCCCTGTCTTGGCTGGTATCCAGGATGAGAAGTAGCCCTGAAGAGTGAGTTGAAGGGACAGGGAAATGAAAATGCAGCTGCTTTTCAATTGCTTTGCACAAGTGCCCATGAACATGTCTGTTGGAAGGGCTGGGCTTGGTAGGAAAAAGAGGAGCAACTTTCTTTCTTTCTCTCTCACCCCACCCTTCAAAGGCCAGTCAGCATCCTTCCTCTCCCCACTCCTGGATGAACTCTCGGCTTCTCTCCTCACAGCAGCGCTGTCCAACAGAAAGATAACGTGAGCCAGTTGCCAGCGTGCTTAAGTCTAACATTCTAGTAACCACAGTAGAAAAAGCAAAATGAAACAGGTAGAATTAATCCATTTTAATAATGTCTTTTATTTAACCCAGTATACGTGAAACATTATCATTTAAACATGTAATTAATATAAAAATTGAGCTATACGTTTTTTCTGTACTAAGTCTCTGAAATGCAGTGTTTTTAAAAAATTTTTTGTTGATGGTTTCCTTGGCTGTACAGAAGCTTTTTAGTTTGATGTAGTCCCACTTGTTTACTTTTGCTTTCATTTGCCATTGCCTCTGGAGTCAGATCCAAAAAAAAATACTGCCAAGGGCAAGGTCAGGGAGCTTACTGCCTATGATTTCTGCCAGGAGTTTTATGGCTTCTTACATTCAGGTCTTTAATCCATTTTGAGTTAGTTCTGTGTGTATGGTGTTAGGAAATGTTCTGATTTCATTCTTTTACATGTAGCTGTCCAGTTTCCCCAACACCAGTTATTGAAGAGACTGTCCTTTCCCCAGGGTGTATTCTTGCCTCCTTTGTTGTAAATTAATGGACCACAAATTTATGTTTATTTCTGGGCTCTATTCTGTTCCACTGATCTATGTGTCTGTTGCTAAAGGAAACAGAACAAATGAACAAAGAAAACAAACCAAAACAAAAAACCTCATAGATACAGAGAACAGATTGGGGGCTATCAGAGGGCCAGGCGCTGTGGGTTGGACAAAAGGGTGAAGGGGGCCAGTTGTGTGGTGACGGATGGGAGCTAGACTTTTGTGGTGGTCACTTTGCAGTGTATACACATATCGAATGATTATGTTGTACACCCGAAACTAATATACTGTTAATACTGCTTTTACGTCAATTAAAAAAATGAAATGCAGTATGTATTTTACAATTCCAGCACATCTCTGTTCAGACCAGCCTCATTTCAAGCGCTCAATAGCCTCATGTGGCTCTCAGATATCGAGGAATGGTTTTCTTTTCAGGTCTTAAAAACTCTGGTCCAGTCTGGAACCAAAGCTGCGATCTTTTATCCCATTCAGAAGTCCAAACAGACTTGGGCTTGGAAACCAACAGTAGAGGGTGGCGGGGTGGAGGGCTGCTTTTCTCTCTTCCTCACTTCACCTGTTCTCCCACTGATAGGCAGTCTTCCTGCCCCTCCGCCCCACCCCCCTTCCTCTGCCCAGGACGGGGGGCAGGGGCCATTAGAGGACAAGAACAGAATCCTGGGTCGCTGTGTCTCTCCAAAGTTGCTCCTGTCAGGGTGGCAGCCTGGGCTGTCTTCCGCCCCCGTGGGCTTCCTTGCTGGGGGGTAACCACCCCTGGTTCCTTGACAGGGGCTCCTCCCCTGCTGGCTGTTTGCACTCAGCTCTGGGCTGCTGGCTGCTCTCCACTCCTGGATTCCCCGGGGGGAGGTCACCTTGCCTCTCCAGGCCTCCCGGGCCCTTTGGAGATGCCTGTTCCTGAGACTGGCCCTGCTGCCCACCCACGGAGGGCAGTGCCCTCTCTGCATTACTCTTCCCGCTCTGCTCTAGGGGCAGCTCCAGCCCAGCTCTTGCTCTTAGATCCTCCAGGCACAAATCTGGTGCTGCACCCTGGCACCTACCTCCCCACCCCCCAGGCGACCCAGCCAAATTCTCTGGCAGCTCCTTTGATGCCCCTTTGTTTGCTTTGCGGGTACTGTCCTCCCTTACCCCCTACCATCAAAGTGGGTAACGGACAATAATAGTGGTAGAATATCCCTTTGATAAAACCTACGTGGCTGGACTTCCCATCTCTCCACGGAGACGCCAAGACCCCATTATCACCCCGTCACATTTACAAAGACCGATAGGAAGGGCACGCCCGCACCAAATTATTAACTTTGGCAGTCCCCAAGGTAGAAGCGTTCCAAGTGAGTTTTATTTTCACTTTTGGCACCTTGAAATTTCCTAAAATATTATTAAAATGTCTGCAATTTACTATTTCTATCATGAGTTTTTTTTTTTTTTGAGAAAACCAATGAGCCTAGGAATCAAATAAGAATATGAATATTTTAGAGAAAGTACGCATCAGGAGTGAAGTAAATAGCCGGTGTTTGTGTTCCGGGTCTGTGCACACATGTGTAAACAGGCTGCTGTGTATTTGGAGAGTAAAACTTCTCACCCAGCAGCTCTCCTCCCTTCCTGGGCTCTGTTCTGCGTCATCTCCCAGCCTCCTCACTGGCTGCTGGTGTTTTGGTATCTTTGGCCAATGGCAGAATCTAGCAGGATGTTGGAAGGCGGCAGAAGGCAGGAGCAGCTGTTCTTTCGCTCTGCTTCTGGCGGTCGTTCTGGCTGAAGCAGCAGCCCTGGGCTCCAGGGGCCTCGGGGATCCCCTGTGGCCGTGTCCCACTGCAGTAGTGTCAGCAGCAAGACCTCCTGGTGTCTCCACCTCCCCTCCATGTTCCCCTAGCACTTACCTCCTGCGGCTACTAATCTCTGGGTTACCTCTCATTCCTCGTTTTTGCTCCTTCGGCCCTTCAAACCATTGGTAACAACTTCCCTGAGTTAAACCCCCTCTCTGTGGAACACCTCACGCGGTTGCATTTCTCCGCACCGCACTCTGGCTGATTCAGTCAGCCAAGCACTTTCCCATCGTCAGCCTGGGTAGCTATGTGGGCAGAGCCCCACAGTCCGCTTGGCCGTTGCTGCCTCTCTGCCTCCCAGGTCGTAACAACAGGGAGCACCTGGCCCGAGGCCAGCTTGTCCCTGGCCTGCAGCGCCGAGTGACAGCCTCAGGCCCGGACTCCTGGTCTCTGTACCGGACATCCTGTGCCGTGCCTGCCCCGGGACCCCACCCCCAGGGACAGCACACACCCCTGGAGACCTGTCTGTTCCATAGACCCGAGAGGCCTCTCCCCTGTGGCCTCGGTCACACTGACACCACAGCTACAACTCCAGACTGTCCACACTGAAGGACCCCTTTGGGACATTTAAACCTCTATCTTCTGGGTGAGGGAATGAAATTGACACAGAAGCAGAGAGAAGTGATCTGTCCAGGGTCACATAGGGACTTGATGGAACAGCCAAGGCCAGATCCCAGGCCTCCTGCTTCCTGATCTTAACCACTTAAAGTAAAGCAAGGGGCTTCCCTGGTGGCGCAGTGGTTGAGAGTCCGCCTGCCGATGCAGGGGACACGGGTTCGTGCCCCGGTCCGGGAAGATCCCACATGCCGCGGAGCGGCTGGGCCCGTGAGCCATGGCCGCTGAGCCTGCGCGTCCGGAGCCTGTGCTCCGCAACGGGAGAGGCCACCACAGTGAGAGGCCCGCGTACTGCAAAAAAAAAAAAAAAAAAGCAAAAACTTTTGATTTTAGATCATTGCAGATTCCTATGCAGTTGTCAGAATACTACAGAGAGAGACCTTGGTACCCTCTGCCCAGCCTCCCTCAATAAGAACGTGTTGCAAAACCACTGTACAGCATCACAACCAGGATGTGGCACTGGCACAGGCCACTGGTCCTGCTCAGATTTCCCCAGTGTTATTGTACTTATTTGTGTGTGTGTGTATTTAGTTCTATGTAGTTTTATCACATGTAGATTGATGTATCCACCACCACAGTCAAGATATAGAACATGTCCACCGTCACAAGGAACCCTCATGTGTCCTTTATAATCACACTCAGTATTCACCTGCCCCACGCCCTCCTTAGCCCCAGGCCCACTGATCTGTTCTTTATTTCTGTAACATCATTTTTTTTTGATTTATTTATTTTGTTTACTTATTTTTGGCTGCATTGGGTCTTCGTCGCTGCGCACGGGCGTTCTCTAGTTGAGGCGAGCGGGGGCTACTCTTCATTGCGGTGCCCAGGCTTCTCATTACAGTGGCTTCTCTTGTTGTGCAGCAGGGCTCCAGGCACGCGGGCTTCAGTAATTGTGGCACGTGGGCTCAGTAGTTGTGACTCGCGGGCTCTAGAGTGCAGGCTCAGTAGTTGTGGTGCACAGGCTTAGCTGCTTCACGGCATGTGGGATCTTCTTGGACCAGGGATTTAACCCGTGTCCCCTGCATCGGCAGGCGGATTCTTAACCACTGCGCCACCAAGGAAGCCCCTATAATGTTGGCATTTTAAGGATTTTTTTGATAAAATCATATACTATGTAACATTTGGGGATTTTTTAACTCAGCATGATTCTCTGGAAATTTATCCAGGTTGATGTGTATATCAATTGTTCTTCCTTTTTAATTACTGAGCAGTGTTCCATGGTATGGATGTACGACTGTTTGCAGAACTAGTCACCTGTTGAAGGGATCTGGATTGTTTCCAGTTTGGGGCTGTTACAAATAAAGCTGCTGTGAACACTCATGCACAGAGTCTTGTGTGAATGTAAGTTTTCATTTCTCTGGTATAAGTGCCCAGGAGTACGATTATTGGATCATAAGGTAGTTGCATGTTTAATTCCACCGAGTGCTATGCCAATTTACATACACTACCATCGACAATGTATCAGTGATCCAGTTTTTCCATATCCTTGCTAGCTTTTGGTGTTGCCATTGTTTAAAATTTTAGCCATCCTGATAGATATATGGGTTTAATTAACATTTTCTTACTGATGAATGAAGTCAACTTTGCATGTGCTTATTGGTCACTTGTATACCTTTTTTTTTTTCATTCAGATCTTTTGTCCACTTTTTAATGTAGCTTTGTCTTTTTACTATTGAGTTGTAAGAGTTCTTTATATACTGTAGGTACAAGTCCCTTCTCAGATATATAATTTGCAAATATCTTCTCCCATTCTGTGAGCTGTCATTCCACTCTTTTAATAGTGTCTTTTGAAGCATAAATGCTTTTGATATTTATCAAAGCAAATTTATTTATTTATTTATTTTGCTTGTAGTTTTGGTGTCATATCTAAGAATCCATTGCCTCATCCAAGGTCATGAACATTTACTCCTATGTTTTCTTATAAGGTGTTAGTAGTTTTAGCTCTTACATTTAAAAAAATTTTTAATTTATTTATTTATTTTTGGCTGCGTTGGGTCTTCTTTGCTGCACGCAGGCTTTCTCTAGGTGCGGCAAGCGGCGGCTACTCATTGTTGCGGTGCGCAGGCTTCTCATTGCGGTGTCTTCTCCCGTTGCGGAGCATGGGCTGTAGGTGTGAGGGCCTCAGTAGTTGTGGCATGTGGGTTCAGCAGTTGTGGCTCATGGGCTCCAGAGCACAGGCCCAGTAGTCGTGGCGCACGGGCCTAGTTGCTCCGTGGCATGTGGGATCTTCCCGGACCAGGGCTCGAACCCATGTCCCCTGCATTGGCAGGTGGATTCCTAACCACTGCACCACCAGGGAAGCCCTTAGCTCTTACATTTAAGTCTTTGATTCATTTTGAGTTAATTTTTGTATCTGGTGCAAAGTAGGAACTCAAGTTCATTCTTTGACACGTGGATATCCAGTTGTCAGCACTGTTTGTTGAAAAGACAATTCTTTCCCCATTGAATTGTCTTGGCACTCATGTCAAAAAACAACTGACCATAAACATGAGGGTTTAATTCTGGATTTTCAACCCTATTCCTTTGATCTACATGTCTAACCTTTTGCCAGTACCACAATGTCCTGACTACTGTACTTTGTATTGTTTTAAAATTGGGAAATGTGAATCTTCCAACTTTTTCAGAGTTGTTTTGGCTATTCTGGATCCTTCGCAGTTTTGCATGAATTTTGGGGTCAGCTTGTCAATTTCTACAAAAACTGCCACTGGGATTTTGATAGGGATTGCACTGAGTCTGTTGGTTAAATGGGGGAATATTGCTATCTTAATGATATTAAGTCTTCCGATCCATAAACATGGGATATCTTCATATTTGTTTAGGTCTTTTAAAATTTCTTTCAACAATGTTTTGTAGTTTTCAGTGTGTACAAGTCTTGCAATTTATAAATTAAATTCATTCCTAAGTATTTTTTCTTTTTGATGTTATTTTACATGGAATTGTTTTCTTAATTTTATTTTTGGATTATTCATTGCTAGTGTACAGCCAGCAATCACTTTTAATGGGCCTTTGACTAACATTTGTTTTCAACTGCAAACTTACTTAAGGAAAACTCTTCTAACATTTAAAACTTTATAAGTTTAATATACATTTTCCTTTTTAAGTATTTCAATGGTCTGATGACAAAGTCATTTTGAGCCTTTTAATTTCAAATTCTGAATTTGAATATGATGAACCTTACATTCTCTTAAATGTTCCAGCACTGTTTACAAACTTAGATTTCAGCCTAAACCACAAATCTAAAGCAATTACACACCAGAGTCTGAGAGTCCCCAGTCTCTAATACATTACTTGCAAAAAACTCCAGATATGAGACTCCTTCCTGACACCCAGACCCGAATACCCAAACATTTCTGAATTCATGCGGAGTCCTTCTGATCTGGGCATCCAGGTGCCTGCTGGCAAGGACAGTTCTTGTGCCAGTTACCTGAAGACCTTGGGGGCAAATGCACTCACTCAACTGAGAAATGATCTAAAAGTCTTGATCAGGAGCTGATTGTAGCCAGTTCAGACAAACAAGCTTACCCCCAAAGGTATGTACATAAATGCAAGCGCAAGTTTTCTTTTTTTGAAAATGTATTTTGATGTTTCATACCAATTCCACATTTAATATCTCCCCCAAACTTTTTTTTTTTTTTTTTTTTTTTTGCGGTACGCGGGCCTCTCACTCTTGTGGCCTCTCCCGTTGCAGAGCACAGGCTCCGGACGCGCAGGCTCAGTGGCCATGGCTCATGGGCCCAGCCGCTCCACGGCATGTGGGATCTTCCCGGACCGGGGCACGAACCCGTGTCCCCTGCATCGGCAGGCGGACTCTCAACCACTGTGCCACCAGGGAAACCCGTCCCCCAAACTTTTAAATTTATCTTTATCATAATTGTTTATATACCTAAAGATAATGTAATGAATTTTTTCATTAAGCCCTATATAGTTATCTCAGTTTATCTCAATGTGCAAAAAGAGTTGTATTATTTTCTATGTGTTCCACGATGTGTAAAGGATTGGGAAGTAAAATGTAAGGTGGTTCTACTATGTGTCTGGCTGTCGATCTGCATTACCTTACTTCTCACCTCTGACTGCTGACCAGTTGGCTGTCAATAAACATTTGTGAAGGAAGGAATGGCCTGTGCCCGCCACTTACATTTTGGTGTGAAATTACTTCTAGAGCATTACTTCACCTCCATGTGTGACATGAAAGGCAAAGGTTTCATTTAAACTGCATCAGTAAGAGATGCCCGTGGGGCTGGCTGGTTTCAGCCACACAAGTGTTTCGACCCAGGGCTGCAGAATACTCTGGCCTGATTGGGCACTGAAAACCCAGAAGGTCTGTTGATCTTGGGCAGATGCATCCACCTGCCTTGGGAACGGTGACTTCAGGCAGAGGGGAACCAGCAGCTTCCTGTGGTAAACCCACTGCTTTGCCCACTGCTTTGGCCCCAGAGCTGGGGTCATTCATGCCCTGCTTTTTTTCCCCTATCTTTCTTTTTTTTTTTAAATTGAAGTATAGTTGATTTGCAATATTATATTAGTTTCAGGTGTACAGCACAGTGATTCAACATTTTCACAGATTATACTCCATTAAAAGTTTTTACAAGATAGTAGCTCTAATTCCCTGTGCTATACAATGTATCTTTGTCGCTTATCTATTTTATACACAGCAGTTTGTACCTCTTAATCCCATACCCCTAATTTGTCTCTCCCCACTTCCCTCTCCCACTGGCAACCACTGCTTTGTTTTCTATATCTGTGAGTCTGTTTTGCTATATTCATTCGTTTTACTTTTTAGGCTCCACATCAACACTTGGGGACTAAAACATATGCTACTAAAAAAGAAACCAAGAGGTTAAAGAAGAAACCAAAGAGGAAATCAGGAAACACCTCAAGACAAAGGAAAATGGAAACACAACTTTCCAAAATCTGTGGGACGCTGCAAAAGTAGTGCAAAGAGGCAAGTTTCTAGTGATACAGGCCTAACTCAAGAAACAAGGAAAATCTCAAATAAACAACCTAACTTACCACACCCTGCTTTATCTTGCCCTTTCTGGAATGCATGGGAGATATTTATTACTAGCCAGTTTCTCACAGAAGCCACCTGAGGTCAAGGGCGGAGCCCTTGTTTCCCTCAGCTTCCCCTCAGCTGTACAGGCCCAGGGGACCTTCACCGGTCAGATCCAGACCTGAACGCGGCAGTCCCCCTGGTCCTCTGCTTCGTGAACTGTGGCCTGGCTGGGTCCCCCCTTCCACCACCCATAAGCTCTCAGCCCACACCGAGCGAGGACCCAAACCTCCATCCCAGGGAAATGGGCACCGGGCGGCTGACTCAGCTGGGCGACCGCAGGCGTCCCGGAAACAAGCCCACGTGAAGCAGGGCTGTGCTGGGGGCAGGATGGCCCTTCTGGCATCTTTGCAGGTTGCCTGTTGCTCGTCACCTGGCCTGCTCCTTCCCCTCCCTCCTGAACAGAGGAAGACAGAGGCGGACAGGCTTTCCCACAAGACCTGCAGGTGTTCCCTGCAGCTTCCAGCCAATCCCTACAACACAGTACTGGGCGACAGCTGCTCTGGCCTTTGCTTGTGGGCTGAGCCGAAGAGGAAAGGCTGTAGTGTCCACAGGTGCGAGTTCAGGCTCAGAGATCCCACTGTGGGCAGCACCCTATGCTGAGGGTGTGTGTGTGTGTGTGTGTGTGTGTGTGTGTGCAGGTGTGCACACACGTGTGAGCTATGCAGGCTGTAATTTCCAAAACCAAAATGGACTTTTTCCTGCTTTGCACATTCTTTTACATGAAAGAATTTTACGGAAGCATAAAAATGAAATCATAGTCAGCTATGGTTCTAGTGGATCACCTCTGAATAAAAGCAAAAAATTACTTTCTACGAAATTGGGGCTCTTCTAAGAAACTCCAAGATTCCCAGCACTAGAGATAGTGGCTAAAGACAAACTCAGACCAATGGTCAAGTGGCAGGAGGGGTGTAGGAGCAAGACAGGATCCATGGCCTGGTTTGGCCCTGAAGATGGCTGTCCCTGGTGGTGGCCTCCGTGATGCCCACCTCAGAGCCCTCAGCACCTTGCTTGGCCTCTTTCCCCTGGTTTCTCTTTTCAGGGTCTGTGAGCCCCTCGAGGGCAGAGGCCATTTCTTACTCATCACGGCATCCAGTGCCCAGTGCCCAGCCTGGGATGCAGTAGGTGCCCCGAACTTGTCAAGGCGTACCTGAGACGGGGTCCTGGGTGGGGGGGAACAGATGGTCCTGATTCTGTGCTTTGTCCCCTCCCCAGGTCCCAGATCTTCTTACTCTCCTCCTTCACATTTCAAGTGACCTCCAGCCAGGACCAAGGCCTCCCGGCCTCCTTGGAGACGTGGGCTCCGAGTGAACTTGGGAGAGGTCCGTATTTGGAGCACCCCCCAACCCTGCTTTCGAGCTGGAGCCTCCTAGGAGCTCTAGCGTGGGGAGCATCTGGGGCCCTTGGAGATGTGGCCCTGGTGCCAGCCCCACCCCTCCGCCTGGAAGGCCCCACCAGAAGACAGCACTTCCCACTCACTTGCTGGGAGACAGAGAGGCTGTCACTTAAGACCTGTCACGTCTCCTCACAAGTAGACACCCCGATGGCCAAGGGAGAAGAGTCCATGTGGGGGCTTGGGTCTGCAAGGCTCTATGAGAGGGTTGGCCATTATTCTAAATTACTGATCTAAATTACCAATTTATGACTAATATGAAAAGTGTAATCCTCCTTATATATGTATCATGATGTGGAATCCAAAGTAGTAGTGTTTTGTTCTTGGGGAATTCAAGGATACAGATTCTTTTTGGCCACACCCAGTGGCTTGTGGGATCTTAGCTCCTCGATGAGGGATCGAACCCGGGCCCTCGACAGTGAAAGCACGGAGTCCTAACCACTGGACCACCAGGGAATTCCCGAGAGTACAGATTCTTAACCAGGACACAAGTCTCCAAAGATGCTCTGGTCAGCAGGGTGGCCAGTGCAGGCACAAGGGTCAGAACTCCCTGCTTAACCCGCACCTCTACCCCGAGGTCCTCATCCCTGTGGGAGAATCGTGGTAACTGCTAAGACCTGTGAGCCCAGGCGCTGTCATGGTCACCCTCCCCACCCCGGCTGCTGTTGGCTCCAGAAACACAGCTGCTTTGGACTAGGAGCCCTTCCTTACACTGTTCCCCATCCCGATGACCCTCTCCCACCTAAAGGCTGCATCCCACCTTTAGGAACCCAGCCTGCGACTCCAGGTGGGGGAAGGACTCCAGGTGTTTGAACGTGCTGGTTAACTTTCAGGAGGTCCCATTTTCTAGGAGGCCCTTTGTAAATCCCTCCCTGCTATTTCTGAGTCAAGAGATAGATGGGCCCCAGGCCGAACAGCTGGAGTTGGTCCCCTGTGGACAGAAACTCCAAAATAGCAGGAGGGAGGAGAAGCTAAGCCCTGCCCAGATAAGAGATAGGAGACCACATATTTCTCATTCTCAAAGTCAAGGGGACCTTCCAGACTATAAAGCTTTTGGAGGTCAAAAGGGGAGTGATGTCGAGCTACCCATAGGCTTCTTCCCTGGGATCCATCTTGGCTGAGAGATGTGCGCACACACAAGGGAGGACCCTGAGATAAACCGAATACGGACTCAGAACCAGACAAGTCAAAATGATTGGCCGAAGGAAACCCGGAAGAAATGCCCCATATAAGTGATTTAAACTACCACGAGGGCGCGACTCTCTCTGAGCCCGCCTGTGTGTCTATCCACACGTACCCTTTTTCTTCCTAATAAACACTTTGCTTGTTTCACTACTTTCTGTCTCTATGTGGAAATTCATTTCTACACAGCTGACGGGCCAGGGCCTTGTCACTGGCCACTGGTCCCTGGTGGTCTGAGGCTAGGATTCAGTGCTTTCACTGCCACAGCCTGACCTCAATCTCTGGCGGGGAACCGAAACCCTGCTTCAAGCCGCTGCAGGCCGAGGCCACCCGAGATCACTTCCAGTTTGGGTCAGTGCCCCATTGCCCTAAGACGTGAGCCCTGTGGCCCCTGCCATACCCCACTCCTGAGTCCTTGACAGCAGAGCCCTGCCCAGGGCCAGGCATACAGCAGACACTCAGCAAACATGCAGGTGACACAAGAAAACCTGTGAGTTTTTGCTGACAGCAAACATCGAGAGGCTGCCCCTAGGAGGCATGCGCCCTGCCCCAGAGCTCTCAGCTGCTCCCACCCCTGTCTCCTGAGTCCGCGCCAAAGGAACCTGGCTCGGACGGGACCCCCCCGGGTTTGACTTGGGCCTCATGACCTGCCCTCCCAGTGCACAAAAGTGGCCTGGGGTCTCCCTCCTCGATTTTCTCCTCCACCCTCCCTGACCACCTCTCTAGGAGGAAGCAGTGGCCCCAGAGGGCCTTCCAGGGCATCTTTGCATCCACAGAGAAGCAGACCAAGGCACAGAGTGAAGGCACATGTCCAGGGTTGCAGGTGTTATTGCACGCTGGGGGCCCCTCCTCGGACCCAGCTGCAGAATTTCAGCAATGGGTAGGGCCACATAACAGGGCTGGGGCCCAAAAACACCTGCATAAAGGTATCTGTTCAGGGGCGCTGGAGGGGGCTGGGGAGCTGGGTGGGCGGGGTCAGCGATGCCCCTGGAAGCGTCTGGAAACCTGGGCACATACCTGATAGAAGCTGATTAAAGGAAAGGCTGGCTTTTAACATCGTGCTGTAACCCTGGGATCCTCCATGCTCCGCCCTCCCTCCCTCAGTGGCCCCTGGGAGCAGCCTTAGCTCAGCTCCCACCCAGCATGTGTCCATCCCCGGCACAGGCTCATCACCCCAGGGCCCAGGAGTTTGTGGGCGCTCGGTGAACATAGCCCAGTGAAAAGAGTGGAGTGGGTGGTGATGGCTGGGAGGGCATCAGACAGAAGTCCCTCCGCCCCCCTTCCAGGCAGAGCAGACCTCTCCCCTGGCTTGGGCACAGCTATCCCCCTGCCACAGCAACGGCGGATGGACAGAGGGGACCTCCGTGTGACACCCGCCCCCTCTCCTTCAGCCCTGACCCAACATGCAAACTGTGCCAGAGCAGGTCCCTGGGCCTCCTTCCCCATGTGTGAGGCAGTGGGTAAAGCTCCGGGGGCAGGGAGCATCTCTGCTGTCTCCTGCGGCACGGGCCGCCTTTCCTGGCAAAATCCCCAAAGACGCCCGCCTGCGTCGGGTCCCCACTTCCCGCCACTTCCGGCCCGACCACCTCCCGCCACCGGGAAGGTCCGCTCTTTCCCTCATCGGAGCGGAGCCCGCGCGCCACCCAGTGGAGCACTCAGGTAACTGCACCGAGCTCCTTCAACCAGTTTCCCACCTCAGTCTGGCTTCTGAATTATTTTCGCTTAAAAGGAGTCAACTGTGAAAGGAGAAATAGTTTCATGATCTTAATGGAGGTGGAGTCGTTTCCTATTGTTGCTGAAGGGAGGGACCTAACCTCGCGGGCGCCCTCGTGGGTTCCTGCCAAGTTCGATTACACAAGTCAGTAATTATCCCACTTCACAGGTTCCCATCCTACAGCTGCCATGGCGTCGACAGGTGCCCCATAGCTGACCTACACCTTGAGATAACTTGGCATGAGTACACCATAACATAAGCACATCCTGGTATAGCTCCACTGAACCCTGACATAATACTCCCTGACATATCTAAACCTTGCATAACTGCATCTTGACATAAATGCACCTTAATATTACTCCACCTCTGCGTAATTATAGCTTAACATTAGCTGTTCCTGGACCTAACTTCACCTCGGCATAAGCCTACCTTGACACAGCTCATCATGATGCAACTGCACCTAGATATCATAGTGTAGGGATCCCGTGCATCCCACTTTACAGATTGGAAATGTGAGGCCTGAAGCGGTGACGCGCCTTGCCTGAGTTCACAAGGCTGGAAAGAGGCAGAAGCAGCCTCCTCTGCACAGCCTTCCCTGCCCTCCACCATCCCCCGACTCCAGGCCTGCTGGAGTTGGCCCCCAGAGAGATGGCCCCTGCGTTTGTTTCTTCCTAAAGACCTGCTCTCCAGGTAAAGAAACAAAGACATGAGGAAGGAGGTGCCCTAAAAAGAGCAGCCGCAGCCCGAAGCCAGGGTCCTCCTAGTGCAGAGAGGAGGACCTGGCTCCCAGTAACACCCGAAGCTCACAGTTGCCCCTCCCAGCTCCCAAATCCCCGTGCTTCTCACGTCTGGCTCTGACGTTCTTGGAGGCATTGTCTTAACAGTCCCCTCGGAGGAGCCGCCTCTATACCCGGGCCCTCGGAGCTCTAGGGCGCACTTAGTGCCTTTTTATCCACCCTACTGTGTGCTGGGCCCGGAACCAGTGTGGACCAGGAAGCAAGCGTGCCAGATGGGTAGCTCCAGACGACTGCAGCTGGGCCACCCGCGCTGGACTGGGCCCTGGAGGTGGCACACTGGGCTCTTCCTCATTGTGGATGGGATTCTAGGGTGAAAGGAGCTGAACTGTCATGTGAAAGTCCAGGAAGAAAAGGGACAGGACAGAGAATACCCGTTTGCCCCCAGGAGGTCAGACCGGGGGCTGGAGGTGAGACCCGGGAGGGAGGGCTTGGGAGCCAGCTCTGCCACCAGTCCCTGCAGGCTGGCAATGGCCTTTGCAAGGCCACATCTCTGGCATCAGAGCCGGCCAAGCACTCAGAGCTGAGGTTAGGGGGCCCTGGCAGGGGACAGTAGGGAAGAGCAAAGACAATAAAAACATCCAAGACCCAAACCCCTGCCCTTGAAACGTCCTGGTTTGGTGGGGGGACACCACAGCATTTAGAGCAACGCAGTAGGACGGCAGCACACGCCCCAGGTACAGAGGCGGCCTGAGAAGGCAAAGATGAACTCCAGGGGACAAGAAATCCACCTTGCAAGATAAACAAGAGTTTTTTTACGCACACAGGAAGGTCAGGGCCTTCGAGTTCCCAGGAAGAGGGGATGGAATGTCCACCACATGCACAGACACAGCGGCAGTGCTGAGCTGGACCATCAGAGCTGGGTGAGCCCGGGGTGAGGGCCAGACAGCGATGCAGCTGGACTTGGGACCGGGGTCAGACCTGCATTTAGAGCCTGGGCGGTCACTTTCCAAGGGGTTTGGACTTTATTCTGAGGGCAGTGAAGGATTTGGAGCCAGGGAGGGGCAGAATCTTATCCACGACTGGCTGCCTGGCCCTGGGGACCTAGGTCCTGGGATTCCCAGTGATGAGGACCTGGGAGGTAGTACGGAGAAGACAAATTTCAGATTCATTCAGGACGTAGGGTGTCTGGGGATAGCGCTGAGGGGAGGCCAGGCTTTGCGGGTGGAGGGGACGGCAGGAAAGAATACAAGTCTCAGGCAGCTGTGCGTTCAGCCACTGTATCGGCCAGCAGACCACGGTGGATTAAGCAAACAGGGAGTCATCTTTCTCACATAATGAGAAAAAAGTCTGAGGAAAGAGCTGGCTATGTTTGTCCAACAGTCATCAGTGTCTGGGCTGATGTCTTTGCCCTCTCCTTGACAGTAGCCCGGCCATGATGTTCTTGTTCAGGGCAGGAAGGGGACATGGCCGAGCAGTGGGCATGGTGGTGCCTGCCCAGCCCACCTCTTCACACTGATGGACACACTCCCCTCCCCCTCTGGAAACGACCTGATACCAATGATTGCCAATGATGGCTGATGTGGGAGACAAAGGCTCTGCCCTCTGGACTCAGGCAGGGCATCCCTGCAGGGTGGCCAGCTCATCCACCAAGGCCTCGGCTGCCACCTCATTGCAGGCCACCTCCTCCCTCTGCCTGGTCCTGCATCCCCCACCTGTCCCAGGTGCATCTCCCAAGAGCCCTCCCCGGTGAAGCTGCACACACACAGCCTCGGTCTCAGAGTCTGTCCCTGGGGAAACTCAATCTAAGACAACCAGTGATGTCTGACCCCTTTATCCAGAGAACAAAAGGTTTCCCCAATCTTGTACCCCACCCTCCACTAGAGCAGACCTCTGCTTCTCTCTCAGTAGCCAGAATCGAGCCCCAGCAGCAAGGTAGCCTGGGTACATTGCTGCTGTTAGCAATAGCTGGATCCTGCCGGCAAAGGGGGAGCCAGACATGGGTGAGGGAACCCTGACTGTCACACGCGCTTAACTTAACAACTCGGCGCTAACGTGAAAGTGAGAAGAAAGTGTGATTCAGGGATGCACAACCTTCTGCATGTTTTGATAAGCTGGGCCATATTTTTCTGTTTCCTGTGCTTTGAGAATGGCTCCTTACAGCTAAGGGTCAAGACAAGGAAGAAAACTTGGAGAAACACTGGGGCTTTGAGCTATGACTTGATGGTGCAGCGTTCTAGATGTGAGATCCAGATGTCTTCCTCTTCTGTAAGGTAAGGATGCACCGCCTCTGAGGGGGCTGATACAGGGAGGGGGGCTTGTGCAGAGGCCTGGGGGCGGGGCTGGGAGGGGAAGAATGGGCCAGAGATGACCCTCCTGGCTTGAATCCTGCAGGAGATGCAGCCAAAGGCCCTGGGGCAAGGGTGGAAGTGGGGGACTGGGGCCAATGGGACACTTTAAAGTGGGCAGAAACCAGTGTGCTTCCTGGATGCCCTGGTGGATAAGTTAGAATAAAAGAGGTGTCTAGGTGGGGTCTTGACGCATCCCAGGTGCTTAATCACTACCTCTAACATTTCTTCTCTGATAAGACACACACACAGAGGAGATAGAGGGTCTTACACGCCCGTTCCAGATTTGTATGCAGAGGTCAATCCCAACGCAGTCAGGCTGATTAGGTCAGTACAAGTTCCTGGGAGTAAAGCCTCTGTGCAGGGGAGGTCCAGAGTCACCATGGAAATGTCACCCACAGCCTCCACCCCCCGGCCCACGAGTCGCTGAGAGGTGATGGGCCAGCTGCTGTGTAATGACCAGGCTAGGACAGAGGCAGGGACATGCAGCCTTGGAGATGGTTGACCGAGGGACAGCAGTGCTGAGAATAAGATTCGTCATCTTCTGGTGTCCCAGGAAGCACCGGGTCCCACCCGGGAGAATCTAGCAGCAGAACGTGGGATGTGAGCTCTGCAGATGTCAGGGGACGTCGGCACTGCTCCCCCACTGCCCATCACGTTGATCAAGGACTGCCTGAGGTCCCCCATGGTCAACGTCCAGCTTTCGCTGAGATGTGCTCCCCGGCAAATCCCGAACGGGAAAGTCAGTGACAGATCTGGGGGCAGGAGGGGACAGGAGGGTGAGGGTGACACCCTGTCAACTAGGGATTTTCCATTCCTGCTGAGGTAGACCCCAGAGCTAAGTATGTTGTTTATTTTTCAAATTTTAATGGTTGTTTTTTCTTATCTCATTTAAAGAGCACAGCCCAGTTATTGGTCAAAGCAGACCTTCGGCTGTCTGGACAAAGCTGCCAATCAAACCTGCTACCGACTTGTTCAGCCAGGGCCATAGAGTGCAGCGGGCAGGACCCTGCATCCCAATGCCCGTGGCCCCAGTGCCCAGCATGGGCTTGAGGCTCAGGACAAGGTCGTGGGATTGAGGTAGGAGATAGATGGGCCCCAGGCTGAGCTCCAAAATAGCAGGAGTGAGAGAGGAGCTGAGCCCTGCCCAGATGAGAGATAGAGACCACATATTCCTTGTTCTCGAGGTCAAGGAGACCTTCCCGACTATACGTGCTCAGGAGGTCCAAAAGGGAGTGATGTCAACCTAGCTATACTCCTCTTTGCTAGAATCCATCTTGGCTAAGAGATGCATGTGCACACATAGGAGGACCCCGAGATAAACCAAATATGGACTCAGAACCAGGCAAAGCAAGATAATTGGCCAAAGGAAACCTGAAAGAAATGCCCCATGTAAGTGATTCAAACTACCCTGAGGGCGCAGCTCTCTCTCTGAGTCCACCCCATGTCTATCCACACGTACTCTTTTTCTTCCTAATAAACACTTTACTTGTTTTGCTACTTTCTGTCTTTGTGGGAATTCATTTCTGCAAAGCCAAAGGGCCAGGGGCCTTGTCACTGGCCATCGTGGTGTAGAGGCTAGGAGTCAACCTTCTCACTGCCTTGGCCTGACTTCAATCTCTGGCTGGGGAACCGAAACCCTGCTTTAAGCCGCTGCAGGCTGAGGCCACCTGAGACCAAGATGTCTTAGTCTGAGCTCCCCTGAAGCCCACCCTGAGGCGAGGACTTCGGTGCAGGATCCAGGGAGCCCCACGGGAAAGCAGGGGCTCCCTGGATCCTGCCGGGTGAGAGCCACCCAGCAAAGCCCAGCCTGGCTCGGCCCAGGGGGTGCACCCCTCTGCCGGGGGCTCTGAGGAGTCCAGTGGGCTGCCTCGGGTCTTCCGCACAGAAGATGAGAGCTGGGGAGAGTCCTAGAGAGAGAGGACAGCCGTCCTGAAGGCAGGAAGGTGGCCGGGAGCTACAGCAGCTGCAGGTGAACTAGGGGGTGCCGGGGCTCAGGGCTGGGTCCACAGTGTCTGCCCAGTGGGTGGGGGGCTTTGCAATGTGATGGGAGGACAGGACAGCACCCCATGAAGGAGAGCAGGGACATGAGGGCAGAGGGCTGGGCAAGGGGTCTTCTCCTGCCCACCCAGGCCTCTGCACCTCCCAGGCCTGGCCAGGGCATCCCTGACTTTGCTTAAGCTGCATGAGTTTGGTTTCCGGAACTTGCACCCAAACTATTCTTACTGAAGTGGAAATGACACCACAAACCGGAGCCCTGGAGACAGTCTCAGTGTCCCTGTGTAGCTGTCCTAGAAGCAAGGCCTGGTGGGCTGGGCCTTAAAACCCTCCACGGGGTGCTTTCTGTGCAATTGCTGTCGGGACCTGTCACCTGGTGGCCCGTTCCAGTGCGGACACCACGAAATCGACCAACTCCAGGCTTTTGACTGTACAAATGACTTTTATTTGGATGTGGCTACTCAGTAAATATTTAACAATGACCATCTCAGATAGCCACCAGGCAAGACCGTGAGAGATGAACGGTGGCTTTTCAAGCTACGGGGGCGATTAGAAAGTGAGCTGTCAGGGAATGAAGCCGGAGTTTTCTCTCTGGTGACTTTCCCTCCTGCCTCCCCCTCCCCTTCAGGAGCAGAAAAGAGTCAATACAAAACTGTAAGCCCTAGAATAGGCTAAGACAAGTCCCTTCCACATAATAATTTATTTCATTTCAAAATGGCATCGTGCCCATGCAGTTAAGGGGCTGAGCCCTGACTCAACGTTAGAGATTGAGGCCAAGCAGCTGGAACCCCAGCACAGGGACAGAAATGCCAGAGGGCACAGCCTACTTTTGAAAAACATTTACTTGGGAATCCAGCACCTCGACTGTACATTTCTCTGTGCCTTTTCTTTGAGAATGGCCCCGAAGTGCAAATGCATTTGCAAGCCCTGGCCCCTGGGAGCCCTTCAGTGCAGGAGGCTGGCTGGGTGGTTCCAGGCCCCTCCCAGCTGGACCACTCGGGGACGCATGGGAAACAGTAGGAACCCTGGGATGGGTCCTTTCCGGCCTCATCGATGTCCCACGTGTGACAGGAGCCCAGAGGAGAATCCTGGCATGTAACGTCCTGCCGGCTTCCTTTTCTGAGGGACAGGGTGACTCCCAGTCCTTAGGGGGTGGGGTCTGGAGGCCTGACTCGGGGGTCCTGCAGCCCTGCAGTTCTCTGAGCAGCGCGGCCCGACTTACAGTTACAGAGAAGCGGGTTACACCCTTCCCTCCCCGACCCCTCCTCCCCTCCCCTAGGTCTTGCTGTGTAAAAATTCTGTAGAACCAATCGCTTATTTCCCCCACAAACCTACCCTCAAAGCTGATTTTACACAGATTTCTCTTGGCTCCCAAAGCTGGGGAGGAAAGGGGAGGGGATGTGAATGGGGGTCGGTCAGCGGGTTTGGACCACTGCTGAGAAGCAGAGACAGGACCACGGGACAGAAACAAGGTTTGTGGGCCTTCAGGTCTGAAGGCGTTGACAACACCATTTCGATTTTAAGGAAATTATGAAGGTTCCATAGACCTGCTGTGGGGAATCTCGTTGCTGAGGCAGGATCCCCAAACAGGCCCGATGATGGTAGAGCTGGAATTGTCAGTAGTGAGGGCTTACAGATGTTAGTTTTCTAGAAGACGGAGGTTCCTTGTCAGCTAATTCCAAGAGACAGTTACTTTCCCAGGCAGCACAAAACAAAACACAAAACAAAACAAAACAACAAAGCCCTCCTCCCAGCTTTTTCATATTCATCACAATGAATTAAAATGTCCAAACAGATCTGCCCAGCATGTGATTTCATCACTCGTTCTGAAAAGATGGTCTGTTGATCCCGTGATGTCATCGCTGAGCTTCTGTTTATCACCCAGATGGCAAATGCTGAAAACCGCTTCTGGGAGCTGATACTCCAGGCTTCCAAAGAGCATTTCCCATGTCGGCCCAGCTCCCTGCTTCTTCAGTGGTAATAGATGCTGAAGGCATGGAGGATGTAGAGCAGGGAGGTGATGAAGGCGAATAACTGGAAGAGCCCGGGAGTTACTTCCTTAGGGATGCTGGTGATCGCTCCCCGCTCCCAGCCCACAGAGGCCCTTAGCTGCTGGGAGGCCCTTGTTCTGACCCTGCTGCATCGCCTCTCTGCCCAAGCCCTGCCTGGCTTAAGGGCGGCAACCACTGGCCGGCCTCTCATCCTCCTTGAAACGCTCCATCCCCGTGTTCCACTGTGACTGTGCAGCGTCCCTGTCACCTGCAGACGTGGGCTCCTCTACCTGGCCATAAAGTGGGTCCATCTCCATCCCTGCCCTGGACCCACTCCCCCTCTTCTCTCTCTCTCTCTCTCTGTATCTCTCTCTCTTGCTGTCTGGTTCTGGGCACTCTCCCCCCACCCACCTTCAGCCACCGTCTGGGCTCTGATGACGAGTTTCACTCACCGGTCCAGAACTCAACTCTGTGCACCCACCTCTCAGCCCCTCCGAGCCTCAGAGGCCCCACGAGCTCTCTGGGGTCCAAACTGAACTCCTGAGATTTCCTCACAAGCTCAGTCGGCCCCAGGACCCTCATCTCATCCAGCTACCCAAGCCACAAACCTGTGATCCCTCCCACCCCTCCCTCCCCAGGGGTCCCTCCCCAACCCGCCACGTCCAAAGCCATCCGCAGAGTCGCCCAGCTGCACAGCCTGATGATGTCCTGGCCCAGCAGACGACTCCAGCCTCACTTGAACCCCCTGTCCAATCACACTCTGTTCCATTCATTCATTCATCCAACAAATATCTTGTAAGCACCTGCTGTGCTTCATGAGCAACTGTGGCTATAACGCTGGACAAAAATTCAACAATTCCTATCCTCCTAGAGCTTACATTTTAGTGGCAGAAGCAGAAAATAAGCAAGATAAACCAGTAGAGTAGTACGGAAGGTGGGGCTAAGCGCGCAGGAGAAAATAAAGCAGGAAGGGGACGGGGAGGGGAACGGCCTCACCCAGAAGGAGACGGAGCTGCAGTGCTTGTCTTGGGGCCAAGGCCAAGGCGAGAGCGGGTCCAGGGGCAGCAAGGAGACGGGTGTGGCTGGAGCAGCAGAGCAAGGGCGAGCAGCCGGGCTGGGGGGGTGCAGAGCGGTGCTGGGCCAGGAACGGGAGGAAGCCGACAGGCCAGAAAGGCAGCCAAAGTCCCCTGAGGCCTCCCTAGTGGGTCATCTCCCTTGCCTGGCATCCTCCTTACAGTGGGGTCAGCACCCTGCGCCACACCCCTTCCTCCTGCTGCCTGACCCCTGTGGGAGTCCCCGACTGACACAGGACCTTTCCGGTCACAGCGACAGGTGGGGGTGGACTGGGACCCAGCCTGGGTATTAGACCTTCCTGGGAAGGTGTAAGGAAGAGTAGGCGGCTCCAGAGGTGACATTCCCCAGCTGTGAGCCACCTGCCACGTGAGGGCGCCATCCCACCAAGAGAGGAAGGAGGCTGCCTCGCGGGGTCTGGAAAGGCCGGGCCCTGCTGGCCTAGAGTCTCCGGTCCCAGTGGACCTAAAGTCCAGGGGTCCTGCTCGTCCCATGACTCGCCTGGACCACCTTGCCTCGGATTCCATCAGCCAATATGTTACCCTGTGCACGTCTGTCATTGAAATAAAAGGACACGGGAACTTGAGCCATGCTGAGGAATTCCGGCTCCGTTCCAGCAGCAATGGGAGTCACTGAAGAGTTTTCAATAAGAGATGTGTATTTTGGAAAGTTTACGTTTGGGAAAAACATATTCTGAGGGCAGCGTAGTGGGTGTAAGAGGGGGCAAGAAAACCAAGACGAGAGATGACACCTGAACTGGGGCTTGGTACCCTGCGAGCTTGGGCACACCTGATTGCGTGCGTGTGCGTGCACACACACACGCACACACACACACACACACCCCTCCTCCTATCCTGCAAGGCTCCTTCAGCCTGAGGGCTCAGGAACATCTATTCTGCAGGAGACAGAATTAAGCCTCATGCATTTCCCTCCACGGTGGCAGCTGTCATGCTCTCGTCCAGCACTCACCGAGGCTGCAGTGTTTATGTAGTAGTTTTTCAGGTCCGAGGTCTCAGACACGATCGTGGCATGTACTTGTAAGACGGCGGCGCTCATGTACAGGATGCCAGTGGTCCCGTGGTACAGGCTGTCCTGGAAAGATGGAGCGGAGGCCATGGCCACAGTCACGCGAACACGCGAGCAGGCAACACTTTCCTCTTTGACTACGTAGCTGGGAAGAGGTGGCAAAGGAGCCTAGCCTTCTCCCGAAACTCCTGCTTTTTTCTTTTGCAGTGTTTCTAATGAAATTTCTATGTGGTGAACAATAGTGGATTAATATACAGCAATAATAATACCAGTATGAACCAACATATTGGTTGGTTATTGAGTGCTTCTTCCCAGCCAAGCTCTAGGCTGAGCCTTTTCCCCATTTATCTCATTTAACCTTGTCAACTACGAGGTCGCTACTATTTATCGTTAGTGCCATTCTGAGGAAAGAGAAGTTCAAGGTTAAAGTCAGTGAACAAAAGCTGAGCCAGGATTTGAGCCCAGGCCACATTAACACCAAGCCTGTGCTCCTAACCATTAGGGCTATGAAGACCTGCTGTGTGCTGGGCGCTGTCCTAACAGTATACACGTGTGTCATGTCATCTTCACA
Organism: Mesoplodon bidens; assembly: GCF_964165515.1. Taxonomy (NCBI): domain Eukaryota; kingdom Metazoa; phylum Chordata; class Mammalia; order Artiodactyla; family Ziphiidae; genus Mesoplodon; species Mesoplodon bidens. The sequence continues at coordinate 14,056,491 of NC_138170.1, read as the reverse complement.
GCTAATTTCATAAGGCTGCTACTATTAACATCTCCACTTTACAGATGAGAAAACTGAGGCTTAGCTGACACATGGCAGAGTCAGGCTAATCTGACTCTAGATTTCAATTTTTGAACCTCTATGTTAAACCCTCAGCAGAGTTTTCAATACCACAAGGATGTCATAGTTATCAGTTCTGGGAGAAATGTCATAATAGGTAAATCGGCATTTTGCAGCCCCTAAAGAATATTCATCAGTAGATGAAAGAAAGCATTAGGGAAAAAGTTGATGGGGTAAGGTTGTCACAGTGAAAGAGGGACCATCAGTCCCTGTGTGTGATGTGACTTGAAGCCACTTCCGAAGCCTTCTTGCCAGAAAGGTTTAACCCATCTTCAGTTTAGCCTTTAGATGCTAACTTCCAGCTTACAGAAAATTCAGGGACTAGACGAGCAAGTCAAATCACACCAGGAAGAAGCAAACAAACCCAAAATGTGGGACCTTCTACAGGACAGCTGACCACCCAGTTTCTTCAGCAAGTCCCCGTCAGGGAGAATCATTCTAGATTAAAGGTACCCAAGAACCATCACTACCAAGTGCAAGTGGGCGTGGTGAGGACCCCGATTCAAACAGGCCAACTGCAAAAAGATGTTTCAGTTACAATGGGGGAAACCTGAATGTGACCTGCGTCTTTGATGATACCGAGGAATTATTGTTCACTTTATGTAAGTGTGATAATATAAGAAAATTTGTGTATTTTTTGGAGGTATACTGACGTGTCTGGAATGGAATGACATGATGTTTGGGGTTTGCTTTAAAATTCTTCAGGGGGAAAAATAAAGGCTAGGTGAAGCAAGTGTGATAAAATCTTGAAAATTCTGGAATCTGGGTTATGGTTACATGAGGGTCCATAATATAATCCTCCCTCCTTTTTGTATATGTTTTGACTTGTTCAATATAGAAAAAATTTTCAGTGGTTATCAAGATGATGTGATGAAAAAAGTTAACGACATAATATTAAACGAAAGACTCTACATCCAAGATGATTGGTTCAGTGCGATTTATACATTTTGCATAAAATTTGCCGGGAATATGGAAGAATGGATTGTGATAGGTGATTGTGGTAGGATCTTGAGATTGGGGTGATTCTCTTTCTACTAGCCTTTTCTTCAATGCTGCTCCAGTGATTTTACCATAAATTAAATCTAGAGGGAAAATGCTTCCAGAGGCGCTTGCTGCAGGAGTAGCCAGGCCATGGATATTCCCTAATGAGGGAGGCAATGGGGGGGGGCATACAGTGAAGGATGGACTCTGGCAGAGGAAAGCTTTCATTCCGACCTAATAGTGAACATATTGAAACAAAAAGTCGGGGTTCCCTAGGGCAGGGGTCCCCAAGCCCTGTTAGGAACCGGGCCTCACAGCAGGAGGTGAGGGGCGAGGGGAGTGAGCAAAGCTTCATCTGCCGCTCCCCATCACTCCCCATAGCTCCCATCACCGCCTGAACCATGGCTTGTATCACCGCCTGAAGCACCCTCCCACCCCCACCCCAGTCCGTAGAAAAATTGTCTTCCACAAAACCGGTCCCTGGTGCCAAAAAGGTTGGGGACCGCTGCCCTAGGGGCCCAGGCCAGGAAAGGTCTCTGGTTCTCCTTCCCGCCCAGGAGGCCTGCTGTCCTCACCACACCTGGGACGTTGGCCTGGGAGGAGCCTGAGGGCCTGGGTCGCTCTCACTTGTTCTTACCAGGATTTTCCAGGACTCCAAACTTCTGTAAAATCCGAACACATAAGAGAAGAGGAACATCAGAGAGATGAGGAATGAGGTGAGCGAGACGTACATCACCCATCCTTGTAGCAGGGGGTTTGCTACCTGGGTGGCGGCCACCAGGATCCAGACCCAGCACCCAAATATCTGTAAGAGAAAACCACAGGAGAAGGGGTTTTATTGGCGGGTGTGGGGCACGTTTCCCTTCGCAGGTCACCTCTCTCCTCCTCTGGCTCTGGTTAAATGCTCTTCGGGTGGAGTTAGTGGGGTTCAAGAGGGAAATGGGGAAGGAAGGCTGGCCCCTGAGTCAGAGTCGATTTTGTTAGGAAATTCACCTGGTTAACACAGAGGTTTCCAGGGGAAGGACTTGGCTAAATTTGGGCTGTGGATAGGTCTTCTTGGCCCAAACAGTGTTAGCATATAGAGTTTTTGAAACATTTCTGCGTAAGTTGCCAACATTTAAAACGGGATATTTCACACAAAAAATTCAGATTTCAGACATTTTCTTGAGAAATCCATAGTTCTGGCCACAGTGAACCCATTTCCCAGGCCAGAGTAGCCTGAAACCAGTTGTGACTGGCTCTTTAAAAAGGACCTGGAGTTCTCAGTGGACCACATCCCCAACCTTCCCAATCCCTATGCCATTGTGTGGCACATTCCCGGTTGCTCACTTTCATTGAGGAATAGTATTCTCCTTCTGGCTCCCTTCATCCACTGACAGTGCCTGCCTGGCCCTGTGGCTATTTGGTTTGGAGCCTCCTGGGTATAGTATCTGGCGCCCTGGAGTCAGTTACCAGTTGGGCTGTACAGTTCCAGTTAAATCACCTCTCAACTCTGTCTAGCCACTTATTATCCCTTTGGTGGAAAAGCCAAAACTTTTTCCTGTTGCCTCGGGCTCTGCATTTGTTTGCTTTGGGGCTGGGCTTGCAGCCATGTTGGTGAGCCCAGGGAGGAACTAATGTCCACCAGACAGCACATTCAGTTAGAGGCCTGGAGGACAAGGGTTTACAGGCACATGAGCACCAAGGAGTTTTGTTCTTGGTTTGTCTCCTCTCCTTCCCGGCCCTCCTTAGAACGTCCTGGCGAGTCTCCTGGGTTCCCCCTGTCTTCACTCCTGTTACGTCTGTGCTTTTAAGCACCACGTGGGCTGGCGATCCCAGGAACCCAGTGCAGGACATTTCTCTCTCTGCAGCCTTCAGCCCTGCATGCACGCTTGATGTCTCTACTTGGACATCTCTCTGCACTTGTATGACCCCTGAGAGCAAGTGCCTCATTACAGTTTGCACCCTAGGCACCCCACTTGCCTCACCCCACTCCTGGCCCTGCCCCCCAAGCTTTTCAAGTCTAACAGGTACAAAATCTGAACTCACTGCCTCTCCCCAATTCCTTCAAGACCCTCATCCGCACCTCCTGAGAATGATCCTTCTGAGGAAGAGACTTATGGGATTGGGAACGAGTGTACAGTGGCCTCCAAAGATAATGATAATGTTCTATTTCTTTCACTTCATAGTAGGTACATGGGAGTATATCTTTTATTAAGTAATACAATAATTCTGAAAAAGAAGAATTTGTTGGACTATGAGACCACTGGGGATTCGGAGTGATGGGAAACGGGGAGCCAAGGATGTCTCTTGGGTTTGTGCTTTGGCGGATTCACACTACTAGATTTAAAATTTTTTTTCTCTAAAGTTACAGCACTCAAAATAGTTGTCAGTGCGGGTGACTCACATTTCTGTCCATCTCAGGAGAAAGCTCATCCCCTTCCCTAGTCCTATTGCCTTTTCACACAAATTTTATTTTAATATTTTTTACTTAAAAATGTTATTTTATTTAGTTTTTGTCCGTGTTGGGTCTTCTTTGCTGCGCACAGGCTTTCTCTAGTTGTGGCGAGCGGGGGCTACTCTTCGTTGTGGTGCGCGGGCTTCTCTTTGCCATGGCTTCTCTTGTTGCGGACCATGAGCTCTAGGCGTGCGGGCTTCATTAGTTGTGGCACGCAGGCTCAGTAGTTGTGACTTGAGGGCTTGGTTGCTTCACGGCATGTGGGATCTTCCTGGACCAGGGATAGAACCCGTGAGCCATGGCCACTGAGCCTGCATGTCCGGAGCCCGTGCTCCACAACGGGAGAGGCCACAACAGTGAGAGGACCGCGTACCTCAAAAAAAAAATGCATTCACTCAGACGGCCTCATTTCTGTACAGCAATTCTAACTCCCTTGGGCTTTCTAAGACCAGAGAGCTGCCACTTGATACCTGCCGCCACTTACTGGCAGCTCACCTGTGCCAGGCCCGCGGGAGCGGGCGAGTGTGCCTCAGCCCCAGCCGGCCTGTCAGTGCTGGCAAAGGGGTCCCCGCCCAGCTCCTGCCATCAGAGGCCACACCAGGCAGACACTGCTGCATGCACGCAGTCTATATGTGCCCACTCATTCTCACCACGGTCTGTGAGGTGCTGCTGACCTGGAGGAGACTGAGGTCTGAGGCCACGCAGGACACAGGGTAGGGCACCTGTGCGTCTCGCCTCACAACCAGATTTCACACCCCAAAGGTAGGGCCTCTGGGCATTTGGGAATCTACTCAAATTGCACGGGAATCTTCTTGGTGTAAAGGTTGCATAATCCATAATTAACATTACACAGAGGAATGTTACTTACTTTTTATTTCCACGCCCTCTACCTTCTGAACAGTTGAAGGGACCAGGGCCAAGGACAAACTCCAGGTGAACTGAAACCCAGTGGAGTTTGTTATCCTGTTTCTGTCTCAAGCAGCCTAGGTTGGATTCATTACAAGGAAGGCAATTTCGAGTATTTGTCTTGACTTCTTTTTTTAACTTATATTTAGCTTTTTCCAAATTTTCTTTGGCAACCTAAACTGCTGTGTCCTTTTAATCCTCATTTTGTATTTCTCAAGAGCAGGAGATATTTTTAGATGTTTGGGGCTGGCCTTCAACTCAGAAGACTATTTTATTAGAGGCAGACATTTTGAGCAAGTGTATTTCCAATACAGTTCTGGCAATTTCTTAAGCCTGTTCCTGAAGACCAAACGCAGATTACTCATCTATGCATTTTCTGAAGGCTGAACCTAAACTGGAAAGGATCACTTAAGGGAGGGCAGAGCTTAACAAGAAGTTTATTAATTTCTCATTCTTCTCTAGAACATGGAGAATAGCTCCCTCACGTTTAGAGAGCTGGTTAAAGACCTAGAGGATGAGAACCGGGGTAACAGCTCCCAGATGGGAGCGACGGCTGATTCCAGGTCTAGGGTGGGAAGTTGGGCAGGATACCTCATCACAGCAGGTAGCAAAGGCTTCTGGGGTTAGGTCAGAAGGATTCAGAAGGCTCCTGCTGGCCAAAGATGGGACAATTTGACCTCGAACTAAATATAATAACTACTATGGGATTGGACTCTATCAACCAGTCACAAGTCATGAGTTGAAAATGATACTCTTTAAAAAGCCCTACTTTGGTCACTTTTGGAGGATGCTTATTATTTTGGAAGTCATGAGTTGAAAATGATACTCTTTAAAAAATCCTACTTTAGTCACTTTTGGCGGATGCTTATTAGTTTGGAAGGCAGCTATGTTCACCACTATACGGCCAATAATTATTATTTTGAAAAATGCTCAATAAAGGAAAAGAATTAAGCCAAAAATATGGCATAAGGGTAAGGAGCTTCTAAAATACATGGATTCCTGAGTCTTAACCCTCAGAGCAGCACCCTGAGTCTTGCTACTCCTGGAACCATCCGGGGACTTTGAGGAAGCCCCAAGGTCTGGGTCCTGCCCCAGAGATTCTGATGGAACCGGTGAGGGAGGCTGCGTTGTTAAAAGATCCGCAGGGGCTGCAGCCAAGACTGAGAACCCCCAAAGCCCCTCTCTTTGCTTCCAGGCTCATCCACTTCAGTTCATGAGACAGGAAGCATCAATGTTCCCGGATTTGAATCCTACCTCTGCCTATTGGGCAGGTTATTTAACTCATCCACGTGTCCATGTCCTGGTCCATCAAACAGAGGAGGTAGGGATGGCTTCTCTCTCCTGGTTTCTGTGAAAATTAGATGAGTTTCTCTGGACAGGGGGAGTGTTGAGTAACCATTTTTGGCCATGTGATAAGCTATAATGAGATTGGAGGGTGTCTTCCCTGAGAAAGACCCAGAAGAGGGAAACTCCAAGGCCAGCCTTCCTGAGGGATGGGAGGTTCACTTCTGTCAGAGCTGGAAGACTAATTAGCGGGGTGAGTGAGAACATTCAGCGAGCACAGACCCTTTTACGGAGTTGATGAAAGCTTTGGTCACCTAGAAAAATGTACCGATGTATGTGCACGAGTTTTGTCTACAAATCTTGGGACTCACAGACGCTCAAAGCCCACCTGCAGCCCCCAGGTTGAAGTCAATTGCCATTGCCATTGCCAGGTTAAATAATGCCAGGTTAAATAATTGGCTGTCAGCCAATCTACTATTTTGACAATATTGATCAAGACATTAAATGCACATATTGTTCGACCCAGTAATTTCACTTTTTGGAATTTGTCCTATAAATAATGCACATGCACAAAATGATGCATGTATAAGGTTGTGTATTAAAGCCTTGCTGCAGAAATAGAGACACAAATGTAGAGAACAAATGTATGGACACCAAGGGGGGGAAAGTGATGTTGGGGGTGGTGGTGGTGGGATGAATTGGGAGATTGGGATTGCCATGTATACACTAATATGTGTAAAATAGATAACTAATAAGAACCTGCTGGGGACTTCCCTGGTGGCTCAGTGGTTAGGAATCTGCCTGCCAATGCAGGGGACACGGGTTCGAGCCCTGGTCCGGGAAGATCCCACATGCCACGGAGCAACTAAGCCCGTGCGCTAAAACTACTGAGCCTGCACTCTGGAGCCCGCAGACCACAACTACTGAAGCCCGCGCACCTAGAGCCCGTGCTCCGCAACAAGAGAGGCCACTGCAATGAGAAGCCCGCACACTGCAATGGAGAGTAGCTCCCGCTCACCACAACTAGAGAAAGCCTGTGTGCAGCGACGAAGACCCAACGCAGCCAAAAATAAATAAATAAATTTATATATATATAAAAAAGAACCTGCTATATAAAAAATAAATAAATAAAATTAAATTAAAAAATTCAACCCCCCCCAAAAAAAAGCCTCGCTGGCTACAGAAAGATAAAGAAACATCCCAAATGTTCATTCAGACGGGGCTAGTGAAAACAATTATGTCTGCACAATGGAACACTCAGCAACCTTCAAAAAGAATGAAAACTCTGTATACCAAAATGAAACAAACTCTAAGAACTGTACAAGGCAGAGACCAGTGTGCCCAGTGTGCTATGATTTATATAGAAAAAGAAGAAAATGGATGTGTGTGCGCTTGTGTATTATGTGCATTTGTTTGTAGATGCACAGAATGTTTTTGGAATGAGACTCAATAAACCAATCAGTGCCCTGGCCTCCTGGGAGGAAAATTTCTTGGCTCAGGGACAGGGTTGGGAAGGTTTAAACTAATCCAAATCACCAACATATACACTGAAAAAGAAAGAAGAAAGACCCTGTGCTGGATGATGGATGCTCGTTTCAAAAGTCAAAAGATTTTGTAGCAACATGGATGGACCTAGAGATTGTCATACTGAGTGAAGTAAGTCAGAGAAAGACAAATATCATAGGATACCGCTTATATGTGGAATCTAAAAAAATGGTACAAATGAACTTATTTACAAAACAGAAATAGAGTCACAGATGTAGAAAACAAACTTATAGTTAGCAGGGGTGAAAGGGAGGAGAGGGATAAACTGGGAGATTGGGAGTGACATATACACACTATTATATATAAAATAGATAACTAATAAGGACAGCACAGGGAACTCTACTCAATACTCTGTAATGACCTATGTGGGAAAAGAATCTAAAAAAATTTTTTTAAAGAGTGGATATAGGTATATATATAACTGATTCACTTTGCTGTACACCTGAAACTAACACAATATTGTAAATCAACTATACTCCAATAAAAATTAAAAAAAAAAAGATTTTGAATGGGAGAGACAAAAACAGAATTGCCTTTCCTTTGATCTGTACACCTGGACAGAGCAGCAGAGAGCTGAGGGGCCTCCGAAGGGCCCATGCAGGGGCTGGGCTGCCACAGGGCAGTGAACTTCACACCCTGAGAGCTTCTGAAGACAGAGCTGCCCTAGCGATGACCCCATGTGAAGGGGGGAGGAGGAGCCAGAAGACACCTGGCTCAGGTCTGCACCTGGGCTCCTGGCTGCACCTGGCAGGTGTGGTCCAAGTGGGGCGGACCAGGTACTGAGAACCAGGAGGAGATACTGGCGATACTACAGGTGATACTACTGGTGATACTACAGGTGGCAGGTTTTTCTGCATAGCTGGGCAGTATTTCAGCCTGGCTGGTCCACTCACCACCAACACTGCATTCCTTTTCTTACCACTTGCCTTAATCTTCATGAAGCGTTCATGGCCCCTCCTTCCCTTTCCTGGTACTCGGGTGAACGCAGACTGTACCACAAAGCCTCAGAAACTGCAGGCTGGGAGGAAAAGGCCTGACTCAAGATGGGGAGGCCCAGGAGGTCAGCAGTGCCAAATGAACTGGGGGCTCCCACCCGTTCTGATGGCCCGGGAGGAACTGGCTCCATGAAGGACAAGTTCTGGCCTTGAACACGGTGGGAACCAGAACTCCCTGAGGGCTCCCTCTGATGCTGAGATGTCTCGAGATGAAGAAAATGATTGTCCCTCACATTCAGGTATCCATGGCCCACGTTGTGTAAGTCCAGGGTCTTTTGGCCATTGTTTACCCCCCTCCCCTTTAAAAAAAACTGTGGTAAAACACACTGAACAAAATTTACCATTTAAACCATTTTTAAGTGTACAGTTCAGTGGTATTAAGTGCATTCATGTCATTGTGTAACCATCTCCACCGTCCATCCATCTCCAGAATACTTTTCATCTGGCAAAGCTGATACCTTGCACCCATTCAACAATAACTTACTACTTCCCGCCTCCCCCAGCCCCTGGCAACCATCCTTCTTTTGTCCCTATAAATGTGACGCCTCTAAGTACCTCGTATGTGTGGAATCACAGAGTATTTGTTCTTTTGTGTCTGGCTTATTTCACTCAGCGTATTGTCCTCAAGGTTCATCCATGTTGTCAGAATTTCCTTCCTTTTTAAGGCTGAATAATATTCCATTATACCGTGTACCTATTTTGTTTATCCATTCATCCATCGATGGACACGTGGGCTGCTTCCACCTTTTGGCTATTGTGAGTAGTGCTGCTGTGAACGTGAACGTACAACTACCTGTTTGATGCACCTCCTTTAAATGGGAAAAATAAGAGGAGATGCATCCAGGGGCTGCACTTTGGACCCCATCGGGCAGTTCTGGTGCAAATGCCCGAGACACACAGCTCCTTTGAACAGAGCACCCCTGTTTGTGCCACTGTGGCCAGAGCACACGTCCCTTTGGAGTTTGGTACCGTCCACTCAAAATGCCTTAACTCCGGGGTGATTTTAGTGGCTTAAACGGCATGCCAGGAATTAGGTCTGTTATTATTTTTCAACCCTAATATTTTAAATTGATTGTAAAAATAATGTTAGCAGCAAAGGAATTTTTTAGTATGTTTCTTCCCAGGCCTAGTGCTGGTGTATACATATTCTTTATAAAGTTGTAAATCATAGTGAACATACATTTTGCTTGCAACTTTTCATATTTTTCTATTTTGCTACGTGGCTCAGTAATACAGTCGATTCTTGTCGTTCAAGGTAGTTCTGTAAAGTTGCCCTCAGCACTGGCAAATTTAGTTGTGAATTGTGAAGCATTGCTCCTGGGAAAATACAGAGCTAGGTTCCTGTGAGATTGTGGTCACAATATTTTCATCAACTGATCAACACATAACTTTGTTTTATGTGTGTTTCTGTTTAAAGACCCCTTATTTTAATATATACTGTTCATCCATTAACACTGAGCTCTCAGCCAACAGCTCTATAACTATAAGCTTATCTAACACGTATTTTCTACATACGGCAAATCACTGCCTTGTCAAACTTAGGAACACTAGAAATAAGTTCAGCAGAGGACTTGGGGCTATTTTAAACAGCAAAATCACCAACCAAAAGCACAAAAATATGCATGACATGGCACTAACCAGGCCTGGGAAAGGACCTTGTTTACAGCATGAGCTGTAAGAAGGCAGCGATCAACCTCAGGTTTACCGTGTGTGTCTCAAATTTGTGACTTCAATGTTTTTCCACTCTGCACACGTCCTCAAATGCCAGTGACAACACTGTAGGTATTGACTTGGGGGTTACACATACATTTTAGTAAGTGAATTTGCAAATGCAGAATCCGTGACTCATGAGGCCTGACCATACTTTCAATGCCACCATTACATTCCATCAAGTTGATAAAACTTCATTTACTCAATGAGGCCCCAGGGCAAGGAGGTTGGATGTTTCTAGCTTTTCCCTGGTATAGATGACGCCACAGTAAATAACACTGCAGAGATAGTTGTCTTCTTTTGAATTCTTTCTATGGAGGAAATTGCCCAACTGGGCGTACTGGTGGGTGGCGTGGGGAGAGAGGGGATGTAGTGGGTGACTTTCCAACATGCGTTAGGTTCAACGCATCCCTTGGCTGGGACACATGAGTGACTGCCCTGGCCGGTGAGGTGCAAGCCTTCTGGGGACTCCTGGGAGGGGCTTCTTCCTGCCCCAGTAATAGGACAGTCCCGCTCCTGCTCTGGCCATGGCTGTGTCTGGTATGAGGCCTGAAGCTATGATGAGGAAGAGGAGAGAGAGAGAAGGAAAGATGCATGGCACAACTGCACTGCCAAAGAGCCAGCCCTGGCAGAGCCTGCCTAACTTCGGGCTTCCCGGGACATGAGATTGTCTACCTCCCTTCTGCTGGAGCCAGTCTGAGCCAGCGACAGCTCTTGTCATAGCCCTGCTGAGGACGTGGGATGCGAGTCTGCACACATCACCCACACCCCTCACCCCCTCACTGGCTCCCCGTGACCCCCAGGCCACACTCGGCTACCACCCAGCAGGCCCTGCCTGTGCCAGTCTCCCTGAGGCCCCTGCAGTGACCCCAGCATCGGGATGAGACCTGTTAGTGGGTGTTGAAGTCCATCTAGTCACCACCAGCGTTAAGAGGTTAAGTAAACTAGCAGCAACGTGGATGGACCTAGAGACGATCATACTAAGTGAAGGAAGTCAGACAGAGAAAGACAAATATCGTATGATATCACTTAGATGTGGAATCTAAAAAATGATACAAATGAATTGACTACAAAACAGAAGCAGACTCACAGACATAGAAAGCAAACCTATGGTTACTAAAGGGGAAAAGGGGGGAGGGATAAATTAGGAGTTTGGGATTAACAGATACAACCTACTGTATGTAAAATAGGTAAACAACAAGGACCTACTGTCTAGCACAGGAAACTATATTCAATACTTGTAATGACCTACAATGCAAAACAATCTGAAAAAAAAATATACATATAACTGAATTGCTTTGCTGCATACCCGAGACTAACACAACACTGTAAATCAACTATACTTCAATAAAAAGTAGCTTGTTTTGAAAAAAAAGTTAAGTAGACTAGAAGAAAAACTACAGTGCATTGTCCATAGAAAGGGAAATACTGTTTCCTGAATCTTTTGTTTCAGTTACACACACACACATACACACACACACACACTCACACACACACGAAGTTGCCATGAAAATACATTTCTTCAGTGCATCACGGTCAGCTGTGGAAACCCCAGCTCCAGCCTGCCTTCCCGCCTCTGGCCCAGGGCCTCTAGCCCTCTCCACAGTCCCTTCCTGCACTGTGCCAGCGGGCGGACACTCCCCCGGCGTCAGCTCAGAGCCCTGGCAGCTGCTGCAGCCAGAGCCCCATCCTGCGTCCTGGGGGGCCACGCTGAGGCCTGTGTGGGAAGCATGAGCCACTGAGAGGGAGGGAGAGGGGACGGCGGGTTGTCAGACACGCGGGGGAGTCCTGGAACGTCCCCTATCTGCGGTGATGGGACTTAGCATAAAGGCACGGGCGGCCTCCACAGCTGGGGGGTTGGGGCCCAGCCTCTTCCAGGCCGCACCCCCCGACTCCGTGGGGTCAGGCACCCCTCAGCAGTCCTGCCCTGGCTGCAGGCCTCCCTGCGGGCAGCGCAGGGCCCCCAGTGCCCACGTGGGTCCTCTTTAGCACACACGAGGCCACTCCCATTTCCACACCTGGGGCTCTCAGCCTGTGAGGATCTCTGGGCTGACAGGTCACCTCCTCTGACCCGGGAGGAAACCGGTTTGAGAGGCGGAGCGACTTCCCCGTGGGGGCGCGGCCGGCCCGGGCTGCCATCCCGGACCCCGAGGCCACCCAGGCCACTGGCATTGCGTGGAAGCGCTACGCTCCATAATTCAACCCAGGACCCTTCCATACAGCAGCCGCTCCATCCTGACTCCCCGAGTGAGAATTTTCTCTCTGTGGCTTTAAGGTGAGCAGGAAGCTGCCGGCCCAGGCCCCTTGGCCTCCACGTGAGGACCCCTGTCTTATTCGGTCCAATCCAGGAACAATGGTGCGGGCCAGAGCTCCGCCCCCGGCAGAAGAAGTCGTATACGAACCCCTAGTACCCACAAGGGCTCCCAAGACTGGGCTGGCCGCGCGCCAGGAGATCAGCCCCTGCCCTGGGGTGTGAGCCTGGGAGGGGCAGGATGCCGCTGGGAGGGGCTGGTGAGTCAGCGGCCAGGCCTCCTCTGCCTTCCTCCCCTCGCCCCCCACCCCCGTCGGCTTCCTCCCCTCCCCACGGGCTTCCTCCCCCCACCACCATCGGCTTCCTCCCCCAGGACCGCGCCTGCCCATTCAGACACCCACCCCCACTGGCCCCGCTTCTCATGGACTCAACAGTCCAGATTTACGATGTTAACATAAACTAAGGTAATAAAAACCTTATTCCTCCAAAGTCTAAAGGGCTTAAAAAAACAAACAAAAACCTAAGAATTTTAGGGGCAAATTTGTTTCCTTTTAAAAAAGAATTTGAGCACCTTAGAAAAGTTAGAGAGTACAGAAAAGATGTGAAGAAGCGGATAAATACATCCCACTCCCCGCAGTGGTCCCCAGTTCCCAGGCCTCCCCCCTGGTCTCTCCCTCCTTGGCTCCCACTATGCTTATTAACCTTGGCTCCCTTCACACGTCCCCAGGACGTCCCCAGATGAGCCCTGGAATTGGGCTCAGGGGAGGGCCCCACCTTCTCCTTCCCTCAGGAACCGCAGACATCCTGTGACCCGTGGCCATGTTCCTGCCCCTCACCAGGCACCGAGGACCCACCCACTCTAGTTCCAGTTGACTCTTGCTCAGCTTGCCCTTCCCCTGCTTGTCTAAGACCAGACCCTCGAGGGCAGGGACCAGACCAATTGTCACCTCCTCCAGGAAGCCTCTCCTGCCTACTCCTCCCCAGTCCCTGAGCTCCTGGATGTAGGACTCTGACCTGTGGTCTTTGCGTCCCCGATGTGGGGCACGGAGCCTGGCATGAAGCAGGTGCGCAGCACGTGCTATTGGTCCACTCCAGAGGCAGGTGGCAGCTTGCTGGACTCTCCCCTCCTGGCAGCGCAGTCTCATCTACCTGGGCCTGATTCCCACACAGGTGGCAGTACCTGATGCCTTCTGGGCCAGCCACTGGCCCAGCCACGGACTGGCATTTCTGCCAGGAGCCGGGACCACATGGGAACAAACACCCATCTGTTTCATCCTCACGCATTTCCTGCTCCCTCACCTCCCGGGCCCTAGAAGTTCTCTAGGTCGGGAGCATCTCCCCTGGGAGAGCAGCTGGGCTTCCCTGGAAAGCTTTTCCAACCCCCTTCCTCCTCCCCCGGCACAGCACGTAGGAAGGACTGGGCAAGAACGTGCTGTCGGAGAGGACGGTGTTCAAATAAACACACACACTCCCACTGCCACCCAGCATCATGGGGGCAGAGAGAGGGGCCGGGTGTCAGGGGCTGGAAATGTAAGCAGTAAGCAGTAAGCAGTGCAGGCGCAGAGAAGCAAAGCTCAGAGAATCCCTCCAAGGGAAGGGGCTGGGGAGCAACGTCTTCATAATAGGTCAAAAGACTCTGGAGCCCCAAACTCGTGATGTCTGGCCCCCGCTGGGTGGGGAGTCCACGGAGGCCCCACTCTGGGGCCTACCTGGTACCTTCTGGGTCCAACCTGAGGCTGGAGGTTGGGGGCAACTGTGGGACATGGGCACCGGCCAACTCTGCTACAACAGGGCTGGGCCGAGATGGGGAAGGTCTGACCAGGTGGCGACAGCTGAGGGGCAGGCTGGCTGGCAGGTAGGGAAGGAAGCAGGGAAGGGCTGGGGAGAGGGGAGAGGGGTCAAGTCCAGGGAACCGGCGTGGGGCTCCTCCACCCCGCCCTACTCTGGCCTGCTTCCCTGCTCTGCCAGTTGCCCGCCTGGACGACACTCTGGCAGCCTCTCCTGCCTCCCACGGGGAAAGTTCCCCAGGAAAGTTCCCTTGGAAGGGCACTGGCAGAGGTGGAGCCTTCTTATCAGTGAGGCTTCTTATCTGGGGCTCCCTCAGTCCAGCGGGGACTCACTGTGCTGGGCCGCTCCCTGGTTCCCTCTGCCCGGGGGCCCGGTTATTCCCTTCAGGGCACCTGCCGGTTAAGAGAAGTCCTCCTGGTGGGCTGACCTTCCAGCAGCAGCCTTGGTGGCCTGTCTTGTCTGAGCTGAGAAAGGCCGCCAGCTCAGGGAAGGTTGCTTATGGTTTGACTGAATGGTCGGGGGAAGAACGGGACCAGACGTCCAGACACAGGCAGAGGGGAGTGTGCAGATGTGGGCATGTGGGCTGTTCGTTAGTTAGCTCTGAGGGTCTCAGCTCAAGCCCATCCTGCCGCGCTCTGCTCCGCCATGCGGCTGGAGCCCTGCAAGCCACGTTTCCCGGTTCCCTTTGAAGCTGGATTCTTGCTAGGTTCTGGCACTGAGAGAACTTGGAGGGGACCGGAAAAGGAGGCTTTTCCAGGTCCTGTCACTGTCACGCCAGCAACAGTTAGCTCCAACCCCAAGGTCCCTGTGCCCCTCCTCCGGGGCAACGACTGCCTGGCCTCACTGCAGCCCCACCGCACCCCCGCCAAGGCTGGGCTTCCTCTGGAGGCTGGAGGATGCACGGTGCTTGCTTTGTGTACTCATCACTCTCTGGTGCTTCAGCATCTCCCTGCTGCTCCTTCAGCCTTTCAACAACTGCAGGAACACTTCCCTATGTCGAATGCCCTCTGTGGGCAGAACGCCCTGTGCTTTCCGTTCCCTCCTGCATTGAAAGGCACCACTTACTGGTCTCCTTGGCTTGTCACCATCTGCCCCCATTAAGCATCAAACTCCCTGAGACGGGGCCATGTCTGTCTTCTTCCTCATTATATTCCCGTGGTAGGCACAGGGTAGGGGCTCAATACATATTTGTTGAGTGAATACATGGGATTTACGTGGGGCCGACTTCTTCTTTCCTTACAGCTTGATTTTATATATTTGTTAACCTCTCAGACCTAGGAAGTCTTAGTCTGAACAAGCAAATATCTCATCCCTAATCCAAGCTCTTTAAGAATGCCAAGCCCTCACCCTGAGGGAGCTTGTCCTGACAACTTCTCTAGCGGCAGGAGCCTTTGACAAGTGAGGCTGTGCCCCCCTGCTTTTTACCCTGTTTCCTGTCTTGGGATGCTCCTCAATGTTCATGCATCACTCCTTTAAGACAGGGTCCAGGATTTACCATATCCCTCTTATTATTACATTTTGACTCTTGTATGCCCCTGAAAGCAAAGCATGGGGCTAGAGCAATAGTAGAATCTCAGTAACTATTTCTTGGTTTACAACTGGGATTTGCTCACAAGAGACCCACGCTTTCTAGTAAGAGGTCCAGACGACCACCAACAATAACATAGTATGGGCTCACATTTCTAGAACAGTTGTTACTGAAACCCCAGAGCCGTCTTAGGAGATCTTTGCTGCTGCTGCTCCCCCCTTGTTGAGGCTCAGAGCGGTTAAGTAACCTGCCCAGGGTCTCACAGCCGTTAGGCGGCAGAGCCAGGCTTACCCCTCCCAACTGACTCTCTTTTACTGAACCTGAACAGCACAGGGGGAGGGGCGGGGGGCCTCCCAGGGTAAGGGCTGGGCCTGGGGCCAGGAAGCCAAAATGGGTCCAGGCAATTGGGGAGGCTGACATCCGACTCCTTTCCACACGGCGCCTCCCATGCTCCTCAGGATGCTTGCTCTTCCCAGCACCACACTTTGATTTACCTTCCCTTTGCCCTGTCGGCCCTCCCTGTCGCAGCTTTCCTGGGGCCTCCTTGGGCATCACTGTGTTGGGTCTCAGTGGCGCCCTGGCCATGGAGGCCGTTGGCCCCTGGTCCTGCAGGGGCTGGGCAAGGTCACGGGGGAGGCTGGGGACCAGGTGTGGAATGAAGGGAAGGACAGACGCCACCAAGATGAAGTAAAGCTGGGGCACATTGACTTTACTTTTACTGCTCCCCAGAAGTATGCAGAATTGAAAAGGGAGCAGAGGGAAACAAGAGAAAGGATTTTTCCTTTTGGAAAACTCAACTTCTCAAGAAGTGTTGTAACAAAGGGGAGGTACCTGCCCTAAGCCAGGCCCAAGATGAGCCCTAATTCCCTCTCTCAGCCCCACACCATTGACTGACGGTTCTGGGGCTCAGTAAGCTCTCAAACGGGCTTTTACATATAAACAGAGTAGAAAAAGAAACAGGCTGGGGCTTCCCTGGTGGCGCACTGGTTGAGAGTCTGCCTGCCAATGCAGGGGACACGGGTTCGTGCCCCGGTCCGGGAAGATCCCACATGCCGCGGAGTGGCTGGGCCCGTGAGCCATGGCCGCTGAGCCTGCGCGTCCGGAGCCTGTGCTCCGCGATGGGAGAGGCCACAACAGTGAGAGGCCCGCGTACCGCAAAAGAAACAAAAAACAAAAACAAGCTGAAATGAAGGGGAAGCTGGGGATCTGGATAAGATATAAAGGTGAGCTTCCCCAGCGGGAAGGTTCTGGAATGAGCTTCTAGGGTGGTCAGAGTATTTCCTTCTGACCACTGTGTGGGCAAATTAAAAAGCTGAAAGCATCAAACACCAGAGTGTCCAAACTGACTCTCCTTTTAACTGGCTGACTCTCTAGAAACCTTCTTAGCTGTTTCTTTGTAATTAGTCAAGTATCTAATTAATAAGTTAACTAGTGAAAAGGTTGAAAGTTAAAAGACTTCCTTGGACTCTTATTTACAAAGCTGTCCCTCAGCTGTAGTCACCAGGGCCAGCTGTGTGTCCACCTTTCATCTTGTAAAAAAGCTGATGAGCCAACTCACAGCAGGCGGGTAACAGTCACGTGATCCCTGCCCCAGGCCGGCCACCCACACGCTGTTTGCTCTGAAGAGCCAGGCAGTGGGGCTGTGAGTCACCTGGTCCCCAGCCCTCCGGGCACTGGTACCAGCAGGCTCCCACACTCACTGAGGAAAGGAGGGAATAAACAATGTCTGTTCACTGAATGAAGGAGAAAGGGAATAAACGACATCTGTTCTCACCTTAAAATGCACTGATTCAAAGGCTCCTCACGCTTGGAGCTTACGTTTTGAAATTAATATTGTTTTCAGATGAGAAATCTGAATTCAACTGTAAACCAGACAAAATACAAACTTTAATGTTAAAATCCCCAGTCTTATCCGCTGCCGGTGGGAATGTAAAATGGCCCAGCCACTCTGGAAAACAGTTTGTCTGTTTCTTAATAAAAATGAAGCAGACACTTTATTATACATACAACCCAGCAATCACACTCACTCTGGTATTTCCCCAGAGACGTGAAAATTACATCCACCCAATAACCTATATGAGAAAAGAATCTAAAAAAGAATGAATAAATGTATATGCCATAACTACTGAAGCTGGCGCGCCTAGAGCCCACGCTCCGCAACAAGAGAAGCCACCGCAATGAGAAGCCCGCGCACCGCAGTGAAGAGTGGCCCCCGCTCACCACAACTAGAGAAAGCCCGCAGCAGCAATGAAGACCCAACGCAGCCAAAAATAAAAATAAAGAATAAATAAATTTATAGAAAAAAATTATAGGGATGGAATTAATAGTATTCAGGGGTGAGAGAGAGAGTGAAGGAAGACAAGATGGGGTGACTATAAAACAGAAGCAGGAGGGGAGATCCTCATGGTGATGGAACGGTTCTGTGTCTTGGTGGTAGGGGTCACGTAAATCTACACGTGTGAGAAAATGGCATGGAAGTAGAGACATAGCTTACAAATGTCGGCTCCCTGGTGTCATATTGTAAGAGAGAGTTATTACAAAAGGTGTGACTACAGGAAGAGGCTAGGGGAAGGGTGTGGGAGGCCTCTCGGAACTCTGTTTGCCTATCAATGTATAACTATGACAAAGGTTTGAAAATGTGCATTTTAGTGTTAAAAGCTCTAAAATAAAGCCACTTAGGCAAAGAGCGTTCACAGCAGGCTGTGGGGAGCGGAGCTGGTAGGGAACGCCCAGAGCCCCTGGTGTCTGGGCCATCCTAGTCTGTCATCATCGTTGATACAAAATAGCTGGAGGCTGTTGGCAGCGGGGCTGCAGTGAGGCCCCAGGGGAGCCCTCTGCTGTCCCTGTGTTTTGGGGCCCTCGTTTTATAAGAAGACCCTCGCTGTCTTAGGAAACAGTGGCTGGAGGAAGCTGTGCCTCCAGTCACCCCTGATGTACACCCTGGCTGCCCCCATCATGGACCACATCTGAATCCAGGTTATAGAGTTTGCTTTCTCTGCCCCTTTTGGCTGGCCGGAGCTCCCAATTTGAGAATTCACTCTCTGGACTCATGGCCTTAGAAAAGCATATGCCTGTCCCTGATGCCTTAGGCCCCCCAGACTGAGAATCTGGGACCCCCCCAAGGCCTGGGGCTCTGTGGGGCGGCAGCAGGCAGCATATCCAGGCGGCCGGGGACAGAGGGGCTTCTGCTAGGCTGATCCTGTGCTCTTCTCTCCAGCCCAGCACATCTCCCGCTCAGGGGGATCAAAATCAACCACCAGGGCGTTCCCCGGTGGTCCAGTGGTTAAGACTCCATGCTTCCACTTAAGGGGGCGCAGGTTCGATCCCTGGTTGGGGAACTAAGATCCCTCAGGCCACGCGATGCGGTTAAAAAAAAAAAAAAGAATTAACCACCAACTGGACATTCTTCCGTCCTCGCCCGTTTACCTTCCCATCCGCACCCCAGATGTGATGCACACTTGGTCCGATATTCCATGCTAGGAACGCTCGTTTAAGGAGAAAGCAGGTGCAGAATAAACCCATTAAACATATGCTTATATGTGTATAAATACGAATATATGCATATACATGGATTATAATTCTTCTGTATTTTCTAAGTGTTCAGCGATGAACAAGGATTACTTACGAATTAAAACTGAAGTTGTAATGAGGAAACACCAGACAAGGCCAAATAGAAGGACATTCTACAAAATAACTGATCGGTATTTTCAAAAGTCTCAAGACAAAGATGGAGGGAATCGGCCCAGATCAAAGTAGATGAAGGAGTTACGGCCACCAAATGACATGCAGAATTCTGAACTGGATCCTGGACCAGGAAAAGGACATTTGTGGGGAATTCAGCACAATCTGAACAAGGTTCATTAGAACAGTGGCTAGCATGGTATCAATGTTAATTCCCTGATTTTGACAGTTGTACTATGTAAGATGTGGCCCTTAAGGGAAGCTGAGTAGAGAGTATATGGGAACACTGTTCTACTGTTACTAGCGTTGCTATAAATCTAAAATGATTTCAAAAGAAAAAGAAATGAACGATATGGAACCAGTGACACCATCCCACGCCCTGGGATACTCAAGGCCCCAGAGCCCAGCATAACCAAGCACTTTTCTTCCCCGCCGGGAATTCGCTGCAGGAGCCCAGCGTCCTGGGGCTGTGGGCACCAGATGGCCCTTCTCACGACTGCCCATCCTGACTCCTGAAGCCCCATCCCTCCAGCCTCCTGCCTGCCAGCCTCTCCTGGGGTCCAGGCCTTTCCCTCTCCTGCCCCCCAGCCTGGAAATCCAGCCTGTCCTTTGAGGTCCAACTGCAAAGTCACCTCCTCAGTGACAGGCCCAGACCCCTCTCCGAGGTGACAAGATCGGATGGCCTCTCCTTGCTGGTGTCACAGCGCAGGACCTTCGCCCCCTCAAGCACCGTCTGACTGTAGCGAGGAAGTGCTCGCGGGCCTCTGTCCAGCAGACAGAGAACCTGGGAGGGCATGGGTCCTGTTGCCAGTGGCTGGTGTGGCTGACACGGAGCATGTGCTCCACAAAAAGGGGAGGGGTCGACCCCGACCCTGTCCATTCTTGTGGCTGTTCTGAGGCGAAGGGCGCGCCTGGTCCAGAGAACTCGCAGGAGCGCTGAGATGCTATCAGTCTGGTGGGATGCCCTGACTTGTATCCCCCTAGGGGCCAGGCCTGGCAGAAACCTGCTTCTTGGGTGGGGTTTCAGCTGGAGCCACCCAAACGTGGGGCCCACCCTGCCTGGCTTCCCTTTCTTTCTTTCTTTCTTTCTTTCTTTCTTTTTTTTTTTTTTTTAAGGCAGTGCCACACGGCATGCAGGATCTTCGTTCCCCGACCAGGGATCGAACCCGAGCCCCCTGCAGTGGAAGTGCGGAGTCCTAACCACTGGACCACCAGGGAATTCCCAGGCTTAGCTTTCTTGTTGCCATCAATGGGCTCTCTTTAGCCAGTTTGCCAAAAGATCACTCAATCAGGCCAGCCTTCCAGGCAGATGACAGGGTGACAGGGCCGTCAGTTCCAACTGGAAGTTGGAACCACTTTCTTTTTCTCCCTGCCTGGGGGCAGCACTGCCAAACTCAGAGTTGGTAAAAAAATATCACCCACAAACTAGATATTTCAGAAGGTGCTCAAAAACCACAAGAAACTTCTCTGCCCTAAATTGTTCACCAGACTTGTGATCCCCGTCAGTGAAAAGGACATGGTGACAGCCAGCTCGGAGTGGACTCAAATTCTGTTGAACACTCTGGACCCAGCAGGGATTGGGACCCCGTTTCAGCCCAGGGACCCGGAGAGGAAGGCAGTGACAGGTCGTTGAGAGCACCCAGGGCATCTCACACGACTGTTCTATGGCAGATGTTGTCATAAGCAACTTCCCACACAGCTCCAAGTTCAACGTTAGCTGACGTGACAATTAAGAAAATCCTGGAAGAGCTGCTCTCAGAAGGAAAGACAGAGTGCCCCTGTTGTGAACTTTAGAAAAGCACAAACAACAAGTAGTTGGAGAAAAGAAACCACATAATAAAAGTCCGTTCCCAACATCTTCCTGAGGACCCAGGATACTTTAGCAGTTCGCCCACACCTCCGATCACCAGGTCGCCTGCCCAGTTACCCCGGTGGGTTTCATTTTGGGAGGAGGTAACCCACCCATACTGCAGAAGCCCAGAGGCGCTCAGGGAAGGATTAGGGGACACCCAGCCTGGAGCCCCGTGGGGGAGACTGGAGGCCACGGCAGCTCTGGCCTTGGAGCCCCTTCCCCAGGGAGCTGCTTCCAGCTCCAGGCCTGTGTCTCCCAGCCCCGGCTTTATGCAGGTGGCCCCCACGGGCCGCACTCACCAGCTCGGGCAAGAAGAAGGCGTAGGGGATGGTGAGGAACAGCGCGACCCCCGAGGGCACTTCGGGCTGGGTGTAGCTGGTGGGAGGTGGGTCGCGGGAGGCCATGCTCTCACCCACTGCCTGGCGCCCTGGCTCCACAGCCTGTGCCCGCAGCCCTTCAAATATCACCTCCTGCCCGACACACCCATCAGAGGACGTTGCCTGGAAGGAAAAAAAAAAAAAAACCGTTCCAGCCCAGCAGGTCCTTCCACTGGCTCCAGCCAAGAGAATCCTCAGTGAAATGCGGTTTGTGCATCAGACAGGCTTTCGCCCGGGCTGGGGCAGAGTCGCTAAGGAAGGAGAGCCGGAGCCTCTTCCTAGACTTTTCCTCCTAAGGAAGTTTTGAATCCCAGGCGTGCTACTCCAGGGGAGGCCGGCTATAGCCACCACCCCAACCGGGTGCCCAGAATACAGGCTGAGCCGCTTGAATGACAAGGACCGTTTATTGAGGAGCTACTAGGAGCTAAGAAATCTGCAGTCAATTCTGGTGCTCCCACAGCCCGGCACGTGACTGGGTGGCCCCTTTTCCAAGTGAGGAGACCAAGAATCTGCCAGGTCAAGTCAAGGTCACAGCATGCCCTGCTCCCGCCTTCTCCATCCTTGGGGGCCTCAAGCCAGAGGGAGAGGAATAGCCCTCACTTCCAGCTCCTGCCCCATCCTGGGGACGTGGCACTTCCTTCTCTCTCTGCACCCTTGTCACCATCCTCCTCTCCTACTTTTCTCTCCCAGCAGAGGAGGAGGCCTCCCTCTCTGGGAAGAATCCGCCCCAGTGGGCACCCGAGCTCTCCTCCCCTCTCTGTCCCAGCGCCCCAGCCGGTGCTTCCAGGAGCCAGGCTTGGGGCCAAGCGGTTCCTTCCTGCCTTCCGCCTGCCTGCTGGCCGAGCTCCAGGGCTGTGACCCAGCGACCAAGTGCCTCCTTTCCCTCTAAAGAAAGGGCCTGGAGATGTGGGCCCTTTGCCTGTCAATCTGAGAATCTGCCACCCTGCAGGAAGGCCTGGTGCCCCAAAGTCTGCTGGGGATGCTCGGGGTTTGGAGGTCCATTCTCCCTGCCCTCCGTGGCCTCAGCCCTGGAGTGGAGGGGATGAGGGAGGACCGCTCTGTGTGCTGGGGTCAGGAAATGTCCACCACAAGAGGCCAGTTCCTGAACAACCAGGGCCGGCCCTCCTGGGCACAGGTCGGGGTAGCAATCTGCTGGGCCTTCACCTGGTTGGGAGAGAGCTGGGTGAGGGCCAGGGGACAGGGGAGTTTGGACAAATGAGCCCAAAGCAAAGTCACTGCAAAGAGAGGCAAAGGGCACATGGAGTAAACGTCAAGCCAGCCCAGTCATGCCCTCCTTCAGGCCTGGGGAGATCTAGCAGGGAAGTGAGGCCCTGATCCCACCTGCCTTCCAGCCCCACCTCATTTGCAGGATGAACCCAGCACAGCAGGCTCTGCCCCAGGAATCCCACCTCTTGCCTCCTCTCCGGACTGTTGTAAGTCAGCCATGGCCACTCTCTTGGGCTGTAGGATACCCTGGACTCAGCCACCTACAACATGGCACATAGTCTATGGGAACAGCTCAGGGAAAACAAGAAGGAAAATAACCTTTCTCGGGCTATGAAGTAGAGTTAATACCAGAACCTGGACAGGGCCTGAGCCACTTCTACCTTCCGAGACAATTCATATGTTTAGAAGGGAAGATGCGACAAAACAAGGCTGTAAAAAATTTGGCATAGTTTAAACATTTTACATTTAGCCAAGTCATGTTTAATTATATGCGATGAAGTATAGGACACTCTACGGAGGCTCTTCATAAGAAAGCTGTAGGATTCATAATGCACCACAGGCAATGGGATGCCAGGACGGACAGAAGTTTAGAGCTGTGAGAACATCTTCGCCTTCCAGTCCAGCTGATGCCTCGCTGGGGCTGTAGGTGTGGATGCGCTGTGAGGCAAGGTCAGCGCCTGGTGTGAGGCTGTGGGTCACATTTTCTCCTTTGTGTGTTGGGGCGAGTTAAATGAGATACAGTCTATTTGAAAACTTCCAGGACAGTTCTGGCTAACGGCAGACGCTTTACAAGTAGTTGTTCATCTACTTCTAATCCTGAAATCACTTCTCTTTGCTTCTCCTTTCCATAGTAAGACCAGCACCTTCTCTGTTAATATTTCCATCCTGATTTTTTTTTTTAATTTTATTTAATTTTGGCTGCGTTGGGTCTTCATTGCTGCTTGCGGGCTTTCTCTAGTTGTGGCCAGCGGGGGCTACTCTTCATTGCGGTGCGTGGGCTTCTCACTGCGGTGGCTTCTCTTGTTGCAGAGCAGGGGCTCTAGGCGTGTGGGCTTCAGTAGTTGCAGCACTCGGGCTCAGTAGTTGTGGCGCGCAGGCTCAGTAATTGTGGCGCACGGCTTAGCTGCTCCGCGGCATGTGGGATCTCCCCAGACCAGGGATCGAACCTGTATCCCCTGCATTCGCAGGTGGATTCTTAACCACTGTGCCACCAGGGAAGTCCCTCCATTCTGATTTTAAAAAATCATTTCAAAATTGTTTTTGTTGATGTATAATATGCTTACAGAAAAAATGCACAAAACATACAGGCCATGAAACCACCACCCAGAGCAAGAACTAGAACGTTGCCAGACTCCACCCAGTCATTTCGCCCTCCCTTCTCCCCAGATGTCTTCTCCCATGATGTCTAACCCTATCACTCAGTTCTGCTTGTTTTTGAATGAATTTCTGTGCGTCTGGCTTCTTTCGCCCAACATTATGCCTGGGAAACTCATCCACGTTGTTGTGTGCTGCTGTAGTTTACTCACTGCTGCACAGTATTCCATTATATAAATATTCTACACTTTATCCATTCTATTGTTTATGAACATTTGGGTTATTTCAATTTGGGGTCTTAATTAGTAACACTGCTATGGAAATTCTAGAACATATCTTTTAGGGCATCTAAGTATGCATTTCTATTGGGAATATCTCAGGAATGGAATTGTCGGTCATGTGGTGTGCGTTTTTAGAAAATGTCAAGCTATTTTTCAAAGTGGTTAAACCATTTATACTCCCACCAACAATGTATGCAAATACTGTTGCTTATAATTGATGTTTGCGTGTTTATTATAATACACTTGGTGTTTGCGTGATATATATGTTCCTACTCTTTTACTTCTAACTTACCTATATCACTATATTTATAATGGTTTGTGTGTGTGTGTGTGTGTGTGTGTGTGTGGTTATGACAGAGTTGGGCCTTTGTTTTTAATCCGTTTTGCAATTTGCTGTTTTGTTTTGTTTTGTTTTTTGCCTGGGTCACACAGCCTGTGGGATCTTAGTTCCCAGACCAGGGATTGAACCCTTGGCCATGGCGGTGAAAGTGCTGTGTCCTGACCACTGGACCACTAGAGAACTCCCAACAATTTGCTGCCTTTAATTGGTATTTTTAGGCTATTTACATTTAATGTAATTATTGATATATTTGGATTTTGGTCTACCATTTCATTTTTTGTTTTTTATTTGTTTGCTCTGTGTTTCATTTCTTTGTTTCATCTTTTGGGCCTTCTTTTGGATTTTAAAACCATTTTTAGTATTCCATCTTAATTCATCTATTGAGTTTTTTACCATGTCTCTTTGTATTATTTGTTTAGAAGTTGCTCTAGGAGTTACAGTATACATACTTAACTTTCCAGTCGACTCAAGCGTACTTTGCCACTTCGGATGCAGTGAAGACCATACAGGTCCCTTTACCCTCTTCTTTTCAGTTGTAGTTGTCATTCATGTTATAAATGCATACGATGAAAACCCCAGCAGACAATGTTATGTTTTTCGCTTTCAACCATCATACATATTTTAAAGAACTTAAGAGAAAAATTTAATCTGTTTACCCAGATATTTACCATTTCTGTTGCTGTTCCTTCATTCTTGATGTTCCAAGCTTTCCTTTGGTATCATTTCCCTTCTGCCTGAAGAACTTCATTTAGCATTTCTTTCAGAGCAAGTCTGTTGACAATAGATTCCCTTAGTTTTCCCTCATCTGAGAATGTCTTAATTCCACCTTCGTTCTTATAGGGTATTGTTGCAGAATATAGAATTCTGGGTTGCCAGTTTTGTTTTTTCTTTCAGCACTTAAGAAATGTTTTGGCCTCTGGTTTTGATGAGCAATTCTCAGTAATTCAAACTGTTGTTCCCTCTGTTGAATGCATTGTTTTTCTTTGGTTGCTTTCAAGACTTTTTTTCTTCGTGTTTAGTTTTATAGTTTGATTCTGATATGGCTGTGCATGGCTTTCCCTGAGTTTATCTTTTTTGTTGTTCACTAAGCTCTTGAATCTGTAACTTTTAAGCCTTTCATCAAATTTTAAAAGTTTTCAGCCATTATTTCTTCAAAAAAACTTTTTTTTTTTTCCTGTACTACACTATTTCTCCCCTCCTACTGAGACTCTGGTGACAAGAATGTTAGACCTTTTGGCATTGTCCCATGGGTTCTTAAGGATTTGTTTATTTTTTCAATCTCTTTTCTTTCTATTCTTCAACTGGACAATTTGTATTGACCTATCTATATTGATTTATGTTGACCTATTGAACTATCTTTAAATTTACTGAGTTTTCTATCATCTGCATTGTTATTGAGTTCATCCAATTAATCTTTTTCATTTTGGTTATTGTATTTTTTATTTCTAAAACTTCAATTTGGTTCTTTTTATATCATGTTTCTCTGATGAGACTATTCATTTCGAGGGGATTTGCCCTTACTTCTTTTTTTTTTTTTTGGTACGCGGGCCCCTCACTGTTGTGGCCTCTCCTGTTGCGGAGCACAGGCTCCGGATGCGCAGGCTCAGCGGCCGTGGCTCACGGGCCCAGCCGCTCCGCGGCACGTGGGATCCTCCCAGACCGGGGCACGAACCCGTGTCCCCTGCATCGGCAGGCGGACTCTCAACCACTGCGCCACCAGGGAAGCCTCTGCCCTTACTTCTTAGAGCATGATTATAACAGCTGCTTTAATGTCTCAATTCCAACAACCATGTCATCTCAGGCTTGTTGTCTCTTACTGTCTTTTCATCTTTCCCCTTTGAGAGATTTTCCTGGGTCTTCAAATATCAAGTAGTTGTGGATTTTACCTTGGACATTTTGAATATTATGTTATAGGATTATGGGTCTTCTTTAAATCCTATAGAAAATGTTGATTTTTTTGTTTGCTTTAGCAGGTGACCAACCTGGTTAGAGGCAGGCTGCAAGTAAGTTCCTGTCTACCTTCTCTGGTCTGAAACCACCTGAACAATGTCAGTTCAGTTTTTAAGGCTTTGCAGTGCTACTGAGATCTGTTTGGTGTGTGTGCTAGTCTTGGACCTAGGATCAGTCTGGGACCGTGCTGCTCAGTTCTAAAATCCTTTGGCATGCTGTTTAGGGGCAGCTAAGACATTCACACACTACTTTATGGGATCACTTTCTTTAGCTCCCTCCTCCCCATGATCCCCCCCCCCCACTTTCCAGTTCCCAGGTGATCCTGACCCCTCCACCCTCACCTTGGTCCCCTGGCTAAAAAGCCAGGGTTTTACTTTCCCTGCTCTACTGTGACAAAAAGCAACAAGATATATTTACACAGAGAAAGAGAGAGAAAGAAGGATTTCCCCCCATGCTCTTAGGACCACAGTTCCTTTGGTCAGAGAGAAGGGTGCCCCTCCTTAGAGTTTAGTCACCTGTCTGGCTGCCACTGCCATTGTCACCCCTACTGTCACTAGACTGCCTGGGGGCAGGAAAGAATGGAAAAAACTCCACAAATAAACGGGGGTTTTCTACACTCTCTCTGACTTATACAGGCTCTCTTTCCCATTCCTAAGCCCAGAAATGGAGGGCTTTTTCGGAGACGTTTTTGGTCTGTATCCTGTACACAGTTCTAGGTTTCATGTTGTCTGAGCCCAGGCCTGAAGAATCTGGAGGGAAAAAATGGGAAACTCACCACCACTTTGGTAGTATTTTCAATTCTGGTTTCCTTCCCAAATAGTCCCACTTCTACTTATTTTTCAGAGTCCTCAGAAAGCTGTTCCATGCATCCTATCCAGGGCTTTAGTTGCATTCAGTGGGGAGGAAAGGGTAGAATATCCATCTCTATTTGACCAGAACCAAAACTCTACCAGCCTGTTTTGATTCTCTGTATAGCACTTATCACTACCTCGTATCTTTGTTTATTGATTCGTTTGCATATTGCATATTGTTTGTCTCCCGCCCCTGCCCTCCCTCGGATGTTGGCTTCAGGGGAGCAGTAACTTTGTTTGTATTGAATATTGCCTGGCACACAGTAAGCACTCAATAAATGTTTTCGAATGATTGAATCTACCCTCTCCATTAGAAAGACTTTGGAGACAACTGCTTCTCTCTTTTTTGGTCTCTTCTTCCTCAAACTCTATCCCCACCAATAAAGCGCCTTATACATTTTTCATAAAAGCTTTATTGGTTGCCTGACAGATAAGGGGCAGGCCAGGAGAAAGCCAGAGATGCTTGGAGAAGGGACAGCGTATCCATTCCTCCCACTGCACGTGTTAGAAGAACCCATCCCACCTGGCTCTAACAACCAAGGGAATTTATTGCCTCAGGTAAGTGAGAAGTTGGGGGAATGTTGGCTTCAGGTGAGGCTTGATCCAGGGACTCAAACAATGCTACCAAGGACCTAAGATCCCCTGTTTGGTCAGACCTGCCTGCCTGTCGCTGTCACTACCATTGGCTTTGTTCTTAACCTCACTCAGTGCTACCCCCATGTACACACAGCTCTAGGCTTTCACTTCCCAGTAGTAAAATCGCTGCAATACACAGTGGCTCCAGATCTCACATCTCCTGCTACACTGGGCAGGGAAGGAGAGGGCTCTGGAGTAAATCTTCTGGGGTTTGCTCTCTATTGGCCCATTCTTAATCCAATCACTGTGACCAGGGGAGTGGCATATCCTGATCTTCTTGAGCCAATCATAGCCCTTCCTGGAGCTGTGATGAAAGGGATGAAAGGGTGTGGTGTAGTGGTGGTGGGGGGGCTCCTCCAGGAGGAGAAGGGGGGTGGAGCTACCAGAAGTCTATGGATATTGGACAGCAAATGCACCAGATGTCCATGCACTTGCTTCCCCCTGTAGAAGGAGGAGCCCAGCCCTCCCCCTTCACACTGCAGGGACACTCATGTCTCACTGGCTCTGGCCTGCTCATTCAGACACAGCTGGATTGCAGCTACTATCTCTACAAATCAACCTGACTCCCAAATGGGGGAGTTAGAAGGCACAAACCCACAGGACCAGGCTTGGGAGGAGGCTGCGGTTAATGCTGGTTGTGGCCATCAGGAAGAACTGAGTCTGGTTCCCAGCGTCCTTGGGGTCTGGGCAGGCACAGAATGCTTCAGGGTCAAAGGACAGCTGGCAGGAAAAAGGACAGACTCATGGGATAATGATTGGGTCCTCCAGAGAGACCTCCCTGGAGAATGGCTCAGAAAGCCTGGAGCCTTTTTTGTTATCTCCCCAAGTGGCCTCTTCGAAAGGGCAAAGTTCGGCAAAGTTAATCTTTGTTGGCAAAGTCAAATACAAATGAGCAGGTTAAGGTCCAGTCTGTCTCCAGAGTATGAGAAATGGACTACCCAATGGCCATATTACCAAAGTCCCGAGTGCAAGCTGTTTTCCATCCTTGATTTCTGATTTCCATTTTATACTCTGCCCGCACGCCTGCACGCCCTCATTCAGTGTCTGTCACTGAGACATAAATTCTGAGGCCTCCGTTTTCCTACCCATCATGCACAGCCCTTCACTCACCATTCATTTATCACTCCTCCCATCCCTCGCCGTCCAAATCTATGTGATTACTCGATTACTGCCTTCAAGTACCAGAATTTCTGCTAGCAAGTCTGGCTCTTGAGGGACCCACATGTTATTAAATCCACATATTCCTGAGTTTCAGACAGCGAACGGTGGGAGTGCAGAGAGTGAGGGATTCATCCAAAAACTGAGTGGAAGCCAGCTGGTCCCCAACGTGGGATGGCGGTGTCTGGGGAGAGAGAGCACGGTAAGAAGGACCACCTGTGCTGATCGCTTACTCGGTGCCCGCTTCAGGACTCTTAACCCCGCAGACACGGGATGGCTGGAATTTAAATATCACGGCAGCAACGGAAAGACACAGCGAGAGGCCCTTCCAGCAGTCTGTGCCCTTCTTCACGGTTCTCATGTGTGATTACGTCCACATCGTGCATTGTAAGTCAGGACAGGGATCTCATCAGGGCTGCTCCCACCGGGTCCTCCAAGCCGATGCTGTGCCTGGAGCATAGTAGGTGCTCAGCAAATACACAATGAATGAATGAACGAACGAATGGGCGATTATAAACCTCAGATGTATGGTGCCTTGAATCAGTAGGGCTCTGTCTCAGACTCTCTGTTTTGAGGAAGTAGAACACAAAGCAGCTAGGTCACAGCCAGCTCTGGTCACCTCCACGCCCAGAGAAAACCTCCCAGCTTGGAATGCTTCACACCAGAGGAAGTGAGCAAGTCCACAGCAAAGGATGTCCTGTAACACTGTAAACTGACAAAGCCCTGGGCTGGCAGATGTCACTTCCAGCGCCCTCCCTGGTCCCTGGAGGTTTCCCAGATGCTGCTGGGTTGGCAAGTCAAACCTGCTCCGTTTGTATGTGGTATCATGCATTTCAACCACTCCCTTGTGAGTTGTTCTGGCCTCAATCTTAGACCATAAAACCACTGGCGACTGAGGTGGTACCTGCTCTGTAGTACACGCCCCGTCCCTTGCCATCCAGACGGGGCCCCCAGACCAGGGAATTGCAACATTTTCCGCCTCCAGCAGATCTGATGGATATGATGCTCAATCCATTGCATGAGGCTGGAGGTGGAGGGAACGGGCCAATTCCCCCGTCCTCCACAATGGTTCTTTTTTCTTTTAAGATTTTTTTTTGTTTTTTGATGTGGACCATTTTAAAAGTCTCTATTGAATTTGTTTCAATATTGCTTCTGTTTTATGCTTTGGTTTTCTGGCTGCCAGGCATGTGGGATCTTGGCTCCCCGAGCAGGGATCGAACCCGCACCCCCTGCACTGGAAGGCAAAGTCTTAACCACTGGACCACCAGGGAAGGTCCCCCTGCCCCGACCCATGACTCTGATGCGGGGACGCCCCCTCACAGGGAGGCACCCCATACTTGCTGCCCTCTTCCTGCTCCCCCGCTTCAGTTCACGGTTAAGTCGGTGTGTTGCCAAGTCACGCTCCTTGACACGCGGACCCCCAAGGGCTCGTTTCCAGGATGTTTTTGGCTCCTTGCCAGCCTCTTCCTGTTTTGGAAGCTAAAAGGTGGCATTAAAAAGCCAGAGAGGTTTCATTGTTCTGAAAAAAAAAGCCTCCACTGACTGAGGAGGTAACTTCAGCCTCTCGATGGCAGAGACACGCTCACCCTTGCGGAACAGCCTCCTCCGTGTGGGCCAACTGCCACCGCGCTTTCCTTTTGGGCCTGAGCGTGACTAAAACTGCTTTCTCTCCTGTCTCCGTGTTTTGCTTATGTGTCAGAAACCCTGAAGTTGGCCGCATTCGTCAAACACGACACATTTCAAATGAACACAGAAGACAGTCTGTGAAAACACCCCCTAAGGAAAGCTCCCTCGCTCCACGCCGTGCATTCACTGAAAGGAATTCACCAGCAGTATTTTCTTTCACTCAGAATGCCCCACCTCTGGCTTGATGCTAAGAATAAGCTAAATGATTAGAAAAAGTAAAAGGTGGCAGCTAGGAATTAAAGAGTCTACAGAAAAATGACCTTCGCAATGGGGAGTGACATGGTTTCATGTTCTCTCAAACAAGACAGCAGGGACCTAAGATGAAACACCTCTGACAGACGGGGAAATCTCTGCACACACGCTCGCCACCTCCATTTACACAGGCGGGAACCCCTCTCCTGCAGCAGGAGCTGTGGAGGGCCATGGTCCCAGAGGGAGAGAGGCACCGCCCTGGGAAGGGGACAGGCAGCTCGTCATGATGGCTTCCCACACGTCACTGAAGGCATGGGGTGGGGTCTGGGGCGGGGGGGCGGTGGAGACGTAGCCAAGTCTCTTCTCCAAGGCCATGTTCTCTCATGACATTTGTGGCTGGGAGCCCTTCCATACCATGTTAAGTTCGGAGATGAAGGCCCACGTTGAGTTTCGGTTAAGGGTTTAGCGGAAGCTGACTAAAGATGTAGCCCAGGAGTTTCATAATACAATGGATCTCTCAAAGCAAATGCCTCCTTTAAGGCAGCACGCTGTCAAAAAAAGCTCCTCAGTTGGTGCTCTGATACTTTAGGTTAACCTCTAATTTGATCGTCTTTTTCTTCCAATAGCCTTCTTATGTTTTATGTTCACATGCAATTCTTTTCTTTTTTTTTTTTTTTTTTTTGGCGGTACGCGGACCTCTCACTGCTGCGGCCTCTCCCGTTGCGGAGCACAGGCTCCGGACGCACAGGCTCAGCGGCCATGGCTCACGGGCCCAGCCGCTCTGCGGCGTGTGGGATCTTCCCGGACCGGGTCACCAACCCGTGTCCCCTGCACCAGCAGGCGGACTCTCAACCACTGTGCCACCAGGGAAGCCCTCACATGCAATTCTTAAATGTTTGCACTGATGAGGGGACTGTCTTAGGTTGTAGATTATACATGGTCTCTCTACGAGGTACATTAGCTGTGCCACTTACTAGCTCTGACTTTAGGAAAGTTATCGAATCTGCCTGGCCTGTTTCTTCAGCAGTAGTAATACAGGAAAAAAACAGTGCTGGCCTCCTATAGTAGCTGTGAGCGCTAACCTAGTAAATGAGAACACATGCAGCAGGCACTCAACAGATGCCAGCTGTACTGTTATTGTTAACAGTGAAGCCTTGGGACAATTTACTGGCAGTCACCGGTTTATTTGAAATGCAACAAAATCTTTGTTCTTTGACACAGGGGTGGGTTAACTTAGTCCCCAAAGCCTGGAGGTGTTTTGTTGTTTTGTTTTATTTTCTTTTTAAGAGCACCAATTATATGGACTTGAAAAGGTAAAACTAGGTTCTGTTTTTATATCTAATTAGAATAAACCACATTCAAATATTAGACTGAATTCAGTGATTAATAACACAACTTTCTCAAATAGATTATTACTCTGATTTCCCCTACATTTCACAACACAAAGTTTATTAGCAAAATCGTATATTTAATATATTCTGGGTCCTAGACTCTTATCAGATATATCATTTGCAAATATCTTCTCCTATTCTGTGGATTATATTTTCACTTTCTTGAATAGTCATAAATTTAGCTTTTGATAAAATCTTGCTTTCATACAAATCTATAGATACAGTTAACTTAAATTTGTTACTTGGTATTACATACAGAATGGACGGACAACAAGGTCCTACTGCATAGCACAGGGAACTATATCCAATATCCTATGACAAGCCATAATGGAAAAGAATATAAAAAAGAGTGTATATATATGTATAACTGAGTCACTTTGCTATACAGAAGAAATTAACACAACATTGTAAATCAACTATACTTCAATAAGAAAAAAAGAAACAGACTCACAGATATAGAGAACAAATTAGTGGTTACCAGTGGGGAGAGGCAAGATAGGGGCAGGGGATTAAGAGGCACAACTATTAAGTATAAAATAAATAAGCTACAAGGATATATTGTATAGCACAGGGAATACAGCCAGTATTAATAACTTTAAATGGAGTATAATCTTTAAAAATTGTTAATCACTACGTTGTACACCTGAAACTTTCATAATATGGTAAATCAACTCTACTCAATAAAAAAAGAAAAACAAAACAAAAACTTGTTAGTTGGTTTTTGAAAATAAATTCTTTAAATTTAGATATAATAGTATTTCTTATAAAAATTTACTTCACTGTATTAACACATATTCAAATTACCAGATAAATATTTCTTATAGAATGTGGCCTGGACAAAAAAGAATAAAGCCTAAGTTATGATGGTACAGTTACTTCTGGTTTTGTCATGCGATGCAGGTTGTCATGGAGGGTCTATCAGATTCAGCGGGAAGTGGAAGGTCAAGGGGCACCGCTGTCAGGCGGCGATCTTTCTTATTTCACCCAAGAAGTCATAGGTCTGCTCTGAAATGTCAAAAGGCTCATGGAGCCCCGCTGGCGACAGCAGAGCCTGAAGGGCTCCCTCGTTTTCTCGGTTTTGCTTGAGGAAGTCGGCGATGACCTTCCATCGGGCAGCCTCGGTCTCCTCCTCTGCCCACCTGAACGGGGGCAGGAGCGCGGAGTGGAGGAGGGGGAGCGCGCAGTCGTGGTAAACCAGGAGGAACACGGCCTTCAGGAGCTCCTTGTCTCTCTGGGAAAACAGAGGCACCACCAGTGACTGTGAGTGGACCCAGCTCATTACTCCTCACGTGTTACACTGTATGAGCTCTGTTCACTAGAAGCCGCCAAGGGGGTGGGAGGGAGGTGCCATCAGTGTCTGGCAGGGAGTCGGCTCTGAATCGGCTGCTCAGTCAGGACGTGGAGAGAGACAAGTGGTTCTCTCTGAGGGTCTGCAAGGGGCTCCTTGAGGCCAGGGTGCCCCCTGGGTGCCACGGAGTGTCTCGGACATTCCATCAAGCAGACTGGGGTGCCAGAATCTAATTCCGGGGACAAGGGTGCGGTTCCAGGTAAATGGAACTAAGACACAGTGTGACATCAGCTGTATTGCTGAATGAGGTCAAGGTGATACGGGGGTATCAAGGGCTCTGCGTGAAATCCAGAGAAAGGAGCCCCGAGCAGTAAGAACGTGTTGTCAACCCCGCCTCCCCATAACAAGAGCTGGGCAATATCCACACGGGTAAGCAGCCCGGCTCCGACAGCTGGGGTGGGAATCACAGCCGGGGTGGCGGTCTACACTGCGATGTGGCCCCCGCAGGCTACCGTGTGTGGAGAGGCAGCTTCTACAGGCCCGAGGCCCAGCACCTGTCCACTGCCAAGCTAGAAGGGCATTAAACCTGCCAGTTTTAGTCAAACAAAAACTCAAACAAGGATACAATATATACACTTTTTGTTCAATTTTTAGTGTCTTTGTTTGTTCTCCCACGATTCCTTGAGGATAATGAAAAGTTCAGATTAGTAGTCCTAAAACCATGGACCATGGGCCCAATGCAGCCCACTGCCATCTCTTTTTAGAAATAGTTTTACAGAAAACAGCCCTGCCCAGGTGCTTACATATTGCCTGAAGCTGCCTTGCGTTACAGTGGCAGAGCTGGGTGTTTGAGACAGACCACATGTGGCCTGCAAAGCCAAAAATATTTACTCTCTGGCCCTTTACCAGAAAAGTTTGTCAATCCCAGACTAGAGCAGTCAAGCCACTGCTCACTGATCACTGCAAGTTCTGTTTGGTAATGACCACATGCTCTGGCCATGTAAGCACAGCCATGCATGCTTTCAACGTGTGCTACAGCTTGTGCCAATTTTCTTCCTCCTTCTCCTTACCTGATACGGACTTTGAGAGCTAGGGGAATTTTTTTTTTTTTTTTTAAATGAGAGAAATTTGATAGCCAACTGGGACACTTTGGCTTAGAAAGTTCCCCTCAGTTCAATAAACTCAGTGATCTGAAATGACTGTCTCGATCAAGTGTTTTTTTTACACTTGGAATCCATCACCCATACTCTTCTTGGAAGGTGGCTTTGCAACCGTAATAACACCGTTTAACTGTCAAGAGGGATTAGGACCACGGTTACTTCAGCTAAAAAAGAGGCATGATTAGGGAGTGCAGCAGACACTGAGCACCAAACGTGTGAAGCTCGGGGTGCACAATCACGTTACCTTCTCTGATCTTTTTAATGTACTTTCTTTCTCAGCCCAGGAGCTCTAAAAAGCAAATAGAAATATTATGTTAATCCGAGTATTCACAAGTCTTTGCCACACCTCTGCAACTTTACTCTGTAATTACACTTACGGACAGGATTACAAACGCTGTACAGATTCTGCACATGTAAGGAGTGAATCTCTAATTAGGCATCAAGTGCTAATGACCCAGAACCAGACTGACTAGGCGGGATGTATCAGTGAACGATTCCTCAGAAGCCCGTGATTCTTACAAGTCAAAACTAATTTAAGAACAGAATCAGTGCAATGCTAACACATGCGTGCAAACTGCACCAACGCAGCACCTAAACAATAAAATACCATTAAGCTTTCAAGGTAAGACAGTCATGAAAATAGAACAGTCTGCCAAATACCACACTCCTCGACAATCCTATTGACCGTGATGAGGAAGATGGTCAGGGAGAGGTAGAATGAAGTATAGCTTTGCAAGTAAATATTTCCAATCTGTGCATAAAGGT
Organism: Mesoplodon bidens; assembly: GCF_964165515.1. Taxonomy (NCBI): domain Eukaryota; kingdom Metazoa; phylum Chordata; class Mammalia; order Artiodactyla; family Ziphiidae; genus Mesoplodon; species Mesoplodon bidens. The sequence goes on along the minus strand of NC_138170.1, from coordinate 14,020,818 downwards.
TCACGAAAGCTTCTTTAAAGAAATAAAACACCCAGAGTTCAATTAACCCCACAGAAGTATGAATCAGAGACCTTCTAGGGCCCAGCATGGCGCCTTAGCCATAGTGGGCTCTCGTGAAATATCTGTTGAATGAATCAATGTATGTACGTTTTGTATAACGAGTAAATATTAATATACTAATGCCTTATAGGGGAAGAAAGAGAAATTCTGCATTATCTAACTACAGTGCCAGATGAGCTTGTCTGAAATTACAGATAAGCGTACGCCAAGAACATTCTCTTACATCTTTTTGCTAAAACATCATTACTGTTGACACCCCCTCCCCAGCCAGACCAGCACGTGCAATCAGTTTCAGAGTCTAATAAAAACCTCCGTAGATGATGCTCCCTCCTTCCAACTCCACCAGGCCGTGTGACCTCCCTCCTTAGCAAGAGGACTCACCTCCCAACACAGCTCCCCTCCCTCCTGCGCATGTGCTTCTCCATGGCTCTGTGCTGTCCGGGGTCCCTAAAGCAAAACGCTTCATGGGTTGCCCACCACCTACCACACTCTTCACCCACAGGATGAGACTGAGATCGCCCGTGACCGTCTACACACGACATCCGACAGGCCAGACTGGGTCGTCTGCTCTCCTCGAGAACATGCCCTATTCCCTGCTGCGTCAAACTTTTTGCCTGTGCTGATCATCCCACGTGTGATGTCTTCTTCTCCTGGCTCAGGATGTCGAAACCCGACTAGGCCCCCAGGCTTTCATTAGGTGCATCTCCCTGAGGACCTCTTTAATGAAACAGGCTCCTGATCCTCAGATGCTGCCTTCTTTAAATCTGCAAGGACCTGGATTACACATCCCCTACGGCACTTATGTTATCTGAGTATTTGCCTCACAGGCCTAATGTTTGTTGATTCTAATATTTAAGTTGAACTTCGTGAAACTGCCGTTTTTGAAGGCCAATAAATGGCTAAAAATTAGAGATTTCACATGGTTCAATCTAATATCCAGCTGCTTTTTCATACAACAGATAACATACTTCAAATTAAAATAAAAATGATATGCATGCCCTGATTCGCCCCTGAAAACTCAGTCAATTTATCTAACAAACCATTTTGGATTTTTGCTCTTAGGACACGATCGGTGGCCATCTTAAGTCAAGGAACAAACAATAGGGAGGAGATTGCAACGGGGTAGACGGCAGGCACTCCATCTGCTTATTGGGTCAGGGAAGGCAGCCCTGGGGAAGTAACATCCACAGTAAGAAAGGACAGATGAGACCAAGTTAGCTAGACAATAGACAGGGATCGGGAGACATCATCCAAATAGGGAAGAAACAAACCCCACAAAAACCTAGAGCTGGTGTCAGAACTCATTATGCAGTAAGTCTAACCGCTTTTAGAACCCGTCGGGTTTCCACCATGCCGCATACTACTCACCCTGAGCGCATCCATGACGTCAGGCTGCTCCAAGAGCTTGGGGAAGGTGGCCAGCACTGGATTACTGATTAAATCTGAAATACAAAAGAATAAAAAGGATTTTATATAAACTTCAGCCAATGTATTTTATAGCAACAGACATAAAAACATTCATTCAGATTGAAATTACTGTGCCACGTGATCTGTTGATAACACATCCTACTCACTTGACCCTCTTGGAGGGCTGGAAGCTGCCCCCTCAGCCTCCATCCGCCCCTATATCCACACCCCGGGGAAGTCTGAAATGAGTCTGGTACCAAGGAGATAAAGCTTTCAGGTGGGAGTAAAGTGGCTCTGAACAGAGTAAGACGAGAACATTTTGTTCTTCTTTCTATGTTTTTTTTTCAACCTCTCTTTCCTCCTCACGGCTGAAGTGTGGTGTGGTAAGAGAAATCTTCCAATTAGGAGGCTCCCGCACTCTCAGGAGGCTGAGTGGGAACCAGGGGGCACCAAGGGAAAGGAGGTGGAGGGTGGGCAGCTCCTGCCCAGCCTGGGGCCAACGGACGGTGCTGGATGACAGCGGGAGGAATGAGGAGTTGGGGATTCTGACCACGTGCCTACATACTGTGCAGGAGAATACTGATATTTCACAATCAATAATGGCACGTGGAGGGCTGTGCAGAGAGGCCCACCAGGAAGGACACTTCAGAAACGGCAAGGGCAGTGACTTCTATAATCTTGTGTCCTCAGTAGAGAAAAATCCTCTCTCTAGGTCTTACTAAGTTTATTCTGATGTGAAGATTCAAATGAAGCCAACAATTCTGAGTAGGCTTCTCCCTACCTACGGGAAAACTAGTAAGCCTTCTCCTCTTTAAGGAGTCAGGTCGTTCGTGAAGTTTTTCTAGAGTCATTGAAACAAATTCAGAGGCAAGTGATGACTAAAAGGCTTAAACTGTCCTTCCTTTAGAATTACAATTATTCCTTGAGAAATGTTGGTGCTTCTCTGACTCTAGGTAGTTCCATTTCTATCTACCTATCCAGGTGGTGTGTGCCTGGGAGGGGACTCGTGTCTAACCATGAACTCCACTTGTCCACGAGAGCCGAGTCACCATGGGGCTCTCTCTCCCTCTCACTCGATTCCAGCCACACTGGCCAGCCTTCAATTTCAATCCTTCCAGTGCACTCAGGTTTTCTTGCCTTGGGTCTTCAGACATGCTGGTCCCTCTATCCAGAAAGGATCCGCCCCCACCCATCTCCCCTGTATGTCTAACTCCTCTCTCAGGTCTTATCTTAAATATTCCTTGGGCTTCCCTGGTGGCGCAGTGGTTGAGAGTCCGCCTGCCGGTGCAGCGGACACGGGTTTGTGCCCCGGTCCAGGAAGATCCCACATGCCGCGGAGCGGCTGGGCCCGTGAGCCATGGCCGCTGAACCTGCGCTCCGCAATGGGAGAGGCCACAACAGTGAGGGGCCTGCGTACCGCAAAAAAAAAAAAAAAAAATTCCTTGCCCAGAGAAGCCTTCCCTCATCCTATGAATTAATTCAGGTCTTCCTAGGGTATGCTCTTGTTGTGTATTTCCCTTCAGAACACTTGAGGTTGAAAAGGATTATTCATATAATTTTGGGTTTGAAGTCTGTTGCTCCACGAGAGTAGGGATGATGGTGCCTGTCTCATTCATCACTGGGTCCTGGCACAATGCCTGGCATATACTAGGCACTCAATAAAGAATATCCAATAAAATTCAACTTTCTCTGGAGGTAATTCTTACAACACATGCATATCTCTGTGCAAGTTCAATCATGTGTGACAGCTCACTGATTTTCAAAAATTACTTTTTAACATTTTACTTGGAAAAAGTTTCAAGCTGACAAAAAAGTTGCAAGAATAAAAATAGAACCCCTGAACACCGCTTACCTGGATTCACCAATTTTATTGATTTTTAAACTTCTTGCATTAAGAACCAGTTATTTTGGGTAATTTTGGTCACTTTCCAAAAAGATGATATACATATCAAACACGTAGTAAAAACATTATTAAAGACATTAAAGGAAAATATGATTATATCTGAAATTTAGGATCTCAAGTCCCCAGAATCTGAATGGTAAAAAGTGTATACTGTAAAGAACGGAACACGTACGGAGCTCACACAGGATGCACACTGAGCACAATGCTTTGCATCTGAAGTAAGTGATTGACACTGATGCTATTCTAAATATTTTACTCCAAATGTCACCTTCAGAAGCAGAAGATAAAGGCTGGCAGAGGTTACATTTACTCAAAGCATGATGCACTGTTGTACGTAAGGAAACTGCAAAGACTTCTCACCAGCACTGTGCATGCTCATCCTGTCTTTCAGGAGCACGTCTCCAAGAATCTGGCGATAAAATATCAACAAATGAACGGAGCACATACTTCCAATTAATGTTTCCGGCAGTAGACTATTAAAGAAGAAAAAAAATGTATTCATTAAACAATCCCCTATGATCCAACCTATGGTGTTTTTAAAATGTATACTTATTACTCAAATGAAGAGTTTCAAGTTTTGCTTCATTGAAAAAAATGTTTAATAATTTTGAGGAAAACTTCCACTATAAGTTGACCACGTTAAACTTCAGAAAACTTTTATTTTTACGTGTGTACTTTCAAGTTGCAACTCTGGGTTACCATTCCTGTGTTTCCATGTTCGCATATACACCCATCTTAAATGTCGAATAAAAAATAAAAGTCATCAATTATGTGTTTTAGAAAGAACGGGACTAGTCAGCTACAAGTTTTAACAAAGCCATGTTGCCACCCCACCTGACATGACGAATGCAGAGGAAACGAGTTCAGACTGTTCCCGGTGCTGGGTGGAACACAGCAGGGTGTGGCAGATCAGACTGAATTCTGACTTTGCTATGCTACCTCCTAGCTATGTGATTTTGGGTTAATTATTTATTCTCCTTGTGTTTTGGTTTCTTCATTTGTAGAACACAGATAGTCATAGCTGCATCTCAGGTTACTAAAAGGATTAAAATGAGGTAAATGTGGAATGCTTAATGCAATGCCTGGTACATACTGTAGTAAGGTCTCAAGGACAAGAAAATTTCAATATTGAAGTTACATTGATATCAGTTTAAAATAGACTGTAAGAATTTTAGGATGTTGTATGTAATCCTCATGGTAACCACAAAAAAATGTATAGAATATACACAAAAGGAAATCAAAATGTATCATTACAAAAAAAATCAATTAAAAACAAAGGAAGGCAGTAAGGGAGGAAAGGAGGGACAAAAAAAAACCCTTAAAACATATAGAAAACAAATAACAAAACGGCAATTAAGTCCTTCCCCATTAGTAATTATTTTCAATGTAAATGGATTAAACTCCCCAACCCAAAGACATAGATTGGCAGAATGGATTAAAAAAACAGGATCCAACTATATTGTGTCTACAAGAGACCCACTCTAGATCTAAGGACATTCATAGGTTGAAAATGAAAGGATAGTTAAAGATATTCCATGCAAATAGTAAACAAACGAGAGCAGGGATAGCTATACTAACATCAGACAAAACACATCTTAAGCCAAAAAGCTGTTACAATGAAAGATATTATATAATGATAAAAGGGTCAATTCATCAAGAAGATATAACAATTATAAACGTACACAACAAACATCAGAGCTCCTAAATATAGGAAGTAAACAGTGACAAAAGTGAAGAGAGAAATAGGTCTACAATCATAGCAGGGGACTTCAATACCCCACTTTCAATAAGGGATAGAACAACCAGACAGAAGATCAATAAGGAAAGAGAACTTGAACAACACTGCAGACCAACTGTAACTGACCGACATATACAGAACACTCTGCCCAATAGCAGAATATACATTTTTCTCAAGTGCACACGGGACATTCTCCAGGACATTCTCCTAACATATGTGGTCATATATTAGGCCACAAAACAAGCCTTAACAATTTAAAAGACAAATTATACGAAGTATATTTTCTTTTTTCCAAAGTATATTTTCTGATCACAATGGAATGAAACTAGGAATCAATAGCAGAAGGAAAACTGGAAAATGCACAAATATGTGGATATCAAACAACATACTTTTGAGCAACCAATGGCTCAAAGAAGAAATCACATGGGAAATCAGAGAATATCTTGAGACAAATACAATGAACATACAACACACCAAAACGTATGGGATGTAGTGACAGCTCACTGTTAAGAGGGAAAATTTACAGCTACAAACACTTACATTAAAACAGAAGAAAGACTTCAAATCACCAACCTACCTTCACACCTTAAGAAACTTGAAAAGGAAAACAAATGAAACCCAAAGGAAGCAGAAGAAAGGAAATAATAAAGATTAGAGCAGAAATGAACAAAGTAGAGAATAGAAAACAACAGAGAAAAATCAATGAAAGCAGAGCTGGTTCTTTGAAAAGACATAAAATTGACAAACCTTTAGCTAGGTTGACTAAGAAAAAAAGAGAGAGACTCAAGTTACTAAAATCAGAAATGAAAGGAGACATTATGACTGATTTTACAAAAATTACAGAGGATTATAAAAGAGTACTATGAATAACTGTATGCCAACAAATTAGATAATCTAGATAAAACAAACTCCTAGAAACACACAACCTACCAAGACTAAATAATGAATAAATACAAAATCGGAACAGACTTATAACTAGAAAGGAGATTGAATAGTAATCAAAAGCCTCCCAACAAAGAAAACCCCAGGACCAGATGGCTTCACTGGTGAATTCTACCAAACATTTAAAGAAGAATTAATACCAATCCCTTTCAAACTCTTCTGAAATGAAAGGAATACTTCCAAACTCATTCTGTGAAGCCAGCATTATCCTGATACCAAAGCCAGACAAAGACACAACAAAAAAAACTACTGACCAATATCCCTGATGAATACTGATGCAAAAAATCCTCAACAAAATACTAGCAAACATAATTCAACAGCATATTAAGTTTTATACACTATGACCAAGTAGGATTTATTCTTACAAGGCGAGGATGGTTCAAAATAAGAAAATCAATCGATGTAATACACTAGATTAACAGAATCAAGGGAAAAAAAACACGTGATTTTCTTAGCTGATGCTGAAAGCATTTGACAAAGTGCAACATATTTTCATAATAAAAACACCCAACAAACTAGGAATAGAAGGAAACTATCTCAACATAATAATGGCCATATGTGAAAATCCCATAGCTAACCTCATACTCAATGGAGAAAGACTGGAGGCTTTCCCTCCAAGATCAAGATCAAGATCAAGATCAAGACAAGGATGCTCGTTTTCACCACTTTTATTCAACATATTACTGGAAGCCCTAGCCAGAGCAGTCAGGCAAGAAAAATGAATAAAAAGCATCTAAGTTAGAAAAAAAAGAAGTAAAATTATCTCTGTTCACACACAACGTGATTTCATATGTAGAAGATCCTAAAGATCACACACACACACACACATACACACAAAACTGTTAGAACTAATAAATGCAGCAAAGTTGCAGGATATAAAATCAACATACACAAATCAGTCATGTTTCTATATACTAACAATGAACAATTTGAAAAGGAAATTAAAACTTTAATTTCATTTAATAGCATATCTAATAGCATTGAAAGAAAGAAAATACTTGGGAATAAAAAAATAGAAATAAAATTTCAATATTGAGATTTCAAAATATAATCCGGAAATACAACAAGTGAGTGCTTTAAAACCTGACACCTGGTACACACTAAATACTTACTGGGAATATTGAGCACCAGAGTTAACCTTAGCAGATACTCAAGAAAATGTCTTGAATCATTCTAAACACACATTTTCTGTGTTCTTTTTAGAAATACATGAACTCTGTCACTAAGCATGAAGAAGGACCGTATAGGATATCTCGAAAACCTTGCAAACAATGTCCTCTACCAAGAGGAAGATGTCTTTGGGCTAAGGGAAACCACCTAAAGTTAAAAGAGGCTTTAACTTCAGAAAATAATCCTTCCTTCTAACTTCTAGGATGAGAATTTTAGAAGGGAAAATTAATCACAGAGGTAACATCCAGGCTTCCAGCCTGCTGAAAGAGAACAGAAGGAACGTGACCCCGGGGATGGTGCAGGAGTAATGGGTCCCTATGGCTAGTTTCACGGAATTTAGATACGTATCCTTGACCACTCCCTAACCCTTGCATTTCTAGAAGTGCCCCAAAACACAAGATAGATTCTCTTACCACACTTATGTTCATATAGAGCATTTCATACACAGAGCCAGAAGCCATCCTTTTCCAGCCCTGCTAAAATTCTGATCGTGTATATACCTGACCTAGATTTCAGGTTGGCTGCAGGGGAACATTTAAGCTGCCTTGATGCCACCACATGCCTTCTCGGTGTTCATGCTGTGATTCCCAAGGGTTGTTCTACACCCCGCCCTCTGGTCTATGGCTCATGTGGGCAGTGTTTCAGCAGCTTGCCCAAACTCATGTCTCATGCTGATAAGCAGACATTAATTTTCCGAGGGGAAGGGGTGGAACCTTCCTTCCATTCTCTCCTCCCCTTCTCTCCCAGACTGGCCTGCTCTGTCTGGCAGGCATCGCGGCCAGCCTGCAGTAGAGGCCTTCAGCGCCCACAGTGCAGGCACTCCTTTCCTTCTGGCACCTCCCCATAACATGAAGCAATGCTGCTGTATCGGAGCTTCCTTTAGGGAAATCCTTTGATTTTCCCAAATCCAAGGTGACCAGGAAGCTCTGAGCTGAAGAAGTAAAGATATACTTCTTTCTGACCTCACAGACAGACCAACAGAAGGGCAATAAACATGATACTGGGCCCCCCTCAAGCAACACTATTACTTCATTTATTTTTAGCAATAATACAATGGAAGTAAAAGAGAAAAAAAGATGGCATACGTCAAAAAGGCAAAGGAAAATAAACAAATTTGTAGCAAATTTATATACAGGCATGTAGCCTACTGCCACAGACCAGTACGTCTCGGTATTCAGAACCCGTGCTCTGGGAGTCTGGGTCTAAATTCAGGGCTTTCCCTCATCAGAGGCTTAAAAGCATGCATTTGGCCAAATCACACCAAGTTAAACCCCATCAAAAAAACAGCTCCAAAATCAGAAAGGCAAGTCCTGGTGAAACAGGAGGATCTATTTGCTCCTCTTCCGTCTCAGCTGAGGGTCAACATGATCAGAGTTGTCTCCGTAAAAGGAGACCCAGGGACAGGATTCTGGTGCTGTTTCTTTCGTCAAGGAGACGAGTCCACGTTGATTCATCGGATTTTCACAGGGCTCCTGACAGCCAAAGGAGACACACACGGAAGACTGCTGGCTGGTGAGAGGGCAGGATGAAGCCAACCAGCAAGGATACTGGGGAAACTGGGCACTAATGCAGATTATAACTGGGCTTCCCACCCTTGGCCCTGCCCGCAGTTTTGTAGGTCCCTTGGCATAACAAAAAGAGCCCCTGTCCTTTCTCCTTCAAGCAGAGAACTCTGGCTAAACAAAGATGAAGGGTTTATTTATTTATTTATTTATTTTTTAACATCTTTATTGGAGTATAATTGCTTTACAATGGTGTGTTAGTTTCTGCTTTATAACAAAGTGAATCAGCTATACATGTACATAAGATGAAGGGTATTTTTGTTTGTTTGTTTTGTTTTTTCTTTTGCGGCCCGTAGGATCCTAGTTCCCCAACCAGGGATCGAACTCGTGCCCCCTGCAGTTGAAGCGTGGGGTCTTAACCACTGGACCACCAGGGAAATTCCCAAAGATGAAGTTCCTAAGCAAGGGAGAGTGGGGACAGAGGCGGGACGGGCTTTTGGAGGAGAGAAGGAGGAGGGCTGTTGGTAGCATCATCCGCCTTCTTTCTCCACTCGCTGCGGGTGGCAGGTCAGGGAGAGACTGAGAAGGGTCAGCCCCGCCTCAGGCTCCACCTCCAGGGCGCACAGGCCTGATCCCAGCCTCTCATCCTGGACCCACAGCACAGCCCTCGCACCCCAGCCCATGGCCCGGCAGTAGGGCCCAAGGCCTCTGGCTTCACCATGCCCATGGCCTGCCTCTGGGAGAGCCTGCCCGAGGCCGGCGGGCCCTGCGGCCCACGCTTGACACTACCAGGAGAGCAGAGTGCATTTCTGAATCAGGCAAAGTGGAGCGGCGATTTCAAGACGGTGCTCAGGTCTCTGGGCGGAGACAGGAGCGCACACCAAGACGAGGTGGGGGAGGCCAGGGACCGCAGAAGGCAGAGCAGAGCTCCCGACCTCTTTTACACCAGCAGGAAGAGCTGTGCTTGGAAATTATTTCACAAACATTTTTCTGGTGCCTACTGTATGCTGTAACCAACGAGGGCTCAGTTCCTGAGGTCAGGGGATGAGGACCTGGGACCCTTCTTTGAGAACCCAGCACACAGAAGAACGTTCATTGCTCTGGGAGAATGGGCCCGCCCATCTGACCGCCGCACACCCAAGTCAGATTTGATCTCTAGATTGTAAGTAAAGCGTATCTGCAAACTGATATTTGGGGCCAAAGAAACAGTATTAAGAGCTGTACTTGACAGACATGCTTGGGAGTGCTTTGGACTCTCGAAAGCTTATCAACAAGAGGGGTAGCGGGAGGCTGAAGAAGTAGGAAGAATGGGGCCAAACAGGATTCTGGCTTTTCTTCTACAAAGACCGCTACTGTGCTTCTTTTATTAATCTTGAAAAATAAAAACTGTCCAAGGAAAGATTGGCCAAAGAAAGGGAATTTATAGGCTCTATGAACATCCAGGAAAAAAAAGAGCCAAGAGAATGAATACTACCCATGAACACATAATTAATGGTTATTGAAAGATTTAACTGTTAACACTATAATTATGATACACATTTCAGTACTAGAGATAAGAACAAGGGATATTTAAACTGGGAGCATGATCTAGAATGAGAAAAGCAACCATTCACCGAGGTGGGCCAAGGTTCCCTGCTTCCTGATAATCCGCGAGCAGAGAGCAGGTCACTGGGGACCAGTCAACTGCATCAGTCTCTGTTCCCGAGCCAGGCTCTTCTCTCTGCCCCTCCTGTCCACTGTGTACTCTCCACATCTCCACGTCATCAAATGGCACCTCTTCCAAACCTTCAAAGCTTATTTATTTTTCTTTTTTCTAAACCTATTTTGAATCCCCCGATCCTACCAGCTACATAGCACATCCTCATTTGAACAAATCTGATGACAATACCAGCCACTGGTCATTATATTTACATTTATCTAGACATGATAATAATAATAGTAATAGCTATAGCTGTTTATAATATAGCTATTACTATATAATAGTAATAATTATAGCTGGTACTTATTGTGTGTTACTGTGTGCCATGTACTAGCTAAGTGTTTTATGTATTTTCTTTTCCTTAAACTGCTTTAGAGCTTGATGGGGTTAATATTATTATTATGCCCATTTTAAAGACGTAGACCTTGAGACCCTGAGAAAGACGGTAAATGACTTGTCCAGGAGGTTACTGAGTTAGAAATGGATTGACCTGGGATTCTACCAGTGCAAAGTCTCCCTGAAGAAAATGCAAATTAAAACCACCAACAGCTACCACTAATCATTTATTAAAATGGGCAAGGACTTCCCTGGTGGCACAGTGGTTAAGAATCTGCCTGCCCATGCAGGGGACACAGGTTTGATCCCTGGTCCAGGAAGATCCCACATGCTGTGAAGCAACTAAGCCTGTGCGCCACAACTACTGAACCTGTGCTCTAGAGCCCGCAAGCCACAACTACTGAGCCCAAGTGCTACAACTACTGAAGACCATGCGCCTAGAGCCCGTGCTACGCAACAAGAGAAGCCACCGCAAGGAGAAGCCCGTGCACCACAACCAAGAGTAGCCCCCGCTTGCCGCAACTAGAGAAAGCCCGCGCGCAGCAACGAAGACCCAATGCAACCATAAATCAATCAATCAATCAATCAATCAATCAATCAAATGGGCAAAACAGAAAAAAAATTGATCATATCAAATGCTGTCAAGAATACGGAATAATTGGAACTCTCATATGCTGCTGGAGAGAGTGTAAAATGGCCTAGTCATATTGGAAAACAGTTTGGCAGTTTCTTATAAAGTTAAACAAACACCAGATGATCCAGTAATCCCACTCCTAAGTACTTATACCCACGAGGAAGGAAGACATGCCCCCACACACAAAAAAACTCTTACGCAAATATATAGAGCAGCTTTATTCGTAATTGCCCAAATCCAGAAACAACCCAAGTATCTATCAACTAGTGAATAAATAAACACATTATGGTATATCCACCAAATGGAATACTAGTTAGAACAAGGAGGGAAAAACCACTAGCACATGCAACAGCATGGGTGTATCTCAACTGCGTTACACTGAATGAAAGAAGCCAGACTCAGAAGGCTATGTATTGTGTGAGTCCATTGGTAGGACATTCTGGAAAAGGCAAAACCGTTGGGAAAGAAAACAGAGGAGGAGTAGCCTGAGGCCAGAGCTGGAGAGCTGATTACAAAGGGGCATCAGTTCACTGTTTATAGTGATGGGAATATTCTCTATCTTGACTGTGTGGTAGTTATACGACTGTATATACTTGTCAAAACGCAAAGAACTTAAACTAAAAAGGGCAAATTTTACTGCGTGTAAATTATACCTCAACCAACTTGACATTAAAAAAAGTTCCCCAAAGTTCCCTAAGGGTAGGACTGTGGATAATATGTCCCGTTGACTCAAAAGTTTCTATACTATTTCTGACCGTATCTATCCTTTGTGCTAACTGGTAAACAGAAGAATAAGCTAATCTGAAATGTATTATTATTCCATTTCCCTACTGATCCTTGGCAGAAGAATTAGTGATGAAAAAAAAAAATAACTAACAAAAGGTGACCAAGCATGTGGAGAAGCCAGAAGCAGAGATGGTCCACAAACGCTGAATGGGCCCAAGTTCACTGGACAGGTAACAGCAGGTACCAACCTTAGCATGTTCCTTGATCTTCTGTTCAAAGATCTCAGTTTTACTAGAAGCTGAGGCTGCCTTCTCACTGTCATCATCTGATGGAAAACACTACCATGTGCTTTAAAAAAATAAAAAATACATCTCAAAACTTTAAGTGCTTAGGCAGTGAATAGAATAAAATAGAGTATTTTATATACTTTTTTATATATAAAAATAAGACAAAGTTTTTTTCAGCACCAGTGGGGCTGAATTGTGTGAGAGGCAGGAGTCGTCCATACGCCCTAAATGGACTGATGAAGTATGATGTGCCCTAAGGACCTTCAGAATGTACCCAACCGGCCCAGCCCTGGAGCTGCCATTACACCAGATACCGCGACAGCGTCACTGCTGCCAGATGACAAACAAAAAGGGAGTTTAAAGAGCACGTCTGACTCCAAGTAGAACCAGCTGCATCCCAGATCCCAGCTCCTTCCTGTTCCAAGAAGGTGGGACTGGTATTGCTGGGGCGGCAGCAGTGCTGTGTGTCCTAAATCACGGAACAAGGAGGGGGATGTCTGAGGAGCAAGAGGGGAGTTTCAAACCCACCAGGCTCTGAGCTCCAAGAGGCAAGGGCCCTATCTGCCTTACTCTCCATGTTCCCTTTATCTAGCACAGTGCCTGGTCAATGAACACATTAAAAGACGCTCAGTATTTTTGGAGGGCAACCTGGTATGTATACCACAATTTCAAATGTCTACACCCTTTGACCTAGCAATAGGCAATCACTGCATTGGCCCATTCTATCAATTCTGTGGCCCAGTGTTCAATGAAAAGGAACCAGTACAGGGTCCTCATGCATCCTAATTTCCTACGTTACAGTCTCAAATATGCTACCAAGAAAATAAGCACTTAGATAAAAATGATTAAGATTTTAACATCAAACGACATATTTTTTTTTTTTTTTTTTTTTTTTTGGCGGTACGCGGGCTTCTCACTGTTGTGGCCTCTCCCGTTGTGGAGCACAGGCTCCTGACGCGCAGGCTCAGTGGCCATGGCTCACGGGCCCAGCCGCTCCGCGGCATGTGGGATCTTCCCGGACCGGGACACGAACCCGTGTCCCCTGCATCGGCAGGCGGACTCTCAACCACTGCGCCACCAGGGAAGCCCTAAACGACATATTTTTAAAAATGTGAATTCACGTGAAAAGTGTTACGCTTATTAAACTATAGGTATCTTCTCTGATGCATCTTCTGCTTGTTTAATCTTTAAGGAAAGGAAAGAAAGCAACACAGAAGAGTGGTACCTCTTCTGGATACTGAAGGGTCCACTTCAACACCTTTTTCATAAGGGGTGCCTCCATTCAAGAAGAGTTCATAAGTTCTACAAAAGAAAAATATACCATGATGGATACATGTTATGGACATTGAGAAACAGGAGAGTCAGCAGTGGAACATTTTTTAGCACAGATGCATTCACAGACATTTTGTTTATGCCTCATTGGTAAATGAGAATGAAAGTTGTTGATACCTCCATGGGGTTATCATCTCAGTAGATAAAGTCTCTTAACTATGAACCACAGAAAATACATTTTTCTACATAAAAATGAGAAAGATTAATTGATGTCATTAAGGTCTTTTGACTTTAATGACTCGTGTTATTTAAATGCATTTTCCAAATGTTTCAAATCATCATTGGAAATAAAGCTATTATGAATTCATACTATGTTTAAAATATAAAAGTAACATGTAGATTGTTGTAAAAAGTTCAAATGGCATAGAAATGATAAACAAAAAATGAAAAATCCCTCCCTCCTTCTTTCCCCCCTAGTTTGGGAGCCCCTTGTCCTATCTGTTTCAATACAAATGGAAACAAACACATACATTTAACCAGTAAATCTCAAACTGACACACGTTTAAAGCTGCGTACTCCGTAAGTGTGGAAGCAGAAGGTAAGAGGCCTCCTTAATCCTGTGGCACCACCTCCCCAGTTCTGCTCCCCAGAGACAACCTCCGGGAACAGTTTACACCCACGCACACACACACAGCTCTTCGTGAACAGAGGTGGAGTCGGCACACACACGATTCTGCAACTTGCCATTTTCATATAATAATATACATTGGAGATGTTTCTGTATCAATACGTAGGCCTCCACCTCATTTAAAAAAATAGCTATGACTTCACTTTAAGAAGGATAGGATAAACACTTTTCCCTCCCACTAAGCACAGCGAGAAACCCTGAACAGTATTAAAGACAAAAAACAAAAGCAGAAAAACAAAAAAACCCCACAAGAAGCCTGGGCCTCTACATCTACAGGCAGTGGCTGGGGAGGTTGGGTGTGATAGAGTGCCCCTCCCCCTCCCACTGGGGTAACATCAGAGGAGGGCTTTTACCTCTGTTCAGTGGTAAGGAGGTCACGCCCACCCCTGTGGTATCAGTAAAGATGGAAGACGGGAGCATTATCTGAATTAAACCTTTGGGCTTGGGAACTATTATGATCCCATTTTAAAGATGGGGGAAGTTGAGGCTTGCAGACAACCTGCTTACAGTTACATGGACAGAGCCCAGGCTACAGCCCTGAATTTTACCATTCCAAATCTGGGATCTCAATCATCATCCTAGTGACTGCCCATCTGTATCTCTTCTGTGGGTTTCTTATCTTCCAGACTTAGATTTGTGTGTGTGCCCATTTTCAAATTTGGATTGTCCTCTTTTTAATTTTTGAAAGCTCTTTTTGTATTAGGGATAATAATCTTGTGACTGTTAGGTATATATTGCAAATGCATTACAAATATTTGTTTTTGGTCTTAAATTTGTTTACAGTGGCTGCTGCTACAATTTCCATGTACCACCTACGGAAGAAAGGCGGAGTCACGGAGGACCTGGGGACCCCAGACTCAGCTTTCTCACTCTTTGGCGAGAATGAGGCTCTATTTCAGCATTGTGAAATGTACTAATACCACAGGAAATCACTGAAAGAATATTCTCAGCAGACAACCGGTGCAAACATCTTTTAAAATACCTTTGCTACATGTGTCATTTCTTCCCCGCTAGGATGAGATCATGTGTACTGTTTTCATATACTACCTAAAAGAACATTAAAGTCAACATTAAAAGCCCTCTCCACACAAGTTACTGAAATGTAAATAATACACTCTAGAAACCTAAGGCATCTAGATTCTAAAAAAAATGAATTCCCACAAAATTACCCATTTGGAAGGAATATATAAGCCAACTTACTTTGCTGGAATAGGAATTCCACTGGCATCAAAAAGTTTAAGAAACACCCAGCCACAACTTAATTCTCCTCTCTCACCAGTTGACTAGAAAATAAAAAAGTGTATGAAACTTAATGTCTGAATCAGTCAAATCTATAAGCACATACCAAGTTCTTCTAAAAGGAATAAAACTAGTATTTGCCTTTAGAGCTAAAAAATTCTTCACAAGAAAACAAAGGGAAACCCAGTGGAGTCCCATTTGACTTGCAGGCCAGATGGTACAGGCAGGATGTAAAATGAAAATCTCTCGTTCAATTGCTCCTGAAAAACCCCTAAAGCTGATGATATGACAACTGTTACTATTGCTTCTTGAGTGACATAAATATGCTGTGGGATGATTCCAGATCGCCTCAGTATACATGAGAGTGGGAGGTTCTGTCTCGGTAAGAAATGGAATGAGCCACTTAAAGCATTCAAGGGTCCTTCTGCTCAGAACTTAACCCCACTGTCAATTGTCAGAGGCATCTGGGGTTCACCTGGGGGAGCTGCTCCTGTCCTACCCACCCGCAGCAGACGGATGAATTTGCCTTAAAGAAATGAAAGGACAGTATTACACCATTAACATAATAAAAATTGGCTCTCTGGGTTATCACGAGGCCAAGCGCACATCCTACACCTATCAAGCTATTACTGGAATATGGAAATATATAATTATTACCACAGACCCACACCCACTGATTCAATAGTCTATATGATGTAAATTAATCCAAGTTTCTGGTGTTCCCTTTATAAAAATTACCCCTCTGCCAGGTCCCTTCATTAGAACCCTCATTTACAAGGTTAGGGGCACTCTGACCCTCCAGGACAGAGCTAAAGCACTGTGCTGCAAAGCCGCTGAGCATCTTTTATCACTTTCTGCAAGGTCTCATGTTTTTCCAATCTTCATTCTTTAAAAGCACTGGAGTTTGCTCAAGCTATAAATGTAAACAAGTACACTTATTTTAAACACTACTGGAAAAGTAGCATCATAAAAAAATTAGAATCACTGTCACTCTCATTCCTCAAGAGATTAAAATTCTATTACACATAAAAACCTCGATTATTTTACTAAAGACAGACATAAGGGAAAACTTCCCCTTTGACACATTAGAAAGCTGTATCTTTCAACTGACATACATTGCGAATATAAGAAATTCCAAGTTCAAATAATATTCCAAGATCTGGAGAAGAAGAATTGGACCTGATGAAACAGTCACCATCAAGCAAGCAGGGCAAGATGCCAGTAACCTGAAATGATACCAAAACCGAAAATTACTAATAAACATGAAAAATGGTTGGAGGATAAACAATGAGGTCCTACCGATAGCACAGGGAACTATATTCAATATCCTGTCATAAACCATAATGGAAAAGAATATGAAAAAGAATGTATATATGTGTATAACTGAATCAGTTTGCTGTACAGCAGACGTTAACACAACATTGTAAATCAACTACACTTCCATAAAATAAATGTTTTTAAAATGTGCGGACTGCACACACACTTGCTCAACTTTTCTCAGGCACGCCTTGGAAATTTTCCTTTCCTTCCCTTCTGCCCTCTCCATTCCCCCTCCCTGGACAACTACATCCCTCTTCCTTGCCTATAAAATCCTACCCATCCTTCAAAGTTTTGTTTCTCTTCTAGAAAACCTTCCCTGAGCCTAAGGACTAGAATTAGTTTCACCCTCCTCTGTGCTTCCACAGCACTTGGATCCCTAGGTGCTGCCTGTGTGACATTACATTCTGCCTACGTGCCAGTTATCAACAGCACCCACTCCTTAGAGTGACTCCAAGGATTAGATGAGAAAATGCACATCACGGCCTACCTCACGCCTGGCACGTGGTCAGAGCTCCATAAATAAAGGATATTGGTGTTTTATGTGTCTTCTCTACTAACGTGTAAGCTCCCACAGTACCTAGGAAGAATGCCTCACACCTAAGGATGCTTAATTTCATTCAACAAAGCAACATACACATATTATTTATCCCTCAAAACAGTTCATCTTTATATCCAGGAAAACCTTGGAAAATTCTACCCTAACCACTTCACAGGCACAGAGACGCACTATCAGAACTGTGAAGTACTGTGTTAAAATGGAAGCAGTAGGGGGACTTCCCTGGCGGTCCAGTGGTTAAGACTCCACCCTTCCACTGCAGAGGGCGTGGGTTCGATCCCTGGTTGGGGAACTAAGATCCCGCGCTCCGCGTGGGGCGGCCAAAACATAAAAAAAAAAAAAAAAGGGAAATTAACAAAAAAAAGAGTAGAACAATTATATTGTTACAATTTAAAAAAATGTAAGCAGTAGGATGCTTAGAAGATCAAACTGGACTTGTAGGAGTCACGTGGTAGACAAGTGTGGACACACACAGCCCACAGGTGAGGTGACCGGGCCTCCTCCACATGCTGTGTCCTCTCAGTGAACCTCTATCTTGCTGTAAGATCTTCTGATGCAATAGGAGGAGGTTAATGAAGGGTTCTCAGGGGCAGTGACATAAGGGAGTTAGTTGTGGGAGGGAAGTAATGAAACTCTGGAGGTAGAAAAAAAAGTAAAGTAAATAGAACTATAGAAAGTTAATATTATTAAAAGAACATAAAGATATCTTTGTCTCCACTGGCATCTATGTGGCACTGACTCGGTGGTTTCAAGCCACTTAACCTCATTCCAGCCTTTGTTTGTCCCAGTCTTGACAGTTGCTGGGTGTAATGACCAGTTCCCTAGGCGTCACCCTTGATTTTTATCTGAAGAAAGCACAATTCTCATGGGCACAGTTGGGGACTGCATTTTTGAAAAACACGTCCTAAATCTTCTCTTTCTGTTTTCATTTTTCATCAGAGGGAATTTTCTAGAATTAAACCTTGTGACCCATTGAATGAGATGATTCATAGGCATTACAACTTTGGTGAGTCAGAAACATGAGTAATTGTTATCAAAGTCCTCAAAGAACATTAATCTAAGGATTCAAATCTGGCCCCATATATTCTGTGTTAAATACACATACATTATTTCAGGAATACACTTTGACAATCTTGCCTTAGAAATTAATCATATAATACTTATCAGGTAAAAAAAAGAAGTTCATGTTTCATTCCATTCTGCTTACTTCCATTCACAAGTAAGCAGATTACTTACCTGGGGAGAAAAGGTCCATGTTTTGGGTTTCTTAGGTTGCCACGTGGCCCTGACTGTATGAATGTTGCTCAGAACCTGAAATGAGATTTTCCCATTGGAATCATATCATAGAAGCTCTCTGAAACATTACCACTTCCAGGTCCCAAACACTTAACAGCTGGGCAGAGGGAGAGGAGGATATTTTATTTCTTACTTTGTGTAATTCTGCAATTCTTTTTTCTTTCTACATCAGGTATTATACATACCTAACATTTAAAATGATGAACAAAAACACAAGTGTTACAGCACTTATAACACAACGGAAGAACTGATAAATGAATTCAGACTCAGATCTTTGCACTAGTGATAAACTGTATTAAGTGAAATACTTAATATATGAGATACATTAACCAGAAAATTCAGAGAAATGTTAGGTATGAATGACCTTTTAAGAAATATGACCCACAAGAGCATTTTATGTGCAATCCATTACCCTGCCATCAAGACAGACCCTGCTACCAGCTCTGATACACGGTTACAGCTTTCTTCAAGATCCCTAGGCCCATAAAGTATATTTTTCCTGGAATTTAATCTCTTATAAAATGCTATTGCAAGAAGTTAGTCGTATAATATACACAAATCAATAGAATACAAAAGGAGCAAAAACTGTAAAAAAAAAAAAAAAAAGAGTTCAAATTCTATAAAGTTATGGCCCAAACTGACATTTTCCAGAAGAAGAGATAATATACAATTTTTATTTTAGATAAAAATATCTTAGTATAGCATTTCTAAAACTAAGCTTTAAAAATAATTAGAAATCATCCTGAATATGTCCTATGAGGTCAAATTCAATTCACTGCCCTCTGTGTCGCTATTGGTAGGCAGCTAGGAGGATCTCATGGGCAGCTAAGTTGTTTTCCACAGAGAAAGTCTCCATTTCCTTCCACAGCTAATATAAATGAATTTATTTAAACCCTTTCTAAAATGATATATATTCCCAGACTGGGCTCTTGGAGTACAAACTCCTTTTGATCACTATCTGGTATCTAATCTAAGACGGCATTTTATTTATTCTAAGGTCCTTCTTGGTTTTTCAAGAAGGGTTCCCCGCTTCTAATATCTAAGAAGTCCTCTGCAATCATTGAAATTGAGCTCTCATACTATTGCTGCTTTTATCTTCTCAACTTGGAGAATGCTGATTTTGATTGAGGAATAACTTCTTCTGCTTGATAATTTTACATCCTTCTTGAGTTACCGACTCTGAGAGCTAAAAAGGACTTAGTCCAAACATCTCATTATACATTTGAGAAAACTGCCCCGAGAGAGGGTGAATGACTGGCTCAGAGCATAAGGATGAAATAATCAAGGATTCAAAATTTTAGAGATTTTTCCACTTAGCAAACGGCATCAAGAATGCATAAGGGGGACTTCCCAGGTGGTCCAGCAGTTAAGACTCCACGCTCCCAATGCAGGGTGCCCGGGTTCGGTCCCTTGTCAGGGAACTAGACCCCGCATGCCACAACTAAATATTCCGCATGCCGCAACTAAAAGATCCCACGTGCCGCAACGAACATCCCGTGTGCTGCAACCAAGACCCGGAGCAGCCAAATACATAAATAAATATTTTAAAAACAAACAAACCAAAGAAGGCATGAGGACTTCTGCTCAAGATGAATTTATGCTTCAACACAGCTGTTCTGCTCCAAACATAAAGCAGTGACACTTAAAAAGACAGAGGAGGACTCAAAAGTGAGAGGAATATTTCAGTGGCCCATAAACAGAAGAGAAAAACAAAGAACAGGGCGAGACTAAAACTGGGGGTCTCCTGGGCTCTGAGTCTAGAGCGGGATGTGGTGACAAGGAGCCGGATTTGTATGTTACAGAGGCAGATGGTACTCAACACATGATAGAGGAACAGAGACAGCCTTATTGCTTGAAGCCAGTAGGATGGAAGAAAGATGGTGGCCAACCCTCCTCCTCATAGGAAGTAAAGAGCCTAAGCAGGAAGGAGGACAAACATGGAGCTGTGACACCAGGATCAGAACCAAGTAAACAAGTGAACCTTTAAGTGAATCGCTGATGTCCCTGACATCACCTTAGATCAAGAACAGTAAACTTCACTGTAAGATCTGGTTCTGGACTGGAGTTTGGAGGTGGGGGTAGTATTGGTGGTAGCAACCACAACACCATTAGATTGGTGGGGCTTGGCTGGCGGGGGAAGGGTAAAATATCTTCTGCATAAAATGTGCTTCTAAGGACACACGAAGAAATCAAATACTTACAATACAAGAAACAACCCTGAGCATAGATATTAACAAAATATGTCACTATACATAATTACATATTTATTGTTTTTAAAAAAACAGATTTGTTTGCATTAAAAAAAAACCCAAAAAACTTCTAGGCAACGATGACAAGATGGGGCCGTAGGTAGCTAAAGCATGTCAGTATCTTTGGTGTGTTAGGAGAAAGAAACACAGAGTTTAGATTTATGAGAATAATCTACAGCTAAGTAGGTAGGCTAAACATTTACATATTGCAAACTGAAAGGCTTCAATAGAACTAAGTGACAAGGCCATGGGTAGCTGTTATGCTTTTTTCTTCATGTTTCTATGTATTTGAAATAGTTACTAATTTAACAAATATTGCTAATTCCAGTAAAAGTCAGATTGTGGTATAAAGTACATGTAAAAGGAAAAGAATAAACAAATTGGAAGATTGTAATGTTCTAAGATAAGAGTCTAAATGTGAGATTTACACTTCTTTTCTATTTCTTTTATTATTGGCAAAACTAATACGATTACTTGATGTATTATTTCTTACTGAGTTCTTAAGGGTTTTCAATCAATTTTTAAGGATGAAACATACAATGGTGGTTAATTATGAAATGTGTCAAATATATCAGACAAGTTAAAAGAAACTTATAGTGAACACCCATAAGCTTATCACCTAGATTCTGCCATCAATATTTTACTATACTTGCGTTACCACATATGTCTTCTGTCCATCCATCAATTCATCCATCAATTGCAGTGTATAATTTTTTGATACACTGCAAACTTGCAGACATAAGTAAACTTTCCTCTAAATACATTAGCATGCATATCATTAGCTAGAGTTCATCATTTGTTCACAGTTCTTTTTTTGATCGAAAATTTAACACAATGAAATTCAGTAACCTTATTTTTTTATCTTCTTGTAATGTTCAGAATGGAGACAGGAAAGTGGGCTGACTAGGGGTCATAGGTCCTGAGGAATGACACAGTGAGTGCTGTCTCTGGAGGCCTAGAGAGGAGCCTGAACTTCCATTAGGGCCCAAAAGTAAGGAGGCACATCTACCCCCAGGGGTGTGGGCAGAGGC
This sequence comes from Mesoplodon bidens, assembly GCF_964165515.1. NCBI lineage: Eukaryota > Metazoa > Chordata > Mammalia > Artiodactyla > Ziphiidae > Mesoplodon > Mesoplodon bidens. The sequence continues at coordinate 13,998,763 of NC_138170.1, read as the reverse complement.
CAAGTGGGGAATCTGGACTTCCATTCTCACCTAGCAGTAATAGTGTCAGAGGCCTGCTAAAATAGAAGTTAAACTTATTAAGATCCAGAGACTCCCAACACTCAAAATGTCCAGGATACAATAAAAAAAAAAGAAAAAAATCATTCATTATTCCAAGTACCAGGAAAATCTCAACATGAATGAGACTGGTATCAAAAGATACCAATACTGAGATGACACAGATATTGGAATTATTTGACAAGCATTTTAAAGCAGCCATCTAAAAATGTTTCAATAAACAACTATGGAGATGCTTAACAGAAATTTAAAACATAGAAAGAAATACAAAGTCTCAAGAAAGAAATAAGGACATCTCAACAAAAAAATGAAAGATAAAGGAGACCCTAATGGAAATTCTAGAACTGAAAAATACAATAACCAAGATTAAAAACAGACATACACACATACCTACACAAGTCACTGAATAGACTCAACCACAGTATAGAAAAGAGAGAAAAGAATCAGTGAACTTGAAGATAGGAAAACAGAAACTATGCAGTCTGAACAACTGAGATAGAATAGATGGGAAAAAATGACCAGAGCCTCAGGAACCTGTGGGATTATAACAAAAGATCTAACTAACATTCATGTCATCGGAGTCCCAGAGGAGAGGGGAGTTTGGAGCTGGAAAAGTATTTGAGAAAATAATGGCTGAAAAATCCCCAAATTTGGCAAAAGACATAAACCTATGGTTTAAAAAGCTGAGAAAACCCTAAACAGGTTAAACCCAAGAAATCCATGACAAAGTACATAAACTTCTAAAAACTAAACACGATATCTTGAAAGCAGTGAGAGGGAACCACCACCTAGATTCACCCATAGGGAAAAACCAATTCTCATCAGACAGAGGCCAGAAGGAAATGGAACGATATTTTTTGAGTGCTTAAAGAAAAGAATTGCCAACCTAGAATTGTATAGCTAGTGAAAATATCCCTTAGGAATAAAGGGGAAACAGGCATTCTCAGATAAAGAAAAACTAAGAGAATTTGTAGCCTGCAGACCTACCCTAAAAGAATGGTTAAAGGAAGTTCTCTAAATAGAAAAAACATGATAACAGAAATCTCTGAATATCAGGAAGGAAGGAAGAACAGTGGAAAGAGTAAAAACAAGGGTAAATATGAGGAGGTTTCTCTTAAGTTTTCTAAATTATGCTTGACGGTTGAAGGAAAATTATAACACTGTGTGATGTGGTTCTCAATGTATGTAGAGGAGATATTTAAGACAATTAGAAAGCAGGGCGGGTAAAGAGGTTTAAAGGGAGGTAAGGTTTCTACATGTCACTTCAACTGGAATGTTGACACTAGCCAACTGTGGGAAGTTATGTAGGTATAAAGTCATACCAAAAGTTATACAAAGAGATTCGCTCAACAGCACGGCAGACAATTCAGAATGGAGTTCTAAAAAATGTTCAGGTAACACATAGGAAGACAGAAAAAAATAAAACAGAGGAATGAAAAAGAGTGAACAAAGAGAAGAAATAAAACAGCAGACTCAAGAGTTAAAGATGCCCCTCCAGGACCTGCCTGCTTTGGGATGCTTTTCAGAGCCCTGAGGGAGTTGCCTTTCATATATTACTCAGAATTTACAGTTCTCATCACTGGGCAAGTTATTTGGAGAAGAGTTTACTCAGTCATTATTGGACGTAGTGTCTCATTAACTAGTTTTAGTAATAACGCTTTTTATTTGTAACTTGGCTTAGGCTTATTAAAGAAGTATTCTTGGGCTTCCCTGGTGACGCAGTGGTTGAGAGTCCGCCTGCCGATGCAGGGTACACGGGTTCATGCCCCGGTCCAGGAAGATCCCACATGCCGCGGAGCAGCTGGGCCCGTGAGCCATGGCCGCTGAGCCTGCGTGTCCGGAGCCTGTGCTCCGCAACGGGAGAGGCCACAACAGTGAGAGGCCCGCGTACCGCAAAAAAAAAAAAAAGTATTCTTAAGTAAATAGCATGAGTATGTAACTATTAAATATGTTCTCTAACTCCTCAACTTGGAAAATTTGGCATAAATTTGTTTCATAAACTAACTTCTATTATTTTTATATACAAGAACTTCTACTATTTTGATATATTATTCAAAATAAAATTCTAATCTTTGTTTTATGTTGTCATGTATGAGAATAGCGAGAGGTACAGCATAAAGTATGGAACCAGATCTGGGAAAAAGAAGGCAATTCATCCTTTCTTGGTCACTGGCGACGCCTACTGGCTCGTTTTTGGCAGTGATCTTGTGTAGAGCATGTAGAAGGAAAGATCCTTACAGTAACACAAGTTCATTTATTTACCCCCAGTGCAGATGAAAGAAAGGCACCTTCCTCATGCTGCGAGTTAGAAGTACACTCAGCAGCAGGAAAGATATCTATCAGTGTTCTCTATCTCACTGCACGTCACCACCATCCACCCAGATGTGGAAGTCAAAGACCTAGTGTCATGCTTGGCGTCCCACTCTCCCTCACCTGCCACATCCAACCCACCACCAACCAAAGGGTGTTGGGTTTTGCCTCCTAAATATCCCTCCGGCCACAGCTCTCATCTCCACTTCCCTAATCTAAGTTACCATCGTCATCTCTCATCTGGTCAACTTTTGATGTTCCATATATTGGTCTAAGTGCTTCACTTACATTAACTCATTTAGTCCTCACATCGACCCTAAGGGATGCACATGAGACAGAGAGCAAGGTCGAGTCATTTGGTCAGCGTCCCACACCCAGCTGGCAGAGCCAGGGTTAATTCCAGGCAAAATGGCTCCAGATTTCGTTTTCTTGAGGCGACACTTGCTGCCCTTTGACCACCACACTGTGACATAGCCCCCAAGTGATCTACTCAGATCCCTCTGACTCCCGCCCGCCTTCAATCCATCTCCAGAGAGGAGCCAGAAATCATCCCCAAATGTACATCTAAGTCATGTCCTACCTCCAATGACTTTCCCCGCTTTTAGGGTAAAGACGAAACTCCCTACATCATGGCTTACAACGTCTTACGCTGTATCTCCTGCTTCATCCCCTCCTACACTTCCTCTTGCTGCCCCCACTCAGCCCCCTTGGATCCCTTTCCCGAGTCCTTTCCTGTCAGGGCCCTGGCCTGTGCTGCTCCTTCAGCCAGGTACACGCTCCCCTTGTCCCCTTTTCTCTTCATCTCCTTATGGCCTGTTCACCCCTCAGATCTCAAGGCAAGCATCACCCCCTCAAGAGGTAGACTATGGTATTGAGAATTCTTTTTTTTTTTTAACATCTTTATTGGAGTATAATTGCTTTACAATGGTGTGTTAGTTTCTGCTTTATAACAAAGTGAATCAGCTATACATATACATATGTTCCCATATCTCTTCCCTCTTCCGTCTCCCTCCCTCCCACCCTCCCTATCCCACCCCTCTAGCTGGTCACAAAGCACCCGAGCTGATCTCCCTGTGCTATGCGGCTGCTTCCCACTAGCTATCTATTTTACATTTGGTAGTGTATATATGTCCATGCCACTCTCTCACTTTGTCACAGCTTACCCTTCCCCCTCCCCATAATAGAATTCTTTTCTGGTGCTACAAATTTCCCTCTAAGCAATGCTTTCGCTAACATCCCACAAATATTATACTGCATTTTCATCTTTTTGCTCGGTTCAAAATATTTCCTAATTTCCCTTGAAATTTTCTTTTAACCCATTGATTCTTGAGAAATCTGTTGTTTAATTTCTAAGTATTTAAGGATTTTTCCAGTTATCTTTCTGTTTCTGATTTCTAATTCAATCACATGTGATCAAAGACCGTACATTGTATGACTTCAATTCTTCTAAATCTGCTCAGGATCATCTATTTTGAAGAATGTTCCATACGCACTAAAAAGAATGTGTATTTTCCTCTTTGGGGGTGAACTGTTGTACAAATGTTAATTAGATCCAGTTTGTTCATGGTGCTATTCTGTTCTCTTAATTCTTACTAATTTTCTGTCTACTTGTTCTACAATACTGTAGAGAGAAGTATTAAAGTCTCCAATTATGATTGTGGCTTTGCCCATTTCTCCTTTCAGTTCTATCCATTTTTACTGCATGTATTTTGAAGCTCTGATGTTAGGTGTATAGACATTTCAGATTGTTACATCTTCTTGGTGAATTGTCCATTTTATCGTGTAATGTACCACTTTATTCCCGGTAATTTTCCTTCTTCTGAAGTATACTTTGTCTGATATTAATATGTTTTGAATGGTGTATCTTTTTCCATCCTTCTACTTCTAACCTGCCTATATTGTTATGTTTAAGGTGGTTTCTCAAGCATAGCCTATGGTTGGCTCTCTCTCATTCTGGTTTTAATTTGCATTTCCTGGATGACTTATTATATGTTGTGTATCTTTTTATAGGTTCATTGGTTTGTCATATTTTCTTCCTTTTTTTTAAACATCTGTACTATACCTTAAAAAAAATTAATTAATTAATTAATTTTTGGCTGCACTGGGTCTTTGTTGCTGCACGTGGGCTTTCTCTAGTTACGGCAAGCGGGAGCTACTCTTCGTTGCAGTGTGTGGGTTTCTCATTGCGGTGGCTTCTCTTGTTGCAGAGCACGGGCTGTAGGCATGCGGGCTTCAGTAGTTGTGGCGTGCAGGCTCAGTAGCTGTGGCTCACAGGCTCTAGAGCACAGGCTCAGTAGTTGTGGCACACAGGCTTAGTTGCTCCGATGCATGTGGGATCTTCCCAGACCAGGGCTTGAACCCATGTCCCCTGCATTGGCAGGCGGATTCTTAACCACTGCACCACCAGGGAAGTCCCCATATTTTCTTTCTTTAAGTGCCTGTTCAAGTCTTTTGTCAATTAAAAAAACCTGAGTTATCTTTTTATTTCTTGGATATCCTTGAAACGTTCCTGACCGTAGGGGAAAAGTATGCAATATTTCACATTAAGTATGATGATGCTAGTAGCTGTGCTTCAGTTTTCTCTTGTTGCCCTTTACCAATTTGAAGTTCCCTTCTGTTCTTAGTTTGGTGAGAACTTTTTAAAAATCATAAATGGGTGTCAAAATTTGTCAACTGCTTTTTCCGCATCTATTGAGATGATCAGGTGATTTTTCTTCTTTAGTTCTGTTAATATGGCAAATTACAATAATCTATTTTCAAATGTTAAATATTGGTTACACAGGTGCGTACATTTGAATTCCTGGAATAAACCCCAGTTAGTCATAATATATTGTCCTTTTTTATACATGGCTAGATTCAATTTGCTCATATTTTGTTTAAGATTTTAGTTTATATATTCATGAGGAATACTGGTCTTGTAATTTTTCTTTTTTGTAATATCTCGTCAAATTTTGGTATCATGTTTTTTCCTGGCCTCATGAAATGAGATGGGAAGCATTTCCTCTTTATGTATTCTTTGGAAGTTTGTGTACTATTGGTATTATTTCTTCCTTAAATTGTTTGGAGGAATCCACCAGTGAAATCAGCTGGGTCTGGAGTCTTCTTTACTGGAAGATTTTTAATTACTGTTTCAATTTCTTTAACAGGGGTCATTCAAGTTGTTCTATTTCTTCTTGTGTCAGTTTCATTAAGTTATGGTTTTCAAAGAATTTATCTGTTAATTGATGTCATCAAATTTACTGCCATAAAGTTGTTTACAATATCCCCTGCTTATCCCTTTAATGTGTGCAGGATCTGTGCTGAGGTCTCCATTTTCATGTCAGATGGTGACCACATAACCAAGCAGGACCCTATGAGGCCTTCCCAGAAAAGAGCCCCACCCCTGTCCTCCGCCTGCCTTTTGTCTGTAGAAAAACTTTACTCAAAGCATAAATTTAATCAGAGAAGTGAAAAAATGCAGAAAGAAAGGGAAACAGTCAAGCAAGACAAAATAATAATACTTTAGCCATTAAACAAAGTCAAGGACCTTTAGTTCTTCCTCAAGGGCTATAGATAATATTCTGAGCCATGTTCTGTGAGCTGTTTTGCAGATACTGAAACCCCCCCCAGGTGGGAGAACTTAACTGTGTGTTGCCCACAGGCACGCAGACCCCAGATTGGTTGGAACCAGGAGGTTGATGACGTTGACTCCCAATCACCTCACCACCAGCCAGTCAGGAGAATGTCCATGAGCCGATCACTCTCTGCTCCTTGAGCGCTGTAACACGATTCACTACCTGCTCCAGGGTGGAGCACACAGTTCTGAGGGCATTAGCCTACTGTGGCCCCCTTTGCCTGGCAAAGCAATAAAGCTCTTCTTTTCTACTTCACCCAGAACTCTGTTTCCGTGTTTCTATTTGGCACCGGTGAACAGAGGCAGAGTTTCGGCAACAATCATTTGTTTTCTTTCTTTCTCTCTTTTAAAATTTCTTGATCAGTCTTACTAGGCATCTCTCAATTTTATTAATCTTTTCAAAGAATAAACTTTGCCTTTTCTGGTTTTCTCTTATTTCCTGTTTCAGTAATTTCTCCTCTTTATTATTTCCTCCATTCTACTTCCTTGGGGGTTGACTCACTCTTCCTTTTCTAGGCTCTTGAGTTCGAGCTTAGATCACTGATTTAAAAATCTTTCTTCTTGTCTAGTGTACACAATTAAAGTCATAAAGTTCCATCCAAGCACTGTTTCATCTGTATCTCATAAATCAATTAATTAAGAGTTATTCAAATTTTTTGGTACTGGGTAAAAAATATTCTCTTAGGAATCAGAGAGGAACAGAATGGAAAAGGACACAAGGCAACTTTGTCAGGTGATGGTAATGCTCCATATGTTGACTGGGATGTTGGTTAAACAGGTGTGTACACCTGTCAAAAATGCAATACTCTAACCTTCAAACCTGAACTGTATACAATACTAGAAGGTAGGCATCAGTACCTTTTTGTAAGTGAAAAATCTAAGGCTCAGAGGCGTTAACTGTGATGTATAAATATCACACACTTAGCAACTGAAAGAGCCAGGAGTTAAGTCTGTGTCATCAGAACACATGTAGTTTGCACTCTACCACACATTATTTTATATAGATACTTATATATACACACACGGAGAGAGAGAGAGGTTGAGAGGGAGAAAGAGACAGACAGACCCTGTGCAGTATGCGGTTAATATGTGGCATTAACATATCGTGGGAACTGGTTTAACTCCTCAGCAAGCTCACCTTATTGCCATCAAACAGACAGAAGCGCACGTGTCTGCTCAGAACCTGGATGCTCACTCCTGGAAGAGGAATCATCTTACAGCTCCAGAGGGTCAGAATCAAGGAAACATGACTTGGTCTTGACCTAATCTGAGAGAAAAATTAGTTATGAGGAAGGTTTACTTTTTTTTTTTTTTTGCGGTACGCAGGCCTCTCACTGTTATGGCCTCTCCCGTTGCAGAGCACAGGCTCTGGACGCGCAGGCCCAGTGGCCATGGCCCACGAGCCCAGCCGCTCCGTGGCATGTGGGATCTTCCCGGACCAGGGCACGAACCCGTGCCCCCTGCATCGGCAGGCGGACTCTCAACCACTGTGCCACCAGGGAAGCCCTGGAAGGTTTACTTTTATGACTTATAAGACAAATTCATTTTCAAAGCACCTTTTGTAAATGCTTAAGAAAATGCATATAGAATAAAAAAGAACAAAAGAATAAATTTTGCACACAACATACACACACAAGAAAAGTTTCAATAGTCTGTTAGTTTAACCCAAAACTTCAGTTAAAATTTTCATAAATATTTATATTTAAAATATTTGCTTTTGGGACTTCCCTGGTGGCCCAGTGGTAAAGAATCCACCTTACAATGCAGGGGACGTGGGTTTGATCCCTGGTCAGGGAACTAAGATCCCACATGCCGCAGGGCAACTAAGCCCGCGTGCCACAACTACTGAGCTTGCGCGCCTCAACGAGAGAGCCCGCGGGCCACAAACTACAGCGCCCACGCGCTCTGGACCCCGCATGCCACAACTAGAGAAGAGAAAACCCGCACGCCACAACTAGAGAGAGGCCTGAGTGCCGCAACGAACCTCCCGCATGCCACAACTAAAACCTGACACCGTCAAAAATAAATAAATAATAAATAAATCTTTTTTAAAATTTTGCATTTTTTTCTTAAATACACAAAAATTGTGATGAAAAGAACAGTCAGTACGATCAGGGAAGAAGAATGACCTGACCATGGAATCAACTGTATTCCAGGTTCGTTCTTACAGCTCCTTCTTACATAAGGCAGGTCCCCATAGAAGGTCACCACAGCATAGAGACCTGTGACACCTGGCGTTAATATTATCCAGCTAGCTCCTCCTTGTTTCAATTCCAAGCATTTATCTACATTGTTCCCTGGCTTCTTATCAAGATGTTTTGACAGAGAGAACGCACTGACCATTGGATGTAGTTATTCAGTTCTACTTCACAAGATAATTCAGAATGTCAATTAAAAAAACTGGCATTCTAGTTTTTTTTTTTATTTAAGAACATCTTCACTTCTTAACATTCTGCTTTATGGTCCTGGGCCTTTCCAGTTAAATAACATATCACTGAAAAAAATCAGACCATGTTTAACAGTTTGTCACCTTTTCAATTTAAGAAATGAGAGCTGACAATTGAGCTCTCTGGGGACAAGTTCACAAAATTAAATGCCTTTTATTCAGTACTAGTATACTACACACACCAAATATAACATATTTGTAAACTTGCAATAGGAGATATTTAATGCTAAAAAAAGATTCCAGGCACTGCTCGGGTTGAGAAGGAAAAGAGCACGACAATGCTGCACCGCCCCTCCCCAGAAAACCTGACCACACTGGGTTCTCTTATTCTTCCCTGAGGCTCTGGGGGAGCAAGGGAGAAAAAGCAGAAGGTAAACAGGCAGGGGAGTGAGGGGCTCAAATGCACTTTATACCTTCTAAGGAGGAGAAGAGGAGAATTAAACGTCAAGAGCATTTCCTACTTCACATAAGGGGGAGACCAGTAATCCTTCACTCCACGCTCCCCACAAAATATAATCAGAAAGTACTGCCAAGTTCCTCATTCCTATTTAATTAAAATAATATTACTACTACCACTAATAATGATGATACTGGCTAACATTTACTAAGTTATCATCACGGGTCAGGCCCTGTTCTAAGCCCTTCACACATTCAGTGCAATTCTCATAATAACCCTATGTCGGAAGTATTATTACTATTTTTCCCTTTTTACAGATGAAAAAATTGAGGCAACGAATGATTAAGACTGATACCTAGTATTATTTCCTTTGTAACAATGGGAGAAGAAAGCAGTGGAGAAGAGAAACAAGAAAAAGTCAAGGTAACAGACCCAAGTTTTGTCTCAGCTATGAAACTGTCGCTAAGTGTTTCGAAATTACAATACAGAGACAATTGTTTTTTGTTTTTTTATAACGCGTTAATCAATTTACGTTACCTGTATATTTGCAACCATGACAAAATCTGGAAAATTTATAATTTTACTGACAGTAACCATACTTACAGAGCCCGTTTTAGCATCCCACATTAGATCTCTGAAGGCCAGTTGTGAAGTAGTGAGCTCTGGTTGTAAGAAGTAACTTGCTCGAAATTGATTCCCTGCAAAAATAAGTGTTCCTTTATTTTATTACAAAGAACGAATGAAATTCAAAACCCCAAATTCATGATGTTATGGTACAGACTTAGGAAACAGACGTCGAAAATGCCAAGCTGTTTACTAGCAACTTGCTTCCTAAGACAGACATACCAACAGAGATAAGAGCAACAGCAGGAAACGTAAGGATAGAAGCACATGAGAGCTGATCTTAAAGTGGCTTCAGGAAAGACCTTAAAGGCTTTTAGGCCAGTAACATGCCCCAGGATGAAGATGATCCATTCAAATATTTTTGTAAAATGCAGAAAATCTGTGAACACTTTTTAGATATTTTAGAAAAAGTATATAATCATTAATTTTACTTCTTAACACAAGAGCATTTTAATACTGTTCTTCCATACTTGTGTCATGACGAATACCTATTACAAAATCATTTACTCACCCAAGAACTCATTTTTGAGTTCCTACTCTGCCAGGTGCTATGCTGGGAGCTGGAAACATAAACGTGAATCAGAGAAATATGGCCCCTGCCCTCATTAGCTTACACTTCAGTGGGGGAAAGAGTTATGAAAAATAAGTAGACAAAAGACAAAATAATTATAAGCTGACTTAGACTTATAAAGGGTGCTCAAGTGAATGGGAGTAGGAGGGCCTACATGGAAGGTGACTCTGGGAATGTACCCTGAGACCCAAAGCATGAGAAGCGGGGAATTCCCTGGCGGTCCAGTGGTTAGGACTCCACGAGGGCCCGGGTTTGATCCCTGGTGGGGGAACTAAGATCCCACAAGCTGCGCAGCACAGCCCAAAAGAATAATAATAATAAATAGATAAATAAATAAATAAAAAGAGATTTATAATTAAAAAAAAATAAAACAAAGCATGAGAAGGAGCTGGGTGTTCAGCGAGGGCTGAGAAGAGCTTCCCAACAGAGAAGCCTCAAAGCAGCCCCTCCACAGATGACTCAGCAGCTCAGGGTATACAAGGGAGCCTCCCCACAGCATTATTCCTCTTTAAAATGAGCTTATGAACAAATGTTGCCAAGTACGGGGCAATCCAAGAATGAATAAGGAAACAGAAACAGCGAATAGGGAAAACTCTTTGGAAAAGTCTCACTGTGAGGAAAAGCAGAGAAAGGGAGGCTTCATCCAGAATGGGACAGGGCTGCGGGGAGCTGGTCCGTAAAGGTGGGAGGTTTTAGGTTTGCTAGGACTGCTGATGAGGGAATCAGCCAGTGGGGCAGGGGAGAGCAGGCTGAAGACACAGGAAAGGGTTGATCAAAGAGTCATGTTTTTGAAATAAAGGAAGGGGGCTTGGCCTCTGATAGGATCAGGGCTCCTTCCTCCTTCACAGGCAAGATGAAGGAAAAGATGAGCATCCAAGAGATGTGAGATGTTACATCTTTTTCAATGACTTGCTTTGGCTGTGCCAGAAAAATGAGATGTAAACCGTGACCGCTTAACTAAAAGTCTGTGGTGGCGGATGGACACCTGTTACCTTCCTCCAGAAGCTGGAAGAGGGTGGAAGGCCTGAACCCAGCAGGAATAGCTCCCATCGTAGTCAATACGTCGACGGTGTTAATCTGCTGAAGAGAGTAAAACAAAAATTTGCTTGGTTTAATTCATGTTTCCTCACCTCTAGGATACTCTCTCTTTATCACTATAGCAACTACAACCCCCGAAAGAAAAATACAAATGTACAGACTTTAGCGGAAGAATATAGCAATTTAACCCCCAATTCCTGAGAAGACGCCATTGCTGAATCCTGGCCTTTCCTGAGGACCTAAGCCCCATGCAGTGCCCAGGGGGCTGAGCTCTGTGCTCCAGACCTGTTGCTTCCTGCATGGCCCCCATCAAAATGGCCTGTCCTGCTCCACAAAGTACGGCCATGTCACAGATGAGTTGATATCGTAAACTGATATGCACTGAAGAATTAATGGCTTTTTTGTACACTATATGTACATACACACACTCACACACACACGCGTGCGCACACGTGCATGTCCATGTAAGTGATAAGTAGGGTAAAAAAGGCAGAAAGAATATATTTACTAAATGGTTAGTGATGATTACTTATGGAAGGAGTGGATTTTCATTTTGTTATGCAACTTTTTAAATGATAGGATTATTGATAGTTTCTTACTTTTTCTTTTTTTTTGGTTGCGCCCTGAGGCATGTCTTAGTTCCCCAACCAGGGATCAAACCCATGCCCCCTACATTGGAAGTGTGGAGTCTCAACCACTGGACCACAAGGGAAGTCCCAAGTTTCTTACTTATTTGAGCTTTTTGGAATTTTTAAATATTAACAAAATTTAACAACTGTCTTTACCCAAATGATAGAAAATTCAAGCAGAATCAACGAGAGACATTTCCAAGCCCTCACAGGCATAGGCTTACTAAACCAGAAATACGTTTTAATGCTCTGTGCATTCCATGATCTGTATCCTGCTTAAGATCCAATGCTTTCATTTAAAGTTTCCATCCTGTTTTGAATCTGAACTCTTATCAGAGTTATTAGGTAACAAAACGAGACATCATTAATAAGACAGGAGATACCAACCTCTGAGATGGCTTTTCGGACAGCACTCCAATGAGAATCGGTTCTAGGGAGAAACGGTAGCTAGGTGAGTATACAGAAAGGTTATGCCTATTCGCTCAATTAGCGAATTTCATTAATCAAAGAACAAAGTATATAATTGTAACTTCTGAAAACCTAAAAGAGTCTACCTGAAACTAAGCATAATATCATGTGCTAACAATAATCACCAAGTTAAAGTTGTAATGATCTTAAGCAAACAGTAATATGAAAAGCCCTGCTCCCAAACTATAAGCTGTTTCCATTTCAAGAAATTCTTGAATTACTTATAATAGTAAAAATAAACAAAATGTTCCCTAAACCTACTTTGATGTCCCCTCACACCTTTTTACCTTTGTGTAACTTCTGTTCCTTCTGCCGTTTCACCCCCTACCTCTAGGTCTTCTTCACTGCCTTCTTCACTAGACTCCTGGCCTTCTTCTTTATTATAGGGCTGAAAAATTATTGAAATATGAAGGACTTTTTACCTAATGCAAAAATCAACCAATAAACGTACTTTCAAAAAGGCTCAAGTGTAGATAGGGATTTAGTATATGATGGGCATATAAAAAATCAGTGGAAAAAGATTTCAATACATGGTTGATAATGTCACTATATGAAAAAATTACAATGACAGAGGTAGAGAACAAGTTTAATAAAAATAAATGCCAGATGGGACATATTCAAATGAAAAAAAAGAAGAAGAAAAGACAAAAAAGCAAAAAGAACTATAGAAGTGTTAGAAGAAAATAATCTTTTTTTTTCTCTTTTTTTTGGCCACGCCACATGGCATGTGGATCTTAGTTCCCAAACCAGGGATCAAACCCGTGCGCCCTGCAGTGGAAGTGTGGAGTCTTAACCACTGGACCTCCAGGGAAGTCCCCGAAGAAAATAATCTTGAGATTCGAAAGCCCTTTCCAGTCATGATACCAAAACCATGGAACTTTGATTTAACTACATAAAAAATAAAACATGGGTGAAAGTCAACCAAGAAGATATCTGCCACAAGTTTCTAAGGGTTGATATCCTTATTATCAAGATATTACAAAAACTCTTATAAATCAATACAATTTTCAAAAATCCTTAGAAAAATGAACTGAAAAGGCAATTTACAAAGAAGAAATAGAAATGGTCATAAAGCAAATGAAATCATGCTCAACCTCACTAGCAGTACAATAAGTGCAAATAAAAAACAATAATGAGCTTTTTGGGGTTTTTTTTGGTCTATCACAATGGCAAAAAGATTGATGACAACCATCACTGGCAAATGTGTAGACAAGCAAGCACTCTCGGCTGCTGGAGATGGGAGTCCAAATAGGCATAACTTTGCTAAAAGGAAAAATGGCAAATTCAATCAAAATACAAAGGTGTAAACCCTTTGCACCAGCAATGAGCATTTAGGAATTTATTTAAGGGGAATAACCAGACAGTCTACAAGGTATATGGGCAGACTGATCACAACACAGTGTCTTCTTTTCTAACAGAATCCCTGAATATAGCAATGAATCAGCCAAAAGACTACATTTTCCAAGCCCTCCTTGCAGCTAGGTGTTGTCAAGAAACTAAATTCTGGCCAAGGAGATATAACTGGAAGCTTTTTGTGTAACTTCCAAGAAACCTTTAAAAGACGGCAACTCATGCCTTTTGACTTCTTCTTCCCCTTTCCTCTTTCACTGCTTGGAATTGTTAATAACGAAAGATCTAGCAGCCAACCTAAGCTAAAGAGATAACAACCCTAGGAAGAGCTGCTCACACCTACCCACAGGGTAAAATATTAGATAGGGCCTTACCATTCCTTGATTGCCCATCTCCACACTTCCTCCACACACAAGAGAAATATGCTTCTACCTTATTTAGGCCACTATTTTGGAGCTCTTCTGTAATTCATAGCGGAAGCTAATCTTACCTTCTTTGCAATGTCATTTATAGTTATTATAGGTTGGAAACCTAAATGTCCATCTAAATGAGACTGGAATACTATGCTACCATTGAAACAGATGACCCAGAACTGAGCTGGGCAATAGGGCAGGCACTCACCACCTGTGCCTACTGATACTTGAAATGTGACCAGTCTAAACTGAGATGTGCTATTTAAGTGTAAAATACACACTAGAATTTGAAGACTTAGCATTAAAAAAAAAGAAAGAGGGGCTTCCCTGGTGGCGCAATGGTTGAGAGTCCGCCTGCCGATGCAGGGGACGCGGGTTCGTGCCCCGGTCCGGGAGGATCCCACATGCCGCGGAGCGGCTGGGCCCATGAGCCATGGCCGCTGGGCCTGTGCGTCCGGAGCCTGTGGTCCGCAACGGGAGAGGCCACGACAGTGAGAGGCCCGCATACCATAAAAAAAAAAAAAAAAGAAAGGATTTAAAAATATTGATTATATGTTGAAATGAGATAATGTTTAATATACTGGATAAAATAAATTATTAAAAATAATGCCACCGGGCTTCCCTGGTGGAGCAGTGGTTAAGAATCTGCCTGCCAATGCAGGGGACACGGGTTCGAGTCCTGGTCTGGGAAGATCCCACATACCGCGGAGCAACTAAGCTCGTGCGCCACAACTACTGAGCCTGCGCTCTAGAGCCCGCAAGCCACAACTACTGAGCCCGTGTGCCACAACTACTGGAGCCTGCGCGCCTAGAGCCCGTGCTCCGCAACAAGAGAAGCCACCGCAATGAGAAGCCCGCACACTGCAATGAAGAGTAGCCCCCGCTCACCACAACTAAAGAAAGCCTGCATGCAGCAATGAAGACCCAACACAGCCAAAAATAAACAAATTAATGTTTTTAAAAATTAATAATGTCACCTGTTTCCGTTTACTTTAAAAAAATGTGTGTGGTATAATAAAAATACACATTTGGTCTTTACGCCCAGTCCTTGGCACAGAGTTCCTAAAATTCTTAGAATTTCCTGAGTGACTGGGAGTGTCTTTTGTTATTCGTAACAAGCCCCTTTCAAACATACTTGAGTTTATGCTCATGAGGTCATGGCTTGGGGAGGGGTGGGTGCTGGTGGCCAGAGGAACCAGTGATTAGAAGGTGGAAACTTTTGATGCCACTCACCCCCTCACCTTCAGGGAGGGAAAAGGAGCTAGAGATTGAATTTAATCACCGATGACCAATGATTCGATCAATCGTGTCTATGTAATGAAACCTCCAAAAAACCCCTAAAAGACAGTGTTTAGGGAGCTTCTGGGTTGGCCATCACTTGAAGTGCTGGCAGGGTGGCTCCAGGAGCACATGGAAGAACCAGGTCCCACTCCCTCCCTCTCCCAATACCTTGTCCTGTGCACCTCTTCCATTTGGCTGTTCCTGAACTATATCCTTTATAATGAACTGGGAAGCAAAAGTGAGGTGTTTCCTGAGATCTGTGGGTCCCTCTAGCAAATTATTGAACCTGAGGAAAGGTGTGGGAACTTCCAAGTTTAGAGCCGGTCACTCAGAAGCACAGCTAGCCCCGGGGACTTGCGACTGGCATCTGAAGTGGGGCAGTCTTGCGGGACTGAGCCCTTACCTTGTGGAGGTCTGTGCTAACTCCAGGAGCTAGTGTCAGAACTGAACTGAATTGTGGATACCTGGTTGGTTTCAAAGAATCAGTGTGGAAAAACAACATGTATTTGGTGTCAGAAAAGAAACACACAGTTGGTGTTAGAAGTGGTGTGAAGAAAAACAAGACAGCTCAGTGTCATTACTATAAAATTTTAAATTATACTTGTGGTTTTTTTTTTTTTTTTTGCAAAGAGGAAAGTGCTATTTATTATTTATTTATTTTTTTGCTTTATAACAAATTTATATACTTGTGGTTTGCATTATATTTCTATTGGACAGCACTGATCTATATATATTGGCACAGAAAATGACCATGCTATATTATGAAATGTGAAAGAAATAGGCCATAAACATGCATATATAGTATGTCCACATCTTAGTAAAGGATCATATATCTTTGGAAGTTAACACAAAGTTAACTGTGGTTTTGTCTCACAACAAATAATAAATACCTATTAATTTTTATGATCAACATTAATCCACAGAACATCTTCATTGTGGGATAACATTCTAGGGCTCAGCTACATAAGAGCACTTCACAGGTCCCCAGAACTATAACACACAGTGTTTTTCCCATGCTCTGTCCTTCTAAAATTGAGGCAAATTCTATATCTTAACTCATTCACTAGTCAATTGATCAAAGACTACATCTTAGTGTTTTCTTATAAATGAAAAAATGTCTTGAAGAAGAAAAAGGAAAGAATAAACAAAAAAGACTAACCTCCAAGTACGTTCTGGGAATAAGACCTTTGTTTCCTTTGGCATTCTTAGCCATCCACCAACCATCAGGGTTTTTTTCAATTATAAGGAGAATTTCCCCTTTCTTAAAGAAAATAAAAGTAAAAATTTTTAAATTAAAATTTACCCCTAAATTCAGAATTATCAACATGAAAACTATTTTCAAAAACAGAAGAGCATCTACTCTTTTTACCATTTTACTACCAGGTAACTTTGATAACAGAATTTTGCCTGACTACCGCTTGCAAATCTTAATTATCACTTATTTTATTTAAACAGATTGAGTCTTTAAAAAGTTAGTATCAGGAATATCTAATCCAGGGATACAGGTAGAGTTTTCTTACTATGTTAGGTATGAAAATTTATCCTTCGGTTAGCTTGCAGTCTGTTTCTACTACCTTAAATGTAAGGTCTCCGACTTGCTGAGCCGTAAAATCTCCGACAGCAATGTATTCTCCACTTGTGGCCTCTTCATCATCATCATCATCATCATCATCATCTTCTTCAGCAGAACTGTCATCGTCCTCTCCTTCAGTAAGCGCCCCAGTTCTGCAAAAAATAATTCTTTGACAAGGGTCACCTGAAATAACGTATAAGAACAGATCCAGATTGAGTACGAGTATAACTCCTACATATAGAACTGGCCTATATTTGGAAGTGGCAAATAAAGGGAATAAAGGGAAAGTGCAACTAACAGTTTCTACCATCTAGCAAAGAATATGTGACCGAGGAACTGAGAGTGATGAGGAGTTAATATATCTGAGGAACGTATGTGACCTGGTGAAGCATGTGCTGGACTTGAGGCCAAGAGACTTGCACTGAAATCTTGGATTCATCCATTCAGCAGATGCTGCTTGAGCATTACTGTACAGTGATTAGAGCACGGGCTCTGAGTTTAAGTTCTGGTTCTATCTCCTTCTCATTGAGTGACCTTGGATAGGTTTCTTTTAATCTCCCCATTTCTCATTGGTAAAGTGGAGATAATAATAGAACCTGCCTCATAAGGTCATCATGAAGATGAGAGGAGTTACAAACTTGCAAAGTGTTTACAACAGTGTCTGCAGGCTTTCAATAAAAGTCGGCGATGATGATGATGATGATGATGATATATGTCAGGTTCCATGTCAGACACAGTAGATACAGAGATAAATGAGACACAATTCCCTGTCCTCAAGGAGGACAATGAAACAATCTATCAGACGGATAAGTACTATATAGTTCAACAGATACTGCAATAGAGGTAAACACAGGATACCAAGGAAGCACACAAGAGGGACACCTAACTTCGACTGCATGGGTGGGGGTCAGAAAGGCTTAGAATTAGGTCTTGAGGGATGAATTGGAATTAATCAGGTAAAAGGGGAGTAGAAAGGTAAGGAAGGGAGTGGAGAAAGGAGGCTCAAGATCAGGGAACTTCAAGTAGCTCATGAGTGGTAGGACGAGGCTTGGGAGAAATAAGCAAGAGATGAGATTGAAAAGAGGTGAGCAGAACGCAGCCCATGTGAGCTTTATCTCTAAAGGTATTCCCTAAAAATGAAGGGAAAGGCATGATCTGATCTTCACTTCAGGAAGATGATCAGGTGTCACGTGGGCAAGGGATTGGAAGAAGGGCTAAAGACAAAGATGGCTGTTAAAAGTGAGACATGAAACAGTTTAAACTAAGAATTAGGGATGAAGAGAAAGGTGTTTGGGAAAGATACTGAGGAGGGAAGAGAGAGGAGCTAAAATACTAGCTTGGATAAGTCGTTAAGTCTCCCTGAGCTTTATTTATTCATTCAACATGCAGCATTTACTGGGCACCTACTGTGTGACAGACACTATGTGCTAGGGGTGTAACAATGAACAAAATAGAGGTCTTTGCTCTCCTAACGCTTACATTAGAGAAGCTTATCTTTAAAATGGGATAACAGGGGCTTCCCTGGTGGTGCAGTGGTTGAGAGTCCACCTGCCAATGCAGGGGACACGGGTTCGAGCCCTGGTCCGGGAAGATCCCACATGCCATGGAGCAACTAAGCCTGTGTGCCACAACTACTAAGCCTGTGCTCTAGAGCCCGTGCTCCACAACAAGAGAAGCCACCACAATGAGAAACCCACGCACTGCAACAAAGAGTAACCCCCACTTGCCACAACTAGAGAAAGCCCACACGCAGCAACGAAGAGCCAACACAGCCAAAAATAAATAAATGAAATAAATTTTTAAAAATAAAAAATAAAAAAATAAAATGGGATAACAATACGTTGATGCAAATGGACATTGCTAACCATAAAACTAGCCAAATAGACCCAAATGGCTCTTCTTTATTATGCTAATACAGTAAATTTCAATTAGTGATTTTTCAATGTTAAATTAACCTTGCATTCTAGAATAAATCCCACTTAGTCATGATGTACTGTCATTTTTATATGCCCTGGATTCTATTTGCTAATATTTTATATTGAGTTTGTGCATTCATTCATGAAGGCCTTGTATTTTTCTTATAATACTCATCAGGTTTTGATATTGAAGTTATCTAGCACTCATGAAATGATCTGGGAAATGTTTCTTTTTCAATTCTCTAGAAAGATTTTATAATACTGGTATTATTTCTTACTTAAATGCAGAAATTTATCAGTGAAGCAACCTGAGGGTTTATTCTGTGGAAAGGTTTTAATTATATATTCAACTTTAGTAGATATTTTGGTAGTATTATTAAGATTTTCTATTTATCTTGTGTAAATTGAGTACATTTTATTTTTCAAGGAACTTATTTTATCTAAATTTTCAAATTTATTGGCATTAAGATGTTCATAGTATCTTCATAGTATCTTTTTAATTTCTGTAGACTCTGTAGTGATTAGTTTTCTTCCCTGTTTTATTGTTGCTGTTTTACTTCTCTTTCTCTTTTCTTAATCAGTCTTGCTTGGAATTTACCCATTTAATTAACTTTTCCAAAGAACCAACTATTGGTTTATTGATTTTATCTACTGTATGTCTGTTTATTATTCACTGTCTTCTGTTCTTTATTATTTCCTTACTTCTATTTTTCTTGGGTTTAATTTGTTATTCTTATTCTGGCTTCTTAGGTTGGAAACTTCAGTAATTAATTTTCAACTTTTCTAAACTATGCATTTAAAGTCATAAATTTCCCTCTAAATGCTGCTTTAGCTGCAGCCCCCAGTTGTATTTTATTATCATTCAAAATATTTTAAGATTTCCATTGTAATATTTTCTTTGACCCCTAGGTTACATAGAAGTATGTGACTTAATTTGCAAACATCTGGAGATTTTTAGTTATTTTTCTGTCATTTGAGTTTAAAAAAAAATTGATATATAATTGACATATACCATTGTATTAGTTTTAGATTGTCACTGAGTTTTAATGTAATTCCAAGTCATCAGACTACACACTACATGATTTCAGTCCTTTGACATTTGTTGACAATTGGTTTATGGTCCATTATGATTCATTTTGGTTAACATTACACATGCACTTGGAAGAGAGGTATATTATCTAGTTGGATACAACATTCTACAAACATATTTTTAATTAGGTAAAGGTGGTTAAGGTTTGTGGATTATATAGCTCTCCTTCAGTGCTAACAATTTTTACATTATACACTGCAAAGCTATGTTATTAGGTGTCTACACATTAGGGATAATTTTTTTCTATTGAATTTATTATTATAAGATATATTATTATTTATTTTATAAGATTATTATTTTTATTATTATAAGATGTATTTTTATTTTTTAAAATTATAAGATGCATTATTTTTTATTATTTATAAAAAATTATTATTATTATTTATTATTATTATAAGATGTATTTTATTATTTTATTATTATTATAAGATGTATTTATCTATTAAATTACTTTTGACCTTAAAGTCTTCTCTGCCTGATACTACTATAGCTGCATCACCTTTGTTTTGGTCAGGGTTAACATGGAATACCTTTTTCCAATCTTTTACTTGTAACCTAGCTATGCTGTTTTAAATGGCCCCCAAACATACTGCTGAAATGCTGTGTAGTGTTCCCAAGCACAAGAAGGCTGTGATGTGCCCTAATGGAGAAAATAAGTGTGTTAAGATTTCTTCAGGCATGAATTATAGGGTTGTTGGCTGTATAACAATCCAAATAATCCAAATAATTTTCTTTTTACACATCAACACTGACATTAAAGGCATGGTCCTTATTTTCTTTTAAAAAAATTTTTAAATATATTTATTTATTTATTTATTTTTGGCTATGTTGGGTCTTTGTTGCTGCTCGTGGGCTTTCTCTAGTTGTGGCAAGCGGGGGCTACTCTTCGTTGTAGTGCGCGGGCTTCTCATTGCAGTGGCTTCTCTTGTTGCGGAGCACAGGCTCTAGGCGTGCAGGCTTCAGTAGTTGTGGCACGCGGGCTCAGTAGTTGTGGCTCGTGGGCTCTAGAGCACAGGCTCAGTAGTTGTGGCACACGGGCTTAGTTGCTCCGTGGCATGTGGGATCTTCCCAGACCAGGGCTTGAACCCGTGTCCCCTGCATTGGCAGGCGGATTCTTAACCACTGCACCACCAGGGAAGCCCGATCCTTATTTTCTAACATCTGTTTATTTAGCTTTTCCGATCTCTGTTTTATTTCCCCAGCTAGCTTATAAATTACCTGAGAGCAGAGATTATGGCTTCTACTTCTTTACATCTCTCATGGGATCTCACACTTTCTACTATACACAATAAATAAATGTTGACTAATTGTACTGTTACTGCCATTTGTTTTTATCTATATATGACTTTATTCTGAGTCAAACATTAAAACTGCTGGCGACATAATATCTGAAAGAAAGAAAGGAAGGAAGGGAGCATACTCAGTGACATTTTCTCTACTTATGGACACAGCAAGTTCCTGCAGTTGGTGGGTAAGCTTATCCAAAAGATTGTGTTCCTCCTCTTTCTTCTGATTGTAACTCCCAACAGGGGCAGGTTCATCAGCCTATGAGAGAATATAAGTCTATTTCACTAAAAAAATAAAAATAAAAATTTCAGTTTCCGATTACATTTATTTTAAAAGTAAAAAACTCCAGTAAGTGCTAAAAGACAAAGCAAATATTGATATGAGACTATGCCTACTTTAGAGAAATAAGTTTAAAAGAAATGTAGATTATTATGTTGGAATGCAAACCACATGACAAAATAAAAGTATACCTCCTGTTTTTTTGTTTTGTTTTCTTGCTTGGTATGGCAGCCCCTCTATAGTCAGTAAGGGACAGGTTCCAGACAGAGGACCAGCTTTGGAGTCAAAAATACAAGTGCCAAGTCCAAGTTCTGCCACTTACTGGCAGTGAGACTGGGAAAGCTGCTTCACCTTTGGAAGCCTCAGTTTCCTCATTTGTGAAACAGGAATAGTTAGGTTTTCAAATTTAGGGTCAGTCTGCCTCCGGAATTACAGTTTTGTGTCACTGGAGAAATGCAGAAGAGACACTCAGTGACCACTTGTCTCAGACGCAGTAAAGGAGATTCACATGCAGGCAGGCAGATGACTTTCAAATGCCTTCCACCCTAAATGCTCTGTGAGTCTCTGGCCCGGACACCTAGCTGAAGCTCAGGCTCATATTAAAAGAGGAAATCCTGATGGGAACTGCCCAGAGTAAATTCTAGTTTGCCCTGTTTCTGCAGAGTCACCAATATCAGGGCTGCCATGTGATATAAGAAGTTTCTCTACCACTTACCCTCAGGGCCAGATTATGTACTCTCCCCACAATGTAATTAAAATGAAATAATTCTAAACTGTAAAACACAAAACTTACTCAATGCAAAAATAAAAATAGCTCCTTCCGGGTTTTTCCGAGTCCTTAATGCTGGGTGAGTTCATTAAAGCTGAACTTTTACCAGGGTTTGGAGCCCTGGCTTTTCTGCTCCCAAGCACATTCAGTAAGCCCATCGGGCAGGTCAGCACTGACCACAGTTACACTTCATAACTTACGTGAACCCAGGAACTTACCCCCTCTAATGAACTTCCACTTAACAAAATATTTGGGTAAAAACAGAATTTTTTTAACATGATTAACCGTAATACTTACTTTGCTTAATTTTTGAAGAGCATTTTTATTTTCATCTATTGCCTGTTTTAATTGGATACATCTAAATTTTAAAAAAGAAACAAAATATTGATTTTTTAATTGTCAGAACGAAAAGCTATTTTATAAAATCATACATAAGTCTTTAAGCAGGTAAGGCAATTTCTTTTTTTTTTTAAAGCAAGCATCTGCCTTTAAAAAAAATTAATTAATTAATTAATTTTTGGCTGTGTTGGGTCTTCGTTTCTGTGCTAGGGCTTTCTCTAGTTGTGGCGAGCGGGGGCCACTCTTCATCACGGTGCGCAGGCCTCTCACTGTCGCGGCCTCTCTTGTTGCGGAGCACAGGCTCGAGACGCGCAGGCTCAGTAGTTGTGGCTCACGGGCCTAGTTGCCCCGCGGCATGTGGGATCTTCCTAGACCAGGGCTCGAACCCGTATCCCCTGCATTGGCAGGCAGAGTCTCAGCCACTGCACCACTAGGGAAGCCCAGGTAAGGCAATTTCTATTGCATGAATGATGTTTAAAAATTCACATGTAAATGCCTTTCCATTCATTAGCTTGGGTGATGCTCATAGTCAAGATCTCAGGTATGAGGTATGATAACCAGAACTCAGAAAACTTCAGTGACTCTGGGCTTCAGTTTCCTATCCCTAAACTAAGGAAAGCACTGGACTTTAAAAATGCTTCTCCAGCTATAAAATTCCATAAACCTAGGATGCAACCAAGACGACAAAACTAATAATGATAATAACAGCTAAAATTTATTTTTTGCGTCACAAATACTGCTAAGCAGTTTACAAGCATCACCTCATTTGAGTCTCATAACAACCCTCACTCCAGTTGAAGAAAGTGAGGTTCTGAAAAGGGACCAGAGCTAGTCAGAGGGAGAGTAGCCATGTGAAGGCAGAGTTTAGGATTCTACAGCTGGCCTCTCCCCACAACAGCACACTCCCCTCGTGAACATGGCCCATCCATATGGGTACAGTGTTTTAGATATTTCATGGACAGCTCATATAATTTGGCTTAAGTCTTAGACACCCAAATTAGAAGTATGAAAATGACCGAGTTTGGGGTTAGTGGAGGCAAACGATTATATATAGAATGGATAAACAACAAGGTCCTACATACAGCAAGGCACAGCGAACTATATTCAGTATCCTGAGATAAACCGTAAAGGAAAAGAATATAAAGAAGAATGTATATATAGGTATAACTGAATCACTTTGCTGTACAGCAGAAATTAACACAACACTGTAACTCAACTGTACTTCAATTTTAAAAAAAGAGAGAGAAAAAAATGACTGAAAATGGGCTACAGCTAGTTATGAGTTTTCAAAAATCAAATGTTTTCTCCACCAATAACCTGAAAAAGTCATTATTTTTTATGCTGAGTTATTTTTTTTTCTTCCAGAGACTCATAAAATGAAATGAGCAGTGAAAAGGGGGACAAAAATCCTTTGTGAAAGAGGCAGAAAAGAGAAGTAGAAACATCAACCCACAGCTGACCCTGCTAGTTATCTACCCCAAAGCCCTTCTGCCACCCTCCTCCATGCTGGCATGCTTGGCCTCCCACTGACACGCAAGTGCTCAGCCTCCACTGCAGGTAGGGTGTGTGTATGGCCCAGCACTGGCCAATGATACATAAAAGAAATGTGTTGGGCAGTTCCTCCCATTTTATTCTCCCTGATGGAGCAGGTAAAGAACCATCACCCTTTCTGCTTTTAGGTAATGATGACTGGGGACTTTGTAATGGTATGCAGGGCTGTCACGGACAAGCTGAAGAGGATAGAGAAAAATGACAGGAAGGGCTGGTCCTTGAGACCTATATACACAACAGTAGAAGAACCCATGGCAACTCTCTAGAATAATCAGCTTAGTCCCTCATTCTTAAAAAAAAAAAGATAATCCAAGGACCATTGGGCATAATGAAGAAAACTAGCAACATGGAATATAAAATTTAAGACTAACCAAAAGGAAACAAATAAAAAAAATCTGAGCCCAGAGGAACCAAAGACAACTCAGAGAACAGAAAAGAACTTAAAAAAAAAAAAAAAAAAAACAACTCCCAATCATGGAAGTATTAATGAGATAACCTAAAAACAGGAACATAATGCTAGAAAAAAGAAAAATTAAAGAACAAGGAAAAAGACTTGTAAATTAACAATACAGCTGCTGAAATAAAACATCCACGGAAAAGTTAAAAGAAAAGTTGGCTGCTCTTGCCTTCTGAGATGGCCCACACTCTGTGGAGTGTGTTTCTCTCTAAATAAATCCACGTCTTACCTATCACTTTGTCTCTCACTGAGTTCTTTCTGCAATGAGACATCAAGAACCTGAGCTTCATTAAGTCCTGAAACCAGGTGTGTGATCTCAGTTAAAAGAAGTCCCAAGCTGGGTTTTGGCTGGGTCTGAGACCTGGCCCATGGGTTCAAATCCCAACCTGAGTTGCACAGTTTCAGAAGGTTTGAGGAAAAGGAACACTGAGAAAGGCTTGTGCAAGGTCAGGATTGGCTAAGATAAGACTGAATTTAGGGACTTCCCTGGTGGTCCAGTGGTTAGGACTCTGCACTTCTACTGCAGGGGACACGGGTTCGATCCCTGGTCAGGGAATTAAGATCCCACAAGCCAAAAAAAAAAAAAAAAAAAAAAAAAGTGCCAAGAGAACCTCTCAGGCATAAACAAAAAAACAAAGAAACAAAAACTAGTGGGGAGAGACCTAGAGGAAAATTCCAGGAGGTTCAATACCTGGCTCAAAGGTGTTTCAGGAAGAAACAAACAGAAGTAAAAAAATTATCTTTTAGTAAAAGAAACTCTCCCGGAGCCCATGAGAGACAAGAGTTTTCAAACTGAAAAGACCCCTTGAGTGTTGAGAAGAATTCAAACAACACCTAAATACACCATGACAAAATTTCAAAACACCAAGGCCGAGAAGAAAAGCCTCAAACAGAGATCAATTACAAAGGAATGACCATGAACCTTGGCAGCATCACTGGGTGTAAAGGAGCCAGACAATGGCTTCAAAGGTTTAAGTACAAAATTTTTTACTCTATATCTACCCAATTATTAATCAAACGTAAGGGTTGAATGTTGTTTTCAGACATGCAAATATCAATGTGTATTTTAAAATGACTGTGAGGGGATCTTTTTATACACAGAGAAGACTATTACTTGGGTATAAAAATAATTATTAGCTTATTAAAATAAAATTTAAAAATCTAGTTTTCCCTGGTACTTCAATTCAGCATATAACTCTCATTCTATATTAAAATCTAGTAAAGCAAGGACAATTACCTTCTCTTTTTCTTTCATTATTGTTTGATTAATTCAACTTGAGCTAAATTCCTCAAATAATCAATCCTACTAATGAAGGTAGTTAATTAAATTCCCACATCTTAAAATTGATTTAAATTTTATTTTGCTTTTAAGCACTCTGAATGCCTGACTTAAGCAAAATTTTTTCAAATGTTCTAATGAATCATTTAAACTAGCAGCACAAATCTCACATCCATTTGAATGTTATAAATTCTTTAAATACCCAAAGCATACAGATTATTTTAATGATGTCCTAAACTTAATACAAAAGTAATAATAGTCTAATTTGATTTAGTTCATCATGTCTATGTAATTTTAAACTCTAGTTAATTTTAAACTCTCCCAAGGATTAAAAAGAAAATTCAAAACAAAACAAAACAAAAAACAATCATCCATCATGAGAACAGTTTTCCCATCTCAAGAGAGCTAAGGTCACCATCCCAAGCAAGGCAGAATTGCTAATAGACAGAGACTTCTGACAGGTCACAGGATCTGGGGCTACATAGGCCAAGGACTTACCATAATTTGGCCTAAGCCACTGATGTTCACTCTGAGCTGTTTTTATAGTTGCTGTCACAACAGCAAGTCCATAACCTTCAGGCTTAGGTTGTTTGCTCTTAGACCCAAATTATACCATGACATAATTCTTGCATTTGATTCAAATGGACCAAAGGCTGCAACTCCACTGAGACTGTAGTGAAGTTCCTTCTCTTGCTTAACTAAATTCTGCATTTCTTGGACAAGTTTCTAGGAACATACAGCCCACCAAAACTGAATCAAAAAGAGCTAGATAGGGCTTCCCTGGTGGCGCAGTGGTTGAGAGTCCGCCTGCCGATGCAGGGGACACGGGTTCACGCCCCGGTCCGGGAAGATCCCACATGCCGCAGAGCGGCTGGGCCCATGAGCCATGGCCGCTGAGCTTGTGCGTCCGGAGCCTGTGCTCCGCAACGGGAGAGGCCACAACAGTGAGAGGCCCGCGTAATGCAAAAAAAAAAAAAAAAAAAAAAAAAAAAAAAAAAAAAAAGAGCTAGATAATTTGAACAGACCAATCACTAGAGGTGAAATAGAATCTATAATTTTAAAAACTCCCTGCAAACAAAAGTCCAGGACCAAATGGCTTCACTGGGGAGTTCTACCAAGCATACAAAAAAGAACTATACTGATCCTTCTCAAACTCTTCCAAAAGACTGAAGAGGAGGGAACACTCCCAAAGTCATTCTATGAAACCACCATCACCCTGATACCAAAATGAGACAAGGATAACACCAAAAAAGAAAATTACTGGCCAATATCTTTGACGAATATAGATACAAAAATTCTTAACAAAATATTAGCAAACCGAATCCAACAACACATAAAGAAGATCATACACCACGATCAAGTTGTCAGGGTCACATAGATGGTTCAACATATGCAAATCAATGTGATACACCACAACAACAAAAGAAAAGACAAAAACCACATGATCATCTCAATCGATGCAGAAAAAGCATTTGATAAAATTCAACATTTATTCATGATAAAAACTCTTACCAAGGGGCTTCCCTGGTGGCGCAGTGGTTGGGAGTCCGCCTGCCGATGCAGGGGACACGGGTTCGTGCCCCGGTCTGGGAAGATCCCACATGCCACGGAGCAGTTGGGCCCGTGAGCCATGGCCGCTGAGCCTGTGCATCTGGAGCCTGTGCTCCGCAATGGAAGAGGCCACAACAGCGAGAGGCCCGCGTACCGCAAAAAAAGAAAAAAAAAAAACTCTTACCAAGGAACTTCCCTAGTGGTGCAGTGGTTAAGAATCTGCCTGCCAATACAGGGGACATGGGTTCGATCCCTGGTCTAGGAAGATCCCACATGCCGCAGAGCAACTAAGCCCATGCACCACAACTACTGAGCCTGAGCTCTAGAACCTGCGAGCCACAACTACTGAGCCCATGAGCTGCAACGAGTGAGCCCACATGCCACAACTACTGAGCCTGTGTGCTGCAACTACTGAAGTCTGCGTGCCTAGAGCCCGTGCTCCACAACAGGAGAAGCCACCACAATGAGAAGCCCACGCACTGCAACAAAGAGTAGCCCCCCACTCACTGCAAATAGCGTACGCCCGTGCGCAGCAACGAAGACCCAACGCAGCCAAAAGTAAATAATAAATAAATAAAATTTAAAAAAAACAAAGAAAAACCTCTTACCAAAATGGGTATAGAGGCAACATATCTCAACATACTAAAAGCTACTTATGACAAACCCACAGCCAACATAATACTCAATGGTGAAAAGCTGACAGCCTTCCCACTAAAATCTGCAACAAGACAAGGATGCCCACTCTCACCACTTCTAGTCAACATAGTATTAGAAGTCCTAGCCACAACAATCAGACAAGAGAAAGAAATAAAACGTATCCAGATTGAAAGAGAAGAGGTAAAATTGTCATTATATGCAGATCACATGATATTATATGTAGAAAACCTTTAAAGACTCCACACAAAAACTACTAGAACTGATAAAGAAATTCAGCAAGGTAGCAGGATACGAGATTAACATACAGAAACCAGTTGCATTTATTTACACTAATGATGAAATATCAGAAACAGAAAATGAAAAAAAAATATATATATATCAGAAAGGGAAAGTAAAAAAAAAAAGTCCCTTTTAAAATCACATCAAAAGGGACTCCCCTGGTGGTGCAGTGGTTAAGAATCTGCCTGCCAATGCAGGGCACACGGGTTCAAGCCCTGGTCCGGGAAGATCCCACATGCCACGGAACAACTAAGTCCATGCGCCACAACTACTGAGCCTGCGCTCTAGAGCCCGTGAGCCACAACTATTCGGCCCACGTGCCACAACTACTGAAGCCCGTGTGCCTAGAGCCCAAGCTCTGCAGCAAGAGAAGCCACCACAATGAGAAACCTGCGCATTGCAACAAAGAGTAGCCCCCACTCGCCACAACTAGAGAAAGCCCACGCACACCAACGAAGACCCAACAAGGAAGATCCAATGCAGCCAAAAATAAATAAATAAATTTATTTAAAAAAATCACATCAAAAAAATAATAAAATACTTAGGAATAAACCTGAGTAAGGTGAAAGACTTATGCTGAGAACTATAAAACACTGATAAAGGAAACTGAAGATGATTCAAAGAAATAGAAAGAATATTATTAATTTGACTGGAAGAATTACTATTGGATTAATTAGATTGGAAGAATTAATATTATTAAAATGACCATGCTACCCAAAGCAATCTACAGATTTGATGCAATTCCTATCAAATTACCCATGACATTTTTCACAGAACTAGAACAAGTAATCCTAAAAGGTATATGGAACCATGAAAGACCCAGAACTGCCAAAGCAATCCTGAGGAAAAAGAACAAAGCAGGAGGCTTAACCCTCCCAGACTTAAGACAATACTACAAAGCTACAGTAATCAAAACAGCATGGTACTGGCACAAAAACAGACATATGGGTCAATGGAACAGAATAGAGAGCCCAGAAATAAACCCACACACCTACAGTCAATTAATCTTCAATGAAGGAGGCAAGAATATACAATGGAGAAAAGACAGTCTCTTCAGCAAGCAGTATTGGGAAAGCTGGACAGCTGTGTGTAAATCAATGAAGTTAGAACATACACTCACAATATACACAAAAATAAACTCAAAATGGCTTAAAGACTTAAATATAAGACATAGAACCACAAAACTCCTGGAAGAGAACATAGGCAAAACATTCTCTGACATAAATTGTCGCAATGTTTTCTTAGGTCAGTCTCCCAAGGCAATAGAAATAAAAACAAAAATAAACAAATGGGACCTAATCAAACTTACAAGCTTTTCCACAGAAAAGGAAACCATAAACAAAACGAAATGACAACCTATGGACTGGGAGAAAATATTTGCAAATGATGCAACCAACAAGGGCTTAATTTCCAAAATATACATACAGCTCATACAACTCAGCAACAAGAAAACAAACAACCCAATCAAAAAACGGGCAGAAGACCTAAATAGACATTTTTCCAAAGAAGATATACAAATGGCCAATAGGCACATGAAAAGATGTTCAAAATCACTAATTATTAGAGAAATGAAAATCAAAACTACAATGATGTACCACCTCACACTGGTCAGAATGGCCATGATTAAAAAGTCTACAAAAAAACAAATGCTGGAGAGGGTATGGAGAAAAGGGAACCCTCCTACACTGTTGGTGGGAATGTAAATTGGTGCAGCCACTATGGAAAACAGTATGGAGGTTCCTCAAAAAACTAAAAATAAAGCTGCCCTATGATCCAGCAATCCCACTCCTGGGCATATATCCAGACAAAACTCTAATTTGAAAAGATACATGCATCCCTCTGTTCACAGCAGCACTATTTACAATAGCCAAGACATGGAAGCAACCTAAATGTCCATCAACAGATGAATGGATACAGAAGATGTTATATATATATACACACACACACACACACATGCACACACACACACACAGTGGAACACTACTCAGCCACAAAAAAGAATGACATACTGCCATTTGAAGCAACATGGATGAACCTAGAGATTATCATATTAAGTAAGTCAGAAAGAGAAAGAAAAATACCATATGATAGCACTTATATGTGGAATCTAAAATATGACACAAATGAACTTATCAGTGAAACAGAAACTGACTCACAGCCATAGAGAACAGACTTGTGGTTGCCAAAGGAGGGGTGGGGGTGTGGGGGAGGGATGGATTCAGAGTTTGGGACTAGCAGATGCAAACTATTATATATAGGATGGATAAACAGCAAGGTCCTACTGCATAGCACAGAGAACTACATTCAATATCCTGTGATAAACCATAATGGAAAGAATATGAAAAAGAACATATATATATATATGCACACATACACATATATATGTATAACTGAACCACTTTGCTGTACACCAGAAACGAACACAACATTGTAAGTCAACTATACTTGAATTTAATTAATTAATTAATTATATCTATAAATTCTGCATTTATCTTAAAACATCTTTATTGCCTTCCCACTTTAATGTCTTATAGCTAAGTAATGTTAGACATATTAACTAACCACTGTGAACCTTAATTTTCTCATCTATATTAATGAGTATCTCAAAATGTTATTGTAAAAATTAATTAAGAAAAAGTTTTTAGGGTATGGACCACACTGCTTGGTACACACAGAGTACAAAATAAATGTAAGCTGCCCCTTTTTAACATTTGTAATTCTCTATTTAATCTTATCATTCCAACATTTAGACTAGGTAGACATAGATAATTAGAAGAAATATTGTAAAATACATTTTGGAAAATTTCATTCATTGTTACCTCAATATTACTTCCCATTATTATTTTGTCTTTTTAGAAATGTTATTAATTAAAAAAGGAAATAATTCCTCAATTTCAATGCTGTAAATACTGCTCACTGAAATGTAAGTATAGTCCTTACAAAGCTAACATAATTTCATACGCTTTACCTTTGGTAAATATCTCGCCTTTTACTGGCTTCTAGAGCTCCTTTCAATCGACTCTCAGAAAGCAAATCATCAACCTACAATAAATGGAGACTGTTTAAAATATCATATTGTTAAATACCATATAACCTCAGGAAATAAAATTTTAATTCTTTTTTCCCAATATTTTATAATGAATACTTTTAAATATACAATAAAGTTGAAAGAACTTTATAGTGAACATCCAAATACCCACCACCTAGATTCTACTATTAATATTTTACTATACTTTTATGACCCATCTATTCATCAATTCATCTTATTTTTTATGTATTTCAAAGTGAACTACAATCATCAATATATTTCCCCTTAATACACCATGGGTATCACTAACTAGAGTTCAATATTTGGTGTAAAATTTACATACAAATGAAATGCACAAATCTTAAGTATACATTTACTGAGTTTTGGCAAATGCATACACCATGTAATCCAAACCCCTATCAACGTACAGAAAATTACCATTACTCCAGAAAGTATGTACTCGTTTGTGTAATCATTTCACAAGAATGTTTTTGAGATACTTCCATATTGTTGTGTGTATCATTAGTTTATTCCTTCTTATTGCTGAGTAGTATTCATTATATGAATAAACGACAAAATTTTTAATCCTCATTCTTATATCTTATATTGTGATTTAGTAATTTCCAAACACTACGTTTAACTTTGCCAACATACCCACAAAAGAGGCACATACATCTTTTGCATTCTATAGATACTGTGGAGAAGATAAAGTGGATGAAAAAAGAGAAATAAAAATTCTCTACTCTTGCCATTTTGCATCTGTCTGTTATTTACAAAATTCACACACATGGTAACAGAGTCAGTCATCACATGCATGACCCAGATGGGCACTTGATCACTTGTCCCATGGATACCAAGTTGGAAATATGTTCCATTTTTTGCTTCAGGTATCTTCCATGGAGCCAGGGAAGAATGAGCTCACACTACCTACAGAGTCCTTCACAGACATGCAGGGTATCAAAAGGCTCCGGAGCCAGTTTGTCTCTGACTTGAATAATCCTGGCAATAGTTTGCTTTGTTACATCTTTGTAATAATGATAATTTTTTTAGTTTAGTTCTACATTTCCTGGTTCTCTCAATGTCCCATTAAGTTTAAAATTAAATACAAAACCATATTAAGCATCTGGCCAAAGCTTAGCTTAAGTCAATGTCACATCAAGTTTTATTTTTATTTCTACCAGAAGAGTATTCTATTTTGTTGTACCACTATAATTCCAATAGAGTCCATTAAGAAACATTTATCCATCCCATCTTTTGTACTTCTTAAGTGAAAGTCCAAAAGTGGATAAAATATGAGCATTCAGTACATCTCTTACCTGCTAAAGTTTATAAAATAATTCTGTTTAGTGGAAACTATTTGGTAATAGATCAAATGAAAAATAAAAAGTAAAATTAGCAAAGTAAAATAGGAATTTCAGAAAATAAATTAACAACCCATTAATTACTACTTACTTTTTTCTTAAAAAAATTTTTTTTCTTGGCCATGCCACGTGGCCTGTGGGATCCTAGTTCCCCGACCAGGGATTGAACCAGGACCCTCAGCAGTGAAAGCGTGGAGTCCCAACCACTGGACCACCAGGGAATTCCCTTTCTTAATTTTTTTAAAAGATTTTTTTTTAAAACGTGGACCATTTTTAAAGTCTTTATTGAATTTGTTACAATATTGCCTCTGTTTTATGTTCTGTTTTTTTGGCCCCCAAGCATGTGGGATCTTAGTTCCCCGACCAGGGGTTGAACCCACACCCCCTGCACTGGAAGGCGAAGTCTTAACAAATGGACCGCCAGGGAAGTCTCCCCACCCCAACCCAAAATTATGAAAATATCAAAAATTATGAAGCGAAACATAATAGTCATTAGTATTCTGCCACATAGAGTTACCATGCTGGCATGTTTCCTCCCATCTTTTTTTCTATGTATATTACATATAAAATTTTTAAACTGAAATACTGTATATTCAATTTTATATTCTTTTTCTAACTTGACATTTTATCACAAATATTTTCCCTAACATGTTAAAATCTCCTTAAAATTTTAATCTCAGTATTATATCCCAACATGTTATTTATCCATTCCCCTACTACTGATCATTTAAGTTGCATCCAGCCTTTTGTATTATAAGTAATACTATGATGAATACCTCCATACCTCAACCTGTGTCCAATTTTTTATTATTATGTACGGTAAATTCCTGGAAATGTAATTCCCAGCTTAGGAGCATGAATACTTGCTACATCTTGTCAAACCACTTTCCAGAAACGCTGTGCCTTATACCCTGCAGCAGTGTAAGTGCCTGTTTCATCACAGCCTCCCCAATACCGGGTATTGTGATATTTTAAGTGCTTGTTATCTCTTACTTCCTTTGCAATTACTTGATTATCTTTTAAGTTAACTTTTCTCATATTTGTGTGTTACTAGTATTTCTCCTTTAGTTCAAGTCCTTTGCTCATTTGTCAGGTCTTATTTTTCTTATATATTAGGACTATTCCTTGCCACCTATTTCGCTTGGATTCATGTGAAGCAAAAACACTCAATAGCTCCACTGGATGAGGGATAAAGGAAAGGGGGCATGAAAAGTGGAGGAGAGTGATGTTGGGCGCAGAAGTGGTTGGAATAATTATTGTTAAAAGTTTAGATTTGGAGGTGAGATGGGTTAAGGGAGTTGTTAGGTTGGAGATGGAGCCGTTAGGGTGAGGTGCGGGGGAGGGCAGCACTTAGTCGATGGTCCCGATTTTCTAGCCTCCCCGGGGTTGGGTTGGGAGTGTGAAGGATTAGAATTAGTTTGGTGCTGGGGTCAGTTTGATGCTGGGGGTGGGGTAGGTTACAACTTAGAAAGGGAAGGGGGTTGGGTAGGCTCCCAGGGTTAGGGTGCGACCCAGAGCTCGCCCGTCGCCAGAGCCCAGGTCCCCCACTGGACAGCCAGATGATACCTGCTGCTTCAGCTCCCGATTACGACGCTGCAGGGACTGGAGGGGATCGCGCTGCCGCCTCGCCAGCATCTCCTTCGCCTTGGCGCGGAGCTCACACCGGTCGCCAGGGAAACCAAGACGGCGGCACCGGAAAGTGACGCCATCACCGCGCGCCCGCCTCGCAGCCCGACTGCTTGGTGCGGGAAGAGGGTGGGGATGATTCTCCCTCGAGGAAGCCGCTCCGCCAGCCCGCAGGTCCTGAGCTCACTGCCCAGCTACTCACCTTTTTCTCGCCAGTCCCAAAGGATTGGGGTGGAGATGAGGGAGAATGCCCCGCAGCGGCCGAAACTACAAGTCCCATGATACTCAGTACTACCACGACATTCCTCCTGGGGTACTTGGTGTTTTGGCACTTGTTTTCTGACACCAGTTTTTCTAAACTTATCTTAAGATACAATTTAAGCATCTCAATGTCTTAAGTTAACTGCAAGGATAGCTTTCCTATATGGCCTTAATGGGATACGTGGTTCTGGCGCATACTCTCACTTCAAAAAGGCAGTTTAAAATTCTTTGCCACTTGGGATACTGCTGAAGTATCACTTCATTGTAGTTTTGCACATTGTCCATCCTGAGTTCTGAGAGGATGGTGACTCTGCTCTACAGCAATTTTGTGAGCACCTAATTATGAGCCCCATTTTACATCTCTCAGGGAGGTTGTAATAACATTTCCCCAAGTGGGACTCAGTCCTATAAATCCAGTTCCCAAACTCTTTCCACTACACCGAATAAGAATGACGACCTGAGCTCACTTTTCAAAGATGAACCATACTGATGTGTTCTTCAGTACAACACACAAGGTAATTCCACAGGCCCAACTGCCATGCTATTTGCGATACTTTTTTCTTCAATAAAGAGAAGTGACAAGCGCCCACCGCACTGAATTTTCAGGGTGAACACACCCCCATGTAAGTAACATAACCCAGATTTGGATACAGAATGTGACCAGCACCCTAGTAGTCTTCCCGTCCTTCTAGTCCCTGCCCACCTCCACCCCCTACACCAAAAGTAAACACTATCCCAATCTCTAACTGGAAAAATCTGTCTTGCCTCTTTTTGAACTGAATAATGGAATCACGCAGTGTACTGGCATCTTGTCAGGCTTTCATTCAACCTGTTTGTGCAATGAATCTATATCATTGTGTGGGTTGTAGTTTGTTCATTCTCATTGCTCTCTGATGTTTCCTTGTATGACATACTCTAATATACTTATCCATTCTACTTTTTTGTATCTCATGTCTTTACTTTGAATTAATTTCTCCATCATGGCTCATGATACTTAAAAGTTCACTTAAACAGCCGTAGTTTTTCCATTGAAAATCTAACACCAAATGAGGAAGTAGTAAGTACTATAAAGTATTTTTAGATGGATTAATAAATCGGTACTTCTAAGTGTCTTGTTAGAGGTAAGCAAAACAACTGCACTAAAGACAACCTGTCATTTATGAAATCCTTATTTATTTTACATGTCTATAAAAATTTTTAAATCTACCTACTTTATAGGGATTTACATATTTTAAATGGAAAAGTTACAGGGTCATGAAGATGGTACAATTCTATGTTGGTAAAAATAAACAAAACAAACCCCCTACACGTGTACATATGTATGAGGAAGGGTGCAAAAAAGGTTTATTACTCTTGTTCATCTCGGGTGGAAAGATGCTTTGATTTTATACATTTTTGTACACTATTCAGCATGAGAAGTGTTTATTCCTTATGATTCCTGCATCAGTATCATCAATATCACCTGGGTGACTGTTAGAAATGCATACTCTCAGGCCTCACCATAGACCCACAGGATCAGAATCTAAACTTTAACAATACCCCAGTGTTTCATGTGCACCTTCAAGTTTGAGAAATACCACTTAGGTATTTACCACGCTCTAAGGAATGAGATTACTCAGCTAGCTGCCTTCTTTTTCATTAACTTACATTTCTTTTGACTTGTAATGCTCAGTATAGTCACTTTAGCACTAGTCACTGCTTCTGTTGTCATCCCTTGATGACATTACGAAAATCAGAGTAACCTACAAGACCGTTTTGAAGTGAGGTAGCTGAAACCAAAGCAAACCATGGCCATTGTTTCTCCCGAGAACAAGCTATTTCATAAAACTCGTTATGATTTTCTTCCATCAGTGTGTTACAATGTATATCCACTTTGTGTTACAATGTATATCCACTTTGTGTTACAATGTATATCCACTTTGTGTTACAATGTGTATCCACTGTTACAATGTGTATCCACTTTGTGTTACAATGTGTATCCACTTTGTGTTACAATGTGTATCCACTTTGTGTTACAAAGTGTATCCACTTTGTGTTACAAAGTGTATCCACTTTGTGTTACAATGTATACCAACTTTGTGTTATAATGTATACCAACTTTGTGTTACAATGTATATCCACTTTGTGTTACAATGTATATCCACTTTGTGTTACAATGTGTATCCACTTTGTGTTACAATGTGTATCCACTTTGTGTTACAATGTGTATCCACTTTGTTACAATGTATACCAACTTTGTGTTACAATGTATATCCACTTTGTGTTACAATGTGTATCCACTTTGTGTTACAATGTGTATCCACTTTGTGTTACAATGTGTATCCACTTTGTGTTACAATGTGTATCCACTTTGTGTTACAATGTATCCACTTTGTGTTACAATGTGTATCCACTTTGTACTGCCGTCTCACAGGAGATACTGAAAAAGAATTTAATAGCTTCGGAGAGACTCATAGTGTAGAACTAGTGGTTAACATGGAAAATGTAACATCTCCATGTAAGGCAATAGTTTCAGGGAAAAAAGCAAACACATTTAAGTAGGGCAAGGGGTAGACAGCTAGAGGAGAAACAGTGAGAGGCAATGTCGGGGGGGAATTGTCCACCACAGGGCTGGGAACACATGGGCACAGTGTAAAGAGGCAATAGGCAGAAAATGAGGGGCAGATTGAGTGGTGTAGGGTGGCTGAAAACCGCGTAAGGACTAGTCAGGCCTCGGGGGTGAACAGCACAGGCCCAGAGGGGCAGGATGAGAGAACACTGGGGTGAGACAGGAGAGGGAGACGAGTGTGTCCGGGTGCTGCACATAAGTAATGGGAAAGGAGTCACATTGGAAAGACCAGGTCCACCAGGAACGTGGCACAAGAACAGGCCCATACAGGCAGAACTGGTCATAACCTAGATGCTTAACCAGGCACATACCAACAGTCTGGAGGCACTGTGGATGTGCCATAAGAAACCTACCTTGTCTCAAAGAGCCTCAACTCTTTGACCCTCAAAGAGATCAACTCTTTGATGAATGGTGACTCAGATACTTCAGCCACCTGCAGCCCAGATGGAATGGAGCTCTAAGAACCAACATTTCAGTCCTTAAGTACTGCATTCAGAGAATGCAAATAAAATTGGAAGGAATAAAGCATAACGGCCCTACTAAAATGGAAAAAAAAAAAGCTTTCTGTGGAAACAACTTTCCTGAATTTTCTTATGTTAATACGGAGCTGATCCTAAATGTACTGAGAAACAAAATTAATCTTTATAGGAATGAGCAAGGGCAGTGTTCTAGAAAACACCTCTGGAAAATCAAAAATAACCTGGGACTTGGTCACTCACTCTTGATTTTCAGACACAGTGATCCCTCGGTATCATCGGAGGACATCATCCTGGAACCCCAGGAGCTGCCACGGATACCAAAATCCAAGGATGCTCAAGTGCCACAGTTGGCCCTTCCTATCCATGTTTCCGCATGCGCAGACTCAACCAGCCATGGATAGTAAGTGGACAGTGGTCCACTTACATATAGATTTATTGAAAAAAATCTACATATAAGTGAACCTGTGCAATTCAAACCCATGTTCAAGGGTCAACTGTAGTTGGGATTTATCACTAAGGTCTATTCAATGAGGTTTCTCCTTCACATGTATACTCCATAATGACACAAATGAAATTTTTGTCAATAAAAACTTATACTATGTGCTTGGAGTATGTTGTCAGCCCCAGATGTGTAAAGGTCTTACATAATTACCCTTACCTCAGTTATTTTTACATAGCCGTTTGCTTTCCAGAATAGGTCCAGCAAAACTGCTAACCAAAGGGAATCATAATGGTTCCTAGACCAACTTTGCTTTGCAGTTGTACCAAGGAACTAGCATAGATTCTTTAGAAAACAAGGTATCTGACCAAAAACAGTAATTATAAGTTTTGAGGATCCAAATCTCTTAATGCAGTAAGCTGCATGGGAAGCAAGATACTCCTTTTCCTTTTAATAAAAGGTTCAAATATGTTTAATTTTTTTTATTTTAAAAATAAAATTGATTCATAAAGTGCAAGGAGAAACTATTTCTGTCCAGTTCTCTAATTTCATCTTCAACAAGCTGTTGGAAACAGAAAAGAGAAATAAAAATTAGGAATACATAATGGTTAACTTCAAATTATTCTATTGTTTAGTTAAACCATGAACAACAAAATCTGCTGTTACGGATAAGAAAACTGAGACCCTGTAAATTTGCAGAGCTCTGATGAAAAAGCCAGGACTAGACTCAAGGCTCCTGACTTTCAAGCCATTGTCAGCCTGCCAAGGACCTAAGAATTTAGACTGGAGATGACAAAACATGAATGCAAAGAT
Source organism: Mesoplodon bidens (assembly GCF_964165515.1). NCBI lineage: Eukaryota > Metazoa > Chordata > Mammalia > Artiodactyla > Ziphiidae > Mesoplodon > Mesoplodon bidens. The sequence continues at coordinate 13,959,924 of NC_138170.1, read as the reverse complement.
GTACTATAGTGCTACCAAGGATATTTTAAAAAATAAATTTATGTGGGGAGGGGGGAAGGGTGTGGTAGGAACACCTCCACGGTCCTTTTTTTTCATTTTCTATTCTTTCCAGTATTTTCCATTTTGAAGGTTAATGTTGCCAAGGTGCAACGACTTTGCACGTGGTTAAGACAGTCCCGTTAAACACACGCAGTGAACTGAACTACGACACCAAAATGTGAGTTATTAAGGAAAACAGAACTTCCTCCTCCTTCTGGTGCCTGGGGGGACAAGTCACCTCCTGTGGGCTCTCCAAAGACCCTCCTGTCCCAAGATATCCGGCCGTCCCCGAAGTCTCCCCTTAGAGCGCCGCTGTTAAGTACTGCTCACCGACTCCGGCAAGAGCCCGGCACTGCGGGCGGAGAGAGTGAGGCGAGCCTGGCTTCGGCTGGAGCCCCGCGCCGGAGAGGCGAGGTGGCTTCGAGGTGGCCGCCCGGTGGCCGGCGGGGACCGACAGCGCAGGGATCTCAGGCCAGGTCCAGCTTCTTCTGCGTCGCCGCCAGCTTGTCTTGCAGCCTCTTCTTTCTCCAGTCCAGGTAGCGCCGCCGCAGCCGGTGTGCCTGCCAGCCCACGAGCACTCCGGAAGCGAAAGCCACCAGCACGGACAGCTGCAACGTCCTCTCGGACACGTTCGCCATCGCGGCTCCCAGGCTTGCAGCGCGGCCTACGGCGCGGCGGCCGGGTCAAAAAGCGCAGCGCGTTTCGGGGCGGGGCGCGGGCCGTGAGTGCCCGGCGCGCCCTGCCGCGCATCTCTTGCGATTTAAAGATTTGTCGATCTCGCCTGCTGCTGAAGACTTCCCCCGCCCTTAGATAGCTCCACAGTTCCCTCCTCTGAACCCCTACCATACTTATTGTTTGGCATTCATCAGATGTTGCCTTGATTTATTATTATTAGCTAACTACGGTGGTGCGTCTTTCCAACCTCATGGTCAGCTCAACCTCTGTATTTTCTCTCAGCAGCAGAATGCGAGCCAAATATGTGACTTTAAATTTTCTGGGCACCCATTTAAAAAACTGCAAACAGATGAAATTATTGTTAATAACGTATTTTACTTAGCTTAATATACATAAAGGATGTTATCTTTTCAACATGTAATCAGAAAAGCTATTAATGAGATCTTTTATTCTTTTTTTATACTAAGACTGAAATCTGGTATAGATGTTATAATTAACAGCACATCTCAATTTGAACACTAAGTTTTCGGTGGAGATACTTGATCAGTTTCTAGAATTCACAAAAGTTAGCTGAAAAATTAGATTCATATACCCACGTTGTTTCAAACACATGTAAAAATTTCTCCAATATCTGAGTTGAGTATCTTTTTTAAAATAAATTATTTATTTATTTTTGGCCGCTTTGGGTCTTCATTGCTGCGTGCGGGCTTTCTCTAGTGAGCAGGGGCTACTCTTTGTTGCGGTGTGTGAGCTTCTCATTTCAGTGGTTTCTCTTGTTGGGGAGCACGGGCTCTAGGCACACGGGCTTCAGTAGTTGTGGCACGCGGGCTCTAGAGCACAGGCTCAGTAGTTATGGCTCATGGGCTTAGTTGCTCCACGGCATGTGGGATCTTCCTGGACCAGGGATCAAACCTGTGTCCCCTGCATTGGCAGGCCGATTCATAACCACTGTGTCAACAGGGAAGTCCGAGTATTGGTTTTTAAACTAAATTTTATTAAGTTGTTATTAAAAATTCAGAAATCAGTTCTTCAGTCACACTAGTCACATAAGGGGCTAGTGGCTACCATATTGGACAGCAAGGTCTAGAGAGCCATTCTATTCCACAACTAACACTGGGTCAGAGTTGTGGGGATAGAGGGAAAACAAATTCTAATGATGAAATTCATTCTGGTGGACAGACCCTAAGGTAACCCCCAACAATTTCCACTCCTGAAGTTCATGTGTTAAGTCCTTCCCCTAGAGTATGGGCTGATCTGTGATTTGCTGGGAGGTCACTCCTGTGTTTACCTTATGTGATATAAAACTTCTTAACAGACTGAAGACTCCCGTTGTGGGCTTGATGAAGTAAGCAAACATGTTGGAGAAGCTTATATAGTAAAGAACTATGTGTAGCCTCTAGGAACAGCAGCATGCCTCCAGCCAACAGCCAGCAAAAAGCTAGAGCTCTCAGTCCTACAACCACAAGGAAATTAACTTTGCCTGTAACATGAATAGGCTTGGAAGCAGATTCTTCCCCCAGTGCAGCCTCCAGATGAGATTACAGCTTGGCTCATACTTTGATTGTAGCCTTGTGAGACCCTAACAGAGGACCCATGTGCCTGGACCCCTAACCCATGGAAAGTTGAGATTATAAATGTGTGTTGTGGTAATTCATTACACAGCAATAGAAAACAGATACAGTCATGAAAGGGAGACCAGCACGTGGAGCCTGAACTCTTTTAGAGCATGGGCCTGACCTAGCCTCTCTATAGATATCAGCAAATGGACTTTCATACTTGAGATGAAACCTATTATTATTATTATTAGGGTGATGATACAGACAGTACTGGGTCCAATGTGAATTCAAGTCTGCCATGCTTAATGATCATTTACTTAGCAAATATTTCTTGAATGTTGCAGTAGGTATTGGGAATGTAGAGGTGAATATGGCACAACAGCTGCCCTCAGACAGCTTAGTGCAGAGTGAAAGAGATGGAAAAAAATAATTATGACACACTCTGATGAATTGGAATATACAGTTAAGTATGTAGCTTAGCCTTTAAAAAAGAAAAAAAACCCTCAGAAACCTTCTTTTCTTTCATATTCCGTTCAATCTATTAGTCAATCCTGTAGGTTCTAGTGGAAGAAATCTTCACATATTGAGGTACAGGGAAGTCATTCTGGCTTATGCGTGATGTGCCTTGAACTTTATGCTAACTAAAACAGCCTGTCTTGTGGCCTGTCAAACATACATTATACATCTGCATTAACCATTAAAGAAATTGCCCACCATCTAGTAATACAAAGGGATAAGTAGCAACCCACTGCAGTTGCCCACCTAGAGTACCCCCTGAGGGAAATTCAGGGAAAAAAAAAAAGGATGGGTCATTCTGTGATTTGAATAGATGGTACCTAGGTAGTTAAGATGCATACCTCAGAAAGAATTTCAATGACCCCAGATTTTTGCATCTTCTCTTACATAGAAAGGCACTAAAATCATTAAGTTGTGATATGTATTCTTTGTGATTGGCAGTAATCTTTTACCAGGATGTATGCTTGACTACGTGTATTTCCTAGCCCCAAAATAATCATGTATATATACTCCTCCCCTACCCCTTCAGAGCAGTCCCTCAGAGCTACTGAGAGGCTGTTTCCCAGGCTATAGTCCTCAGTTTGGCTCAAATAAAACTCTCTTCTATTCTTATTATAGATTGTTTATTGATTATTTGCATCAACATTTCTACTTTCAAAATATGACCAGAATTAAACTTGTTCTCACCTGACTGCTACCACTGCACCCAAGCTACCATCATCTCTTACCTGAGATACTGCAATAGCCCCTATCAGGTTTGTGTGCTTCCATATCTGTCCACGACATTCTATTCTCAATACAGCAGCCAGAGTGAGCCTTTGAAATCAGAAGGTGGACCATGCAATGCCTCTGCTCCAACTCTGCAGTGCCCAAAGCCCCTGCATGGTCAGATCTCCTCTTCCTCTTACATCTCACTGGTCTGCTCACTGTTTCATTTGTTTTTCGGCTCATTGTTGTTTTTTTTTTTAAGATTTTTTTTCGATGTGGACCATTTTTAAAGTCTTTATTGCATTTGTTACATTATTGCTTCTGTTTTATGTTTTTGGTTTTTTGGCCGCGAGGCCTTTGGGATCTTAGCTCCCCGACCAGAGATCGAACCGGCACCCCCTGCATTGGAAGGTGAAGTCTCAACCACTGGACGGCCAGGGAAGTCCCTGCTCATTGTTTCTTGAGCTCATGAGGTTCTGTGCTACCTAAGAACATTTGCATGTGCAGTTCCCCTGCCTGGCATACTCTTCCCCCAGATACTTGCATGACTAACTCCTTCACCTTCACCTCCTTTTTTTTTTTTTTTTTTTTTTGGCCATGTTACTTGGCATGTGGGATCTTAGTTCCTTGACCAGGGATCAACCTGTGCCCCCTGCACTGGAAGCGCAGAATCTTAACCACTCCCTCACCTCCTTTAGGTTTTTGTCAACTGTCACCTTCTCAATGAGACCTACCTGACTATTTAAAAGTCACAAGCCCGGGCTTCCCTGGTGGCGCAGTGGTTGAGAGTCCGCCTACCGATGCAGGGGACATGGATTCGTAACCCGGTCCAGGAAGATCCCACATGCCACGGAGCGGCTGGGCCCGTGGGCCATGGCTGCTGAGCCTGCGCGTCTGGAGCCTGTGCTCGCAACGGGAGAGGCCACAACAGTGAGAGGCCCGCTTACTGGAAAAAAATAATAATAAAAAAAAATAAAATAAAATAAAAGTCACAAGCCCAACCAATCCCCACTCTCTGGCACTCCTGATCTCTGTTCTACTTACTGCCTTCCACTTGCTGTAGGATTTACTTATTACACTAATTGTTTATCTCCAGCTCTCCCACTATAATGTAAACTACTTGAGGGCAGGGTTTTTTTTCTCAGTTGTATGCTGATGAATCCCAAGTGCCTATGACAGGGGCTGGCACATAACAGACCCTCAATAAACATTTGGTGTTGATAACAGGCTGGGAGTGGTCAGAGGAGGCTTCTTTGTGGGTGGCTGAACTGAATCTTGAAAGATAAGTAGGATAATCAGAAGAAGAAACTAAATTTCCCTGAACCTTAGTTTTCTCAGCTGTAAAATGAGGAGCTTGGTATGATTCAATAGCTCTAAGGCATTTTTAAAAGCTAGTTTTGGCAGCCTGACCTTGTGTACTTGGGCCACTGGTGTTATTGCAAATTAGAACTTCACTTGGAATCCGTACCTCATCCCTAAGTGGCCTTTGTGTTAAAAATAAGCCCGATGGGAATTCCCTGGGGGTCCAGGGGTTAGGACTCCACCCTTTTGCTGCCGAGGGCCCAGGTTTGATTCCTGGTCAGGGAACTAAGATCCCACAAGCCACGAGGCACAGCCAAAAAAAACCCAGATCATGTACATTGAAGCCTTAAATATGGGAAAACCTTAGACACATAGACCTGGCAGAGACCGTAGAAATGCCCTTGTTTTAGCAGAAGGGAACTCTGGCCAGACAGAAGAATGGAACTTCTGGAGAGGAGACAGCTGTGTAAGATTTAAATCCCTCTTAAAAAGCCGGTGTGTCCCTGGTTTGAGACTTTGTATTTTTCCCCTGGGTACGTTGTTTCAACGGGACATTTTAGTAGACTTGATAATGGTCAACCAACTTTGAGGTGATGATTACTGTGGATTTACAGGCTGAATAGTCAAGTGTAATGACTTAACTGATTACAAGAGTATCTTTTGAATAATACATTAACTGCCACTATTGAGTTTGCTGTTTGAAGTGCTTGCCAAGGGAAAAGATACTACCATTTACAGTATTAGACTTTTATTCGTTGTAGGTTCATTTAAAGTATATACGTATTGCAACTAGAGATGATCATACTAAGTGAAGTAAGTCAGAAAGAGGAAGACAAATACCATATGATATCACTTAGATGTGGAATCTAAAATATGGCACAAACAAACCTATCTACAAAACAGAAATAGGCTCACAGACATAGAGATCAGACTTGTGGTTGCCAAGGTGGGGGAGGGGGGGTGGAGGGGGAGAGCGAGAGGGAGAGGGATGGACCGGGAATTTGGGGTTGGTAGATGCAAACCATTACATTTAGAATGGATAAACAACAAGGTCCTACTGTATAGCACAGGGAACTATATCCAATCTCCTGAGATAAACCATAATGGAAAAGAATATTCACAAAAAAAGAATATTAAAAATAGTATATATGTAAATGGAATTGGTTTCCTCTACAACTCCAGGGCCATAAGCAATGCAGCAGGCATTTTACACCCTAAAAGGTATAGCTTTGTCATGATTAAAATGGAACATTCAACTCAGTAGGTCCTTGAGTTCTGGCCCTGAAGAACTCTTGCTGGGCCAGTTGTCCCCAGGCCACAAGCCCACACCCTGAGTCTCCGAGTTTAACTGCTAGAGCCTTTGTTTCCCATTCTTATCCCCTGAACTGTTGGATGTGGGAAGAGAAATCCCTGCATGGTTGGGTGTCATGCTGAACGAACTCACCTGCCTCCACCAGTAAGTACACACTCTAAGAGTCTGGGACTGAGGGGAGGTGGGTAAGCAATATCAACTAAATATACCTTGTGTGATTTCTAAGTGTGAATCATTTCCTCCCAGTACAGAATCAAAAATGCAAGGGATGCTACGGGGAAAGCTGATTCTTCTCTTTGGCAGAAACCATAAAACACTTATTCATGTCTGCCTCTCTATTCTATAATTCTGGAGACATGCACAGTAGAGTGGTCTCCTATAATCCTTCAGAGAGAACAGAAAAATCCTGAGTAAGACCCCAAACCAGTCTCCTCATAATTCCAAGGTAAGTGGTCACCTATAATTCACTAATTATCACCAGTATTTCCTGAGTGCATATTCTGTGCCAGATATTTAGTGCAACGTAGTCTATGCTGAGCCAGTCTCCAGGATCTACTGGCTAGAAGAAAAAAATGACAACAACCAAATCCTCACACAAATAAATACAGCATTACAAGCATTAATCAGTGTGTAGATGGAAAAGCACCACGTACCATGTCTGAGGGAACCCAAAGGAGGGTCGGTCATCAAGGTTGGGAGGGTGGGAGCGGTCAAGGGAAGCCTCCTATGGACTTTACGTTTAAAATCTGAAGGCAGACTTAGGAGTAGGAATAACAGGGAAGGGACTTCTCTTGGCTGAGGGAATACATCTGTGAACATTGTGAGGCTGCAAAAGGCTGACTTAGTGAGAACTTGAGTGGCAGGAGAGGAAGGGAGGTAGGAAATGTAGACAGGACTTTCAGGCCACTCTGATTTTTTTTTATATTTTTAATTTTATATTTTAGTAGAGTTGATTAACAATGTGCTAGTTTCAGGTGTACAGCAAAGTTATACATATACATGTATCTATTCTTTTTCAAATTCTTTTCCCATTTAGGTTATTACAGAGTATTGAGTAGAGTTCCCAAAGTCCCAGTCTGTCCCCACTCTGATTTTATTCACAGTGAAATAGGCAGGCTTTTTTTTTTTTAATAGCAGGGGAGCTGCATCATCCTGTTCGCATATTATTAAAATTAACCTGATTTTAGTGATTTAACAGAATGGAAACCAAACCTTTCCTTTCATGTACATACACAGACACACACAAAGGTTTATGCTAATCTGGAAGATCCAGTTTAGCTGATTGTAGAAAGATGTTGTGAGATCACAGAAAGCTTTTTCCTTTTCTGCATTCCATGGAAGACGTTCTAAGATATTCGACTTGGTCAAATTATATAGAGCCCTTGTTCTTTCAGAAAAGTTTGGTACCCACTGTATCCAATATCTAATTAAACTCAGAAATCCTTCTGACTGTCTTTCCGTGGTTGATCTTGGATAATTTTGATTAGTTTGTAATCGCTCCTTAGATATTGTCCTTCCTTCAGCCAATATGTCTTGGCCAGGTCAGTGAGCAGATGGTTACAGTAAGTCTTAGAATCATCCAGATCAGAGGAACTTAAGAAGAGGACATTTCCATATGGGATCAAAGGGATCACCTATGAGAATAGCATATCCTTACAGTTTTGGTTTAAGACTTGGGAGAACTATGATGAGGTCTCAATGAATTCCTGGGTCAAGTAATATTGACCATCTTTCTTAACTGGGACACTAAAGAAAGTCAAGTATAAAACTATTACAGTGAGGAGAAGATGGTGTTTAGGTTAGGTACTGCAAGGAAGTGAGGTATAACTATTTTGCTAATTCCTCACAGATCTCAAGTCTATATTCTCAGCCATTAGGTATTTTAACAACAAAGCAGATGTATTACATAAACTGGTATAAGGAAGAATTGGTTAGTTACAGTAATGCCCACCAGTGGCTGCTCTTAGGCCTAACTAGACAACCAAACTCAATGACTATAGGGCTTCCCTGGTGGCGCAGTGGTTGAGAGTCCGCCTGCCGATGCAGGGGACACGGGTTCGTGCCCTGGTCCTGGAGGATCCCACATGCCGCGGAGCGGCTGGGTCCGTGAGCCATGGCCGCTGAGCCTGCGCATCCGGAGCCTGTGCTCCGCAACAGGAGAGGCCACAACAATGAGAGGCCCGCGTACCACAAAAAAACAAAAGACAAACAAACAAAACCCCCTCAATGACTATAATAGGCCACACTTGGATAGGATAGAGGTTAGGAAACAGTATTCTGACCTGGCAGTGTCAGGTGTGTTTCTCAGCAATAGTTTCATAGCAGCACACAGAGCAGTCCAAGTGGAGAGTTACATGTGAGAGAATGAGATCACAGAGGTGGGTGTGAGAGCCAAGCTCAAGTCCCAGATAGGAATCAGTATCCTGCGTAATCATCCCAATAGGCAGAGCTTCCAGGCCACAAGTCCCAGTTACAAGTCACCACACTAAGGGAAGCCCAGAGCTATGGCTTTCCACTGGCATTTATACTCCACTCATGGTCCTTGTAATCTAGATGCATTTTACCAGTCAGGGCTCATTTCTACCATAAGCAATATAGACGTTCCAGCTCTGTCAGGTTTCTAGGGAAAAGGGGCTGGAAAGATAATCCAAGGTCACTTTTTTCAGTGGAGGAGGATTGTTGTTAATCCTTTGCTCACGGGTACAATTGGTCTAAGATCTTCCTTTGCTTCAACATTAAGAAGATATTAACATAGAACAGAATAAATTCCAGAAATAGACCCACAAAAATATGGTCAATTGATTTTTGACAAAGATACAAGGGAAATTTTGTAGGTATAGGATAGTATTTAACAAATGGTGTTGGAATAATTGGACACCCATAAGTAAAATAAGAACCTTGACCCTCAACTCATACTATATATAAAAATTAATTCAAAATGGATCATAGATCTAAATGTAAAACATAAAGTTATAAACTTTTAGAAGAAAAGAGAATCTTCATGAACTTGGGTTAGGCAAAGAACTCTTATTATGATACCAAAAGTACAATCCATACATTGAACTTTATCAAAATTACACAAGTTTACTCTGCTAAGGACACTGTTCAGAAAACAAAAAGACAAGCCAAAGACTGGGGGAAATATTTGAAAATCACATATCCAACAAACACAGTGTGCAGAATACATAAAGAACTCTAAAAACTCAATGTGAGAAAACAAACGGCTTTATAAAAATGGGGAAAGATTTTATCTGACACTTTACCAGAGAAAATATACAGAAGGAGGAACATGAAATAATGTTCAACATCATTAGTTATTAAGAACATGCAAATTAACACTGTGATGAGATACCACTACACACCTATTAGAAGAGCTAAGACATTTTTCAAATGACAATACCAACTATGGCAAGGATTCTGAGAAACTAGAACTCTCCTACATCTCTAGTTGCAGGTGCAAAATGGTGTAATCACTCTGAAAACAGTTGATCAATCTCTTATGAAGTTAAGCACACACTGACTAGTTGATTCAGCAATTCCATTCCTAGGTATTTGTCCTAGAGAAATGAAAATTTATGTTTACCTTCAAATTTGTACATGAATTTTTTAGCAGCTTTATTCATAATAGCCCAAAATTGGAGAAGACCTACATGTCCTTTCATGGGTGAATGAATGAATAAACTATGTTATATCCATACAGTGCAACAGCACTCAGCACTAAAAAGGGATTATTCTTGATGAACATGGCAACAGGGAAGAATCTCTAAAGCATTTTGCTATGTGAAAGAAACTAGACTTCAAACTGTATGATTATATTTATATGACATTCTGGAAAAGGCAAAACTATAGATTAGACAACAGATCAGTGGTAGTCAAGGGTTAGGGCAGGGGAAGGATTTGACTACAAAGGGTAGCACAAAGAAATTTTTTAGGGTGATGACACTGTTCTGTATCCCAACTGTGGTGGTGGTTACACAAATATATATGTGTCTTAAAATTTATAGAATTGTACATTTTAAAAAAGTTAACTTTACATATTAATTTAAAAAATAATAAAATGTAAACCCAACTGATTTGGAACTATGTCCACATAAAACTTGCACATGAATGTTTATAGCCTATTTCTTCATAATGTCCAAGAGTTGGGAGCAACCAAGGTGTTCTTCAATAGGTAAAGGGGTAAACAAACAGTGCTACAGCCATACAATGAAATATTATTTACAAATAAGAAATGAGCCATCAAGCCATGAAAAGACATGGATTAATCTTAAATGCATATTGCTAAATGAAAGAAGCTAGTCTGAAAGGCTACTTACTGCATGATTCCAATTACATAGCATTCTGGAAAAGGCAAAACTATAGATATAGTAAAATATCAGTGGTTACCTTGGGTTTGGGGGAGGGAGAAGGGTTGCACCGTGTAAAAATGCACCGTGGATTTTTTAGGGTGATGAAACTACTCTGTATGTTACGGTAATGGTGGATACATGACATCATGTATTTGCCAAAAACCCATATAACATTACCACACAAAGATTAAACTGTAATGGATGAAATCTGGGGAGAAGTTCTTTATTGTAGGAAAAATACATAATGTTATATTTACCATTTTAACTTTTTTTTTTTTTTTTGCGGTACGCGGGCCTCTCACCGCTGCGGCCTCTCCCGTTGCGGAGCACAGGCTCCGGACGCGCAGGCTCAGCGGCTATGGCTCACGGGCCCAACGTCTCCGCGGCATGTGGGATCTTCCCAGACTGGGGCACGAACCCGTGTCCCCTGCATCGGTAGGCGGGCTCTCAACCACTGCGCCACCAGGGAAGCCCCTATTACTGTTTTAAATTCATGACCAACATTAATAAAAATCAGGAACATGCTCATGAAAAATCTAGATTTCTGCTTTCTTTCAAAAATTCAGCAGCTCTGTAACCCCAAGTTCCTGTCCAGGCTGGGACTGGGGGAAGGGAGGAGGGTTCCCAACGCCCTCCCCGGAGGCATCTGCCCCAGGTGTCTTCTCTCTGGGTCCACACCCAGCTCTCCAGGGGGTTCTACTAGGACGGAGAGGAAACCATCATTTACTGGGCACCTGCCAGTGGCAGCCACTAAATATATTAACTCATTTAATTCTCAAACAACCCTGGGAGGAAGGTCTTGTTCCTATTTTATTGATACAGAAACCCGGGCTCAGTGACACGCCCAGGGCACATGGCTGGGACCCTTTGCCAGCTTGGCCTCTAACTCTCTGCGCCTCGGGCCCCCCGGATCCGCGTCCAGCCCCCGCCCCCGGCTGGACCACGTCCCCGCCCCCGGCTCCAGCAAGAGCCCGGAGGCCGGGCGGGAACGGCCCAGAGCCGGGGACCCGCCGCGCCCGCCCCCAGTCCTCCGTCCGCGGGGCCCCGCCGCGGTCACGTGAAGGGCCGAGCGGAGCGCGCCGAGCCCAGGCCTGCTGCCGCCCGAGGGCAGAGTCCGCTGCCCGCGGCCCCGACGCTCCCCCATCCTCGCCCCACGCGCCGCCGCTGCGATGCCCGGGGCCCACCGAGCCGCTGGGCTGTATCGCCCACACCCGTCGTCCCCCGAGGAGCCGCCTGCCCCGGAGGTAAGGGCGCCCCGAGGGCTGGTGGCCGCGAGCCGACGGCAGAGTCCCCCGGCTCCGCGCCCACCGTCCCCGGGACTCCCGGGTGGAGAGCGACCCCGGGCCCAGCCAGCGCCGGCTGGGGGAACGAGGGCCCCTGGGCGGGGATGCGGGTGCGGAGCCCCTCCGCCCCCGGCCTTCCGCAGTCCTCTGGGTCCTCCGGGTCCTCTGGGAGCTCCGGGTGCGGGAAGCGCACGGCGGCTGGAGCGCAGAGGCGCCCTGCCCCAGGCCGCAACCCCGCACGTTAGGGTCGTTACGGGAGCTGTCAAGCCTGCACCCAGAGGCCCGCCCGGAGCCGCCTCCCCCGGACGGGGGCCAAGCCGGAATCGGGGCCCGGTCTGCGTGTCGGGGGTCCTGTCCCCGTGTGGCGCGCCCCCGGATCTGGGTGGCCCGTGCCCGCCGCACGGCGCTCCATGGCGGCAGGAAAACAAGCGAGGGTCCCGCTGCAGGGAAACGCCCGGGAAGAAGGCTGCAAGATGTGGCGCTGGGAGTGCTGATGCAGCCCTGGCTCTTCCGATCCCTGCGGGCCAAGCAGATGCGCTGCACAAGTCGCTTAGCTCTGCCTTCCCTCCGACAGCCTGAGCTTTGGAAGACTTGAGGCTTTCAAGAGTCCTTCTTGGGTTGTTCCCTTTCGCTGGATGAGAACTCAGAGAGTGGAGAGGGAGGCAAGGCTCCAATGGAAGAGCCTCGGCTCTGATTCAGGAAATTTTAGCTGTGAATTGCAAGACGCTGAAAGCCTCTGGTTTCCCCCTCTGTAAAGTGGCGATGATAAATCACTCCCATCTCGGAGGAGTCTCGAAGACCGTGTCCCTCAGGCCCAGGACACGGTGCCTGGCACACGTAGGTTTTTCATGTGTGCCGCATTTCCTTTGGTTGTGCCAGTGGGTGGGAGCTGAAGGGTGTTTTAGCTCTGTCTTCCTCTCCTTGAGTGGCCCCTTCAGCTCTGGGCTGCTGTGCCAGTATGGCCCCTGCAAGCCTGCTCAAGACGGTCCACAGGGCAGGTGGGGTGTAAAAGCCCTGCCCCGGTCATTGCTCCCTGGCCTGCTGGCATCCCAAAGGGACTTGGCCACTTCCAACAGGTGGATTCTACCATGTCCCTGTCCCTTAAGGGAACAAGCAGGGCAGAGCAGTTCAAGGAGAGGAGGGAAAGGATTCTTGGTCCCCAGCTCTGACCCAACCCAGGTCTTGCTCCCCTCATTCTGCAAAATGATGGAACTGACAGTGATCACCCATCTTCTATAGCAAGAAAATCTTTTTAGCTTGAGACTGTCCATCTCTCTCTGTGTGTGTACTTATTGCTTCTTTCTCAAAATAAGAGAAGAATGTAAAAAACTAATAATTTGAGACCTCAAGAAATGCGAGGTCTGAAAACAGCCCAGAGTCCTGGCTGAGTCCTGTGTGAGGCGTTGGCTTAATGCATGCCTGCAAGGGCCAGCTATTTATGTCTCAGTATCTTTCAAAGACCTCCCTCAGGGGAGCAGGCATAACAGATGAGGAGCCTGGTACCAACAGGTAGTTCTCAGCAGAGCAGTGATAACTGAGTCATGAAACTGAAGCTCTGACCTCGGACACTGGGTAGCCAGTATGACCTGGTTAACCTTTTTAAAAGTTAGTTTGGGGTCACTTCATAAGAAACTGCCTAGTCACCTGAAATGCATTTCCACCCTCTCCTTTCAAGCAGTTTTTTTTTTTTTTTTTTTTTTGGCTGTATGTGGGCCTCTCACTGTTGTGGCCTCTCCCCTTGTGGAGCACAGGCTCCGGACGCCAGGCTCAGCGGCCATGGCTCACGGGCCCAGCTGCTCCACAGCATGTGGGATCTTCCCGAACCGGGGCACGAACCCGTGTCCCCTGCATCGGCAGGCGGACTCTCAACCACTGCGCCACCAGGGAAGCCCTCAAGCAGTTTTTTTTAGAACCCTTTTCTGCCTGGAGTTTCTTTTGGCTGCTACTAAGATGGCCACCCATTCTGGTACTTTGACCAACACTTTCAGCTTTGAAAAAGAAATAATCCAATGCTAGTGATTCTCAGCCTTACTGTTGGTCAGAATTATCTGCTTTTAGAAATGTAGCTACCCTGAGATTCTGATTTAATTGGTCTGGGTGTGGACCAGGCAACAGCAATTGTAAAGCTACCAAGGATTGAAAGTGCAGCCAAGGCTGAGAGCCGGTGTCCTGTGCTGTTTCTTTGTGACTGTATGTGATCACCTCTTGACACTTCCTGTGCTTCTTTTTGAATGTTCTTATTCTTAAACCCGTTCATCCAACTCTTAGATCACCCTGTTTTGGGGCTCTTGGGACTGTGTGATGCACATGGCCAAGACGTGTGAGTGCAGCTGTTCCAGAATATCTAGCCCCAGATGACCATAGAGACCAGCTAAGTTGGTCCGGACCAGAACGACTTCCTGGCTGACCCAGAGAATTGGGGAAAATAATAAGCGTTTGCTCAGGAGACTGAGTATCAGGGTGCATTGCAACAACTTACCGCAATACAACCCAACATGGCCAGATGTTATGATCTTTTGAAGAGAAACCAGAAGTTCACATTTTTGTGTCTGCTCCAGGTTTTAAAAAATTTGACTCAGTAGCCAGCATCCAGAAAGTGCTCTCTGGGCCAAAGAAAACACATGTTCAGGCTGCCCTTGGCCGGGAGGTTGTCGCTTTCTGCACAGAGGGACATGAGGTGTTTATACCCACACCGAGCTGCGCCCTCTTTTCTTACCCTTCCTGCCTCGGCTGCCGTGCCCAGCTTACCCTCAGCAGCCATTTCTTTGTATGGAATGCTCACCGTATACTTCACAAGCTTCCCTTGGCCGTCTTCCCATATGGAAATGGAAGCTGCTGGTATGGGCAGCCCTCGTGGAGAGAGTGAAATTTGAGATGGGTCCCCGTGAAGGGAAATGGAAAGGGTGTTCTTGGTTTTAGGCGAGCAAGGGATCAGGCGTGGGAGTGGGACAGTCAGTCCACCAATTTGGGCCAGCGAAGGGGGTTCCTGCAGGGAAAATGAGGGATCCAAGACAGAGGGGAGATTGTGAGGCCCCTAAGTGCTAAGCCAGGGGGTTGACATCTGATTCCGTGGGCACTCCAGGCAAAGAGAAGTCGCCTGAAGCTTTTGAATGGGGGTGCATGGGAAAGCAATGACCTACTGTATTCTGGATATCAGAGTGCCTGTAACCTATGGGAGGAAAGAAGGGAGGCAGAGACAGACAGACAGACAGAAGGTACAGTGCTTGTAATGACACAGGGAAAAACTGAGACAGGGAAGAATTTTTTATTT
The DNA here is from genome assembly GCF_964165515.1 of Mesoplodon bidens. Classification (NCBI taxonomy): domain Eukaryota; kingdom Metazoa; phylum Chordata; class Mammalia; order Artiodactyla; family Ziphiidae; genus Mesoplodon; species Mesoplodon bidens. Next base: position 13,944,913 of record NC_138170.1, on the reverse strand, counting down.
GAAATTTATGGTAACTTCTCTTTACCTTAAGTTATGTTAATTTTCTTCTATATCTAAGCAAGTCATATTGGCTTTTTTCAAAGCACTTCTATCAACAACTTCAGTTTTGTCAAGGTTCCTGTTGCCTGATTTAAAGGTATCTGGCGCTTACAGCTATTTATTCCTACACTTCCTTGCTATCCTCCAGAGCTTCTGGAATCCATTTTTCCCTCCTTCTTGTACAATCTCCTCCCTCTCACCCGGAGGTATTTAAGTTATTCACCTTCCTCAGACTGAAGGCATACAAAGTGGGGAAGGTGGGAGGAGAAAACACAAACATCTTAAATACGTTTTTAAGTCTTGGGGAGCGGAAAGGAAATGTCACGGCTCTGAGAAAAGGAGAGAAAGAAAATCAGGAGAAGTCAATTATTGTCGGGGTGCCAAGAAAATACAAAACCTATGAGAAGCAGTAGTAAAATGGCCATATTTAGACCAGTGATGTTTCAATCTTGACTGCACGTTGGAATCACCTGGGAACTTTAAAAATTCAATCCTGGGTCCCACCTTCCAGAGATTCTGATGCAACTGGTCTGGGCAACAGGATCTTTACAAGCAAAACCTCTGAAGGTGATTGTGTTCTGCCTCGGAGGTGAGATCTACTGTCCAGGGGGTCAGCAGAGCCTCTCCTAGGGTGGGGCTGCTGTTTTGATGTACGAAGCCACTTATCAGCTGCTTCTGGGGAGACGCCTGATATCCGGTCTTTGCCATTTTCATGGTAGACATGGGCAGTGGTTCTCATGTAAACTTGAAAAGTATGTGCAGTTTTGGAACGGCATGTCTAACATAAGCCACATTCTTGGGGTGGATGAAAAAAATTCATTTTATGGGAAGATACAAATGGCATTAATACGAGTGAGAATGCTCACTTACCAGAAATTTGCCTGTTGAGAGTACTTCTTCCCAAGCAAAAAATGGGTGGAGACTTAGAAGTTATACACAAATGGGATGGAGGGAGGGAAGGCAAGAAGAACCAGAAGATAGAGCAGACGAGACCTTAAAAGGAGACAGACTGTCAGAAACGTAATAGCAGTTAAGAATGCGAACACTTTGAAACGTTACTGTAAAGGTAAATTAGCTATTATGAAAGTGTCAGCATATTTAAACGTGACAGGCATAAGTTCAGCTGGCAAGGGGGCAATTGGATGGGGTGCCGTGGTGCTTGTAGATTCAATGCCGAGAGTCTGGGTGGGGTCTGAGGGAGGTAACCCCCAGGGCCCGGCTGGCTGAGGAATTGCTGGTGAGCATGTTTTTCCTGTTCGTGTTTGTGGACAGGCTGTTTTGCTGGGTCTGTTATACCCATCTTTGGGGGTAGATATTAGTACTATCATATTTTTTTGCTTGTTTTTTGTTTTTTTTTTTGTTTGTTTTTTGGCTGCACCGTGTGGCTTATGGGATCTTAGTTCCCCGACTAGTGATCGAACCCGTGTGCCCTTGGCAGTGAAAGCAGGAGTCCTAACCACTGGACCGCCAGGGAATTCCCTCGTCATCTTTTAAAATTGGGAACAGTAGTGCCTTTGAGACATTTTGCTTTAAATATTCTTTTTAAAAAACCTTGATATCAGAATTCTTTGCTGTCCCAGTATGATCTTTTTGAGGCTTAATGAAACTTTCTTAAAATTAACATGTGTTCATTAAAAAAAAAAAAATCAACTCTTGCTGATGCTAGGCATTTTATACCTAAAATAGATTTCTAGGCATATCCTGGGGAACTCTGGTGTTCCTCAATGTTCAAGATGTTCCATGGAAAAATAATTGATATTAGATTTTCTACTATATTTCTAAAATATTTTTGTAAATATGTAAAAGAAAATGTGTGATAAGTGCTTAACACATTTACATGATACTTCTTCGGTTTTAATAAACTGCCCTTAAGAATTGCCATACCAGCCCTGAGAATGCACATGAATCAGTAGGTGATGGGTTCTTACAGCAGTTAATTCACCTGTGGGGTTATTGTTCCACATCAGTTTTTAATCCAAACTGTTATCTTTTTTGGAGGGCAATTCTTAAAGCTTTATTAAGCTATAATTGATATGTACTAAACCACACATTTAAAGTCTACAGTTTGATGAGCCTTGGTATATGAATACACTTGTGATATTAACACAACATTCAAGGTGATTGTATCCATCTCCCCCAAAAGTTTCTTCATGCCTCATCTCTCTGTCCCCTTCCTCCTCCTCCCAAGTGCCCCATCCCCAGGCAACTGATCTGGTTTCTGGAACTATAGATTGGTTTGCATTTTCTAGAATTTTATATAGATAGACTCATATAGTAGGTACTCTTTTTGAGGGGGAGGGGTTGGCCTCTTTCACTCAGCACAATTATTTTGAGATTCATCCATTTTGATATGTTTATCAGTAATTCATTCCTTTTAATTCCTGAGTAATATTCCCTGGTACAGATATATCACATTTTGTTTATCCATTCACCTGTTTGTAGAGCATTATGGTCGTTTCCAGTATTTGGCTATTAAGCTGCTGTGAACATTTGTGTACCAGTGCAACTTTGGAATGGCATGTCTAACATAAGCCACATTCTTGGGCTGGATGTACAAGTCTTTGTGTGGACGTATGCTTTCTTTCTCTTTGATAAATATTTAGGAGTGGAATGGCCAAGAAAGCACCAAACTGTTTTCCAAAGTAAATGCACTGTTTTCCATCCCTACCAACAAGAGTTTTAGTTGCTCCACAACCTTGTCAACGCTTGGTGTGGTCAGTCTTTCTTTTTAGCCATTCCAGTGGATATGTAGTAGTATCTCACTGTGGCTTAAATTTGCTTTTTCCTAATGACTAAAGACGTTGAGCATCTTTTCATGTGCTTATTTACTATCCTTATATCTTCTTTGGTGAAATGTCTATTAAAAGACATAATAACTAATGTTTGTGTTTTTAATGCAATAGAACTTATTTTTTATTTATTTATTTTATTTTATTTTATTTTTTTGCGGTATGTGGGCCTCTCACTGTTGTGGCCTCTCCCGTTGCGGAGCACAGGCTCCGGACGCACAGGCCCAGCCGCTCTGCGGCATGTGGGATCTTCCCAGACCGGGGCACAAACCCATTTCCCCTGCATCGGCAGGCGGACTCTCAACCACTGCGCCACCAGGGAAGCCCTAGAACTTATTTTTTAAAGTGTTGCAATATGAAATAAATTTAAGAAACACAGTTCTACTATGTGTACAAATATCTACTATGTGTGTTTGATATGAAAATTAAATATAAAATTTGGAATCTTTTGACCTCTCCGAATACTTCATGCATTTTCAAAATTAACTTTCTTGACCAGTAAGAGATTTCCATACCAGTCCGGGCAGGAAGATGTCCTCTATTTTGAGGAGGTAACTCCGGTCATCAGTTGGATAATCAGGTTGTGTTTGCTTCTGAAGGACCTAAGGAGGTCTAAATAGCTCATCTGTTTGTATGTGTTCTTTATCTAATTTATATAGAATCAGAAGTGTGAGCCATCACCAACGGGGCTCAGCTGTACAGGTCATGGACAAATTAAACTAAATCTCAAGATGCCCCTTTGGTTGATTGGATGTTATCAACCATTTAAAATCATATTAATGTTGGTGAGAAGTAGGAAAACATGTATATTCATGTGCTATTTTGAGGCATATAAAATGCGTAACTTTGGGGTAGACGGTTTGGTCGTACCTATCAAAATAGAAAATGACATACCTTCCATCCACAAGTTATACTCTATCCTACAGAAACACTCCTATGGTACAAAAGTACGTGTGTGTAATAAATATATATTAAAATGTCCAATATAATTGTGTTCAAAATATTTTGAAAAAGGGAAACTACCTAAAGGAAGAGGCATTTGTTAAAAAGAATGGGTTAGATCTATAAGTATTGTCATGAAAAAAAAGTCCAGAATATATTGAGTGAAAAAGTAAGCTTTGTGTCATGTGAAAACAATTTTATTCTTTTAAAATTATGTGTATGTATAGAATGAGGTCATACCTTGAGAAGGAGTTAAGTTCAAAAATTGTCAAGAAAGGCAATAATTTACTTGTCAAAATTAAATTTGAAAATCCCTCTAACCAACTATCAAGTGGCCTAAATATAATTTTATGTTTATATATGTGTGTGTGTGTGTGTATATTTGTGTACATAACCCTATATATGTATGTATAAATACACCATTTAAGTCATCTATATATACTGTTCAGTGCTTTCTTGTTTTCATTTCCTCCTCTGAGAACCTACATTTAAATTCAGGAAAGTTAAGCATGTCTGTGCCTCGGCCCCACTGCAGGACTCTCATTGCTCAGGAAAACATCTGGAAGTGAACATACAGTACCATTAATGCTGGTTCTGTCTGGCGAGAGTGGGGGCCAGGGGAGAGGTGAAGAGGAGTTTCCTTTTATACTCAATAAATACTTATAAACGAACAAGCAAAGTATCCTTTCTGACTCTAACTGTTGTTCTCCCCTTACTTTCTCCCAACGAGGACCAGGACCTTCTCTTGGCAGCTGCCTATGTTTCTGATGCTCAGTACAACAGAAACGTTCCATTTGAAACATCCCCTCAGGCTGTCAGGTAATTAAAGTGTTAAACGATCACCTAGAATCACCTCTCCTTTAGCGCTTCATATGCTTGAAGTTGAACCCAAACTGAAGGCATTGTTTCCACAAATATTTTTGAGAAGTATATAAGGTATGGCACACAGAGTTGGGTAAATCCTATCCTTTTTTTTTTTAGTTCTAATGGCATGGTACCTCACAGGTAGGGAAGCCTTCAACAGGTATACTAAGAACAGATAAATGAGTAAATAACACCCAGGACAGGAGATAAAGCATCCAAATTAAAAACATGTCATCATCTTTCCCTCCTAGATATAGGTGTCCTCTTAGAGGCGCCTAAATGAAAAGAAGACTTGTCCTTTTCCTTTCTGTTGCCTTTTGACATGACTTACATGTTTGTTCTTTTCATGGGAATTCAGCTTTTTCTCCCTAACCCCCTAGGGGTTGAACTAAAACTCAAGCTATGGCTCAGGATAAGAAAAAAAAAAAATCTTATCATCAGGACTGAGTGTCAGTGCCTGAAAGGCAGCAGTGAATACCTCATGCCTGGATGCTGGGGGACTGTCCCCCTGATGGGAAGAGACCCGTGTGACCGCGAGATCTCTCTGAGTCCACCATGCCCTGATAGGCTGATGCACATTAGAAATCTGTTAGGTTCCTGTGCCACGTAATACCAGGTCACTCTAATGAGGGTTTGTTCTGCATCAATCCTCTAAAAGTACATCCTAGGGTCACCACCACCCCACAGGGAGGGTGCTAATCCTAGCTTGAGACTGTTAAGCGAAAGTGCTTTGAGATATGATAATATCCCTGATTTTTTCTGTTAGCGTTTTATAGCGTGCGCTCAGTTAAATGCTACCCCTCACTCTCTAGAACTGAAAGGAAAGGTGGCCAGAGAGAGGACTTTGTATTTTACCTCCCACTACGCTTCTTCTGATGGGATTTGGGGGTGCTGTTTAACTCCTGCTCATTGTTTATAACCTTCTTTATTCTTCTCTGCTCCAGACTTTACCACTTCTATAACCACTGGACAACGCGGGCAGTCACCTACTTCTTCATTTGGGTGGACCTCGCTCTTGCCCTCTTTGAGGAACCAGCCTTGTTCCCGCTCCCTTTCTTGGTAAGCATTCAGCCCAGAGTGGCTAACCAGACTTTGTCAGAGATGAGTTGGGTCCCATGCCTCTTCCTTTTTTTCCCCCTCAAATTTCAGTAAGTATGGATTTGGTTTTATTTTTCTTGCTGGGGGGGAGGTTGGAAGAATTCTGCCTACTCGCTGAGCTGATGCTTTCATCAGTAAGCGTTGGAAAGGGGGTGGCAGGTTTTGGTTTTCTGTGCCTGCAGGGGCACGCTGGACAGACAAATGATGTTTTAAAAGCGTATTTATCTAATGCCGAGTAGACAGTGTCATAATATAGTGTAATATATGACTTGTACTGGCCACATTTCCAGCTTTTTTCATAGTCATAAATCATTATTTATCGGTGCTTTTAAGTAATACATCAAATTACCCAACTCCTCCAGATGAGTCTAAGTAATAAATTGATGACCTGTTCACATTAATTCTTGACTCAACATGGCTCTTGCCTCTCAGAGTAGTTGTGTCAGAGACTGTATGACTTGCAGAGCCTAAAATATTACTGTCTGGTCCTTTGACAGATAGAGTTCCTTGACCTCTTGCCTTAAAGAACAGCCTTTTATTATCTCCCATGACTCTGCAGGTGACTGGGCTCAACCCGGCAGATTTTCATGTTGGCTAGGATGGTGGATCTCTGGCTGGCAGCTGGGAGCTCACCTGGCTGGAGCTCTGCTTCCCTCCACATGGCCACTCCACATGGCCTGGGCTTCTCCCAGTGGGTGGGTGGGGTCCAAGAAGGAGCATCCGAGGGAGCAAGCACCATCCACCTCCTCACACACCACACTTGCTGATGTCCCAAAGCCAAAGCCCATCACATGCCCGAGCCCTGAGTCAACAGGAGAGGACACTGCACGAGGGGGTGAAAACCAGAAGCATGGTTCTTTGGGGGCTCAAAGTTGGCGGTCTTCCACACATCCGTTTGATGAGGGTGTCCCGATTAGTGAAGTCTCTGGGTAGAAAACTTGTAGCCCGGTGACTTTCGAAACAAACACCAAGTCTGAAGAAGCGGAGCTGTGCATTCACAAACCTGGACAGGGTCGGTCCCCCTACCCCCCTGCCCTCCCCATGGCACTGGCCGAGGTGACAGGTCCACAGGGTCTCTTCTCAGCCCATTGCCTCCCTCTGAGTCCTCACCTTTCTGTTTGTTATTGGTCACAGGCAGCGTGGGCTTGGCTGCCTGAGTTCCAGAGTGTTCCTTCAGCCAGTGTTTGTACTTCAAGCCTCTAAAATCCAATGTATTATGGGGGGGGAGCTTTGGCCAGATTCAGCATTACCAAGAAAATCTTATCTTGAGCAAGGGTGTCCTGGGATTGCCCCAGGCCCTTTTGCAAGCCTGGCCTTGACAGTGAGTCTCTATAGCCCCTGAAAGGTGAACAGGCTGAGAGCTAGAAAGTTTGAGGAGGCTGCAGCCCATTTCGGAGCCCAGGCCTCATGAGGGCTGGGGTGGGGACGGGGGAATTGTGCCCCCTGCTGCTTTCAGGGCCCAGCCCCAGCCCCTTCCTCCTGTCCCTTAGGAAGCTCATTCCCTCCACCCTCACCCCAGACCTTTCCATCTTCCTAGCCTGAGCCAAACCGTCCCTTTCCCCATCTTGTCCTACTTGCCATCCTCCTCTCCCCATGAATGGAGGAAAGTGCCCGTGTTCGGGAGGACTTACTGTCTCCTGGCGATCGCAGGCAAAGCATGGGCCGCACGCACAGCCTGCAGATCTAGCTGCCTGCGGGGAGTTTGGAATTGATGCCCTGGAGCCCACGGAGGAGATGGTCAGGACTTTGCAGTGGGCCCAGGGGCCTCCGTTCTCTCCTCGAACCAACCAAGTACAGGCAGTGGCACAGCAGTGGCAGCGATGTCTAGGGAATGACCTGGCATTTCGAAACACATGTTTGGAGCGTTATTATTAGAGAAACTGAACTTCTAGGTGTCTATTCTGAGTATGAATGTGGGGAATTTGAGAGCATAGTGGATGTCCCTGCTTCTTCCATCCCTGACCACCCCCCCTATTTTCTGAGGAAATGCCTTCCAGGGGTCCTCTGCCTGCTGATTCAGCCCCTGCCCCAAGGAAGCCCTGCCAGCTGGGTCATGGGATTTGTGGTTCAGAGGCAGGTTTCCTCTTAAGAAAAAGGAACCATTCCAACCAGCAAGGAATTTTGCTGCAACTTTCAGTAAAATTAAGGGACATTGGTAATTCTCACAGGGTGGTGTCAGGGGGGTCGGAGGTCAGAGTGGTAAGAGAGAATTAAGCCATGCCTCTGAGCGGCAGGGCGCTGGCTCCCTCTCTCTCTTCTGTCACAGGCTACCTCGATAGCAGAAGTACTCTGTCTGACTGCATTCTCTGGGAGACTTGTACACTTTGCGAAAGTCACTCCTCAGATGGTTTTCTGGAAGGATACGAAAAACATCTGCATCGTGGTAACCATAGTGGTGAGTGTTCATGACAGTGCCTTTGAGAGTTTGTGGTCAAAGGTAGAAACTATGAAGAGAAAACTATGAAGAGAAACTCAGTAGGATTGGGGTGGTTCAAGAAATAATGACAGGGCTTCCCTGGAGGTGCAGTGGTTAAGAATCCGCCTGCCAATGCAGGGGACACGGGTTCGAGCCCTGGTCTGGGAAGATCCCACGTGCCGTGGAGCAACTAAGCCCGCGCGCCACAACTACAGAGCCCGCGTGCCACAACTACTGAAGCCCGCGTGCCTAGAGGCCATGCTCTGCAACAAGAGAAGCCACCGCAGTGAGAAGTCCATGCACTGCAACGAAGAGTAGCCCCCGCTCGCCACGTCTAGAGAAAGCCCGCGCACAGCAACAAAGACCCAACGCAGCCAAAAATAAATAAATGAAATAAATTAATTTAAAAAAAGAGAAATAATGACAATGTTTGTACAGCAAACACCATCAGCACAGTTGCCAGCAGATCACAATGACTGAAGCACAAATTGGGCAAAATATGACAGGGTGGCTATCTAACATATCAAGAGCACTTCCAAATTAAAGAAAAAAGAGAAACTGCAATAAAAAATGTGCTCAAAATCGGTGAAAGCATCTCATAAAAGAAGAAATAAATAATAGCAGGTATGAAAAAATGTTGAACGTTAAGAACTACATATGAAAGCAGCAATAAAATACCATGTGTTTGCCCATAAAACAATGTTACCAAGATTGAAAACAGAACCTGTCACACTCTACTCGAGGGAGGAATAAGCTGTCTTTCTTGGAAGGCCGGTTGGCAGTTCTTTTCGAAAAGCCTTAGGTGTGCATGTGCTTGCTCCCAGATTTCCAATCCTGGGGCTTGGTCTTTAGGAAAAAAAGGATGTGTTCAAAGATTTAGCCACAAGATTGGTCATGGCTGTGTTGTTCATAGCATTGAAACATTGGAAACACCTGGATTTCCTGACAATAGGAAATAAATAAAACATGGTACATCCACATCCATTAAAATGGCCTTAAATGCACTTACGTGTCTATTCTCAAGGAGAGATGCTTATGGTCCGTTAAGCCAAAAGAGCAGGTTACAATACAGTTGGAGCACACCTTTGTTAAAAGAGGAAGGAGTGTTAGAGATCCATAGAAAAATCTGGAAGGACATATGCTAAGACGTTATGCCACGTGAGGCAGGGTGATGTGCTCTGAAATGCTGCTGTGATGAGAGAGGGGCCCGGGCAGTGATTAGCTGAGGGTACTTTACCATTAGCATCTCAGCACAGCAGGCAGCCTGCCCGGACCACAGTTCTTCCCAGTTAACCCCCACTCAGAGTCCCCATCTCTGCTCCGTCTACTCGATGTTCTTTGCCTGGAGGGCCATCCATTCTCAGAGCTTCCCCGAACAGTTGGTGGGTAGGGGTCCCCAGGCTGTAGCTGATACTGGTTTCCCCTCTGAGTTTCTTCACTCTGTGGCCACCTACTGGTTGTTTCCCCATCCGTGTTTCAACTCAAACTCAAAGGGACCAAACCCACCCTTTTCATCCCACGACTCCCAGAGCTGTTTTTCATTGGTCTGTGGTGCTCCATCTCCCATCACTCACTCCAAGTCCTCCTTGTCAAGATTCCCTCTGTTCTCTCTCATCCCCGTCCTGCCTAACCCCCCTCAGGATGCCTCTTGCACCGTTTCCCCCTCTCCCCACCGGGACCACTGCCGTGGTCTGATGTGGCCGCGCGTTCTCTCTCTGCTGCACGCCATTCTGCTCCCACGGTGTGGTCCAGAGCGCTGTCTCCCCTTTCAGGGACTGCCATACTCACCTCAGCCCCGGATCCCTGATACATGCATTTGAGATGCCACTGCTGGGTTAATTCTCAGAAGCACACCTCAGGTCACGACCCTCCCTTGCTCAAAAAAACTCTGTGAGCCCCACAGACCGTTGAGCCCGCCGATCCACCCACCCTGCAAACGGGCCTCACGCGGTCCCCTCCACGCCAGCCGCCGGAGCTGCCTGCTGCCCTGCGTGCTCCTCCTCCGTGTGCAGTGTCTCTTGGGCCTAGAATGTCCACTGTTTTTTTCTCGCCCTTTCTCTGTTTTTTTCGACTTCCTTTCGCACGTCTGCTGAATGCCCAGAATACACAGAGTATCCGTCTGGTCTTAGTTTTTAGAAATATCTTCACTTTCTATTATTAAAAAACGAATGCAGGAACACTCCATCTGGGATGAGACCTGTGACCACAGCTTGGGTTCAGTCCAGAAAACAGTGTTACCTGACACAGGAAGGTGGAGGATGAGATGGGTGGGAAAACTGTAAAAAAAAAAAAAAAAAGTGCGGGGAGAGGTTATTTTTGGAAGACAGAGAAATCCAAATGATACAGAGTATATAAAATAGAAAAAGGCACCCCTGCTCTTCTTCGGGGAGAGCGGGTACCTCTTTTGTGGCCCTTTTTGCTACATGGCCCCCTCCTAGGACAGGGTCGGAGGTCTCTTCTCATCTCCTAAGACGCCCAGCGTGCAGCCTAGAATATGATGGGCTCACACGTGCTTTTCAAGCCCAAGTCCTAAGTCCGGTCAGCGTGCTCCCTGCTTCAGATCGTTCAGTGGCTTCCCATAGCCCATCAGAAAAAAGCCAAAGTCCTCGTCGTGGCTGAAGCTCTGTGTCCCTCCCCACCCCCATGTCTCCCTCCCCACCAGTGCTGCTCAGTTGCCCCTCCCCCTACATCCTCAGCCCCTTGCCTCACCTAGGTTTTCTCCGGAGCAGGTCCCGCCACCTGCCAAAGAGCATACATAACATCACTGCTGCTCCTTCCTGCTGGAGGATGCGCCCCTTGAGGGCAGGCACTCTCTAGCTATAGCTCTTTGCTCTCTCTCTGGAGCTAGTACAATACCCTGCACGTAAGAGGCACTCCGTCAAGGTGTATGGAGTGAACTGGATGAGGAGACACGGTTGCCCCGTCCAGATCTGTCCTGCATCTGTTACCAAGGGTGGGTCTCACTCCTTTGCCTCCATCACCCTTATTTGAAAGACTTTCTGGATTCCCCAGGCCCTGGGAATAAGACTTAGCTTTTTAGCCTGGCCCTCAAAGCCACCTGCCCTCGGTCTGGGGTCTGGTCACTTCCTGCTCTCCTCTGCCCCCACCCCCAGGACCCTCTGCTTCCCGAGAGTCCCTTTCCTGTGTGCCTGCCATGGCTCTTGACTTCTCTGAGTTTTATCCTTTTAACGTTTTTTCTTTGCTTTAAGATTACGTCAGGGACTGCCTTCTCCGGGAAGCCTCCTCAGATACCATAACCCTTGGTGACCTGTCCATCCATGCTGCCCTGGGACAGTCACCCGGGTTCCCTGCAGTGGGTGCGCAGTGCAGCAGCCAGCACCAGCGTCTTTCTGTGTCTCTGTCCTTTCTCTCCCCTGCGCTGGCTCTCTCTCGATTCTCTATGCCTTGCCACCAAAGGGACTGAGCTAACACTTTTGATGACGGTAGATTATTCTTTTCTAACTTATATTTTTCTAAACTGCACTGGGTCCTTCTTCTTTTGCCTGTCCTCGGGATCACAAACTGACCTGAATAAGGAATGATAAAAATTTTCTGTAGTCTAGATATTTCTACCCCATTGCTAGGCTAGAAAACCTATCTCATATGCAGAATTGAAGAGGAGTTAAAGTCAAGTACAATATAGTGTGGGCGCATGTAGGTAACCATGTGTGGGTAACCGCTGGGGCTCTGACGCCAGACTACCTGGGTTCCAGTCCCAGGTCTGCCCCCCGTATTGGCTGTGTGACCGGGGCCACGTGATCTCCCTCACTGTGCCTCAAGCATTTCCATCCAGGAATGGTGCCCACTTTAGGGGTGTGGGGAGATAAACGGAATAATCTATGGAAAGCTTATTAGAGGACATGGCACATAGTAAAGTCTCAAACGACAGCTGCTATTAACGTTCTATTATGAAACCAGATTATGCTGTTTATGAAACGTGCCTTTTTCCGTGACGTATTGTGACCCTCCTTCTGGGCCAGTGAACATGCGTCCACATGGTCACTTCCTCTGTCGTCTGGCAGTACCAACACCTCTGTCCCGTGTCTCTCACAGCTGACCTTGATTGATCTGATTACCTATGGGTCCCTGGAGGCTGTTAACATCCACGGAGTTCGATGGTCAAGGGCCTTGAGGCCAGTCTTCCTAATTAATTTCCCTGAAAGTCGTCAGGTAAGGATATGATTTAGGATACAAAAGGGCGTGTTGTTTTGAACTTATTTTTTACTGAAGTATAGTTGAATTACAATGTTGTGTTAATTTCTGCTGTACAGCAAAGCGACTCAGTTATACATACATATATATATATACACATACACACATTCTTTTTCATATTCTTTTCCACTGTGGTTTATCCCAGGATATTGAATATAGTTCCCTGTGCTCTACAGTAGGACCTTGTGGTTTATCCATTCTCGATATACCAGTTTGCATCTGCTAAGGGGGGTGTGGTTTTTGTTTTTGCAGAAAATTAGCTGATTGCCCGTAAACGAAATGAAATATTGTCTTCACAGATCCGAAGGGCTTTTCGAAGCATCCGGAACACTCTGCCTGATATCCTGTACGTCTTCCTCTTGTTCATCTTCAGCATGTTGATATTCTCCCTCATGGCCTTGAAGCTTTTCGGGGATAGGTGAGCAGGCTTCTCTGGAAGTTTCTGCCTGAGAATTCTCCCACGTTGAGTTCAGCCCGTTCGTGGCAGAATCGGTCACTAGATGCTATCTTCCTCGTTCAGGCACTCCAGGAGGGTTCTCGAAAGGGGAAATGTGTGTCGGAAACTGCAGCTTCATTTATGTCTGTGGGTTTTTTTTCACTCTTTTTTCCTTTTTAGGGGTCTCAAAACAGTGGAAGGATCGCCCTACTTCACCAACATCCTGGACATAGCATTTGAGCTCTACGTGCTGGTCACCACCGCAAACAGCCCCGATGTCATGTACGTGAGTCCCCAATTCATGTTCACGGACATCTGTTACCGTAACAGAATTCACTTTCTTAAAAGCAGCTGTAAGAAAAAAAAAAGTGATTTTCTGTTTATTCATATTCATTGTAAAATGTTTGTATACTATTTTTTTTCTTTTTTTTTTTTTTTTTTGCCACACGGTGCAGCATGCAGGATCTTAGTTCCCTGACCAGGGATCGAACCCATGCCCCCTGCAGTGGAAGCACAGAGTCTTAACCACTGGACCGCCAGGGAAGTCCCTTGTAAACTTTTTGAAGAGTGCAAAGTGTTGGCACTAACGCTAGCCTACCCACTCTATTGAAAACTAAATTTAGATGAATGTTTTAAAAAATGAAAGCAACAGGAGACATCTCTGGAGATACAACTGAAATATTTGAGCCCACTTTCTATTCTGGAATCTTCTTTGAGTCTTGAGTTGAAACGCCTAAGCCATTTTTGTAAAGGAATCATGGCTTGTTCTCCTAAGCATTGAGGTGGTTTTCTGGCTAAATGAAACAGGAAAGAAAAGTCTCCATGCATGTGGACATTATTTAGGAGAAAAACATTATGGTTTTTTTCCCCCTAATGTCCTGTATATTATGGGCTGGCCTTGTTCATGGAGGTAAGATTATTTACCAGTGCTACCCTGAGCAGGTAGCTCTTGGGGTTCTAGAGTGTAGATAGAATTCTAACTGCAAATGTCAACCCCATCTCCTCCCATACTGCACTGCGGGAGAGGGCGGGCTTTCTGTTGTCTACTTGTGTGTAGGATCATCACGTCAACTTGTTCTGGGTTCCTGCTCATTCTTGGGCCTGGCTCTGGCTAAAAGTGAGCAAGGTGAAGTTCCTGGCCCTCCTTGTGTTTTCTTGGATCTTCCCCTCAAACCTTAGGCTGCCCCCCTCAACATCCCCTCCTGCACAAAATCGAGTTTCCATTAAAGGTGGCGTGAACATGCATCCCGATTTATGCCTTTTGTCCCGGCACCATTATTAATCGTACGCCTTTCATTCTCATTGTCCCAATGTGGACAGAAAATTATCTGCTCCCCAGCAAGGCAGTCTGGTGTCCCTGAAGAGCCTTGAGTATAACTCCAAGCCATAGTTCAGATTATTTTTGTAATTCTGGGCAAGTGGCTCTCCTTCTGGGCTTTGATTTTCTCATTGTGAAGGAAGGGATGGGAGGGATCTCCAGGGTCCTGCCTGCTTTGAAAGTGGGCACCTCTCTAAGGCAATAAGAATTTCAGAAGGCAATCTGGAGCGAGCTCTTAAGTGCTGACGGTAGTTATGGCTTTGAGGCCCCATAGCACAGTTTGGGGGAGAGTTAGAGTGAGAGAATCTTTACCTGTGCCTCGAGCACATGGATTGTCCATGTGGAATGTCACCTGCGGTCAGCCTTCTATGCACTGTGGGCCCAGGGCACGGGAAATCATGAAAGATAATTATTTCCTTCTAGGATGCCTGCCTATGAGTTCAACTGGTGGTATTCTCTGTACTTTATAACCTACATCATCATCAACACCTACATCTTCATGTCCGTCTTTCTGGCCGTGGTCTACAACAATTATAGAAAGCACTTAAAGGTAACATGTGTGATCCGGGGGTCAGGGTGCCTGGCTGGGTGCAGTAGCAGGGAGACTGGCAAATGCGTTTGCTAAATATTTGAACGTGTCCATTTACCTTTTGCTTTGGTGAATCTGAAGGTTCGTTTGGTGCCTTGCTGTCCTCTGCTGGGCCAGGTGGTTCTTTGCCAGTCTGCAATGGGTCTGATGGTGTGTCTCAGCCTCACGTGCAGGAGGAGGTCCTGGCTTTGCTCCTCGCTTTTTTTTTTTTTTAATTTTTACTGGAGTTGATTTACAACTTTGTGTGTGTTACTTTCTGCTGTACAGCAAAATGAATCAGTTATACATATACATATATCCACTCTTTTTTAGATTCTTTTCCTGTATAGGTCATTATAGAGTATTGAGTAGAGTTCCCTGTGCTATACAGTAGGTCCTTATTAGTTATCTTTTTTTTTTTTTTTTTTTTTTGTGGTACGCGGGCCTCTCACTGCTGTGGCCTCTCCCATTGCGGAGCACAGGCTCCGGACGCGCAGGCTCAGCGGCCATGGCTCACAGGCCCAGCCGCTCCACGGCATGTGGGATCTTCCCAGACCGGGGCACGAACCCGTGTCCCCTGCATCGGCAGGCGGACTCCCAACCACTGAGCCACCAGGGAAGCCCAAGTTATCTATTTTATATATAGTAGTGTGTATATGTCAATCCCAATCTCCGAGTTTATCCCTCCCTCCTTCCCCCCAGTAACCTTAAGATTATTTTCTGCATCTGTAACTTTATTTCTGTTTTATAAATAAGTTCATTTGTACCATTTGTTAACATTCCACATGTAAGTGATATCATACAATATTTGTCCTGCTCTTTCTGACTTAATTCACTCAGTAGGAAAATCTCTAGGTCCATCCATGTTGCTGCAAATGGCATTATTTAGTTCTTTTTTATGGCCGAGTAACATTCCATTGTATATATGGACCACATCTTCTTTATCCATTCCTCCTCAGTCTTAATGCATCTAATAGTTCATGGCTCCTGGAAATGTTTTGTATATCACTGGGGTTGGGGATATTCTCCAAGCTCCTTTCCCCACCTGTAACAGAAGCAAAAATACCTTAAAGCCAATAGTTTTTGCCCTGGTGACTCGTGTTTGATTGATGTCTGGAGAATTCCTGGAGATGTTGCATAGGCAGAGGCTTCTGAGTGCTTGGGGCACAGCGTGTTTTATTTCTGGAATCTGCCAGGATACCTGGGTCATCTCACCTGCGGGCCCCACCGTCACCCACCTGAGCACGCCTCTCATTGGCTGTTTTCTAGGATTGTAAAACTAATTGCACAGAGAAACATTTCATCCAAGGGTCATTTTCTTTAAGGGAAGACATAGCCTTTTGAGTTAGATCCTTTTTCTTTGCTTAGGGATATTCCCACCAGGGGGCAAGTAGAAAGTCGGGGAGAACTTAAATGTTCGCAGCTAAGGAGAAGCGGGTGGTGGGCTGAGCCTGAGATTCGGCCAACCTCCCTTTGAAGGTGTCTGGCCTGTCTAGGCTCTGAGAAGTCTGTGCATTGTGGGCACCTCAGCTGCTCCCGACCCCAAGGCCAGGCCTCGCAGGGACCCTCCTCCTCTGACTTCCTCCTTCTGAGCAGAAAGAGGCATCCCCAGAGGGTCTGATGCTCTGGACAGAATTGTGGCTCCCCCTCCCCCAAGAAGTGTGTCTTTTAGTTAACACTTCCCGAAAAGTAATCTTCTGCCACGTGGATCAGTCAGCAAGCGTATCTTAAACGTGTTTTTTGTGCCCAACACCAAAGTTCTGAGGAGTCAAAGGTGATGAAGACACAGCTGTACCATTAAGAATGTAAGGTCTATAAATAACAAATACTGGAGGGTGTGGAGAAAAGGGAACCGTCCTACACTGCTGGTGGGAATGTAAACTGGTGCAGCCACTATGGAAGACAGTATGAAGGTTCCTTAAAAAACTAAAAATAGAGTTACCATACGACCCGACAATCCCTCTCCTGGGCTTATACCCAGAGAAAACTCTAATTCAAAAGGACACATGTACCCCATGATCATAGCAGCACTACTCACAATAGCCAAGACATGGAAGCCACCTAAATGTCCATCAGCAGATGAGTGGGTAAAGACGATGTGGTGCATATGTACAGGGGAATAAAAGAGAATGAAATAATGCCATTTTAGCAACGTGGATGGACTTAGAGAGATGATCATACTAAGTGAAGTAAGTCAGACAGAGAAAGACAAATATCATATGATATCACTTCTATGTGGAATCTAAAATGTGATACAAATGAACTTATTTACAAAACAGAAACAGACTCTCAGACAGAGAAAACAAACTTATGATTACTGAAGGGGAAAGGGGGACAGGGATCAATTAGGAGTTTGGGATTAGCAGATACAAACTACTATATATAAAATAGATAAACGACAAGGTCCTACTGTATGGCACAGAGGACTTTATTAAATATCTTGTAATAAACTATAATGGAAAAGAATATATATATATATATATATGTAGAACTGGATCACTTTGCTGTACACCTGAAACTAGCACAACGTTGTAAGTCAACTCTACTTCGATTTAAAAAAAAGAACTTAAGGTCTAGCCATGTAATCAGCTTAAAGGGAGCAGTAGGGGTGGGCATCGACGTGGCCGATTGTAACATGAGGGGGGTTCTCCTTGTCTGGAAGATTCCCTGTGCACAGTCAAGCCGGATGGCAGCTCCTGGCAAACCCTCGCTGACCCTCCTGCCCTGGCCCTCTTCCTTCTGACCACTTCTAGCCTGGTTTCACTTCCCTGCCTTTCTTCCCCCTCCGCCTCTCTTTCTTTTTTTCTTTTTTTTTTTTTTTTGCGGTACGCGGGCCTCTCACTCTTGTGGCCCCTCCCGCTGCGGAGCACAGGCTCCGGACGCGCAGGCTCAGCGGCCATGGCTCACGGGCCCAGCCGCTCCGCGGCATGTGGGATCTTCCCAGACCGGGGCACGAACCCGTGTCCCCTGCATTGGCAGGCGGACTCTCAACCACTGCGCCACCAGGGAAGCCCCGCCTCTCTTTCTTGATTGACTTAATGGTAGATCTGTCTTCTCCCTCTCCCGCGTCTCCCTCTCTCTCAGCAGCAAACCTGATTTCCTTCCTTTCTGGAATCTCCCTTCCTCCTGGGCGGCGCGGAGCTTGGACCTGTCTGCCTCCTGGTGCTGTTTCTCACCACACAGGTTATCCCTCCTGGGTTCCCTCATTTGCACTTGGTAAGCTGAGCTCTGTTTCTGCAGGTGGGGGTTAGCTACCCATCCCCGGAGCCGGGGAGGGATTTGGTACCTTGCGAATGAGCAGGACCATGGTGACTTCTCTTTGCAGTTCCTCCTGTAGCGTGAATTCCTGAATTGCTCTTACAAGATAGGCTGTTGTAAACCCAGGAGGGGGTGCTTTTAGGAGTTTTTGTCAAGCATGGTGAGGTCTTTCCTGCTCATCCAGAAAAATGCACATGGTCCCCAGGACACACTCAGATGAACTCTTCCATTGCCTTGAAATGTTTAAGGTGGAAAATCAAGACTTTCTTGAATCTTCCCCTTAAAAAAACACACTTCTGTTTTTTCAAGAATGAGATTCGCACACTGGCATACCTGAAGCGTCACAAAATGATAGAGGCTTTCAACATTCTGAAAGTCAAGGTGGGCACAGAGTTTGTGGTGAAGGAGGCCCAGTGGAGGCAGCTGGCCAAGATCGTGGCGCCAGACATCAGCAGTTCCCACCTGGAGCTCCTTTTGAGGATCTCCGACGAGGGACAGAGGGGTTATGTGGGTAAGAAGCCTCGGCCGCTGAAGTTCCTCTTCCCCGTGCATCACAAAGTGGGGTGGGGGGCTCCTAGAAGTGATGGGATGTTTGTTCATTTTCTTAAGTTTGCAACTGAGCATGTATATTGGCATTCCCCGCTGGCAGTGTCACAGTGGAATTAGGTTCCTGACGCTGTGTTCTGACAGGGGTGTCGTGGTGTGTGCTGTCAGCATGTGATGAGCCTTCCAGAAGCCCTTCACCTTGTAACACGGTCGTTCCCCTCCCAGGATTCTGCTTTAGGGGGCTCATCTAAAATATGGAAAAGGGCTGTATAAATAAACGTCTAAGTTGCGTTTAGCGTTTGAAAAGTTGAAAGTCACCTAAATATTCATGTATTAGTGGTTGATGGTTATTATCAATAATGTTTAATATTGGTAGCATGCTTACCACACATGAGGCACTGTCATGATTGTTGTGTGTATGTGATCTTCCCCAGACTCACCGAGGTGGAGGTCTTGTTATCCTCTTTTGTCAGTATGGAAACTGAGACTCAAAGAGATTTGGTCGGTTGCCCAGAGGCACACAGCTGCAGCGTGGTACAGGCCATCTGACTCCAAGGCCCCTGCTTTTTATCATTACTCTAAGCTGCCCCAAATTCTGAGGGTCACTTAATGGGAAATTTTGGTGACATTAAAAATGACTGTGAAGATGAGGTAACAGTGGGGAAAGATGTGAGATGACTAAAATACACCCCACACTGTAGGGCACACACATTTCTCTAGTTTCAAGAAAAGTCTAGATGGAAACACACCCAAATGGAGTGGGAGGTCTGATAGAATGTAAATTTACGTGAGACAAGGACACTCAAACTAGTCCAGCAGAGCCATGGGCTTTTTAGGACTCGGTGCCTGTGTGAGAAGAAGGAAATGACAGTGATTCTCTGGAACTTACATGAGTGTCCAGGGAAAAGAGAACTGTGTGGCAAGACACTGTTAAATGGGTGATGCCAACATCTTCCAATGAGGGTTTTGGATCCAAGATGGAAGGTCAGCAGGGTTTGACAAGCGCCTTCCATTGAGCCCTGGGCACGTCCCTTCAGCCACCCAGCTCAGTGGCTCAGGAGCCAGGCTTCTCAGACCCTGAAGAGATGGCTTTGGTGCCCCCGTTAGGGATTGGCGGTGATGCACTGTGCGATCCTCATGTCAGGGTTAGGGTTCTGCTAACGGTGGGGGAAGGGTGGCTGGGCAACCCTTGAGCACCGTGCTTCCCAAGCTCTTTGGGAAGTGCAGTGAAGCTTTTAAATTTCTAGCCTGTCATGCAGCTGTATACTTCGGTAAAATACAACAAAAATGAATAACTACAAAAATGAAATAAAAAAACATGTAAAACGCAAGTCCCAATGTTTCATTATTAGAATCAACAGACGTGAAATGATCCTGGCAATTGTTCTATAAGTTTCTAAATTTTCAGAGCTGATCTCATGGGGGTGAGTGGGGGAACATGAGGACAGTACCAGCCGTGGCCCAGGGACCATGCTCCTCCTCCAGGGAGGAGCGCTGCTCTAGGACTTGGAGGAGAGGTCGGGACCTGGGCCCCCGTGGATCTCCCACTCCAAGGACTGGGGTGGGACGGTGGCCCATGTCAGTCCAGGATTCCTAGACCTCAGCCCCTCTGTTTTTGAGAATTCTCTTTTGATCATTGAATACCTCTGCTGTTTCTAGAGAAGTGAGACTCTGAAGATGTTGATGAAGCTTTAGGGCTTTATAAACTGTCTCTGCGATTCCTCCTGTAGCATGAATTCCTGGGCTGCTTTTACAAGATGAGCTGTTGCAAACCCAGGAGCAGGAGCCTTTAGGAGTCTTTGTCGGGCTTGATGAGGCCTTCGCCCTTGGGTATCTCCTGCTCATCCAGAAAAGATACACATGGTCCCCAGGACACACTCAGATGAACAGTGTTTCTTTGTTTATAAGGTCAGTCTAACTATTGACACTTGGGTGTCATGAAGAACAAACATATCAACACATGGGGACATAGCATCTTAATTTATTTGGAAACTTCTTTGGTAATTTCCTTATGTCTTTAGGTAAATGCAAGTTATTGACTATTTATCTCAATATGCATTAGGCCAATGCCCCAAACTCAATTAGTAATTTTAGAAAATATGTTTAAGAAACCATGGGTAGTTGATTCCCTGTTGACACCAAGGATTTGTCAGAGAAGCGTGAAACTCTGGACACTGTATCCATATAGTTTAAGCGAGTTACCCTGTAGGACCTTGTGGTTTACAATGTCATGTGATTTACACAAGCCAGTTGATAAAGATTCGAGTTTTTAAATCACAGCAGAGTTTGAATCATGCCGCTTGGTTCTGGCCTATGTTTAGGTTTAAAAGACACCTAAATGTTAGCTGAGATCATGATACCAATTGACCCATAAGATAAGGGGGAGGAATGTTAGAAGTTCCAACCATTTTAGCCTCTTTAGAAAACAAAGTTTGCATGAACTAAAACTCCATATTTGCACTTTGTATTTACATTGGATAAAATCAGGAAAAAGATGCGAAGCCACATTTTAAACCCTAAATCACAAAACAATTTATTGGTTTTCCTTTCCTGGCAGCATTAAATGCATTTGAATTCAAATTTTAAATTATATTAATTTGGTTTATAAAGTAATTTTAGAACATTTTAATTTTTGGTCAAAAGTCCTTAGATTTTAAGTGTGTAACCAGATGTTTAAAATGTGTCCTTTTTACCAAAAAAAAAAAAAAAAAAAAAAAAAAAGAAAGCTTGTTTTTTCCCCCTAATGGCCTTTTTACCACTACTAATTGCTGGTCTATTGTTAATTTGCATATCTTAAAAAATTTTTTTTAATTAGGTAGAGACACTAAGAACATTAAATGAAGTTAGAATTCCCTGGTTCCCATCTGATTTTCTTAAGAAATTAGAATATAGAAATACTGTTTAAATGGATATTTTGTTGTTTTACATATTTTATACTTGTGGGAGCCAGACTTTATAAACTAATTTGTTAGTTCAAGTTTTTATCTGGAAGGCACCTGTGTCAAGGAGAAAATCATTTTAAGACCTAGTTTCTTTAGCATTTTAATACGTTTGTGCAAGCCGAGAGTTTGTCAGAGAATTTGTTAAAAGAAAAAAGGTGATCATTAAGCTTGAAATTCCTTTTTTCCTCCACCCTAGTGAGTCTTTTTGTTTGTTATGTTTGTTTGGTTTATCTATTTTTTTTTTTTTAGGGGATAGCACATTTAAAGCATAAAGAATTTTTCCTTGATTTCTTAACTCTGGGAGGACCTTTAAGTCTCCATTCAGAATTTAAGGAATGCATAGAGTTCACTTTAAAACAATTCATTTAACAATTCATTGAGAAATCGTTGCTTGTATCAGTTTGCTTGGGCTGCCATAACAAAGTCTCACACACTGGGGGGCTCAGACAACAGAAATCTATTTTCTCACAATTCTGGAGGCAGGAAGTGCAGGATCAAAGTGTCGTCTGGCATGCCTGTGTCCTTGGCTCCTAAATGATTGTCTTCTGTCTTCACACCATCTTCCTTCCTTGAGTGTCTGTGTGCAAATCTCCTCTTCTTATGAGGGCACCAGTCATACTGGATTAGGGCTCACCTAATGACCTCATTTTAGTCTAATTACCTCTTCAGAGGCTCCATCTCCAAAACACAGGCACACTTAGAGGTGCTGGGAGTTAAGCCTTCAACATATGAAATTTCAGGGAACACAGGCCAGCCCATAACTCCTGTTTTAGGGGTTCTGTCCTTAGACTGTTACCTTCTCTAGAGCTTTCTTCTGTGGTTTACTGTCCCCCACACCCCAATACTACTCATCTTCGAAAGTCATATTTATATTATTAGTTTATCAAAATCTCAGACTTGAACATTTACGCTGAATGCACAGAACTGCCATGGTTCTGGTTCAGCTGTTGCCCTTTCCCCTTCACACGATGCAACTCCACCTGGTCTGAGGTTGCAAAGCCACAGCAGGACGACAGTGACAAACCTCACCTGTGCAGTACTCTTACTTTCTAATTCCCTGGGGACATTCAGCCAAAGTACCTCTTGACCTTCTGAGCAGGTGAGAGGGGGCGAAGGAGGTCAGCAGATGCCCTTGAGACACACCCGTGACCTTGGCTGCCATTGGCTGGCTCGTGACTGGAGTCCACAGGTCTGGGTCCCCCGCCCTGAGCCCTGCTCAGTTTTGCCGCCTGGGTCGTGATCCTATTTGTAAATTAAATGAGCCCAGGCCTCATCTAGTTTGAAAAAAGGAATCCATCCGAGTCACAGATTTTATTAGAGCTCCATGGATGTGGCAAGAAGGCGCCCGTGAACTCATGGCTTAGCAGACTTCCCCAGTATTTTATCTTTTACAAAACAGCGATGTCAATTTAAATACCGTTACCAGGGCAAACACATCTCTAGGGAAGGCAGCCAATCAGATTTGTTGGCTTTTAGGGATCGCAGGTTATCTTTTATAGGAGATAGCGGTCATTTCTGATGTCTGGGTGTCCAAAGACTCCTTTGTTTAACCAACACTTTCAAAGACAGTTTTAATAACAGAAAGCCAAACAGAATTTCATGCTTCACGACGGTCCCCCCTCAGTACAGGCTGGGAGATCGCTAGCTCTGTGAACATGCTCACTTTCCCCCTTGATCGGCAGTTATGGGCAGGTGTGGTTTCCAAGGCTAAGCACTGAGATTCTATTAGTGCCAAAAGTGTTAGACTTAAATCTAGTGTTAAACTGAGAAACATGAAACTTACAGATGTGGAAAGAAAAGGGCTGCATAGAATTATTAACAACGAATATGGAGAATAATATGTCTACAACAAGGCTTGGTACACAATGGTCCACAGGCTAAATATGGCCACTGCCTGTTTTTCTAAAGTTTTACTGGAACACAGCCATGCTTATTCATTTGTGTATTGTTTATGGCTGCTTTCATGCTATAATGGCAGAACTGAATAGTTGAAATGGAGACCATATTGTCCACAAAACCTAACTCTCTGGCCCTTTACATTAAAAGTTTGCTGAGCCCTGATCTCCAACATAAAGTACCAGATGGGTACAAATTCCTTCTTGACACAAAATTACCATGCTTTTGATTCTCTTTGTCCTTTCTTGTTCTGTAGAATCTTCTGGATTAAAAGATGTGAGCCCTGTGACACTGATGGATTCTCCGTTGGTTGAGGTTACTTGATGGCTGGTGTTTTGGCTGGATTCTTGTCAGTAGGTCCCCCCAAACCCTATTTGTGGTTGTCACGTCAGTGTCTCCCTACCTTCTGATGGTGGAGCTCACGTAGCCCAGGTCCTGGATCCAAGTCATCACATCATCTAATTCTCTAAGTCTGCCCTTCCCCCTCAGCGGGTGCTACACGTCTTGGCTATTAAGACATGTCTGTGCATTTTGCTTCTAACTCTAAAGACCCAGGAACTAAGATATCCTAAGACATATAAGAGTGTTTTTCATCCAACTTGATGGACTCATGTTCTTTCATGTTCTTAGGACCATCTGACTCTTCAGGAAAATAGCAACGTGAATGTTTAATATCACTCAGGGTTTTGTCTGATTCAGGCTCCTCACCCAGATGAGGGCACACTTCTGACAAGGCTGAGGCTTTCTCTTTGCCTGGGTGTCTGTTGATGGCAGTTCCCCATGATCTTTCTTGCATAAACCACTATGGTGGCACCTGTAGAACCATGATTTGTTGTTTACTTCTGAAAACTTGAAATGGAGACCTACTCATTTCCAGGACTCTAAATGAGAAGCATTCTAGGATTTAAAAATTCCACCCTGGGACTTCCCTGGTGGCGCAGTGGTTAAGAATCTGCCTGCCAATGCAGGGGACATGGGTTCGATCCCTGGTCCGGGAAGATCCCACATGCCGTGGAGCAATTAAGCCCGTGCACCGCAACTACTGAGCCTGTGCTCTAGAGCCTGCGAGCCATAACTACTGAAGCCCGTGTGCCAAGAGCCTGTGCTCCGTGACAAGAGAAGCCACCACAATAAGCCCGCGCACCACAACGAAGCATAGCCCCCACTATCTGTAACTAGAGAAAGCCCGCGCAGCAACGAAGACCCAAGGCAGTCAAAAATAAATAAATAAATTAATTAATTGATTAATTAAAAAAACAACAATTCTGCCTTCAAAAAAAAAAATGCCCCAAAAAACTCCACCCCAGTCTTTAACAGCTGTCTCAGCTATACCTGATCTGTACCTGCAATTTATTACACAAATTTCTTTAAAGTTTGCAAAGCATTCAACTTGGTTTTCAAAGGAGCAGCAACACTCTATGTACAATCTGATTTCATCCATTGATGTGATTGATATTTCTTTAAGTTGTATGTAACAGGAGGTTCACGCATAAACAGCTTTGAGAACCAGCCCAGTGGACTCGTGGTCAGCATCCTGATGAGGGAGAGGCGCATGGGGTGATGGAAAATAGCCTGCTGGCTCCAGGCGTTCAGCAGGTCAAGAGCATCACCTCCGCAGTTGGGTGGGTCCAGGCTGGTCAAGAAAGTGCCCACTGTACTTTGGCCTGGGGTGATGGGCCAACTTGTTATGGAGGCTGTTGTTTTGAGTGAGTCCCTGAGGAGGGGCAGAGAGGGAGGGTAGGCAGAGAAGAACATAGGGGTTCAAGGGGAAGGGTATAGATTATGCCTACCTTGGAGGCTTCGTGAGAAGGAAGGGGAGGTTGGGTTGAGCCTGGAAAGGTAGGTCAGGCAGACATTGAAAGCAGTGATGGCTGTGAGGTGGAAGGCAGGGAGTGAGGCAGTGGTGTCTGTGAACTAGCAAAGTCCCATGCTTGGGTTGGCTGCCTTGGGCTGGTTCAGGGTCTGAATGAGGACAAGCAGAAGGCTGTGCCACTCACTGGCCCCTTGGCCTTGGGCCTTCATCCTTTGAGGCTTCATATCTTCACCTGTGAAACGCAGATCCGAGAGTCTGTGCTGGCTTTGTTTCACCCGTTGAACCTTAGTGTCCCAGCAGCCATGTATTTGGGGGTCCTTTTTTCATTGCAGACAAAATGAACTTTCTACGCTTGGCTGACCTCCTCAACATCCAGGTGGTCACCATCAACATCAAGAGACACCCGCTGGAAGCCTGGGTGCCTCGGGTATACCAGTCGTCCCCAAGCCTCTTGGTTCAGAAGATGGTTCGTCACAGGCAAGTGAGACGGGGCCGGTTTTCTCCCATATTGCTTTGAAAATAGAGGAATCTGTTAATGCTGCCTGGACTGAACGTGTTTCATCACTGAAGCTATACATCATTCCCCTGCTCACTGCTTCTGGTTTCTTGGGAAGGCATGGAAACGGTTCTGCTATGTTTAACCTTAGCCAGAGGACAGGTTTCTAGATTATGCTTCCTTCTTCGGTTTTTTTTTTTTTTTTTAATACTCAAGGGCCACAGACTGGCTGTGCTTTCTGAGCCAGGGAAGCTGACCACTCTCTGATTTCAGGAAGTTCCTGCCCCATCAGAGTCATTAGGAAGTTGATGTCAAGTATGGCATTTTGTAAAGTATCTGGTAAGTGACATGAGTTAGAGCTACTGGAATGACCGTTAAGAATGCCAATTAATTCTTTTATTCCCAAGTAGATGGACTCCGGAAGAGTCCTTTATCCCGGCTGGAGAGTTTATTTTTACTATGTGTGGCCTGGAACACCCCTATCAGCAGAGGCTCCCCTCTTGCCTTCTTTGAATTTAATGTTTCATAAAAGTGAATGGTTCACTTGGGAGACTGGGATTAACATGTATACACTGATGTGTATAAAATGGATGACTAATAAGAACCTGCTGAATAAAAAATAAAATAAAATTAAATTAAAAAAAAAACCTGAATGGTACAGAAGTCCTTGAAAGTAGCCCAGCCTATGATGTAGGTAAATATCCCTTTTAGCTCCCATATTTTATATTTACGAAGGCCCTTTATGTAGAGGCTCCTTTCCATTCATCTCCATATTGAACTACTGTTGTGTTTCACACAGTGGATGTTTGTGTATCCACATGTGGCATCCAGGGGTGGGACTTAGAGTCTGCAGCTTCCCCAGGACAATAGGGTAGGAGCCCCCGCTCCCCCGCTTCCCATGGCCATGCCCAGGGTTCACCCAGGATTCTCTGGAGCACAGAGCACAGATGCCTGTGAGGGGCAGCCTGCTCTGTAATTGAAAAGTTGAGTCAGAGCCCAACTGTCATATTTTTCCCCCCTTTTCACCCCAGACTTGGTGAGAAAGTGGGGCACGTCAGTCCCCTGGAAGACTTGTGTGCAATAGGAGTAAAGAGTTTTTCAGAAGCTCTCTGAGTTAAGATGTTAATTTTCCAGGGTCAAGTAGTCAAGGTGGAATGGTCCTGGGCTAAGCCCTAAACCTTCTCCTTGCCCCCTGATTCTTCCCAGCCTTTCATCTGATCCAGGTACTGTGCCCAAAAGGTGAACCTGGGAAAACCAGGCCTCTGTTCTTCCCCCTCACTCTGTCTTCATTTTCTCCTTGGTGGGAAAGGCTATACCAGTGTACCAGTGTCAGTGAGAGGCAGGTGAATTTCAAAGCCCTGACCATGGTGGAACCTTTCCTTCCATGATGAGTGAGTATGTGTGTGTGTGTGTTGGCGGGATGGGGGGTGGTGAGTATCTCACATTCATCACACTGACAGGAAACACAGTAGTTCTTGTAGGGCTCTGAACCTGCTTTTTTTTTTTTTTTTTTTACTGAAATGTATGATAACAGAATCTTTTGTTTTTCCCCTCCTGGCAGGATTTTTGTCTGGGTTTATGATGTCATCATTCTAATAAATGCCATATTCATTGCTTTGGATGAGAAAAACCCCTTAATTTCCTATGCAGAATGGCTTTTCCTTTCTCTCTATATCATTGAAATTCTCCTGAAATTGTACACGTACGAACCCAGAGCCTATTTTGGAAGGAAGCAGTTCTGGAACTGGTGAGTCTGTGTGTTTTGGGGAGGGGGCCCTGGGTGAAGAGAGGGGTTTTCTGTCACACTTGGGGGAATAAAGTTGTGGAGTGTTTCAAGCTCCATCTGCCTAGTTTTGAGGCTTCTTTTTTTAATATATAAATTTATTTATTTATTTATTTATTTTTGGCTGTGTTGGGTCTTCATTGCTGCGTGCGGGCTTTCTCTAGCTGTGGCAAGTGGGACTACTCTTTGTTGCAGTGCATGGGCTTCTCATTGCAGTGGCTTCCCTTGTTGTGGAGCACGGGCTCTAGACACGCAGACTTCAGTAGTTGTGGCACGTGGGCTCAGTAGTTGTGGCTTGTGAGCTCCAGAGCGCAGGCTCAGTAGTTGTGGTGCACAGACTCAGTTGCTCCACGGCATGTGGGATCTTCCCGGACCAGGGCTCGAACCCGTGCCCCCTGCTTTGGCAGGCTGATTCTTAACCACTGCACCACCAGGGAAGCCCGAGTCTTCTTATAATGAAGTCTTGAGGGCAGGGGAACATCTGGTTGTCAAAGCTGTTATTTAGGATGTCAGTTTGAATGACTGGCTAAAATTAGAGTCACAGATCATGGCATGTTGGATTTGGAAAGGATCTTAGAATGTCGCACCCAGTGAGACAATTCCTTCCATGGTTGCCTGACCCACTTCCTACTCTTGTTATCGGAAAACTTGGCCTGCGTGGCTGGACGATGAGGACGCTTAGTAAGCTCTTTCCCAGGCTGGATGTTTCTCCTGTGACCTTCTCTGCTGCAGGCTCTGTACCTCCCGGTCTTAAACCATCACCCACATGCTGCAAACCGTCTTGAGTACCACTGCATGTCAGCCATCACGGGCAGCGCACAGCTCAGCAGGGTTGGATCTCTGTGGTCACCGCTCCCAGTGCCAAGAAACTCACTCAGGTGTGCGTGTGGCCAGGTGGCCAGTGTGGTCCAAGGCAGTGGCACTGTTGTGAGAAAGAAAAGTCACGGCATGATGAATCCCCCTTTAATTAAAAAGTTGCAGGGAATTCCCCGGCAGTTCAGCAGTTAGGACTCTGTGCTTTCACTGTCAAGTGTGTGGGTTCAATCCCTGGTAGGGGAACTAAGATCCCCCAAGCCGCATGGCATGGCCAGATAAATAAAAACTAATAATAATAATAAAATAAATAAATAAAGTTGCGATGCATTTAGTAAGATGAATACCGAGAAAGATTACACTATGTGTTCTGAAAATGTGTCAAAGTATTCTTGCAAGTATATAGTTATGTTGGAAGACAGAGTGATATGAATTAGCTGATTCCTACAAATTTCCTTGGATGGTTCATTGGAGCAGCCAGTAAGTGATCAAACACAGTGTTTCTTGCTTTGTACCTGCTGTCCTAAAAATTATGGAAATCAACCTGATGGCTGGATCATTGCTTTGCCTAAGAGATTGGATTCAGAGTTTTCTCAGGATTCACGGTATCCTGAGCTTGACAGGCCTTTCCCTTGATTCCTCACTGACGTTGCTTCTCCACCGAATTTTAGGTTTGATACGCTGATCATCGTCGCAGCCCTGGTGGCCACCGTGACCAACACCACCATTCAGTCAGGTCAGTGTCACCGGCTCTCAGCTTCCCCGCCTCCCGGGAGCATGTGTTCAATCAGTAAACTTTGTAGAGCATCCATGGTGTACCATTAGGGTGTTTGGGACGAGGCAGTGGGGACACAGGAGAATTAGTAAAACTATTCCACTTTCTGGAGAGGGATGGTAGCTTTGTTTGTGTCTGGCTGTTTGGTAGAGATTTCATTTGTAGGTATCACAACACCAAGCACTCACCGGGTCATCTCTCCAAACTGCCCTTGGTCTCAGGGCTCATCCTTGACCCTCTGCCCATGTTGGCCCCCAACCCAGGGTCCAGCTGTAGCAGGAACTCTTCATCAGCCTCTGCCCACCACCCTCTCCTTTCTCCCCTCCTCTGGCTCCTCTACATGTGCCTCCACTGCCTGGCACACTCCTTCCTGTAGATGGCAGAGGGATTATTAGAGATAGAGCAGCTTCTTAACATGACTATGAAATGAATGCTGGGGGGAGGAACAGCTTGCTGAAATGTGTTCTGTAGAACGGGATCCACAGTCAGTTCTTGATTATGGTCTGAAGTCTGTTCCTACACTCATGCTTCTTAGTTTTAGGGCCAGAGGGGATGCTCAGCTTGGTGCTGATTTGCTGGGGGAGTTACTGATTGAAGGCAGTCCTCACTTCCTCACTGCTCAGAGCCATCACCCTGTTCTTGAAGTGAAGTGCATAGTTCCCCAGGACCCACAGAGTCTCAGACCTCACTGCATAAAAGGGACAAGCCAGAGGCGCTCCGAAACCGGAATGTTAGATGGTTGTGTTCTTTTTCCAGCGAGAAAATACAACAGTCAGCAGATACTGGATATTGTCTTGATTTTGAGAATACTCCGGCTCTTACGGATCATTGTCAGCATTCAGAGGTAAAGAAGATGGGAATAAAGACACAGACCTACTAGAGAATGGATTTGAGGATATGGGGAGGGGGAAGGGGAAGCTGGGACGAAGTGAGAGGTTGGCATCGACTTATATACACTACCAAAGGTAAAATAGATAGCTAGTGGGAAGCAGCCGCATAGCACAGGGAGATCAGCTCGGTGCTTTGTGACCACCTAGTGGGGTGGGATAGGGAGGGTGGGAGGGAGGGAGACGCAAGAGGGAAGAGATATGGGGACATATGTATATGTATAACTGATTCACTTTGTTATACAGCAGAAACTAACACACCATTGTAAAGCAATCCTACTCCAATAAAGATGTAAAAAAAAAAAAAAAAAAGATGAAGCCATGGGAAACAGCTGCACCCGGGCAGTTCCCCATATTGGGGCTTGACAGAAACCACCCTGCCTGGGAACTATAAACACGCCCAGCTGTGAACCCAGGATATAACTTGTATAGAGGACCTGGGTTCTCTGGGGGCGGTGGGGAGGGGCAGGGAGCCCGAGAAGGTGGTGAAGAGCCCCCACGTGCAGCTCTCTGAGGGCAGGGATCCTGTCCGTCTCTTTCAGCCCTGTGATGTGGTCCCTCAGCTGTGCCTGCAGCCTGGTGACTGGACAGTGGTCATGATGGCAGCTAATGCTAATGGAGTGTGCTAGCCATTGTCTTGTGAAATCCCTCCGACAACCCTTGATGTAGGGGCTTTAATGATCTTTAGTTCCTGGGTGATGACAATGAAGCTCAGAGAGGTTAAGTAGTTCCCCCAGGGGTGCACAGCTAGAAAGAGGCAGAACTAGGATGCAAACCTAGGAGTCTGATCCCTAAACCTGGAAACACCCACCCTGCTTTGGATAGGCCAGCTTCCTTTCAAGGAGTGTGTGGGGTGCCTCCATCTGAGGACTGGCATGCTCCCCCACAAAATAAGTAGGGGAGCAGGCCGGGTCAGCTAAGTCTCCAGGTCAGCCTTAAACAGGCTGAATTTTTTTTTTTTTTTTGGCGCTATGCAGGCCTCTCACTGTTGTGGCCTCTCCCGTTGCGGAGCACAGGCTCCAGACGTGCAGGCTCAGTGGCCATGGCTCACGGGCCCAGCCGCTCCGCGGCATGTGGGATCTTCCCGGACCGGAGCACGAACCCGCGTCCCCTGCATCGGCAGGCGGACTCTCAACCACTGCACCACCAGGGAAGCCCCCAGGCTGAATTTCTGATGAGGAAAAAGGTTGGGGGAAGCAAGCAGATGAGGGTGGATGGTTTTTCAGCCTCAATACCCACCTGTGTCCTACTAGTGAAACTCTCTGTGATTACCTTTCTTAGGTTTTTACAAACGGTCTTGCTTTGTTTTGCTTTGGGGGAAACTCAAGTTAACTCCCCACTCAGTTCAGTAGATGGACTGCTGCTGACCAAATTGTAAAGGTGGATTCCTGACAGCATTTACAGCACAGATCCAAGACTGGGAGGAGGGGCATTAAACCAAACAGGCTAGTGTGGTGTCAGTTTTACTTATATCTTCCCTTTGCCTTGTGTCCGAAACTTTGTTTCATCCCAGATTCCGGGTGATCGTGACCACCTTAATTAACATCGGCCCCACCATGCTGGCGTTTGGAGGCCTGGTCTTGGTGAGCGTTCTATTCCTTTTCTACGTGAAGCAAGCGTTAAGATGTTCATTCTTAGCAGGTCTCTGTGAGCCTTATTTTAAGTGAGGGAAAGAAAGAGAGATGAAGTCAATGAGATTCAAGGGGTTTCTAGGAGCTATTTTTAGAAATATCCAGTGTGTAGAAACATGGGGCATATAGCCATCCAGGTACACTGGCTGCTGTAATAAACCCAACCTCAGTGGGTTCATCTCGTCAAATTTTGTTTCTCACCCACAGTCCAGGGGGGTATTCCTAGCCAGCAGGTGGGTCTCAGGGGTATAGCCTCCTTCCAGAGCATGGCTCTGCCCCCCCGGCCTCAGATCCTTCTTTGTTCTGCTCAGAAGAAAGCCCACCTGCTCCTCCAGAAGCCCAGTGGTAAAAACGTGGCCACACAAGGCTGTGAGGGGACTGGGCCCCCCACCCAGGAGTGATTCCATGCTATGGATGAGGAAGCTTGAATATCGGTGGACACCCTGCTACAGGGTACTTACTTTCTGTTCTGTTAAAGTGGTAAAACAAAACAAAACAGAACAATTCAATTAGTACAGAAGAATGAAAGGTGGACTGCAGGTCACGCATTCTCATCCACCACATGCCTCTTTCCCAGAGGCAGCCATTATTAAGAGTTTCTCATTACGCTTCCTAAACATTTCCATCCATACAACAGGCATGTCATTTCCATATGTGTATGTATCCAGTTTATTGCTGTGTCAAATGGGATCATCTGTACCAAATATTGCACAACTTTTTTCTATCCAATGTCTTTGTCACATGTCCTGGAGGACACATGCACCCATGTGAGTTCTGCTCTGATGAAAAGTGTCCCACTGAGGGAAGACTCCAGAACATGGCTGATCAGCCCCTCCACCGTCTGACCACTAGAGATTTCACTTCTTTGCCATCACAGATGATGGGGTGAAGCCCATCTTGTGTGTGTCTTTGCTTTCGTGAGTGTTTCTGTAGGGTACATTCCTAGCAGTGGAAGTGCTAGGTCACAAGGTAAATGTGTCCACAGTTTGGATCAGGGGTGGCGAATTGCCTTTCAAAAGATGTGCTCCCTGTGTATTCCAAATGCCAGTGTATGCGGCATCTGTTTCTCTGCACCCCTCACAGCTGGGTTTATTAAACATTTCCATACTCTGCAATCTGATGGGTGAGAAAATGGCACTGTGTCCCTTTGACGTGCATTTCTTTTTTTTTTTTTTTTTTTGTGGTACGCGGGCCTCTCACTGTTGTGGCCTCTCCCGTTGCGGAGCACAGGCTCCAGATGCGCAGGCTCAGCGGCCATGGCTTACGGGCCCAGCCGCTCCGCGGCACGCGGGATCTTCCCGGACCGGGGCACGAACCTGCGTCCCCTGCATCGGCAGGCGGACTCTCAACCACTGCGCCACCAGGGAAGCCCCTGACGTGCATTTCTTTAGTTATTCCAGAGGCTGAGTGTGTTTTCCATGTTCTTTGGGCCACTTATGCTTATCTTTTTTATAAGCAGCTTAATTCATATCCTTGGTCTATTTTTCTATTAGTTGTATTTTTTTATATGATTTGAAAGAGCATTTTGCCAATCAAGGAAATAGGCCCTTGGTATGTTGTATACAGAGTAGTTATTTTTCCTCATCCATCACTTGTTTGTTTTTGTTTTTCCTAAATAAAGGTTTTCTGTTGTATTTTTTCGGCTGTCTGAAAGTTTAAATTACGTAGTCATACTTGTTGATGTTTTATTTTACAGTTTCTAGCTTTATATCATGCTTATAAGGCTTTTCTCTACTTGACTTTTTTTCTAGCTCCTTTATAGTTTGGTTTTTACATTTAACTCTTTGATACCTTTGGAATTTATTTTGATGAAAGAAACGAGGTAAACGGGACTTCCCTGGCAGTCCAGTGGTTAAGACTCCATGCTTCCACTGCGAGGGGCATGGGTTTGATCCCTGGTCGGGGCACTAAGATCCTATATGCCGTGTGGCACAGCCAAAAAAATCCAAAAAAACAAAAAACAACAAAAAAAATGAGGTAAAGATCCAAATCTATTATTTTTTTCCCTAGAGGCCTAACTATTGATATTATTTATTGAGTATTTAACCCACTAACTTGCTAACAGCATCATTTTGTCTTTGTAAATGGAGACCACAGCAGAGGTCAAGGTGTGGTCCAGCTGGCCGTGCCCCCTGTCCCTGATCAGCCCAGTGGCCAGTGGGCTGACCCTTCCTACCCTGTTTCTGATGCTGCTGGAACTTGTGGCCATGGGGAAAGCCATCCCCAGAATGAGGGCAGCAGCCCTTCCTCCTGGCCATTGTCGCAGGCTGACCCGTGTCCACGTCCTCCTGCCTCCCCTCATCCCACCTGCCCACTCGTGACCGGTGCCGCCCACCCTAGGTGGTCTACTACGTGTTTGCCATCATCGGGATGGAAGTGTTCCACGGCAAAGTCCACTTCTTTGACCCCAGTTCCACCAGTCCTGATGCCCTGGTGTGTGGGAACCCAGCCTTAAAAGACTCAGCGTTTGCCCGAGGCAGATACTGCAGGAACAATTTCAATGACTTGGCTGCCTCTCTCATCCTGCTGACCGAGCTCACTGTGGTTAACCAGTGGCACGATATCCTTTCCGAGGAGGCGGGTGTGGCAGGGGGTGCTGAGGGCACCTTCCGGGAGGATTAGGTCTTGGCTCCTTGAAGGCTTGGTTCCTTAGCTTCGCACTCCTCGCAGATGGCTTTGCCCTCGTGACTCACCAGGCGGCCAAGCTGTATTTCATCGGCTTCCACGTCGTGGTCGTCATCCTGATTGTTAAGTGAGTTTGCTCCTGCTGGGTGGGCCGTTCCAGATCCCCCCTCTCAGATCTACAGCTGTTGCTCGCACCTCCCTCCTCCCTGGCTCCACCCTTGAGTACATTGTGGGTGGGTCCCATCTCCTCCGCTGGACGCTAAGGCACCAGAAGGGAGGCATCTTCCTTTTGTTCACATCTGGGTTCTCCAGTGTCAGCCAGCCGTGCACGTCCGTATATAGTATACATCTCATAGCCTCGCCAGTTGTGTGGGTCAGAAGGGCTCTGGCGTCCTGGCTGGTCTCCCTACCCTTCCCTGGCGGGATAAATCACCTTTAGAACATCCTTGTGAATTGTGTCCACCCTTTGCTGAAATCTGCACAACTCCTGGGACTCATTAGAACCTATACGAGTCAATTTCCTTGTCGTCCAGCTCTGGTCCTCACCTGTCCTTGCAGGTAGAATGGAATGTGCTGGTTAATTCCTGGTTAATTTTCTTCATTGGGTCCAGTTCTGTCCTGACTTCTCCTCCGGGGAGAACTCAGTCACCGTTTGAAAGCTGCTATGACATCTCACCACTCCAGAGGGCTTTCCTTCCTGCTTATCAATCTGATTCTAGCTCCCCTGTTCCTTGTGGGACCTGAATTTGAGTCCCCTTGATCCCTGTTTTTTTTTCCCCCCCGCAGAGATGTTTTCTGGTTGTCGTATCCCTCTTAGAGCCCGGGGCCCACAATTCTTGGGGTGACAGCCCAGCCCCGGGCCTTCCTTGTCACATCAGGGCTGCTTTGGCCACCATATCCTGCTGATTTTGGCTCAAGAACATCCCAGCAGAGGGAGGGGAGGGGAAGAACTCCTCAAGGCTGCTTGTCCTGCACCGTCTGAATGGAATATGTAGTGGGAACGAGAGAGGAGTGCTTCTGAGTGATTCTTAGAGAGGTTTGCAGAATGCTCGGATAGGCCGAGGCAATGTGAAAAGCTGTAGGGGTTTTTCAGCTAGTCCCCCAAAAGCACGCGAGTATGGTGACAGCCCTGGGCTCCATCAGCATCATGTTAAGTCAGAAGTGCTGAAGGAATGGGGATACCCTACTCACAAGTTGCAGGTCAGTGTGCGTGTACGTCATGTGTATATACTGACAAAGTGTGATGCCTTGGGTCCGAGACAAAGATAGTTTATTCCTCATGGCAGAAGCTGCAGCCAGAGCAATACTTGGGGCAGCTCCCTGAGCCCTAGTCCCCACTGCACAATGAGGTGAGGGCCAGTTGGATGGGCTGCATTGCAGGAAGGGAACTCCAAAATGAGGAAACCCCGATCTGTGTAGCTGGGGAGACCTGCCCCTCCTCCCCTCTGGAAAGAGAAAGACCTTATTTTTACTCTCGAATGTAAGCAAGTCTCCGGGGAGGGCAAAATGAAGTCTTTGCTACCCTAGTGGTCGCTGGGGAGGAGACAGTAAGTAACAGTAAGCTTTACCATTGTGGAGCGTATCTGGAGACACACAGATCGTGTGGACCAAAAAGTTCGTCTGGGTTTTTCCATGTCACAGACCACCCGAACGAACTTTTTGGCCAGCCCAATATATCCCTAAATTGGTTCTCAGTGCCTTTGCTCAGAGGACCTAGACTGTGCAATAACACGAGATAGTCATGGAGAATTGTCTACCAACAATTATGTGGCCTAAGCTTCCCCTTAAAATAAACTGTATTTTCAAGCTCACTTTGGCAGCACATACACTAAAATCGTACAGAGAAGATTAATGTGGCCCCTGTACAAGGATGACATGCAAACTGGTGAGGCATTCCATATTTTCGCAATATAGGGGGAGGGGATTAAGAGGTACAACTGTTAGGTATAAACTAAGCTGCAAGGATATATTGTACAGCACTGGGAATATAACCAATATTTTACAATAACTCTAAATGGAGTAAACCTTTAAAAAGTGTGAATCAAAAAAAAAAACCCTCTATTTTCTTCTTAATAGTCACTGTTTAAATACGATGGAGAGGAAGAATGATTTTCCGAATGAAAGGAAGTTGTGCCTGATGCTTGAGAGACATTTTGTCGTTTCTTCCCCATGTTGTGTTTTCTTCGCAAAGATGGGCGGCCTTTTTATTTGGGCTTGAACACTCTTTGGAGCCATGGTTTCCCATCACCTAGACCATGGCTGACTCAATGTAAAACACTCTGCCTTTTACGTTTTCTCAGTATTTTCATAGCATTCATCTTGGAAGCATTTTTTGTGGCATATTCGTTAGAAAAAAGTGAAGTGGAAACTGCCATTGAGAAGAAGATTCAAGAGCTTGGAGTTGGGGTCCAAGAGTGAGTTGCATTTCCCGACGCGGCTCATGGACTTTGGAAAAAGGATGTTCTTGGCGGGATGGGTCCTGATCACATTTAATCCCCGAGACCCCATGGCAGCCAGCCTGGTCCTGGGTGCCAGTTCTCAGGGACCCTCGCTGGCTACATGGGTGACATGGGACCATGGCTGGGAGGACAGAGGGGAACTCAGCTGAGGGACCCGGCTGTGTTCACAGCATCTCTTCCTCCCCGAAGGGAAGAAGTGCAGGATGGGAAGCTCATTGACAATGTGGACGCCAAGGACAGTGGCTTCAGTGGGGACGATGGAGACAACAAAAGGAAGGCCTTGAAAGGACTGTACTTTAGAATTGCATCAAAAAGTAAGTTTTAACCCAACTCGAAACTTCCTCCAATCCATCCTCCGCACAGCAGTCAGTGAGATGTTTCCAGGATGCAAATCCGACCTTCAAGGGCTTCCCGTGTCTCAAGGGCGCCTGCTGTGACCTCTAGGGGACACACACGTGGTTCCCTCAATACCTCAGCCCGTCTTCCTTCCCCCAGGACCCCCCATGCCTCTGCCCTTTAGCCCTGCTGTCCCTTTACTTCTTCGGGTCCCCTGCTCCATCCTGCCACAGGGCCTTTGCACATGCTGCTTTCTCCCCTTGCTCTCACCTCACCTTGCAAAATCAAGGCTCTTCCTCCTGCAGGTCTCTGCCCAGGCAGCACTTCCTCAGGGAAGCCCTCCAGGCTCCCCGAGAAGTCAGGTGCTCCTGTGCACCCCCACCCCCCCTCACCCCCGCCCCCCAGCTCTCCTTCCCTGCCTTTCAGCACGTGTCAGCTGTACATTGATCACTGAGTGACTGTCTGGTCACCATCTGTCTTCCCTGCAGACTCGAAGCTCCACATGTGCAGAGCCATATCTTTTTTGTTCTCCATTGTATCCTCAGGGCCTCACCATGTGCCCGGGACATGTGGGCCTTAATAACTGTTTAAGTACTTTATTAATTTTCAATGAATTAACAATTGACTGAGTAAACCCAAACCTGTCTGAATCTCAGCTGGGCCCTTGGTGGGGACACCGTATGGTACACTTAGACACAGCATAGCATAGATAGCGGGTGTGTGTGTGTGTGTGTGTGTGTGTGTGTGGGCATGCCACCCCAGAGGCGGCCATCCTCCCCCATCCTTCAAGGAGGACCTTCTCCTTGGTCTCCAGAGCCTGCGGGGTCTGGGGAGCTCGGTGGGGTGGGCTCAGAGACCCTCCTTCAGGAAAGCCAAGCTCTGCAGGGCCGGGTAATCCCCTCCGACCCACACGGGCAGGTCCCATGTGGCCCTCTCCTTCCTCCCAGAGTACAAGACCGTGGATGCTTTGCTGCAGCAGATGTTTGAGTCTGAAATAGCTCCAGAGGATGAAGGCCCTTCCTTGGAGGAGATTCTCAACTTCTCACCCAGTGACATACATCGCAAGAATCCCAGTTTTGAAAACAGTGCCTGACCCTGGGCCTGTAAGGGCCACAGGCAGCCACAACTGGAAACCAAGATAAGCTGTCGTCACTGTTTGCAGATGCTACCTAGAGGTTACTTTCCCAGCCCAGGTTCTCTTCTGTGTTCCGATAAGACTGTGAATCGGCCTCCCCTGCCCTGAGTGGTCAGCTCTGTGTGCTCTCCTGAGGTCGTGCTTAGGGCTGATCATAGAAGTGAGGAGAGGAAAACCTACAAGGAGACTGTGGAGAGGACTTACCATACAAGTGTTTGTATGTGTGTAAATCTGCTCAGTGGGCATATAAAAGCTTTCATTTATTTTTATATGATATTTTGCTACTTTATTAAATGAATACTGTGCTACTTACATAAATGAATTCAAAATATCTTAATATGCTAAAGGAACACTGCTTTTGATGCAGTGTTTATTCGAAATGAAGAAAAATATGAATGTGAAGATCAAATTCTGTCACAATTGATTCTTTTTTGGGGGAGGCTCTCAAAGTTTCTTCTGTTTTCTGTTTTGGTTTTTTGGCCATGAGGCATGTGGGATCTTAGCTCCCCGACCAGGGATCGAACCCGCACCCCCTGCCTTGGAAGTGCGGAGTCTTAACCACTGGACCACCTGGGAAGTCCCTCAAAGTTTCTTTAATTAAATTACAATTATAGCAAGATTTTGAGTAAGTTGCTCCCTGAGGTCACTTTCCCCAGCTGGAAATCTCTCAGTACAGCGACCTACTCCTGGGAAATTAAAGGGACTTATTTCATTTTATTTTATTCTATTTTCTTTAAAACGTTTCTTGTGGTAAAATATACAACATAAAATTTACCATTGTAACTATTTCTAAGTGTACAGTTCAGTAGTCTTATGTACAGTTACATTTTAGGAACACTCAGCAGACCTCCAGGGCTTTTCATCACCCCAGATGAAGCTCTGTACCATTAAACAGTAACTCCCTAACCCCCACTCCTTCCAGCTCCAGGCGGCCACCATTCTACTTTCTGTCCCTATGAATTTGGCTACCCCTGATCACAACTGCATTGTGAGCAAGTGAATCCTTTCCAGAGTTTTCAGGGTAGGTAGGACTCTGTCTTCAGCACCTCGTCGCAGCTCCTACCCTGAGCAGGGGAATCGGGGGTGGGAACCAAGGCTTCCTGACCTGAGGGCTCTGAATGCAGTGAGGCCGAGTCCCGTGTCATGTCATGTCTCACCTGTCAGCATGGCAACCGAACCTGGCCTGGGAGGGCCCTTTCCTTGGTCTGAGGGCGACCTCTGGTGTCGGAGCAAAGCGAAGGCTTCACGGCTGGGACTCTGGGGCCAGGCTGGTTTCATGCCTGACGCCCCACTGACCATGCCACCTAAGCTCTCTGGGCCGTACTTCCACACCTGCAAACTCAGGGCAGATGGCACCTCCCTCCCAGGATCGTGTGGAGTGGGGAGGAGGAAGGTGGGGGTGGGGATGCTGACCAGGCTGTTCCAGATGGCGCTTCCTGGTTTGAAACCTGGAAGGCTGGTGTTTGGTGTGAGGGTTTGGGATTCCCAGGAGGTGGGAGCTTTGCTGACCCGTCTGATGGGATTTGTGGAGTCCTGCCATCCATCCAGACCTCTCTTATTTCTTTGTGTATTTCACATTTATCATTATATAAAGGATTAAGGCTAAATATGCTGAGTGACAACTTAATGTTTTTAATTTGAAAATATGATGGGCATTTATTTTTTAATTAGAAACCATGCGGTCACTGTAAAACATTCAATACAGAAACATAGTAAAAAGTCAAAAGTTTCTCTTTATTCTTCTTTCTCCTCACCCCTTCCCCTCTCATTCTTCCACTTGCAATCTGACACCCCCTTTCCGGTGGGAACTGCTGAGTTTGTTGTTTTTCCTTCTGGAACTAAATGGATATCATGCATATTAATATATAATCATTTTTTTTATCGTAAGTGGGATGTCATGACATTTATCATATATAGCTCAAGAACTTGCTTCTTTCACTTACTAGTAATTGTTTCATGTTGAGATATAGGTATAGAGATAGATATAGACACACACACACACACACACACACACACACACACACACAGTGCTGTCAAGTGTTCCATACCATTGATGTTTCTTGATATGGAAGAATTCACATATCCATGGACCTGTACGTTATTCCACGTGTTCAGTGTTAAACGATAGTGGAGGAAAACTTGTTGTGTGATGTTTTTCTCAAGTGTGAGCCCTTCAGTAGGACAGTCTCGGGGTCAGACTCTAGGGATCCGGTTACCACTGTCCTGCAGCAGCCCCCATGGCCACCAGGGGGCGCCAGCACCTCAGCCGCTGCACACAGTCCAAGGGAGGGGACAAGGGGCAGGAGTTGTGGCAGCATTGCCGCTTTTCTCCAGGTCTTTCTTCTGCCTTTTAGGGGACTAGCCACCCCGACATTTTGGCCCATGGGCTCCCAGCTGGACACCTCATTCCTCAGTCTCCCTGGCAGGGGGATGGGGCAACATGGTGGTGTCTGCCCCGTGGGCTGTGAGCCCAACTGGGGGCCACACCTCGCAGGTCTTGCCCGTGGGAACGATGTCCACCTCTGCTGGGATATACAACAGTCAAAACATCCTGGAAGCCTTCTGTTGAGGACGGCAGGGTCGGGGCCAGTAGAGGACCGCCCGCCCCAGACTGTAATGCAAGATCGAAATCACTTGTGTCTTCTCTAAGCCCTGTGCGGGCTCTGTTACTGGAGCTTAGCCTGCCTGCAGCCTGACCAGTCCAGAAATGGGTTCATCTGAACCATTCGGAATGGAACCAACGGGACAGATGGACTCAGTGGAGGGATGAGATAAAAGGAGGACCACGGACACTGACTCCTGGGACCAGTGGCAGAGAAGCAGCTTTGCAGGTGTATTTGCATATCGTGCTGATGCCCACGCATCTCGGAGCATTATTTCGGATAGGCCCGGACCACACTTGGTGTCTCAGGTTTGTCTTATGAAAAAATACATTTTAGAACCATTGCCTTAGACACAGATATAATCCAGGGTGAAAATGCACTGGTAACAGGAGTCTCTGAGTCTCCAGAGTA
Organism: Mesoplodon bidens; assembly: GCF_964165515.1. Lineage (NCBI taxonomy): Eukaryota > Metazoa > Chordata > Mammalia > Artiodactyla > Ziphiidae > Mesoplodon > Mesoplodon bidens. The sequence continues at coordinate 13,903,822 of NC_138170.1, read as the reverse complement.
GCCAGCCTTGTTCTTAACTGGGACTTAGAACGTGGAGCGGGGCTGCCGAGAATGAATGGGAAAGGCCTTGGCCCGAGTAGGTATTAAATCAGAACCTAGGCTGAATCTAGCTGGTATTTGGGCACTTAGGATGAGCTGAGCCCTTGCTCAGCTCTATCCTTGGGGAAACTCCAGTCTCCTTAGTGGGTGAGCTGGAGATTTCTTTGCCTTCCAACTCTGATGTCTGTGGCATCCGTCTCAGTGGCCCTTTAGATGCAAAGCTTATTTCCTTGTACAGATGAACTCTGTGTTTGTGTGTATAATTTAAAACGAAATGAAGATGATCACTGTAGTTTGTACCAGGAAATGGACCAAAAAACCCACCTACTTTCCTGAAGTGCTTGAAGCAACTTCTTTCATTTGGATGGAAACTTCCTCCCTGGGGACAAGGCTGTTGCTTAGGAAATCTGACTGTGAAGTTTATGTAAGCGGAGCCCTTGGCATAGACTGGACACCAGATGGGCAGCCACAGTGCTCAGATGACGCTGGTCAGGTTGAGGCTGTTGGTGTGAATGGCATGGAAGGTATCTTGGGTGTGATAGGAGCTGAAGGTCCAGTAACAGCAAACGGGCTGGCGGGGACGCAGGATATGTTGACGGGCTGGAAGCCCAGGCCAACTGTCCTCTCTGCCCAAGACTGAAGGCACCCACAGCTGCCTTTCATGGATGGACACATTTCGTTCTTCGTTTAGTAAAATAGCACCCTTATCTACTTTAGTCTTGTTTCCTTTGAAAACAGACATTTTCAAGAAGAAAAATCAAAAAATCCCACAAATCTGGCTTTATCAGTGTTCACTTTTGACACTTTAAGAGTAAATTTAATGTTGGTTTGTCTGATGAGGTCTTGTCCCTGGATCAACTTCCTTCCAATTTCAGTGTATGTGTAATCGATCGCATAGGTTACTTTCTTTATTTTCAAAATAAAACATATTTGGAATCCCATTCTATTAATTTATCCTGCAGACACATTTGCACCTGCACTCACTTTTTTATAGCAATAAAACTGTGAAACTAATTGTCTCTAAATAGAGAATTGTTTAACTAAAATATGGTACATTCATATAGGGGAATGGCATATAGCTGGTCCAAATACAGATGAAAAGAGGGGCAAGAAAACTGTGAAATAATGTTATGATTCACACTTGTAAAAAGAAATGGATGGATATTTCTTCAACGTGATTAAAAAAGGCTACCTCAGGCCAGCCTCATGAGCTTACTGGATAAACATGGGAGGAGCTCCTTCTAAAGCAGGAGACAGAGATGTCCAGCACCATCCCTGTTTAGCCCTCTTCTCATGGTCCTGGGCAATGGCGAAGGCAAGAGAAAAATCACCAGCGAAAAACTGGCAAAGATGTAAAATAAGCGGCATTTTCATAGTGATGGTTATTTACTTGGAAACTTCAAAAGAATCAACTGAAAAGCTTTTTATAGAAATCAATAGTGTTCATATAGTCAAAGTACCAGCTAGAAAAAACAAGAAAAAGTGACATCTGATTTAAAACAACCGAAAGTTTAGTCTTAAGTATTTAAATCAGTACTAATATGAAAACATTAGAAGACTCTCTTCTTATTCTCTCAACTGAAGATGGCATTTTAAGATGCAAAAGCCAAAAAAGGCTTTAAAGAACCTTATAAATCAGAGTATGAAACAAAATTAAAAATCTTCATGTCGGGCTTCCCTGGTGGTGCAGTGGTTGGGAGTCCACCTGCCGATGCGGGGGACAGGGGTTCGAGCCCTGGACTGGGAGGATCCCACGTGCCGCGGAGCAGCTAAGCCCATGCGCCACAGCTACTGAGCCCGCGTGCCACAACTGCTGAAGCCTGTGCACCTAGAGCCCGTGCTCCACAGGGGGAGAGGCCACCGCAGTGAGAAGCCCGCACACCGCGACGAGGGGTGGCCCCCGCTCGACGTAGCTAGAGAAAATCCTGAGCGCAGCAACGGAGACCCAACACAGCCAAAAATAAATAAATAAATAAATTAAAAAAAAAATCTTCATGTCAACAGAAATCTTAAGTCAAGAGACAGATGACAAATTGGGGGAAATAGAAAGGGGTCCTACAACTTAAACTGAAAAAGAGCAATCCCAAGTGAAAAATTGACAAAGGATAGAGTTCACAGAAAAAGAAAAAAACACATAGCTCTTGAATATATGAATATATTTGGCCTAATTCAGAAGAGAATGCAAATGAAGACCACAGGGAAATACCATTTTGTCACCTGTCAGAGTGGCAAGGGTCAAAGAGCCTGACGTGTCCTGTTAGTGGAGGTGTGGGGAACAGACTCTGATCCCTGCTGGCACAGCCCTACAGGGGGATTATTTGCAACATTGAGACAAAATCTTAAATGCCCTTACCTTCAACCCAGCAATTTCCCTCCTAGGATTTTACACTACAAATTATGGCTATATATCATACAACCAAATATTACACAGCCTTCACAAGAATGAGACCATTCTATATGTATACATTCTCCACCATACATTAGGTGAAAAAAAGCAGAATTATGCTAGCTTTGTCAAAATACATTATATATATATATATATATATATATATATATATATGCATGGAATAATTTTTGGAAAGGTCAGAAAATGTGGGCTGAGGTTGTCTCTAGAATGGGGAACCTGGTGGCTGGGAGTGAGGGTGGAGGCGGAAGCCAGTCACTGTGTTTTCTTGAACTGGGTGTCCCCTCACATCTGTCTTCATCATGTGCTAAGGGAAGCGGGAGGGATAGAGGAGGGAAGGTCAATTCAGGTTATAGGACCTTTCCAGCTTTAAGTCAATAAATGCTAAGTTGGCTGCTATAATTTCAGAGCTAATTAATGATGCATGGAGCTTACGTGACTATTTTCAAGATCTGAGATATTCTTTGGAATCATGCTTTTAAAAAACAAAGCTTAAGATTTATACCTGCAATATTTCCCATGGATAGCAACGAGGAACAAGTACAATAAAGGACAGGCACATCCAATTCATAAAAACATTAAGTCTGCCAGATATATTTGGGGAATTTTTGTTTATTTTACACAAATATAAACTCCCCAATTTAGAAACAAACAAACAAACCTGACTTGGCTCTTTTTTGGCTTAAAGTGAACAGGTCAGTTGCTTAAAAAGTGCTTTTAGAGAATGTTCACTTGTCGATTACTCTCATGAATGCTCGCATCCCAAGAGCTGCCCAGTCAGCCTGCTACGGCGGGGATGTTACTGTGTTGTGTATTTTGTTGAAATATTTGTAACAACTATGTCCCAAGGATATACTTTGTGGGCTTTATTTTTAAGAAACATTTACATAAACAATAAATGTGGAAACATCAAGGTTCAAAGTGAGCAGGCTAGCATTTACAAAGAGATTTTTAGGGAGTGCCCATATTTTATTTTCGAGAACGCTTATATTCTAAGAGCAGTACAATTAGCCTATTACGAAGGGTCTTAATCTTGTTTGTATAGTGTTCTTGAAATACTTTCTTCAGCTTCTGCCTTAACAAATCCAAAGATGGAAGATGATGACAATCTGGTATATTCAACATTATGTGAAAAAATTCATTCCACATATCCAGATGAGGAAGCCTGGAGAGACAAAGCATAAATGAAGGATAAAATGTAGCCTTCAGGGTTTCCCTGGTGGCTCAGTGGTTAAGAATCCACCTGCCAATGCAGGGGATGTGGGTTCGAGCCCTGGTCCGGGAAGATCCCACACGCTGCGAAGCAACTCAGCCCATGCGCCACAACTACTGAACCTGCGCTCTAGAGCCTGTGAGTCACAGCTACTGAGCCTGCGTGCCACAACTACTGAAGCCCGTGGGCCTAGAGCCCATGCTCCACAAAAAGAGAAGCCACCTCAATAAGAAGCCCACGCACCGCAACGAAGAGTAGCCCCTGCTTGCCAAAACTAGAGAAAGGCTGTGCGTAGCAACAAAGACCTGAGGCAGCCAATAAATAAATAAATAAATTTATTATAAATAAATAAATAAATAAATTTATTTTTTTTAAAAAAAGTAGCCTTCAGCGTGCAGGGTAATCCCACTCTTGCATCTGACTTAACTCTAACCTCAACCCAACCTAATGCATCAAGAATAGATATGTTGGTGGGAATGTAAATTGATACAACCACTATGGAAAACAGTATGGAGCTTCCTTAAAAAACTACAAATAGAACTACCATATGACCCAGCAATCCCACTACTGGGCATATACCCTGAGAAAACCATCATGCAAGAAGAGTCATGTACCACAGTGTTCATTGCAGCACTATTTACAATAGCCAGGACATAAAACCAACCTAAATGTCCATCGACAGATGAAAGGATAAAGAAGATGTGGTACATATATACAATGGAATATTACTCAGCCATAAAAAGAAACGAAATTGAGTTATTTGTAGTGAGGTGGATGGACCTAGAGTCTGTCATACAGAGTGAAGTCAGAAAGAGAAAAACAAATACCATATGCTAACGCATATATATGGAATTAAAAAAAAATATGGTACTGATGAACCTAGTTGCAGGGCAGGAATAAAGATATAGAGAATGGACTTGAGGACATGGGGTGGGAGGGGGAAGCTGGCGCGCAGTGAGAGTAGCATCGACATATATACACTACAGAATGTACAATAGTTGGCTGGTGGGAAGCAGCAGTGTAGCACAGGGAGATCAGCTCCGTGCTTTGCGATGACCTAGAGGGGTGGGATGGGGGGACGGGAGGGAGGCTCAAGAGGGAGGGGATATGGGGACATATGTATGCATATGGCTGATTCACTTTGTTGTACAACAGAAGCTAACATGGTACTGTGAAGCAATTATACATCAGTGAAGATCTATTACAAAAAATAATAATAATATTAAAAAATTCAAAAAAAAAGAATGGATATGTTGAATCTATTATACATAGGAGAAACTGAAGATCCAATGAAATGTCTACACACAACTTGTTCCACAAAAGTTACAAATGGAGAAACAGAAGCACTTAAATAACTTGCTCACTGCACCCAGGGTCCAGGGTTATGCTATTTCACCCTACTTCCCAAGGCATGGGTCTTCTGTGGCAAAGATCCATTTTCCACCAGATGGAACTCAACATTCTACTGTATTTATTCTTTTCACTGTAGCACCAATGCTAATACCCACCTTCTAAAAAGACCTTCAGGCTTCCAGACTCCCCCTTCATTTTTCACTTTCATGTAAGTGCCAAAAAGCATGCAGTACACTGTTGCAGCAACTCCAAAGTAATCAATCTATAAAGAAAACATGGGTATATATGACTAATACAGTATTTTACACTTGAGCATATTCCCATGTCTAAGTTATGCAGCAAATATGAGAAATCACAGGAAATAAATAGTCACAGGATTTCCCTTCTAAAGAATTCTGGAAGTGTGCGTTAACCCCACACTGACACGTCCTATGAATGCCCGTCTAGGCTTTGCTGGAGGCTTCCACGGACGGCAGATCACCCGCCACCTCCCTAGGCAGCGTCTTGGGAAGCTCTGCTCTTCCTGAGCTACCGCGTCCTTCATTTTGTCACACAGAGGCAAACACAACACTAAGCCGCTTGCAAGCCCTCCCCGCTCCTCCCCCCAGGACTGGCTGTGGTCTTCGAACTGTGCTCCAAACCTCCCGAGGTGCGATGTGTCCACAACTGGAAACAACCCTAGAGCGTCATCTGAATCCAGGGCTAGAAGAAGACTAGATCAGCTCAAACTATCTAGAGGCCCAAATTCATTTTGAAATTATAGTGAGTGTCATACAGGGAAATGTTTTCAAATCTCTCACTCTAGTTCTCTACCTGGTAGTTCCAGGGCTTGTTGCTGAGCATCTCAGTACACTGGAAACCAGATGTTTCACACTTTGCCGTAAATGCAGTTCCTTTTGGAAAAAGTTTCATGTCTATACTCTGACCCAGGTCGATGAGTGCCAAGCCAGCAGATAAATCATCATCTTCACTGTCCTGTTCCAAAAATCTATATTAAACACAAACAAGGGCCAGGCTGCGTGAGCACAGATAATAAAAGGCTGCTGGGGAAACGGTAAGAGAAGGACCTGTTAAAAGGGCAACTTGCCTGTTTCCGAGTATGAAATTGTCTGGCTTGATGTCTCCGTGGATGATTTCGCAGTCATGGACTTGTTCAATCATGCACAGCACTCTGATAGCAAACGCGAGGACTAGAGCTTGAGGCATCACTTTTTCAGGGGTATTCTTATAGAGGTTAATGGCATTCTAGAAACAATGGAAAGTGGAGTCCTGAGTTGGTTGCACAGGATTAATGAAATTTCAAGTCAAGAGCTTTGCCCCCACCCATCACTCCAATAAAAGCTCCAAGTGCAAAAGGTATGTGCAAGGCATAAGCTAAAAATGTACTTCAGTTCCTGTTTGTCATAAAAGCAATACACTTACTAGTAATGTCCCATAGCTGTAGAGATCTCCTACTAACACACTGCCATTCTGGAACAGGTGGGCAGAATAGAATTTGATAAACATGTGTTGCATGCTTGGCTTTAGTCTCTCCATCAGCTGGGTCCCGATGTAGAATTCCCAGGGGTTGGCGGGCTTCTGGACCTGCAAATCAGGTATGTGACATTCATATCCAGCTCACATTCTGGAAAATGATAGCAAGAAAGCCACTTCATCCAAATACAGGACGTGGGGTAGAAAGTGATGACAAGCTATGAATTGTTGCTGCAGCGTGGGAACTGCGGCAAGGTCATTTTAGTGGCGAGGCAATTCTGAATCCTTGTGGGATAGTTTTGTTTCTTAAGTGCTGACAATAGACCTAAGTGAAACCACCACTATCTTAAAAAAAAAAAAAAAAAAGGAGGCTGGCAAACTCTAGCCCTAAAATTCATTTTCTATATTGTACAGATCATTTACCTTCAAAACAAATTTCTGCTTATTTTTGCTATTGTTCACATTTCCGTGGGTAACTTCATAGACGTGGGCAAAAGCCCCTTCTCCAAGAAGGTGATCAACATAGACCAGCAAAGAACCTGAGGACATAGGTAAGTCACAATGAAAAAAAGGCTCAAAACATTAAAGGCTATCAAAATGAAGTATTTGTAAATTTTTCTTGGTGCTTGAATTGCTTTAATAAAGAAAAATGGATGTAGCTCCCTTCGGAAATGTTTTTTCCAGTCTTACATGAAAGTTAAACAAATGCCTGCCACAAAATACCCCCTTTATAACGAAGTGATGGAGGAGCCAGAGCAGCACTGCCGGGACGCAGGCCTGTCACTGAGCAGCAGGGCCTCGGGCAGCCATCCTCTCGTTACCGGTGCTGTCATATTTAAAGGGGGAGTATGTGTGCTGCCTACTTGGCAAGACTGTTGTGATGACAGAAAGAACAAGTGGACATCCTCTACAAAGTGCTAAACAAAGCTCTCACATGCCTTTGAAAAATGCAAGCAGTTTACATCAGAATAAAAAGGGCAGAGTATAATTGTACCGGTATTTCTAACAGATAATTGAAAAACGTTTATTGCAGTCAACTTTCTAGTTTAGAACAGTTTTTGATTTATAGAAACGTTGAGAAGAGAGTAGTTTCTGTATGTTCTGCCTCCTGTTTCCCCTACTGCTAACTTTTACAGAACCAAGTTACACTGGTAACAAACAAGAAGCAAAACTGGTATGTTACTGTTAACTACACTCCACACTTTATTCAGACTTCACTAGTTTTCCCCTAATGTTCTAGGACACATTCATCAAGTGTCCTCAGACTCTGCTAGGCTGTGACGGTTTCTAACTGTTTGTTCTGATGACCATGACAGTTCCAAGGAGCACTGTTCTGGTAAGTTGTAGAATGCCCCCTCAGCTGGATTTGTCTTGATATTTTTCAGTTACACCGGGGTTATTGGTTTTGGTAGAAAGATGACAGAGGTAAAGTTGTAACAGATTTTTAATGTTTTTAAAAAAGAATTCATGTGTTTAAAAGCAAATATAAAAAAGTAGCTTTCTGGTTTCTAGCTGGCATGTAAGGAGTTTGGAAGTCGCCAGTCTACCCTCACGGTAAGAAAAAGCTGAACAAATTGAACATCAACAACTCTTAGGTCTGTTAGAGAACTGAGGTCACGGGGAAAACTGCTGGCCCCCAAACGGAGGAGACAGACAGGTGAATACAGAGAACAGCAGAGCCCAGAAGCAGAAACTACCACTGAAGCCAGTACCGAAGGGGGTGGGGTGGGGAGAGGAGTCACCACAGAAAGAACTGATGTCTCAGACCTTATTTAAGAACAAGTCTCTAGGGAAGCCCAAACACAACAGGGGAGACAAATAAGGACACAAAGGGGAATTTCAGCCTTTGATACCTACAGCCACAGAAAATAGTAAACACAGCCTAAGCCCAAGACAGATAAGCATGAACTTTACACTAAAGGGCTATTTATCTCAGTTCCTTTCAGCAGGATATCAGGACTGGCTTCTAACAAAAATTAAAAGGCATAATAAAAGATAAAAAACACAGCTTGAAAAGACAGAGCAAGTATCAGAACCAGATACAGATATAGAAAAGATTTTGGAATTATAAGACCAGGAATAAAAAAAATTATGATTAATATGCTAAGAGCTGTAATGAAAAAGGTAAACGAAATGCAAGAATACAAGAGTAATGTAAGAAGACAAATATAAACTCCGAGAAAGAATCAAAAGGAAACGCTAGAAATAAAAAAGGACTGTGACAAAATGAAGAATATCCTTGATGGGCTCATCATTAGGCTGTATGTGGCTGGAAAAAGAAACTGTGAGCCTGACAAATATGCCAACAGAAACTTCCAACACTGAAATGCAAAGAGAAAAATAAAATGAAAAGGATAGAATGTTCGAGAACTATGGGACAACTACAAAAGGGGTAACAAATGTGCAATGGGACACTAGGATGAAGAAGAAAAAGAGAACAGAAGACATAGCTGGGGTAATAAAGGCTGAGAAATTTCCAAAATCAACGACAGAAACCAAATCACAGATCCAGGAATTTCAGAGAACGCCAAGCAGGAAGAATACCAAAAAGCTACATCTAGGCATGTCATGTTCAAACTGCAGAAAATCAGACAAGGAGAAAATATTGAAAGAAACCAGAGGAATAAAACCACCTTACCTATAGAGGAGTAAGCATAAGAATCACACTGACTTCTCTTCAGAAACCATATAAGCAAGAAGAGAGTGGAGTAAGTGTTGAAAGAAAAAAAAAAAGCCAAAAAACCACAAACCAAGAATTCTTCCCTTTCAAAAGTGAAGAAGAAATAAAGACTTCATTAGACAAACAAAAATTAAGGCAATCTGTCACCAGTAAACCTGCCTTGAAAGAAATGTTAAAAGAAGTTCTGGGGGGTGGGATGAATTGGGAGATTGGGATTGACATATATACACTATTGATACTATGCATAAAATAGATAACTAATGAGAACCTAACATATAGCACAGGGAATTCTACTCAATGCTCTGTGGTGACCTAAATGGGAAGGAAATCCAAAAGAGAGGGGATATATTGGGTTGGCCCAAAAGTTCATCTGTTCCGTAACATCGTATGGAAAATCCCAAACAAACTTTTTGGCCAAGCCAATATGTATACGTATAGCTGATTCACTTTGCCGTACAGCAGAAACTAACACAACATTGTAAAGCAACTATACTCCAATAAAAATTAATAAAAGAGAAAAAAAGTTCTTCAGAGGGAAGGAAGATGATACAGGTCAGAAACTCAGATCAGAAAAGTATAGGAAAAGGAATAAATGAAGATAAAATAAAATCTTTTATTTATTTATTTTTTATTCCTAATTGATCTAACAGATAGCTGTTCAAAATAATAATAGCAACAATGTGTTCAGTACGCACAGCCTGTTGGGTAAGTGAAATGAGTGAGGAGGGAGGAATTGGTAACATTCTGTTATAAGGAACTTGTGCTATTTGTGAAGCAGTATAGTGTTATTGGAAGGTGGACATGGATTACTTGTAAATGTACATTGCAAACTCTAGGGCAACCACTAAAAAAAGTAAAGAAAGAAGTATAATTGATATGCTAAGAGAAGAGAGAAAATAGAATCACATAAATAATTAAAACCAGAGAAGGCAGAAAGAGAGTGAAAGACAAAAAAGGAAATGAAGAACAAGAGCAATAAATAGAAACCAGTAACAAATACAGTAGATATTAGTCCAACTACATCACAATAGATAAAAATACAAGACCCAACCATATGTTGTCTACAAGGAACACACCCTAAATATAAAGACACAGAAAAAATAAAAGTAAAGGCACGGAGAAAGATATGTCACGCCAACGTTAATCAACAGAAAGCTGGTGTAGCTATATTAATTTTACACAGAACAGACTTAAAAGTAAGGACAGTTATCAAGGATAAAGAAAGGCATTACATAATGATATAGGGCTCAGTTCTCCAAGACATAACAATCCTTAATGTGTATGAGCCTAATAACAGAGCATCAAAATAGGCAAAAATTGACAGACTTGCAAGGAGAATAAATCAATTCACTATTACAGTTGGAGATTTCTACATCCCTCTATCAGCAATTGACAGATCCAACAGGCAGAAAATCCTTAAGGGCATGGTTGAACCGAACAGCACCACCACCAATCAACTGGATCTAATAGACATTCATGAAATACTTAATTTAACAACAGTGGAATATACAGTCTTTTCAAGTTTACATGGAACAATCACCAAGAAAGACCACATTCTAGGCCAGAAAACACAACTTCACCAAATTAAAAAAAAAAAAAAGAAAGAAATCATACAAAGTATGCACTCGGTTCACAAGCTGGCAATCAATAACAGAAGGATAGCTGGAAAGTCCCCCAAAATTTGGAGATTAAATAATACACTTTGAAAACATAATTTATTGAAATTGTGAGATGTGGAAAATGCAGTATTAGAAATTTATAGCATTGAATTCATATGTTAGAAAAGAAGATCTAAAATCAATAATCTTAGTTTCCACCTTAGAAAACTGGAAAAAGAGAGCAAATTAAATCCAAAGTAAGCAGAAGAAAAGAAAAAATAAGAATCAGAGTAGAAATCAACCAGATTTAAAACTGAAAATCAATAGAGGAAACCACTGAAAATAAAAGTTGGTTCTGTGGGGGAAAAAGTTGGTTCTTTGAAAATATCAATGAAATTGATAAGCTTCTGCCAGGCCAACTAAGAAAAAGTAGGGAGGACACATATTACTAATACCAGAAATGAAAGAGGGGGCATCACTACAGATCCTATGGACATTAAAAGGATAATAAAGGAATACTATGAACAGTTCTATGCCACATGTACCACAAACGAATAAGTGGAATTTGAAATTAAAAACACAATACAGGGCTTCTTCCCTGGTGGCGCAGTGGTTGAGAGTCTGCCTGCCGATGCAGGGGACACGGGTTCGTGCCCAGGTCTGGGAAGATCCCACCTACATGCTGCGGAGCGGCTAGGCCCGTGAGCCATGGCCGCTGAGCCTGCGTATCCAGAGCCTGTGCTCCGCAGCAGGAGAGGCCACAACAGTGAGAGGCCCGCGTACCGCAAAAAAAAAAAACCACAAAAAACCCCACAAACACAATACAATTTACATTAGCAACCCCCCCTCCCCAATGAAATATTTAAGTATAAATGTAACAAAATATGTACAAGGTCTACATGAGGAAAACTACAAAACTCTGATGAGACAAATTAAAAAAATCTAAATATATGGAGAGATATTCTATATACACAGATAGGAAGACACAGCATTGTGAAGTTCTTCCAAACTTGATCTATAGATTCAATGCAATACCAAGCAAAATCCCACCAAGACCTTTTGTGGATAATGACAAACTAATTCTAAAGTTTATATGGAAAGGCAAAAGAATCAGACAGCCAACACAGTATCGAAGGAGAACAAATTGGAGGACCAACACTACCCAACATCAAGACTTACGATAAAAGCTACCAAAATCAGGACAGTGTGGTATTGGTGAATAGGCGAATAGATTAATGAAACAGAGGAGAGAGCCCAGCAATAGACCCAAACAAATATAGTCAGTTGATCACTGACAAAAGAGTAAAGGCTATTCAATGCAGGAAAGACAGTCTTTTCAACAAATGGTGATGGAACAACTGAACATCAACATGCAAAATGAATCTAGACACAGATCTTATACCTTTGACAGAAGTTAATTCAAAATGGTTCATAGATCTGAATATGTAACACAAAACTACAAAATTCCTAGCAGATAACATAGGAGAATATCTAGGCGACCTTGGGTTTGCTGATGACCTCTTGGATACAACACCAAAAGCATGATCCGTGAAAGGAAAAAAGTGATAAACTGGACTTCATTAAAATTGAAAACTTCTACTCAGCAAAAAACACAGCTAATAGAATGAAAAGACAAGCCAGAGGCTGGGGGAAAATCTTTGTAAAACAACTGATATAGGATCACTGTATAGCCAAAATATACAATGAACTCTTAATAAGAAAACTAACAACCTGATTGAAAAATGGGCAAACGATCTGAACATATATGTCAGGAAAGAAGATGTTCAGATGGCAAATAAACATATGAAAAAATGTTCAACATCATACATAATTAAAGAATTGCAAATTAAAGACAATAGTGAAATACCACTGCACATCTACCAGAATGGCTAAAACCCCAAACGCTGACAATACCACATGCTGACAAGAATGTGGAGCAACAGAATTATCATTCATTGCTGTGGGAATTCAAAATGGTACAAACCCCGTTGGAAGACAGTTTGGCAGTTTCTTACAAAAGTAAACATAGCCTTAACGATATGATCCAGCAATCACACTCCTTAGTACTTACCCAAATGAACTGAAAACTTACGTCCACATAAAAACTGTACAGGAATGTTTACAGCAGCTTTATTCATCATTGCCGTAACTTGGAAGCAACCAAGATATCCTTCAATAGGTGAATGGATAAATAAACTATAGTACCTTCCCACAGTGGAATACTCCTCAGAGATGAAAAAGGAAGAGCTATCAAGTCATGAAAAGACATGGAGGAAACTTAAATGCATATTGCTAAGCAAAAGAAGCCAATCTGAAAAGTCTGCATACTGTAATGATTACAACTATGTGGGGACGGCAGTAGGAGATTAGTGGTTGCTAGGGTTTCAGGTGGAGGGAGGGATGAACAGATGAAGCGCAGGGGTTTTAGGGCACTGAAACTGTTCTGTATGATACTGTAATGACAGATGCATGTCACTACGTATCTGTCAAACCCCACAGAATGTACAACACAAAGAATGAATCCTAATGTAAACTATGAACTGTAGTTAATAATAATGTATCAATATTGGCTCATCAACTTTAACAAATGTACCACACCGATGCAAGATGTTAATAATAGGGGAATCTGTGTGTGTGTGTGTGTGTAAAGTACATTATGAGAAGTCTTGCTCCCATTGTTACCACATCTACCCTGTTTCCCCTCCCACTAACAATTAACCGTTTTTATTAGTTTTGAGTACCCTTCAAGTGTTCTCTGGAAATATTATCAAATATGAATATATATGATCTTGCCCCTTTTTAAGAAATAAAAAGCAGCATATAACACTAGCCTGCCCTTTCACTTAGCAGCATGTTTTGGAGATCATTCCCTAGCTGCACAGAGTGAGCTGTAGTTTACTGTAGAGATGTCCCATAATTTATTTAAGCAGTCCCCTTAGATGCCTATGTTGTTTCCAATCTGTTGCTTTTACACACACCTCACTTTGAATACATCCAAGTGTATCTGCAGGAAATTCTTAAAAGTGGATGTCTGGGTCTAAAAGCATATGCATTTTAAATTCTGATAGATATTGCCAAACTGCCCTTTGTAAGTTACAGTCCCAACAGCAATCGAAATCCTACAGTCATGGCCTAACAAAATGTTCTCATCTTAATACTACAGATAAAACTTCTTACTGCAAGTGGGGGAGGGGGGGGTAGGGGTAGGGGTGAGGGTGGTGCCAGGAGGAATAAACATCAACTTCCCACAGAGAAAAAAAGAGTTTAAAGTTTTATTACCCATATGGTTCTTACCCAGTTGAAATTCAGTCTTGGGTTTGATGGCTGGAAGTTTACATTGCCATTCATAAGTATTTGGATAGGAACTCACTGGTTTAGAAAGCCCAGATAAAAGTTTGACGATCAACTCATCATCCCAGGGATTCTCAACAGTGAAGTCTTAAAGGAACAGGAACATAAAAGAAAAGGAATTCAGTATCCAAGACTTTTACCAAATAAATCATAGACAAAGCAAGTGGAGACACTCATTAAATAAGCTTTCAAAAGCCTTATCCTTTAAAGAGCATTGATTCAAAGAATAAAGAACCATTTTCAAAAGTCAAAATGGGTACTTCTGCACAGTTCATTATCTGTCATTTTAGATCTACAAATTTAAATCAATATTCAGTTGGGACAAAGGAAATTAACACCAAGGGCATCTATTCTAGATTTTGCCTTTAACACAGTTATGGGTACATGTCTTAAAGGCAAACTTGGAGATTAGTTACTTCTAACATGATCATATATGTATTCTTTAAATTGCCTTCCACTTCAATTTACAAAACACGCTGCCTTTTAACACATACTACCTACATGCAATCTGTCTGTATGAGATATACTTTGGGTCCACAAAGACACAAAGAGGAACCGTTTCTAAAGGGAAGAAAAAGGTTTCTGCCCAATTTAGAATGCTATAAAAATTCTATTAGTGGCAGTTATCAAAGACTAATCCAACATGATTGATACTTACTAGTGCTAAGCAGATGTGGGACACTTTTCTGAGCCCTTGATGTTTAGTAACTCACTTGGTCCTAACAGTAAGACCCTGAAGTAGGTACTGCCAACCCCTCCACTTTATAGAAAACAGGGCCACAGAGAACTGAAATAATCTTGGCCAAGATCACAAGACAGCCTAAGAGGGGGAGTTAGGATTAGAATCCAGCTAGTCCATCTCCAGAGTCTGTGCTCTTGTCCACTGTTAAGATTGTTTCTGCGTAACCTTGGGGTGGGGGTGGGGTCCTTTAACCCTGAGCCTGTTTACTTTTCTGTAAAATGGGGATAACAGTATTAGATTAAACGCCTGGCATAATGGGCCCTCCAATTCCAGTTCTCTTTTCCAACAGTAGTTATTTTGATACCTTTTAAAATTAAAACAAATTAATTAGTACTTGAAGTATGTTACTGTTGTATGCACGGCGATACAGCATGCAAGTTTGTCTGAACTTGCGTTCTACTCAACGGCATTCAAGGCCCTGCTCTTTGAGCTTCTTTCATGGAACAGCTTTTAACAGGTTATTGTCCTTATTCAGGGAGCAATTAAGAATGAGCATCTGTTCACACCTGGAGCGTCGACATTCCCAGGCAAGCCGGTCTGCATTGGTTCTGCCTGGAACCTGGCATTGGCGTCTGCTGGATCCTCTGCAGGGGCAAGGTCAGGGTCTGTGAGTTTACAGGCCTTGAGGCCCCACTCCGCCTCGCTGGTCAGCACAGCTGCAGCAGGTTGGCTCAGATGGAGCAAGGATGCTGAAGAGACATCTGTGGGGAACGCTGGTTCTGGGCTTTTCTCTTCAATCGGACTGGATGTGTTAAAGGGACAAGATAAACACACACGATGACAAGCTTTATTGGGTTTGAACACATAAAAATCCCACAAAACAGTTTCCTTTTCATTCTAGGAATGAGATTTCAAAACTGCTTCACAAAGAGTCTATGAAAGCATTCTCTTCATACAAACAAATATATGCAGAGACGTACAGCTCGTACAGTATGAATAGAAATAAAATACGAAACGTGGTAATATATTAAATAGGTGAGGCGACGCACTGGATATTCTTTAGTAGGAGATGTTGGTAGGACAGGGTTTATTTTCTCAAGTTGTCTTCTAAGCATCACTACTGTAATAGGGACTGAATATTTTATGCCCCTGAAACAAACAGAAAATGTCAGCCACAGTCCAACAACCTAACGCCAGTACCTTTCTAGACACACGCACGCGCACAGCTGACCTTCATTCCTCACGGGTTCCACCCTGTAAATTCTCCTACATGGTTTGTTCCCGCTGTCATCTCAAGACGTGCGGAACAATGAGAAGTTTGAGGCACTCAACATCTACGTTCCCAGGAGAGGTCGAGCAAGGTGACGCTCTGCCTTCTCATTTCGGCTCATACTGTGAACAGTGGCCTTTCACAGTATAGTCAGAGATGTGGGGTGTTTCCGTTTCTTGCATTTTTGTGCTTTTAGTTGGTGATTTAGCTGTTTAACTGTTCCCCAAGTGTAGTGCTCAAGTGCGGTCTAGCGTTCCTAAGTGCAAGAAGGCGGTGACGTGTCTTCTGGAGAAAATATGTGTTGGATAAGTTTCATTCAGGCATGGGTTACAGTGCTGTTGGCCATGAGTTCAATGTTAATGCATCAACAGTATATATTAAATAAGTGTCTTTTTTTTAACATAGATTTATTTATTTTCTTTCTTTCTTTTTGGCTGTGTTGGGTCTTGTTGCTGCACACGGGCTTGCTCTAGTTGCGGTGAGCGGGGACTACTCTTCATTGCGGTGCGCGGGCTTCTCACTGCTGTGGCTTCTCTTGTCGCGGAGCACGGGCTCTAGGCGCGTGGACTTCAGTAGTTGTGGCGCACGGACTTAGTTGCTCCGTGGCATGTGGGATCTTCCCAGACCAGGGCTCGAACCCGTGTCCCCTGAATTGGCAGGCAGATTCTTAACCACTGCGCCACCAGGGAAGCCCTAAATAAATGTCTTTAAACAGAGGGCTGTGACCAGAGCCCTGTAGGATCCTAACTGTGTATTTCCCCTAGAAGCAACGGGTCAGTATTTGCTAATTCAGTGTCTGCAGTGATTTTATAGAAAAGAACCAATGCAAATAACAAGTTTGGACTGTACATACGTCTCCGCACACATATTCTCTCCACATCCTTAGATCCACATATCTACAAACAGATGCACGAGTATATATTTTTATACAAATGAACTCATGCAACTTCATGTTGCATTTTGTACTTCTTGACAGGCATTTTTCCTACCATGATTTTTTAAAAAAATGAACTAATTTTGGAATTTAGATTTAAAGGAATGTCACAGAGATCAAAGAGAATTCCCATACGCTCCTCACCCACCTCCTCTAGTGTCACCACCTCACGTTAAAGTGGCTCTTGTCAAAACCAATAAACCAACCTTTGTCACATTACTATGGACTAACCTCCAGACCTCGTCTGGATTTCGCCAGGTTTTCCACAAGCCCCGTGTGTGCTCCAGGAGCCAACCGTGGACACCATGCTGCATTAGTCGTCAGCCTCCTTACTCTCTTCTCCTCTGTGACACTTCCTTAGTCTTTCCTAGTTTCCTGAGACCTTGTCGGTTTTGAGGAGTACTGGCCAGCTATTTTGTAGACTGTCCGTCAATTTGGGCTTCTCTTGTTTTCCTCCTGGCTAGACTGTGAGTATTGGTTTGGGGAGAATATCACGGAGGTGGCGCGCCCTTCTCCTCCCATGACATCACCATGTGTCATCACGGGTGACGTCAGCCTGATTATTTGGGAAAGGTGGTGTCTGCTGGGTTTCTCCACAGTTCTACTGTGGATTTTAATGCTGCACACCATTCAGTCCAGTGGATGTGTGATGAAGTGTAACAATTCCCTTGTTCTTAGATATTGAACATATTTCCAATATTTTATATTACCACAAAACAGATGTGTTTCCAAACCCATGTATATTGCTACTAGCAACATGAGTGCCCAAATTACCGTGGGTGCATAAACGATGAATCAAATCCTTTTCCCTTCTCCACAAAACTGTGGATTTTGGTTAACTTTCTAGCTCTTCCTCTTCTCCACTGAAACTGAAAAGGTAAGGTATCACTGTCATCAATGCTTATGATAAAAAATAGCTGTGTCTGGACTGGGAGAATTATGAACATGTGCTGGGAATCCATAGATTCAGGCTTCAGGTGTAATGATTCTCGTAATGGGCCTGTCCCTGGCAGGGACTCTGGAAACTAAAATCTATGGAGTGTTGCAAGAGCCGCTGACTCCCTGGGAATAAGGTTTCGAAGCTAAGGAAGCCTCTGTCCCTGGGTGTCTCCCCACGTGAGTCTTGTTTCCTTGCAGCTTAACTGTCACATGCAGTCAAAGACAATAGTTTCTTGGACAGTATTACCCTGCTGGCAACAGTGATTTCTGTCCTATATACATCTAAGTTAATCTTATGCCAAGTGTGGTGTATGGTAGTCTTATGATTCAAAAGTTTAGCTGCACAAAGGAAGACTCCTGGTGGGCAGTAACAGACTATGTGCCCACTGAGTAAAAGTTTAAATTAAAAGGCAAAACCTATTTAATTTGCATTAGTTTTATTTCTAGTGAGTTAACCCTTTTCTACATGTTTATTCATTAATTTTTCTTTTGTACGTTCTGCTCATGTCCTTTAATCCAATCATTTATTTACTGGGGTCTTAGTTCAAGAAGAGTTTTTTGATAATAAGAAGCAGTACAGCACAGTGGTGAGAGCGAGGATTCTGAAATCAGAGATAGGGGTTCAAATCCCAGGGCTGCAAAGTAGAAGCTGTAGGGCTTCAGGTCCTTTATTTAGCCCTCTGGATCTGGTTTCTTCATCTATGATGCTGGAAAAGAATAGTTCCTACAACTAAAGTTATTATAAGGGTTAGTTAAAGGGTGCAGTACATGAAAAGTGTTAAGTGCTGTGCAGAAATATAATAAATACTCAAAAGATTGTAGCTACTTTTAGTGTCTATGACATTCACCAGACTATTCAAATATGGCAGAATCTTACTTCTGCAAAGCATTAGTGTATGTATGGTAAGTCTGCATTTTGCATCAGAACCTAAGAGGCTTAAACATTCTATCTTCCTCCTCTTAAAAGAAAGTTATTAGGACTTCCCTGGTGGTGCAGTGGTTAAGAATCCGCCTGCCAATGCAGGGGACATGCGTTTGATCCCTGGTCTGGGAAGATCTCACATGCCACGGAGCAACTAAGCCCGAGCACCACAACTACTGAAGCCCCCTCGCCCTAGAGCCCATGCACCACAACTACTGAGCCCACGTGCTGCAACTACTGGAGCCCGCGTGTTCCAACTACTGAAGCCCATGCGCCTAGAGCCTGTGCTCCGCAACAAGAGAAGCCACCTCAATGAGAAGCCCACGCACCGCAACGAAGAGTAGCCCCTGCTCGTCACAACTAGAGAAAGCCTGTGTGCAGCAATGAAGACCCAACACAGCCAAAAAGAAGAAAAAAAAAAGAAAGTTATTGATTTCCTCAATTATAATGGGTATACAGAAGCAATTAGGTGTTTGCTCAGTTCTGCAATAGTCTTTATATGTCACGGTCTTTGGCTGGCAAGAGCATCTGCAGTTCTGCTCCCCAGATCGGTGGAAGTCAGTCACAGGAACAGTTTCCCCAAGGATCCTCTGCTACCCCAGCTGCTTCTCTCACTGCCCTGATGTACCAAGTGTCATTGTATTTATATGTACAGAGAGTAGCTTCTGACTTAAAGCTCCGAGTGGATAAAAACTCTGGCAGCCCTTAAAGAAGGGCTGGAATGAGGTATTCCATTACAGCTTAAAAAGCAAGCTAGAATGAAAAGGGAGAGAGACAGGACCACATGCACCCACACAATACCTGAACTTTCTCTCTTTCAAGGGTTCCATCTTGTTCCTTTCACAAGAATCCAAAGTCACATGGGTGTACTGTTCTGCTACCACATTTTCTGAAATATACAGAAAAGTAGAGATGGACATTATACACACACATATGATTTTATATGAGTATAAACTCCAGGATTCCTTTTTACACGGACTTACATTATCATTTCAAAATAGTATTCTGTGGTAAAGTGTACTATGTTTAAAAAGCGGGGAAAAAAAATCACTTAAAAAAATTCTACCGTTATATGTGAGCGTTTCAACCTTATACATCTAATCCATACAATCCTTCACGAGAAAAGAGTCCAGAGAGCAGCAGGTCCACCGTGGGAGGATGACCAGACCACGGGAAGTTACGGGTGGCAGTGCGCACACCCTGTTTGAGGAGAAGCCGATGCCAAGGCCATGGAGAATAAAAGGCTGAAACGCTTGTGGAGGGCAGAGATTTTGGTGTCTTTCAGTCTAACTCGCCTTATTTAGTCAGCGTTTAGCTGACTGAACTGACTCAGAGTGTTTACACCAGAAAGCAACCTGGCAATACTTACTATCACTCCCTTTAATTAAACAAAGAAATCTATCTATGGAGAGACAAACTAGATAGGGCAGAAATACAGAGCATACTTCTACCAAGTGATACTAATACAATATAGAGCCAACCATTACACTAGATTAAATTTTATCATATACTGCTTCACTGAACAGGTGTTAACACTTTTTAGTACTAGAACATTAGCTTCTTATTTATACAATCAAAGTAGCAAGTACACTATGAAAGGTCAATATTGATTTTATGAAAGACTCTTGACTGTTAAACAGATGAGGTTTTCCAAATTGAAAGAGCTTTAAATTTTTAGAGTTAAAGTAGCAAGTCTGTGATAGCACTTGACAATTGTCCAAGTTTCAACTAAATCCTCCTTTAAAATCCAGGGAAGAAATATATTTGGTTAGTACAGTAAGAAAAAATGTTTACTCCTTAGCTAAAACCTTTTAGGCCTATAGGCTCAGACTTCACATTACAATAAGCTTTCATCCAGGGGAATGAAATCCTTTTGCAGTTCTTTCACTATTCCTTCAGTGAACAACTGCTATTAAAAAAGAAAAATGCGGGGCTTCCCTGGTGGCGCAGTGGTTGGGAGTCCGCCTGCCGATGCAGGGGACGCGGGTTCGTGCCCCGATCCCGGAGGATCCCACATGCCGCGGAGCGGCTGGGCCCGCGAGCCATGGCCGCGGAGCCTGTGTGTCCGGAGCCTGTGCTCCGCAGCGGGAGAGGCCACAGCAGTGAGAGGCCCGCGTACCGCAAAAAAAAAAAAAAAAAAAAAAAAAAAAAAAAAAAAAAAAAAGAAAAATGCCAGCAGTGATAGTGTTTGGCTAGCAAATTAGCAGAAAAGGTAAAGCGGTCCCAGATCTCATAGTACAGGCATACTTCAGAGATATTGTGGGTTTGTATCCAGACCACTGCAATAAAGCGAATATCACAATAAAGCGAGTCACACAAATTTTTTGGTTTCCCAGTGCATATAGATGTTTTTTGTTTTGTTTTGCGGTACGCGGGCCTCTCACTGTTGTGGCCTCTCCCGTTGCGGAGCACAGGCTCCGGATGCGCAGGCCCAGCGGCCATGGCTCACGGGCCCAGCCGCTCCGCAGCATGTGGGATCCTCCCGGACCGGGGCATGAACCCGTGTCCCCTGCATCGGCAGGCGGACTCTCAACCACTGCGCCACCAGGGAAGCCCAGAAGTTATGTTTACACTGTACTGAAGTCTTAAGTGTGCAATAGCACTATGTCTAAAAAAAACAGTGTGCATACCTCAATTAAAAAACAGTTAATTGCTAAAAAATGCGAACCATCATCTGAGCCTTTAGGGAGTCGTAATCTTTTACGACTGGTGGAGGGTCTTGCCTCGATGTTGGTGGCTGCTGACTGATCAGGCTGGTGGCTGCTGAAGGCTGGGGTCGTCGCGGCAGTTTCTTAAAAGAAGACAACAGTGAAGTTTGCCACATCGATTGACTCTTCCTTTCATGAACGATTTCTCTGTAGCATGCAATGCTGTTTGACAGCATTCTACCCACAGTAGAACTTCTTTCAAAATTGGAGTCAATCCTCTCAAACTCTGCCGCTGCTTTATCAACTCAGTTTATGTAGTATTTTATATTCTTTGTCGTCATTTCGACAATCTTCACACACAGCAACTATACTCCAATAAAAACTAATAAAAAAATAAAAAATAAAACAAAACAAAACAAAATAATCTTCACAGCATCTGCACCAGGAGTAGATTCCATCTCAGGAAACCACTTTCTTTGCTCATCCATGAGAAGCAACTCCTTGTCCATTAACTTTTTATCATGAAATTGCAGCAATTCAGTCACACCTTCTGGCTCCATTTCTAATTCTAGTTCTCTTGCTATTTCCACTACATCTGCAGTTACTTCCTCCACTGAAGTCTTGAACCCCTCAAAGTCATCCATGAGCGTTGGCATCAACTTCTTCCAAACTCTTGATAACATTGATATTTTGACCTCTTCCTATGAATCAGAAATGTTTTTAATGGCATCTAGAATGGTGAATCCTTTCCAGAAGGTTTTCAATTGCCTGCCCAGATTCATCAGAGGAATCACTGTCTATGGCAGCTATACCTTTATGAAATGTTTTTTTTTTTTTTTAAATTTATTTACTTAGGCTGCATCAGGTCTTCGTTGTGGCAGGCAAGATCTTTGTCGTGGCATATGGGCATCTCTCTAGTTGAGGTGCACGGGCTTGGTTGCCCCACAGCACGTGGGATCTTAGTTCCCTGACCAGGGATCAAACCTGCGTCCCCTGCATTGGAAGGCGGATTCTTTACCACTGGACCACCAGGAAAGTCCCTGAAACGTATTTCTTTCTTTTTTTTTTTTTTTTTTGCAGTACGCGGGCCTCTCACTGTCGTGGCCTCTCCCGTTGCAGAGCACAGGCTCCGGACGCGCAGGCTCAGCGGCCATGGCTCACGGGCCCAGCCGCTCCGCGGCATGTGGGATCTTCCCGGACCGGGGCACGAACCCGTGTTGCCTGCATTGGCAGGCGGACGCCCAACCACTGCACCACCAGGGAAGCCCCTGAAACGTATTTCTTAAATAATAAGACTTGAAAGTCTAAATGACCCCTTGATCCATGGGCTGCAGAATGGATGTTGTGTTAGCAGGCATGAAAATAATCTCATTGTACATCACCACTGGAGCTCTTGGGTGACCAGGTCCATTGTCAATGAGCAGTACTATTTTGGAAGGAATCTTCTGAGCAGTATGCCTTAACAGTGGACTTAAAATATTCAGTAAACCGTGTTGTAAACAGATTTGCTGTCATCTGGTTTTGCTGTTCCATTTATAGAGAATAGCCAGAATAGATTAAGTATAATTCTCAAAGGCCCTAGGACTTTTGGAATGGTAAACAAGCATTGGCTTCAACTTAAAATCATCTGCTGCAGTAGCCCTAACAAGAGAGTCAGCCTGTCCTTGGAAGCTTTAAAGCCAGACCTTGGCTTCTCCTCTCTGGCTATGGAAGTCCTAGAAGGCATCTTCTTCCAATATAAGGCTGTTTCATCTACATTGAAAACCTGCTGTTTAGTATAACCACCTTCATGAATGATCTTAGCTAGATCTTCTGGATAACTTGCTGCAGTTTCTGCATCAGCACTTGCTGCTTCACCTTGCACTTTTGATAAGGAGATGCCTTCTTTCCTTAAACCTCACGAACCAACCTCTGCTACCTTCACACTTTTCTTCTGCAGCTTCCTCACCTCTCAGCCTTCATAGAATTGAAGAGAGTTAGGGCCTTGCTCTGGATTAGGCTCTGGCTTCAGGGGATGTTGTGGCTGGTTTGATCTTCTATCCAGGTCACTCAAACTTTCTCCATATCAGCAATAAGGCTGTTTTGCTTTCTTATCATTTATATGTTCACTGGAGTAGCACGTTTAATTTCCTTCAAGAACTTTTCCTTTGCATCCACGTGGTGAAAGAGGCCTACCTTTCGGCCTAACTGGACTTTTGACACGCCTTCCTCACTAAGCTTAATCATTTCTAGCTTTGGATTTGAAGTGAGAGACGTGCAACTCTTCCTTTCACTTGAACACTTAGAGGCCACTGTAGGGTTATTAACTGGCCTAAATTTCACTATTGTTGTGTCTCAGGGAAGAGAGAGGCCCGAGGAGAGTGTGGAAGACAGGGAATGACCAGCGGGTGGAGCAGCCAAGGAACACACAGAACAACCATTGATTAAGTTCACCATCTTCTGTGGGTGAGGTTCGTGGCACCCCAAAACAGTTACAATAGAAACATCAAAGACCCCTGACAACAGATCACCATAACAAATATAACAATAAGGAAAAGTTTGAAATATTGCGAGAATTACTAAAATGTGACTCAGACACAAAGTGAGTAAATGCTTCTGGAAAAATGGTGCCAGTAGGCTGCTTGACACAGGGCTGCCACACACCTTCAATTTGTTAAAAAAATCCAGTATCCGTGAAGTGCAGTAAAGTGCAATAAAACAAGGTATGCCTGTATTTATTTTGCAGGATGGTGTTTAATAGGTAATAATTATCTGTATTCAATAACTGTGTCATTCATTAAGCTTCAGTTCATATGTATAAAGATCTTTGATATGAGAATGTTATGTTTGGGGAAAATAAGGACCATCTGTGAGTTTTATCAGATCACTAAAAAATTTTTAAATATGATTTTCTGAGTATAGTACTTGGCTACATCTCTAAAGTAATAAAATTTGTAGGTACATATCAAGGATTAAAATTTGTTGTTTATTACTCTTATCAAATTAGAAAATAAAATGTTCATATTTTTAACATTCAAGTCTGTCTGTAGTGGCTATTTTGTTTGTTGTAAAACATGAAATAAAGCTATAATCCCATACAAATGGGTTGGACTTTGTATCTTTGCCTTTAAATGCTTCTATAGATTTTTCTCCCATTCTACCTATAATCTAAGTTATTAAACTTTTAAAATGCACATAGCCTTTAGAAAGACATTATGCCAAAACCAAAAACCATATATGTAATAATACAGTGAATGGATTTTAAGTTTCCTCTTTATGATTTTCAAATCTTCCAGAAGAAAACTGGAAGAAAAAGAACTGAAGTTGGCAGAAGCCACTAAGATAGTGTAAGGCACACCTTTATCTTCTAGAGGGTGAACTGAATCCACTGGAAGTCTGTGGAAGGGCGTAGATGCCAGCTGTGCAGCAGACGTAAAGTCTCCCGGGCTCTTGGGACTGGGCGCCAGGGTTTTGTTGCAGCGGACACCCCACACGGTTGAATCATCCAAAAACTCGTCAGTGTGAGGTACTTCCTACAACGAAAGACGAATGGAAAAAAAGCAGCAATCTCCTTGTTTCATAGATGAAATTTAACACATTAATACTTTTTAAGATTCAAAAAAATGAGGAATTTTAATTTTTTCAAAGAAATGGATGTAACCCCTGGCTAACACAGAGCCAAGGACATCGTGGGTCTGTTCTTTTCCCCAGAACTGGGACACTTCATCTTTAACACACTCCAGTGGAGTTATATCATATGCAAGAGTCACATTTTGTTTACCAATTTTTACTTTTTTTTTTTTTTTTTTAAAGATTTATCATTTATTTTACTATTTATTTTTGGTTGCTTCAGGTCTTAGTTGCGGCACACGGGATCTTCATTGCGGCACGCGGGCTTCTCTCTAGTTGTGGCATGAGGGTTTTCTCTTCTCTAGTTGTGGCACGCAGGCTCCAGGGCGCGTGCGCTCTGTAGTTTGTGGCATGCAGGCTGTCTAGTTGAGGCCTGCGAGCTCAGTTGCCCTGTGGCATGTGGGATCTTAGTTCCCTGACCAGGGATTGAACCCGTGTCCCCTGCCTTGTAAGGCAGATTCTTTACCACTGGACCACCAGGCAAGTCCCTACTTTTTTTTTTTTTTTTTTTTTTTAAATTTGAAAAGTCTAGATTTACAGAGGAATTATAAAGATAATACAGAGTTCCCATATAGCCTGTATCAAACTTCTTAGGTCTAGGAAAAATATACATGCCCCCACTGGTTCCTCCTGTCTAAAGGGAAGGCTCTTAGAGGGCAAGGATCATATCAAACTCATTTTTCAGTTTCTATATCTATCTTAATGTGTGGTGCATAACAGATTTGCAAATAATTATAGAATAATGTTCTATAAAACTTAATTTTCACATAATATTTTATTTTTTCAACACAGTTTTTTAAATACACCACCTCATTTGACTGGCACAAGCATTTGGTAAAATGAAAAGAAAAGGGTTGCGGGACCCATTTCATGGATGAAGCAGAGATTTACTTACATGTGGTTTTGAAGGGAACCTCCACATCGAGCGTTCTCCAAAGGTCCTGGCTCCTGTGGGCTTATTTTTAGGCTGTGGTAATCTAAGGAAAGATTTGCAAAATTACAAACAGCAAAATATGCTAAGGAAATAAATTCTACCACTTAAGTTAGAGTGTTAAACATTCTCCCCTTTTCCTACTTAGTTAATATTTATACACATATTTCTTACTGTTACAGCAAAACTGAGTGCAGGTTGAATTAACTTGACTATGTATATAAAAGTAGATCTACAGTTACTTAAGCGAGGGTGGAAAATACAGAACTCTCTATTACACTGAGTTTTAAGTTGGTTTTTTTAAAAAAAATTTTTAATTTTAATTTTAATTTTTTTTGAGTTTTAAGTTTTAAGGACAAAAAAATAGTTAGGGCCGTGGCCAACAGAATGGCATGGATGCCATACGTTTTATTTCTTATTCCCAGTGCTTGGTCTAGCTACACAACATGAATCTCTTCTACACCATACCTTTAGTTCACACCTCTCTTTCACGGTTTAAATTATTAATGGTGAAACTTCCTGGTGCTACCCTACTCTACCCTGATGGGGCTCAGCCTTAAAACAAATGTTCTCTGCAGTGTGACCCAATATAAGCCATTTCCTTTTCTACTTTATCAATCCTGCAAATATATACAGAGCATGTATGGATACCTGTACTGGTGAATTCATTTACAGCTAATACAATTTCAAATCTATAGGATCCCTTAGTTCTCTGATGATTTATAACCATACGGTTTCCTTTTGTAACAAATACTTTTGTTATGGAAGGACTACTTTCTTGTAACCCCCCAGAACTCTGCAGATCTGGAAAAGAACTTCAGCAGCTATCTCCCGGTCATGTGGTCAAAAGGCTCATCTGTGGCAGAGCTGGGGCTGGGGCCCAGGCCATTTGATTGGCAGGTCCTGTTCTCTCACCAGCTCACCACCTGGACTCCTGGAGGGATCTCTGCACTGTCCCTGTCACTATGGCAATATGCATCTCCCCCAGTGTTATCTTAACCAGATATTTCTTTACCCATAATTTTCTTTGTTTCCATCTTCGAACACAGGAAAAGCAGAGGACAGAGAAGAGATAATCTTATTGACTCCCCAAGCCCCAGAAGACGCTGCATTTTCTGCAAGGGTAAAAAAATTGCAGTTAATTATTAAAATAGGCCAAAAACACTATCCTTTAGGTGCAACTTCAACTACAAATAAGAAAATGGAATAAGAGCTTACAGAAAACAACTGATGTCAGTTTTTGATATACTAGGCAATGAGGTAAGTCACTCTGCAGTGACATGAAGGGACTAACTATGGTCACAAGGGTTAGCACGAGAGCCTCCGAGCTCAAGCTCCTGCCACACATAAAGCAGCGTTCGCCATTCTCCTAACACACTGCTGTGGTCACTGACACTGAATAAAGCTCTCCATGTCTTTGCTTTCCTACAAGGAGGAACTAAGCTCTTAGCTCTATATTTATCTTCATCGTGATCCCTCTCTGGCTTCCAGCACAAATCCTCTGACTCTAGACAAAGGTGGGCTAGTCCTGGCTCCCAACACTCCAGCCCGAACATTCCCCTGCTGGGCAAGGCTCAAGTATCCCTCAACTACTCAGCCCTTCCTGGACATTCCTACCCTTGCGGATTTTGTTCTTCTTTAGCACTTACTATTTATTATTTTTTAAGAAACAAACCAAGTCTAGGGCACACATTGAGTACCCTGCCAAACAACATTGTGTTTTTTATTTCACAAACTCCATGCCCTTATGTGACAAGCTAACCAAGGGCAGGACCACTTCTTGTATAATCCTTGCTATTTCTGTGGGCAACCACCCACAACGCTATCCACTTAGTAGCTATTAAACAATCTGTTATTACTTTGAAACTGGGCTTCAAATGCATCTTCATTTTGACCTAGAGATGGCCATTCATCTTTGTCATCAGAAACATCAGGAAGGGTAGGAGCCTGAAACATATTCATGATGAAACCTTAAAAGAATAGAAAGAATGGTAAACATGGCTGCAGAAGAGCTTTCATTAATTTGTTGTCGGATGCTACACATTCAAACAAAAGGCCTTACATACCTAATGCTTCTTTTGTGTGCACGGTGGGTGACGGCTGCACTTTGGATGGCGTTGCCTGAACCAGTCCCAGTGATGTGTTAGGAGTTGTGTGAAAAGAACTTGTGTTAACAACCTTCTGTGTTTCACACCCTATTAAAGAAATGGGGACAAAATGCAGCATCAGTAGAGAAATCAGAATAGTTTAGAAGGCACAATTTAAGAAACTTATTATACTTATTATACATTTTTATTATTCTTGATAATCCTCACTAAGGACTTCCAGTACTATAATGCTTTCATATCTTTCATTTTTCTCTTTATAATAGTCCCACGAGGTAGGCAAGGCAAGAAGTATCCGTTTACAGAAAAGGAAATAAAAGCTCAAAGAGATTAAGTGGCTTGATCTAAGATCATATCAAATTAGCAGACTGGTCATGAATAGCCCTCTTTGCTCCACTATACCCAAGAAGTAGTTAATAGTGACGTTGTATATCTTAGGATTGGCTTTCCATCTCCCTCAGCCGGGCCCAAACCATGGTGTACACGGCCCTGCACAGCCTGAGCCTCTCGGCTCCCACCTCACCTTCCTCCTCCTCCCCTGCTCCCTGCGGCCACTGGCCGCTCTGCTGTGCTCCAAACAGTGCAGGGATATTCCTGCCTGAGGGCTCTGCCCTTGCTGCTCCCTCCACCTGAACCAGGTTTCCAAGGGCTGCGTGGGCCCCTTCCCCCGTCAGGTCTCTACCCAGATATCACCTTCTTTGTGAGGGTCTTTCCCAGTTGCCCCTGAAATTTCAACCCCTGGGCCCTCCCCACTCCCCGAACAGCCACACTTCCTTTCCCCTCTTTGCGGGTGGGGATTTCTGTCCTTTCTGTTCACGACTGCATCTCTCATTATGTAGAACAGTGCCTGGCTTCTACTAGTGCTCAGTTAGGTCCTGGTTAAATGTAGGTGTCACTGCTTTTTCAAGTAGCTCAGCTCCCACTAAACTGTCATTGGAAAGGATGGCACAGTACCTGAAGGAGTGAGGGGAATGAAGACCCAATCCAGGGGTCTTATTTTATTTATAAAACTTACTTTTATGCAAATACCTCTAACAAAGCAGTACCGAACAGAAGTATAACAGTCCTAATTAAACTTTTAATCACCTTTCCATCTTCACAACATATTAAAGATGACTGGTTTCAGATTAAAATCTGCTGAGAAATTTAATAGGGAAGTTTTCACAAATCAAGTTTCCAAAGGATTCCAACTAAGAAGATGTGACTGTCAAGTGAATTTCTACCTTTATTTGAAATGGTCTGGGGTTTAACGAACCCCTGCCTTCTAAGAACAGGAAAGCTGACACCCAGGTTCATGAAGGCCTGAAGCCTTCATGAACTGCAGCCACCAAACAGACCCTTGAGCGACCCGGACGAGTCTGGGCAAACAGCTTAGACACCAATGTATTACATCAATAGTTAAACATTACCTTCTTTTATCTCTGCTCCACTCTGCGGCTTGAATTCATGAGTACTTTTATTCATACACCTGGAAGAGAAAACTCTTGAGACACACTAACTCTCAAGAAAGAACAGTAAAAAATGTCAGCAGTTACGAGCCTGTTGTTAAAACACAGATGGGACTGCCTAGGTCTACAGTGTAAGTGAATAAGATGTTTTATGTTTTCTTTCATTTCCTTTCGAGGACAATAATTCTTAGAGATAAAGGCCAGGAATTCACGTTTGCTTGACATAGTGATTCTGTACTTTAACACCCGATAATCATTCATACATGAGGTAGGGCAGGATAAGGGCTTCCCTGGTTCGAACGACCCCATTTATTACACAGGCTAAAGGGCTAACCCCCAGCTCCGGGCCTGCCGCCCGGCACTACTCTCCTGCGCTGTGACGTGGGGAAGCGCTGGCGCCTTCGCCACAGGGGCCACCTCTCTTGTGATGGGCAGGTAGCCACAGTGCATTGTCCTCTAGACTTCAGCAGTTATCAAGAGGGGAAAAAATGGTACGTGAGACACTTACATCACAGTTTATTTTAAGTACAGTCGTGATAGTGGACCTCATCTGTCTATTTAACGCTGCTTCCCTTAATGGACCCTGTGAGGGTATAAAGTAAAAAGTGCAAAGCACTTTTAATCTTACAAATCCCCATTAAACTGTCATAAAAACGTGAGTTTTATATGAGATACCAGAGAAAGGTG
This sequence comes from Mesoplodon bidens, assembly GCF_964165515.1. Taxonomy (NCBI): domain Eukaryota; kingdom Metazoa; phylum Chordata; class Mammalia; order Artiodactyla; family Ziphiidae; genus Mesoplodon; species Mesoplodon bidens. The sequence goes on along the minus strand of NC_138170.1, from coordinate 13,873,536 downwards.
TCCTTTCTCTGTCGTGGTCAGCCGTCTAGGCCACTGAGAGCATGAGGGGGGTCCTTTCAGTCCCTTGCCTAGGCGAAGGTCAGGGTCAGTCTGAAAGGCTTCTGAATGATCTGAATGCTTATTAGGCTAGAGAGTTTCATAACTTTATAAGGTTCAGCTGGACACGCATCACGTCTCCGGGGGCCTGTCACTGCTGCTGTTGTGACCACCTTATTGTTGCGTAAATTAACTACGAAGAACTAATGAAGTTACAGCCCCACACAACAGTCCTCTTTTTACATACATGGTTTGATATAGGACACGGTCTGAATTATTGTCCTAATGTGGCTGAAAAAGCACGATCATTTTAAATCTTATTTCCAGGAGAAATCATTTGTAAAGTTAACCTTGGACATTGAGGAGAACCAGTACTTAAGAACCATAATCTGTGCCAAGGGGTTTAGCCCAAGGGGAGGGTGTGAGTTACATTGTAGCTTTTATTTATTCTAATAGATCAATAAAATTTTTATGTCTAAAAAAGAGAGAGCACCAAAGTGACTGAAGAGGAAAATATAAACAAGCGATGCGACAATAATTGTAATTTCTGCAATCTAGGAAAATCCCTCAAAATTGGAGAAAAAACCTCCACAGCAGTGTATAGACATATTTTGGCCTATTGTGTAATAGATATTAATCCCAAACTGCTCCCGGTGGAAAGACAGAAGGAATATGAGAAGAATATATGTCAAGGAACTATCTGGATTGTAATGAACCCCTACATATGTTCAGTCAAAGCCAGGAAGCAAAGGCAACTTCAGTTTAACAGCTGTATATTCTTCAGTTACAAAAAGATTGTTAAGTTTCAGTGTATCGAAAAATTATAATTCAAGAGGGAAGTATGAAGTAAAACAAATACTCTAAAAGAAACAACAAGTGAGGCTGAAAGATATGGGGCTAGGGCTTCCCTGGTGGCGCAGTGGTTGAGAGTCCACCTGCCCATGCAGGGGACACGGGTTTGTGCCCCGGTCCGGGAAGATCCCACATGCCGCGGAGCGGCTGGGCCCGTGAGCCATGGCCGCTGAGCCTGCGCGTCCGGAGCCTGTGCTCCACAACGGGAGAGGCCACAGCAGTGAGAGGCCCACGTACCGCAAAAAAAAAAAAAAAAAAAAAGATTTGGGGCTAATGTTTTGGTAACTTGCTTTTTCCACTACATGCCCATCTAAAACTTATTTTGAAAAAACAAGACCCATCCATCTTTTACACATTGCTCTTGATATTGCAGGTCACATAAAGAAGCCGTCAGACACCATTCAGATCACTGTCATCTCTAGGGTTACCTTTGGCTTACCTGGCATCTTTGCTGGCCACCATAAACATGGCATCTGTCACTGGCTGGGCTGCCAGAGGAACCTGGGGAACTACACTCTGGGTGACGGCTGGGGACACCAAAGCAGCGGTGATAGCATTTGCCATAAGAGGAACAACAGATGCCTCTTTGGGTGTCTCTCCTGCATCCTTTGAGGTCTGCTGAGGGACAGGTGGAAGACTCAGATCCCTCAGTTCCTGCGGGGAGCCTGTGTGTGGCCCCATACATGCTGGATTGACCTTTCATGGTAAGCAAACAAACAAAAACAAAGCCATGAGGTCCAGACTGCTACTAATTAGGTATTACAGCTTTTCAAAGAATGGCACCTGTCTTCTTCAGTAGATTCCTTTCCTCCTGAGCCAGCTCCTTACCCCTCCAGGTATTCTGAAATGAACAGTCAACAACAAAGGCCACTCGACGCGGTGGATGCTTCTGTAGCTTCTTAACCACACACTCAACCGGCAGCTCATACTTCTAACCACTAAAATACCAGCCCCGGGGCTTCCCTGGTGGCGCAGTGGTTAAGAATCCGCCTGCCAGTGCAGGGGAAGCGGGTTCGAGCCGTGGTCCGGGAGGATCCCACATGCCGCAGAGCAACTAAGCCCGTGTGCCATGACTACTGAAGCCTGCGCACCTAGAGCCTGTGCTCTGCAACAAGAGAAGCCACTGCAATGAGAAGCCCGTGAAGCCCGCGCACTGCAGCGAAGAGTAGCCCCTGTTCGCCGCAACTAGAGAAAGCACGGGCGCAGCACCGAAGACCCAGTGCAGCCAAAAAAAAAAAAATAGAATAAATTTTTTAAAAAAATTTAAAAAATAAAATAAAATAAAATAAAATACCAGCCCTGGCCATTCATTAGTATTTAAGAACTGGCACATTTCTCTTTACTTAATTTTGGGAAAAGACTAACAGTCAATGTTACCAAGTGCTCATAATGGTATTCCTTCTATTAAAATACCCTTAGTGACCATTTTCTCTTTAATGAGTAGGAAACATGAATATAAACTGCACTAACTGCCACAAAAGCATGGCTCACAGTGGGAAGGACATGGGCCCTTAACTTGAAATCTTTGCTTTTCTACTCACATGTACTTAGACTGTACATATACACTCCTATGTTACCAAGTTAAAAGACAAAGAGTGGGATTTCCCTGGTGGTCCAGTGGTAAAGAACCTACCTTGCAATGCAGGGGATGTGGGTTTGATCCCTGGTCAGGGAACTAAGATCCCACATGCTGCAGGGCAACTAAGCCCGCGCGTCACAGCTACTGAGCTTGCACACCTCAACTAGAGCCCAGGTGCCCTGGAGCTTGCGAGCCACAACTAGAGAAGAGAAAAACCAGCACACCACAACTAGGGAGAAGCCCACGCGCCACAAGGAAAGATCCCACGTGCTGCGACTAAGAACCAACGCAGCCCAAGGTAAATAAAATAAATAATAAATAAATCTTAAAAAAAAAGACAAAGAGTTAATTTCTCACCATAGTAAAGTATTCTCACAAATTGTTAAGAAAAGCACCAAATATCTAGGGCAAGAATAGTTATTTCACAGACGAATGGACAAAATATAAAAAGTTTATTCTCACTAGTCATCAAAAAAGATAATTAAAAATGACCTATACCATTTTCTCACCTACCAAATTAGTAAAGATTAAAAATAAATGAATATTCATTTTCTGAATACATTAAAAAAATAATAATCAGACTTTCTCCACCAGATATCAAAACGTACAACAATGCTACAGTAAACACACAATATAGAATGATCAAGAATAAACCTATTGACTAAAACAAAGAGACAGCTATTTTAGAAATGGATCTTATACCTTAAAAATTGAGTATGTGATAAGATATTTTAAACCAATAGGGAAAGGCTGAGCTGGTAAGTAAATGATTTAGGGCCAAATGGAGATCCATTTGGAAAATATATCCTTATACCACTCATATACAGAAATAAGTTCATAAACAGAGGCCTCTGGTTAAAGACAGTGGCTTAAACACGTGCTTTATCATCCACGTCCTCCCGAAACCTCACCAAAATGACAGTAAAGGAATCCTAACACCTAAAACAGCAGCTGGAGGAGGCTGATCTCCAGAGAAGTTCAGAAATTTGAACACATCTCAGGATGGACGTGAAGGTGGAGTTGAAAGCAGGAATGTGGCCACAGTAAGTCTGTGGAAAAAACAGGTCCTGAGACCCATTCTTGCAGGTGCGTGCTGGCTTCTCAACACAAACTAAAGAAATCATTATATTTGAATTTTCATGAAATAATACACTCATTGTACACACACCCCCAAAATCAGAAAAAGGATTATATACGCTAATACATAAGTACATAAGAATGTGCCTACACACACACACACACACACACATACACACACACACACACACTACACATTCTGTTCTGTAACTTCCTTTCTCATTCTACATTTTGAACATCTTTCTGGGTTGGTGTTGAGAAGCCCAGCGTCATTCTGATTCTTGGCTCTTTAAGTGTGACCTCTGCTGTCGCTGGAAGTGTGTTGGACTGTCTTTTCCCCCACTGTTGGGGGGAACATAATTCAGAAAGCTAGTAACTAAATTAACATCAGAATTAACTCTAAAAATAGAGCACACAGAGGACAAATAGAAACAGAAACCCCTGTACTGGGCATGGGAAGCGTCGGCAAGGGGCACACACACCTCAGACCTCCCCTGGGAAGAGGGCAGGTTCTCATGTGATGTCTCCACCACTTGGTGCAACTTCTTATGAAGCTCATCCATTTTCTGTTTTAATAGTTGTTCTTCAAAAGCATTTGCTTCTTTCCTTTTCATATAATGCCTGTCTTCATTAACTTTAGGAAAAGAGAAAATATGGTTTGCATGTGAAATTTAAATTCAGGTCATCAGAGGAATCCATGCAAAATCAGTAAAAGGTTATTTTTAAGATGGCAAAGTTTTTACTAGTCTTTTCCATGTGTATTAGGTTATGAGAACTGAAATATGTATGACTTTTCAGTTATAATTTTTACCTTCCCCTAGCAGTTACTTTTAAGTCCAGGGCATGTAAGTTATAAAAATTTACAGGAGGAGCAACAAAAAGATTTGGTAATAGCACGGTACGATACTAAGCACCGCTTGCAGAACTGTGCAAATCATTTGAAAATGGAACAGTTTTTAAAAGATTTAAATCTCTAGGTGCTTTCTAAGAAGAAATAAGAGTAAAGTGCACCGAATGGTCAGTGTTTCAAGTACACTGCTCTTGGTCCCATTTCCAGTAACTGGTTAACATAACCACATCCCGTACAAATCAAACTGTCCAGCTCAGACTTCAGCATCTGTGCAAGGCACAAAAGAGTCCTCCGCGAGCGTCAACTGACTGTCCTCTCAGTTGTCAACCAAAAGAGAAATGATGAATGAACAAAAAGTGGCCTACAGAGTGGGCACAGCACAAATACTTAGATGGTGTAAAAGCCCCGAGTGGGACAGAGGTCCATTTCCCTCTGAGGTCCACATTGTTACAGCAAAGGCAAGTGCCAACCCTGGTGCTAACATTCAGTTTTCCCTGGGGAACGAAGCTTGATCCACTGTACGGCACAGCCATGAAGAACACGGCACTGTCATCGGAGGACTCCTGAATGTCTCATTTACAGTAGTTGCAGATCTTGAAAAATCTCAACTCCAGTTCCTAACCTAATCCTTTCACAGTCCAAATAACGGACCCAGAGGTTTAGAATTGCTAGATAAAGAAGTTCAAATCCGTACAGATATTATTTGAAAGGTTAAAGATATCTACTTCACTAAAAGCTAAGGCAACACTGGTGTGGATATCTATCTCCTTTAGTGCTGTTTCAACCCCGAGTTTTGCTGTCAAAAGACACCAATTTAGCCTTTGGACAAATGTGGTTGCTACACTAGTATTAAACAAAGATTTTCAGGCTCCTGACAGGATGAGCTAGAGACATTTTTCTTGCAGATTCTTTCAGTCTAGTCAATTATCTGCTAAAAATGTAATTACTCAGAGATGAGGATTATGCTAAGTGGCCTAGGACAGCTCAGACTGTAAGAGTGCAAGTACCCCATTGCTCATGCTTTCTCCGTTGACTGTATTTCTGGGCTCTCAGCTCTTCAAAGGAAAACTCTGACTCTCCACGAATAAGCTTCTCTTTGCAGTACATGACAACCTGCTGCACATCAGCTTTGGCTGCCACAGGTGGGTGTGCAGAATATCCTGATTTAGAAATCATGATCACCCTTTGTTCCCTAAAATGGGGAGAATACATTATTTACAACAGTGTACTGAAGCAGCTCTTGAAGGAAACTAAGCAATAGATGAATGCACTGATTGTACTTGCATATTTGACTCTTTACCACAAGCTGAAGATGTTACTCCAGAAAGTTCTGAACCCTAGAAAGACAGAAAAGAAACACAAGCACTCACTTATCTGGAAAGAATCTATCATCCAAATGACTTCACAAAACAATATAAAAACACTTGAGGGGTCTCTGAATCATTGAGTAGATGTGTATGTGTTCTTTCAAGTTACAATTAATATCTGAAGCCTAGGTTTGCATTATTACTTTTATGATAGTTTTGCAACTAGAGTCTGATAAGAAAGCGATTTTAAAATATCTGCTTGGTAGTCGAGAAGGGCACTTATTTCCCTTTGATACGTAGTCCAGGAGCTGAGCCACAGCACCTAGGTGTAATGAGTTTAACATTCCAAATAGCTACATTTAAAAACAAATCACTAAAATTTTCTTCTGGTACTATTCTATGTTGAGGAGTCTCCAGTGCTAGCATTCATTCACTAGACAAGTATTTACTGAACATCTCATACGTGTCATGTCCTGAGCTAGGTCCTGGGAAGTGACCGTAAACAAGACCCAACTCCGCTGCCTAGAAACTTACAGTCGGGACAACAGGAAGCAATGAGACTGGCAAACATGAGTAGGATGTAAATTGGGATCATCTGAGTATCTGTCAAAGTTGGAAATTCATATTCTACATCAGGAATGTGCTACATTAATAAAACTTGCACATGTGTATTACGAGCAGAGGCATTTCCATGGGATTTAGCTTAAGGGAGGTCCTTAGCCACCTTTGAAAGAGCAACAGTACTGTGAAGAGGAAAGACGCTAGGAAGCAAGGAAAGAGCGTTTTCACATGCTGATAAGCCATCAGGGCAGGAGAGCCACCTCGCCCCACTGCAATGGAGGGAAAGGTGAAGTTATTTATTGGTTGGTGGCAGAAATGGACAGACATCATCTGATGGCTTCTGCTGTTTCACTGAAATAGTATTTTTGCCAGTTCCTGAGAAAGAGGTTAGAGGTAGTCGGGTCCCAAGTCTGAGGAGAGTAAAAAGAAGTGTAAAATCATTATAATTTGGCATTAGAGAGTAAAATGGGAAACATAAGTGATACGTAAAACATAAAAAGTGAACTGGGAAATTGGAAGCGTAATTGCCAGGGAGTAGTAAAGCCCTGGCTGAAGTTACAGTTCGAAGCCAGGAGTGTTTTAGGTGGGCTCAGGTGGCTCCACGTGGGTGTGACCCAAGGTAGGGAATCCTGGGCCTGTGAAAGGGAGCCCCGCAGAACAAAGGAGGAGAGAGGCTGCTGGGAGGAGGCGAAGACAGGAGGTCATGGAGCAGGGGTCCCTAGGTCAGACAATGCAGGAAGTTATGATCAGTGAGTTATTTTAAATTTAATATTTGAGGTGAGCAGTGGTGGATGATGACAGGCCTGGAAAGGTGCCACAGGCACAGGTGGCTGACATGGAGGTTAGAGTCTTGGGAGACAAGGTCAAAGAAATGAGATGCCCAAGTAGCTGTGGAAGGCAGCTGGATGACCCTTCCATACCCTTCCCAGTTCCCACACGAACTACAATCATTATTATTACCTGATTCTTAGAAATGCAGGCTGAGTTATTTCCTGGATTGGATTTTGATGTTACCAGTTGGTTTAAAATCTGAGCATTATGCAGAGGTTCTGAGGTTCTTGCTATGAGGGGAAAAAGATGAAATAAAAAGAAATAAGGGTAAAACCATATTAAATAAAATTATTACAAATACATTCCCTTGATCTTTCAATAAGTAGCATTAAAAAATAAATTCATTTACACTGTCTCAGAAAATGCAACTAAAGGGCTTCCCTGGTGGCGCAGTGGTTGAGAGTCCGCCTGCCAACGCAGGGGACACAGGTTCGTGCCCCGGTCTGGGAAGATCCCACATGCCGCGGAGTGGCTGGGCCCGTGAGCCATGGCCGCTGAGCCTGTGCGTCCGGAGCCTGTGCTCCGCAACGGGAGAGGCCACAACAGTGAGAGGCCCACGTACCGCGAAAAAAAAAAAAAAAGAAAATGCAACTAAAATATTTTATAAATAAGAGAAATATGGTAGAGATAGCTTTCTAATCAATTCAAAATGCCCAATAAAGTCCCTGAAAGACATGTAAACACTAGTTATTTTAAACAACAGGATAGTCAATGCTTAATGTTAGAATGTAATCTGTTATTTCTAAAAAAAAAAAAAAAAATACTACATTTCTTTAAAAGTTGCATTAAACACATTTGATTCAATTCAGAACAGATTCACTTCAGAGTAGGTATTGTCCTCTATGTGGGGCAATTTTTATTTTTATTTTTTAAAAATCCTAAAAATACAATGAAATCACCAAGTTTGTGTGTGTGTGTGTGTGTGTTGGAGGGGGGTTTCTTTTAAAGTGCTGACAGAGTCCCTGCTCTGCTATTTATCAGGCATTATTATTATCATAGCACCACCCCTGTTATCTAAGACAATATAATCAAGAAATAGTGGATGGATTTGTTTTTTAAGGAAAACAAAAAAAAGGTAGTGAAAATCAGACTAAATTACCAACGTATTGGACATTTTAGAAAGCATTACTTACCTTGAGTTGGCAAATGGGTTTCAGTGAGGCGTGTCTGAAACAACCTAAAAGACAGCAATAAAGGCATCAATGTAGATTATAATTTACAGTTCAATATATATTATATTAAAGTGAAAACTAGGGACTTCCCTGGTGGTACAGTGGTTAAGAACCTGCCTACCAATGCAGGGGACACGGGTTTGAGCCCTGGTCCGGGAAGATCCCACGTGCCATGGAGCAACTAAGCCCGTGCGCCACAACTACTGAGCCCACGTGCCACAACTACTGAAGCTCATGCGCCTAGAGCGTGTGCTCCACAACAAGAGAAGCCACCGCAACGGAGAGTAGCCCCTGCTCGCTGCAACTAGAGAAAGCTTGCGCACAGCAGTGAAGACCCAAAGCAGCCAAAAATACATAATTAATTAATTTAAAAAAAAGTGAAAAATAAACATGATAGACAGCTTACTATAAGCTAGTAAAGACTGAGGTTAAGAGAGAATGTAAAGCTGAATTTTAGAGCTGCTTCAAATTAAAAAAAAAAATTCTGGATTGTCTTCATACCCAATACACTTAATATTAGAAAAATTCCTCCTTTCGCCTCGTTTATGTTAGTATTTCTTAAATTCATATAACAAACATACCCTCCTTCTGAGGGTACCAAGTATGTACATGTTACAACATGGGGTGTTTGAACTCTCTATTTTAGGCATTCTCTACATCTGGAATATATGAAAAGTACAATGGTTTGAAGAAAGATGTTAAAGTACAAAACTATTTTAAAAAGCAGATATATTACTGTTCATGCTGTGAGGACTTCTTAAACGTGTCATTTCATGCATCTTTGCATGTTAATCAACCTATCAAGTAATATGCAACCTCCAAGCCCGACATTTTTGGGTGATATGAGGAGGGGTGCATAGTATGAAGAGACTGAGAGATGTACAGCCAAATGCAGACAAATGCCAATGTTGTTTGACTCAATTCAAACAAACCAACGGTTTAAAAAAAAGGCAGAAAACAAAAACATTTTACATAATGAAGAATAGCTGAAAATTAGATGATATTAAAGAATTACTATTCATTTTGTTAGGTGTGAAAATGATGTAAGGTTCTGTAAGAAATCACCTTTTTGAGATGTTTATGGAAGTGTTTAGGGTAAAATATTTTGCTGTTTTGGATCTGCTTTAAATCCTTCAGCGCAGGGACTTCCCTGGTGGCACAGTGGTTAGCAGGTGATGCAGGTTCGAGCTCTGGTCCGGGAAGATTCCACATGCCGCGGAGCAACTAAGCCCATGCGCCACAACTACTGAGCCTGCGATCTAGAGCCTGCGTGCCTAGAGCCCGTGTTCCGCAACGAGAAGCCACCGCAATGAGAAGCCTGCGCACTGCAACAAATAGAAAGCCAGCGTGCAGCAACAAAGACTCAATGCAGCCAAAAGTATATAAATAAATAAATTAATTAATTTAAAAAAATCCTTCAGCACAGCATGATCAAATATTAATAATTATTAAAAGCAAGTGATAAGTAAATTCAGGTTCATTATATTAACTTTTCTTTTTTTAACGCATACTTGAAAATTCTCATAATAAAGTTTAAAAAGAGCATGCGCACTGGAGCAAAGTGGAAAACAATGAGCGTATTAAGAGCCGGCAAGGGGCGCAGTGAGACAAGCTGTCTCTATGCTGCTAGACAGAGACAGCAGAAACCTGTACCACCTTTTTTTTTTTTTTTTTTTGCAGTACACGGGCCTCCCACTGCCGTGGCCTCCCCCGCCGCGGAGCACAGGCTCCGGACGCCCAGGCTCAGCGGCCATGGCTCACGGGCCCAGCCGCTCCACGGCATGTGGGATCCTCCCAGACCAGGGCACGAACCCACGTCCCCTGCATTGGCAGGCGGACTCTCAACCACTGCGCCACCAGGGAAGCCCCTGTACCACCTTTTGAGAAGGGAATTTGGTTACATGTACCACAAGCCTGAACAATCTTCATACACGCTTTGACTCCATAGTTTCAATTCTGAGAATCTATCAGAAGGAACTAGATAATAATAGGTAATACTTTTATGATGAAGAAAAAAGACCCTGACACAGGGCTGCATATGTACGTAAAACACGCCTGCAACCCTATTACAAGCGGAGAAAAAAATGCGAACTAAAATTGACGGGTTTCTTCTGCTTCCTTAGTTTTCTGTATTAGGGTATATATAAATAACACCCTAAATGAGGTGAAATCACTGATAAAGTTAAAAATTGTGAAAAACAAAGTTATTCATTAAAATATTCATTATGTTGTTATTTATAAAAATCAAAATGTTGGAAACAACTTTAATGTTCCATTGGAGAACAATTAAATTATGACACAGCTCTGCGACAGACTTCACAACCACTTTATAAGTAGTATAAAAGTGCATAATTTCTTAAGAGCAGTATAAAGCTCAGTACATACAACCAGACATACAGTACGGTCTACTATAAAAATACACAGACACTAAGGCACGCACATAGGCATCAGAAAAGATACTGGAAGGAAGTGCACAAAAATGTTAACAGTAATATTTCTGGGCAGCTTTTCCCCTATTCTATATATCCCCGTTTTCCCCAATGAGAAGGATTTCCCTGTACAAACAGATAACAATAAAAATCTTTTAAGAGCAAACATTGCATTTCAAGGTAGGAGACACTGCGTGGAGTTTTATTTTCGAACTACCTGTACTGTTGCTGCAGCAGCTCTCTAGGTTCGGCCTCATTCTGAATTCCTCTCCGAAAAACGGCACTGGCATGCTGCCGCTCCCCCTGGCCTTCCAGATGCCCAGCCCAGGCTACGTACAGAGGAGCTGACAGGGTCCCAATCCCATGGTTGTACAGAAACTCAAAAAACTGATGAAGGTCACTGTTGCACTCAGCCTGCAGAAATCCAAAGCAGACAGACATGAGAACGAAGGCACTGCCAGTCTCAGTGTGGCCAAGTCCAGCCAGCCCTCAGCGTTCGTCTTCCTGGAGGCTTCGGGATGTACTGTGCAGGGGAAGGCCTGTGTGGTCCTCTGATGGCAAGCCTCAAAGTTACGCTCGTTCCTTTCCTTGACATTCAATGTCCCCAGATAACCCACATTATTTCCCAAGACAGCAGGTTCTGTAACATAGTATATAAAGTTATACTTGCTCAAGCTCCACAGACCTCTAATCCTCATATTTGGAAATTTAGTGAACAAATCCCTGTTTACTTTATCTATTCCATTCACGATTTTATTACTAGAAATCACGCCCCCAAGCCTTTATTTCAAGATTGAAGAGACCCAGCCTAACCTGAGGCGGCCTTCTCCTTTTAGTACTAAATTTCATTTCTGAGAGTTAATATTTTCTTAATTATTCATAATGAATTTAATTTACTCCCAGGAACCCACTGGGAGTGCCTGATTATCTCCCCTTCCCAAGCATGCTTCTCATCCAACGAACCTTCTTTTAATCTAATGGTTTCTACCTCGTGTTGTCACATTTCAGACTTGATACATAGAGAAGGAGGATTTTAAAATTAAATCACTGATTCCAGAGTACAGAAGCCAAAAAGTTGTAAAATACGGGTCTCTGGCCATACAACTTAAAAAAATTTATGAAACGTAAGGTATCAGAGTAAAAGACAGTCTAAAATGATCTTCAAATCTGGGGTAAAAAACAAAAGGACAACATGACTAGAGATGTGATTATACATCTGAAAGTATACTTACAAATTTTAAACAATAATTGATGAACCTTGGGTCATTGTGGTATCTCTTCTTATCTAAAAATTCTTTCATTAGATGCTCTAATAAAGTTGTCATATATTCTTTATTCTCAGGAAAATTCTCTTCTACCCATTGCATGTAACTAGAAAAAATACGGATAATATTAATTTTTCAGGGCAGCACATATAGTTTACAGAAAAAAAAAATAAATGAAATGCTAACCTTTCCCATTCACCAAGTGGGTCATCGCCCTTGTAGCTCTGCATATGGGCTTCAAACATTCTAGAGCAGAGAAAAATATGTACATGGGATTATTAGGAATACTTCCTAAAAGCAAAAGATATATTTTATATTTATCATTTATACACCTTAAAATAGAAATCTTAAATATCAATTCCAATGCTATAATAAAAATGAAAACAGCATTCCCTCAGAAGTCAGAAAACTCATAAGCAGTCAGTGTTTCTTCAGAAGAAAGTGAGATGCAAGGCCCCTGAGGTAGCCCTATAAAGAAGCAGCTAAAAGAAGGTCCCCAGGTCTATCCCCAAGAGTCTCCTTCCCCTCTCACTGATTCCCGATGTCACTACCACCACCATCAGGGGCAGCACCCACAAGTTTGCTGCTCCTCCTCCTAATGTTGGGACCCAGGCATGGCACTGACTCAGACCCCTCCCCTTGCTGCTCAGGAGCTCGGCTGGAAGACTTGAAGAGGCCTTGTGAAGGGTGCGCGACAGCCCAGGGTCCCACCAATCAGGGCCTCCAGATCCAGTTTGCTTTCTGCGCCTCAGTGGAACACAACGTCCCTGAGGAAGAACACACAATGGCAATGCTCAGAAGTCAGTGGCTATAGCTCCCTGAGAACTCTGCTTGGCCCGACCTCCGTGTACCCAACCACAGCTTAAAAAAACCCAACCAAGCACAGCAAAGTTCTCCAGGGGCCCCCAGGTGCTAGTGCGGTAAACAAACAAACAAAAAGAAAACTGTAAAATATTGTCAGGTGACATTAAGCACATAAGAAAAAGCCCTCAAAAGATGGGAGAAGGGGTAAGAATGTGACAGGACTTACTATTTTTAGGTAGAGTGGTCAGGGAAAGAAAGCCTGCCTCTCTGAGGGACTTACTATTTTTAGGTAGAGTGGTCAGGGAAAGAAAGCCTGCCTCTCTGAGGGGGTGACATTTGATAGGTGCCAAGCAGCTATGTAAGTACACTGAGCTAGGAGAAGGGTGGGGATGACAAGATCTAATTTGCATTTTAAAATGTGCATTCTGTCTCTCCAAGTGAAGAAGCGGGTGGGGGATGAGAATAGAAGCCGGAAACCAGTTAGGAAGCTACTGCAGAGCCCCAGTGACAGGGTGGACCATGGTGGGAACAGTAAGTGTGGAATTTGGGTGTTTTGGAAAAGGAAACAATGAGACTTGCTGATGGGATTGCACACTGGGTAAGAGACAGTCAAGCTAAGGAACACTCCTAGGTTTCTATCAGAGATGCTACATGACTTTTGTAACGTGACTTTTTTCGGGGGGTAGGGAAAAAAGGTTTGAAAGTAATAATGTCTTTTAGCTAAGGAACACTCCTAGGTTTCTATCAGAGATGCTACATGACTTTTGTTACGTGACTTTTTTCGGGGGTAGGGGAAAAAGGTTTGAAAGTAATACTATCTTCTAGCTCTTTTACCTCAAGATACAGATGAAATCAATGTTTCTTATGACTCAAAATCCAGAAGCCACAAAAGAAAAGCTAGATGAAGTCAACTATATATAAACTAAAAGTTTCTATATGTCAAATAAAACAAAACACGAAGCAGAGTCAAAAGAGAAATGATAAACTGGGATAACCAAACAGAGCTTCTAGAAGTTGGGGGAAAAAAAGCAAACCCAACCCAATTTAAGAAATGAACAAAAGGTATTCCACAGAAAAATACTCAACCTCTCTCATAAGAGAAATTCACCTCCCTGAGATACAACTTCTCACCCACCAGATTGCAACAATGTGACAAGTGTAGAGGGGAATCGAAGGAAACAGGCCCTCTTACAACTTGCTTGCAGGTGGGAGTGTACACAGTCCCTGCCAGGGCAATTGGTAATAAGATCTACCAAAATTTCAGATGGATTTACTTTTGATCTAGCAAACCCACTTCTGGGAGTCTAGAGGACAGATATATGCAAAATGTCATGTGTACAAGATTTTTCACTGCGGCACTATTTGTAATAGCAAAATGTTGTCCACAACCCAAGTATCCATCAATGGGGGACTTTTTAGATCAATTGTGGTACATGAAATATCATGTAGTTGTAAAAAAGAATGAGAAAAGAATCTATGGATTGATAGAACGAAATCTCCAAGGATAGTGTTAAGCAAAAAAAGCAGTGTGTACACTCCGCTACATTTTATGTGCAATAAAGGCAGGAATTGTACACATGCGTACATATATGTATATAGATACGCTCATATGTTATTATAATATATTTATATTTGCAAAATAAATATAAAAATAAACTAGAAAAATGGTTACATATGAGGGAGTGGGAGAGCAGTCAAGTATAGAGCGCAGTGAACACTTTTCTAAATCTTTTTTTAACCATGTAAATTAGTACTTATTTTTAAAAGATAAAAAGTCAAAGTAAGGTCGGAAATACCTGATTTCTTTTTTAAAATGGGGGAAAACGAGCCTCTAATATCGAAATCCTTTGCAGGCTGGGCTAAAGAAAAAGTCTTAAGGCAAACAAATTTTTGTTTTGACAGCACTTAACCACCTGAGTCTTCGGATCCCCAGAGAGTTAAGATTACCTCGGTGCTGATAAAACTAACCAGTTTTACTTCCTGTCGCATATGGTTTAAGTGTTTTAAATGCTTTTGAAACAGTCTGGATAAATCACCTAAGTCATACAAATAAAAAGCAAAGGCGTAGGAATTCTAAAAATTGTTAGCAGGTTGACATAAATGATGATAAACATAAGGGAACATTTTTCCCCTTAAAGTGCACATTATTCAAAGACTTTTAAAAACTGACTGTGGGATTAGGGGTTAAAGCAATTTTAAGTTCTCTCTCTTTCGCAGAATTTTAAAATGAGTGGCTTTGAAAGTTTCTCATGAAACCTACGTGTAAGTTTTATTTTTTTGTTGGGTTAGACGTTTTACTTCCACAGCGGCGATCTGCCCAGAGCGGATTCCTTACAAAGAATCAAGGAGCGCTGAGGGCCTCAGGAACCGTCCAAATCCCCCCAAACTGCCACTCCAGCCGCAGCTCGGCCTCAGGGCCGGGGTCTCAGCGGAGAGTCCCGGCTACACGGTGCGCGGTCCTTTCCACGGCTCCCTAGTGGCCCACAGCCCAGCTGGGATGGGGTAGGGGTGGGTGGCGTGACGGTGGGAGGGGACAAACTCCGGAGCCAAGGAAAGGGGTTGGGAAGGGCAAAGGGAGGCAGGTCTGGGGCGGGCCGGGCCGGGGACCTGCAGACCATCAGGCCCGAACCCAGGTACCCCAGCCCCCTGGCTGCCGGCAGCTGGGGATCACGCCCCCGCCCCTCCCCTCTCACAGACCCACACTTACTGAAAAACATTTTCCGGGTTATCCATGGCTAGAGGACGCGAGCCAGCAACAGCTGCACCTGCACCGCCAGCGAGGAGCCGCCGCCGATTCGAAACTCCCGCGCAGCCGCAGTCGCCACGCCGAGCGTTTGCAAGGCGCCTAACCATTGGCCTCGGCTGCAGATGGGCTGGCCAATCGCCGGGGCCGTTGCCGGGAGACCAAGCCCCGCCTCCATCCCGCGCGCAGGCCTCTCCTTTCGCTTCCCGCAGCCATGTTGAACCGAAAGCTCGCGGGGTCTTGAGCGGGGGCTGGGATTCCGGGTGCGGCCTGGTGAGGGCGCCCTAGGTTGGGTCAGGAGTAGGGAATGGGTTTTTTTTTCCTTAGCTGTCCAAGCTGCAACTGGCTTAGCTGTCCAAGCTGCAACTGGCTTACGTGGTTACACGGTTAAAGCATCATCCCAGGGAAGGTATCGTAGGAGAAAAAAAACTAACTTGAGGTTCCTGAGGTGGAAAAAATTGTGCCTCGGCCCTTGGGTCCGGAGAGTCGTGCCTCTTCCATCCTTTACTTAAATAAATAAACCAGAATCGTTATGTCTGGTTTATGGCAAAAGGAAAATTAATCCCGTTTGTAGAGTCGAGACTTGTTTGAGGTCGCAGAGTCCTGGGGGAAATGCCTGCCTCTGGCTTAAGAGGTAGGCAGGTGTGGTGAAAACGGAACCCCGCCGAGTGGCACACTTCCCGGTTTCCCGCAGTTTTCTGTTCCGCGTCCTTGCTGTAAGGAAATAACCTAGATGCTGAAGCCCGTGAAATTTTGGTTCCAGACCCTAAAATGCTGTCACAGAGTGCTAGGGAGTGAGTCATGAAAAGCCCAGGGAAGAACCTAAGTGGGTTTTTAGCTTAGTGGCTATAACGTGAGGGCACGTCGGTAGGCACTTCAGGGTTAGTTATGTAAATTATATTGATACATGGCAAATGAAAGCGATGGGTTGGTACCCTTGGAGACCTCCAGGCTTGATTTAACTGATCTGAAAGGCTGTGTGGACAGAGTAAATGAGGGCTCAAGGGACTGGGAGTTGTTCCTGCATCCAACTGGTAATTAAAGAACGGAAGTTTGGATAGAGTATAGATTGGCGGCCGGAAAGTTGTCATCATCTTCCGTGGAACTAGAAGCTCTGGAGACCGAGGACGTATGGATTCGAAAACCAAAAATGAAGAGACCTCCTTGTCACGGAGTCCAGATGTCTAAGAAGACATATGTCATACGCTGATGCTTCCTACCTCAGAGTGAGTTGGAAAACAGTCAGCCTAACCTTCTCTGCCCCTTGGTCTTTTAGTAACTTCCCATTCTACTTCTCAAGGTTCTTTCAAGAGCCACTTGACAATGCAAGTAAAATATAAAGAGCTATTCATGTGATTACCTTCCTTTTAGAGAAACTGTGTGGATATTTTGCTCTCTTAGAGCCCTTAAGTTAAATACCTTCTAAAAAAATTAGCTGCTTTTGGAAATCCTGATGCTCTCAAGAGTCCAGAATTTCTTTCAGGGCATTAATTAATTAATTTGGATCTACACAAGTATCCAATTTGTGGGGCTGTTAACTCAGAGGGTGCTCACTCCGGGGTCCTTAGACAGGTTTAGGTTCTGCTAACCATTATAGGAATTAACACATTTTTAGGTCTCACTAACTCAAGTCTTCAGCTTGTGTCTGATAGCACCTCAGTCAGTCAACAATCAGGAAACGTTGATTGGGCATCCACTGCTATTGGATTTATACCTAATTACAACCTTATCTTACTGAAACAGATCCTGTCCTTAAGAAACTAGTGGTATTATCTGGGAGATGGAGATACAGACATAGAACCCGTGTCCCCTGCATTGGCAGACGGATTCTTAACCACTGCGCCACCAGGGAGGTCCCTCCAATTCAAATTTAAGGTAAGGATTTAACTTAAGGATTTTGCCTTAATTTCTTTGATTTTGGTTTTGTCACTTTTTTATGTTAATGATCTTGGATTCTAATGCCACTTATCTAGTTAATTATTTGTTTTATATTACAGCATACACAAAACAGTTTCAAAATAACACCAATATGACTACTGCTATTAGGACTATTAAATGTAGTATAATATTTCTCTATATTTCTTTTTACCCTTCTTGGGCTATATTCCTAGTGGGCTGTTCAAAGTAATGAATTTAAAGTTAGTTGAATAGTTTTTCTCTTGTGATCATGCCACCAACTTGAAATAGAATTGAGTAAATTTGTTTCAGTTTGCTTTTTTAGGGGCCACTTTATTTTCCCATTAGGTTTAATTTTTTATTTTACTATTTTTTATTTTTTAATTTATTTTATTTTTTTATTTTATTTTTTTTGCGGTATGTGGGCCTTTCACTGTTGTGGCTTCTCCCGTTGCGGAGCACAGGCTCCGGACGCGCAGGCCCCAGACGCGCAGGCCCAGTGGCCATGGCTCACGGGCCCAGCTGCTCTGCGGCATGTGGGATCTTCCCAGACCAGGGCACAAACCCATCTCCCCTGCATCAGCAGGCAGACTCTCAACCACTGTGCCACCAGGGAAGCCCTTGGTTTAATTTTTTAAAGTTATGTAAAACATTTACCTAGCTTCAAAGTAAAAATTATAAAACAAGTTATATTCAGAGAGTTTACCTTCCATCCTCATTCCCTCTCTCCTCTTATAGGTAATAATTTTCATTGGCTTTTTTTAAAATTAATTTTTATTGGAGTATAGTTGCTTTACATTGTTGCATTACTTTCTGCTGTTCAGCATGGACAGCTACATGTAAAAGAATGAAATTAGAACACTCCCTAACACCATACACAAAAATAAACTCAAATGGACTAAAGACCTAAATGTAAGGCCGGATACTATAAAACTCTCAGAGGAAAACATAGGCAAAACACTCCTTGACATAAATTGCAGCAAGATCTTTTTCAATTCCACTGCCTAGAGTAATGAAGATAAAAGCAAAAATAAACAAATGGGACCTAATGAAACTTAAAAGCTTTTGCACAGCAAAGGAAACCATAAACAGAATGAAAAGATAACCCTCAGAATGGGAGAAAATATTTGCAAATGAAGCAACTGGCAAAGGATTAATCTCCAAAATATACAAACAGCTCATACAGTTCATTAGCTTTTGGTTTATCCTTGTTTCTTTTTGAAAATATAAGTAAATGTGCACACACACATACTCTTCCTGTTACACAAGAGGTAGAAGGTTTTACACACCATTCATCCCTTGCTTTTTAAACAGCTCGTCATGGAGATCCCTGCATGCAACATACAGAGATAGTCCTTAGTGTGTCATTGGTCCATGTTCACACTGGGCATTCCCAGCATGTGCCACTTGTGCCTGGTGGGGCTGGAGTGTGCCCGTTGGAGTCCATTTGTCAAAGACTCCATCCTGGGGAGAAAAGGAGGCAGGCGCATCGGGGGTGATCCTGTAATGAAGCTGTGGCTGTTTGGAGGGGTGGGTATTCCTGAGGACAGCGTGGTGGCTGTTTCTGGAATCTTCCCCCTCCCTATCCCTGGGCACCTGTCTAGCTGCTGGGATAAGAGAGGCAGTCAGCAAAGGCTGCTGAGTTTTCTCACTGCAAACTCTGCTGGAGGGCCCTGTTCACAAAGTGACATGATAATAAAGGGAGCTGTGTCTCCAGGCTCCCTTCCCCACGTGCACCTTCTCGTCGCAGCCCAGGGCTCCACATGGAGTCACACTGTGTCCAGTGGGAGAGGCGGCGGAGCTGCTCATGATCACACGGGAGAAACTTCTCAGGGCGCCTAGCAACGGTGGCAAAATGGGAAGGACGGGGCTTATCCAAGGGCTAAGGCTCTGCGTCCACAGGTGAGACCGCTGAGTGGGCCACTGAGCAGTAAAAAACAAACAAACAAACCACCCTAAATTAATCTAATATGCAGCTAATGCAGAAACCACTTCTTTTCTAAGTTCATCTCTTATAATAACTTGTCCGACACCACCAGTAGCAGCCAACATGCGGTGCTAACATTGTTTTCAGCATCTTCTTCTGAAGTGATGGGTTCATTAGGCCGTGTCATCTGTTGGTGACAGTACTGTCAGATGTTTGCCACTTCATAACATGAACGTCCTTCCATCCAGCTTTGTTTCATATCATCTTCACTGCCCTCTCCCTTCAGTGTCTCTAAGCCAGTTGCACACACTTTGGTTTTTTATTTCAGCATCAGAATTCTTCCAGGATCTTCTAGGATGGGTTAGGTTATGGTTGGGTAGCAAACAAAGCTCCAGCAAAATCTTCGTGACTTATAACTACAAAGGATTTTTTTCTCACTGAAGTTACATAGACTAGGAAGCTTACTTAGTAACTTATCTTTTTAGCCTTTAGGTCTCTGAATCGAAAGGTACCGCATCCTGACTTGATGCAGAGACTGCTGTGCATCCCCCAGGGGCCTTGGACTTGATATTGTGATAGTCTGGGACTTTGTTTGGTTGTCTCCTTTGGGGAGTGGAGAGTGCATATTGCCTATGGGACAGACAGTGAGCCAAATGTTCGGCAAGATTTAGTAGCCACAAGTGCTGCTCCCAGATTATTTGGGGTGTTGGCCTTCTGGGCATGTCCTGGACGGTACTTCCCTTCCCCCATAGAGTCAGGAGTGAACTGCTTTGACCCATGGATTGTGTGTGGAAGTTACACAGGCCCTTTCCAGCTGGAAGCTTGAAGAGCCTGTGTGGCCACACAGTGGCTGTTCTCTCAGCTGGGACCTGGAGAAAGAGGACCTGGGGCAGAGCCCCTAGGTGGCGTGCTGAGAATTAAAGTCTTGTCTTTTTAAACCCTAAGGTTTGGGGTATTTGTGACCACAGTGTGTGTCGTTTTGAGGTTGTTTCTTACTACTGTGCTATCCTGACTGATATAGAAAGAAATGCCCCTCTTCTGCTTGGCACCAAGTGGTGCTTGGAGCTGCAGCATCCATCTGATGACTGAGAGATAAAGATAACACACTGAGAAAGGATGCTGGAGAAGAAAGATGGAAAGGGAACCTGGGTCCCTGGGGTAGAGCCACTGAATTAGCCCTCGGGCTTTCCTACCCCCAGCCTCCCTGTTATATGAGAAGACAAAGTCCTTATTCATGGCCTCTGGTAGGTATTGTTACTTGCAGCTGCACAGGTGGTATGGTGGACAGAGCAATGGCCCACCAAAGACGTTCATAGCCTAATCCCCAGAACCTGTATGTTATCTCACCTGCGGAAGGGGATGTTGCTGGTGTGATTAAATTACAGATATGGAAACAAGGAGATTATCCTGAATTATCTGGGTGGGCCCAATGTAATCACCAGAGTCCTTCTAAGAGGGAGGCAAGAAGTTCCAAGTCAGGAGACCAGCAAGGAAACAGAGGTTGTTGGGATGCACTTTGAAGATGGAGGAAGGGGCTGGGACCCTACAAATGCAGGCAACTTCTAGAAGCTGGAAAAGATGAGGAAAGGGATTTTTCTCCTGGAGCCTCCAGGAAGGATCCAGCTCTGCCAACACCTTGATTTTTAGTCCTATAAGATCTATTTTAGACTTCTGACCTCCAGAACTTTAACAATAAATGTTTGTTACACAAGCCGTAGGAAACTGATACAAGTGACGTCCATTAACCTAATGACAGCAGACAGCCACCCAACTGCCAGCTACACTACACCCCCAAGAGTCATCTCCCCAGCAGGGTGGTCTTTGGAAGCTCACATTTCCTTCATACTTAAAAGGAGAATCAATAAAGTATATGATACTTAACAGAGAGGAAAGGAATGAACATTTGTCACTTGTTAAAACAACAGAAGGAGGGTGCTGGGAGATGAGTTAGTGTTTGTTCGTTGCCTTGTTCTGTTTGCATCTCCCAGCTACTGTGCAGGCCTGGGCCACCCCCAGATTACAGTAATATTAAAGTTCATTGGAATGCCCAATTTGGGGGTGGCAAGGATTTGAGCTGAGCTGCAGCTGAGTTGGGTCTGTAACAGGGAAGGGCCAAATCTGACTCCATGTTGGATCTGTTTCTTTTACTTTAACCTTTGCTTTCCTCTGTTTTTGTTCACTAAAAGGATACTGTCTATACATAATGGCCTACCTCGGGGAACCCTGCCCCTCTGCCTGAATGTTAAACCAAAGTGCCTTTGTTCAGGGAAACATCGGGACCCTGTCCACCTGTGGATGGCTACAAGAAAGCAGAAATTAACACATCCCCTCCCCGAGGCTGGCCATTCCAGGTGATATTTGCAAAACTTATGCCTTTTTACTGCCTTGTCTCCTCCCCCTCTCTGTGCTATAAAAGAAACTGGCATCCAGACCCCCATGAGATGGTTGTGTTGAGACTTTGCCATCTTTTCGGCCCGCTGGCTTTCATAGTAAAGTCATATTCTTTGCCTCAGCACCTCATCTTCCATTCATTGGCCTGGCTCCAGAGAGCAGAGTGAGCGTGGACTCCGTAAGGAGACCAGAGCATGGCCTGGGGCATCTTGGATCTCGGTGGCAGAGAGGCTGGCATGGGAGGTCCTCTGAGTAAGATGTCACAGCTCTGAGCAACCAGGACCCCTGTGCCCACAGCGTACCCTGTGTCTACCTCACCAACTCCCCCTGTAGGGTTCTAATACTCACTTCTTGTGGGCCAGCGACTGGAGGGACGACTGAGCCGTGGGCACGGGCGGCAGAAACTAAAGCCCCAGGGCCAGGCAGTAGAGCTTGTTCCAGGGGAGACCACTGTAAGAGCCCAGACTCCCCGGACCGTTCTTTCTTCACTTGGTGCCCAGGGAGCCGGGGCAGGGCCAGCGCGGGGGAGGAAGGGGACGAGCAGTTGAAGAGGGAGGAGACTGGCTGGCGGCGGCGTGCGGATAAGAGGGCGTGCGCTTCTCGGCCCCAAGTGCCAGCAGCTGGAGGAGGCGCGCAGGGAAGCGGCCTCGCGGACGCGCCAGAGGACGGGCGGCGCGATGGAACCGGCGCCGGACCTGGGGCTCGGGGACTCGTCCTTGCACCGCTATCTGGACTGCGAATTCTGGAGCCTCAAGAACGAGCTGCTCTGGCTTCTGGGAGGCTGCCCGCTCTTCCGGCACAGGTACCGGCCTCGTCGCCACCCCGCCCCGTGCGTCCCGCCGCCTGCCGCGTCCCCTCGGTCCCCGCGCGTTCCTGCGAGGGCGAGGGCGAGATGGGGGTGTGGGTGCTGTGACCGAGAAGCAGGTCCCTCCCGACTTGGCAGATGATGGACTGCCCTCCCCAGTCCTGTGGGCGCAGCAGAGCCGGCGACTTCATCTGCCCCTGGAGGTGTCCTCCGCCCGCCGAGCTCCCCGCTACACCGGGAGTCGGGGTGCACGGGTGGGCCCCCGCAGCGGCGGGCGGGGTGCTCGGCCGAGAGTGGTGGCTGGAAGGATCGGCCTTGCTTCTAAACCTGTTTCTTGACTCCCCGCCTCCGCGTGTCCCACCCCTGCACGGAAGAAGGGTCAGAAAACCCAGGATGAGGCGGGAGTGGAGCGCGCCCAGGGCCACCGTGCAACCCTGTCCGGACCAGGAGCGCGGAAACGGGGGCAGAACAGCGTCATCTCGGGTCGTGCCTGCCGGGAAGTGAGGGGATTTTCCCGGCACAGGGGTGGACTGGCTCTGCCTAGGGTGTGTCTGGTCGTCGGCGTGGGGCAGGCTCCCAGGGGCCCCGCGGAGCCCAGGTGTGCAGAGAGGCAGCCTAACAGCAGCTGAGGTGCTTGGGTTGTAAGGTGGGCTCAGGCCCACGAGGTCATTTGATGACAGGACAGCCCTGAGAAGTGGGCAGAGGGCTTGGTGCAGCCTAAGTTTTCAGAGGGAGAAAATAACCCAGGGACCGGCCAGTCAGGACCAGAACTCAACCCTTGTGTCTCAATGGGGACTGTTTCTCCTGTGCTCTGTTGGGCGGCTGACCCCATCTCAGGCCGTCTGATAAGCCCACTTTTAGAATCAGGCTTTGGAATTTTAGTTTAAGAAAGCTCCAGTTAAGAACACCAGTATGTTCCGAAGGAAGATTAACTACTTAGCCCACGTCTCAAGGTTGAGCTGGGCTGAGAGGGAAGGAGATGCTTGGAGTAAAAGCAGCCTGTCCTTGGCCAGAAAGCTGCGGTTTCTGCCCTGGTGGTACCCAGTGGGGAGAGGGGAGCTTAGGGAAGGTGAAAGCTGACAGGTGTGAGATGGTGGGTGTGCCTTTGAGTGTCTCCCCACCTTCTTTTTCCTTCTCTCTCACACCCAGTTCTTTTTTTTTTTAAATTAATTAATTTATTTATTTTTGGCTGTGTTGGGTCTTGTCTCTGTGTGAGGGCTCTCTCCAGTTGCGGAGAGCAGGGGCCACTCCCCATCAAGGTGCGCGGGCCTCTCACTATCACGGCCCCTCCCATTGTGGAGAACAGGCTCCAGACACACGGGCTCAGTAGCTGTGGCCCACGGACCCAGTTGCTCCGCGGCATGTGGGAACCTCCCAGACCAGGGCTCGAACCCGTGTCTCCTGCACTGGCAGGCAGATTCTCAACCACTGTGCCACCAGGAAGCCCTCACACCTAGTTCTTTATGTCATGATTCTCAAAGCGTGGTCCAGGGACTCTGGGCGGTACCCAAGACTGTCCCAGGAGCTTCACAAGTTAGAAATTATTTTAGTCATAATATGAAGCAGTTATTGGCCTTTTCATTCTCATTTTCTCACAAATGTACAGTGGTAGTTCCCAGAGACTACATGATGTATAATTTTCCAACATGTCTGCAGAAGCAGATATGAGGATCCAGCAGTTTTAAGGCAGATATGAAAGAGATTTGTAAAAATGCAGAACAATGCCACTTTTCTAATTAAATTTTAATACTTTTATTTTTGAATGATTTAATAAATATTTGAACAGTTTTTCTGTTATAATTTCTAAGATGATAAATACCAATAGATATTTGGGGCCCCCAATAATTTTTTTAAAGACAATTTTAAAGAGCAGTTTTAGGTTTACAACAAAATTGAGAGGGAGGAACAGAGATATCCCATAAACCCCCTGTCCCCACACAGACATAGCCCCTCCTCCATTATTAACATCACTCACCAGAATGGTACTTGTTTTTTGTTTTTGTGTGTGTGTATTTTTTTAATCAAAAATGAATCTATTGATTTATCATAATCACTGAGTCCACAGTTTACATTACAGTTCGCTCTTGGTGTTGTACTTTCTGTGGGTTTGGACAAAAGTATAATGACATGTACCCATCATTTGGTATCATACAGAGTATTTTCACCAAAAAGAAAAAAAAAAGGAGAAAAAGAAAAAGGTACAAATTACCCTAACAAACACTTTTCCATGCTGTCCAGTTCTTGCTTATTGACTTCATAATTTCAGAGTTGAAATAAGAGCCTAAATTTCATATTGTTTTTCCCCAGTGATTACAGATTGTGCTGTCTGCTTGAATGTTCACATTGTGTCGGATTTGATCTTACTGGGGGTTAGAAGACAGTGATCCTGATTTCTCAATGTGTTTTTTTTTTTTAACATTCTGCTGCAGTAAAATGCTCCATGGGAGGCAAGAAATAAAGCTTCTCTAGCCACAGATTCACTGAGGCAAGGTGAGGCCTCCTGTGGCCGGTCTCCCCTCCCCAGGGCTTTGAAGTTCAAGTAGGTATGGGAGGGGGTGGGGTTCATTAGTGTGAGTGCTGTGTGTATAGTGGGAAGTTTGTACAGGGTCCGGCACTCCCAGGACATAAGAGCCCAGGAAACAGTTTGCTTCCAAAAAAACAAAAACCTGGTTGTGCAGTTTTCTGTGCACATCATAGCTGCCCTCAGTGCAGGGATTCATCCACTAGTCCGCCTCCCCAGGTGTGGTGTGGGCACAGCCAAGTTCCCCCGTCTCTCCCCAAGACCAGCTTGCCAGGCCGAGTCCTCCCTGTCCCTACTCAGGTGGAGGGTCCCCCAGGCTCCGGGAATGCCCCGGCTGCTGAGGGTCACACCTGCCCTGTGGTGCATAGGACAGCATGCCCTTGACTGGGACCCCAGAGGATTCTGGGCCACTTGAGGCTCCTCCCTGGGGTTTGCAGGGAATATTTAAAAGCAACATCTGAAATGAGATAAGCTTTTAAAATGTTTTTGAGTTTGTTTCTTGGCAAACCGGAGCTCTCTCCTGAGGGCCTGGCGGGCGAGTGGGTGTGCACAATGCGAGGCTTACAGGCCCCACTAGACATTTCTGGGCCCCCAAGCCCCCCTCACCACCCTTCCTCAGGGCTCCCCTCCCTGGCCTGGCTGTGCTGGGCCTGCCTGCTTACCCCTCCCCCTTTTTTCTCTTCACTGCCTTTTCTTTCCTTCCCTGGAGCAATGCACATTTCTCTTCCTTAACTTTTGCAAAGGTTTAGTTTTTCCCCTCAGTCTTCTATATACATGCAAGTATTTCATGAAAAACTTCTCATTGCAAAGAGTTAAATAATATGGAAAATGTGAAAGTTTCTTAAACTGTCCCCTCGCCCAACCACTTTTTCTTTTCTTTTCTTTTTTTTTTTTTTTTTTGCGGTCCGCGGGCCTCTCACTGTTGTGGCCTCTCCCGTTGCGGAGCACAGGCTCCGGATGCGCAGGCTCAGCGGCCATGGCTCACGGGCCCAGCCGCTCCGTGGCACGTGGGATCTTCCCGGACCGGGGCACGAACCCGTGTCCCCTGCATCGGCAGGCGGACTCTCAACCACTGCGCCACCAGGGAAGCCCCCTTTTTCTTTTTGATTGTGGTGAAATATACAGAAAATAAAATTTACCATTTTAACCATTTTTAAGTGTGCAGTGGCATTAGGTACATTCACAATGCTGTGCGACCATCACCCCCGTCCATCTCCAGAACTTCGGCCTCCTCACAGTTTGAAACTCCTACTCATTAAACACTAACTCCCCTTTCCTCCCTCCCCACAGCCCCCGGCAACCACCATTCTACTTTCTGTCTCTATGAATTTGACTACTGTAGTTACTTCACATAAGTGGAATCATACAATATTTGTCCTTTGGAGTCTGGCTTATGCACTTAGCAGAGTGTCCTGAAGGTTCGTCCATAGTGTGACACGTGACAGAACCTCCTTCCTTTTTAAGGCTGGATAACACTCCACTGCATGGATAGACCACATTTTGTTTACCCATTCATTTGTTGATGGACTTTTGGTCCTCCGACCACTTTGAATACTTTAGTGTGTTGTAGGGTTTTTTTCTACTTTTTCTATTTTCCTATGAGTTCACATATACATGCGAACATTTTCTTATATAAACAGGGTCATACTGTGTGTTTTGTCCTACAGTTTGCTCTTGTACAATTTAATTTTTATGGTCATGATACAATGTATGAACCTATGAGGTTTGGAGTGAAAAGCACCCACCCCTGTTCCACCCCCCCTTCATCCCTCATCCCGTTTCCTCACTGGCAAACACTTGCAAGTCTTTCATTGGATTCTTATGTTATTTACCTCTATTTCCTTAAAAGCACACGTAAGCAGCTACTTCTTGATTATATAATGACTTACTCGTATAGAAAATGAAGATTCCCACTAATGCCCACTTTCTTTCCTTATTCCCCCAAATCCGTGCATCCCCATTTTTACTTAAATCAGTATCCAATGTTCACAACGCTGTGACTACATAAGTATTATTCTCAGCCATGCCCCTTAGTGTACCATATTTCATTTCCTTTCTTTCACAACTTTTGGTGTTCGTTTGGGCTAACCATTGCCCCTTTTATTCATTTGCTTAGTTTTGTATAAACTCATCACTCACTGGCCTCCACACTTTTGGATAGAACAGTTGCACTCCTCTCAATTTGGTCAAACCTGTCAGGTAACTGGCAGTTCTGTCCCTCCTGGCCCCTCACGGACACATCCATCCAGGAGGCCTCCTTCTGGGGCTTTAGTCTGGACTGGCTTTACCATTGTCTTCACCATTATCTTGGGAATTTCCTTTGCATCTCCTCTATAGTCAAGTCACTGTTTCCCCAGGCCTTCTCTTTTTTAGTTACCCTTTGTGGAGGATTAGAGATGGCCACAAGTTCTTTAACACTGCTCCCGTTGAGAGGTGTGGTTTGTGAACCCTCCCCTTGAATCTGGGTGGCTTATGACTGCTTTGACCCACAGGATATGGCTGAAGTGACAATGTGCCAGTGTCCAGGCTCAGGCCTAAAGTGACCGGTACCTTCCACTTCCTGTCTCTTGAGGCCCCAAGCTTCCGTGTGAAAAGTTCTACCAGCCTATGGCTGCCATGCTGTGAGGAAGCCTGAGCTGGTCCATGTAGAGATGCCCCATAGAGAGATGCTGACCATTCCCGACTGCTCCAGCCTCCAGCCATGTAAGTCATTTAAGCTGGGGCCCCAGACACTGAGAAGCAGAGACATGCCATCTCTACTTGATCCTGTGTGTCCAAATTCCTGTTAGAAAGAGTAGTGAGATATAATGATAATGAATTGTTGTTTTAAGCCACTAAGTTTTGGGGTACATTGTTACCATAGCCATAGATAACCAGGACAGTCTCTCATCTAATAGCTTCTTGAGAAAGGATACCAGAGAGTTAACTTTTTGAGATTTTTGAGATCTTCATATCTGAAAATATTTACTATCAAAATCGGCTGAATATTTGTACAGGTGTAGAATTCTAGGCTGGAAGTAAAATTTCCCCCAGAATTTTAAAGACATTATGCCATTGCTTTCAAGTATCCAACATTGTTATTAATGAATCTGATCGCTTCTGCACCCTGGCATTTTAATATATAAATATATGACTTGTTTTTCTTCCTCCCTCCTGGAAGTTTCTAGGGCTTTCTTTTTAGCACTGGTTTTATGGAATTTCACCATGTTGTGGCTTGACATGGGCCTCTTTTTCTTTCATTATGGGGGGCATGCGATGGGCTCTTTTAATTTGGAAGCTCATGTTCTTCAACTATTTGCACTGCTCTCTTATATGGACTCCTTTTGTTCACATGTTGGACCTCCTGGGCTTGTCTTCTAGTTTCCTAATCCTTTTCATCTCTTTACCTTTTCATTCTAATTCCTGGGAGATTTTCTCAACTTTATCTTCCAACTGTTCTTGAGTCATTTTAAATATCTACTATTGTATTTTTAATTTTCAAAAGTTCTTTAAGTTCTTTATTCCTTTTTTATAGCATCTGTTCTTGTTTTCTGGTTGCAAAGTCTCTTATTTCTTCGGAATAGTTGATGATAACTTTTGAGATGTTTCTTTCTGTTCTCTGCTTTGTCTCTATTTCCTTTGAGTTCCTTTTTCTTTTGCCATTTGTACTTTTGACCTCTGGCTTTCATGTCTGAGGCTTTTGTTAAATGTCTAGTCAATCTTGGGTGTTTGTTCAAAGTAGTAGTGAAGTGAGTAATATGAGCAAAATGCTGATTGTAATCAGGCAGGGTCCTTGGCCACAGGCTCTCTTTTTTTTTTTTTTTTTTTGCGGTACATGGGCCTCTCACTGTTGTGGCCTCTCCCACTGTGGAGCACAGGCTCCGGACGTGCAGGCCCAGCGGCCATGGTTCACAGGCCCAGCTGCTCCACGGCATGTGGGATCTTCCCGGACCAGGGCACGAACCCATGTCCCCTGCATCGGCAGGCGGGCTCTCAACCACTGCACCACCAAGGAAGCCCCAACCACAGGCTTTCTTGGTCAGAGGGAACCTTCCTTTCAGTGGCAGACCAGTATTAGTGTTTTGTTTTGGTCAGGGTTAATTTCTCCAGAGATGAATCTTTTCGTCCCTGAGGGATGGGTGCATGGAGAATGAATGACAGGTCATAAGCCCAGGTGCCTGAAAGGATGGTGAGCAGGGATCCTCCGTGTATGACTTTATGCTCATTAGAAAATGATGCTCCTCTTATGTGTGAAATCTAAAAAAGCTGTGAACTCATAAAAACAGAGTGGAATCGTGGTTACCAGGGGCTGGGTGGTAGGAAGAATAAGAGAGATGTTGTTTAAAGGTACAAACTTGCAACCAGTAGATAAAAAAGGCCTGGAGAGCTAAGGCATAGTATAGTGAGTATAGAAAATAATATTATATTATAAACATCAAACTTGGTAAAGACAAGGCTTTTTTTTTCTTATTGAAGTATCGTCGATTTACAATATTGTGTTAGTTGCTGATGTACAGCAAAGTGATTCATATATATATATATATACATGTACACACACATATATATATGAATATATATATATTCTTTTCCATTATGGTTTATTACAAGGCATTGAATAAGTTCCCTGTGCTATACAGTAAGTCCTTGTTGTATATCTATTTGATATATAGTATTTTATATCTGCTAATCCCAAACTCCTAATTTATCCCTCCCCCACCCCTTGTAACCTTTGGTAACCATAAGTTTGTTTTGTATGAAGTTTGTTTTGTATGTCTGTGAGTCTGTTTCTGTTTCATAAATAAGTTCATTTGTATTATTTTTTTAGATTCCACATGTAAGTGATATATAATATTTGTCTTTCTCTGTTTGATTTACTTCACTTGGTATGATAATCTCTAGGTCCATCCATGTTCCTGCAAATGGCATTATTTCATTCTTTTTTATGGCTGAGTAGTAGTCCGTTGTATATATGTACCATATCTTCTTTATCCATTCCTCTGTCAATTGACACATAGGTTGCTTCTATGTCTCAGCTATTGTGAATAGTGTTGTTATGAACATTGGTGTGCTGATTCCTTTTTTTTTTTTTTACAAAGTTAGCATAAATTAAGCCAACAATATACTCTTTAGACATACCTGGATATGTGAGAAACTCTATAAAATGAAAGTAAAGGAATGCTAAACCAAGATTCTAGAGGATTGGAGGGGGAGGGCAGAGAGATGGGAGGGGGACACATGGGTGTGGTTAGAAGTTACTGTCATTGTGCTAGTTCTCCAACTGGGTGAGGGTGTTTATCATAGATTTAAAATGATGACTTAGCCCGTGTTGCCTCCCAGTTATGGTTGTAAAAGTCAGAATTGTTTCCTGGTTGGACCAACAGTTGGAAGAAAAGAAAATAGTAAACTAACCAAGGGTCCCTCCACAGGATACTGGCAGAGAGAGAGACAGGAAGAGACTGAGAGAGAGACTGAGAGAAAGAGAGATCTAGAGAAAGGAACTAAAACCCCTGCCGGTAAAAGGCCAGGAGACTCAGTGGTCCCACTTCCCCTTCACAGGGCTGTCTGTGCAGTTGGTTGCACACTTTTTATATTTGATCTCTCATCTGACTCTCAAAGGGGATAATGATGACGTGTGAAAAGGGAATAGTTCTGGTGAAAAACGTAGAGAGGAGAGGACAGAGACAGTGAAGAGGTGGGATCTGCAGGATTTGATCATTATAAATTCTGTTTACTAATTTAATGTGAGAAATTCCCTTAGAGAAGATCGTGATGTATCAATAAATACCTGGGTGATTATAAATGCTAGCTTTATTGTAACATTGGTTTGTAACTCCACTTTTTGTTTTCTACCTGCTTTAAGAGACCAATACAAAAAGACAACATGCGTTGGGAAGGATGTAGACAAACCGGAACCCTTGTACGCTGTGGTGGGAACACAAAATGGTGTAGCCACTGTGGAGAACAGTATGGAAGTTCCTCAAAAATTAAATATAGAACTACCATGTACAGCACAGGGAATATAGCCAGTATTTTATAATAACTTTAAATGGAGTATAATCTATACAATTTTTGAATCACTATGTTGGATACCTGAAGCTAATACAATATTGTAAGTCAACTATACGTCAGTTTTAAAAAGTGATTGGGAAATAAATAAATAATAAAAAATTAGGGCAAGGGGAAAAAACCATAAGGAAGATACAAACCTAGTATAGTAGTACTACTTAAGGCAAAATGTTTGGGTAATTACAGGTCAATGAAAACAACAGTAATAATACCTAACATTTATTGGCTGGCCAAAATGTTTGTTCGGGTTTTTCTGTAACATCTTATGGAAAAGCCCAGGCGAACTTGTTGGCCAACCCAATAGTAATTTCTTTTCTTCCTCGTTTGCCACAGTGTTAATGAAGTAAACGTTTGTCTTCACATCACGCCTCTTCCCAGAACTTCCTAGGTTTTCATTTGGGCATGTGACCCTCTCCCGTAGGTTGTATAATTCAGAGAAAGTAGACCAGTCACCTCATCGACCCCCCACCTTGACAAAGGGATTGACCTGTAACCCTGAGGAAGCCAGTGCTACTCCGGTTGGTACAGGAATAGTCCCGTGATCCAATTTTGGCCAATAAAATAGGAAAGGAGGTTTCTGAGGGCTCCTGGGAAAGATGCTTCCTTGCTTATCTGAGAGATCTTCCGGATGGGCACGCCCTCTCATCTTGGATGCAGTGGAGTCTGAATGTGAGGCTGGCTAGGCGTGCAGCCATTTTGTCACCAAGAGGGAAGCCAGCCCTAGGAGGAAGTGACTCACAGAGGCAGGGCATGATTGAGCCAGGGAGTCAGACGTGCCCTGAACCCTGCCCCTTGTCCTGTCTCTGCAGTTCCGAGAAGTAGCAAGTTCTCTTTACTGTTCAGGCCACTGTGAGTTGGGTTTCAACCAAACTTTTGGTTTTCAACCAGAAGCACCCCAATTAGTTTGCTTTTATTTCACTTTTGTTTCACTTGCAGAGACAGAAACACAGCTCACCTTGGCTTCAGGCACAGAGGCTGGCATTCAGGTTGCTGGGGTGACACAGCCAGGAGTCCTCAGCTCTGCTCTCCTCACGTCCAGACAGACCCTGGCCACCTTGTGGCCTTTGGAGCTTTGGGTGCATGTCTCACAGCTCAGCAGCCAGGCTGGAAGAGAGAGACTCTTCTTGGCTTCCAGCCTGGCCCACGTCACCCTCATTGGCTCAGCTGGCCATTGCCCATTGCCTTTCCTTGAAGTGGCCCCTGGGGCGGGTCACCAACCAGAACCACGTGGGTGGGGGAGGGAGTGGGAGGCTGCCAAAGACAAAAGGAGGTGCTGTGGCCCAGAAAAGGGGAAATGCATGCCAGACTCACAGAGCACTGGGCACCCATCCTTGGCTTCTTCCTGAGTCTCTGGGTCACGGCAGTGAGTGAAGGATGTCTCAGAAGAGCACCTGGGAAGCCAGGTCAGGCATTTCTGCCTTGAATGGGGGCACTTAAACACTGCCTGGTAAGTTCCCTCCCCCTTCCTCTGGCCGTGACTTTGATCTGAAGCTGGGCAATAGCTTGGCTTTTCTGGGCAGAGACTTGCTGATTGATTCCAAAAGGAAATGTTATGCATGCAAGGGACCAATGTCTGTGTAGAGAGACGAGGGGTCATGGGTGCTCATTCCTCTCAGCCTTGGGAGGGACTGCAATTTCGGAGGAAATCAGGCCTGTTTTCTAACCGGAGCCATTCTGACTGTGTCATGAGATCTCAGAACCGGCGCTGTTTTCGGGGTGCCGTCCCGCAGCCCTCTGCCCGCTTCTTTCCCTGCCAGGGAGCTGAGATTCTCCTGTGACCTCCTGTTAGTGTGGGTATGTTTTTACTTTTATTTACTTCGTTGCACCGAGCTTTGATAGCATCTCTTTTCTTTCTAAGTTCCCTTCTGTCCATCCTCTACCTTACAATCACATCCAGGCTACAACGTTTATACTCTGTTCTCCCTCCGTGAATAA
The DNA here is from genome assembly GCF_964165515.1 of Mesoplodon bidens. Lineage (NCBI taxonomy): Eukaryota > Metazoa > Chordata > Mammalia > Artiodactyla > Ziphiidae > Mesoplodon > Mesoplodon bidens. The sequence continues at coordinate 13,840,510 of NC_138170.1, read as the reverse complement.
AGCTTTGCAGGTGGGTTGATTCCAGGAGCTGAGATTGGTTCTTACGTGGTTATGACCGTGACAAAAAGTGACTGCAGGGCCCCTGATTACTTGCCCTTCTCTTCACAGGGATGGCTCTATGGACCATGTGCAAACCTCTGTTTCTTTTGACACTATTTATGGACTTATTGTGGGAACTCAGACATCACGGGAGACCCCTCAGACCCCCAGGGTCTCTCCCCATGCCCTCTTGGCAGCCATGGGAGAGTGTTGACCTCCTCTTTGCCCTTCAGGGACCCCAGGTTTGAAGTCCAGGTCATCACGGGCCCCTGAGGGAATCTCCATGGGCATCTTCCCATTTACCTGTAAATGGACAGGTAGGTGGACAGGTAGCTCTCAAGGTCTAGGAGGGAACCCTGGCTCCTGTGCATGTTAGACTCACTGAGGGTGCCTCCTACACACCCAGTGAAAGGATTTGTTGTTGAAGATGATGGATTTGCCCTCTAGATCTTCTCCTGAAGAACTTGTGTACCATAATGTTCCACCAAAGACATCCTTTGGGTTACCAAAGGTGTCACTACAATTAGAAACAAGGAACCCCATAAGCCAGCAGACTCCGCCATCCCATGGTCAGAGCATGGTCTTAGGAGCCAGTCAAGGCCTGGTTGTACCTGTAGACTACAGGGCTGGGCATCCTCCAAGACCCTGAGCTGTCAGCCGCAAACCCATGACTGCTTTCTTCGCTAACCTCTCAGGTGCCACTCCCATCTCAGCACCTCCCACATGCACCCTAAAAAGTAACCCCCCTTGTTTGAAGCTTCAAGTCTCATTTCTAAACCAGTCACTGTCCCGGAGGTTGAGATCCCCATGGTGACCTGGACCAATCAGGAGCTGCGCCCTCGGGCAGAGCTGATGCAGCATCCCCAGGATCCTGGGCAGGGGAGGAAGAGCCCCAGCAGTAGCTGCCGCACGTACCTTTACCTAGTGAGCGACGTGCCCGAGTTGGGTGACAGTCGGTGCTTTTGTCTCGGGGGATTGTATCTGCTCCTACCCCCCGCTCACTCGGCCCCATTTCCCCTTCGCTTCCTTCCTGCTCACCCTTCCACCCCTTTCCTCCTGCCCTCCCCGCCCCACTGCCTGCCTCCCTCCCTCCCTCCTGGGACTTCCTCTCTCTGCCCACAGACACCCCACTCCTCAGCGGATCCTGCAGAGTACCTCTGTTCTCACTGCTCCGCCTTCTCTCGGGTCCTCCTGACGGAACCAGGCAAAGGTAATTGCTAAACCAAAGGCTCTCCATTCCAGAAAACAGCCAGGCCGTGCCTGGGAGGCGGCACCCATCCAGCCACGCGAGGTCTAACGCTGACATGTGCACTTTGTACGGGACCCCTCTTCCTCCTGCTCTGTCTTCCACGCTGGGCTCCAAGCCCTTTGAAGGCGGGAGCCAGCCCGGCTTGTTTTGAATTCCTGGTGTTTAGCTGGTGTAGACGCTTAATGAACGCTCAAGGAAGGAAGGGGAAAAGAAGGATGGGGAGGGAAACTCCCTTCCCCATGGTCACTGGGTCACTCAGTGGAGGCCCAGGATGCAGGGCTGGGGCCTGGAACTGCCTCCTTCAGGGATTCCTGTGAGGTTTTTGTCTCTGGGGAGGGATCTTTCCTTCGCCTTCTTCCCTTTGCTCTCCGTCTTCAGAGCCTTTCTTCCTGAGAACTTTGTAGACTGTGACCATCAGCCAAGGTACCTCTCGCCAGTTGAGGGAACGTCACAGCTAGAATTAAACCTCAGCACTTAGAAACGACCCCCTTTGCATCTTCTCAGGCGCCCGCTGGCTCAGGGCCTGCAGCCTTTGACAGTTACCGCAAGATGATTCAACAGTTTCTCTTTCATTCACCGTCTACTCATCCAGGTTGCGCGTGGTGTTCTCAGGGTGGTGTCAAGGTTTGGGGCATTGGTGGTCGGGTTGTGATCGCAGTGTTTGCTAGAAGGCAGATGGGCCCTGTGCTCACTGCCTCTGGGGAGCCATAAATGCTTGTAGCAGGGTGCACCTCACTTTTTAAGGGAGATGGAGCATTTTTGATTCTTGCTGATTTCAAAGAGAAGAGGGAGTTATCTTGGGCTGAGCTGGAGGTGTCTCCAGAAGGAAGTTACCAAAGAGACCAGGACCAAGGTGCGGGTTATTGAAGCAGAGCCCTGCTGGGACACCAGGGTTGGTTTTCAAGTTCTTGTTGGTATTTTATTCCAGAACATCTGTGCTGCCAGGAGTCACATGGTGGTCAAAAGCTTAGGTGCCAAGGATGTTCCTTGTCATGAGGACATTCGCATTTGGTATCTGAAGATGTGCTTTCCCCTAGACCAAAACTCATTTTGACTTAGAGTTAGAGAAAAACACACACCACTGCTTTTTTTTTTTTTAAGTCTATATTGAATTTGTTACAGTATTGCTTCTGTCTTGTGTTTTAGTTTTTTGGCCACAAGGCATGTGGGATCTTAGCTCCCCGACCAGGGATCGAATCCGCACCCCTAGCATTGGAAGGCGAAGTCTTAACCACTGGATCGCCAGGGAAGTCCCACACACAACTGCTTTTTTTTAAAAAATTGATTAATTAATTTTTTAGCATCTTTATTGGACTATAATTGCTTTACAATGGTTTATTAGTTTCTGCTTTATAACAAAGTGAATCAGCTATACATATACATATCCCCATATCTCCTCCCTCTTGGGTCTCCCTCCCACCCTCCCTATCCCACCCCTCTAGGTGGTCACAAAGCCCTGAGCTGATCTCCCTGGGCTATGCGGCTGCTTCCCACTAGCTATCTATTTTACATTTGGTGGTGTATGTATGTCCATGCCACTCTCTCACTTCGTCCCAGCTTACCCTTCCCACTCCCCGTGTCCTCAAGTTCATTCTCTACGTCTGCGTCTTTATTCCTGTCCAGTGGTGTGTGTGTGTGTGTGTGTGTGTGTTTTAATACACAACGGCCTTTATGATTTTGTTGTTGCCTTGCTTGTTGTCTCTTTTAAATTTTATTTATTTAATTTATTTTTAACATCTTTACTGGAGTATAATTGCTTTACAATGGTGTGTTAGTTTGTGCTTTGTTGTCTCTTTTTAAAATGGATTTTTTATTTTGGAATAATTTTCAATTTATAGAAAAGTTGCAGAGATAACAGAGTTTTCTCATCTCCCTCTCACCAAGTTTCCCCTGTTGTTAACGTCTTACAGAACCACGGTACATTTGTCAAAACGAAGGCAGCGGCATTGGTACGTTGCTATGAATTCAACTCTAGACTTTACTTAGGTTTCCTCAGTTTTCCCCATGATAGCCTCTTTCTCTTCCAGGACCCCATCCAGGACACCACGTGTTTCATTGTCACAGCTCCTTGGCCTCCTCTGGGCTGTGACAATTCCTTAGTCTTTCCCTGTTTTTCATGACCTTGACACTTTTGAAAAGTATCGGTCAGGTATTTTGTTGAATGTCCCTCAATTCAGGTCTGTCTGATGTTTTTCTCATGTTTAGGCTGAGGTTCTGGGTTCTGGGGAAGCGTATGAGGGGAGATGCCCTTCTCATCACATCACATCACTATATCACATCACATCACTATATCACATCACATTATATCATATCACATCATATCATATCATATCACATCATATCATATCACATCATATCATATCATATCATATCATATCACATCACATTATATCATATCACATCATATCATATCACATCACATCATATCATATCATATCATATCATATATCAATACCATATATCCTATCCTATCCTATCCTGTCCTGTCCTGTCACGTCACATCACATCATATCATTCCATGGCGTACATCCTGTCAACATGCCTCAGATGTTTTTCTTTTGCTGTAAAGTACAATGAAATACAAAACTATTAAGTGTATACTCTCAGATGCATTCACCTATGTAACCCAAACCCCTATCAAGATAGAGAACGTTACTGTCACCCCAGAAAGGTCCCTCATGCCCTTCCCAGGCCCTGCCTTTCCCCTCCCAGAGGTAACCACTGTTCGGTTTTTGTTCCTACCGTGTTTTAGTTTTGTCTGTTTTAGAATTGAATACAAATGGAATTACACAGTATGTTCACACAGCATATTTTTGGTGGTATATTAATTCAGTTTAATCCCACACAGCAATGAAAATGCATGAAACACAGCTACAGTAGACACTAAGATGAATCTTATTAGCCACGTTGAGTGAGAGAAGCCAGACTCAAAAGAATACATAGTGTCTAATCCCATTTCTTTAATCTTTAAAAGCAGTCAAAAATAATTGATGGAGTTACAAGTCAGGACAGCAGCTAGTATGGGCAGGAGGGAGGGAGTGGTTGAGAGGGAGACCAAGGGGAGAGTCTGGTGATGTAATGTGATTTCCCTGCACTTGGGTAGAGATTATACAGGTGTGTGTAATCTTCGTGATAATTCATTAGGCTATACTTTTATGATTCTTGCTTTGTTCTTGGTGTGTTTCATATTATTAAAGTGTTTTAAAATAAGATACCAGTTCACGCCCATCAGTTGTTTGTGTGTATGACAATGCCATGTGTACTCCTTATCTACTGATGTGTAGCAGGTTACCTCAAAACTTAACAACCAGTTTCTGTGGGTCATGAATGTCACAGCTTCTTAGCTGGGTGGCTCTGGGTCTTTCATGAGGTTGTATATAAGATGTTGGTTGGGGCTTAAGTCATATAAAGGCTTGACTGGGGCTGGCAGATCCACCCCCAAGGCGGTGTACTCACATGGTTGTTGGCAGGAAGCCTCAGTGTTTCTCCCACGTGGACCTCGCCACGAAGCTGCTTGAGTGTCCCCACATCATGGCAGCTGGCTTCCTCCAGAGCAAGTGATCCCAGAGAGCCCAGTATAATGTTTTCTAAATTAATACATGCCATTTATGTGTATCAGTAGTACATTCCTTTTTATTGCTAAGTAGTATTCCATTTTACGACTAGACCATAGTTTATTTATCTGCTCTGTTAGTGATGGATGCCTTGGCTGTTTCCAGTTTGGAGCTATCATTGATAAAGCTGGTATGAACATTCTTCTGCAAGAATTTTTATGAACAGTTTGCTTTTCTTGGGTAAATACTAGGAGTGTCATTGTTAGGTCATAGAGTAGGTATATGTTTAGTGTTATGAGAAATTGACAGAACCTTTCCCCAAGGTGACTGTATTGTTTTACATTATCACAACAAAACATGAGAGTTTTAGTTGCTCCACATCCTTGTTAATATTTAGGTTTCTCATTAAAAACTTTTTTTTAACCCATTCAGGTGGGTGTGTAATGGTATTTCATTGTGATTTTAATTTGTATTTCCATGGTGACTTAATGACGTTGAGCCTTTTCTCTCATGCTTATCGGTCATTTTTATATTGGTCATTCTTTTGTGAAGTGTCTGTTCAAATCTTTTGGAGGGGGCTTCCCTGGTGGCGCAGTGGTTGAGAGTACGCCTGCCGATGCAGGGGACATGGGTTCGTGCCCCGGTCTGGGAAGATCCCACATGCCGCAGAGCGGCTGGGCCCATGAGCCATGGCTGCTGAGCCTGCGCGTCCGGAGCCTGTGCTCCGCGACGGGAGAGGCCACAACAGTGAGAGGCCCGCGTACCGCAAAAAAAAAAAAATCTTTTGGAGGACATCTATGTGTGTGTGTGTGTGTGTGTGTGTGTAGTTCACATGTATAGTTTTGTGTAACCAACCACCACCACAATCAGAATACAGAACTATTCCATCACCACAGAGAAACCTCCTGTGTTTCCCCTTTGGAGTTAGATTCTCCCCATACCCTAACTCCTGGCAGCCACTGATCTGAACCTCATTACTATAATTTAGTCATGTTGAGAATGTTATAAAATTGGAATCCTATCGTATGTAACTTTTTGAGATTGGCTTTTTTCCACTCAACACAATGACTTGGAGATCCATCCCAGTTGTCATGTGTATCAGTGGTTCATTCCTGTTTATTGCTGAGTAGTACCCTATTGTATGGATGTACCACAGTTTAATCTATGCCCCACTCAAGAGACATTTGGGTTGTTTCTAGTTTTTGGTGATTGCAAATAAAGTTGCTATAAACATTCATGTATAAGTGTTTGTGTAAACAAAGGGTTTCATTTCTCTTGGGTAAATACCCAGGAGTGGAATTGCTGAGTTATAAACGTCAGTGTGTATTTCGCTTCCTAAGGCATTGTCAACCTCTTCCAGAGTGCCTGTACCATTGTTTAAATCTTTCCCACCAGCAGTGAAGGAGGGGTCCAGTTGCTCTGCATCTTCTGAACACTTGGTAATGACAGTATTTTTTATTTTCGCCTCTCTAGTAGGTATTTATGATTCGATTTTGAAGCTTAGTATCTTGTGGTTTGGTCCTAATTCCACGTGTGAAACTTCCCAGTAAGGCTTCGTCTTACTCATGCTGGATGCCCACACCCTTCACCCATCCGAGGGAAGGTGAGATTTGTATCTTTTGCTTTAGTTCTTGCTGGTGGCATATCCTAGTTCAGAGGTTTTCAACCTTGTTCTTAGTACAGGAACCATTTTTTCTCAAGCTAAATCCTACACAGACCGCCGATAAGTCAGATGATGGTGGAGCTGCTGAGGGTAGAGCAGGGCCCTCTCTGTACCCCATACAGACACACCCCGGAAGATGTGTCTCTTAATCTCAACACGAACGCCATCCACCCAGGACCTGCCAAGTCTCTTAATTCTATAGGGCCTCTCTCTGCCATTTGAGGCACAGAGATAATAATATTTGCCAAATCTTTATATCTTACAGACCCAAGAAACCAGAAAAGAGAAATTATATCTGTTATTATAAAATACCCAAAACCATCGTTGTTTATGAGTTATACTGTCTCGTTATACACATAGTATTTAAGGTGTCCCATTAAGATTGCTAAACGTGGAGGTTGATATTTAAAGACAGAAAATGCACAAACAAATATGCATGTTGCATAGGAGTTGGGAGAGCTTGAGATGTTCCTGAAACCCTGACTTTTCCATCGCAGAGATGGTTACCTTTTTGCTTGAAAAGTGTTATGAATTTAAATATTCATATTATGATAAGCAGATATTCAAGCTTTCAGGGAGACAGTTTCTAAGACTTCTTCATCCAGCTTTAATTTCTTTGTTAAATAGGAATGAATTCCTTGGGGGTGGCAGTTGGAATGAAGAACAAGCGCCATCTAGTGGTTATGTTTAAGTGTACAATTTAACATGTTTTAAAACATCTGTTTTGGGAATCGGTATTAGTTTAACACGGTTCAAAAGTCAGAAAGCAAATAAAGGTACAGTGCTGTTCCCTCTCTGCCCAATTCCCCCCACCTCCACCCCACTCACACGAAAGCTCAGCACTGTTATTAGTTTCTGGTTTTAAAAAAACAACATCTACCAAGCAAATATGTAGTCTTCTCCACCCCATTTTTTTTTAAACATATAGAGCAGCAGTAAAAGGAATATATTCACTTGTTTGCACCTTGATTTTTTTCATTTAAAACATATCTTGGCAATTTCTCCATATTTCCATAGAAAGAAAATTTTCTTTTTGTGTAATATCCCATTGTATGGCTGTACCATATCTTACTCAATCACTTTTCTACTGATGGTCTTTTAGATGTTTGCAATGTTGCGCTGTTACAACACTATAGTGAGTTGCTTATGCCCATGGAGCATTATGCTTATCCCTAATAGTGCATTTTGGGAGTCGGGGTGGGGAATGTGAAAGACCTATAATTAAAATGTCTAACTTGTCCCTGTTGAGAAATTTCTTTAATGTAAGGAGGTTGGGTATTAATAGTTGAGAGCTGTTTAGTAGTAACCCAATTTTCTTGAGGTATGTTTATTTTACTGGTTATAATAATTTCTCAGTTCCTCTGGCCAGTGTATATATTACCTGTGCATTAATAGTCCTCACCTGATCTTGTCCTGTGTCCTATTTTTCTATGTAGACTGACATAAACTGTTACTAAAATTTGACTCCAGTGAGGTGCTTGGTATCCGTATGAGTAAGAAGCTTAGTTTAATGTGAAAGTAATGTGAAATTAATGTGAATTAGGGATTTTATTTTATTTTTTTTAATTTAAATTAAAATTTTGGGGGCCGTGCCACGCAGCATGTGGGATCTTAGTTCCCCGACCAGGGATGAACCGGTGCTCTCTGCAGTGGAAGCTCAGTCTTAACCACTGGACCGCCAGGGAATTCGCTCTGAATTTCGGATTTTAAAACAGACGAATAACAACCATTTTATCAAAAAGTTACTGGGGGCTTCCCTGGTGGCACAGTGGTTGAGAGTCCGCCTGCCGATGCAGGGGACACGGGTTCGTGCCCCGGTCCGGGAAGATCCCACATGCCGCGGAGCGGCTGGGCCCGTGAGCCATGGCCGCTAAGCCTGCGCGTCCGGAGCCTGCGCGTCTGGAGCCTGTGCTCCGCAACGGGAGAGGCCACAACAGTGAGAGGCCCGCGTACTGAAAAAAATAAAAAAAAAAGTTACTGGAATGGAAGTGTAAAGAGAGAGCTATCAATAGTTACTTACGTTTTAGAATCTTGTCTGTAAAACACACCAAATGTCATTTCCATAGACTTTGCTGTCTGGTCTTTTTAGTTTGCTGTTTCTCTTGATCCACATTTTTCTTTTTTGATTACAAAATTTGTAATTGATGAATACTACAGTTTATATTAAGGATATATGAGGATATTATTCTATAGCTTATATCTCCTCACATGTGTGAGGATGTCCAAAGGATAAGTTTCTAGAAGTGGAATTGCTGGGTCACAAGGTAGGTTCATTTGTAATTTTGATAGATACTTTTTAATTGTTGCACATGCAGACGGTACCAGTTTGTACCCTCCGTCCCTCAGACTAGTGTGTGAGAGCATCAGCTCCTCACAGCGTTGCCAATGTAGTGTGTTATCAGACTGTCTGGATTTTGTTCAAATAATAGGTAAAAATCAGTATTTCAGTGTAGTTTTAATTTGTGCTTCTCTTACTGCATATGAGAGCAGAGACTTAAAACTATATTTGTATCACTTGTATTTCTTATTCTGTGGCCCATGCGTTCAAATCATTTGCCCCCTTTTGGTCTGTTTTTTTTTTTTTTTTCAACTGAGGTATAGTTGATTTACAATTTTATGTTAGTTTCAGGTATACAGCATAGTGATTCAGTATTTTTATAGATCGTACTTCATTAAAAATTATTACAGAATAATGTCTGTAATTTCCTGTGCTGTACAATATATGCTTGTTGCATATCTCTTTTATGCATAGTAGTTTGTATCTCTTAATCCCATGCCCTTATCTTGATCCTCCCCCACCCTCTCTCCACTGGTAACAACTAGTTTGTTTTCTGTTTGTGAGTCTCCTTCTGTTTTGCTAGATACCTTAGTTTGTTTTAATTTTTAGATTCCACAAATAAGTGATAGCATACAGTTATTTGTCTTTCTCTGTCTGATTTATTTCCCTAAGCATAATATTCTCACCTGATCCATCCACGTTGCTGCAAATGACAGAATTTCACCCTTTTTTATGGCTAATATTTCACTGTATATATATACATACATATATGTATGATATATATATATATATACATACCACATTTTCTTTATCCATTCATCTGTTGATGGACACTTGGGTTGCTTCCGTATCTTGGCTATTGTAAATAGTGCTGCTGTGAACATTAGGATGCATGTATCTTTTCAATTAGTGTTTTTGTTTTTTCCAGATATATACTCAGGAGTGAAATTCCTGGATCATATAGTAGTTCTATTTTTAGTTTTTTGAAGAACCTCCGTAATGTTTTCCATAGTGGCTGTACCAATTTACATTCCCACCAACAGTGTACAAGGGTTCCCTTTTCTCCACATCCTTACCAACATTTGTTGTTTGTGGTCTTTTTGATAATAGCCATTCTGACATGTGTGAGGTGATATCTCATTGTTGTTTTGATTTGCATTTCTCTAATCAGCAATGTTGAGCATCTTTTCATGTGCCTGTTGGCCATCTGTATTTCTTCTTTGGAAAAATGTCTATTAAGGTCTTTTTTCTGCCCACTTTTAAATTGGGTTGTTTGTTTTTTTGATATTGAGTTGTATGAGTTGTTTATATATTTTGGATATTAGCCCCTTGTTGGTCATATATCTGCAAATATTTTCTTCCATTCACTACATTGTCTTTTCATTTTGTTGATGGTTTCCTTTGTTGTGCTTGCTGGTATGTTTTTAATGAATTATAGGAGCTCTGTAATTAGGGAGCTTCATCCCTTTGCAATGACATCAGTAACAAGTATTTTGTCCCTGTTTGTCATTTGTCTTTTGACTATTCTTAAGGTGTTTTTGTCATGCAGAAGTTTTTGTTATTATATAGTCACATTTATCAAATTTTTCTTTATGGATTTTAAATATTATATCATATAGAAAGTTTTTTTTGCATTGAGATCATGAAAGAGTTCCTTATGTTTTATCTTAATACCTTGTGGTTTTGTTTTCCTCCATGTTAATCCTGATCAATTTGGAATTTATTCTAGTATATGGTGTGAGATAGGGATTCAACTTAATTTTTTCTTCCAGTTGGCTAACCAATTAGAACATCTCAATGTTTTGTTTTTCCCAAGATTTGATATTCCAGCTTTCTCTGAAATATATTAACTTTCCATGTGTATTTAATTCCATTTCTCGACATTCTGTTTTATTCCATTGGTCTATCTGCCTATTTTTACACCGGTTGAATTACTGAGGCCTTATCACACAGATCATAGCTCCTCATTTTTAGAGTTTTTCTGGTTGTTTTTGCTTGTTTCCTTTCATATGTGAACTTCAAAATCCCTTATTGGTGTTTTTATTTAGATCATATTGACTGCATAAATCAACTTAGGGAGAATTGATTTCTTTGTGGCATTTCTTCTTATTAAAACAAATGGTCCATGTTTCTATTTGTTCAAGTTTTTGCTTGTGTACTTTAGGAGTGTTTTAAAGTTTTCTTCAGGTAAGTTATGTACATATAAAAAGTTTATTCTTAAGTATATTTTTCTTTTGTTTTATTACTTTTGCAACTGGGATCTTTTCTTTCATGTACTTTCTAACTGATTGTTTATGTATCTATATGAAAGCCATTAACTTCTATTAATTGTGTATCCTGCCAGCTCTTATTGTTTGTAGTAATTTTAGTTGCCTTGTGGGCTTCCAGGTATATAGGACTATTGTATCAGTTACCTATAATGCAAAACTTAGCAGTTCAAAACATTAATTGATCAATATTATAGAGTTTTTGGGTGGCTGGGGGGGTTCTTCTAGTCTTGTCTGGGCTCATTCATGAATCTGTAGTCAGCTGTAGGTTGAATAGGCAGCTCTTCTGATCTTGACTGGCTTCTTCCACATGTTTAGTGGTTGCCTGGAGGTAGGCTGGTCTATGATGGCTTTGGCTGATACAACTGAGCTCTTCGTACTTGTCTCTTACTTTATACACCCCACCCCACCCCATAGGCTAGTCCAGACATGTTCTCAGGGGAGGTTTCAGAGGAGTAAGAGAGCAAGGAAATGCACAAATGCTTTTTCGAGCCTTTGCGTCTCTCAAAGATACCAATATCATATTGGCCAAAGCAAGTCACATGGCCAAGCTCAGACTCAAGGGTTGGGGAAGCAGACTCTGCCTCTTTATGAGAACTGCAGTGTCAAAGGACAGGGATCAAGGAGAGGTCAAGCAGAGGGGCCATCAATACAATCAATCTAACACAGGCATCATCAGTATATAGTGAGAGTTTTACCCATTTCTTTCCAATTCAGATTTCTCTAAATTTTGTTCTCTTGTCTAATTGCATTGGCTGACTCCCCCAGTACAATGTTTAACAAAAACCTCTATGGTGGTTGTTTTCAAAGGAGCAGCTTTTGGATCTACTAGTTGTACTTTTCTGTTTTCTAACTGATTACTTTTCTGCTTTTCTTTTAATAATTTTTTTTTTCTCCTTTCCTTTAGTTTAATTTGTTATTTTCTTCTCCTGATTTCTGTAGTCAGCTGCTATAGCAGTTGCTGTTGATACTCCACCCTGATCCCTTTACCAGGCCTCTACACTCATCTCCTAGCTGCTATCAACATTGACTGTAATCAACTCACAGCAAAGCTCCTTGGAATTGTCCTTGCCCAGTGGGAGCGACCTTCCCAGGAAATGCTTGAGGTTATGCTTTCTCCCTGGGAATGCCCACAGCTACTGACTGACAGAGTGGGACAACTCTGTGGTGCCACTTATACTCCAGAGCTCCCCACTCTGAGGCTAGATTTTAGCTGAGCCCACGTCTCTGCAAGCCCCCTGGCAGCCCATGTGATCTGAAAGCCTCCTGTCCCAACTGATGCTGGGAATCCTGCTGCACATCCACACTGCCAGTTCTGATGGTCTGCTTCCCTGCCCATACTCCCAAAGGCAGTCTGTTGTTTGCCCAGCAACTTCAGACCCTTTTGCATCCTTCAGCTAAGGAGAACAGGCTTCTCTTGGAGTACTTTTTGTCTGTGTCTGCTGGAGATTCTGGGTTGGAAGATTCTATAGCATCTTGTCCAGCATACATACATGGGAGGCAATAAAGAAACCCAGAGAATTTGCTGGCATGGCATTCCTCAAATTCTGAGTTCCCCCAGGTGGTCTGCCTTCTTCTTTGACTTTTCAGAGTCATCCTATGCTTGTTTACTGTGCAATGTCTAGGGTTTTTTAGTTGTAAGAGGGAGGATCTGGGAGGAATGGGGCTATTGCACCTTGGCAGGACTGGAAGTCCTCCATTATGTAGTATTTCCACCAATAAACAACCCAAAGAACATAGATAATAGTAAAATATAATAACAAAATTAGGAAGGGATGAGCTTGAGTATTACTTTTATTTTTAAAATAGAATTTATTTCAGTGCAACTTTCTATATATTAATTTTTGATAATGGCTGTGTTCAAAAACTAGTTCACAAAAATTCTTTAACATTCTTTAACATTTAACAATTGTGTCTCATGAGCTAATTTAAACTGGCTCTAACACACCACTGGTTTTATTTATTTAATTTAATTTAATTTTTTTAAAGATTTAATTTTATTTATTTTTGGCTGCATTGGGTCTTTGTTGCTGTGCACGGGCTTTCTCTAGTTGCAGTGAGCGGGGGCTACTCTTCGTTGCAGTGTACGGGCTTCTCACTGTGGTGGCTTCTCTTGTTGCGGAGCATGGGCTCTAGGTGTGTGGTTTTCAGCAGTTGTGTCACGCAGGCTCAGTAGTTGTGACTCACAGGCTCTAGAGTGTAGGCTCAGTAATTGTGGCACATGGGCTTAGTTGCTCTGCGGCATGTGAGATCTTCCTGGACCAGGGGTTGAACCCGTGTTCCCTGTGTTGGCAGGCGGATTCTTATCCAGTGTGCCACCAGGGAAGTCCCACACCACTGGTTTTATATAATATGTAGATAATATTTGGTTGCAATTTTTATTTGCTACAGGATGACTTTTTTCCCCCTGATGAGCGTTTTTAGTTTTTTAATAGATTTGCTGCTCTTTGTAGGGTCATTGTTTCAATTCTATGCTAACTTCTGTTTATTACTTATAACTGAATGATGTGAGTGAAACTGAATGATTTCTAGCCTGGATTTTCTAAGGGGTTTCAGGGTTGGGGAGCTGGGAAAAGCTTGGATAGTGATCCAGGGTGGGTCCTTTTCATAACGTGGAAACTTTTTCCTTCCCCGCTGCCACTGAGACCACTTCTCTCAAACGTGACCTGTGCATGTGATTCTTCATGTCACCCTGACCCTTAACCTATAGCTCAGAGACCAGCGGGCCTCCTGCTATCTGCTAGCTCACTGCCATTCCTATCCCACTTTCCAGATAAGAGCTATAGGTTTTACGTCTCGGTGTACACATCTTCCATTTAGGAAGTGAAGTTTTACTAGCATTTCCTGAGATCGGTCACCATTTGGCCCTTGTGCTGTGAGATGTCTCTCTGTGGTTCTTCTTTTCAGTTCCTCCTGCCCAAAGCCTGCTTGACTGAGATGCTTTGGGCAGGCCTTACTTGTATGTTCAAATCTGGAGATTTTTCCAGTCTCCCATTTTATTGAAATTGGCATTTTAACTTTCTGTTCTCCTTAGGGAAAATACTGACTTCATGCAGTAATGTTTCTACTGAAATCCTCACCAGTGGTTCTGACTCAGAAAAAGAAAAAAGTAAGAATGGGCCTGTCCTGTCTCAAGATTTTTTTGTTAGGGAGTTTCTGTGACCATTTGGCTTTTTTTTTTTTTTTTTTGGTGTGGGGGGTTATCTTTTACATTCCAGAATGCACAGTGGGTCCTCTTGGATTTTTCAGTTACCTGCAGACTGGACGGAAGAGAGAAAGTCAAGATGGTTCTTGTTTGGTCTGGGGCAATTGGCCAGCAGGTATTTAGGGAAAATGTTTAAATGTGAGATGCTCTGCTGGTCCTCAGGGGCTACACAGGAGTTTAAGATGTGGACTCTGAATGCATGCAGTTTGTATTCTGGGTGGAAATAAACTTGACATGAGGACAGTATGTGTAGTAAGCATGTCTTTGGGGGCATCTATGGGGACACTGCCTCCACAACCTGGTCATGAAACTTGAAGATGCAAATATGTTTAAGTTCAACCACCATTGAATGGGGCCTCACGTGGGTCAGGCCTTGTAGGGGTGCTGGGACTGTAAAAATGGGTCTGACACAGTGTCTGCCCTTGAGAAGGAGGAGAAGGGGTACCTAAGAGTGTGAATGGCAGTTACTACTATTGAACACTTACCATATACATGCAAGCCCTAGTCTAAGCATTTGAAACGACACTCCTCTGAGTTATGCGTGACTCTCATTCCCATCTTACAGATGGAGGATGGAGCCACGGCAGGCCACTTGATGTTGGTCACGCAGTTAGTGACAGTCAGCATCCGAACATGAGTGAGGTTTCCCCCAAACTCTGGCTGTGCTTTGTGTTTCAACACTTTAGGTGACAGCATGGATCCTCCCCTCCTATGTCAGTCGAGGTTCATTGAGAAATGGACACCGAGATGGGACTAGATGTGCAAGCGACCTACTGGGGAAACATCTAGAAGGGTCACAGGGAGGGAGCTGCAGGAGGTGGGGGAACCTTTGGGATGTGTGCGAGCAGGGCTGACACCATGAAATGAGGGAGAAGAAAGGGCCCGGCCTTGTCACGAGACAGTCTGAGTGGGCTGCTGGGGGTCCCTGGGCAAAAGTCTCGTGGTGGGCAGGAATGGCCTGAGTCTAGAACCTTGCCATGCTCATCACCAGCCAGGAGCAGCCTGAGGGCAGAGCAGCCTGGGGCCAACGCCAAGGTGAATCCCAAGGAATGGCAGCTGCAGGTTGCTGGGAAATGCTGCTCCCACTGTGGGTTCTCTTGAAGGAAATTCTAGGTGACACTCCTGGGGCCACCACACAGGTCTCTCCCATCTCCCCCATCTTCCCATCCCGGACACTTGGGTAGAGGAGGAAATGTTAGAGTCTTGTTTTAAGGTCATTGTCAGGGAACCCTACTTTCTTTCCTTCCATTTTGACGGCCCCCCCCCCACAGCCTGTGTCACACACATGGTGGCCTCCTTTGACACACAGCATCAAACAAGAGCTATAGAGAGACCCAGCAAAGATGTCTGTTCTTTCAGATCCCTGGGTCCAGAGGTTCCACTCATGGTCACCATCAATCCAACGTCTTAACATCCATTTTGTATCCATTTGTCACAGGTATGATTTGATTCTGGATGAAATAAGAGCTTTGACATTTCAGAGAGTGACGTTTACCATGGGTCTACCTCTGATAAAACGTACAATTCAGGATCAGATAAGTTTCATTGTTATTTTGGTGTGTGTGTGAGTGAACAAGAGAGAGACAGAGAAAGAAAAAGATTTCGTTTCGTTTTGTTTGCTTTTGTGACTTGTGGAAGGAAGCCATTAATTTTGCCCTGGGGGAAACAGACAATGTGGTCGGGATGGGGGAGTGGCTCCTTCACCCTCCCTTTCTGTCCCCTCCCTGTGTTAACCTAATTGATTCACTTTTCCCGAGCCCACAGGCCAGGGAGTAGGGGAGTGAGCAGAGGTAATGAAATATTTGTTCACAAAACAAATATAATTTGGGGTGTAAAACTCAAATATCTGAGAAACGTAGTGAACTAATTTTATGGGCTTTTTAAGCATTTTAGACTTGTCCAAAATGGATGAGTCTTGTTTGCCTAAAAATTGCCACTCTCAATGCGGTTAAATTATTTTAGTCAATTTAGCCTCATTAAAAGAAAGAAGGAAAGAAAGAATATGGGATGAGAGGATTCCTTTGTGACGCTGGCATCAGAAGCTCTATATTTTAGGCAAATTTAAGTCAATTCATGCAGCTTCATAGCTTCCTTAACCTAACACTTTACACAGGAAAAAAATACCCCCTGGTGAGACCCCTGGGGGAGGGCCCTGAACTGGGGATGAGCTTCAGGAGATGCTGAGGAGCTGCATGTATTCTGCCGTGAGCCTGGCCCCCTTCCTGCCCAGCGTGGTCTGCGGAGGGAGAGGCTGAGGAGTGAGGGGGTGGAGGTGTTTCCCATTCAGGAGACCACGGGGGCTCGTTTCTCTGTGGAGTGTGGATCAGAGCTGGTGGGGGCCTGAGTCTGTGTTTGAGACCAGATCACCACCCACCCACCCGCTTCGGTTGGCTGTCTGTCCTGAGGTGGCAGAGACAGAACTCAGTATCTTCTCCTGAGGAAGAAATTACAGGCAGAGCTTTGGCACCTCACCTCCTGGTGAGGTCCAGCAGCCCCTCCAAGGTGACAAGGGCATGGCATCACCTCGGAGAGCGTGTGCAAGGAAATACCCCCAGAACAGGGTGAAGCATGCTAGCAAAGTCAGGAAAATCATTTCATACCAAGTAGAACATGCTGGCAAAGTAGATGTTCAAGCTAGTAAATTGCCTCTCAATGAAACATACATTTAGAGGTGAATGCAGCCATCCAAACAACCAACCAACCGACCAAACAGCCAACCAACCAACCAACTAAACAGCCAACCAACCAACCAACCAACCAGCCAATCAACCAACCAAACAACCAACCAACCAACCAACCAAACAGCCAAACAGCCAACCAACCAACCAACCAGCCAGTCAACCAACCAACCAAACAACCAACCAACCAACCAGCCAACCAACCAAACAGCCAAACAGCCAACCAACCAACCAACCAACCAATCAACCAACCAAACAGCCAAACAGCCAACCAACCAACCAACCAAACAGCCAAACAGCCAAACAGCCAACCAACCAAACAGCCAAACAACCAACCAAACAAACAAACAAGCAACCAAACAAACAAACAAATGAAAAACAAACAAACATAAAAACCCCAATCCCTCTTTGCTTTCAGCCACTTTCTCCATCAGAATCTGGCCTCCAAATGTGTCCGGTGTGGGGCTGGCAGGAAGGTGAGATTCCGACATGGGGGCCAGTCTCCTGCCCCCTTAATCAGCCCAACATGTCTAAGGCTTAAGTTAGTGTCAAAAATCAAGACCCGGATGTGAGGGTTGATCCTTTAATGAGGTTTACTGGTTGCAGCCTGAGCCCCCTACGTCTGAAGGATTAGCCTGCGTACTCTCGCTACTGATGAAGCGTGTTAAGCCCTGGATCCAATTATCTCCCTGTTTTCACGGCTCCCTCCGTGGTCGTCAGCAGCCTGGACAGCTCTGTCCCATATGATGAGGTGTAATTCCTCTGGGAGGCACAGGATTGGCCCTGGACGATCCCTCCAGCTCATTTCTGTTAGTTATTTCAGCCTGTTTGGCGCTTCTCTCTGTGTGAATTTGCAAAAGCCAACGAACCTGAAGGAAATTAAACCAGTCAGTCATCGGTCACTGGGGCTGCAGGCTTATCTCATGGGGCGGGTGTCATAAGACTCAGCAGAACATCTGCATGTGAAGGCTCTCAAATTCCCCCCTGTGAACGGCTGGAGGAGCTGTCCACATCCGGTAATTCTAGAAGTGTTGCATGATTCATCCCACCTCTTCATGAAAATATTGAGTCATGGACTGCCAGTTCAGAGAGCATTCCAGGTCCTTCCATCTTTCCTGTCCCTCGTGTGTTGCTCTTAACTTTTGGGGATGATTGGATAAGCCCCCAGGCAGAGTGCAGCGTGTAACATGTGACGATGATGTCCTTGAGGACAGACGAGGAGCGAGCCTCATTCATCCCAGGGCTCGGTGAACAGCCCACAGGCTGAGAAAAAGCCATTAAAATGTTTCCACTCTGTCTTCTCCCCTCTGTCAACTGCAGTAGATTTGAGGTGTTTCAATAATTTTAAAAGGAAAACAGTATCTCAGCCTGACTACAGAGTGCACGTGGATGCACACGCACACACACACACACAATGTGAACAATCTCATTGCACCTTTTCAACCCCTCCTGCACCTGTTTCCAGCAACATCACACTTGTGCCCCTCAGCCAACTCTCCTCTCTCCCTGAGTATTCAGGACTGGGTCCTGCGTGGGGGGAGGTCTCTGACTTCCGGAATTTCCAGATGAGGAGACGGAGGACCCAGTCAGGACATCTACTCTGTGGCAGCGCTGGGACTGGACCCCAGCCCCTCCCTTGGGTGCCTGGTCCTGTCTGTGTGGCACCCTCCTGAGAGACACCCTGGAAGCCAACAGAGGCTGACAGCCTGTACCCAAATCACCATAACCAGTGACAGCTCACACTTACTAAATACATATTTTGTATCAGTCACAGCTCTAAGATCTTTAAATGGATGATCTCATTTTATATTCCTGACATCCCTAGTGGCATTCCTATTTTACAGATGAGTAAACTGAAGCTGAGTAATTGGTCAGAGGTCATACAACTAGTAAGCTGTATATATAACTAGTGGAGCATGGATTCAAAGCCAGGTGGATTGCTTCCTGAGCCCACTCAAGTCTGGTAGGTCTCACCCCAGGGTGCACGTTAGAACTGCCTGCGGAGCTTTCCAAACTCTTGCCATCCAGGCTTTTGGTCAGGCTCATTGGATCAGCATTTAAACCTTGCAGGTGATGCAGTGTGCATCCTGGCTTGAGTACTGATGCACTGTCCTTCCTTCCCGGTACCCTGTACTGTTTCTCCTGAATGGTTTCTAATTCTTCTGAATTGTTCCCATTCAACATTTCATCCCTCCCAGTCATGGTGCAGGGCTGACTCATAGGGATGCTCCATCCCAACATTTCCTTTCCTCAGGAGGGAGCCAGTGGGACTCAGGCTATTCCTGGCCAACTGTAGTGAGGAGTGGGGACAATGGATAATGGATAATGAAGTTCCCCACTCCGTCCATGACTGCTTACCCCCCAACCCTGTCCCCAGCCATCTTCTCTCTCATCCTGAGCTCCTCTCGTCCTCACCCACATGATCCACATGGGCCGTGGGCATGGTAGCATCATTACTGAAGCCAGTGGTTCTCAGAGTAGGATCTGAGGACCCGTGGGGGTACCCAAGATCCTTTCTGTTACCATCTGAAAAGTAGATGTCCAACTACCTGTGTGCACGACACCAGGTTTTCATCATCAACGTCGACCAAAACAACATATGGCTACAGACTGAGTGCAAAAGCAGACATGAGAGGCCAGCTGTCTTTTATTAAGCCAGATGCTAAAACAATTTGTAAAAATGTAAAACAATGCTATTCCTCTCATTGATTTAGTTTTTGGCTTGAAAATTGTGGCTATTTTTCATAAGAATTATGTCATTTACATTAACATGTAATAGGTTTATTATTGTTATTTTTAAATGAATAAACATTTTTAAAATTCTCAGCTTTAATTACTAGTACAGTAACTTGATAGATACAACCTGCATAAACTAAAGCTCTTTGGAATCCAAGATAATTTTTTTTGCCATTTAAAAAATATTAATTAATTTATTTTTTGGCTGCGTTGGGTTTTCGTTGCTGTGTGTGGGCTTTCTCTAGTTGCGGCGAGCTGGGGTTACTCTTCTTTGCGGTACACGGGCTTCTCATTGCGGTGGCTTCTCTTGTTGCGGAGCATGGGCTCTAGGTGTGTGGGCTTCAGTAGTTGTGCCTCATAGGCTCTAGAGCACAGGCTCAGTAGCTGTGGCGCTTGGGCTTAGTTGCTCCATGGCATGTGGGATCTTCCTGGACCAGGGATCGAACCCATGTCCCCTGCATTGGCAGGTGGATTCTTAACTAGTGCGCCACCAGGGAAGTACCTGAGATAAATTTTAAGAGTATAAAGGGGTCTAAAGCTTGAGAACTGCTGGTCTAAATCATCCACTGTTTTCTCAAACCACCCATCTCAGATCAGCTTGGAGGGGGATTGGTGGCTTTATATTTATATTATTATACTGTAATTATTACATTTCCATCAGAATTTAAGATAGTGTCAGTTTGGGATGGTTTGGGGTTTTGTATTTAGAGAAATACTGGGGTTGGGGGCGGTGATCAGATCTGGAATGGAATAAGATTTGAAAGTCAGCTCCCCTTAGAAGGCATCAGTGAATGGGGAACGTTGTTGCTTTCCTCATGAACCCCTGAGAAAAGGAGCAGCCTTTCCCAGGAAGCAGTTACACTGAAGACATTGGCATGTTGCAGAAAATGAGCTGAGCAGGGGTTTCACCAAGAGACTGAAGCCCCATCCCAGGACTGGTTCCTGACCTACTTTGAGCTCTTGGCTCCAACACCCTGGCCTTGGCTCTGCCCTTGGTCCTCTGGCTTCTGTTTGTACTGGGACCCAGGCTTTTCCTAGTGGGCTGGACAGGCTGCCCCTGGCTCTGCCTTGTGTGCTGCTGCCTTTGGCAGGAGGCCCTGTCCCAGCTCTGGCTCCACGACTTGGACCCTGGCC
This sequence comes from Mesoplodon bidens, assembly GCF_964165515.1. NCBI lineage: Eukaryota > Metazoa > Chordata > Mammalia > Artiodactyla > Ziphiidae > Mesoplodon > Mesoplodon bidens. The sequence goes on along the minus strand of NC_138170.1, from coordinate 13,819,707 downwards.
ACTTGGCCAGTGCTCTGGTCGGGTCAGCCCTGGCCCCGTGGGATGCCGTGGAGGATCTGAGCACAGATGACAGGATAGAGGGAGGGCCTGTTTATAGAAGTTCCTCTGTGTAGATTGGCACCTGAACTGATTTGTCATCCATGACAGCCAACAGGGATTACTTGAAAGGGCATGCCAGGGAGTGAGCTGGGACCTGCCCGGGGACTCCGGTGCAGCTGGAAGCCTGGTGCTATTTATTTACTGCACTGGAAACCATTCTGCATAATGGAAACTTCTCATTTTAAGGCATAATTATTCTTCTTGCATTGAAATATTATGTTAAAAATAACAATAATGATTACTTGTTATCATTTGCTAAGTCCCTTCTGTGTGCCAGGCTAGGTGATTCATTCATTTTACAATTATTTATGGAACACCTACTATGAGGTAGTTCAAGAGGCAGTGAACAAAGCAGGTAAAAAATACCTGCTTTATGGAGCTTACATTTTAGGGACGAGGCAGGCTACAAACTAATAAAGTACATTTATGTCAGATGGTTGTCGATGCTGGGGATAAAAATCAAGCATGGTAAATTGGGAAAGAAGAAGTAAACCTATCTCTGTTCACAGACGACATGATCTTATATGTAGAAAACCCTAAGGATTCCACCAAAAAAACTGTTAGAACTGATAAACAAATTCAGTAAAGTTGCAAGGTACATAATCCATCACTCTTTTCAATTAAAATTAATGTAAAATAATGCATTTTTCGTCAACAGCAAAGTAAGCATCAGGCTGGTGATGTCAACATGATGCACTCATCATTACGTGTTGTCAGTATTGATAAATTATGTGATTACACTAATAATCAGAAACATTTTCAAGGCAGCTAGGAATTTGGTATGAAGCATGCTGCCAGACAAGAGGCATTAAATTTAAGGCAAGAATTTGGCAAATCCGAAACTGTCAAAGTACTGCAGTAATGTTGTGACAGATGAAAAATGTCTTTGGACAGAGCCGTGGGAATGTCACTTTCATCCTTCCTCTCTTGGGCTTTCCTGGAGGAGACAAGGCCCCTGGGGAGGGCAGAAGTACAATGGCCACAGACAGCCTTTGTCACAGAATCCTCCCAGCACTCTGCTCAGGGATCCCACTCTGTGGTCCCGGGAGAGAATCAGCAGAGGATAAGGAACAGCAGAGAGCAAGAAGAGTCAGACGTGGGGGCCACAGCGAGAAGTTTGGATTTTTTGCCAAGGTAAATGGAGTCATTGGAGGGTTTTCTCAACGGTGGATGGGGAAGGAGAAGAAGGCAAGCACAATGTAATGCTTATTTTAAAAGTGTTCTAGTTCCTTGATCAAAATTTATAAGTTGATTCAAAAAACATACATGGAAAGGCAAAAGGCCTAGAATCGTTAAAGCAATTCTAAAAAAGGATGAATTTGGAGGGCTCTCCCTATTTGATTTCAAGACATTAAAAAGCAACTCAAGAGTATGTGGAATTGGCATTAGGGTAGACACATAGATGAATGGGACGGAATGAAGAGTCCTGAAATAAATCCACACCCATATGTTCACTTGAGTTTTGGACAGTGTTGCCAAGGCAATTCAATGGGAAAATGAAAGTCTTTTCAATAAATGGCGTTGGAACTACTGATAAAACGATAGAAAAAATTTAACCTTGATCCCGACCTCACACTACACACACAAAAAATTTGAGATGTATTATACACCTGAACACAAATTCCACAATTACAACGTTTGTACAAGAACAAAGGAGAAGGCAGAGGTTTCTTAGAGAGGACCTCAAAATGTTGAAAGTGTAAAAGAAAAAAAACGGATAAGGTAATCTTTATCAAAATTAAAAACCATTGTTCATCAAAAGACATCATGAAAAGAATAAAAAGACAACCTACAAGACTTCCCTGGTGGTGCAGTGGTTAAGAATCCGCCTGCCAATGCAGGGGACACGGGTTCGAGCCCTGGTCCAGGAAGATCCCACATGCTACAGGATAACTAAGCCCACATGCGACAACTACTGAACCTGCGCTCTAGAGCCATGAGCACAATTACTGAACCCACGTGCCACAACTACTGAAGCCCACACACCTCGAGCCCCTGCTCTGCAACAAGAGAAGCCACTGGAATAAGAAGCCCACGCACCGCAACGAAGAGTAGCCCCTGCTTGCCGCAGCTAGAGAAAGCCTATGCGCAGCAACGAAGACCCAACACAGCCAAAAAAAAAAAAAAAAAGGCAATCTACAAACTATGAAAGAATATCTGCAATGCATATATCTGAAAAAAAGTTATGTCCAGATACAGAGTATTTGTACTCGGAACATATAAAGAATTCCTAGAGCTCAATGATAAAAAGACACACAACCCAAGTTAAAAAATGGGCAAAATCCTTGCAAGAGTCAGACGTGGGGGCCACAATGAGAAGTTTGGATTTTTTGGACTCTATAAAAGAGTCCAAATGGCCAAGAAGCATATAACAATGTGCTCAGCATCTTTAGTCATTGGAGAAATGCACATTTAAACCATAATGAGGTGATATTACAATCCCTCGAGAATAGCTAAAGATGGGAAAGAGTGACAATATTGATGAGGATGTGGAGCAACTAGAATTCTCATATATTGTTGGTTGGAATGGAAAATGGTGCAGTCATTTTGCAAAAGTGTTTGGCACTTCCTTACAATATTAAACATAAACCTACCCTTCAACCAGCAGTTGCATTCCTGGGGGTTTACAAAAGAGAAATGGAAACAAATAGCCACAAAAAGACTTGTGCATGAATGCTTGTATCAACTTGATTCGTAATAACCCCAAGCTGGAAACAACCCAAATGTCCCTCAGTCAGAGAATGGACAAATTGTGGAATACTCACAGATGGAAAACCACTCAGCCATAAAAAAGAATGAACTACGGATACAGAAAACCACACGAATGCCTTATCTGCCTGGAAGAAGACAGACATGAAAGAGTACATACCATATGATTCCATTTATGTAAGTTCAAGAACAGGCAAAGCTAGTGAATGTTGATGCAAAAAGAAGAGTGGTTGCCTGTGGGGGGCAGGGACTATGAAAAGGAGCAAGAGGGCACTTTCTGGGGGGCATGGGAACGTTCCATGATCTTAATTGGCGTGATGGTTACATAGGTAGATAATGGACCAGAACTCATGCATTTATGCTCTGTGCATTTCACTGTATATAAATTTTACCTTAATAATAAATATTAGATCACCATGCCTGATGTTTGGGGCAGAGTGGAACAGGAGGCCAGCTGGGAGGTTGTTACAGTAGTCCAGGTGCAAGATGATGGTGGGAGATGTTAGAAGTGGCCAGAATTGGGGTCTCTTTTGGAGGGAGGGTAAGGACTGGATAGCCCAGTAAGCAACAATCTTGTTTAGAGCAGGCCCCAGATGACTGAATCCTTGAAAATTTATTTATTCTATTTGTATATTTTACTCTGATTCCTTCTCTTTCTAAAATAATTTAAGGCTCATTGTAAAAAAGGACATGTATTCAGTAAGACTGAGACGATGTAACTAAAATAGGGAAATTGAAACTAGAAGACAGAAGAAGCACATATGCCAGTTTGGGGACTGATGTTAGAAAACTAAGATCAGGAACCTGTTTTTGCTCAGTCCTCTTGGTAGGGCTCCTAATGGGGCCCACTGATGGGTTATAAAGGGGACAGCAAGGGTCTTTAAGATCAGAGGGAAGACAGCTCAGATTATAGATTCCCAAGCAATGTTGAATCAGTTGATTTTAGTTGAAGAAAAAGATTTGTCTTTTAGAGACTCTCTGGGCTTATAAAACCAAAAATGTACATTTTTGTAAAATTTGATTTGTAACAGAAATATTACATCATGAAGGTCTGATACATCAAGTGCTCTACAAAGAAATGGGGTTTATTTTAGGGAAAACTACCTTCCTTCTGTTTGAGACTGAATTTATTAAGCAGAAATGTAAATAGCATGGGGTATAATTTTGGATAAAATACAAGTTTCAGTATATTCTCCATACATATATGGAATCATTATCATTAAAAATTACTATAAACTAACAGTCTGATATGGGAATTGAGTTTGACTTGAATGTATTAAATCTAAATGAAGGCAGCTATTGATACAGTAGAAATACTGCAAAAATGTATGCTGAAAAATGCATTAATTATTGATTGATCATTATCAGTATGGGCAGTTCAGTATGCTGCCAATTGAATGTGAGGGGAACCTTGTCAATATTTGACAGTCTTTAGGAACAATTAGTGGATCGGAAATGAAAGAAGAACTGAAGAGAGAATTTACGTGCGGAAAAGATATTTAAAAATATATGCTAGTAAGGAAATCCATCAAATCAAGCCTCATCTTAGTTCTGGAACTTTTGCTCAATGTCTTGAGATGGACCAGCCCAAATGAATGCTTAAATCAACATCACAGCATTAATGGCGAACTCCTACGGCATTGCCCATTGGATCTAATAGCAAAGATCGTGGTCCTGTGCAGAGATTCGGGAAGGAAAAGAACTGTCATGAACAATTTATAATGCTCCAGGGTGGCTACATTTGGGATGGGTTCTTTAGCAAATGTGACTGCAATTTATTTCAAACTGGTGAGTAAAAATGACCACAGCTGGATACCACCAATGACAAAGTCATTCTCCTGCCTCCACAGTGTAAATGGAGAGAATGAAATATGAAGAAAACCATGACCGGTTGGAGATTCTGAGGGATTTACTTAGTCCTGATGGTTAAGGTTTGGCTCCAGCAGAGCAGGTGGTTTAAGGGGAGGAGGGGGTTGTTGGAATGAGGTGGGCTGGGGTGACTGTCAGCAAGGTTACCTGGCACTGGGACGTGTTGGTGTCAGGTGCTCTTTTGCGACAAGGCTGGTGGTACAAAAGAGGGGTGGGCTGGCAATAAAGATTGGACCACCCAGGGTCCCGGGGCTCCCTCCAGCTTAACAGTGAAGGGCATTGAGGGCTGGGGACAAGAGGTCCATGTGAAGAATACAAAGATCTGGTTTCTGGCCCTTTTTCTACCACTTACTAGATGACCCTGGTTGGACAAGTCTTTTGACCTCCCTGAGCCTAGACTTTTCCATCTGTGACATGGGGTCAGCACTTCCTGCCCTGCTCAGCTCCTCCTGGAGGACTGCTGCGGGGATCTGCAGGACAGAGGACCCAGGGGCCCTCCAAAAAAGCCCGCGAATATCCGCTACAGTTGTTTTTTATTATTTGCTGGGAACGAACCCTCCTGTGTGAGCGGATACTGGAGCCAGGCAGTGGTACGTGCTCCAGCCTTGGAGGAGTATTTTAGGAAATAATCAATACAAGATGCACTGGGTTTGAGCCACGATAAGAGTCATAAATTTTGACAGTCTGCTGCTTGATAAAATTAATAATGCTTGAGAGAAACATTGTAAAAATCTATGGGAGGGAAAGCAGAGTGTGTCTGGGGAGAGAGTCTAAGCCAGTGTGGAAACTGTCCTCTAAGGAAGGTCGGCTCCTCCTCCCGCCGGTGGGGAGGTTTACACGCACATACGCACACGTACACACAGGCATACACACACCACACACATATGCACTTGTGCACATGGGCAACAAGCACCAGCTTTGTTGGCTGTGTCTCAGAAGAGACTGGTGAATCAGAAAGGCTAGCATTAATTCCAACAACAGATAATTGGAATTACCTTTGGAAGAAATGCCACCTGCCTCTGAAATTCTAAAATAAAACAGCGACAGTGTTCTTGCCCTGTCCCACTTCTCGCTGGTGGAGAAGAGTGTGCTTGTGTAGCTGTGGGATTCGAGGCTGCTGTGCACAGCAAGGGAGAAGAGGGTAACATAGGGTGACCAGACCTCATGGTTTTTAATCAAAGCCCTGAGATGCTCTGTGGTTAGAAAGGAAGGGGAAGAATACTGCTTTTCCTGTGTCCAGAATGTTCCCAAATCTTCCAAATCCTCTGTCTGGGAAGATTGTCCAAGACATCAAGATTGTCACCTGGACTTGTGCCAGCTGCTCACTGTTGGTGGGAGCGTCGGTGAAGAGATGCTGCAGGTCTGAGTTGCTATGTAGAACCGTGGTAGTGGTGAGGCGGCCCAGGGACAAACTTGGTTAAGGCCATGTGAGGCCAAAGGGGAGTCCGCCAGGGGCTGGCCTCCATGCACATGCAGTTGACTTGCTATCGTGTGAGTCTTTAACTACTTCGTCTGTGGTCAGAGACCAGACGACCCCATTAAATAAGGATGAACAGATGTTCACTACCATATATAAAAGAGATAAACAACAAGGTCCTACTGTACAGCACAGGGAACTTATTCAATATCTTGTAATAAACTATAATGGAAAAGAATCTGAAAAGAAAAAAATATATATATATGTAAAACTGAATAATTTTGCTGTACACCTGAAACTAACACAATATTGTAAATCAACTATACTTCAATAAAAGTTTTTTAAAAAGGGATGAAAACATTGGCTACTGTTCAGTAGAGTGATGGAATTACTCTTAATTTAAAAATTGCTTTTGCTGTGTTGAATTTTTTATTGTAAAAGTAACATCTGTTTATTATTTTAAAAAATGTTAATTTAAACGTTCAGAAAAAACCGTAAGGAAATCTTGACATTGGGTCTGTCATGTTTTCAGGCAGAGAAAACAAAGAATTTTGTCAGTCGGAGCCTGGTCATAGGAGAAGTCCTCTCATAGCAGACATGGCCACAGGAGTAAAGGTGAGAGACACTGGGCAGCCTGCCCTTCATGAACTGATGGTTTTGAATGACAAGGAGTAAAAAAAGAAGAAAAAAAAAAAGACTCCATAGGCATCAGGCTATTCCTGCACTAGATGTTTATAAGATGGTACACCTTTCAACCCATCCCCCTTGGGGACTTCCAAGACTTCCAAGACTTCCTCTTCAACCATTATACTCAATACTGTATTTGTTTTTCTTTGCTTTTCTTTTTGTAAAGCTTTTTTGCATTTATGTCAATCAATTTCCTTTATTCTAATTTTATACAGACAGTATCGTAGTCATTTGTGATGTACTTTCTTCACTTAAACATTATCACTAAGATTGATCTATATTGTTGCATGCCACTGTAGTCATTTTGTTTATTTTTTAAAAAATCTTCCTATTTTGAAATAATAATGCTCACAGGAAGTCACAAAAGTAGTACATAGAGTCATGTGAACCCTTCACCCAGTTTCCTTCAGTGGTGATATCTTATGTAGCTGTAATGCAGTATAAATCAGGAAATCAACATTACTACAGTACTGTTGACTGTAGACCTATTCAGATTTCACTAGTTTTTACACTCAGCTGTGTGTGTGAGTTTGTGTGTGCGTGCACATGTGTAGCTCTATGCAGTTTGGTTCCATATATAGTATCATGCAACCACTACCACAATCAAGATATAGAGCTGTTTCATCATCACAAAGAAACTTACAGTCGTGCCCATTTTCTTTTTTTTTTTTTTTGCGGTACGCGGGCCTCTCACTGTTGTGGCCTCTCCCGTTGCGGAGCACAGGCTTCGGACGCGCAGGCTCAGCGGCCATGGCTCATGGGCCCATCCGCTCTGCGGCATGTGGGATTTTCCCGGACTGGGGCACGAACCCATGTCCCCTGCATTGGCAGGCGGACTCTCAACCACTGCGCCACCAGGGAAGCCCAGTCGTGCCCATTTTCAAACGCATACAGCCCCTACCCTATCCCTGTCCTTTGGCAACCACTAATCTATTCTCCATCTGTATGGTTTTGCCATTTCTAGAACGGTATATAAATGGAAGTTCATTAATTTTTGACTACAGAAAGATATTCCTTTGGGTGAATGTGCCACAGCACTTGGAATTCTTAGACTTCTCCATTTTTGCTGATAAAATGGGTATAAAATGGCATTGCACTGTGGGCTTGCTTTGCATATACCAGCTCACCAAGGATGGTAAACAGAATAGCTTGAAAGGTGTGACTGCCATGGCCCCTTCCTGTGCCCTGAGCCTCCCAGCAGGCATGTGGCCCTGCATTTGCCCTCTTCTCCCTCCCTGGACACCACTGCATCACCAAATCAGTCCCTACATGTAAATATCCAGTCCTGATATCCCCAAAGGGGAGAAATTATAATTAGAAAATGATGAATGAATGATCAGGCAAGAAAGTAGGTCAATCATTGATGAGTCCAAGATGGAAACTCTTTCTGTTCTGCAATGTAGACATTTAAAAATGGGTAGGAATTAAAAACGAAGAAATCTGTGAGCACCAGCTGCGGTGAGGGCAGCCACCATTAGGTCCTTTGGGGAAAACTGGCTTCCCTATGATTTCATCCAGGCAGGGTCTCTTCTCTCTGGGATGGGTTGGCTGTGGCTTCCAGAGAGAAGAAAGTCAGCTGAGATGCAGCAAATAGATCCTTCTCTCAGAAATCCTAGAGGGTCCTGGTTGAGACTCATGATCCTCCGTTGGTGCTTTTACCATATGCCCACACCTGCCTTTTCTTTAGCAAGCCTCCGGTGGACCATGACCATGGGAAGTCTTCATGGGGTGTTGCAGCTCTCTGGGTGGGGAGCCCTCTCCTCTCCACCTCCAGGGTCTTGCACTGAGCCTGGTGCACACAGTTGCATAGGGAATGTTTGAGCAAATGAGGGAGGGGCAGCTTGTAGTTTCAAGCAGGACTTAAGAAACATTTCAACCCATTGCAATATGTGGACCTTATTTAGATCCTGGTTCAAACAACAGACTGTAAAGAAAAATTAGACATCAGTTGGGGAAATTTGAAATTGGATATTTGGCAGTATTAAAGAATTATTATTATATTTGAGGTGGAATAATGGTTGTAGGGTCATGCTTTTAAAAAGAGTCTTTAGGGCTTCCCTGTGGTGCAGTGGTTAAGAATCCATCTGCCAATGCAAGGGACACAGGTTCAAGCCCTGGTCCGGGAAGATTCCACATGCCACAGAGCAACTAAGCCCGTGAGTCACAACTACTGAGCCTGGGTGCCACAACTACTGAAGCCTGTGTGCCTAGAGCCCGTGCCCTGCAACAAGAGAAGCCATTGCAATGAGAAGCCCATGCACCGCAACGAAGAGTAGTCCCCACTCTCTGCAACCAGAGGAAGCCTGCGCACAGCAACAAAGACCCAAAGCAGCCAAAAATAAATAAATAAAATAAATAAATTTTTTTAAAAAAAGAGTCTTTATTTTTTACAGATGCATAGGAAATACTACTTAGGGATGAAATGATAGGATGTCTGGGATAAACTTCGAGATCATCTGGGGTATAGAATGGGAGGGTGAATTGGGGGAAAGATGAATAAAATGGATCATGAACTGGGCATCACTGAGTTCATGATACTCTTCTATTTTGTTTGAAATTTTCTACAATAAAAAGCTCTTTAAGAAAGTTTTACTCCTGAGTATCCTAGAAGGAAATTTGAATAGATTTAAGGGACTGGATCTTTAAAAATGCTTCTCTGGTCACATCAGTCTCAGCTGAAAACCCCTTCCTGTTAGCTTTAGAGAAACCCTCCAACCCTTGACATGTCTCACAGGTTTTCGTGTGGTATGGCCCTACACTCACGTCTCCAGACACCTTCTGTGCCACGTAATCCTACCCAGGAGATCTGCTGTCTTGAACTTCTTTCGGTCCCTTGTTTCCATATTTGGACCACTCATGCTATCAACCTAGAATGATCTTTTCCCCTCCTTCACCTGCCTGACACCTGCTCATTCTTCAAGTCCCAGTTCAAGTGTCCTTCCTTCAGGTAAACCTCCCTCAAGCCTGCAGTTTAAATCCCACCTACATGTCATCTGTCTTTTGTGCCTTATAGTATTCTGTCATGGCATGTACCCATTTTTTTATGATCAAGTTTTTTTCGGAGGGGTTTAAGATTAAGTTTTATTGGAGTATAGTTGCTTCACAATATTGTGTTAGCTTCTACTGCACAGCAAAATGCAAGGATTCTGCAGTATATGCAAATCAATCAATGTGACACACAATTAACAAATTGAAGAATAAAAACCATATGATCATTTCAATAGAGGCAGAAAAAGCTTTCAACAAAATTCAACACCAATTTATGATAAAAACTCTCCAGAAAGTGGGCATAGAGGGAACCTACCTCAACATAATAAAGGCCATACATATATGACAAACCCACAACAAACATTATTCTCAATGGTGAAAAACTGAAAGCATTTGCTCTAAGATCAGGAACAAGACAAGGGTGTCCACTCTCGCTGCTATTATTTAACATAGTTTTGGAAGTCGTAGGCATGGCAGTCAGAGAAGAAAAAGAAATAAAAGGAATCTGAATTGGAAAAGAAGAAGTAAAGCTGTCACTGTTTGCAGATGACATGATACTATACATAGAGAATCCTAAAGATGCCACCATAAAGCTATTAGAGCTAATCAATGAATTTAGTAAAGTTGCAGGGTACAAAATTAATAAACAGAAATCTCTTGCACTCCTATACACTAAAAATGAAAGATCAGAAAGAGAAATTAAGGAAACAATCCCATTTACCATTGCAACAAAAAGAATAAAATACCTAGGAATAAACCTACCTAAGGAGGCAAAAGACCTGTATGCAGAAAACTATAAGACACTGATGAAAGACATCAAAGATGACACAAACAGATGGAGAGATATACCATGTTCTTGGATTGGAAGAATCAATATTGTGGAAACAACTATACTACCCAAAGCAATCTACAGATTCAGTGCAATCCCTATCAAATTACCAATGGCATTTTTCACAGAACTAGAACAAAAAATTTTACAATTTGTATGGAAACACAAAAGACCTTGAGTAGCCAAAGCAATCTTGAGAAAGAAAAATGGAGCTGGAGGAATCAGGCTCCCTGACTTCGGACTATACTACAAAGCTACAGTGTTCAAGACAGTATGGTACTGGCACAAAAACAGAAATATAGATCAATGGAACAGGATAGAAAGCCCAGAGATAAACCCACGCACCTGTGGTCACCTAATCTGTGGCAAAAGGAGCCCAGAATATACAATGGAGCAAAGACAGCCTCTTCAATAAGTGGTGCTGGGAAAACTGGACAGGTACATGTAAAAGAATGAAATTAGAACACTCCCTGACACCATACACAAAAATAAACTCAAAATGGATTAAAGACCTAAATGTAAGGCCAGACACTATAAAACTCTTAGAGGAAAACATAGGCAGCACACTCTCTGATGTAAATCGCAGCAAGATTTTTTTTAATTAATTAATTTATTTTTGGCTGCGTTGGGTCCTCGTTGCTGTGTGTGAGCTTTCTTTAGTTGCAGCGAGTGGGAGCTACTCTTTGTTGTGGTGCGCGGGCTTCTCATTGCAGTGGCTTTTCTTGTTGTGGAGCATGGGTTTTCTGTTGTGGAGGCATGTGGACTTCAGTAGTTGTGGAACGCAGGCTCAGTAGTTGTGGCGCACCGACTCTAGAGTGCATGCTCAGTCGTTGTGGTGCACGGGCTTAGTTTCTCCATGGCATGCGGGATCTTCCTGGACCAGGGCTTGGACCTATGTCCCCTGCATTGGCAGCTGGAGTCTTAACCACTGCACAACCAGGGAAGCCCGCAAGATCTTTTTTGACCCACCTCCTAATGAAAATAAAAACAAAAATAAACAAATGGGACCTAATGAAACTTAAAAGCTTTTGCACAGGAAAGGAAATCATAAACAAGATGAAAAGACAACCCTCAGAATGGGAGAAAATATTTGCAAACGAAGCAACTGACAAAGGATTAATCTCCAAAATATACAAGCAGCTTATGCAGCTCAATATCAAAAAAAAACCCAATCAAAAAATGGTCAGAAGACCTAAATAGACATTTCTGCAAAGAATACATACAGATGGCCAACAAACACATGAAAAGATGCTCAACATCACTAATTATTAGAGAAATGAAAATCAAAACTACGAGGTATCACCTCACACGGGTCAGAATGGCCATCATCAAAAATCTACAAACAGGGCTTCCCTGGTGGCACAGTGGTTGAGAGTCCGCCTGCTGATGCAGGGGACACGGGTTCGTGCCCCGGTCCGGGAGGATCCCACATGCTGCAGAGCGGCTGGGCCCGTGAGCCATGGCTGCTAAGCCTGTGCATCCAGAGCCTGTGCTCCGCAACGGGAGAGGCCACCACAGTGAGAGGCCAGCGTACCGCAAAAAAAAAAAAAAAAATCTACAAACAATAAATGCTGGAGAGGGTGTGGAGAAAAGGGAACCTTCTTACACTGTGGGTGGGAATGTAAATTGATACAGCTGCTATGGAAAACAGTGTGGAGGTTCCTTAAAAAACTAAAAATAGAGATACCATATGATACAGCAATCCCACTACTGGGCATATACCCAGAGAAAACCGTAATTCAAAAAGACACATGCACCCCAATGTTCATAGCAGCACTATTTACAATAGCTAGGACATGGAAGCAGCCTAAATATCCATCAACAGAGGAATGGATGAAGAAGATATGGTCTATATCTACAGTATACCCATTTTGGATTGATGTATTTGTTCACAGGTCTGTTGTTTGTCTCTTAGCACCACTAGAGGGCAAACTCCTTGAAGACTGTCTCTGTCTACAGTCTTGGTATGTAGGAGGTGTCAGTACATGAATATTAAATGAATGCATAGAATCAAAACTGTATGGCAGTTACTGAAAAGGTTAAATTTAGAATTACCATATGATCCAGGAGTTCCACTCCTAGGTATATACCCCAAAGAATTAAAAGAGGGACTCAAATAGATACCTGTATACCAATGTTCATTGGCAGCATTATTCACAGTAGCTGATAGGTGGAAAGAAACAAGTGTCTGTCGACAAATGAATGGATAAACAAAATATTGTATATATAAGTGTCTGTCAACAAATGGATGGATAAACAAAATATTGGAGGTACCATGGAATATCATTCAGCCGTAAAAAGGCATGAAGTTCTGATACATGTTACAACACGAGTCTTGCAAACATGATGCTAAGTGAAATAAACCAGACCCATAAGGACAAATATTGTACGATTCCACCTGTGTGAAATTTTGAGAATAGGCCAATATATAGAGGTAGAAAGTAAATTACAGGTTCCCAGAGGCTGGGGGAAGAGGAGAATGGGCACAGGTTGTTGGGGGGTGATGAAAAAGTTTTATAAGTAGTGGTGATGGTTGCACAACGCTGTTAATGTACTTCATACTGCCGAACTGTACGTGTAACAATGGCTAAAATGGCAAACTTTATGTTATAGGTATCATATCACAATAAAAAAATTTTGGAAAATTTAACAAAAATGATGATTCACCCTGTTTGCTTTCCCACACATCATTCATTGCAGGGGAATTTTTTTTCTTGTGCTTGGACACCCTAGACAGTTAGCGGAACGTGTAGGTTGTGCTTCTGGTCCAGCCCAGGAGGCCATGGCTGCCTTTCCTGTTCGTGCTGGAGGGAGACTTCCAGGGAGGGGACGCAGTGCCTCGGGAGCAGGTTGGTCACGACTTCCCCAGATCTCGGTGCCAGCCCAAGGCCCCTGCTGGCTTTCCTGGTCACCTGAGCTAGCCATCAACCTGAGCATCAATTCATCAGTGTCATCTTCACCCCGCAGGCCTGAGCGCCTTCTCTCTGCCGCTGGGTCCATGTCATCCAGAGGCTCCAGGCATCCCTAAGTGCTTTGGACAAACACAGTTGAACTCATGCAGCCAAGTGCCGGCTGAGCCAGGGGCTGCTTGGAGAGTGACTCACAGTGAGGGGGCGGGAAAAGGACAGAGGTGCCAGGGAGACTTTCTCTCCTGAGGGCTTTGAATCCCCACTCTAGCTTGGGAGCCAGCCCAAGGTCTCCCGCCAGGCAGGCTGATGCAATCTGGACGGACTCTACAGCCCAAAGAAACATGACCTGCTTCCTTTTCTTCTTCCCCATGACGGTTAGCTTTCTGCCTTATATGAGTCATCTCACTCTGTCTTAGTTTGCTTGGGCTGCTGTGATAAAATGCTGCAGATCTGCTGGTTTAAACAACAGAAATGAGTTTTCTCACAGTTCTGGAGGCTGGGAAGTCCAAGATCTAGCTGTCAGCTGATTCAGTTCCTGGTGAGGGCCCTTTCTGGCTTGTAGTCTGACCACCACCCAGCGGCTCACCGTGGCGGCCACTTTCTGGGCACCTTTGGTCTGCCTGCCAGGCTGGGCTCCATGCCCCTTACAGGAGGCACCTGCTCAAAGTGTACATTGGGCCAAGGAGTCGTCTGCTTAGAGCCCTCCAGGGGCTCCCCCATTTGGTCAGATTCCCTGCGCTTCAGAGCATGTGGCTTTGGCAACACACGGGTCAGCACGTGGGGGAAGAGGCCCACGTCTGGACGGACTGTGGGAACCAGGGTCCCGCAGGCACTGCCTCGGTTAACTCCTGTAGTTTTCCACAAACCTGTGGGTTTCACTCACCCAGCCCAGTGCTCCTACTAATAGCGTTTAGTGAATGGAGTCTTTCAAAAAGTGGCTGAAACACTCATTGTTTTCCCCTCTCCAAAGAGAAGGAAAAAATGTAAAACCTAGGAAAACTATACTGTAAAGAACGTTTTAGCCACCAGCCAAAGAGATTTAAGGCTGGAAAATTCAACCTGTTTTAGTTTTAGAAAAATATTTTTCTTTAACTTGATTTCCAAGAGGGTTTAGGGGGAAAAAAAATCTACCATCTGGATGGATTCCATTTTCCTGGGTTGGAATTAGTAATGCAATTTGCAGAGTCGGCAGTGATTCCGAAGAGCAGGGCTCTGAGAAATCAGGGCGTTAAGCATCCTCCGAGGATACCTGATGATTCTCCAAATGAAAAGCACCTCCTATGTGAGATGTAATTAGTGAAATTCGTCTATCGTGATGTCAGAGCGTTTTACCTGGTCCAGTGGTGCAGTCTGAGTTGATGGGGCGGCCTTTCTGGAAGTTAGCGTCAGGCTGATCACACACGTGTGGTGCAGGGACTGGTCCTCACCAGAGGCTGATGACGGTTCTCAGACAGGAGCATGTGAAGATGCCATTTCTGCTGCTTCCCTGCAAGGTCTTCCTTGGGGTTCACTGTGTCCACTGGGGCTCATGCCATTGCAGTGACCCCAGAAAAAAGGCACCTGTTGGCTGCTATACTCGCAGAGTCCAGGGTATAGCTGGCTTCAGGGGTGGGTGTGTGGGACCTGGTCTCTCTCATCTCTCGGTTTCACCTCACCTTCATCCCACACGTTGGCTTCCTTCACCAGCTCTCGTGATAGCAGGAGGAGCCCTGGCCTCCATTCTTCCAGGTTCCATTGCTTCCAGAAAGAGCTTCTCTTCACCAGTAGCTGACTCGTGTGTCCCAGTGGCAGCTCTGATCGGACCCATCCAGATCACGGGTCCATCCCGAAGCATCCCCGTTGGCCATGATGTTATGCAGTTCGGCCAGTCCTGGGTCCCAGGCTCATCCTAAAGCTGGGCTGGAGGTTGACATTAGCCACGAACCACTTGGACTGATTCTGGGGGAAGAGGGCTCCCCAGAGGGAAACTGGGGCTGTGTTTCTAGGAGTGGGGGCATGCTGACCGGCAGGCACAGCAAATGTCTGTACACCTGAGCTCTTCCGTCTTTGCAGTCCATCCCCTGCTCCCTTCAAACGGCCCTGCTCGAGCCACCCTTCCTTCTCTTCTGAATCCTCGCAGCAACCGTATGAAGGGCTGTTAGGTGTCAGGAAGCTTGAGTGTGAACCCCAGCCCTGCACGCTTTCTCAGGTGCAGCTGTGTCCTCTCCTGAACCTCAGTGTCCCCATCTGTCACATGAGAGGGACGGTGTTTTCTTCCCAGGGGCGTCACGAGGGTCAGTGAGTATGTGGAGCCCAGAGTCTGGAAGGCGGGAGGGCTCAGGAAGTGGAGGCTCGTCGTTCAGTGCATTTGTCCGATGGGAAAACTATGTCATTGTGTCATTGTCCAAGGCCCCACAGCCAGCTAGTAGCTGAGCTGGGATTTGAGCCTGGCCTGTCTCATCCCGAGCCAAGTGCCTGCTCGTTCTGCAGCCTGGCCTCTTCTGTTGACCTTCCTATTTGTGGAGGGTTTCTCCTGGTACAGCTCACCTCTGCAGGCACCTGGGGTCAGTGCATAAACGCTGTTGCACATCTTCAGTGTACCAGGCACTAAGCTAGACCCTGAGCAGACAAGGCAGAACGAACATTCAGAGCAGTCATTTGATGGGGTGAACCGGGCAGCCCCGAGGGTGGAGGACGGATGCTTCGTGCCCTAGGGGTGACCTCTCCAAGAGAGGAAACCGTGTGAGCTGTGTCTTCCCAGAGGAACTGGGGCTGGACAGGCAGTGAGGGGAAGGATGTGGATACCTTGCCACTTTAGTGGGGCGTATGGAAAGCTTGATGAGCTGATCGGTGTTCCTTGAGTGGAGTTTGCCCAGTGGGTTTGGTCATCATTAAATTGTTGACTCTTGCTAACTATGGCCTGTAATCTCCTTGTTTCCAGTGTGGAATAATTTATTGGCTATTTGGTGGTGCCGTCAGGAATCTCGGAAGCCCAGCACGTGTAACTAAATGGCTTCAGCCACTCCAGGTATGGCACGTACCTCCATAGATATCATCTATGGAGAGACTTAAAAATTCACAGTAGTTAGGAGTGTGTGTGTGTTTGCAGAAAAAGAAAATAAAACAGAGAATTAGTGCCAGCCAGAACTTCGTTTGAAAGGAGAATTTAAGACTACTTTTTAAAATTGCACTGAGTCTGTCATATTGTCATCACATTAGCTGTCACCAGACTGAATTTTTACAATTATCTCCAACTCACCGCTCCCTTTCTCGCCGACATTCTTAATGATCTGAGAGGTAAGCAATTAGAGCAGCCGTCTGACTAGCTGATTCCCTTCTAACACCCAGTAAACTCCAGGAGCAGAAATACACGGGGATGTTTGCGATGACTGAGAGGGGCCACAGGAGCAACGTGAGAAGGATCCAGATGGAAGCCTCCTTTGACCTCTCTGCACAGGTGAGGATTCTGCCCGTTGGCGGTTCTAGGCAGCGGACCTGTACACAACGGACTCTCCTTTCTCCCGAGTCCACCTTCCCCCCTGCTGTGTGTGCTCTCAGGCGAGAGGGTGCTCAGATTCAGAAGAAACGCCTAAGTGCTTTAGTGGACATAGGCTCAGCCTTCCTGAGTCTAACACCAGCCAACACTTACACAGCACCTACTGTGGGATGGGCACTGCTCCAAGCCCGTTATGTACACTCATTAACTTAATGCTTTGGAAAACCTCGGTGAGAACGGGACCTAATCCATTCTGTGGTCCTTCTTAACAGTAGCAGGTAAATGGGTGGAAGAGCGGTCTCTGTTGGCGTGTTCCATCGCACCGGGTGTGATGTGTGTGGCAGGAGGGCACTGTGTGTGCTGGGGCCTCCTTCTGGGAGCCAGGTCCTCGGTGCTGGCATGATGCAATGTCTGTACCTGTGACCTGCACACAAATCCACATGGCAACTGAAATAAAATTTCACAGCACAGGGGCTTGCCTGGTGGCGCTATGGTTAAGAATCCGCCTGCCAATGCAGGGGACACGGGATCGAGCCCTGGTCAGGGAAGATCCCACATGCCGCGGAGTAACTAAGCCCGTGCACCACGACTACTGAGCCTGGGCTCTAGAGCCCACGAGCCACAACTACTGAGCCCACGTGCCACAACTACTGAAGCCTGCGTGCCTAGAGCCCGTGCTCTGAAACGAGAAGCCACTGCAGTGAGAAGCCCGTGCACCACAACTAAGAGTAGCCCTCTCTCACGGCAACTAGAGAAAGCCCGCGTGCAGCAACAAAGACCTGATGCAGCCAAAAATAATAAATAAATTAATTCATTCATTAAAAAAAAACAACAGTAAAATTTCACAAAACAATCTGACTTTATTATATGGGATGAACTCCAAAATGTTGGTAAGACCCTCTAACTTGACATCTCTCCACAAATGGGTCACAGCAAAAACCCTGCTCTGTAAATCCCACCCCCGTCCCCATCTCTTTAGCTCCTATTCTCAACACCCTGGTGGGTGTTGCCTCATACATGTGCGTGTGGTGACTCAGTCTTCATTTTGGATGAGGTTGTCCTTTGCTTTTGTTGTTGTTGTTGTTGTTGTTTTCTATTTTCTTCCCTCATTTTAAAAAAGTATTTTTTTATTGTAGTTGCTTTTATTATAGTTGCTTTACAATGTTGCATTAGTTTCTACTGTACAGCAAAGTGAATCAGCTATATGTACACATATATCCCCTCTTTTTTGTATTTCCTTCCCGTTTAGGTCATCACAGAGCATTGAGCCGAGTTCCCTGTGCTATACAGTAGGTTCTCATTAGTTAGCTATTTTATACATAGTATCAATAGTGTACATATTTCAATCCCAATCTCCCAATTCATCCCACCTCCCCCCTTTCCCCTTGGTATCTATACACTTGTTCTCTATGTCTCTGTCTCTATTTCTGCTTGTAAATAAGATCGCCTGTACCAGTTTTTTCAGATTCTGCATATTTGGAATCTGGAGTTTTGTTCCCAGGATTTTTCTGACCCAAGAATGCTAGATGGAGGTGGTCAGCACTTAGAATGACAGATGCAGGTGAGGGTTTTTTTTTTTTTTTTCTGGTACACAGGCCTCTCACTGTTGTGGCCTCTCCTGTTACGGAGCACAGGCTCCGGACGCGCAGGCTCAGCGGCCATGGCTCACGGGCCTAGCCGCTCCGCGGCATGTGGGATCTTCCTGGACTGGGGTACAAACCCGTGTCCCCTGCATCAGCAGGAGGACTCTCAACCACTGTGCCACCAGGGAAGCCCCAGGTGAGGGTTTTGTTGGAGGATGTCCTGCCTTTCCTCTGTCCTGATGCTAGTTCTCTACAGCAGCCAGTGATGTCCAAGGTCATAGTAAGAACCAGAATAAGGACTGCCACTTTCTGAATGCTCCCTCTGTGCCAGGTCTGTGTCAAACTCTCTCTGTATAGTATAGTATACCACACTCCGTCACAGCAACAATCCCATGAACGTGGTAATAAGCCACTTCTGTGCATTGAGCACGTGTGCTAAGTGCCAGGCTAAGCACTCTGAATGCAACATTGTGTTAAATATTCTATAATGTTATAGGAAGATATCCTTGTCCCCATTTTACAGGTGGAGAAACTGAGGCTCACAGAGGTTAGGAAACTGACTTATGGCTATGCAGTTAACGAGAGAATCTCAGGTTCAAGGGGGATTGTCCTTAACAACTTAGCTTTCTTGATGGGACACTGACCAAACGTCTTTGGGGTTTTGGCTGCCCAATTTTTTCTCCCGAAACCGTGGTATTGAGGTCACCTTGCTGTCATCAAAGGGAAAAAAATCCCACTCACAATTCTTATTTATTTGTTTCTTCTTACAATTATTATTATTGTTTTTTTGTACAGAAATCATTTCCCTGTGTTAGTCCCATTTTCCCCAAACAGCATAAATGATTTAGCTCCCTGCTGCGCTATGGCAGCTGCCACTCTCGGCAGGGGAGTTGCAAAGTTGAAATCGTAATGATGAGAAGACGCTGGTGAACGTGCTGCTTCCCGAGGGAGGGAAGAAGCCCATCATAAGCTCAGGCCACTGAGGGTTGGCTTGGCAGGGAATGGCTTTCTCCTTCATTGGTTTCTGTGTTTTCCTCTTCATTTCCCTTTTTAAATGTTAGAGCATATCAAATGAGCCCCCTCTCCCTCCAGGGCAGTTTCAATCTCTTACATTTTTTGGTTGGGCATTCCTGTGGGTTGGTTGTTTTATTTTTATTTTTGGATGATGGATTGAGTAGCGGCATTGAGAGTTTCAAGGTAAGAGAGAGTTTTATTTTTACAGTTGAGGCAAAATCGCAAAAATAAATGAGGCTAAGAGCTCTCTGGCCAAGGCCGTCTCTTTGAGTGCTTGCAGGACCGACCGTTTTGTTGGCCTTCAACAGTTAAAATAGGAACCAACACACATGGCGTGCATTATTTAGATCCAGCTTTTTAAAAAAAATTTATTGGAGTATAGTTGATTTACAATGTGTTAGTTTCAGGTGTACAGCTAAGTGAATAAGTTATACATATACGTAGGTCCACTCTTTTTTTTTTTAGATTCTTTTCCTATATAGGCCATTACAGAGTATTGCACAGGAGTTCCCTGTGCAATACAGCAGGTTCTTATTGGTTATATATTTTATATATAGTAGTGTGTAGGGGACTGACATAGATCCAGCTTTGATGCCAGAGTTTTGGCTGAGGCAGACTTTCCACATCAAGTATTTTTGCCAGAAGTGACAAATTTCCTTTCCCAGATCAGGTGCTGATGGGAACAGATGCCCTCTGTCCCGTCCTTGCCCCACCAGAGCTTTCCTGCCAGGCCAACCTTTCTCTGTTACTTCCCTTCCCACCCTAAGGTGTCAGCATCCCCTCAGCACGTGAGTTTTGTTGCTTGTTACTGCACCCACCAGACTCACAATAACTCCTTTCTTTAAGAAGTCCTGGCTGGCCTGATAAGACAAGGGCAGCAGCCTCCAGAGACTTAAACAGAGCTTGTCCATTTATGTTTCTGAAAAGCCCTCGCCTGTGTTAAAAGTTTCTCTGTGCACATACGTGTCAGGGAATGTTTCCTTGGGCTCCAAGACTGTATTTCTTGGCCAGAGGGAAAGCGCATCCTGTATACTTAAAAATCTGAAATCTGAGATGATCTTTACATGATCAATAGCTTGTCGGTTTGGTTCGGCCACATCTTCGATATTGTCAGCTTTGATTAAGTTTGCTGTTCTGCCTTTTCACCATTCCACCCTCCCTCCCCTGCTCCCCACCCACCCCGGCCTCTCCGACCTGTCCCAGGTACCTGGTATCCAGAGCTGGCAGTTATGGTCCGTCTCTCCTTAACACGAGGTTGAAGGGTATCCCAGGTGGTAAGCAGAATGAGGGAGGACCCAGAAGGGAATGGGGGCATTTCCATGGTGATCCTGTTCTAGCTCCGGGAGAGGAAGAAAAAGAAGGCAGAGTTTTGAGCAGAGTGAAAACAAAAAAGTACATTTTTCCCCCTGCTTATTCCTGACCAGTACTAACTTCGGACTGTTTTGAGCTGGAATCCTTGGTCATATCATGGAGGCGAGCTAGATGGCATGTTCTAAGGTTCTTTCCCTGATAAGATAGAGAATTGTTGACAAATGCTTTTTGGTTTAAGGGCTTATCCATATGAGCTTTTGAGGGAACCTTTTATTATTATATTCAGTGATGAGGAAAATGGAGAGGCTGGTTCTGAAACAATCATCCCAAGGCTTAAATGAGGTATTTCTTTTTATAAAAATCAAAATTGTCTGGGCTGAGAATCTAATCAATGGTAGGAATGGGTCACGGTTGCCTAGTAGGCTTGTTTGCGTCCCGGTGTGCACATTTAACCTTTGGTTAGTTAGCGGCCATTTAAACAACAGACCCATACCTTAAAGGTAAGAACCTTCAAGACCCAGGAGACAGTGGAGGGCATGAGGAACCAAGCTATTGGTCCAGAAGGGGCAACGCCCAGTAGACAAAATGAAATACATAGACATGGACTCATCGAACTAGGGGCCCCAGATCATTGGATGTTCCATCCTTTCTTGTGAATCTCGAAGGTGGAGTGTTTGGGGGCAAGGGGCATGTGCAGAGCTGAATACGTATCAGCAGGACTTTTAGGGGTTTGGTGCTGGATTATTTAGAAGTCAGAAACTCAGTGTGGAGTAGTCTAGAGAGAAAGAAGCACAATGAAGAAAGCCTTTATACATTAAAGCCATAGGCTCAGACAAATAGTACACATGCCCATGCAATATTACACAGAAGAGAGACCGGGAAGAAGTGAATGAACAACTTTCATCCATCGACAGGTGGCAACGTATTTTCCTGATTGGACTAGTCATTGACAAAGCACTTTAATTTCCAGTCATTTTCAGAGTCAAGGTGGAGGTAAACAGTGCACACTGCCGTGGTAGCATGGTGGTGTTGAGCTCACGAGGTTGAATTAGGCGACTTTGCGTCGTCTGTGCCTTTTCTGTGAAATCACCCGAGTGGGTGCAGCTACACGGCATGGATCTGCTTCACAGTGTTCATTGCACTGAACCCAGGAGTTGTAACGAGCCATAAGAAAGAAAACTCTGTTGCTTTGCTGTTTCTGTGTAGGAGTTTGTAATCGACACACCATGCGAAAATGCTGAGGAGATGTACATTGGAAACGCCATGTACGGGAATTATGCAGCAGTCTTTGCCCAGCTCATCATAAACGGAAGATCTCAAGGTTTGTTACCGACACAGAAACCTAGGATATTTCCCTTTACTAGTACTATTCTCCCGTGAGTACTTTACACAGAAAACCCACCTCAGAGGGCTGTTTCTACCTTGTAAAAAATTCAGCACTAACGTTATCTCCTAAATATACATGATGAGACGATTTATCATTACATTCAACATTAGACACTATAATGGGCAGTGCACAGTCATAGAACAAAATGAATTTCAAGATCAACATAATTGTACACTGTCCCAGGAAATGAGCAAAGCTTTGATTATATCTTTAGAGACCGTAGTGTCTCTTCACCTTCCTTAGGGCCCCACTGTTTCATCGTTCCTGTCCACGATGAAAATGGAAGCAGGTACCCACGAGTGACAGCTATTGATATGATGTATAAAGGTGAGTCCCCAGGTGACCCCTCTCCCACCCTTCTTTGCGCTTCCTGCCTGTTCCCTACCCCACCCAGTGAGAATCTAACCTAACTCATGAAAGCAGTGAAGGCAGAGAAGACTCTGATTTTGAAGCCTGATTAGTCTTCTGTGTATGGCAGTTAGAGAAGGTTGCAGACTGCCATTTATGAACATGCATTGGTCCCATTTCTCCCAGCCTCTCCTGTTTACTAGTCATGAGGCAGCTCTGTCCCCAGCTGTTTCATCTCCTCTCTCCTTCTTGGACTTGTGGGCCCTCAGAGGGCAGGTTGTTGTTCTCTCTTTCATGGCCCTGAGCCACCAGCCTCTGTGGGTCCTAAGGATTGCCTCCGTGGACTAGTTTGCTAGGGCTGTTGTACTCACACTGAGTGGCTTAAACAACAGAAATGTATTGACTCACAACTGTGGAGGCTACGAGTCCGAGGTCAAGGTGTCAGGGGAGTTGGTTCCTTCTGAGGGCTGGGATGGGGAGGGTATTCTCCAGACCTCTCTCCTTGGCTTGTAGGTGGCCATCTTCATGTTCACACGGCGTTCTCCCTGTGTGCTTGTCTGTGTCCAATTTCCTCTTTTTATAAGGACGCCGGTCATTTGAATGAGGGCCCACACATGCCCTCATTTTAACTTGATCGCCTTTGTACAGACCCTTTCTCGAAATAAGATTACATTCACAGGTATTAGGGGTCAGGACTGCAACATATGAATCTTGGGGGAGACACAATGCAACCCAGAATGCTTGGTGAGAGCAGGCCATGCCTGTGGGCTCCACTGGTTGTCCCCAGCCAAGTGAAGCCAAAAACGCAGGTGGGGGGGCTTCCCTGCTGGCGCAGTGGTTGGGAGTCCACCTGCCGATGCAGGGGACATGGGCTCGTGCCCTGGTCCGGGAAGATCCCACATGCCGCGGAGCGGCTAGGCCCGTGAGCCACGGCCGCTGAGCCTGCGCGTCCGGAGCCTGTGCTCCGCAATGGGAGAGGCCACAGCAGTGAGAGGCCCGTGTACCGCAAAAAAAAAAAACAAAAAAACAAAAAAACAAAAAACCCAAAAACCAAAAACCAAAAAAAAAACGCAGGTGGGGGGAGAAGGGAAAAAAGAGAGAAGAAAGAGCAGAAGAGAAGGGGGAGGAGACGATCCTCTGGAGGATGGGGCTAAGCTCACCCTGGCCCCGTAGGGATATTGACCACCGTGTGCCTGCAGGAATGGGCTGCAAGTGCTTTAGGTGACTGAGGCCCTGATCCCTTGAAAACACCTGGCGTGTCAAGTGCTGTTGAGAGTAGAGGGGTCACCCAGCCCTCATGAACTGGTGCCAGACATTCATGACACTGGCAAACCCAGAAAGTCTGAGCTGGTTTCCTTGTAAGCACCACTGTGACCTTGTCAAGGGGTGATGTTCTAAATAAGACCTGCACTAAAAAAAGATCTTTTCTCCCAGAGTAAGTCTCCCTAAGTGTGAGATGAACAAAAAATCGACCCCAGATTCCGACAGGTGTTCTGAGGAAATGGGTCTGGCAGATTTTAAGAAACTTCTTGGGAGGTGGTCACCCTACCCACCCACTGCTGTCTCTCTGGCCGTTTCCCAATGTCTTCTGGGCATTTGCTGTCACAAATTCACCCCGTGTTCTGGGGAGGAAGCACCGAGAAGTGGGAGGAATTTGAGTTCTGCGTTCACTGGTGGGCGTAAGGGGCTTTCCTCCTTCTCTGTGTTCAGTCTGATGTTCTTTCAGTTGCCTAGAATTCTCCCTTTTCTAGTCACAGCAACTGCTCAGGTGGGAAGCTGTGTCCCTGCCAGACCCCACCCCCCAGCTGGCCTCAGAGCAGGTGGGCTGCCCAGAGGGTCTAGCATTTTCTCCTCTATTCTTGGTAGGGAGGAGGGGGCTGGAGAAGCAGGCACCACTCTTCATGGAAACAAGCAAACAGCATCCCCACCCCAAATAAGAAAGCAGCAACAATTCTGGAAGTGAGATAAAGGGCTTTGCGTTTTAGCAGCGATAGACCTGGGAAGTGGCCCGGACAGTATTTCTGATGCACATAAACTTGCCCCCTACAGCTCCGTTTCCCGTCTGCTCTCTCTAGGTCTGCATGGTGTTGATACCGGGATTCTGAGATATGGCAAGGTTCGGAGACCAAGGGAGAACCTGTTGGAGAAGTGAGTAGTTGTCTCCTTAACTCGGACTTGCTGTGCGTGTGAGCTCTTTGCCCTCCTTCCCAGGCCTGGTTCCTGGGTCTCATAGGCTGTACATCCAGAGTGTCTTCTCATAACCCTCCTACAATTTTACTGACAATTAATTGAGAAATGTAGGTAAGCAAATCAAAAAAATTTTTAAATTATCCCAAATGCTATCACCCAGACACAATGTTTGTTATACTTTCATATATAACACTTTAGACTTTTCTCTATGAGGTTATATCTAAAGAGAGAGAGAGATGTTTGATTTTCACTGAATGAGGTCCACTTAGAAATTCTATTTTTTATAACTTAAAACTTTTTATAAACTCTGTTTCACATTATATGTCCAATGTTTCTGTGCAACAATAAATACACATAGGCATTATCATTTTTATTTTTATTTATTTATTTTATTTTTGGCTGTGTTGGGTCTTCGTTGCTGCACACAGGCTTTCTCTAGTTAGGGCGAGCGGGGGCTACTCTTCATTGCGGTGCGCGGGCTTCTCATTGTGGTGGCTTCTCTTGTTGTGGAGCACGGGCTCTAGGCATGCAGGCTTCAGTAGTTGTGGCACATGGGCTCAGTAGTTGGGGCTCGTGGGCTCTAGAGTGCAGGCTCGGTAGTTGTGGCGCACGGGCTTTGTTGCTCTGCGGCTGTTGCTCTGCGGCATGAGGGATCTTCCCGGACCAGGGATAGAACCCGTGACCCCTTCATTGGCAGGTGGATTCTTAACCACTGCGCCACCAGGAAGCCCCTATCATTTTTAATATTGCCATAATAGACTGTTAAATGATCTATAAGTTATGTATCAATCCCTTATTGTTGGTATTTAGGTTATTTCCTTAAAATTTTTTTTGGCTATCATAAAATAATTAGTGTTATTGCCTCCTTTGTGGATGACAGGAGATAAGGTACCATCCTTCAGCTTCAGAGACTGTTCTAACCAGTACTGATTGGGTGGATAATATCAGAGGTGCTTAGTGTCATTTCCCAGTATCCCTCAGTGAGGTCAGATGGGTGAAAGAACGAGGTGAAGGTTGCTTCTACAAGTGCATTCCATCCCCTGGATGGAGCCCCAGGGGTTCACTGTGCTCTTTGCAGAGGCTAAGAAACACCAATTAACTTTACTTTTCTCAGCAGCATTTCATGTATCCAATAAAAATCCTGAACTACAGTGATATTTAAAATTGTGAAGAAGCAAGCCATCAGGCTTGCTGCTTGCTTTCCTATAGATTTTCCTTTAACGCTTTACTCCTTTTTACTTTTTATTTTTAATTAATTTTTATTGGAATATAGTTGATTTACAACGTTGTGTTAGTTTCAGGTGTACAGCAAAGTGAATCAGTTATACATATACATATATCCACTCTTTTAGATTCTGTTCCCATATAGGTCATTACAGAGTATTCAGTAGAGTTTCCTGCACTATACAGTAGGTTCTTATTAGTTATGTATTTTATATATAATAGTGTGTATATGTCACTCCCAGTCTCCCAGTTTATTCCACGCCTCCCTTTCGGCCTTGGTAACCATAAGTTTGTTTTCTACATCTGTAACTCTATTTCTGTTTTGTAGATAGGTTCATTTGTACCATTTTTTAAGATTCCACATATAAGTGATATCATATGATATTTGTCTTTGTCTGACTTACTTCATTCAGTATGACAATCTCTAGGTCCATCCATGTCGCTGCAAATGGCATTATTTCATTCTTTTTTATGGCTGAGTAATATTCCATTGCATATATGTACCACATCTTCTTTATCCATTCCTCTGTCGATGGACATTTGGGTTGCCTCCATGTCCTGGCTATTGTAAATAGTGCTGCAATGAACACTGGGGTAACTTTACTCCTTTTTACTGCCTGCAAGTTCTTGCCAGTAAATAAATGTCACAGATGCCAAAAGTTTAAGGAAGATATGGTGGAAACAAACTTAAAATGGACCAAATTCTGGTTGACATTTTTCCCTCTGTGAATTGGTAAGAAATGAAATGGAAACAACAAAAGCATCTTTGTAGTTGTCCTGGTGGGTGATGAAGGCCCCAGGCCTCCTCAGGAATGACCAGTGCCCATGCCAGCAAATCATAGGACCACCAGCCTTCCCCAGAGGTGCCTGTACCTTTCCTGGTGACTAATCAGCATCACTCCACTCTCGGAGATGGGGAAGAGGGAAGGAAAGCCACAGATTTGGAGGTCTGCACTTTTCACCCATACTAATAGGATCTTAGTGGACTGGACAGTCCTCAGCCAGAACCTGGACCCACTGGCTTAGCATTCATCCAATGCACTAGGGATTAGAAATTCAGATTCAACCAGAAAGAAAAATGATAGGGAGCTACACGGTCTGTAGAAAATATGAGAATATATAGAATATTCTTTGGTAAGCAAGATTTGATTTAAAAGCCATTCCATTGATATTTAAGCTGCACCCCAAATACTACAGAACAGTAGAGGCAACACACTTTGGGGGTGTTGGTTTATCATTTGATCAAAAAGGGGTCTGTAAGCAGATGTACAGATTCAATGAAATTCCTGTCAAAATCCCAGCTGCCTTTTTTTTTGAAAAAAGTGAGAAACTGGTTCTAAAATTCATATGGAAATGCAAGAGACTCAGACTACCCAAAACAATCTTTTTTTAAATTAGTTTCTGCTTTATAACAAAGTGAATCAGTTATACATATACATCTGTTCCCATATCCCTGCCCTCTTGCGTCTCCCTCCCTCCCACCCTCCCTATCCCACCCCTCCAGGTGGTCACAAAGCACCGATCTGATCTCCCTATGCTATGCAGCTGCTTCCCACTAGGAGAACAAAGTAGGAGGACTCACATCCCTGATTTGAAAAATTACTACAAATCTACAGTTATCAAGATAGTGTGGCATTGGCATAAGGCTAGATGTATGGACAATGGAAGAGATAGAGGATCTAGAGATAAATCCTTGCACTTACGGTCAATTGATATTCAACAAGGGTGACAAGATAATTTAATGGGGAAAAATCGTCTTCTCAACAAATGGTGCTGGCACAGCTGGATATCATAAGCATGAAGTTGGACCTTTACCTCATATGATATACAAAAATTAACACAAGATGGATCACAGGTCTAAATGTAAGAGCTAAAAGTATAAAACCCATAAAAGAAAACATAGGTGTGCTGGGGCTTCCCTGGTGGTCCAGTGGTTAAGACTCCACACTTCCAGTGCAGGGGGCCCAGGTTCGATCCCTGGTCAGGGAACTAGATCCCTCATGCCTCAACTAAGAGTCCACATGCCACAACTAAGACCCAGGCAGCCAAATAAATAAATATTTTAAAAAAAGAAGACATAGGTATAAATCTTTGTGACCTTGTTTAGGCAATGATTTCTTAGGTGTGACACCCAAAGCACAAGGAACCAAAGAAAAAATAGAAAAATTGGACATCACCAAAATCAAAAAACTTGTGCAGCAAAGGACACTATGAAGAAAGTGAAAAGACAATCCACAGAGTGGGAGAAAATATTTGCAAATCTTATATATCATAAGAACCTAGTATCCAGACTGTAAAAGGAACTATATTACAGCTCAACAGTAAGAAGACAAATGACCCAATTAAAAATGGGCAAGGGCTTCCCTGGTGGCGCAGTGGTTGAGAGTCTGCCTGCCGATGTGGGGGACGTGGGTTCGTGCCCCAGTCCGGGAGGATCCCACATGCCGTGGAGCAGCTAGGCCTGCGAGCCATGGCCGCTGAGCCTGTGCATCTGGGGGAGAGCCTGTGCTCCGCAACGGGAGAGACCACAACAGTGAGAGGCCCCCGTACTGCAAAAAAAAAAAAAAAAAAGGGCAAAAATATGAATAGACACTTATCCAAAGAAGATATTGAAATGGATAATAAGCACATGAAAAGATGTTCAACATCACTGTCGTTAAGGAAATGCCAATGAAAACCACAGTGAAGTACCACTTTGCGCTCCCTTCATGACTGCAATAAAAGAAACCGATGATAACGAGTGTTGGTGAGGATGAGGAGAAACTGGAGCCCTCATCCATTGCTGGTGGGGATGTAAACTGGTGTTGTCAACTTGGAGAAGAATTTGGCCGTTCTTCAAAAGTTTAACGTCTTCATAGGACCTAGCAATTCTACTCCTAGGTCTTTACAAAGACGTTGTCTACAAGAGAATTGAAAATATATATCCACACAAAAACCTGTGTACAAATGTTCATAACAGTTATTCATAATAGCCAAAGAAAGTGGAAACAGCACAAATATCCATCAACTGATGAATGGATAAACAACATACGGTATATCCATACAATGGAACATCATCTGGCCATAAAAAGAAATGAAGTATCGATACATGTTACAACGTGCGTGAACCTTGAAAACAGTGTGTCAAGTGAAAGAAGCCAGACACAAAGGCCACACTTTGTATGCTACTACTTATGTGAAATGTCCAGAATAGACAAATCCATAGAGTTAGAAAGTAGATTAATGGTTGCCGGGCTCTGGAGTGTAGGGAGTATGGGACAGGACTGCTATGGAAGGGGTTTCTTTTTGGGGTGACGAAATGCTTTGAAATTGAATAGTGGTCATGGTTGTACAACTTCGTGAATATACTAAAAACCGTTGAACTGTACACTTTAAAAAGGTGAAGTTTATGGCAAATGATTTGTATCTCAACAACAAAAAAGTGGATTGATGTGCCGTCTTTACACCCAGGCTCTGGTGTTGGTTTGATGATGGCGGTCCTCATGCCCCTCTTTGTCAGAGTCCACTGCTGAGTTGCAGGATAGTAGTGGTGGGAAATCTGCTCTTACTTTCCATGAGTTGAGCCTTTCTCAGCATCTCCTGGGGAGGCACTTGTCCTGCTCCCCACACTGCTGTCTTGTGAGGGAGGATCCAGGATGGGGAACCCTGTGTGACTTCCCTGGGTGTGCTCGTGGGAGCCACCTGACCTCATTTCTAGGCGCCATGTTCTTCTCTTACATTAACCCCATCTCTCTTTCCCACCTGCCTCTCCCCCACTGCAGGTGTGGTTCTGTGGCTCCAGATGGGCAGTACCACTCCCCCATTAAGGACAAGAGTGTGAGATTCAATGCGATGTTGGCGGTGCTGACCCCTTCGAGACTGGCTGTGACTTTCCAAGCTACAGGCTCTATGGAGGTCACTGACTCTGATGTTAACTTCCCTCGCTGTTTATTCTCTGCACGTTCCAGGGGTGGGTAACAATGTCAGGAGTGGAGCTGCTTGAGCCATGGTTGCTGCAAGGTGGCCGGGGTTGCTGGTTAGATGCTAGTGAGTGCCAGTTGGCGCCGCACAGAGGACCTTTCTGCAGCCTTCTTACCATGGGGTCCCATCTCCCTGCACCCCAGATGTGTGCTGCTGATTACGGTGGGTGGAACATAGGTGGTGCGGCAACAGGGCCACTAAAGATGGTCCTGGGAGAATTGGTTGTTCAGAGCAAACACATCTTCTGGAAAAGCAGCTAAGAGCTGACTCGTGGATAAGGGCATGCGTGCCTTGGCTGAATTCACTGGGGAGCACTGATGCTCGCGCGGCTGTTCGGCGTGTGACAGTCACCATCACAGGCAAGAGTTCATGAGGCCAGACCTCCAGAAGCCAACTCTGCCTCCCATTTCCTCCCGCCCCCTCCTCTGTCTTGGTTTGGAAAAAGCAGCCAGGAGAGAAGAGCTCTGGAAGGCTGCCTGCTCCTCAAGGCACTGCACTGTCTGTTCTCTGGTCCCTCCCTGTCTCTTTGTAACTCTTAAGCTCCACTGAGCTTGGGGAAGCTGGAAGGAGAATTAACATACCCGTGAATATCCATCTGTGGCTTGAACCCAGATTCTCCATCAAGAAGGAATAAGTTTCATTCACCTGACTCCAGGCTTGACATCAGTGTGCAGCCACCTGAAAAGCAGGAAAATCCTTCCTTTCTCCCTTCTGCTGGGTCTGCACTGCTCACAGGAAGCCTGCCTGACAGAGCTCTCTCACGTGGTGCCCTTCCCGTCAGTGGGTGCAGCTGTGACCCTCAGTCCTGAGCCAGTGACCATCTGCCCGCCCGTGGGCGCTGCTTTATGTGCTTGTTTTCGGTGGCTCTTCAAACCGAGTGGGGTGCGTATTCAGTTCTGAAGACCCAGGTCCAGAATGGCTCAGCAGGTCTCAGCTGAACTGGCTGAGTCAGTGAGGCCCCAGGAGAGCCTCAGGATGCAGGCCCAGGGGTGAGGCCAAGGCACTGGCACAGCGGCAAAGTACGGAGGAAAATACTTCTTCCAAGTCTGTGATAGACACTGTTTCAGCCATTTTCCAGACTCCAGAAGGAGGCAAGAGGAGAGAAAGCAGACGAGCCCAGAATTGCACCGTAGAGAAGATGGGACAGAAATCTGATCAGGGTTCTGTGCAGCGGCGACAGCCGTATCTGCACAATAGCCCCTCTGATCACAGCAGCCTCAGGGCCCCGCTGAGGAGAGCGCTGGTGAATATTAAAACCACATGCTGGTTCGTGGCTCTAAAGGTGCCGTAGAAACCCTGTGCTGTTACGTTTTGGAGTGGGTGATGTCGTGTGAAGGATGTCCACACTGCCAGGGACCGGTCCGCCCATTCAGGCCAGTGGTGGAGTCCTGGGGGGCAGGCATGGGGGTGCCTTCTGGGAGAGACTTGATTTTTAAGTATCAGTAGATCTGGAGCAGTGGAGGTGGGGAGAGAGGACACAGAGTGGCTGATTTTTAAAAGGCACCCCTTCTCCATTTTCCTGAGCATTATCAAGGGGCCAGCCCCTGCCAACTCCGGAGCGTCTGGAGAGGAGGGCACATTTGGATCAATTCCTTTTTGGGCATCTGACACACACATTTTGTTCCTGGCAATGTCCAGGCCTTATCACGATCGTGGGCTCTGAAATCAGAGAACCCTGGGCTCAAACCTCAGCCTGGTTGTGACCAGCCACGGGGGCATGGGCCGATCAGTAGCCTTCTTTAAGCCTCAGTTTCTTCATTTGTAAAATGGGCCTTCTGATAATGGTGAGGCCTGGGTGAGGATGTGAGTGCGGGGCTGGCACAGAGCAAGGGCTCCGCCGCTCAGAGCTGTTGCTGATGTGATGGCGGCTCCTGCTGCTGTTACTGGGGAGACAGGCGTTGGCTGTGGGAAAGGAATAAATGGGCTTTTCCATGAAACAAATGCCTGGAGTCCTGGCCTCCAGGCAGCCAGGCGATCTGAGACGTTTTGCAGAGGTGCGTGGTGTCCCTTGGATTCCTGAGTATCTGAAGCAAAACACAATGGTCGTGAGTCGGCACCTGCCCTGTTTGGGAGGCAGGTTTGCCCGGTGACCAGGAGACCCCTCGCAGAGCTGGACGGGCCTCAGACCCACATGGTCCAGATACAGCCGAAGTGTCTTCCCTGACAGACCCTGGCCACTGTGATCCTGGCCGCTGTGATCTCATCGCGAGCATCTCTGGCGAGGATGATCTCACCAGCTCTCTTGGCAGCTCCCTCCCCTCCTACAGCTTAAACACAGGACAGATGCTTTCTCAGCTGAAACCTGAGAAGGTCCTGCTTTTTCTGTGCTCGCTGATGAGTGGAAAACGGATCCCTTTCTCCAAAGGGCATTCCTCCTGTGTTAGAAAACTGTCACCATGGCTCCCCACGGTGACGTTTGCTCAAGGCCAGCACGCCTGGTCATTTTAAACTCTGCCCAGATGTGGTTTTTTTCCCCCATGGTTATCTCTCATTTTCATAACGTTTCTCAATATCTTCAGATTTTCTCTTAAAGTCTTGCTGTAATAGCCATGCTTTCGTTTATGCCCCAAATGCCATGTCTGATTAAATGATGAGCAGAGACAAAAGGAAAAGGAAACTAAGGCATTTGGCAGGAGTTGGTGGGGGGGGATGCGCATTGAGAGAACTCTGCAGCCGAAGTTGGGGTGGGGGGGGTGCTGGGAAGCCTTTTCTGAAGGAGGAAGGAAGCTGGGGAGAGTCACGGTGGGTTTGGAGGCAGAAGTAGAGGAAGTGTGAAATGTACACGAGGTCTAGCCCAGAGTTTTGGGTCGATTTTGCATGGAAATAATATTCTAGCATAAGGCAAGCTGGTGCCCACTTTCAAAAGAGTCTCCCTAATCCTTTAAGTAGGTGTTACTCCGTAGCCGGGTCCCACCTTCAGGGTTTTGGATGCAGCAGCTCTGGGGCACAGCCAGAGAATCTGCATTTCTACCCGGTGATACTGAGGTTACCGGTCCAGGACCGCCCTTGGAGAACCACTGCACAGAACAGACGGATGCAGTTCTAAATTCCTGGCCCCATCCCAGCCACCCTGTCACCCTCTGTGGCCTCACAGTGCCTCCAGGATCAAGGCACATTCTCTTCCAGTTTCCAATGCCTTCCACGACCGACCTCTCACCCCGCCCACCTCGTGCTGCGGTGCCACCTGGCGAACCCGTCCCCACCTTTCGCCTGGTTAGTTTCCCGGATGTTTCAGAGCACCGGTACATGTACCTCCTTCAGAAAGGTCACAGTCCGCAAGAGGTCCCTCTGTCATGTTCCAAGGCTCTGCACTCCCCTTGCAGCGTTTATTGTGGTTATAACCGACTCACGGTGTGATAGCTGTCTCCCCTGCAAGCCTAAAAGCTCCACGCTGCCAGGGGCCCTGCCGGCCTCGTTCGCCGCCATGTATTCAGCCTCCCACACAATGCTGGGCACAGAGTAGGTGCACAGCAAATAGGACCTGAAAGAATGGATGAAGAATGAATCAGAATTCACATAGAAAGCACCTGGGTTAGTTCTTAGCGGAGATAAATTCTCAGTATGTGTCCCAACCCCTCAGCCTGTCGCCAGGGTGACTGGGATGGATGTTGCCGCATCTTCCTTCTAACTCTCTGTGGCTCTTCCGCCCAGAACAAGGTGTCTTCTTTCGTCCTTCCTGTTTGTCCTGTCCCTGGCACTACGCTTCGTGTCTGCTTCGTATGTACGTGCCGGCTTACGGCGCCAGGAGGGGGCACTGCGTTGGCGCCCGTTTTGCAGTTAGGGATGAGGCCCTGGTGGTCAGGGAGTCACCCGGGGTGGGTGGGCACCTCGCACAGGGTGTCAGCGACACGCAGGGGCCATACTGCAGGGTCTGCGTGTTGAGTACAAGTCAGGAGTCCTGGACTGTCTCTCCGGTTCTGGATCCAGGGATCGCTGAGACCACGCCCACCCTGCCGGCTGCTGGGAAGCACCGTTTCTGTGGAGAAAGCTACGGCTTCTCTCGTTTCTCTGAGTGAAATGATCAGCTGGCCCTTGTTTGCCTCGCCTGCTTTTGGCAACTCTGCCGTGTGCTTGGTGAGGTCACAGTTAAAGCGGGGCC
This sequence comes from Mesoplodon bidens, assembly GCF_964165515.1. NCBI lineage: Eukaryota > Metazoa > Chordata > Mammalia > Artiodactyla > Ziphiidae > Mesoplodon > Mesoplodon bidens. The sequence goes on along the minus strand of NC_138170.1, from coordinate 13,785,609 downwards.
CAGATCCCCGCTGGGGTTGGGTGGTAGGCCAGGAGAGCCTGGGGGACCGCAGGCTGAGTCTTTGGGCCTCCCCAGCCAAGGGGACACCCTGCAGAGCACAGATGCTGGAGGCGTCAAATGTCTTTGCTCTGTCAGGGTGAGGCCACCACTCCTAAGGGCGGGCAGGGAGGAGACCCCATGGTCATGGCCCCCCCGGGTGGGCTCAGGGTCTGCTGCCACTGGGGTGTAGTGGGCCTGGGGCTTCACTTCAGTTTCTCTGAGCTTTAGTTTTCTCAGTGCGTGAAATGAGGCCAAAAAAAAAAAAAAAAAAAACTCCATCTGATGGAAACCTTGTGAAAATTCCATGAGTTAATTCGTCTCTTCACCATCACCACCACCACCAAGACTGTTACAAGAAAATAATACTTATTGAGCCTTTATTATAAGCCATGCCTGTCATAAGTGCTGTACAGGTGTTAACTCATTTCTCCTCGCACAACTCTGAGAGGGTTCCATCGGTACCCTCACTTCACATATGGGGAAACTGAGGCAGAGGAGGTAAAGGAATTTGCCTGAGGTGGGCACTGACTATGCTTCCTTGGACTTTGGTGGTCCTTGTTACGGTAGTAGATGGTCCCGTGTTTGGAAGGATGGTCCCACCATGCTGAGTAGATGAGACTGACATGTAGATATTATTAAAAGATACTGTAGAATTAAAGGGGAATAGGGGCAGCCCGATAGAGTGCCTGAATACCTGGGAGCCGTAGATGCTTGGTCACAGGTGTGAGCTACTGAGTTAGCTGAGTTACAGCTCTGGGTCATGGCAGGCCACCAGCAGGCCGCTGAGTCCTTGCGTTAGGAAGAACCTCACCACAGGCATTATCCAGGACTGCAGCTGCCGGGAGCCGTGCCTGTCCTCATCGCCTTGTCCCAGTGCCCAGCGCTGAGCCGAGGGAAGGGAAGACGCCCCGTGTAAAGTTGCTGAGTTGAGAGGAGTGGGGTTGGCATGCCTGGAAGCAGTTGGAATGTTGTGCCTGTTCTAGACTCCGGAGTGAGGCCACTGAGAACATGGACTCTGGAATCAGCCTCTCTGGATTTGCATCCTGCCTCTGCATGGCCTTAGCAGGTTATTGAACCATCTCTACACCTCTAAAAATCATAACAGCACCCCTTTGTAGAGCTGTTGTAAAGCCTGAGGGAATTAATACCTGTAAGGGGCTTATACAGTAAGCAGTAAGTCCCCTACATATGAACGAGTTCCCGTTCCGAGACTGCGTTCATAAGTCCAATTTGTTCGCAAGTTCAACAAAGTGAGCCTATGTACCCAGCTAACTCTGTAATAGGTTTATAATACTTTTCACACAAATAATACATAAAAAACAAACAAACACAAAAATAAAACATTTTAAATTTTACAACATAGTCCCTTGAAAAGCACAGTAGTACAGTACAACAGCTGGCATACAGGGCTGGCATCGAGTGAACAGGCAAGAAGAGTTACTGACCGGAGGAGGGAGAGGAGGTGGGAGATGGTAGAGCTGCAGGATCATGAGCAATAGGAGACGGAGGGCAAGCTGCAATTTCACTCACGCCTGACGTTGATGGCACAGGTTCTGGTTCCTTGCTGGATTCAATTCTATCTACCCTCTTGAAAAATGAAAAATGAAAAAACAATCCAGTGATGTCTGGGTGGTAGCTCTTTTCTTCTTGTCATGGATGACACTGACACCGTAGCACTGGATTGCATTCTGAACGGCTGCTGCAACCTTTGTGTACCATTTTAGGTTCGGGTCCTGTGCCTCAAAAACTAACAGTGCCTCCTCAAATAAAGAAAA